>NC_092502.1:56152287-57402287 GCF_047511675.1 Marmota flaviventris
CTTAGAGTTTCAGACCATGGTCTGCTGGCTCCATTGCTTTGGCCCTGCAGCAGAGCAGAATATTATTGCAGAAGGGTATGGGAAAGGAAAGATGCTTAGTTCATGGCAGCCAGGGCATGCGGAAGAGGAGGCAGAGGAGGGACACAGAGGGGGAGAGAGAGAGAAGGGGCCAGAGACAAGAAATAACAATAACTTTCCAGGTCACGCCCCTAAGACCAACCTCCTCCAACAAGGCTCTACCTCCTACAGTTTCCACCACCTCCCAAAAATTTGATTGTACTCTAAATCTCTCAATGGATTAATCCACTAAGGTTAAAGCCCTCAAGATCCAATCACCCCCCAAGAGGCCCATCTCTTATCTTTGCTGCACTGGGACTAAGCTTTCAGCATGTTAGCCTTTGGCAGACATTCCAGATCCAAACCATAATATTTTATATCCAAAACATGTATGCAAAACATATTGACATAAAAATTCAAATACACCTTTTAGTTTATATTAGATTCCACAAGAATTGCTGGAGACTATTATAAGAAATCAAAATAGAAAAATATTCAGGAGATTCGTTATGGGTTTATAATTGAAAATTAGGAAAAATGTCAAAGACAGTTAAGATTAATTGAATTATGTAAATCCTGAAATGGGATGTAAAGAATTCATTGAATTTTAATAGCACAGGAAAATAATTGATACAATGTTATGTAAAATCAGATACAAAATTACACAATATGTTCTCAATTGCATATACTGTTTTAAAAACACTGGATAAAAATTAAACTTAATGCTAAAACATGACCAAAACTTTCTGACTTTTGATCCTTTTTTCTATAGATTTCCAGGTAAGTTTACAATTAGAAAAGCTAAAACAAGAAATATTGACTAGTATAATTTCTCATCTCTGGGGAAATGATTGCTGAAATTATAAATTATAATCATAATTTCACATTAATTGATAGATCTGGCTACCATGGTCAGTTGAAGTCACAGGGATAATATGGTTGTGTAAATTATGCATATAAATTTTGGAGTATGTGTAAATTATAGTTTTTTTTCCCCCTGTATATCACAATCTATATAAATGCTACAAAGGCTTTATAAGAGGCACTGGGTCACCAGGAGGATAAGTAGTTTATGCAAATGAAGTACCATTGGAAAAACAACACAAAGTGCAGTGAGTCCACAGTAGCATCTTCATAAGCAAATATATCATTTTTTTTAAGTTTTTTGATGTGAAAACATTCATGTTTCAGATTTTTGAATGAGAGGTTTTAGGAGGAGTTTAATGGTTATCATTGCCACTACTGAAAATCTCTATAAAGAAACATGTGACCTTGTTCATCTTGGCCACAGGGCTCATTACTTTAGGGCTCTGTTGGGCTTGTTTTCTTTCTTTTGCACTTCTGATGCAGGATAAGACCAGCTGAAGATTTGAAGTAGTTCCTTCTTAAACAGTGTGTCCTGTTAATAAGCACTGTACTGGGCTCCACGTTAAAGTGGAGCGATAGGACCTATATTTTAATACAATTCCTAACATTTCACTTTAATAGCAAGATGTCTTTGATTTGATTCTTTGTAACTCTAGAAACTAGATTGTAGTTTAGCCATTACGGAGTTTTAAAAAGGGACATAATTTCTTGCACATCTGTTCAAAAGAGAAACAAGTCTTAGTCCTCGATACTGTCCTTGTTTTCCAGGTACAAGTTTTCTAGTTCAGATAACTGAGAAAAACTGTAGACCATCCTAGAGGCATTGCTTACCTGCTATTTTTCTATATTGCAGGCAGATTGAGCTGTGATGGTTGGTGTGCAGGCAGGTAGGGATCTGACAGCCTGGGATATTTTGTACCAAAGTGTTACTTTGATATAAAGTTTTAGTAGAACAAAATAAAGGTCAATTCCAGTTTAAAAAAAAAAAAAAGGCCCAATATTTCCCAAATACCCAGAACTGCAAGTCTAGTTAATTACACAGAAAATATGTGTACTGATTTTTTTGTTTAAAATACAATGTGAAATGCAGAAGATGGTCATTTTCATTACTAAGCAAGAAACACTAAGTCTCAAAGTGGGAGTCTTCATTCCAGATGCAAGGGAAATTTAATAGTACCAAGAGGACTACTGCTTAAGATGTGGAACAAGGGTTGGCAAACTTTCTGTAAAAGGCCAGATAATGTTTTCTTGGCTTCGCACACCATATGGTCTCTGACATAACAACTCAATTTGTAGCCACAGAAAATGTGTAAACAAAATGGGCATGGCCGACTTCCAACAAAACTACATTTACTAAAACAGGTGATGGGCAGGATTTGGCCCACAAAGTTTGCTTACATAGAATGCATCAAGTCAGAAGTGAATATTACTCTCCTCTAAATGAATACAAATAGTTTCTTTAACCCAGAAAGTTAAGAGTGCTAGGTAAATTAATGAACTAAAATATCACCAAAAAGTAACAAGCACCTTGAAGACACAGGCCCACTAACTAGTTCACCTCGAGCAGGCCATAGGAAGACAAAGAAGCTGATGTAGATATGGAGGGGGCAGGGAAAAGGCTGAAGGTAACAATTTTTCAGAAATATGGGTTGATGTAATCATTTAGCATTCCTGGGAACCCCCACCCCCACCATTCAATCATTGACCTTTCACAGGCCTAAACCAAGTGGTCATCAGAAAGACTGCAGCTAACTACTAGAAGAAAAAATAGGCCCAACTCTTTACCATGTTGGCTTAGCAACTGAATTCCTCAATAAGATGTGTAAAGTGCAGGAATTAAAATACAAAAAAAAAAAAAAAATGGGATGGTATCAAACTAAAAAGCTTGTCCACAGCAAAAGAAACCATCAAGAATGTGAACAGAGTCTAGAGAATGGAAGAAAATCTCCACCAGCACCTCAGAGCATCAATCTCCAGGATAGATATATAAAATGACCTCAATACCAGGGGGAAAAAAATAACCTAATCAATAAATGGGCTAAGGAACTAAACAGACTTCACAGAAGAAATACAAATGGTCAAAATATGAAAAAATGCCCAACATCTCCAGCAATCAGAGAAATGCAAATCAAAGCTATACTGAGATACCACCTCACCCTAGCTAGAATGGCAATTATCAAGAATACAATCAACAATAAATGTTGGAAAGGATGTGGGGGAAAAGGTTCACTTATATGCATTGCTGGTAGGACTGCAGATTGGTGCAACCATTATGGAAAGCACCAATGTTTATAGCAGCTCAATTCACAATAGCTAAGCTATGGACCCAACTAGGTGCCCCATAACAGATGAACAGATAAAGAAAATGTGGTGTATATATATACACAATGGAATATTACTCAGTCACAAGAATGAAATTATGGCATTTGCCAGTAAATGGATGGAACTAGAGAATATCATGCCAGTAATAAGCCAGTACCAACAAACCAAAGGCTGAATGTTCTGACATGTGGATGCTAACCCACAACAAGGCACAAGATTAGAAGTTCATTGGACTAGACAAAGGGGAATGAAGGGAAGGGAGGGAAATAGGAAAACCAATACAATGAATCAGACTTATTTTTCCTATTCCTATATACGAATACACAACCAATGTAATTGCACATCATACACAACTACAATAATGGGATCCTAATTGGAACAAATTAGACTTATTCTACGTATGTATAATATGTCAAAATACGTACTATCATGTACATCTAAAAAATAAAAAAGACTACAGCTAAAGCACATTAATGAAGACACACATCTCTGAAACAGACATACAGAGCTGGCCCACACCTAATGGTGAAAACAGGCTATAGAAAAGACCCAGAACTTGGGATCCCTCCTAAGCATGAAATGACAGCAGTCTCCCTTTGTGGGAGAGGAGGAAGTGCTGACACCCCGCCATGGAACCAAACCTGGCCTGATGGAGCATAAGGGCAGCAGCGTTCACAGAAACCCTCTGGGACTCCACCCTCACACTGAACAGGAAGCAGCAGCATCTCACCACCCGGTGACTTCACAGTTTCTATTAGAACCAACACAAGCACCAAGCCCAAGCTCAGCTCACTAGGCTAAGTTGGCCCAACCCGACACATTAATGGTCTGATGTAAAGTACTTTTTCCAGAAAACAGACATTGTTTACCTCAGTCCCTCTTCTCATCATATACTACAAAAGAAAATGTGACCCATCCTCAAAAGATAAAATGATCAATTGAACAAAGGATGGCAGATGTCAGAATTCTGTGTTCAAGTCCAACTCATTTGTTCTAATAATGTAAAGTAGAACTTATTTCTACTTTGAAAAGTCAGTTTTATTTAAGAAAGCAAAATAATGAAATGGTGTATGATTTTAACTCACTAGTCATGATGAACAGATGAGATACAGTGGATGAGAAAATCCTACTGTGAACACCAAGCTTTTTAGGGTAAAGCTGACAATGCAATCTGATGTCAAGACTACGATAGTATTGATAGTCTAGAGCACCAAAATTATAAATTTTGATTGTTCTTTATTGATCAATAAGTTATGCTAATGGTCCTACAGAATATTGCCAACAAAAATTCTTAATATTGTTTCCATAAACTTTAAAATTACACTGCTTAGGTATTTTTACCCAAATATAATCCCATGTACTTTATACTTTGATATAAAATTGTCTGATATCTGATTTCTTTAAACCTTACACTAGGGCTGGGGCTCAGTGCTTACCTAGCATGTGTGAGGCACTGGGTTTGATCCTCAGCACCACAAAATAAAGGTATTGTGTCCACCTACAACTAAAAAAAATACATATTTATAAAATACATATTTACACTAGATTTTAATACAGCAAAATCTTAGTCCTTCTCAATGTCATTCAAATCCAAAATTAAATTCTATCAAAAATAAAACTATTAAAATTTCTTTCAAGAAATTGAGATATTGCCAATCCCTTAGAGAATTTCAGAATTAAAATTTGAAACCATGTAGCTTTGACTAAGTTTTTTATTTACCCTCTTGCTTTGGGGGGATAACTTTCAATGTATTCCCATTTGTCCACATTGTTTTCAGCTACTGAAAATTACTAAAAAGATGAAGTTTTGGTTTTAGTACTTTGCTCAAAATTGTTTAACTGATTGAATCTTGTTGAACATTAATGTATCGGGGCTGGGGCTGTAGCTCAGTGGCAAAGCACTTGCCTAACACGTGTGAGGCACTGGATTTGATCCTCAGCACCGCAAATGAATATTCAAATACAATAAAGGCATTCTGTCCACCTACAACTACAAAAAAAAAAAAATAGATTCAAATTATTTGTTTACAAAATGTTTAATGCAATTGTAAGACTTAGGCTGATTTCAAAGTACATGTTCAAGAGCTCAAATGTGTCCACAATCTGATGGGGAGTCAAAGAAGAAGTACTTATTCAGTTATTTTGTATGTATGAGCTTTCTTACAAAATTTTACAGTTTTTCACTTTTTAAAAAAGATTTTTTAATTAATTATTTTGTTTGGGAAATTACTTAGTCAACTATTCAAGACATTCAACACTGAGTTTCCCAGCAATTAAAAAAATGATTGTTCAACACTATAAAGCACAAAGAATAAAGATTAAAATAATATTGAAGAGAGTGTATCTTAAAAATGGTGATTGAGCTCTTCCTATATCCTCTCATTGAGATCTTTCCCTTAGCCAGGCACGGTGGTGCACACCTGTAATCCCAGCACCTTGGGAGACTGAGGCAGGAGTACCAAGAGTTCAAAGCCAGCCTCAGCAACTTATTAAGGCCCTAAGCAATTCAGCGAGACCCTGTTTCTAGATAAAACATAAAAAGTGCTGTGGATGTGACTCAGTGGTTAATTTCCCCTGGGTTTAATCCCTGATACAAAAAAAAAAAAAAAAAAAAAAGGAAATTTTTCCTTTATTGATATTTCTTTGCAGACTTTTTTGGTCATTGTTTTTAAAGTAAATTTTCATTGAAATATAGCATTTACATATCAAGCTGCACAACTCAAATGTACACCATGATGAATTTTCACAAACTAAACATTTGCAGCAAACACCAAATCTAGAAATAGTATCACCAGCTCCCCAGAAGTCATGCCATGTTCTTTTACAGTAATCATATCCTCGTCTCTCCCCTCTGCAACCAGGGTAAGCACTACCCTAACTTGTGACACCTTGGAGTAGCTTTAACTGTTTGGAAACTAATAAGTAATCCCAGTTTCATAGATTTCCTAATTCAGTATATTTGCTTCAACTCTGTATGCAATTAACATTTACACCCAGACTATGAAAGCAAAATCTTTTTCTTCAGAGTTGAACCCTCTAACTGAATCTTACAGTATCATCCCCAATTTAACTTTAAAAAATAATTGTGAAGTCCCAGTAACTTCACTTTAATCCCATGGATTGAAAGAAAAAACTGAATCATGATTGGAACTACCCAATTTATATTTGCAGCATCGATGACAGAAAATATCAACACAACTGCAAAATTATTCTGCTAATGGAGCCAGCAATCCAAGAGCTGTTGCTACACTTTTGCATATGCACAAAACTTGGAATTGAAAGTGAGAAAGAAATTTAGAAGATGACTCATTTGATCTGAACTGAACCAAAATCATTTCATAGAGTAAATGCATCTTCTAGCTACACATGGAAAATTGCTGCCTTTGGCTACCATCTTCTAAAACTATTAACATTTAAAATTTTTGCTCATGATCTTTCAATGGATCAGTATTTTCTGGTTTTCATATGGTCAGTGATGCCACTTACAACCCTTATAGTGGGTTCATTATAAAATTTCTTAATATTTTAGTATTTCATTTTATTATGCCTATTCTTACATTCCTTTGAGCTCCTTGCCAACTACAGTTTTCCCCAAATTTTTTAAAGTACTATCAAATTAATATTTTTACTCAACTTACAGCATAAATAACAAATTCGCTCTGTCAGAGCATTCAGACTCCTCTCTGCATGCATTTCCTCTTTGCAGCCACAGTTTCACATGCACCTAACAATTTCCTACTGATTGGCCAACCCCTGACCTCTTGTGTTCCGGGGGCTAACACACTGGTCACTGCATAGCTAGCATACCAAGTTGCCTGAAGGGACAACAAATACTCTCCCACTGCTACTCAAGAACTGTTCCTAGTCACTAGTGACCAAGAACAACTCGTTTTTTGAAAGTGAGCACCCTGTAATCTAGTCTTGAAAGGGAGATAAAAATTACATTGCTAACCCACTGACTTTGTACACGACTACATAAGACCATGGAAGACTCTAGAAATATGGAGTTCTACACAACACTCATTTTAAAGCAACTAAGATATTAAAGTGAAATAAAAACTATTGCAAATGCTAAATTAGATGGAATGTCAGGATATTGTGTATAAACTAGGTCTGTCTCACAAATGAGTTTATGTTCTCCCAACTTAGTGAGATTGAAAAATCACTAGCACAAACATTGAGTTTGATTACACAAAGGCCACTCACTGATCCCTGCTCCCTTCAACTTTACAGTAGGAATGTCAGAACACTTTCTCCCTTCAATTAAAAATGGCCCCATGGGCTGTAAGCCAATGATCTGTAAGCAGAAACTACTGGATAGGACACTGGAGAAAGCTTTTTAAGACACACCCTTTCAGGACTTGGCCCTTTAGTTTTCCTCATTCTTTCTGGTATCCTCTGATAACTGGGCTATAATAGCCACTTTTCACTGTGACAATACAAAAGCAAGCATGGCTAGAAGGATGCCTGCAGCCTTGGTGGTATCTCCATTATGGAGCAGTCACAACAGCCTTGGCCTGCTTCTCTCTGAACCGTGGATTGTGTATAAACAAAACACTTCTCTATCAGGTGGTAAGCAGGATTTATTTCTGTTTACAGTAAAATAGCTTTTCTATGTGAAATACATCCACACCCCTGCAATAAAAATACATAATATTCACTATACTTATAGAAATGCAATTGAAACTTATAGAAATACAATTGAAACTTTGATAACTTACATCTGATATGTGTTAAATCTAAAGTGGGCATTTTGTGGCCAACAAATACATGAAAAAACTGTTCAACATTATTAGCAATTAAGGAAATGCAAATCAAAACTAGACTTAAAATTCTTCTCACAGCAGTCAGAATGGCAATCATCAAGAATACAAATAAGTATTAGAGAGGGTGTGAAGAAAAAGGAACACTAACACTGTCGGTGGGACTATAAATTAGTACAACCACTATGGAAATGTGTACTGAGGTTCCTCAAAAGACTAGGCATGGAACCACCATATAACTAATGTATATCACTCCTCAGTATTTATCCTAAAGAATTAAAGTCAGTATACTACAGTGATACATGCATACCCATGTTTACAGCAGCACAATTCACAATAGCCAAGCTATGGAACCAGCCTAGATATCCATCCACAGACTATATAAAGGAAGTGTGGTATATGTACACAATGGAGTTTTATTCATCCATAAAGAAAAATGTCATCTGCAGGGAAATGGAGTTTGAAGACATTATGTTAAGCAAAGTAGGTCAAACTCAGAATGGCAAGGGTCATTATTTTCTGATATGTGGAAGCTTGAGAGGAAAATGGAAAAGTGGAGGTGGATCTCCTAAAAACCAAAGGTACATCAGTAGAGGAAAGGGACCAAGAGGTGAGATGTGGGAGAAAGGGAGGGAAGTGCTGAGGAGTGATACTGGCCAAATTATACTGTTGGGTATGTGTTCAAATATGTAACAAATCTCATTATGAACAACTATAATGCAATAAAAGTCTAAAGTTAAAAAAGCCTCAGCTTGCAATATTTAATAGCATGATTGTGTCTGTCTTCGCCTCACTTCTAAGCACTTTCCCCACAAGTTTAATGAAGTATAATTGATATATAAATATATATTTTTTAAATATATATATATTAAAAAATGTAAAGTGGGCATTTTTGAATCCAATAGTGAAATATTAACATCCGTGGGGGTGTGGAGGGGTGTTGTCCAGTACTAGGGATTGAACCCAAGGCTTCATGCAGGCTAAGTCAGCACTGTACCACTGACCTAAATCCCCAGCCATTTTTGAGACAGAGTCTAAGTTGCTAAGGCTGGCCTCAAACTCCCAAGTAACTGGGATAAGCATATGATACTATATGCACCATAATACTCAGTATTTACATACTTTCTTTCCTATTGGCCACTTTCTGTAGGTTGCCTGATTTTTGTCTATAAATCATAGCATTATTTAAAAGCCCTTGAGAACCAAGATAGGGTCATATATTTTCACCGACTTATAAAATTTTTCAGTACCTGATTAGAAGCATTGTGTAGTTTTACTCTAATATCAGAAACTGCTAGCAACGTTTTCTAAAATTTCTCCCATGTTTCAAATTTTTTTAAAGTGATGGAAACTTATTCCAAGTTTTTCCAAAAATTGAAAAGATTTCCCTCATTTGTTTAAAAAAACTTAAACAAGATAAAATTTAGTGAAGTGTATTAGCTAAAAGCCAGCTTTCAAAATTATATACAGTAACCTCCTTAGTGTCTCTCTCTCTCTCTCTCTCTCACACACACACACACACACACACACACACACACAAAAGCAAACAACATTTCAATCTCCTAAAAAAGCATTTTGGCTTTCCTTGGAGTAGATCTGCTTTTAAATGAGAAGATGATTGTAAATCACTCTGAATTACTCCTAGACTGTGTTCCATTGTTCCCCAGGATGAACTCAAAGAGGCATCTTGTGATTTATGTATTTGTGATCAAAGTAAAGACAGCCTGATGCATTTGCTGTGGGAGCAATTTGCATTTCATTTTATGTGCTTAGTCAAATGTTAGGTGTACAGCTGAGCCAGAGCAGTAAAGAAGATAGTCACGTCAGGTCTCAGAACTGGAATTTACCTGGTTTTCTGAGATCTGAAAATGAATCCTTTAGTTGACCACACACTGATCTGTTAAGAACCACTTGATAGTTTCTACATGTACATCATTCTTTCCCCGCCAACTAGACTGGATTCCTTGAGGGCAGGATATGTGCCTTTTATACATCATTTTCTATCTTTAATTCATGATATATCCTGGACACACAGTTGGATTGGGATGAATATTCTTTGAATGATTGACACCTCCAAAGTTGATAGCTATTTTAAGAGAATAAGCCCTTCCAGTGATTGCTAAAGAGAAGGATAAAGTGTCCTTGATTCCCAGTATTTGTAAGCACACATTTAATAAGACTGCTTCTCAAGGGCATTTCTTTCCACTTTGAAAATCACTTGGAAAATATTTGGCACCTGTTCTTCGAATCAGTATTTCACTTGAAGGAAAAATGCGAAATTCAGACTTTCTGTGGTTTTTCTTTTCCTCTATTATCTTTCTGCTAAAAAAAAAACAACTAGTTATATACATACATATACACACACCTCACTCTTCCACAATTTGCAACTATGTACCGAGTTAGCCAACCTCTCCCCTTGACTTTCAAAAGCCTCACAGTTTACCTTTCTTACTTTATCTGCTGCTGCAATTATTTGTTCCAGCCCAATCTCCCAAGTTCTGCATTCCCTGGCACAATTCACATTTCCCCGCCTCTACCCGTCTGGCTTTTTTTCCTACTCATCTTCAAATACATCTACCAAGTGTTTTATCATCCATGATCTGTCCAAAGGGATATGAGCTCTTCCACTATTAAACCTCCTTCGTGTTTTAGGGCTCTTATTTGACTTTTCTACATAAGATGCTCAAGTACAGTTTCAGTAACCTGTTACATAGAAAAAGAAAACACCATTTATTTTGTGAATGTGACAGGAACTGCCAGCTCTCCTATTGTTACTTATAGGGAGTATTGATTTCATTTAAATCACATGACTGCCATCCCTTTTTAAGACTTTTCATGTTCTTTTCAGTGATACGTGACAATAGAATATATCCTGATAGATCAAACATACACGAGTATAACTTCCCATTTTTGTGGTTGTACATGTGGAGTAACACTGGTTTTGTATTCACATAAGAACAAAATTTTCTTATGTACTATTCATTCTGTCTTTCCTATTTCCATATCCCACACTTCCCTTCATTTCCTTTCATATAATCCAGTGAAATTTCTATTCCCCTACTCCGTCTTATTGTGAGTTAGCCATCTGCATGTAAGAATATTCAGCCTTTGGTTTTGGGGGGATTGGCTTGTTTCACTTAGCATGATATTCTCTACTTCCATCCATTTACCTGCAAATGCCATGATTTCTTTCTTCTTTAAGGCTGAGTAACATTCCATTATGTATATGTACCACATTTTCTTTATCCATTCATCTGTTGAAGAGCACCAAGGTTGGTTCCATAGCTTAGCTACTATGAATAGAACTTCTATAAACATTGATGCTGCTGTGTCACTATAGTATGCTGATTTTAAGTCCTTTGAGTATATGCTGAAGAGTGGGATAACTGGATCAAATGGTGGTTCCAGTCCAAGTTTTCTGAGGAATCTCCATACAGCTTTCCAGAGTGGTGCACCAATTTGCAGTCCCACCAGCAATGTATGAGTGTACCTTTTTCTTTTAACAAAGAAGTGCTAAGTGTAGGATGACCAGATTTGCCTGGGGTTTCCTGAGATGCAAGACTTAACAGGGATAAAACTCAGATAGTCCCAGGAAAACCAAGAGTTTGTTCTTCTGTTTAAAAAGACATGCTTCAGCATGCCCCAGTGCTAAGCCCTAACCCAGACACACAACATCCCTTGAAGTTTCTAACCTGGCCAGCTGAAGGTTTTTCTTAGAAAGCTTGAGTCCAGGCCAGGGCCTCAAACACTCCCAGCACTGATGAAGAAATTTAAGTTGTTGCCCAAACACTGAAAGAAACGGAGTCTAGCCCTCTGCCAAAATTCCTTAGGCCCTCCTGTAATCTGCATATCCCGACTCCCTCACTGTGGGCAGGGCTCAGCAGAACATTTTACCTGACTTTCTGCTCCAAGGGTAAGATGCAGCACTCCAACTTCCCTCAACAAATGCTTTGGGCTGACCACCCCAGCAGTTAGTGCTTCTTTTTTTAGAATTGCCACTGACCCCATTTCAGGGTAGTTTGGGGCACTCCTTTATGGGAACTCCAGTTGCCACTTTGGGGGCAACTCTCAGTATGGATTCAGTGAAATGGAGTATGTTCCCTCATGAATACTCAGTCCATTCCTTACAACCAAGGACTCAGAGCAACAAGAGCCTGGCAGTTGTAGTCCAGGAGTCTGAGGTTTCCCTACTCCCAGCCCCAAACCCGAACCCAGCCCAGGCATACCTGGGTCTTTGAGCTGGAGACGAAGTCCAGATGGGGTGTGAACTGAAGAAGTCTCCCCAGTATGGTCCCTATGATTCCCAACACCTGACTAGGGACTATCCTCTCCTGACCTTACACTGGCATCTCAGAGAACTAACAGCTAAGTTTTGAAAATGTTGGTGACAAAGTGGGTACCAGCTATGCATTTCTACTCTAACTCCCAACAGGTGAAGCAGATTTCACTCGAGTCTTTGCAGAGTTGCAAGAGGAGGCTGGAGATGTGTAACATTCTGTCTAACTTCTGAGTAGCCAGGTCACCCAGCCGCTTCATGCACACCAAGGGAAGGCCTAACCTCCCTGGGAACCCCTAGAAGTCCAAACACACAGACCCAATGCCAATTATGTACACCCAGATAATTTCTGACACCAACCACTTGATAAAAACCAAAACTTTCTGTAGTGTTTTATAAAAACAGATCACCCTCCCCCCCCCAGAAGCATTATAACAGCTAACACATGCAGAAATGGTCAGGTTACCTGGAGCTTCTAGTCTAGTGGTTCTTAATTTCAGTTGGGTGTAATATAATGCAATTATTCAGCTTCAGTCATCCCCAGCCCAGTTGGCTCACTAGAATCACCTATGGAGATTTAAAACCTGATCCTACCCCATTCCTATTTAATCAGAATTTCTGGAGCATGATGGTTGATTTAGGGTGTCAGCTTGACTGAATTAAAGATGACCCAGATAGCTAAAAGCATTACTTACTTATTGTCAATGCTTTAGCACACACTGAGCCCATCCCTCTTCTGCTGACAGGGAAGCATAGGTGATTTTACTTCTGATTATAATGATTGAGCTGCCCCCCCCCCCCCGTATGTCTTAAGGGTGTTTTCAGAGGAAATAAGGAGTTGGTGGACCAAAGTGGGAGAGATCCTGCAATGTGGGCAGGTACCATCTAATTATTTGAGGGGCTAGATGAAACAAAATGCAGAGGAAAGGCAAATTTGGACTCTTTCCTGAAGGCAGAGTGCCCTTCTCCTGTCCTTGAACCAGCAGCCCCCTGGGCTCTCAGGCCTTCAAAGACTGAGAATTATTACCACTGGCTTCCTTGATCACAAGGCTTTCCTACTTAGGCTGAGCTATACTCTCTGCCTTCCTGGCTCTACAGCTGGTAGATGGCCTCATACGGGATTTCTCAGCCTCCAGAATCAAACAAGTCCATTCCCCCTAATAAATTCTTGCTCATATCTGTATCTGTCTCTCTGATATACATGTTTCCTATCTCCTTTCAGTTCTCTAGAAACACTGACCTAGATCAATCTAAAGTTTAAAGCAGGATGAAAAGCCATTGGTCTAACACAGGGACCCTCAAAAGTTCTGTCCCAGAGCCAGCATTATTGGCAGTCTGCTTTTATGACAACCAATACAAGGACACTAGCAGATAAAATTAATTCCATTTCCCTTGATGTCATCCACGGAAAACAACTCAAAAGTTGACATTTTGGCAAGTAACATTCAATGTAGCGACTTTGGGGGAGACGCTCCATGAAGATAGAAATATGACTGATGTTTCAGTCACAAGATTCCCTTCCTATTTCCATTTACCTCAGTCTTCCTTGCTAGCATTTTCCCTCAATTTTTGAGTCTTACTCCCCAGGTCTCAACCTTAGCTTCCCACTTTTCTCTGCAGAATTCCCTCTGGAGAGCCATACTGCTTTTACACTCTATTCTTGTCTATCTCACAATCAAAGTGCTAGTTTGCAAGTTCGACATCTGCTGCCCATACCAGAGCCCTAGGTGTCTGCTTACATAACTTGAACCCAAAATGCTGGTGTAAATTTCAATATATTGATTGCTTAGCTTATTTCAAACAATTTCTAGGGGAAAAAAATTTTTATTGGAACCAGATAGGCTGAAAATGTTGTGGTCTGAATTAACTAACATTTAGTTTTTTAAATTATCTCAATCATAATAATTATTTTTCAAACGTTGCATTGAAAGTGACAGTTTAAAATGTTGGACAGGAAGATGTAATTTAATGAAGGGCATCTTTCTCCACATTGACACGGATATTAAATCTTTTTTCAAAAAAAAGATTCTAAAGTGGTCTAATTGCTTTAATTTAAAATTCTGGATATGCATGTTTTATTCATGAATTTCTGCATGATTGAGAAAGTTTGTACAGCGCCTTTGAAGATCCAACTTTGGAAATATAACAAATGAAGCCATCATATTTTCAAAATGCTCAGAGTCTTTTAAAAGACAGCATAATTGTGAATCAAAGCTTAATCATCTCTGAAAAATGAGTTTTTAATTGTAGTATTGCCGCTGATAACGCTAGAGTTCACCAAGGTTAAGAGAGTGACCTCACACACATTCTTATTGGAAGGGTAGAGTTCTTTTATTTGCAGTGTATCACCTTGAATATTCAGACACAAAGTTGTTCTGCTCCCCATGAAAACACCCCTCAGGAACAAATTCTTACTAACCCTTAATCTGACATAAGAAATTCAAAGTGTCTTTTTTTTATTCAATAAAAAAGCATTATTTGTTGTTGTAATAATGGCTTCTGAATCAACACTCATCAATACCCACTAAAAAATTAACATCTTCTAAGGTTGTTTGCAAACTTATTAAAGAATATAAAAAAATGATGCTTCAAGCATCAACCTTGAGATTATAGAATTCTGAATCAATAACTGGCCAAGGATAATCCAGATTTTCCAAAGTAAGAGGAGCATGTTTGCACAAGGGGTTGCTGGGAGCCATCAGTGCCTGAAGCCACTTGATGTGAAGTTCAATCCAAACATTTTCTTTCAGTAAGAACAAAGGCAACATGGTACAAATAACTGCTCAAACTTCCTACCTCAAATGTAGACATACATGAATTTCTGATAGCAAAGAATGGAAGAAATATTATTATTACCACACATCCAAATAAAAATCCAGGTACTTTCCATTTTAATGCTACCATTATCTCTATCTAACAAAACATTTCAAATGAAAACATGAGCCCTTCTTGGAAATTAACACCACTATCTTGACCTCATCTAAAGTTCTCCCTGCAAATGAGTTTCAACTGTGAAAATGCAGTGCAGTGTTTAAGGAAGAGCATTTAATTCACTTATTTGAAGTTCGAATCCCTTCAGTTCCTTAACTTGTATATTTTATATGTAATCAAACCATAGAAACAGATGTAGGTATACAAAACATGATTCAGTCCCTATGACAGTTTCCCTTTGGGGGAAATCCAAAAAACTTTAGGCTTGTTAAACAAGAATCCTGAAATAAGTGTTATGCGTAGGAGAGTTGTCATTAAAATGCTACTCCAGAGGTTTGATTTGCGTGAGACCAGACTACATTTATTAACAGTTTGTGTATCTGTGCTGAATCAATGTCACTTCATCAACAGTTTATCTTTCTTGCTTACACTCAATGGGCTCAACTCCTAATTGAGAAATAACGGTATTGCTCACTCAACATGTCCCTCTGCCACCTACTTTGTTTGCTCCAGTTCTTGGCTGAAGAGGGATATCAGTCAAGTCTTGCAAAGCTTTTCTAAGATTACAAAGGGTTCGTTCAACCTATCCCTTGAAAATGCTATCTATGAAAGTATCTGACATCTCTTCCATTGGAGATAAATGACGGAAGCTAGAAAACTTACTAGAGATAAAAGAAATAACAGCTGGCATTTATTGAGCAATTATGAGCTGCCAGATCCTAAACAAAGTACTGCCCAAGCACTTCAAAGTGTATTTTAACCTTTAGGCAGCCGGATAAGGCAGCTACTATTACTAACCCCACATTCACGGGTGAGGAAATCAAAACTTAACAGGGTTATTTAATTTGCCCATTGTTAGCAACTTCTCAAGTCAAGATTTAACTCTAAAATCCATACTCCTACTCACATTTCCCAGGAGCTGAATAATCAGTTTTCCATAATTATACAGGACAACCAAAATATAATCAGAACTCTGCCCTTAGTGACACTGTTGAAATGGAAACTTCCAAGAAATGCCAACTCATTGGGACAATAATCATTCAGAGGTGACATCAAAATATATTGATCTCATGAAAGCCCAAGATAGGAACTGAGTACTTCTATCCCCTCCAATGACATCCTAAGTATTCATGTCACAGGCACTACCTGCCCAGGACTTTGACCTCTAACCACAAGGGAGGAAAATTTACAGCAATCGAGAGATTTATGTAATGCACCTAAAGTCAGTCTATGTTCAGAATTTTTACTGTCAACACTGAAAACAGTTAGGATTTGGTGGTAATACCATAAGCCAGCAACAACGATGGAACTAAAGAATTCCCAAAATTATTGTTAAGCCATATTGATCACCTGTGCAATTTAACAGATAGTGCTATATACATCCTACCATATACAGATATACCTACGTACATTAACACCAAGCTAAGGAAGAGCATCATCACTACAGACCAATCAACATGCAAATGGAGGACATCTGTTGCATGTGGCTAAGGTCCCAGTTCCACCCACACTCTGTTGGAATACAAGAAAGGCATTTGTATATATTATACTTGTCTAAGAAGGATTTTAAGACTCAAACACTGTCAGTTCTAGCCTTTCTCAGAATGTTGATTCCTTTTCTACAAATACAGAATATGGCAGTCATTT
Source organism: Marmota flaviventris (assembly GCF_047511675.1). Taxonomy (NCBI): domain Eukaryota; kingdom Metazoa; phylum Chordata; class Mammalia; order Rodentia; family Sciuridae; genus Marmota; species Marmota flaviventris. The sequence goes on from NC_092502.1 coordinate 56,169,151, forward strand.
AAATTGCTAAAAGCCATGTCCTACGAAAGTGTACCTGTTAAAACAAAAATCCAGATGAAGAGATCATTTCATGCAATTAAAAGATTTGTGTGGCTAAATCAGAAACATTCCAAAAATAATGTATTGCACAATGAAGACTATTGCTTCCTAATGTACTGACCAAGCCTCACCAATTCAAATATTTACTGAATGCCTACTATGAGCAAGGCACAAGGACAGACTCTAGGGGACTCAAGATAATTAATACATGTCCCCTACTCTGACAGCAGTTACTAGCGAGGAGACATGCCCTCTAGGAAATACTATAAGACTTGTTCTTCAAACTAAGAATTATTCACTAATCCATCCAAATCTGAGAAATAAGGTTTCTAAATTATTTCATCTCATTTGATGTTCACTGAATTGTCAGATAAGGTATTTTTAAAAAGTGTTTTCTTTTAATTTTGACCTGAAATATCTGAACTCTAAATTGGTTCCCAAAATCTCCTAAATAAGCCTTTTGTATTCTGTGCAGTTGTGTTACACTTCTGCCTGCAGTAAGTCACAAATACATTTCCCTCCTTCTCTAGGGACTAATATTTGAGCTACTTTGGACTGGGAAAAGGAGATATTTGAGTAGTATTTAATCAGTGCCTAAAACCGATCCAAAGAGTATTTTCGCGTGCAGCCAAAACAAGAGCCTAATGAGTGTTCAACTAGCTGGGGTTGGAGAGAGACCTTTCATCTGCCCTAAGGCTGCTGTCTGTTAAGTTTCTCCTTTGTCCCAGCCCCATACTCCTCCCCAGCCTTTCATGCACCCAAATATGCAACACATGCCTTCCCACCCACCCCCCGCCCGCCCCTCACAAGTGCTGTTTTCATCTGTTTTCTGATGTTATGACAGAATCCCACAAACTAGGCAATATATAAAAAACAGAAATCTGACTCATAGTGCTGGAAGGTAGTTAACTCGAAGAACTGAGGGACTACATCCAGTCATGGCCTTTCCGCTATGTCATAACATGGTGGAAGGCATCACATGGCAAAAAAAGCATGTGACAGAAAGAGGGAGCCACATTCCTTTTATGACTAACCCACTCCAGTGATATCAAATTCACTCCTAAGGAAACAGCCTTCATCCACAAGCCCAGTGCTCCCACGACCTATTTGCATCTCAAAGGTCCCACACCTCTCTGTCCTGTTATACAATAGCAGTTAAATTTCAGCATGAGTTTTGGAAGAGACCATCAAATCATAACATGCTATGAGATGGATTTGAAGAAAAGGTAGCCAACCATCCTTCTATCCCAAATTTTAAACAACTCTTCATTTCAGCCTGTGTCAGTTTAGTGTAAACACCTTTTACCTGCCTTGCCCCTGGCTTTTGCCTCTGAAAGTCACCATGTATCACCCACCAGATTAATCTTTCCCCAACATTCAATTCAGCCTCCAGTTACTCATCATTGCTGACAGGATAAAATACTGAACCAATGGCATGCAAGACCCTCACTTCAAGGACCCTGGGGAAACAAGTGTCATTAGTAACCCCCATATGGGTCACTTTGACAACTGAAAACATGCCCCCACATTTCCAAACATACCTAAGGAGACAGTATTTCCCCAGGGAGGCACAGCCAAAGCTCCATATCATTCTGTAATGATGCACATGAACAAGTCTGTTGTGGTCAAAGGCTAAGTCTGTTTCTAATCTTATCCACTCTTTTCTGGGATGTATCTCAGTAATGAAAGTGAAGAGACCAATTCTAACTAAGTTAAACACAAAATTTTCCCTAAGGCATATAAAACATGATATATAAGCCTTGAAGAGTTTAAAAATTCAGGATGACACACGTTTTCCCAACTTGCTAAATGTCATGCGGAGGAAGATTCTCACAAGAAATATGCATTACTGGTCTCATTTTCCCTGAAACTAACCTAAGAATCTTCATTCTATAGATAAATAGATCAACCCTTCATTCTATAGATAAATAGATCAACCTGGTTCTGCCTTCCTCAAACTTTTCAAATCTGATTGATACTCCTTCCTGTTCTGCTTATATCTTAAGATGCTGCTAAAGCTTAAAGATACTTTAAGTTAGGTGTGTTTAAAAAAAAAAAAACACATTTCCTAGAAAGCAATGTGATACAATGCACTAACTATGAAGCTCCTTAAGAGTAAGGACTATTTTGATTATATTTGTAGCTTTGTTTTCTAACCTCTTGTCAGAATGGGGCAAGCAAGATAGAGAAGGCAGCTTTAATCTAGACATAGTTGGTTAAGGTCTTAGCTCCAAATCATATCTAATAATGAATTTTCTCAACCAGAGAGAATACCCACCTATTTCACAGGATATCATTGTGAGAATAGTTCTGATTTGTAAGTGATTAGACACTAAAATCTGTTATTACTCCTAAGTATGAGCTTATCAGAAAGCTGAATAACCACAGAAAGAACATCTTCTAAACTACAAATGACATTACCAAAGCCTAAAAATCATATTATTCAATTGAAGTAATTCATGTAGTATACATCCTTATAACAGAAGGAGAAAATAGGATCTGATAAATTAGATTTGATATATATTTTACCTATTGAATTCCCCAAATTCAATAACAAATTGAACTGAAACTCTGACATATCAACTACAGTTTTAAAGCAAAGTAATTTGTATAAAACTAACCCCTCCCCAATTTACAATAACCATAAAAGGTGGAAGATACAGGACAGATTTAGAATCTATAAAGATCAAATAAGTCAGGACCTGAAGGTCTACGTCTCAGAAAACACACTGGGGATAAACTTAAGTGTAGCCCCCACTTTTTCCTTTACAAGCATTTTTCTGATTTCCTGCATAAGAGTCAAGCCAAATCTAAGGGAGTAGCCTAGAAGTTGCAGCAGTCTCACTGAAAATGATTACTGAATTTGAGATTCCATAAATGAAATTAATGTCAGGTTGAAGACACTAATAAGATAATTGATTCTGGATGAGTCTGAAGAAATGTTCAGATTGAACCAAGAAGAAAATGGATTGAAAATGCAGAAAAAGACACATGATTAGGTGTTCTAATACACACATGATTGGAATCACAGGGGAAGACAATGAAACAAGCAATAGTTGAAGGTACAAATAACCATTATGAGCGATTAAATGAGAGGTACTACTACAGATCTTACTGATGCCTAAAAAGCGTTATGAACCATGTTCATGCATTAAAGACTCAGTGTGGTCAATATATAATTTTTCCTCAAATTGATCTAAAGATTCAATTCAATTTCAATCAATATCCCATGGATCCTGTCATGGAAATTTAATAAAATGTTCTAAAATACGTAGAAATACAAAGAGCCAAGAATATCAAAGACAACTTTAAAGAACAATGTTGAAGGACTTTCACTATGAAATATAAAGCCTAAAACGGCAGTAACTGAATAGTGCACTGACACTAGGATTAAAAAACAGGTCAACATGTAAGTCTAGAAACAAATGCACATATATGGTCACAAAGCATCATTGTGTTAAAATGAAGTTTGAATGGTGTTTTAAATAAAATATGTTGTCTCATACCTATATGGCAAAAAGTTACTATTGACTTTTACCTTATATCATACACAGAAAAATCTCCAGTTAGTCCATGAATATGAATACAGAAGGTAAATAAAGCCTCTAGAAGATAACACAGGAAAGTATGTTTGAGATCTTAGCAGAAACAGACTTCCTATATAGGACACAAAGCTAACCACAAAGAATAATATTGATAAATTGGACTTTATTATAATTTTAAAAATCTGTATGCCAAAAGATGCAATTATGGCCAGGCATGGTAGCACATGCCTGTAATCCCAGCAACTTGGGAGACTGAAACAAGAGGATTTCAAGTTCAAGGCCAGCCTCAAAAACTTAGCAAGACCCTATGTGACTTAGTGAGACCCTGTCTCACAATTGAAAAATAAAAGAGCTGGGAAAGTGGTTCAGTGGTTAAGGAACCCCGAGTTCAATCCCCAATACCAAAAGAAAAAAGATGCAATTACATGAGTAAGAAGAACCTTCAGTGGAGAAAATGTGATATTTCCGAAGAACTCAGTTCTAGAATAAAAATATTAATATTGAAAAATTGGACAAGAAAATACTGAACATGTATTTTACCAAAAAGCATAATCAGATTGCCTATTAAGTACATGGAAAGGTTGTCCAGCATCACTCATCATGAAGATAATGAGATGCCACTCAATCACCAGAAAGACAAAAGATTAAAGGTTTTTGAGAGGGGGATGGTTTTAAATGTCTAGTGTTAGTTCTTAACATCCAGCGTTAGTAAAATTCAAATCTTTTGGAACCCTATTGCTAGAAGCTGGTACCACCGCTTTGGAATTCATTGTCAGTTTCTACCAAAACTGATCACATCCATCTGTAACCTGGCAATTCTACCCCTGCATTTCAACATAAAAGTATATAAATATATGCACAAAAAGCACATGAGTTTTAATGCAGATTTATGCATAATTTCCCAAAACCAAAGACAACCCAAACCAAAGAAGGAAAAACTCTACTATAGTTCATCCTAACAGAAACTATTAGGGGTCAGCAAACCATGGTCTGGGGATCAAAGTCAGTCACGCGCCTTCACAGCATAGTCTACAGCTGCATTTGGGTTGCAATAGTTAATTTCAGTAGTTGCAACAGAGACTAAATAGGCTATGAACTGAAAATATTTACTATCTGGCTCCTTACTCAAAAAGTCTGTCTACTATACAACACTGAAAAAGGACCCAGCAAGATGAATTCTCCCAATATAACACAACAGTAGAAAGAAAAACAGATACATATTAGCGATTCATCTTAACATTCAAACACAAGCAAAATTGATAGTGATCAAAGTCAGAATACCACTACACTGTGTGAACCTACCTAGGGATAGCAACATACCTGTTTATTCACCATAAACTTGACTATAACATTTAAAATAGAGATGAACCTTGGGTGCATTTTAAATCATATCTGGTTTGTACCTAATGCAACATAAATGTTATGTAAATAGTTGTTATGCTATATTAAGGAAATAATAAAAGTCTGTACATATTCAGTACAAAAAAAAATATGAGGTAGAAGCACAGAGAAGTGCCTGCATCTTACTCCATCTGACTTCATCATACCACAGAAGCCATTGGCTAATCTGAAAGTATCAGATCATAAGATCCAAGGTTGGAAAGACAAAAGGAAGATTAATCACTTCATAGCTATGGCCTCAATTTTAATAAAAATTGCAGATCTCCTCTGGGTTTTAGCTTTTTTGATATTTAAACAGGAGAAATGAACAATTTAAACCTAATTGTGTTTTTAATGTCAACTAAAAAGAATATGTCCACCCCAAATCCACCTCCTCATTCAGACAAGTGAATGAAATTGCCTGAAGCACAGAAAAGTATCGATTTTGGAACAATAATTAAAATCTAATGGAGTTAATCAGTTTCACATAGAACTATAAATTTCATCCAAAGACATGATAAATGGTTGAATAAGAATATCTGACTGCTCATCTACTCAATTTTTTAAAATTCAGATTTCATTTTTTTTTTGACACTGTTATTCATTTAACTGAGAGAAATATTCACACTATCTGAAGTGCTGGCTATTTTATTCTAAGAAGGGGAGGGGGAAGGGAAGCATTTTGATTCTTTATGGGGGTCAAATTATACATCAAAGTATGAAGTTCCTTCGCCAGATACATTTCATAAAGTTAAATGGTTCTTTCAAGATTATGCTGACAATAGAGTCTTCAGACTTTGTTATAATATAGTCTACGACCTCACTAATAAGGATAATAATGTATCATCAAAAATGCTGTTAATTGAAAACTGTAAGTCTAATTAAGCAGTGATGTGACCATGCATAACGTATTATTAATAGAATGAAAAGATTGCATTACACCAACTGCTACCCGGGAAAAAAAAACCTACAAGGACAGTCCAGCAGTTCAAAGACTCTTCACATCCATTTTGGCAAAAGTTACTGATGATATTTTCCTTTCATTAAACTATAGACTTCAGAGCAAAAGGACTTAAAACCAGAAGAAGAAAGTAAAGCCAAATTTAAAAGACAGGTCACAGGGCAACTGCTAGCTATCCAGTCTATAAAGGGCCCTTAAACACGGTTGGAAGGTATTGGAAATATGGTGCCAATTAACTTATGTTTCCACATGAAACTCTTTACATAATGGATAAAATGTAAATCGGTTCCACTCCCAATGAATTAGACAGTTCCCTCTCATGAAAAATATAAATACCCCGTCCTAGAGCTCACCCCTTTCCATTGAATAATTTGTGATGTATACAAGCAGAGTCAGAATTGGGGTCACTACAGTTCCTCACACCAAATCTAGAAACAGCCAGCTGATCATCATCTGAAGTCAGCAGTTAGAGCTGAGTAAAATATCAACACTGGAAGAACAGATGGTATGGGATAGTCTACAGGGGAAAATGGGGTTTTTTTCATCTGAATCTTAAGTTCCGTGCTTCCCAAGTTGACTACATAGCAAAAACGTGTTTAAAAATCTAACTGCACTGTAGGAAAATGGAATGTATTTTACCAACATTAAAAGTATCAAGATGAGGCTGGAGTTGTGGCTCAGCGGTAGAGCACTCACCTAGCATGTGTGAGGCACTAGGTTCAATCCTCAGCACCACGTAAAAATGAATAAATAAAATAAAGATATTGTGTCCATCTTCAACTAAAAAAAAAATATTTAAAAAAAAAAAGTATCAAGATGTCCAGGCACAGTGGCACATGCCTGTAATCCCAGCAGCCAGGGATGCTGAGGCTGGAGGATCACGAGTTCAAAGCCAGCCAGCAATTAAGCCACTCAATGAGACCCCGTCTCTAAATAATATATAAAATAGGGCTGGACATGTGGCTCGGTGGTTGAGCATTCCTGAGTTCAATCCCCACTACCGCCCCCCCTCCCCCGCCAAAAAAAAAAAGTATCAAGATAGTATATTGAAAGCATCTTATTCATCTTCCCCTTCTAACGACTAGCACTTAAAATCATAAGCTAAATACAACGGATATAAATGGATGTAAAACATTTTGTAATTGAAGACAAGAAAACATTCTCCATGACTTAGAAACAAAGGAACTTAGTGGCATACAGAGACTTAATTCTCAGAGCTCAAAGCAGTTTGGGTCTGGTTATGGGATACTGAGACTAGGGCCTTGGTGGTCTGATAGGATCACCATTGAACCTACTCCACAAGTTGGATGGCTCAAAAACCAGGGCCTCAATTAGACCTAGGATCCAGGTATGAGCTACTTGTCCAAAAATGTTTCTGCCCATATATACACTGCTGTGGCTGGGGATGAAGTTGAAACTCCTCCAGGGCCCAGAACTCAGGCCTGTCCCTCAGAGAACTGAACTCATATTCACACCAGCTACACAAAGCAACTTTTGTCCATGTGACTGGGATGGAAGGAGTCTGGATACTTACTCCTACCCAAGGAGTTCTGTTCACTGATGCAGAATACATTTTAATTTTATTTCAATAAATTAAACTTTTAAAAAAAGAATAGGCAGACATTTTAGAAAACAAGGAAACCAAAATACTAATCCAAAAGTAATTCAGTTTCCTTTATTCTCTATCACTCAGTAATATTTAAACAATATTAGATATTGCCCACTAGGTTAACCATCTCTGAGAAGTGAGGGGGGATTTTTTGGATTTGTTTTGTTTTGTTTTGTTTTGTTTTGCATGTACTTTAGAGGTAAAAATGGACCCACATATCCACATTTACAGAGAATAGACAAAGAAGGATCTGGCTCACAATCAAGAGATGGCTTCAAATGGGCAACATTTTAACTCACTTTTCACTCTACCCCAAGGCAGGAGAAAAAGGTATTGACAAGCAGTAAACATGGCTTTCTGTCCTGGAGTATCAAAATTTAATCAAGCTGGAACCATTTTTGGAAAACGGAATTTCTATGTGAACTCTGAACTCATAACTTAAGTCCCACCCCCCCAACACGGGTCTTGAGGTTAGTATCAGCACAAGAAACTAAAACTTTTACATCCACTTGCTTCCCACAAGGAAAATGTATGGGACCAGTTAGGAGACTTCAATTCAGAGGTCTGAACCAAAAATCTGGAACAATCCAATTTTTATCTATATTGTTCAGCTAATGACAGTTTACTTCAGGCAAAATTAAAAGCTTGCCTATTAAGGAGAAAGAAATCACTTAATGAGATGCAAGTTTAAATAAGTATGTTTAAAAATGTAAATGCGGAATTATGGTTTATAAAATACAATCAAGAGTCACAAATTAAGAACAGACTTCTATTAATAACCATTTTATTCATCGAGATTTAAGCATTTAAGTAAATGATGTTGTGAGCACAACCAAAGAGAAAGTCCCTGCCATGAAAGATGGAACTGAGGAAATTTTCTAAGCAATATCATGAGGAGATAAAGAGATAAACAAATGGAAGATATATAAGGAAATCCCAATATACATCTAAACACAAGAGAATGGTGGGAAAAATGATTAAGGAGATAGTTTTATGTAATTCTCTGTAATTAAGACATAAGAACTCTGGTTGAAAATCCTACTGAGTGCCAGGAAGGGTCAATTTTTTAGAAATCCGTACCAGGGCAAATTGTTAAAACAAAACTAAACAAACCAAGTGAAATTCCTAAAAGCTTCCAAAGAGAAAAGGCATCACCACCCAGGGAATGACAATCAGATTCACAATAGACATCTTATATGATATCAACATCAGAAGAAAATATCAATAGCAGAAGTTAAAGGAGTTCATTAAAATCATACAGAAAAATAACTAGGAACAAAATGTCATTTTCAAGTGGTGGAAAAAAAATAACATTTCCAATTCAGAAGCACTCAAAAAATTGATAATTTACAAACCTTCTTGGAAGTTGCTACTCTCAGCAAAAAGAAATTTACAAGATGAGAAGTAACTAAGCAATTCATAAAATAAAAGAAAATCAACACACAGAGGTTTGTCAATAAACAAGTTAACAAAAAAATTATATAATGTTGCTGTTACATTTTTATATAACAGTTGTATAATGTAAGCATTCCATGGAGGGCATCTAAGCCTCTTCATTTTTTTCAGCAGGGGCCAGATGTATTTAATGATTTTGGAGTTTAAGGGGGAAAATAGTAATATGTAACTAATTAGAATTTTAAAGTAAAAGATGTAAAGAGGAAAAATCCATACTCCTTTTTTTTAATACTGAAAAAAAAAGTGTATTCTGACATGAAATCTGGGGATGAGGGAACACACACACACACTTGGATGATGCATGTGGGTGTCTCCTACATGTACCAAGTGTGCCATCTGGTTATGAGTAATTTCACAGGCATGCTTGAATTGAAAAGAAGTTCTGAATAATTTAAATGTCAGACTTAACCTTTTATTTTGAATATGGAAAAATTTTATGCAATTTTAATCAAGTATAATAATTTGTTAATATTCCTAGTAAAAAGTTATCAGGTACCTAGGCATCTAGTACCCATACTAGCCAGTTTTTCCTCCTGGTTTGATTCCTTTGATACTTATAAATATCAAGAGGTACATGAAAAAAAAAAATAGTTCTTTACTTGACAGTTTTCTTGTTTAGTGTTGTGAGCCAAGACTGGTTTTTGGTAAAGCCCCCTTTAAAAATTATGTATAAATAATTTGTATATTATATTGCAGTCATAAAAAAAGAAAAATCTTGAATTTGGAGGAGGCTCAAGAAGGCAGAAGTGAGCTAGGCAGCAGTTGCAGATCTCCGTGCAGTACAGAGGAGAGGCAGCAAAAGAAAAGCAAAATTCAGAGGTGAGTGATGAAATATATACACCAAGATCAGTATTAAGGTCTGAGACCTGGAGAGACTGGAAGATAGGGTACCAGAGTAGAAAACAGAGTGCCCTAACCCCAAAATGGTGAATAAGGGGGAGGGTCATTAGAGTGGGGAAGTGTGGGCACAAGCTCACCCACTTAAAAACAGTTGGAAAGACAAAACTTAAAGTGCAGCAGTAACAGAAAGCTCCTTTAAGACAACACAAACCACTTAAAACCAAATTGTGAAAAGAAAGCTGAGCCTGGCACCCCCATCCATCTTGTGGAGCCATCAATTGATCAGTCACCTTCTTAAATCAGCATGGCATCTTCCCACACCCAGACAGCTGCAAATTCTACCAGATCGAAGTCTCCTACAATGGGACCTCTTAAAAATCTAGCCAGAAAGTACTTCTGAGAAGGACAACTACTAGTCCTAAATTGCTGAAACTGCCCTCCCTCTCCTCCCTCACCACAAACTAGGGAGACAAAGTGGGCTGGAGGGGACTGGTGCCAGGGAAGTGCAGCAAGCCCTGCACAGCATCTGTCACATGGACAGGGGTGAAAGCTCTGTGCAGCCTCTGCTCCCTCACTTGACACAGAGGCAACAAAGTAGCAGCTTTGGCACTGAATAAAGGAAGAGATTCACCAGGCCCCCAACGCTCTAGTGGGAGTCACCACAGGAAGAGACTAGCAGTAGTCCTCGAGATCCAGACTGCAGGGCCAGGACCCAAGGACCTACCAGAGGAAAGCTGCCTGAGTATCCAGTGGCATAGAGACCCAGTAAGAAATTGCCAGAGGCTACACAGCTGGGAGTGGGGGTATTAAACCAGCATGATCATAACTGGCAAGTGACAGGGCAGTGTTTGGGATATTCCCAGGGCCCTGTATCAGTTATCAGTGCACACCATTCACAATCTGAGGAAGTAGAAATTACAATGCAGGTGAGCCACTGAAGTCCCTTCATTACCATCTCTCAGAACGGCACCAGCTGGGGGAGTACTTCTGCATCCGCAGATCAGCTACAGAAAATCTACCAGTGTTCCCATAGTACCTCTACTATTGTGAAAAGGAAGCAACAGAGGGGAACAGGTACACAGAAATCAGAGCCTACATCCTGAACTACTTCATAAAATAGAAACACTGTGCCAACCAAACTGTCCACTGCAGGTCCTAGAGTTGACAAACCAGAGATGCTGGTAGAATGGTCATAGCAACTAGGAAACTGGCCCCTATCCCTCAGCAACTCAGGAGAGATCCTTGACCCAAGCCTGATGGACATCTGCTAAAAGTTCAAACCCAAATTAAATCCACAACATGGCTCAACAAAAATTATCTTTACTTGGACATGGGCTAAGAAAAAGCTCATAAAGTAATTCTTCACTTAAAAAAGTAGTCAACCATACTGATAGGTAGAGATACAAACAATATGAAAAAACAAGGGAACAAACCATCCCAAACAACCCAAAATGCCTCAACAGTCTTTACTGACGCCATGGTGGAGGAAATGTCAGAAGGATTTTAGGAGGTTCATAGTTAGTCTGTTCTATGAGCTAAAAGATGATATAAAGAGTAAAATTCAGAAAATACAGGAAATGAAAGATCATTAAGAGATTCTGAAAAAAGAAATGGAAATCCTCGAAATAAAAAAATAAATCAAAAAGTCAATGGAGGGCCGAGGCTGGGGCTCAGTGGTAGAGTACTTGCCTGGCACATGTGAGGCACTGAGTTTGGTCCTCAGCACCACATAAAAATAAAATAAACATATTGTGTCCATCTACAGCTAAATATATATACATATTATTTAAAAGAAGTCAATGGAAAAGCATCACCAATAGACTAGACCACTTAGGAGATATACTTTGCCATCAAGGCCTGACAAATCTATAATCTTGAAAATAAAGTTGGCTGGACACATGGACAGAGAAAAGATGTTAAAAGACTATGAAAAAAATATTCAAGAAATATGGGATAATGTCAAAAGGCCAAATTTAAAATTATTGGGATAGATGAAGGCTCTGAAATACAAATTAAAGGAATACACCTTTTTTTCAATGAAATATCAGAAAACTCTACAAACTAAGAATGAAATAGGAGGAATACAGGACTCCAAATACACAAAATTACAACAGATACACATCAAGAATGTCATTATGAAAATGCCTAACATACAAATTAAGGATAAAAATTTAAAAGCTATTAGAGAAAAATGACTGGTCACATTTAGAAGTAAAACAATCTGGATCTCAACTGATTTCTCTATCCAGACCCCAAATGGGAGATGGGCTTGGAATAATATACACCAAACTTGGAGGGGCGGGGGGAAGGGAGGGGAATGCCAACCAAGAATACTATACCCAACAAAATTAAGCTTCAGAATTGAAGATGAAATTAAACTCTTCCATGATAAACAAAAGCTAAAAGAATTCATAACTATAACACTTATACTACAAAATATACTCAGTGTACTGAAAATATACTCAGTACTCAATATTTCATAATTAAAAATAAAAATAAAAACCAGCTGAGGGAGGAATTACACTGGACTAGTCAATCAAAGGAGAAACTAATACAAATGAAAAACTAGGAATAAATTAAAATTACAGGAAATAAAACTTATCTCTCAGTAACATTGAATGTAAATGATCTGAACTCTTCAAAAATCATGGGATGGCAGACTATTAAAAAATAAGACCTTGGGGCTAGGGTCATAGCTCAGTGGTGGAGCACTTGCCTTTCACATGCAAAGGCACTGGGTTTGATTCTCAGCATCTCAAAAACTAAAGGTCTTGTGTCCATCTACAACTAAAAAAATAAAAATAAAAATAAGACCCAGTGATATGCTGTCTCCAAGAAATTCATCTCAGAGGCAAAGATATCCACAGACTGAAGGTGAACAGATGGGAAAAAAACATGCCATTCATTCTGGATCTTGCTGGGGTTACTACTCTCATATCAGATAAAATGGACTTCAAGCTAAAATTAATCAGAAGAGACAAAAAGGGTCATTTCATACTGCTTAAGGGAATCATACAACAAGAAGTAACAACTGTAAATATTTATGCCTCAAACAATGGAGCATCTAGGTATACCAAACAAACCCCCTTTGCAACACCAAGAATCAAATAGACAACACAATATTAGGTGACTTTAACATTCCTATCTATAGGGTTCAGAGAGATCATCTGAACAAAAACTAAAGAGGCTACAGAACTATATATATATATATATATATATATATATATATATATATATATATATATGTGTGTGTGTGTGTGTGTGTGTGTATATATATATATAAAATTAATTAATTTGGCCTTGACCTATGTAAAATATTTCATCCATCAGTGACTGCATACTCTTTCCTCTCAGAAGCACATGAAACATTTTCTAAAATAGACCATATTTTATGTCACAAGAAAACTCATAGCAAATACAATAAAGATAATAGCTTGCATTTTTTCAGGTCATAATAAAATGAAATTAGAAATCAAGATTAAAAACCAGAAGCTGCTGTAACAGCTGGAGACTAAACAATACACTTTTGAATTATGAACAGCAGAAGAAATTGGAGAAATAAAGTACTTAGAGGTAAATAATAATAGTGATACAACATAAAAATCTCTGGGACACTACAAGGGCAGTTCTAAGAGGCAAGTTTTTACTCAGCTCATACATTAGAAGACTAGAAAGTTGCCAAATAACCTAACACATCTCAAGCGCTTAGAAAAAGAACCAGTACCAACGTTACCAGAAGACAAAAATTAAAATCGGAGCTGAAATCTATAAAATTGAGGCTAAACAAAATTCAAATAAGTGAAACAAAGTTCATTTTTTGAAAGAACAATATTGATAAACCCATAGCCAAGCTAACCAAAAGAGGGAGAAAACAAGTTGTTTAAATCCACGATGAAAAAGGAAATATCAGACACTATTGAAATCCAGAGGATTATCAAACTATTTTGAAAATTTATACTCCAATAAGCTAGAAAATCTTTAAGTCAGAAATTCCTAGAAATATATGCCCTACCCAAATTGAATCAGGAGAATATAAAAACTTAGATCAACTTCAAGTGATAAAATTGCAGAAGTTATCAATAGCCTACCAAAGAAAAGCCCAGGACTGGATCGATTCTTAATTGAGTTCTACCAGCTATTTAAAGAACTAATGCAAATCCTCCAAACCAATCAATAAATGAGCAAAGGAAATGAACAGACCCTTCTCAAAAGAAATGCAAATGATCAAATATTTTAAAAAGTTCAACATCTCTAGCAGTTAGAGAAATGCAAATTAGAACTACACTGAGATTTCATCTCATTCCAATCAGAAAGGCAATTATTAAGAATACAAGTAACAATAAGCTTTGGTGAGGATGTGGGGGGAAAGGTACACTAATACATTGCTGACAGAACTACAAATTGGTGCAACCACTCTGGAAAGCAGTATGGAGATTCCTCAAAAAACTTGGAATGAAACCACCATTTGACCCAGTTATCCCTCTCCTTGGTTTATATATAAATAATTTTAAAAATCAGCATACCACAGTGGTGCAATTATGATGTTTACAGCAGCACAATTCACAATAGCTAAACTAGGTGCACTTCAACAGATGAATGGATAAAGTAAATGTGGTATATATACACAACAGAGTATCACCCAGCCATAGAGGACTTTGTGACATTTGCCAGTAAATGAATGGAAGTGGAGAATATCATGCTAAGTGAAATAAGCTAGTCCCCCAAAAAAACAAAGGTTGAATGTTTTCTGATATGTGGCAGCTAACCCACAATAAGAAGGGGTGGGATTTAAAAAAAAAATTCAGTTCATTAGACAAAGGGGAATGAAGGGTACAGAGGGGTATTAGAAAAAGACAGTGGAGTACATCCAACATAACTTGCCTATATCCATCTATGAATATACCACAGTGAATCTCGCCATCATGTATGTAAATCACAATGTGTAAATGGAAGAAAAATTAGTAGATGGAAGGGAACAGGGGTTAGGGGAAGGGGAGGTACTAGAGACTGAATTGGAGCAAGATATATTGTATGCTTTCATAATTATGTGATAAGGGATTCTACAACTAAAAATAACCAATAAAAAATCTTTGCTGATAAAGTCCAAGTTTTCCCAATTAGCAATATCAGGGTTCTGTCAAGATCATTGTCCTACTTTTTAAAATATGAAGCTGCTCTTGTTTAACTACCTTTACCATTGCAATCATTTCCTATTCTTTTTAAGTTACTAGAGCTCTTAATTCCAAGGCTAGAGCATCTGAAGA
Organism: Marmota flaviventris; assembly: GCF_047511675.1. NCBI lineage: Eukaryota > Metazoa > Chordata > Mammalia > Rodentia > Sciuridae > Marmota > Marmota flaviventris. The sequence continues at coordinate 56,184,244 of NC_092502.1, forward strand.
TAAACTGCAAAAAAATTTATCTATGGTATATTCATAGATGGACATAGGCAAGTTATGTTGGATGCATTCCACTGTCTTTTTCTAATCCCCCTCTGTTCCCTTCATTCCCCTTTGTCTAATCAACTGAACTTTAAAAAAATTATCCTACATATGCACTGTCATACAAAAGAATTTGAATTTATTTCAAGCTGTGAATACTACTACCATGATTTGTGATGAATTCTTCCCTGGGATGAATTTTTCTGTTCTATAAAACAGATCTGAATGTAGAAGAATAAAATGAATTTCATATATTGCACAAGAAACAAATAGAAAAAGAAAGCTCAAGTCTTTTGCATGTTAATGGTTATCATGTGTTGGACATCATCATAGTACAGATATTTCAAAGTCCTATCATATATAGAATATTTTAACTTAAACTAAACCAGGAAAGAAAAAGATTTTCTGATTTCTTAAGTAAAGCAACATCAATGGAAGAACTCAGAGTTTTCCATACCTTGAAAAGGTTACAGCTGTATTTTACTTTGGGAAAAGTATTTCTACCTGTATTGTGTCTGTGCTTCAGTCTAATTGAAAATGAAAAATCTCCACCTGGAGGAATACAGTGACATTCAAAGCCTAAGGCTTGACTCACAAAGTAATTCTAGTAGTAATATTTTTATGATTGCAGAAAGAAGAAAAACAGATATTTTGGCTTGTAGTATCAAACTTAATTCATAAAGTTTAGTAGCAATACTTCTGAAAATAGAAAAGTTCGTTTTTAATATCACTAGTCCAGATCACCATCACTGGAACTACCTACTAAAAATTTCAAAGTATAGCCTTTAGGGTTCTGAAACCAAGGAAGATATGTATGGTTGCTATATACAGTTTTTAAAATCAAAATAGTTTCCAAAGGTCAATATAGCTACCCCAAAACAAAAACAAGACAGAAGTACAAAGGTGTTTTCTTTTGTTTCCTCCCTTTCATAATAAAAAGAATTCCAGTTTTTCTAGTTGTCTCTATAGATATTATGAGAATCATAAAAACAGCTTACAAAGCAACTTATTTTCCACAGAAATGACACGTAATAAGATCAAGAGAAGGCAAAGTTTCGGTTCATGTGCTCTTTGGTGCACACCAGTTATAACAAAGACCAAGTCACACCTTTCCACTGGTAGATGGCCTTGTGTCAGTAATACTGACCCATTTGAGACTGTTATACTCATTCAATATAGGAAAAAACAAAAGTTTCTCCCAAATAAAAACTCTCCTTGATTCTTATTTTAGCATTTGACCTGTAGGAGTTGTGGGAAAAGGCATTAGAAACAATTTCAATACCTGAGTAAGGACTTCAGAGAGTTTGCAGATTTTACACTATAAAATATAATACCTGTAATAAAATAGCATATATAAACTATCGAGAGGAAATAACTACATTTACAATTAAAGTGAGGTTCTACAATTCTTCTTCAAGTATATAATTTCACCATGATCTATTCCAAGTTCTATCTCACCTTGGTTATAAAGGTTATCCCTTCTCTTTATTCAATGTAAACTGTCCTGTCTTTTCAGAAGCACAGCAAACATTTCCCTTTTCTGTTGGTCTCCAGTTTTCAATTAAAATTACATCTGCCTTAAGGCACTCCCTCTGAAGCCACCCCTAAATTCTTTGTTAGGTGCCCTCATAGAACTGCAAGATTTGATAAGCAATTATCAGTAGTTCAGTTTTCTTAGATAATCAACATTAAAAATGATGTTACATGAGTTTGTAATGGCACCTTAAAGCAGGACCTTCTATCATATTGCAGTCAAAAATAACATCTGGGACTATATTCACCTGAAAGCATCACTGGAGCTGAAGAATCTGCCCCCAGGATGGCTACTCATATAGTAAGCATGTTGGTGCTTCCCTTTTATTTTTTTTTTTTTTTGGGGGGGGGGTCCTTTTTTTCCCTCCCCTTCTGTAGTACTGGAATTGAACCCAGGGCCTCTATCTCTAAGCAGCATTTTTTTTTTCCTATTTTGAGACGGGATCTAATTTGCCAATACTGTCCTTAACTGTAATCCTCCTGCTTCTGCCTCCCAAGTAACTGGGATTACAGGCCTGGGCCACCGTACCTGGCTGGTCCTGGCTTTTGGTGACAAGTTCTGTTCCTCTCCACAGGGCTAACTGAGCATCTTGCAACATGGCAGCTGGTTTCCTCTACCAAAAGTAGTCCAATAGATCAAAGCAGAAACCACAAATATCCTTTATTGAATTGTCTGGTTTTTTCCCTCAAAATCCTGCAGTGCCATTTCTATCACATTATATCTTTTAGAAGCAAATTACTAAAGGGAAATTAAGCTCTAGGTTTTAAGAAGAAATCTTAAAGAACTTGTGGACGTATTTTATAGATCACTACAGGATCAAGCTTGTGGTTGTCAGCTTTACAATGCTGTGACCAAAATGCCTGACCAGAGCAACTTAAGAGGTTTCAGAGGATTTAATGTATGGTCAGCCTGCTCCAGGGCAGAAACACAGCAGAAGAAATTGCTCAAACCATAGCATTCCCAAAGTAGGGAGTGAAAAGAGCAGGGAAATATATAGTCCAAGGGAGCACCCCCAGTGACCTACTTCCTCCAGTCATGCCCCACCTGCCTACAATTACAACCCAGTAGTCCTTTCAATTTTATTAATCCATCAAATCACTCCACTGGATCATAATCTCACCAATTATTTTACCTCTGAACATTGCTGCATTGCCAAGTACACTTAACACTTGGGGAAAGATTTCAGAAACAAACCTTAATAAGTCTTAAATAATTATTAATGAAGGGCATGTTAGATGAAGCATGGCAATTGTATTCAAATATGTTTATAGCATACCCAATCAGCTGAAAAAGGGAAAATACACTTCTAAAGTAAATAATGTTCCTAATATATGTATATTATTTAATAAAATGCATGGGATGTTAACAGTTAAATGGAAGATTATATTTCTGTTTGTACCCTAGTAAATTATCTTAAGACCCTTTGAGGTGAATATACATATTTAAGAGATCACTGGAATATATGAAATTAAAAAACAATGTAGTTCTTGAGACAAGGATGTCCATTCTCACCACTCCCATTCAAAGCAGTTATTGAAATGTTAGCCAGAGGAATTAGACAAGGGAAAGATGAAATAGGAAAGGAAGTCAAATCATCTCTTCTTTCCTGTATGATTCTATACTTACAAGACCTAAAGACTCCACCAGAAGACTTTTAGATCTAATATAGCAAAATATTATCAAAAATCAACATAAACACATCAATAGCTTTTCTATACACCAACACCAACCTATGAGAAATAAATCAAGAAAACAAACCCTTAATAGCATCAAAAAATTTTCAAGGAATAAATCTAAACAAGGTGACATATCTCTACTATGAAAATTACAGGACATTGAAGGAATGTAAGACATCAGAAGATTAAAAGACTTCCCTTGTTCATGAATAGAGTAACGAAGTGATCTACAGATTCAATGCAATTGAAATACCAATTATCCACTGAAATACCAACAACATTCTTCACAGAACTAGAAAAAAATCCTAAAATTTGAATTGAAGCACCCAAAAAAAGATAAGGGGTCAAAAAACAGCCCTCAGAAAAATGGCCAAGTCAGTTCAATAGACACTTTTGAGATGAACAAATGGTCAATCATTGTGTGAAAAATATATTCTGTATTGTTAGCCACCAGGAAAACGTAAATCAAAGCTACATTGAGTTCCCATCACACCATAGTCAAAATGGTTGTCATCAAGAATACAAAAAAAAAATAAATGCTGGCAAGGATATGGGGGAAAGAAACTCAGACACTGTTGACAGAAATGTGAATTAGTAAAACCACTATGAAAATCAGTATGGAGGTACCTCAAAATAAAAAGAGCAACCATATGACCCAGCTATACAACTCCTAGGCATACACCTGATCCAATTAAAGTCAGCATACTATAGACGTACCTGCATACCTATGTTTATGGCTGCTCATCCAGAAATAGCTAAGTAACGGCATCATCCTATGTGCCCATAAATGGATGAATGGATAAAGAAATATGGTACATACACATCATGGAATTGTATTCAGCCATAAAGAATGAAATTGTGTCATTTTTTAGGAATATGGATGGAAACAGAGATCATGATGTCAAACAAAATAAACCAGACTGAGACGAGTATCACATTGTTTCTCTCATGTGAAAACTAGGGGTGTGGGGGGAAAACATGAAAGTCAAAGGGAGATGGAAGAAGAGAATCAGAGATGGGAGGTTGGGCTCTCATAGGTAGATATGATCAAAGTATTATCTGCATGTGTAAATATGCCACTATGAATCTATTAGTGCATTTTAATTATGGAATTCTAAACATGAACTAATTTTACATGTACTGATAGGAAATGTCACCTAAATAAGGAAGACCAATAGTATTTTTAAGGAGCATGCACACATTGCTTAAACACACATAAAGTGTATAATACTGTAAAAAACTCTTAGGAATAGTAATATCAGGAGAAGAATCAGGCTAGTGATAAGAACAATTGTATCTTTATTTCCATCTATAACTTCTAAATTTTAAAATAACTATAAAAACATGATTATGAATGAAAATAAATGCAACAAAAAATAAGAAAAGGATATGGAAAAATAGTTTTCAAAAGTGAGTTAAGAAACTTCAACTCTTAAAATGTTCAATCTCATAAGAAGAGATGCCAATCAAAATGAGACAACTTTTCATTCATTTAATTGGCAAATACACTAAAGTTTGATAACACTGTCTCAGCAGGGGAAAAAGTCACTTTCATACATAGTTAAGATTGTTAATGGATAATAACCCTGTGGAAGGACTTTTGGCAGTATCTAACAAAATTTAAAATATACTTTTTAGTCCAGCAATTCCACTTAGAAATTTATCCTGCAAATATATGCAAAATAACATGTGTCCAGGGTTATTCATTACACTCTAGTAAATAGTAAAATTGATGTCAATCTAAATGTCTTTCAAAAGAAATGAGAAATCTATTCCATGTACTATGTTGCAGCTATTAGGAGGAATCAGAATACACGTGTTTATCAGCTCAAAGACATTAACTGAAAAAGCACAGAATACTGTGGATAATATCCTATCATTTGGATTATAGTAGGAGGCTACATACTTGCACTTACATATACATGTGTATATACACAAATTTGTATAGGTAACAGACGTACACACTGTTGTTCTCCAGAATCCCCAAAGAATATAGAAATCTAAACATGCTCAAATCCCTTGTGTAATATGGTGTTGTGTTTTCATATAACATCCTCCATTTTACTTTAAATCATCTAGATTAATTTTAACATTTAAAACACCAGTGTGTATAAACCGTGGTTACACTACCTTGTTTTGGTAATAACAGTGTGTCCGTGTTCAGTACTGATGCAATTTTTTTCCAATTATTTTCTATCCACAGTTGGTTGTTCTAATATAAAACCTGCAGATCTGGACAGCTGACATGTGCAGCTACTGGAAAAAATAAAATAACTGCCAATGGGAAGCAAAACTGGGGGGCTGGAGGACAAAGTGAGGAGACTTCTCACACTTTATTGCTTTTGACCTATGTTCATGTATTACTTATTGAAATAAGATGATACAGAATGGTGATATTGGCTAACACTCAATGGTTATCTCCCTTGTGTTAGACATTCTATTTTGGGTGTTATTTTATTTAATTCACATATTTTGCAGATGAAGACAGAAGTCCAGGCAGCTAAAAATAGCCGAAGTCCTCCTAGTAGCATGAGATGCTCCAGGCCACACCCTCTGCCACCTAGCAAAGAGCTGTTATAATAGCAACATTTCTCTTCAGACAATTGTGATTATTCCTGTTCAAGACAGTCAATCAACAGAAGCAATTCTTTTCAGTGGCAATATCTTAAAGAGACTTGAATTCACATGTATCACTAGAAATGCATCAGACTGGAAATCAGGAGATGGGGGTTCTTAACTTGGCTCTATAGACCAATTTCTCCCATCCTTCATTTCTACATATAGGAAATGAACAAAGGAAATACCTACTTTTCCTTTCACAGTCGAAACACATTATGTGACCTCAGTCACTTAGATCATCTCAACTCCCATAGCATCTTGAAGTTACCTTATTCTGTAAGGTCATGTCAGATGGTTGGCATGCCTACCCCGAATCATAACCAGGTCCAGCCTTATCCCTTTTTCCCCTTCCATAGACTTGTTTGTTTTTTGGTACCAGGAATTCACCACTCAGCCATATCCCTAGCCCTTAGAGAGAGAGAGAGAGAGACTCACAAAGTTGCTTTAGGGCCTAAGTTGCTGTGGCTGGCTTTGAACTCACGATCAGCCTCATGAACCACTGGAATTACAGGTGTGTGCCACTGTGCCTGACTCGGAGGCCATATTTCTAATATCTTTACAACAGTCATGTCCTGCCCAGCCTTAAATGTAGCACACAGACTGCCACTTCTATTATGTATACACATATATCCTGCATTCCTGGCTCCCATATGAGAGGGGTGCTCACTTCCCAGAGCTTGGGAACTGGCCTCCTCACCTTTTATACTACCAAAGTGCCACACCCATTTTGTTGCATTTGTGGAACACCTACAAAAACCTTAAGTTGAGCAATACACCGCTTATGATAACTTAAATAAGTGAATGTTGTGTTGTCCGAATTGAAAACTTAGGGGTTAATGGGTTAATATAAGTGTTTTCAGGTATTACCAAGAGTACATAAAACAAGACAAACAGCTTCAGTCATGAAGGAGTGCCCGTCTATAGAGTACTTGACTCCTGCTTTGAGACATTAGCAGGTAGAGGTAATGCCAGACTAAGGAGATAAGAAGCTCTGCTTGTGCAAGTCCACCACTAATAACCAACCTCCCTTTATGAAAGTCACAAGTTTTTAGTTACAGAAAAGGAGGCATAAGCCAAGAAGTTTGGTTTTAGTCTGATTAGGCATTTCTCCATAGGTTCCAAACAATGGTATGTCCAAGAAGTGAGTATCTGGGAGCACTCAAGTACTTGTTCTGTCACCAATGCTAAAAGCCAAACTCAATAAAGGAGAAAGCACACACTACAGCTTCCCCATTCCTCCTAATTAAAACACTATCTCTGTAATAAGTGAAAACAAAGCCTTCAGATTTCCATGTGATTTAAAATCCCTTTTACGATGACAGTGAGAAAATTTACACACCCCTGGGGCAAAACGGTGAAAATATATTACAGTCCTGTGTGTGTAGCTGCAAATTGCTGATTTTTTTAAGCCACAGATTTAGAAATGAGTCTGAAATTGGCCAGATCAGTTACTAAATATAGACAGGACATATTGGATCTCTTTTCCAGAATTAAACCTCTCTCAAGTCCTGTGTTAACCATGGTAGAAACAATTGTATTATATTAATGGTAATCCACAGTTCATCTCAAATCTCATAGGAGAACATGAGAAGTTAAAAGGGCAAAGTATTTGCCTACCTGAGGCGTTAAGGCTGTCAGTCTCATTGGGGCTAGCATTGCATTTTCCACCAATTCTTCAAAATAACTGTCTAAAAGTAATCTGAATTCCAGGATTTACTGTTCACATTTCCACCCACAGCTGTTCTCAGTGACTCAGGGCCCTTCTATGGGAACTGGCATTCTCCATGACATTAACAGATGAATTATCTTTCATCTGTCAAGGGAACCAATGGCTGAGTTTTTCTATTCTTCCCATCCCCACCCTTTGTTAATATCCACATATCAGAAAATGTCCAACCTTTGTTTTTTTGAGATTGGCTTATTTCATTTAGCATGATAGTCTCCAGTTCCATCTATTTACCAGCAAATACCATAATTTCATTCATCTTTATGGCCAATACTCCATTGCATATGTACACCACATTTACTTTATTCATTCATCTGTTGAAGGGCACTTAGGTTAGTGATAGGAGCACCAGAAATGTTATAGAATTATTGACTGTTGATTATATCAATTTGTGTGTTGGATAAAAGACTAAGCAATATGCCTGCAATGTAATGTGAACAGCAAAACTTTGATAAAGTTAAACTCTTACATCACTATACCCAGGGCATACACCCCAAACCTCACCCACTTCTCAGCTGCAAGCACAACTGAACTAGGACTTAAAAACTCATATTCCTGGGGAGCAACAGGACTAACAGGACCCAGACAGAAAGACCGAGACTTCCATGGCTGTTGTCCCCCCTGCACCAAATTCCTCCAGCCTAGATCAAGTTCCAGCAACCCTGACTTAAAATGTCACAAGTGTGCGTCTGGGACCCTTGGGTCGAGACTCAGGACTTAGGATGCATGTCTGAAGCGTGATGAGCATTAATTGATTTGGTTGACTCTAACTGTGCCTCAGACCCAGTGTATAGTAACCACTCATTGACAGTTGGTTCCCTAGTTTAGCTATATAGGAATTGAGCTGCTATAAACACTGACATGACCATATCACTGTAGTATGTTGATTTTAAACCCTTTGGGTATATACTGAAGAGTGGAATAACTGGGTCAAATGGCGGCTCCATTCCAAGTTTTCTGAGAAGTCTCCAAGCTGCTCTCCGGAGTGTTTGAACTTCAGAGTGGTATACACCCCACCTCCCATTCTCACCAATGTTTATTATTGTGTTCTTGATAATTTACATTCTCACCGGAGGGAGATGGAAATCAGTGTAGTTTAAATTTGCATTTCTCTAATTGCTAGAGATGTTGAACTTTTCATAGTTGTTGGTCGTTTGTGTTTGAAAATGATCTGTTCAGTTCCTTTGCCCATTTATTGATTGGGGGTTGTTTTTGGTGTTAAGTTTGAGTTCTTTATATATCCTGGAAATTAATGCCACAAGATGCAGGAAGATTTTCTCCCATTCTATATGCTTTCTTCACATTGACTGTTTCTTTTGCTGTGAAGAAGCTTTAGTTTCATATCATCTCATTTATTAAGACTTCCTAAACCACAGGAAGTACAAAGAAGTCAGTTCCTGAGCCAATATTTTGAAGTGTTAGGCCTACATTTTCTTCTAGTAGTTGGAAGTCTAATGCCTAGGTCCTCTGTCTACTGAGTTTTGTGCAGGATGAGAGATAGAGGTTCAATTTCATTCTTCTACATATGGATTTCCAGTTCTCCCAGAACCATTTGTTGAAGAGGCTCTTTTCTCCAATGCATGTTTATGGTGCCTTTGAATAGTATGAGATAAATATTTATGTGGGGTTTGCCTCCATACTGTTCCATTGGTCTTCATGCCTGTTTTGGTTACTATAGCTCTGTAGTATAATTTAAGGTCTGATATAGTGGTGCCTCCTACTTCACTTTTGATGTCATTTGAAAGAAGGTGTACTGTATCAGAGATTCAAGTATCTACCACAATAGGTGGTCATACATTAGGATTTGCTCCCTAAAAATTTCTCCAATTCCACTGTTACGGTTTAGATGTAAGACACTCCCCATAAACTCATGTGACAGACAATCCAAGAAGGTCCAGAAGTGAAATGATAGCATTGTGAGAGCCTTACCCCAATCAGTGCATTAATCCTCTGATAAGATTAACTGAGAATTGAGTAGGCAGGTAGGGTTTAGCTGGAAGGAGGTAGGTCACCAGGGAGATGCCTTCAGGGTACATATATTGTGAGCTGAAATTTCATCTCCGCTTCCTGGAGTCAAGTCCTGAGCCGCTCACTTTATCACTCTTCATGCCTCATGTAAGGCCCAAAGAATGAAGTTGGCCATCTACAGACTAAGACCTCTGAAGCCATGAACCCCAGAATAAACTGCTTCCTCTCATTTTTCTAGTCAGTCCTTTTGGTCACAGTAGCAATAAAGCCAACTAAAACATCCACACTCAACATTTTAATTAAAAAAAAAATCACTCATTCTCTAACTAGCTGCCGCTCTTTGCTCCCATTATCCAGATGAGCAGTTTGACAGGATGAGGTAGGAAAGGAAATGCCTCCCACTCTCCATATTAAGTCAGCTTTAAGGGAAAAGATTCCTTTGTTGAATTTTTACCTTCATTTCCAAAGCCCTTAATAGTTATTGGATGGGTGGGGTCTGGCTGTTCCTCCTTGTTCTCTGTGGAACTTACGGGTATTCTGTGTCTACTACCCTTAGCTTGTGGTTTTAAGACAAAAGTTATGAACAAAGAGGAAGTATTCCATTTAACATTCTTTTACACTTTTGCCCATTTTGCCCTGCTGACTCCTTTACCTCAGTTTCATGGTTTGGATATGAGGTGGTCCCCCACCCCCAGAACTCCCATGTTAATACAGGAATATCGGATGAAATGATTGGACTGTGAAAGCTGTAACCTCATCAGTCCATCCTAGTTTGAATGTACTGACTGGGTGGTAACCGTAGGCAGGTAGGGTGTGTCCTGGAAGGGTGCACTTCCCTGAAGCCCCTTCTCCATTTCCTGGCCACCATGAACAGTTTCCCTCCACCACACCCTTCTGCCATGATATTCTGCCTTGCCTTGAGCCAGAGCAGTGAAGTTGACTAACTAGCAACAAGTCCAAAACCATGGACTAAAATGTTTCCTTCTCCAACTTGCTCTGTATCAAGTATTTTGCTCACAGCAATGCAAAGCTAACACTCAGAATGGACATTGGAACTAAGGGACCTGCAAAATGTCAGACATAAAGCTATACATAAAGAACCCCGAAGAGTCCCTTTTGGAGTCAGAAAGCTGAGAAAATGGCATAGTACTGAGTGTAAGAGTAACCAAAGGCAAGTTGACTTTTTTCAGAACTTTACAGAGTAAAATTGTTGCAACTCATTTTGGCACCAAATAGACTTAAGTTTATTTTCTTCCTGTCCCACATAATGATCTTTCTAAAAGATAAAATAGGACAAATCTTAGGTCAATTTTGAGATAATCTGTGCTTTGTCCAAAAGCAGTGCCAAGTTCACGTCAGGCTTAAGAAAACTAAACATTAGACAATTGAAAACATAATCAAAATTGTCAATGCCCTTGAAGGTCACAGGGTACTGAATATTAGCTCCCAGGGAGTGGTGAATAAGTAGTCCCTCACAATACAAACACCCCATCCTCTGATGGGGCAGACCAGTAACAGGTGACATGTTCTTTCAAGTTGGGACAGTTTTTCTTCATTTGTCCCACCCAAGTGACCAAGGCTGCCTCCAGCCTTAGGATTTAAATATACCCAAGCCAAAATAAAGGTTGGGGCACAGATGAAGGGAGTGCAGTTGCTCATCAAAAAGAATAAAGTTCTGGATGCATAGGATTGAGTTTTGAATCTATTGCATAATAGGATGTCTATACTCATATTTCAAAAAACAGTAAACTTCAAATGTCTCACCATGAAAATGATAGCGAAATGAGATGATACATTAGCTTTAATGATTCCACCTGGTATACATAAATCACATGGTACCCCATAAAGTGTATATAATGATTTTGTTGATATAAAAATTTTTTATCAAAAAATATGTATGTATAGCCAAGCTCAAATAATACATTAAGTAGCCATAATTTTAGGAAATATCATGTCTTGTATTTTGGGTTTTAGTTTCTGCATTTATTATCTCCTATATCAGACATGCTGACAACTCAGTTATGATAATTAAATTATAAATGTCTTATATGCACAGCATAATTATTACTTTTACTTTACAAAATAAAATTTGCCTCCCACACATTAACATTTTATCTGGCCATTTAACTACTGATAATGATTCTGTATGAATCAAGCCCACAACCTGGAGATATTCTACCTCATGTTCCTTTGGACCCTTGCAAAAACAATATAGAACTCCTGCAGTGTAAAATTAGACCTAAACTTAATTATCTTGCAGCCTATTTCCCAAGTTTAATTAACTTTTCTGAGTGGTTTCTACTGCAATGAGGACTAGGCCCATTTTATATTATTTAGTGTTATAATTTCTCTTCTCCCTTAGTTCCAAGGACACCACACGCTCCCTCCAGTCCTAATTGCCATGGCAAATGCAGAGATATGAGAACTGAAAAAACAGCTACAACCAAAATTAAGAGCATGCTGATGTGCATACTAATATAGGAACAGGAATCTATGAGCATGCTGTCTGTAATCCCTGCTAGCCTCTAAATGAACTGACTTTAAATATCTCATTATCTTGTTAGGTAAATTCAGATTATGGATTCAAATCCTCATCACCACAGATCATCAGGCTCTTTCAGGAATAAAAATTGAGCCCAGGCAACAGACTTTCATAACCTACAATATGACACATTTATACCTCAAGGTGCCTTTTTTCTCCATACTTACATGTGCAGCTATTCTGAACTCGAAGAGTGGATGTAGAAATATTCTGTCTCTCTCAAGTGCCTAAATCTTTCTATGGTCTTGAGCAAAAGTAGGCTTTGGAGCCAAACAGACTGGATTGGAATCAGTTGTTCCATGAGCTCTGTAGTCACCAGCAAGTACCCGTCTGGGAGCCTATGTTTTCCTACTCCTGAATGCAGGTGAAGATAAATGCCCCATTGGGCAGAAGGGTGCTGGTCCAATGAGATGATCAATGGATCATCTTTTTCCTTCCCCAATGCAATATGTTAGAGAAAACAGTCTCCTCCTAGGCCAGGTTGCCGGTTGACTTCTAACATGCCAGGGTGCTTTGTGAATGGCTGAGGGGGTATATGAACAAATTTGAAGAGGAGCCTTTTTGTTAAGACTGATAAGGATGAAACCACCTAGTGAAAAGGTTGTAAATGTTACATGCAACCGCAAAAGAGAGTCAATGAACAAGAGAGATGAGAATAGAATATAAAGCATCCAGGATATTCTAATATAACATGCTAGAAAGAAGCCATGACAAAAACCTAAGAGATCCAGGGAGACTTCCCAGTCACAGGTCCACATCAATCCCCAACTTTGCAGTTCTGTGAAGAGCCTGTGTTTACACCAGGGGCTCAGGAGCCCCTGAAGGTTGGCGGTGGAAAATGCAGGACATGTTTTTTGGGGGGCGGGTAATAGGGGTTGAACTCAGGGATATATGCCCACTGAGCTACATCCCCAGTCCCATTTTGCATTTTATTTAAAGACAGGGTCCGAGTTTCTAAGTACCTTGCCGTTGCTGAGGCTGGCTTTGAACTTGTTATCCTCCTGCTTCAGACTCCCGAGCCATTGGGACAGAAAACCTTTCTGATGCTACCAGGTACTTTGTGCCTGACAATCTTTTCACTTGTACCGGTTACTGGTGCAGTTACATAACTGAGATCTCATTTTTTTGTTTGTTTGTTTTTTTATCTTTTTTATTATTTATTTTTGTATTACGATTCTTAATACACCTTTATACCACAATTTATCGTATCTCTAATTCTGAGATCTCATTATTTTAAACCATAATTTGCATCCTCAGTGCTATAATGGGGAAGGCTGGGGGTTGTCTCACCACCATCCTCCATCAGAGGAATACCTTGACCTGGCTTCATTCAGTCCTTCCTTGGACCCTCCTCAGCTAGTCACAGGGGTTCTCTCTTCCACATCAACGTCCATCCTTTAACTGTCCAGGACCCTTCTCCCCATCCATGAGTTAAAAGGAGATAAAATGAGAACTGAATAAACTTGTTCTGAGCCATGGCAGCCAGGTAGCTGACCCCAGCAACTCTACCCACCCAGCCCCATGAACCAGCCATGAGGCCCACCCCTCACTTCCATTCCCCAAGGAAGCACCTGAGCAGCCTAGTCCTGAGCTTCTTGGCCTAAAGAGACCCCCAGAAAGAACAGTCCAACAGCCCCACTCATCACTGCTGTCCATTCTTCAGGAAGTAATCCTCCTCTCAGTCACCCTTTGTCCCAGGAACTAGTCATGTACCTCTGCCACCCTCTCATTGCTCCAGAAGTAGCCAGGTTGCCCTATCCCCATACTCTTGACCCCAGGAAGCAGCTTGGCAACCATCCCCAATCTACGTGGCCCATAGAGAAAGCAGAGAAACAGTTCTGCCCAGTCACCTATGACCCTCAAGCAGTCAAGTAGCCTTTCCCAAGAAAGGCCCATGGAGGCCCCTGCAAAGCAATCAGGAAGTTCCACACATTCTCCTATGACCTTAAAAAAACTACTCCCAGTAACCTATTCTCAGAAGCTTAGCCTATTGAGGCCCTGAAAAACAGATTTTCATCTCCAAGAAGCAGCTGGAGAGACCCAAGAAGGTTAAGCACTAGAGGCCCCATGGAGTCTCCGGTATAGCCCTCAGACATGGATAGGCACCCCACCCTGCTACTGTGCCACCACCCTCTGGGCCCACCAGGATGGCCCCACCCTTGAACAATGCATAGGAATGGATGGGCACCTCACACACAAATCAGGCACCCTGTGCCTAGACCTGCCAGGGTAACTACCCACCTAAAGAGGCTACATCCCACCTGGCAATGCAATCAATCCCACAGTGCTCACATCCCAGGCCGCTAGGACTTTGCCAAAATGGATTCCAGCTGAAGAAACTACAGACACTAACTGAAGTGCCCACCTGGAGCCAAAGCCAAGGCAGCAGATCCAACCAATGTATCTACCACGATTTGCCAGCAGCAAGTCTTCTAGGAGAGGCACTCTAAAATTGGTACAGGCAACTCGCCCAAATGCACTAATGCTGATGTAGGGACCTAAGCATAAAAACATGCTGCCTCAAAGAAAAACTGTCTAGCAACAGATGCCAAAGGAAAAAAAATATATAAGTTGACCGAAAACGTTCAAAATAATGAATTTAAGGAAACTTAGAAATAAGAGAATAGATGAGTCAATGGAATTATTAAGACAATTCATGATATGAGAGTTTTAGCAAAGAGAAATCATAAGAACCAATCCAGAATCTTGGAGCTAAAGAACTCAAATGAAATACAACTGAGAGCCTCAATAATCATCAAGACCAAAGAATCTTTGGTCTTTTGATTACGTTCTTTTGAAATAACCCAGTCAGAGACAAAGAGGAGGGGGAAAAGGAGGACAAGAGAAAACGTCTTCAAGACTTTGCGACACCGTTATTTTAGCAAAGTTTTGCATCATAGCATTCCAGAAGAATAGAAACCCTTGTTCAATTAAATAATTGCTTAAATCTTGCCAGGTCTTGGGAAAGACATGGACATCCAGATCAAAGAAGCTCAAAGAACCCCAAATAGATTTAACCAAAAAACTTTCTTTCCAAACTATATTGTAATCCCACTCTCAAAAGTATACAACAGTAGCCAGGTGTGGTGGTGCACACCTGTAATCCCAGTGGTTTTAGGAGGCCAAGTCAGAAAGATCCTAAGTCCCAGGCCAGCCTCAGCAACTTATTAAGACCGTTTCAAAATGAAAACTACAAAGGGCTTCAGATGTAGCTAAGTGGTAAATTGCCCCCAAGTTAAATCCCTAGTACCAAAAATAAAATTAACAAAGAAAATATGGGATATATGCACAATGCAATATTAGCCATAAAAAAAATGAGATTGTCATTTGCAATATGGGAGGGATCTAGAGGACATTAAGTGAAATAAGTTGACACACACAAAAAAATACATATTCTCACACACGGAAGCTAAACCATTGATCTTAAAGTAGTGTTTGCTGGAGCCTGGAATGGCTGTGGCGGAGGGAGGAATGGAGAAAGGCTGGTTGACAGGTTCAAAGTGCAATTGAATACGAAAAGCTCCTCATTCCATAGCACAGTAGGATAACTAACAGTTGAGTATTTCAAAATATCTGCCAGAGAGGACCTTGAATTTTCCTAAAACAAAGAAAAGATGTCTGGTGATACATGTCAGTGACCCTGATCTGACCATTACATTATATAATTAAAAAAAAAAAAGATTGTTCTGAGCCGTGGAAAGGCACCTCCACTCCAAAAGGTCATTTAGAATCACAGACTGATGTCAGCAGTGACCAGCAGGCTGCTGTCCACTTGAGACCTTCACTGTAGAGCAAAGGGAAGGCCAGCCCCGAGCTTCTGGCTCAGGTGACCTATGATGCCACATCTTAGGCGCAGACCAAAGATAATGAGGGACAATGTCAATGTTCTTCCTTAGGTTTACAAGCGTTTTTATCCCAACTCTAAAACACATTGGAAAGCTGGGAATGGAGCCACCATTTGACCCAGCTATTCCCCTTCTCGGTCTATTCCCTAAAGACCTAAAAAGAGCATGCTACAGGGACACTGCTACATCGATGTTCATAGCAGCACAGTTCACAATAGCAAGACTGTGGAACCAACCTAGATGCCCTTCAATAGACGAATGGATAAAAAAAATGTGGCATTTATACACAATGGAGTATTACTCTGCATTAAAAAATGACAAAATCATAGAATTTGCAGGGAAATGGATGGCATTAGAGCAGATTATGCTAAGTGAAGCTAGCCAATCCCTAAAAAACAAATGCCAAATGTCTTCTTTGATATAAGGAGAGTAACTAAGAACAGTGTAGGGACGAAGAGCAGGAGAAGAAGATTAACATTTAACAGGGATGAGAGGTGGGAGGGAAAGGGAGAGAGAAGGGAAATTGCATGGTAATGGAAGGAGACCCTCAGGGTTATACAGTGGAGGAGGTAGAGAGAGAGGAGGGGAGGGGAGGGGAGAGGTGGGGAGGGGGGAGGGGGGAGGATGGGAAAGGCAGCGGAGCACAACAGACACTAGTATGGCAATATGTAAATCAATGGATGTGTAACTGATGTGATGCTGCAATCTGTGTATGGGGTGAAGGTGGGAGTTCATAACCCACTTGAATCAAAGTGTGGAATATGATATGTCAAGAAATTTGTAATGTTTTGAACAACCCACAATAAAAAAATTAAATAAAAAATAAAATAAAATAAATAAAAATTTAAAAAAAAATAATAAATAAAACACAAAGCCACTATAGAAGTGTTCAGTTCCCCTGTGCTGCATGCCCCAGATCTAAGGATGTCACGGTTGAACCATCGATCCTTACGTAAGGCAGGCGGTGACATGCACCAAGGTCCTCGTGCTTTTGTTGTCACTATCCTTGTCCTCATATCTCATAGCCCAGGAAGGACTGCACTCCCCACATTCATCATCCTGCTTTCATTCCAGACTCTCAAATCTACCTTATTCAGGGAAATAATCCTCAAAGATGAGTCTACTATATCTGATTCTATTCTTTAAAAATAAAAGACTCCCACATAACGGAATCCACCTATTTCTCATATTTAGTCCATAATATTGACCATAGCAGACCCTTAAAATTCACTTACTAGTCTTTTTTTAAAAAACTTGGGCTTCAAATCATTTTGAGCCACAGAGGACTTTGTGCCTAAACCTCCCCCTGCCTGGTCCCTCTCCCCATCCGCCCACACACTCCACTGCACAGACTTTAAATCATCCTGCACACCCTGCTCTTGTACCTGCCATCATCATCTACTGTCTAAGTGCAGCCAGCAGCTGTTTATTTACAATTAGATCTGCCAGCTGGAAAGCAAACATTCTACGTTACCGAATCAATCAATGTTACAGAGAGTGGGGGGGAAACAGGTACGGTGTGAAATGGAGGACAGGAACATTACATTATTTTGCAGCTGTCCTTGTCCAATGCCATTATATGTTCTCAGCACTAAGAATTAATACAACTGTGGTCTGTGATCAGCCGTCTTCCTATTACAGATTCAACGTCTACGAAGTGCTTCAGAATCCAATAGCCTTCCTCTGAAGACATGGGCAAGTCTATCCTAAGGAGCAGTTCTCTAGTGGAATCAGATTTGTTCTCTTTTGTTCAAATAATGAATTTAAGTAGCAATTAGAGCTAAACCACACCTTGATATTGAGACTTCAAGATACTATGATGTATGTGGTTTGTGGAGGTGTTTCTATTTAGGGGCAAGCTCTCATTTGGGGAATCTTTAATGATTAAGATCTCTTTATAAAGAGACCCTTTAATCCTCCAGCTTTTATTAATTCACATATTTGAAGATGTTCATGGCCTTGATTTGATTGTTGACACATATCTCACATTAAAACGTGCCCAGGTTGTTCGTCAAAATTGGAAAAACCGAAGAGTAACAGTTTAGTAGGAATATAGCAGCAAAGGTTTAACAAGCCCAAGTGCATCTTGGGCTTCATAACTGCTATTCAAGATGGTACGACTTTGATTTTTCTAATTTTTTTTTTTTTTTGAGGAGGAGGAGGATTAGTGATTCATGAAAAAAATCACAATGGGGAAGAGCAGGCTACTAATTACAAAATCAGAGCATCACTAAACATGATTTTAAACCTGTAAACTATGAATGCACTCACAACTGTCACCACCCTCTAAAACTCACTGAAATTTGACTTCAGGGAAACCCCATATCTATGCTTCTCTGGCCCTGATGTCCATGAACTTGAAGAACCTTTCTCTTTGCGTGCTGGTTCCTAATGGGACACTATTTGGTGTTAACACAGGAAGATCTACTGAAGCCTGACAGTACATTGACAATGTCTAGCTGTACCTGCTACAGAAACCTCTGCCTCAGTGAATACCCTAGCAGTCAACAGAAACAAACTTGAAGAATTTAAGGAAGCAGAAGACATTGATGGGCTTTGGGAGGATGAGTAAAACATTCTTGGCCAAGTAGTGAGATTGGCCATTAGGGATTCCAGAATCTCCATCAGGACATTCTTCTATCACTTCCTCTACCCAGATTCCGTTTTCAACCAAAGCTCAGACTCCACCCCTTTCACCTAACTACCTCAACTCCAAGAGGGGTAATCTACCTGCCACCCACTTTTTGTACCAGGGGTTGAACTCAGGGGGCACTCAACTGAGCCACATCCCTAGCCCTGTATTTTGTTTTTTAGAGACAGGGTCTCACTGAATTGCTTAGCACTTCACTGTTGCTAAAGCTGGCTTTGAACTCGTGATTCTCCTACCTCAGCCTCCAGAGCCACTGGGATTATAGGCATGCACCCTGAGCCCAGCCAAATAATCTACTTTTATACCACCTGGTTTGCCTAACAATCCTGAGCAGACTTGTAAATACCGAGTTTCCAGGAGTAAATAGTTTAAAATTATAAGCAAACACTGTAAACAGTTACATTGGCAAACACGATAGGTGTGCCGAGATTAAGGATCAGGCTCAAGAAAAGCAATGGGACCATGCAGGACCTCTGCAGACATGAGGGGAAAAGGTCTTGAACCAAGTGAGGTCAATAAAAATTGTCCAAGTGTTCCCAATGGTAGGGAGACTAACCTGGAGATGGTGCAGTTATTTGTTTCCCTGATCCTGGGACCAGATAGGAGCATGATGGGTTTGAGATGAAGCCTTTTCCTAGAAGCTGCTCACCAAATGTAAATACAGTTTGTATGATCTACTCAAAGTCATTGTGTCAGTTTTCTCTGTATTTGTAATTGTTTTGCTCTTGGAAGAATCCCTCTTTTCTCACCCACCTTCTATACTCATTCTTATCCCTCAGGGGATCCAAGCAACACCATCATATTGGTTTTGATTATTTGGTTGAACACAATAGTTCTGGGAAACTTTGGCCAAATAGAGCAAGATGAGCAGCCAGGTATAAGGTGGGATGGAAACCAGGGTAATGCTGTGAAATAATGGGCAGTCTCTTCAGAGCACAAAAAGTCGAATCCAGGCATTTCCAGTCTGTCATTCTGCTCACTAACAGTTGAGTATTTCAAAATATCTGCCAGAGTGTGCTGGGAGCCATTAGCCAAGTAGGTATGACAATTTCCTTGCCAGCGTACCCCATGTTGCAGTGACATTGAATGTAGGTGACCTTGCTCAAGACGGATTAGGGCGTTCCCGGTTTAGGTTCCAGGTTTAAGGTTTAAGATTATTCCTGCTGGGAATAGGGCATATCCTGCTGCCTGAGTTCCCCTTGAGTTCTCAGGGGATTCAGACAGTATATTTTGGAGATAGAAGCCCAGTGGATTTGGATTTGGGCAGAGAACGTGGATTTCCCCAGAACGTGATTGTAGACGGCTAGTGTGAGTTCAGGAATAAAGAGTTGCTGTTTGAATCTACAAGCTGTGTGGTGGCTCCTGATTGTGTGCCCAGCCAGACTGCGGCATTTGTGCCCAGCCAGACTTCGGCAAGAGAGGATCTTGAATTTTCCTAAAACAAAGAAAAGATGTCTGGTGATACATGTCAGTGACCCTGATCTGACCATTACATTGTATAATTTTTTTTTTTAAAGATTGTTCTTTAAAATTCAAATTTCTGGGTAAACTTTTGTGCCTACCCTTAGGAAGAATAGGGCCAGACTCTCAGATTTCTATGGAAGCTACATGATCTGGGAAAGGGAATGTTCCCCCAAGTGAGGAGCCAGAGGATAGGCAGGATGTTGGGTGGCCCTTGCCAACAACCCTCCACCACAATCTGTGTACATGAAGTGACAGAATGAAGCTCTGAGATACTACACGCCAGGCTCAGCTCTTCATGTATTCATCCCCCTCCTCCACCTGCATTGGTTGCATTTTATTCCTTCTTTTAACAGATTTCTCACCTTCACCTGGTTTGAATTCCCACTGTGGTTCAAGTCTGAGGTTGTCCAAAGTCCACCTGTTGAAACCAAGATGTAAGAGTCCCCAAGATGTAAGAGGAAGATCCTTTGGAATGCTATAGGATTATGAGGGCAGAACTCTCAGATTAATACCCTTGTCAAGGAGGCCAAAGGGATCTTATTTGCCCCTTCTACCATGTGAGAACACAGTGAGAGGTCATCAGGCTGCAACCCAGAAGGCAGCCCTTCTGAGAACCTGACCAGGCTGCCATGCCGAGCCTGGGATTTCCAGCCTCCAGAACTCACAGAAATAAGTCCATAAGTTAACCAACTTATAGAGTTTTGTTACAGGAGCCTAAATGGACTAAACCTATTCTTAAACTTTAATTCTGTTTATCACAAAGGATGAATAAGAAAACGATGGAAAAGTTCTTTTTAAAAAGCATTTTCAATCACAGTGCTGCCCAATAGAACTTTCTGGGATGGTGGAAATGTAAATCTCGTTTAAATCTGGATAGTCCAATATGGTAGCCACTAGTCACTTAAGACTATTGCAACCGAGGAACTGTTTCATTTAATTTAAATATGAAGTCAAACACAGGCAATATTTACCATTTTGAACAATGAAGAGATCAACACCCCAAAAATATCTTGCTCTATTTGGAATCTGAATAACTTCCATTACTGCTGCATTCATGTGCTCTAATCAACGTGGAGTGTTGAAAACTAAAATATTTCTGAGATTATCAGGAATTCCGTCCTAATTGCAAAAATGTGGCTAACAAAGCACCCTCTCGCTAAATGACTTGCATTAGGTCCTCTAAAATCTAACCCATCCCCAAGCAAAAACACAAAGCCCCAGAAAGTTCTGGGCTTCAACAAGAGCTCTCTATCAGCATATGACCTTGGGTAAATGCAGTTCTTTCTTGAAAGGAAGGGGCAAGGCTATGCTCTTAGGCCTCTTTTTAAACTCTAACCAGTTTTTACTTTCTCCCATTAAAATCTAGAAGCTTTAAGAAAAAGATCCCAAACAAATAGCTACACAATAGATACATGAAACTTGCCATATGGTTCCTGGAGCAAGCTGGCACATACATGCCCTGGCCAGTCATACAAATGAAAATGGGCACTTACCTCAGAATTCTGATTCGGAGAACTTAAGATATTTTTTCTTTAATAGTAGGCATACAAAGCCATTTGTAAGAAAATCTGAGCTAGGCACAACTCACATGTTGGCAGGGTGGAACAGATCAATTCAGATATCTTGTTGCTAAAAACCTGAAGGCTAAGGAACTGAACAGATACTTCTCAGAAAATGATATACAATTGATCAGCAAATATGAAAAAAATGTTCCACATCTCTAGCAATTAGAGTAGTTTAATTTGCATTTCTCTAAGATTTCATCTCACTCCAATCAGAATGGCAATTATTAAGAATCCAAACAACAGTAAGTGTTGGCGAGGATGTCTGTGGAAAGGCATACTCATGCATTGCTGGTGGGCCTGCAAATTGATGCAACCAATCTGGAAAGTAGTATGGAGATTCCTCAGAAACTTGGAATGAAACCACCATTTAACCCAGATACCCCACTCCTCAGTTTATACACAAAGGACTTAAAAACAGCATACTGTAGTGACACAGCCACATCAATGTGTATAGCAGCACAATTCACAATAGCTAAACTGTGGAACCAACCTAGATGCCCTTCAGTAGATGAATGGATAAAGAAAATGTGGTCTATATATACACAATATTAGAAATAAAAGAAGAATAAAATCATGGCATTTGCAGGTAAATGGAGTTGGAGAACACAATGCTTAGTGAAGTTAGCCAATCCAAAGGCCAAATATTTTCTGATATGTGGATGCTGATCCATACTGGGGATGTGGGGGAACATGGACAGAATGGAGGAACTTTAGATAGGGCAAAGGGGAGGGGGAAGAATAAATAGGGGAGGAGGGGTAGGAAAGATGGTGGAAGTTGATGGACATCATTATTTTAAGTACATGTATGAAGACACGAATGGTGTGACTCTACTTTGTACAGAGACATGAATAATTGTGCTCTTTATGTGTACTATGAATTTAAATGCATCCTGCTGTCATATATGACAAATTAGAATAAATAAATTTTTAAAAAATCTGAAGGCCAAGCACAGGGATACAAACCTGTAATTCCAGAAGTTTGAGGCCTGTCTGGGAAATTTAGCAAGACCTTGTCTCAAAATGCATCATAAAGACTGGTGATAAGCTTAGTGGCAGAGTCCCCCTGTGTTCAATCCCTAGTACCAAAATTTAAAACCTCGAGTACTCAAATTGTCCCTTTTAATGACCTACTCCCTATACCCAGAGTTTTCTGATCCCCTACTTCTATACCATTTTCAGTTAAATTTGTGTTTCTAAGTTCCATTTTGGGATTCCAAACTTGATTCACATTCAATTGTCGACTGTTAGAACAAGCTTGACGCCACCATGATCGTGAAGGCGGCTTTGTTTCTAATAACCAGAGCAGAGAAAAATCATAATGTACCGAAGATAATCGATGGGTGCCCCTCTCCCGTTTATCATTCATGATGCTACGAAACAAATTCAAGTATAAAGGGATGCAAAGCTTCTGTGTTTCATTAACATTTGTATTTTATGGAAAATTGATTCAATTTAGTCTCAGATACAACAGATTACAGCTTAGAAAATACTAAGCTTTCAATACACAAGCATTACTTGTCACCACAAATCTTACTGCAGTAAGAGATCATAACCACGGGGTGGCAGCATTGTATCATTAAAGCTCACACCTTAAGTTCATAAAAAATTGTCTTGACCCAAAGTCAAGTCAATCTATGCTTTTTAGGTTCCTTCTTTTTTTTTTTTTTTTTTTTTTTTAATAATCATTCTTATTATTTGGATTTTATAATTCCCGCTTAACCCATTCACCCAGAAATGTTTAAAATGTTGAGTTACCAATAACTTTCAGAATTGGAGTTAAATGGAATAAAATAGAATATTTTAAACGAACCTGTTTAAAGTAGTATCCTTGATTATTAATATGTTTGTAAATAGGAATGACAAACTGCATTTTGTAAGACATGCTGGATGTCAAGACTTGTGTTCTGGAAAAGCTCAAGAGACGAGGTATGCAGAGAATCTTAAAATACAGGAATTTGGGGCTGGGGATGTGGCTCAAGAGGTAACGTGCTCGCCTGGCATGCGTGGGGGCACTGGGTTCGATCCTCAGCACCACATAAAAATAAAATAAAGATGTTGTGTCCACAGAAAACTGAAAAATAAAATAAAATACAGGAATTGGGCTGGGAGTATAGCTTGATGGTACAGCACTGCCCTAGTATATATGATACTCTGGGTTTAATCCCCAACCCTGGAAGAAAATATAGGAATTGTACCCCTGTGTACCATATTTTACAACATAAATGCAGATTTTATACTTTTTGCCAAAAAAAAAAAAAAGTGGGATGAGACCATTATGTGAAGTCTTTTTACTCACACTCCAGTATTACTTAAAATTACTAAGTCATCTTTGGTGCACAGGTAGGATGCAAGGAATACTTGCGAGTATGTTAATGTGGTGGCAATAATCACACCATGGAAGACATACTCTGGAAAGACCACCTAAATTCAGATCTCAACTATAGTTGAGATAGCATATATATATGGCTTAAAAAGTAGTTCCAATGGAGCCACCATTTGACCCAGCTATTCCCCTTCTCGGTCTATTCCCTAAAGACCTAAAAAGAGCATGCTACAGGGACACTGCTACATCAGTGTTCATAGCAGCACAATTCACAATAGCAAGACTGTGGAACCAACCTAGATGCCCTTCAGCAGACGAATGGATAAAAAAAATGTGGCATTTATACACAATGGAGTATTACTCTGCATTAAAAAATGACAAAATCATAGAATTTGCAGGGAAATGGATGGCATTAGAGCAGATTATGCTAAGTGAAGCTAGCCAATCCCTAAAAAACAAATGCCAAATGTCTTCTTTGATATAAGGAGAGTAACTAAGAACAGAGATAGGGTCGAAGAGCATGAGAAGAAGATTAACATTAAACAGGGATGAGAGGTGGGAGGGAAAGGGAGAGAGAAGGGAAATTGCATGGAAATGGAAGGAGACCCTCAGGGTTATACAAAAGTACATACAAGAGGAAGTGAGGGGAAAGGGAAAAATAATACAAGGGGGAGAAATGAATGACAGTAGAGGGGGTAGAGAGAGAAGAGGGGAGGGGAGGGGGGATAGTAGAGGATAGGAAAGGCAGCAGAACACAACAGACACTAGTATGGCAATATGTAAATCAATAGATGTGTAACTGATGTGATTCTGCAATCTGTATATGGGGTAAAAATGGGAGTTCATAACCCACTTGAATCAAAGTGTGAAATATGATATATCAAGAACTATGTAATGTTTTGAACAATAAAAATTTTTAAAAAAAGTAGTTCCGAGCATAGTAGAGGGAACTGGGACCAAAGACAGAGCAGGCCCAGCGGCCTGCTGAGGGGCAGAGCCGCCCCCCACTCCCCTCGCCTGCCAGGTAGGGGAAGGGTGACCACCGACAGAAAAGGCCCAGTGGCCCAGGGCGGGACAGAGCTTCCAATCACTCCTGCAAGGTAGGCGGGCCTGCGACCCACCGGCAGAAGAGGAGCAGTCGCCTGCTGAGAGGCTGAGCCGCCCCCACCCCCTGCGCCGGCATAGTAGAGAGAACTGGGACCAAACACAGAGCAGGCCCAGCAGCCTGCTGAGGGGCAGAGCAGCCCCCCACCCCCCTCGCCTGCCAGGTAGGGGAAGGGTGACCACCAACAGAAAAGGCCCAGTGGCCCAGGGCGGGACAGAGCTTCCAATCACTCCTGCAAGGTAGGCGGGCCTGCGACCCACTGGCAGAAGAGGAGCAGCCGCCTGCTGAGAGGCTGAGCCGCCCCCTCCCCCTGCGCCAGCATAGTAGAGGGAACTGGGACCAAAGACAGAGCAGGCCCAGCGGCCTGTTGAGGGGCAGAGCCGCCCCCCACCCCCCTCGCCTGCCAGGTAGGGGAAGGGTGACCACCGACAGAAAAGGCCCAGTGGCCCAGGGCGGGACAGAGCTTCCAATCACTCCTGCAAGGTAGGCGGGCCTGCGACCCACTGGCAGAAGAGGAGGAGCAGCCGCCTGCTGAGAGGCTGAGCCGCCCCCTCCCCCTGCGCCAGCATAGTAGAGGGAACTGGGACCAAAGACAGAGCAGGCCCAGCGGCCTGCTGAGGGGCAGAGCCGCCCCCCTCGCCTGCCAGGTAGGGGAAGGGTGACCACCGACAGAAAAGGCCCAGTGGCCCAGGGCGGGACAGAGCTTCCAATCACTCCTGCAAGGTAGGCGGGCCTGCGACCCACCGGCAGAAGAGGAGCAGTCGCCTGCTGAGAGGCTGAGCCGCCCCCTCCCCCTGCGCCGGCATAGTAGAGAGAACTGGGACCAAACACAGAGCAGGCCCAGCAGCCTGCTGAGGGGCAGAGCCGCCCCCCACCCCCCTCGCCTGCCAGGTAGGGGAAGGGTGACCACCGACAGAAAAGGCCCAGTGGCCCAGGGCGGGACAGAGCTTCCAATCACTCCTGCAAGGTAGGCGGGCCTGCGACCCACCGGCAGAAGAGGAGCAGCCGCCTGCTGAGAGGCTGAGCCGCCCCCTCCCCCTGCGCCGGCATAGTAGAGGGAACTGGGACCAAACACAGAGCAGGCCCAGCGGCCTGCTGAGGGGCAGAGCCGCCCCCCACCCCCCTCGCCTGCCAGGTAGGGGAAGGGTGACCACCGACAGAAAAGGCCCAGTGGCCCGCGGCGGGACAGAGCTTCCAATCACTCCTGCAAGGTAGGCGGGCCTGCGACCCACCGGCAGAAGAGGAGCAGCGGCCTGCTGAGAGGCAGAGCCGCCCCCTCCCCCCCGCGCCTGCAAGGTAATCGGAACTGAGACCACCATCAGAACAGGTCAGACCTGCAACCGAGAGACAGAACAGGCCCAGTGGCCTGAGGAAGGGTAGAGCCGCCCCCCCCCCACGCCTGCAAAGTAGGCGGACCTGCGACCCACTGGCAGTACAGCCCCAGAGGCCTGCAGAGGGGCAGTGCCGCTGCCTGCGCCTGCAAAGTAGGCAGAACGGCGACCACCGACAGAACAAGTCTAGCGGCCCGCAGAGGGACAGAGCCGCCGCCCGCGCCTGCAAGGACGGCGGACCTGCTACCGACTGGCAGAGCAGGCCCAGCGGCCTGCCGGCGTGGTAGGCACATTGCCCCAATTGGCGGAGGGGCAGAGCCGCCGCCCGTGCCTGCGAGGGAGACTTTGCAACTATACAAGACCAATATAAATATATAGGGGGAAAATTCAATAGCACAACAGTTTCACCAAGAAGAAAGGAACGCGAACAGTATGAAGAGACAAGGAAAGAAAGGACCACAAGCATTGCAGGTCAACTCAACTTTAGAAGAGGTAATAGCTGCAGCTGATGGAATGTCAGATAAAGAATTCAGGATATACATGCTTCAGATGATCTGGAGTCTCAAGGAAGACATCAGACAGCAAAATCAGACAATGAAAGGTCACTTCAACAATGAATTACATAAACAAATCCAAGAAGCAAAAGATCAACTATACAGGGAAATAGAGGTTATAAAAAACAAACAAACAGAAATCCTAGAAATGCAGGAAGCAATAAGCCAACTTAAAAACTCAATTGAGAATACTACCAGCAGAGTAGAACACTTAGAAGACAGAACATCAGACAATGAAGATAAAGTATTTCAACTTGAAAAGAACATAGACAGCTCAGCAAGACTGTTAAGAAACCATGAGCAGAACATCCAAGAAATATGGGATAACATCAAGAGACCAAATTTAAGAGTCATTGGGATACAGGAAGGAACAGAGTTTCAAACCAAAGGAATGAGCAATCTATTCAATGAAATAATTCGAGAAAACTTCCCAGACTTGAAGAATGAGACAGAACCCCAAATCCTAGAAGCCTACAGGACGCCGAATGTGCAAAATCATAAGAGACCCACACCTAGACACATTATAATGAAGATGCCCAACATACAGAACAAGGAGAGAATTTTAAAAGCTACAAGAGAAAGGAAACAGATCACATTTAGGGGTAAGCCAATCAGGATAACAGCTGATCTTTCAACACAGACTCTGAAAGCTAGAAGATCCTGGAATAACATATTTCAAACACTGAAAGAAAATGGGTTCCAACCAAGAATTGTGTTTCCAGCGAAATTAAGCTTCAGGATGGAAGATGAAATTAAAACCTTCCACGATAAACAAAAGTTAAAAGAATTTGCAGCTAGAAAACCATTTCTTCAAAACATCCTTGGCAAAACATTACAGGAAGAGGAAATGGAAAATAACAATGAAAACCAACAGTGGGAGGTAGGACACTAAAGGGGGGAAAATAATCAAAGTGGAAAACAAACCATGTTTAGTAACATAAATAAACAAATATGGCTGGAAGAACAACCCATATCTCAATAATAACCCTAAATGTTAATGGCTTAAACTCACCAATCAAGAGACACAGGCTAGTAGAATGGATCACAAAACAAGACCCAACAATATGCTGCCTACAGGAGACGCATTTGATAGGAAAAGACATACATAGGCTGAAGGTGAAAGGTTGGGAAAAATCATATCACTCATATGGACTTCGGAAACAAGCAGGAGTATCCATACTCATATCAAATAAAATAGATTTCAAGCCAAAGTTAATCAAAAGGGATAAAGAGGGACACTACATACTGCTCAAGGGAACCATACACCAACAAGACATAACAATCATAAATATATATGCCCCAAACAATGGTGCAGCTATGTTCATCAAACAAACTCTTCTCAAGTTCAAGAGTCTAATAGACCACCATACAATAATCATGGGAGACTTCAACACACCTCTCTCACCACTGGACAGATCTTCCAAACAAAAGTTGAATAAGGAAACTATAGAACTCAATAACACAATTAATAACCTAGACTTAATTGACATATATAGAATATACCACCCAACATCAAACAGTTACACTTTTTTCTCAGCAGCACATGGATCCTTCTCAAAAATAGATCATATATTATGTCACAGGGAAACTCTTAGACAATACAAAGGAGTAGAGATAATACCATGCATCCTATCTGATCATAATGGAATGGAACTGAAAATCAACGATAAAAGAAGGAAGGAAAAAGAATATATCACTTGGAGAATGAACAATAGGTTACTGAATGATCAATGGGTTATAGAAGACATCAAGGAGGAAATTAAAAAATTCTTAGAGATTAATGAAAACACAGACACAACATATCGGAATCTATGGGACACATTGAAAGCAGTTCTAAGAGGAAAATTCATTGCTTGGAGTTCATTCCTTAAAAAAAGAAAAAACCAACAAATAAATGATCTCATACTTCATCTCAAAATCCTAGAAAAAGAAGAGCAAAACAACAGCAAAAGAAGTAGAAGGCAAGAAATAATTAAAATCAGAGCTGAAATCAATGAAATCGAAACAAAAGAAACAATTGAAAAAATTGACAAAACTAAAAGTTGGTTCTTTGAAAAAATAAACAAAATCGACAGACCCTTAGCCATGCTAGCGAAGAGAAGAAGAGAGAGAACTCAAATCACTAACATACGGGATGAAAGAGGCAATATCACAACAGACACTTCAGAAATACAGAAGATAATCAAAAATTATTTTGAATCCTTATACTCCAATAAATTAGAAGATAGTGAAGGCATAGATAAATTTCTGAAGTCATATGATCTGCCCAGATTGAGTCAGGAGGATATAGACAACCTAAACAGACCAATATCAATTGAGGAAATAGAAGAAACCATCAAAAGACTACCAACTAAGAAAAGCCCAGGACCGGATGGGTATACAGCAGAGTTTTACAAAACCTTTAAAGAGGAACTAATACCAATACTTTTCAAGCTACTTCGGGAAATAGAAAAAGAGGGAGAACTTCCAAATTCATTCTACGAGGCCAACATCACCCTGATACCTAAACCAGACAAAGACACTTCAAAGAAAGAAAACTACAGACCAATATCTCTAATGAACTTGGATGCAAAAATCCTCAATAAAATTCTGGCCACTCGGATACAAAGGCACATCAAAAAAATTGTGCACCATGATCAAGTAGGATTCATCCCTGGGATGCAAGGCTGGTTCAATATAAGGAAATCAATAAATGTTATTCACCACATCAATAGACTTAAAAATAAGAACCATATGATCATCTCGATAGATGCGGAAAAAGCATTCGACAAAGTACAGCATCCCTTTATGTTCAAAACTCTAGAAAAACTAGGGATAACAGGAACATACCTCAATATTGTAAAAGCAATCTATGCTAAGCCTCAGGCTAGCATCATTCTGAATGGAGAAAAATTGAAGGCATTCCCTCTAAAATCTGGAACAAGACAGGGATGCCCTCTCTCACCACTTCTGTTCAACATAGTTCTCGAAACACTGGCCAGAGCAATTAGACAGACGAAAGAAATTAAAGGCATCAAAATAGGAAAAGAAGAACTTAAATTATCACTATTTGCAGATGACATGATTCTATACCTAGCAGACCCAAAAGGGTCTACAAAGAAACTATTAGAGCTAATAAATGAATTCAGCAAAGTGGCAGGATATAAAATCAACACGCATAAATCAAAGGCATTCCTGTATATCAGCGACAAACCCTCTGAAATGGAAATGAGGACAACCACTCCATTCACAATATCTTCAAAAAAAATAAAATACTTAGGAATCAACCTAACAAAAGAGGTGAAAGACTTATACAATGAAAACTACAGAACCCTAAAGAGAGAAATAGAAGAAGATCTTAGAAGATGGAAAAATATACCCTGTTCATGGATAGGCAGAACTAACATCATCAAAATGGCGATATTACCAAAAGTTCTCTATAGGTTTAATGCAATGCCAATCAAAATCCCAACGGCATTTCTTGTAGAAATAGAGAAAGCAATCATGAAATTCATATGGAAAAATAAACGACCCAGAATAGCAAAAACAATGCTAAGCAGGAAGTGTGAATCAGGCGGTATAGCGATACCAGACTTCAAACTATACTACAGAGCAATAGTAACAAAAACAGCATGGTACTGGTACCAAAACAGGCGGGTGGACCAATGGTACAGAATAGAGGACACAGAAACCAATCCACAAAACTACAACTATCTTATATTTGATAAAGGGTCTAAAAGCATGCAATGGAGGAAGGATAGCATCTTCAACAAATGGTGCTGGGAAAACTGGAAATCCATATGCAACAAAATGAAACTGAATCCCTTTCTCTCGCCATGCACAAAAGTTAATTCAAAATGGATCAAGGAGCTTGATATCAAATCAGAGACGCGCCGTCTGATAGAAGAAAAAGTTGGCTACGATCTACAGTCGGTGGGGTCGGGCTCCAAATTCCTCAATAGGACACCCATAGCACAAAAGTTAATAACTAGAATCAACAAATGGGACTTACTCAAACTAAAAAGTTTTTTCTCAGCAAAAGATACAATAAGAGAGGTAAATAGAGAGCCTACAACCTGGGAACAAATCTTTACTCCTCACACTTCAGATAGAGCCCTAATATCCAGAGTATACAAAGAGCTCAAAAAATTAGACAATAAGAGAACAAACAACCCAATCAACAAATGGGCCAAGAACCTGAACAGACACTTCTCAGAGGAGGACATACAGTCAATCAACAAGTACATGAAAAAATGCTCACCATCTCTAGCAGTCAGAGAAATGCAAATCAAAACCACCCTAAGATACCATCTCACTCCAGTTAGATTGGCAGCCATTATGAAGTCAAACAACAACAAGTGCTGGCGAGGATGTGGGGAAAAGGGTACACTTGTACATTGCTGGTGGGACTGCAAATTGGTGCAGCCAATTTGGAAAGCAGTATGGAGATTTCTTGGAAAGCTGGGAATGGAGCCACCATTTGACCCAGCTATTCCCCTTCTCGGTCTATTCCCTAAAGACCTAAAAAGAGCATGCTACAGGGACACTGCTACATCGATGTTCATAGCAGCACAATTCACAATAGCTAGACTGTGGAACCAACCTAGATGCCCTTCAATGGATGAATGGATAAAAAAAATGTGGCATTTATACACAATGGAGTATTACTCTGCATTAAAAAATGACAAAATCATAGAATTTACAGGGAAATGGATGGCATTAGAACAGATTATGCTAAGTGAAGCTAGCCAATCCCTAAAAAACAAATGCCAAATGTCTTCTTTGATATAAGGAGAGTAGCTAAGAACAGAGTAGGGTCGAAGAGCATGAGAAGAAGATTAACATTAAACAGGGATGAGAGGTGGGAGGGAAAGGGAGAGAGAAGGGAAAATGCATGGAAATGGAAGGAGACCCTCAGAGGTATACAAAAGTACATACAAGAGGAAGTGAGGGGAAGGGGAAAAATAATACAAGGGGGACAAACGAATGTCAGTAAAGGGGGCAGAGAGAGAAGAGGGGAGGGGAGGGGAGGGGAGGGGAGGGGAGGGGAGGGGAGGGGGGATAGTAGAGGATAGGAAAGACAGCAGAATACAACAGACACTAGTATGGCAATATGTAAATCAATGGATGTGTAACTGATGTGATTCTGCAATCTGTATATGGGGTAAAAATGGGAGCTCATAACCCACTTGAATCAAATTGTGAAATATGATATATCAAGAACTATGTAATGTTTTGAACAGCCAACAATAAAAAAATAAATAAATAAATAAATAAATAATAAAAAAAAATAAAAAATAAAAATAAAAAAAAAAAAAGTAGTTCCAAGCCAAATAGAAATCAGTCTTCTATCCCCTCTTTCATTCATTCACTCATACAAATTTGAGTCAGTAATCCATACCATCTCCACAATTTGAGCCAAACAAAACATTCTATCACTAAAAAATACATTTACACAGAAACATCCATGATTACACTTTCTATTTTTAAAATAACAATTTATTTTGAAATACCCAGGAAGGATTATATTTTCTATGGTCTCATCAATGTTGCCTTAGCCCATTCCTGCCACTACATTGAAATGCCTTAGACTGGGTCATGTATAAAAACATGACTTGGTTCCATATTGTTCTGGAGGCTAAGAAATCCAAGATTAAGAAGCCAGCAAGTCATGTGTCTGGTGAGGCTTCTCTACTTTCAAGATGGCCCCGCTTAGCCAGGTACAGTGGCACATGCCTATAATGACTTGGGAGACCAAGGCAGGAGATCCACAAGTTCAAAGCCAGCCTCAGCAATTCAGTGAGACCCTATTGCTAAATAAAAAGGGCTGGGGATGTGGCTCTGTGGTTAAACAATCCTAGGTTCAATCTCAGTACCAAAAAAAAAAAAAAAAAAAAAAAAAAGGCCCTATTTGCTGTGTCCTCACACAACTGAGCCAAACAGCACCTCACACCTCTCCTGTGAGAGGTCCACCTTCAGTGGCTTCAACCTCATGATTTAATCACCTCCTGAAGGGCTCATCTCTTAACACTACACATTGGCAGTTAAGGTTCAACATATTAATTGGGGGGCACATTCCAACAATAACATTCTGCCCTAACCCCATCAAAATTCATCTTACAAAAAAAAAGCACTCATTTTATCCCAATAGTCCCAAAAGTCTTAACTCATTCAAGCATCAACTTAAAGTCGCATCTATATATTGCCTGTGTCAGATGGCCAAGACTTGGTCCCTCACAGTTATGAACCTGCAAAATCCAACAAATTGTTTCCAAAACTATAATAGTGGGATTACGATAGGATACACATTTCTGTGCCTAAAAAAAAAAAAAAGAAAAAACACTAATAGGTCCAAGATAAGTCCAAAAGTTAACAGGGCAATCAACTTTGACTCCACATCCCACACCTTCTGGACTTATGGGCTAAAAATTGAGTCCCATGTCCCTACGTAGCTCCATCCCCATGGCTGCCTTGGGGATGGGGCTACCTAGGAATACTAATTCACTGATACAAGTGAGTAGGGAAAAACTGATAGCAATTCCTTTAAAATATGGAATAGGAAAAGGATGTCCACTCTCAACTCCTAATATAGTGCTAGAAATTCTAGCCAGGAAAAGAAGGAGATAAAAGGAAAAAAATAGGAAAGGAAGGAGTCATATTATCATTGTCTACAGATATGATTCTATACTTAGAAGATCCAAAATGCTCCATTAAAAAATTCTAGAGCTAATAAATTCTGCAAACTAGTTTTAAAAATTAACATACAAAATTCAGTAGCTTTTCTACATATCAAAGCCCTCTAATCCAAGGCTAATTAATATAATAATAATAATAGACAAAGCCTTTGTTTTTCCTTCTTTACTCTTTTCATTTAATGAAACATATTGAACCATTCAGCTCCTCTTCTGCCCTATGAAGTCCTTAGGAAATCTGAAGGAAGCTATAAACACTTTCTAAAGTACATACACATAAACTTTCATGTTTCACCTGCACTCAAAGTATGATTTTCAGAGGATTTGGGCACTAGGAAGCCATGCTTTGTCCCCAAGACAAAAAAAACTTTGGCCCTTTCCATATCTGTTACCTGCAAGATCTGTGCTTTGCACACAGGACAGCACAAGAACACCTTAAGGGCTGGGGATGTGGCTCAAGAGGTAGCACACTCGCCTGGCATGCGTGCAGCCCGGGTTCGATCCTCAGCACCACATACAAAGAAAGATGTTGTGTCCGCTGATAACTGAAAAATAAATATTTTTTAAAAATGTGTTAAAAAAAAAAAGAACACCTTAAGCCAATCCCTCCTTTACCTGAAGGTAAAGTTTGCTGGTTCATATTCTGTTTCGTATTGTCTAGTGTCCTCCATACAGGACCTCTGAGGGATCTATAGAGCATCCAAAAAACAAAAATAGTCATACATCAACACCAAGGCAAATGCCATGCTCAGATTTTGTCGGTGGGTAAATAAGTCAGGACAAACATTCTGTCGAGCAACTTAGTCGTCTTCCTACAGGCACAAAAACCCTACTGCTAGAAATCCTCAGGAAGTGATGACTCTACCGGATATAACCAAAAAGTTGATGTTTATAGCACTAAATTAAAACACTCCCAACATTGATAGCGTAAGTATAGTATCCTTTATACAATATGACGTGCAGCTTTTTGTAAAGGCATGGCAAAGGTCAGCAATACAGAGGCATCTTTAATATTAAGTAGAAAAAACTCTGAAACATCAAAGTTGCCATTTTGATAATACATCCTGGAATGACATACTCAATTAATCATGATGCCTCTGGGTTAGTGAATTATGGTTGATTTTATTTTACCCTTTCTCTTTCTTTGATGAGAATTTTTTCTTACCTATAACTTTATATAACATGCATGTATTTCTGTGTAACAAAGAAAAATCAGTATGTTTTAGACACAGGTACACTGAAGTTCCTTGCTCACTAAGGCCAAGGGCCAAGGCAGACAAGAAATTTGGGGAGCCAGCGAGGTACAAATGGGCTGAATGAGCATCAACAATAAAACTGAAACCAAGGCAATACCTATCCCAGCCAAGGGAGTTTCCAAGTGGAGACCGATTTCAGGAAGGAGAAATCGGGACCCAAAGTGAAGCAACTAAGCCACATCAGGGACCAGAAATGCTGCAGGTGAACAGATGAGGGAGGTGACAGCTCATGCCCATTTTCCTTCTACAGTAGTGATTCTTGATGTATAAATCTCTCTGAATAAGGCTAATAACGAGATGAGTTCAAATCTCTATGATTTTATAAATAGTGGCTCCCCAAGTCTCTAGTCTATGGGAAAAGACATTTTATTTTCAAAAGAAAGTCCCTGGCCTAAGAAATTGGCCATGTGTATAGAAGAGAATGTTCAATCCTTTGCTAGATAAGGAAGATTAATAGCAGACTCCAGCTTTCCTGTCAATTGTACTTTTTACAGAGAAACTATTTTATGTAAGAACATTTGAACTTGCTCCTTTGTAAGTCGGAGCACATTTAACTCAGACATATGTTAAAATCTCAGAGTAGACTTCTTGGATTTGCAGCCCTCAATCGACTTTTTTCTATGATCTCTTTCCAGCCTTGCCTGCTTTTCCAGGAGGAGCTAAAGTGATCCAAGGCTCCATCCCCAAAGCATAGCTCTGCAGGGATGATCCGCAATCCCATCGATGAAGCTCTTTTTGAAATTTTTTAAATCCATCACTTGCATGCCTTAAAGCCTGTCCCATGTGACTATTAGCTCTGACCAAAACCTCAGTGTCAAAGACATGGGTACAGAAATTCGACCTATTTTTTGAGCTCCTATGTTGCTAAGTTGGTAGGCACTCAGTATTGCTCAATTTGGAGTCCTTTGTATTGGTTAAGTCTAACTTTTGAGTTTATAAAAAGCCTAGGCCTCGAGATGTAGGCCCTGCATCAACATCCACACAGGCATTCCCCAGTCTGCACCTACCTGCCCCAAGTGTCACATGAGTGTCAAACCCCCTCTGGGAAACACTAATGAGTGACCTACCCAAATATGAATTCAATGGGATAGTCTCTGCTCTAAGAAGGGAATTTTAAAGTCATTCAGATTCTACAATCCGTTTCTAACGTTTTCCTTGTCCAATATTTTTCTAAATCTTTTTGTAAGATGGTGGCTATTCATAGCTCATCCCTATTCAACTCGGTGTAAACTTCAGAGTAATTTAGAATGACTGAAAAGTAATTTATCTATGGTAGTGTTTACCTATCTAAGTCACACAGATACATGCTACCCACTCAAATGGGTACCCCAACCAAAGCTAACACTGCTCTTTGTAGGACAAATCTATACCTCCCTCCTCCTGTCAGCCAAAATATAAAAGGTACAAATAAATATGAGCCCTCCTACATTTTTCTTGTGGTGGTGGCAGTAGAGCTGCCATCAAAAACATGAACTCTGGACTCAATGCCACATGTAACGCCAGCTCTGCCACTCACTTCTAGAGTGACCTTGAGCTAACGACTTGTGCTCTGTGTGCCTCCGTTTCCTCATATGCAGGATGAGGTAATAACACCTGTCACACAGGGTTTTTAAGAGACTAAATGATGACATTAAACAGAAAGGTGTGTGGCACCATTTTTAGGATACCCATTAAGTCATGTTATAAACCAGCATTATAAAGTGAATCATGTATTTCTACATTGCTTCACGAGACCACTGCATGCTTGTTATTTTGCTCATTTGTTTGACTAACTCTGGCATCAAATGACCCAGGACTAGACCAGCAAAAGCTATAGAAAGGGTAGAACAGATGTCAACTTTTGTAATTTACCAAAATACTAATGAGACTAAAACTCCTTTTTATACTAACCAATCCTCTATTTCTATAGGTAATTAAGACTTCATTTAGGACATCTTATCACTCATTCACATACTCATTAGATGACATTGCCCATGTATGCTTCCCCTCAATGTCTAACTATAAAAAGATCCAGAGAGGAAGTGTCAAATAATTGTGCAAACTCTCACTTAATGGCAAACTTTCCAAGGAAAATCCTTGTATTTTATCAAGGTTTAGAAAAGTTTATTCTTTTGATGAAGATGCAGAGAAATTTTAATTTGCAAGATACATTCCAGATACCAACTCTCCCAGGTTTGCAAGATACAATGTTGGGTTTTTGTGGGTGCAAAGAGTGAACATATGTGCGTGTAACCTCCCATGGGAGGGTGGGGAGACACAAATCAGAGCCAAGTGCTCCTTAGCCAGGTAACTATATGTGCACCAATTTAAAATTCTGCCACTAACCCTCCCTGTTGTGAAGAGGCATTCTTAGCCCTGGGCATTTCATTCATCATCTTTAGCTTTTGTTGGGGGAGGAAAAAAAAAAGCAAGCTTTGTTCACCTCTCTAAAGATCAAATCTACTGTGTCAAGACAAATTGCTTCCTCCTTAGAAGTTTAAAAAATTATTTACTTCTGAGTCCTAATGAAGATATATTACTTCAAAAACCATAGAACAGAAGTCCCAGATACAGCTTTTGAGTGCATCTCAAAGGTCAGCAAGATTGTAGTTTAAGAGGTTTCTGCCAGGCTAGGGTTGTGGCTCAATGGTAGAGCACTCACCTTGCATGTGTGAAGCACTGGGTTTCATCCTCAGAACCACATAAAATTAAATGTATCATGTCCATCTACAACTAAAATATGTATTATTTTTAAAAAGAGGATTCTGTACCTTGAATTAATCCCTTCTAGCATCCCCCAGTATTCCCCACCGCCCGCCGTCTGCAATCTGTGCTAGCTAGCAGCTGTGGCAGGTCAAGGTGGGTCACCCATTGGGGGCAACTGGCATCTGACACACCAAAACGATCAGATTTTTTCCCCGTTAAGGAAGGATAATTCATACTCCTTTCATACAGTATGTCCAGAGAGGAAGACCAAAATGGCAGCAGGAAATGCTTTTGACCAAGGATGCAGCAATTTCTCAAGTCCTTGGAGAGTGGCTGGAGTATTCTACTAAACAGGGAGATGCTCAGGGGGAGGCATCAGGTCCAAAAGAATTCAAACCCCCACTTAATCAAGTACAAATGAACACACCACCTTCAAGGACAGACCAGAGCTGCCTCTTCCTTCCAGAACCTCAAAGTGGTACGCATCTGTTAGAGGTCTTCACAGGATCTTTATGGGAGAGAAGAGGAAAAGACCTATGGAGCTCTGACAGATTTTCAAAAGACCCCTCCGCCAGCCACTGGCAGACCAGGAAATGTTTTCCCGATTCTGAAGGCACAATTTCATTCTAACAAAGAGCCAATCCTGGGTGCCTGACAAGATGAACATAAACTCTTTTTTAAGGAAATCTGCTTAAATGTGGAAAAGCCAAATAACATCTTCAAAAGGGTCTTTACTGCCCTCCAGATACCCCTAGCCATGCTAATATGACTCTAGAAACAGTGACAGGTTTCAAACCTAGTTCTATGGAACCCCTCTTAGGGCATTGAGGAAGTAAGAGCCAGAGACCCTGACATTTCAGAAATCTTCTAAGCCTATCTGCTTAAAGAGGCCCATGGTTTAAACACGTGCACATACACCCTAAACTAAACTTATACCTTGAAAAATAAAGGAATCAAAGAAGTAACCAAAGTATAGGTGAAAACCAAGATTTAAAGCAGGCAGGGCTGAGGCTCAGTGGTAGAGTGCTCACCTGGCATGCATGAGGCACTGGGTTTGATCCTCAGCACCACATAAAAATAAAGATATTGTGTCCATCTTCCACCATGCGACCAGCACACTGGTTTCATTAAAGAGGTTCTTGGCATAAAAGTTAGCTAGTGAGATCAAAATAAACACACAGACTCAATTACCTTTTTCTATGACCAGGTCCGAGACGGCTCTCCCTCTGGTTCACACCTCAAACCACCCGGTAGGGCAGCAGGGATTACTCAGGGCTAGCAGGAGGGAGGGAGGGGGGGAGGGGGAGAGAGAGAGAGAGAGAGAGAGAGAGAGAGAGAGAGAGAGAGAGAACGCACACCAGGGAGTGGCCTTTTATTGGGGAACAAGAAATTCAGGGGAGAATTCCATCCAATAAAGGTTGAGGGGTGCAGCACTCCAAGGTCAGGGTCAGTGATTGGCCCCAGGGTCAGTGGTCAGTCACACCCCCACACGGACAGGCTCTCGCACCAGGAGAGGGTTGGGAAAACTCCGACAGAGTTTAGCCAGAGCGCCTCACACCCAATCCGGGAGTTGCCCAATCACGTGTGAGAATGGCTCCCCACATCCATCTACAAATTATTTTTTTAAAAATGATGTTGAGCAGGCAGCCAGCACTGGGGGCTTGAAGAGGTAAACTTCAACTCTCCTAGCTTCTAGAATGTACTTACAAGAAGTGATTCCTGAGGCTGGGATTTTTGTAGCTCGGTGGTCAAGCGCTTGCCTCATATGTGTGAGGCACTGGGTTTCCTCAGCATCACATAAAGGTATTGTGTACATCTACAACTAAAAAAAATTAAGTTCTCTTAAAAAAAAAAAAAAAAGGCAATTCCTCACAAGTCTGAACGATCCCCAGGTGGACTTTGTTGATTGGCTGAATACTGGTCCCTCTTCCTTTGAGCCTTGTTTTACAACAGTGGAATCACTGGTGGTAGTATGACTATTGACTCTTTTTAAAAATCAAAAAACACAAACATCCTGCAAATTAACCTGAGTGATACTTCACCTTAGTTCTAACCTCCTCGATCTTTCCCCAAACTCCAACGCTTCCATGGTGTTTTTTTCTGAATTAGTAAAATAGTTTGGTCCCACACAATTGCTTTTAAATTGTGATATCCCACATTATCCACTCAATCTTGCATCTGTAGCCAATATTGTGAAATTGAAAAGACATACCTCAAGGTTTAAGTATATATTTTAAGGACACATTGAAGTATTTAAGAAAGTATTTCTGAAATGTAAGAGTTCCCTTCCTACACTGATTCAGTGGAACCAGAGAGTGCAAGGAACTGCATGGTTTGAAGGGTCCTGAAGAGCATTTGACCCACACCACCTTCAGGGAGCCCCAGGCTCAGGCTGACATTAGGGATCAACTTGAAAAGCACCTAGAGAAGCTTTAAACACTAAATTATTCCCCTGTCTTCGCAGTTCAATAATGCCATTTTTTACTTTCTATTCTCACGTTTTCTATTTGCTACCTTTTGACCCTTTTCTATACAACTTGTGGTCCTGCATATTCCCCTTACCTTCAAATGCCAGACTGTCCACTAGGTTTCCATAAGGTTCTAAATATGGAAAAGAACATTTTTCAGTGTTCTTATATATTATATTCTTCATTGGGCACCTGAATTGCTTTTCACCAAAATTACCCAAAAGCCTATTAGCAAGTATTACTGATATTTTTTTAGTATGTCACATATTTTTATATGTTCATGGATAGAATATTACCACTCACGTTTTCATAATTTTTTTTATAGTGCTGGGGCTTGAACCCAGGGACTCTCACTAGATAAGTACACTACCACCCCACTGTGCCCTTTTTAAAAATATTTTTAGCTGTAAATGAACACAATCTTTTTTTAACTGTTTATAGATGACACAATACCTTTATTTTATTTTTATGTGGTGCTGAGGATTGAATCCAGTGCCTCACATGTGCAAGGCAAGTGTTCTACCACTGAGCTATAAACCCAGCCCCAATATCTTTATGCAGTGCCAAAAATTGAACCCAGTACCTCATACATGCTAGGCAAGCAATTTACCACTGAGGCATAATCCCAGACCCGCTATGCCCTTTTTAAGCCTCTATCCTATGATACCTTTTGGACATCTTTCTGCATCATTAAAAATAGGTGAACATTGTTTTTATGTGATCCGACCGTATGCATGCTATGCAGGAAGAATTCTGCACTTCAAGAAGTTGCCCAGCCTTAGTCCAGTCAGCATATGGAGCATTCCAGTAGTTCCCCAACTGTCTCCTTGCTTTCTCTATAAACCACTGTCCACATGATTGCCGACCTTGCCTTTCTAAGGCACAAGATCATGCTACTCCTTTTTCTATTCCTTCTACTGATCTTCAGGTTAAAATCCAAACTCCCTCCCACCACATCCAAGACCATGTTCTAGCCTAAGTTTCCCACTCCAACCCTAGCCTCCTCATCTCCCCCAATCCCTACTACTCCATGTTTAATCACTACTCTACCATCTCCCATGGGAAATGCAAGCCTGTGTGCCTCTACTATCGCTCTTCCTACATCCTAAATTTCCCCACCTTGTTTACATGGAAAAAGTCCCACTTGGCTTTTCAGATCCTTTATCCATGTAGCCTTCCCTCACACCAGTCCAATTAGTCACTCTTTTCCAAGTTTAAGGCCATTTCTGTATTTTTATACCTTGGCCCTTATATTTTGTGCATTTTTCTCCCCCACAATTCTGAGAACCTCTCCTTTGTTCATCTTTTTCATCAGTAATGTTTTGCACGGTAAACACCACCCAATAAGTATCTGTTAAGGTGCAGATAACCCTTCCACCTATAGGCCAGGCTTACAAGGAGATGGGCTAATGCATCTCATTCAACATCCCAAGGATGAGCTTCACTTCCACCCCTCACAGCAGTCTCTGCAATTCCATTTCTGCTAATTTGTCAATCTGTCTTTCTTCCTGTAATTTCCAAGATGAATGCACACATCCAGACATGCAGGGGATAGTATCTTGAGAGCATCACTGACACCATTTCAACCCTCCTGCTGGTGGGAGGGAATGAGGACTTTAGGAGTTATATCCAATGTTCTATAGACACCAAATGTGAGAGCAGTCAGTTCTGTTATGGAACTAGAAGCTTTCCCATGCAGATGGTCCAAAGAGAAATCTATTGACCATTTCAAACCCATCAATATATAGCATTTAAGTTGTATTGGTAAATATAAATATTTTATGAATTTTATCACTATGATTTCTATTTTCCTTCCCCTTTCAAGGAATAGACAACTTATCTGCCAAAAAATTTCCCCTAAAATACAAAATGATCTTGGGTTGGGGTTGTGGCTCAGTGGTAGAGTGCTTGCCTAGTGAGGCACTGGGTTTGATCCTCAACAACTCGTATTAAAAATAAATGTTAACTAAAAAAATTTTTTAAAAATACCAAGTGATCTAGTCTTAGATGGTGTTTGGGGTAGGGGTGGTTTAGGTAATACTGGCTTCATGGTTTCATTGTTCAACAATTCAGTTCTCAGTTTCCTCTTCCCATTTCTTTGGAATAGTGCCTTTTACTGGTAGCTCTTCCTTGCCTGGTATCACACAATGTCCTTTTCAATAAAATGCAGTCCTATAGCATCACTGTACTGATGGTGTTCTGTGTTTTCTGTTGACCACCACAGACGTATGGGATGTTTGATTCCCTGTATTTTATAAAAGACAACCCAAGAAAAATCAATCACTACTGTATTTGAAGTGGGTCCAAAAAAATACTGTTGCCATTTTTTTCCCACTAGAGAAATGAAAATAAGATCTCCCTTGAGTCAGTTAGAAGCCTTTATTCTTGTTTCACTTCTCAATGAGCTGTGACGGGGCGGGGGTGGGGGCACAAGTTTTAAGAGCACAAATCAATAAACTCACAAGGCAAAAGCCAACTGACCACAGTTAATCAGTGCTTAAAACCCCCTTGTCAGCCTGTAATTCCTATCCCATTCTTACTAGTTTCACCCGAATTTCATCCTCCATAAGTGGATTGTGTACTGTCTCATTCCTTTTGTTCCAAGTTATGTTTGTGAGATCCATCTTTGTTTTTGCATGGGCCACAATCTGTTCATTATGGTTTTGTAAAATTCCTTTTGTTTCAGGATCATCTAAGCAAAAAAGTGTTCTGAGAAAAACACTTCAAGATACATGAACCCCAGCATGAAAATGTGTTTTAATGCAATGAGCCAACAGTGAAAAAAGACCACCTCTTGAAACAGCCCAAAGTCAATGCCATGCAGCTGCTATTTCAGGAAACAGAAGGGGTTGAGTGGACATGGTCATTAGTGTGGTCATTCCAAGACGTGGGCACATGTTGAAACATCACATAGTACCCCATGAATACATGCAAGTATTTGTCCAAAACTTCAATCTTCACAAGATAAATCAGAAAAGCCATCTTAGAAAGGAATGCCGAGAACCAGCTCTGGCATCTTGCTTTGAAGACAGTAAAAAGTAGCCTCCTGGGAAGGTTCTGGTTCAGATCATCAGGTTCCTGCCTGCACTACAGCTCTCTTCAGCCCTCCAGCTGCAATAGCTCTAAAGGCAGCACCCCTGCCCAGGATCAGGTTTGGACAGCTTTCTACACACTAAGTTTCGCCAGGCAGCCCTGCACATAAAGCCAGGGACATTGTTCTGCCTATTTTAAAACAACCTTCTATCAACAGTCCTCTTCACTGAGATTTTTCTACGTTACTATTGTTAGCAATCAATTTTAATATTTAACATACTAAAACTTTCTAGTGCTCCATAAGACTACAAGCATTTAAAAACATGTGATGAAGATGTTTATTAGCATGGGATCATTTTGATAATTCTGTTAGTCTAAGAGTATATATAAATATCCTTTTCTTCCACGAAAATGTTCACAAATCCCTTTAGTTTCATAAAGCTCATTCAAAGTACAATTTGTTTTTCAAAAATGCAAATTTCAGTAGCTCTGGAAGATTCTGAGAACCTGTACTTTCCCCCATATTTCACCTACAGGAGATAAAACCTGTGCCCTGCTTCAAG
Organism: Marmota flaviventris; assembly: GCF_047511675.1. Lineage (NCBI taxonomy): Eukaryota > Metazoa > Chordata > Mammalia > Rodentia > Sciuridae > Marmota > Marmota flaviventris. The sequence continues at coordinate 56,227,861 of NC_092502.1, forward strand.
GCATTAGTCAGGAACAGGAACAATGGTTTTAGAATATTTACCTGGGAATCAGAGTCTGAATTCTAGCTATAAAACCAAACCCAGACATAAAAGGACATCCTGAGTTCATTGGCTACCAAGATATCTTGCAGTAAATCAAATGTGGTCATAAACTGTGTCAGCTCCTCCCTGAAGAGATGGAGTCTCTTCCCCACCAAGCCGGCTTTGTGCCCGAGTGCTCTGACCAACAGAATGAGGTGGAAATGACATTATGACTTCCGAGTTCAGGCTTCAAGAGCGCTTGAATCTTTGCTCTTTCTTGGACCAGGGGCTCCATGTGAGGAGGCCAGATAGTGGCTGGAGCAGGTCCTGTGTAACTGCTCCCAGCCCCGATTAACCAGCCCCCAAACAACTTGGACACCACCCAAGTAAGGGCAGCTGTAGGACCAACTCACTGAGTCCAGATCAACTTTATAAATATATTCATTTAAGCTTCTAAACCTGAATGAGTTTTTTTTTTAAACCCAGTTTCTGCCTGTTACCTATCTTTTTCTATTTTATTGGCTAGCAAACATTGACTCAATAAGGAAAATGAGCTAGGACAGTTGGGGCTTTGCTATGAAGTCTCCAGTTTTAAATTTCTACAGCACTGCTCTTTCTAGTTTGAGCCCAATTTATTTCTCATCGGAACAATTAGAGTTGGTTTCTGGTATCTGTCCCTGCTTTCATTTACTTCTCATAGCCATCTAACTCCACACCATCAAAGCAGCTAGAATCCTAATTAAAATTCTCCCTGCCACAATTCTTGCTCTCAAACCCAGTTCCATCTACCAAATAAAACCCCATATGGAGCCCAGTATTCACAAGCCTTTGTAATAAGACCCCTGCCTGATGCAGGAGACAGGAGAACATTACCCACTGGCCCCAGGCCCACTGATCAAAGGTTGTTCCCAAGCATGCTACCCTGCCCTGTGCCTCCAAGCTGGGCATCTGCCTAGAAAGTTTCTGACAGCATCCAAGGCACCAAAGGAACAACCCAGGCATAAATGAAGTATCTCTATGAAGCCAGTGTCTACTGGAAATGAGTTGAAGCCTGCCCAGAACTATCCAGGACAACTACAGCTAAAACTAGAGGGCAGGCCAAACGTTTATGAATCAATGAACCTGCTGCTGCTTGTCTGAGCTGCATTATCTGAAGCTCCATCTCATTAGAAATCCTCATGAAAGGTCTCTTGGGATGTGCCCAGGTATCTCAGAGCCTGAGGTGGTTACGCAAACCTTATATCTCCAAGAATTACTAGACAGCATTATCCCAATTAAGTTGATCTGTGGCCCGAGTGCTCCTTCTAAGACACAGCACAAAACCACGAGAAACATCTCTAGACACCCGTTTTTACAGAAAAAACAAAGGAGCCTTCATAGTACCCAGTGACCAAAATAATCACTGGGACAAATTGACATCACCTGCCTCTTGATCTGAGGCGGAGAACACAATTATTTCCATGCTGCTCTTATCAAAAAGAACCTGGAAGAAATACTGGGGAACTTCCTCCAAGTTATGCTAAATCCATGTAGGACTATACCATAATGAATCTTCTGTGTATAAAATGCACTGATTAAAATAGAAGAGAGATTAGTAGAGCAAGCAGACCAAGGAAAGAAATGAGATTGATCAAATTATGCTATGAGCTTGTATGAATATGGCATAATGTATCCATTATGTATAACTATAATGCACCAATAAAAGAGACCTGAATTTAATCAAGAGGAAGTTTAGAAAACCCAAGTTGAGATCTAAAATACAACTTTATAGCATGTGTCAAAAGAATGTTTATTGACAAAGACTGAGGAATGCAAACAGATTGGAGATGTTTATTAAATATAAAACCCTAAATTGATCATAGACCAGGAAAAAAAGTGGGATGAAACATTTTAATAAGATCTATAAATCAGCTATTGTATCAATGTTGGTTTTCTGATTTTGATAGTTGTATCCCGATTATGAAAAGAATTATTTGAGGAACCTGGATAAGAAAATACACATTTGCAACTTTCGGTAAGTTGGAAATAAATTAGAAGTCTTTGAAATGACAACCTTTTAAAAATTGTTAAATAGAATGGAAGATGAACAATTAGAAGAGGACCCTTGGAATGAAACAAGTAGCATCTGTCAAGTTTAATTGGCTGTTGGCTGATTAGAAGCAGTGATTTGCAACAGTAGGGCACCCACTGCACCCCAGTTCACACACATCTTTGATTTGATTATGTTATAAACTTCTTAGAAAATTTTAAAGTAGTGTTAATCACAACTCACTTTGATTTTTACAATGTAAAGTATCCTGTATGTTTTACAAGGAAGGAAGGAGGCAGGATTATACAAACAAGGTGCTAACTTTCACAGAGGTAGCTCTTAGTTTTAAGATCAGTTAAGACAGAATCATCCAGAAAACTAAAAACTGCTGATGCCTGAGGCCCACACCAAACCTTTAGAATCTGCAGGAGTGGATATAAACACAAGCTCCCTGAGCTGTTCTGAAGCAAACTAAGAAACATCTGAAAACTACCCTTTAAGAAATTGACTGGTCTCTAAATCAGGATTCATTAACCACTAGATGGTGCCAGGAATTCAAAGATGTAACTTTCTTGGTATGCATTTCCCGTGGAGAATACAAGGTATTCACTTCCCCCAACCCCACCCTCATCTCTACAACCCATAGAAATGGATTGCATCACACCAAACAACATTTCACTATCTGTTTAGCAGTTTTGCTTTGAATTTATCTTGGTTATAAGAGACAGACTTGCTCCGAGGGGACCTCAACCCTCTCCTTTCCCTTAGCCTCTGAGTGCTAATCCTGAGGAGGAAATACCACTGCACGTAGTGAGCTTTATTAGCAATGAGTAATTGGATAAAAACCATGTATGGTCTTGATCCAAGCCCTTCCCCAGAAACCATGACTTCTGAAGTGTACCCAAATCAGTATTTATTCTTTCCTAATTCCCATTGCCACATTGCAAATGTATTTGATCTCATTACTATTTTTTTTTGGGGGGGGGGGGGCACCAAAACGTGTGTGCACATGATAATCTCATTTCAAGTTTTTTTTTTTTCTGAAGAGTTCATATGTTTGAAATCTGCTTGAGGACATGGGACTCATGTTTTTCAATGTGCATTGAACAGGAATGGCTAGAAAACTAATCAAGAAAACTTTGTTTCTTTTATTAATCTTAGCCTTGGTCTGTTTGTACTGCTGTAACAAAATACCCAGGAGGACATAATTTACAAAGAATAGAAAAATCACTTTCTTACCATTCTGGGGCCAGCGAGTCAAAGACCATGGCGAATACCCGGTGTCTGATGAAGGACATCTCGTTACAGCCTTGAACAGAAAACAGAAGAAACAACCAACCAAATGCGCCTGTGCAAAGCCTCTTTTATAAGGACCTTAATGTCACTAACAAGCATGGCCTAATCACCTCCTACAGGCCTCACCTGGTAATAGTATTGCATTGGCAACACCTAGGAAGGCAGATGCATTCAAACCATAGGAATTCTGTAAATATCAATTGAGCAACTACATGTACCAGGTGCTGTGACATCCACTGATATAGGGATACAAGGTTCAACACAATAAGAAAAAAAAAAAGAAAGAAAACAAAAATTAACAAGATAATAATAGAGAGAGACACTTTATAAAATAATTAAGCATAGAACTAGGATCGTTTCTACACAACATGAGATTATTTTTGACAGTGTGGTCAGGAAAGGCATCCCAAAGGAGGAGACAGTGGAAGAGCGACTCAATGAGAACAGAAAGAGCTGAAAGTGAGCCTACCCAAGCAGAAGGGAGAGCAGGTGCAAAGACCAGGGGTAGGGACCAGCCTGGTGCATTGCAGATCAGAAAGGAAGCCTGAGCCAAGTGAGGTTGGAGAGGAGGGAATAAACCCATCAGGGTCACAGGGTGTCATTTATTTTAATTTTTAGTGAAATGTGAATCAAATCATCCCATTTTAAGAAGGGAGTAAAGCCAGGCTCAGTGGTCATGTCTATAGCCCTAGATAACCTGAGAGGCTGAGACAGAAAGTTCCCTGAAGCCTAGGAGTGTGAGGTCAGCCTGGGCAACACAGCGAGACCCCACCTCTAAAAAGTAAATAAATAAAGGGGAGGGCTGGGGTGTAGCTCAGTGGGAGAGCACTTGCCTATTATGCATGAAGCCCTGGGTTTGAAACCCAATACAGAAAAGTGTGTGGGGAATGAGGGAATAACATGGTTTAACTTTTTTTTTTTTAATCATCTGGGCTTCTGATTCTAGTGTAGACACAAGTGGGAGGAGAGATAACAACTAGAATACTGATAGTCTAGATAAGAGATGATACCACGTTGGGCTAATGATTAGAGCTCCAGTGAGGGGAAGGGTAGAATTCAGGATGTGTTCTGAAGGCACAGCAGATTCGAGAGCTGCACGTGGAGAACGAGGGCATGAGAAGAATCAACAACACCTAAATTTTTGCTTGATTAACCAGGTGGATGGGGGGTGCAATGAGAATAGTTTTAGAAAACAATTGTGAAGTAGACATTCTACTTTGGTCACGTGAAATTGGAGATGTTTATTTAATAGACAGAAGTCATGGGGGATGATAAGATTTGAGAGCATTAGCATACAGATAGTATTTCATATCCCTTAGAGAACAGGTGTAGATAGAAAGAGCAGTACTGACTGATGCCATCGACCTCACCCCTGAGGTACTGCCAATCTCTCAGGCAGGCTGCAGTAGCTATCCAAACAATGGTGTGCTTGCAACCAACACTAGTAAGGTGAGAATAGTAATGCTCTATATGGTTATTACAAAGAGCAAACAAGGAACATATAAAATATCTAAGATGGCATCTGACAGAGTAGGTAATCAATAAAATATGATTTTTTCCCCTATTGAAACAGCTCCTGATCTTCCTAATGCACCAACCAGGTGCTACTGACTTGTTCCCTGGTTATCACGACCTAGCTAAATCTACATATGTGTATCACCTGGGTTTTGTTTCCATAAATTGTAGCTCCTTTGGTGGGACCAGTGGAAAACAAATTTAGCTGCTTCCCCCAAGTTTGATCAAACTGCATAAACTTCATTTTTCCTTTTCACCTTCTTCCCCCCCCCCCCCCCCCCCCCCGTGGGATCTAGGCAGGGTCACTTGGCTTGGCTCCAGTAGCACTATTTCCTTCTTTGGTAAAAATGAACTCTGTAGTGAAGTGCAATAGAACTCGAAACTCTGCTCCCTCAAACGTCTTTACAGCCAGAGGAAGTCTTAGGAATCACCTGCCTCTGCATTTCTCAAATGAGATTCTTGCTTCAGAGGTTAACCAGTTTCCACAATCGTTATTTGGTTAAGCCTGAGTTGATAAAGGTGAATTAGACAGATGTCTTGAATGCCAACCTTCATGAAGCTCTCTAAGGAACAGAAGTTATATGTAGCGTTTCCCAGCTTTTACACGGGCTAGAGAAACTATCAGGGAAGCACTGATCCACCCCAAGCCCACACTTTATGTGTAAAAAAACCGAGGACAAGAAAATAAACTGGTTTGAGCCAAGTCCCACACAAGTAAAGAGTTCTGACGCTTCGCCTGGACCTCTTTGTTCTAGTAAATACCATCACAGTGATGAGGTTATTGTTACAAAGTTACCCCAACTTTCCACCAGCCTTCCCCTCTCAATACACTGTTTTTTCACTTTTCCTAAAAGCTGAGTTTATGAGGTATCTGTAGTGGACTTTCAGTTTGATGAGATGCCTATAGAAATCCTTTGAATTTCTTTATTTTTCTGAAACAGCCCCTTTTCCATTTATTAGAGGTTGCCAAAATAAGAACAACCTTTTTTTTTTTTTGCTTGTTTTTGTTTTTGTTTTCCTACTCTAAGTAGTACAAATTGGACAAACAAATCATTATTCTATGTATGGCCTCACCTTCAGCCATGTGAGACTTTGGATCTATCCACATCATATTAAATCTGTGAACTTTCATTTCTCTGGCCATTAATAGCAAAGTAGTAAAATGGGGGTTAATATTTACTAAAGCTCTGACCCAAATCCTGCAGTTTCTAAATCGGCAGAAAGATCTTTGCCAGTGATGGCAAGGATCTTGGACTAACCATCTTGAAAGCAATAGCTTCTTGTTTTTCTCATTTCTTTCTTAACAGTAAGGTTAAGCAGTGGGTAAGAAGAACAGAGCTTGGCCAAGATCTCAACTCCATTTTGCAGGAAAGGAAACTGAAATACGTGGTGTAGACTCTTAGCATGTGCAAGCATGCTTCACAAGCCAGGTGCAAGGCAGGATGAGAAGCCAGGTTTGCCTCACACTGAAAGTGTGTTACCCTGCAGTAAGAGCAACCTCGGTGTCTGCACTAGTGACACAGTAGAACAATTTTTAAAAAGGAATAACAGAAACATAAGCATCCCATGAATTCACCTTCTGGCACGACAGGATTATTTTCAGTAAATATTTTTTAAATCTCCACAGTGAGGAAAGAACCATGATGAATATGGCAGAAAACGTTTTTTGTTTTTTTAAGAAAGGATATTCTGATTACAGAAAGCACAGATGACAGGTGAGTGATGAGACATGGGTAATACCATTTGAGAGTTAATATAAAAGTTGTGTTGGGTACATTTAATTTATATATTGTGCACTCATAGCCTCAAAGGAATAAACTGAAGGGTGCCTTCAGGCACAACCTTCAATGTAGAATGTACGCACTAACCTCTAGTGAGGACAGACATCAGAGTTGGAGAAAGGCACAGTGGACATGATAAGGGGTGGAGAAATGCAAAGCCAAGTCAACATCAAGACAAGACAAAGTTCTGGAGGTGAGGCAGCAACATAACCTGAGCAGTCACATCAAATGTTTCTGTGGTCATTGCTGACCCACAGATGAGGGTTTCAGGCGTGGCTGATCTCATCTGTCTACACCAATTCTGAAAGAGAAACCTTGATCTATCACTAGTGAAGTAAGAACAGGCCACCTGACAGGGCTGTCATTGGCCAGCTCAGGAATAAACTCAAAGTTCCTTCCTGATACTCTCCAGAGCTTCCTGAGGATCAGCTGGCCTCTACAAGATGAGAGGAAGACAGCAGGCCCTAGCAAGAAAGAGGAGCCTCCAGCAGACCCTTCAAACACAACTCATGCTCCTGAAGAATGTGCTTGGGGGAAGGGAAATGAAGCAAGAGGATCCAGACCTGGAATTGTGAGTGAAAGGTTTCAGACCTGAAAATACAGTTGAGTGTTTCCTCTTTGCTCAGTAAGAGGTCTTTGTGGGATCTCAGAACACGGTATCTCCACATGGAAACGGGCTTGGTCACCTTCTGGGGGCATTTTCCAGGTTTACCAATAGAAGCTTAGCAAAAGGATGATCCGACAGACTTCATGTACTCAGCAACCTCTGAGACACATTCGTTTTGCTTGTATGTTTATAGTTTTGCATGTTTTGCTTGTATGTTTGTTGCATAAAAGAACTGGGAGAGCTTAGGGTTTCCCATGCACTCAGATAAAAGAGTTCAAGCAAAGAGTGACAGTGAGCAATGCTACGGAGAGGCTTGGAAGGCATCATTGCAATCTAAGACTCGATTTGTTCTGGAGAGTTCTCTATTTCCATTTCAGTGGAACACACTGGCACGAAGACAAACTTGCCATGTGAGGTTTGGATTTAAGTTCCTTTTAATTCAGAAAGATCTGTTTGGTTTTAGGTTGGGTTTCTTGGAGTTCCTTATAATCAGGCACCATAGCTAGGCTTTGGGTTTGGAGGTTTTTGCTTGGTTTTCTAGTTTAAGTTTGTGAAAATTCTAGCAGAGTACCAGATATGTGTAGAGATTTTTTTAATTCCTCCATTATTCTAGCTACAAATGCTTTAAAATTCCTCAAAAAATTCTATCTTAAAAAAATAAAGAATTTTTAAAGGTTATCAAATTCAGCCAAGACCTGGGAAAATAAAAAGAATGTGTCCAGAAAAAAACTTTGAACGCATCACCACACAGACACACAAACCCTGTAAAGGCAGAGTGTCCGTGAGGCATGATGGGAACAGAAAACATGATATAAATGTAAAAGCATTGAGAAGATCCAGAGTTTTATCTTCCTTTTGAAGAAGTTGCCTAACAGTGGAAAAAGGCAGGACTTTGGATTCTACTGACCAGCTTTTGAATCTCAGCTCCATTGCCACATAATTGAATGTGTAGTCTAGGAAAAGAGATGATTTTCTTGAGTTTCCATTTTCTTATGTCCAGAATGGTAAAAAAAAAAAAAAAAACATACCTGTTCTCCAGTAATCCCAGATTATTAAATATTTTCTACATGCAAAGTGCCAGGTATATAGAAATTACACAATAAATGAATTCTTGCCTCTCCACTTTCTTCTCTCTGAAACTGAATCATGGTATCAGAGAAACTGCCTCTGGCTCTGCACCATGGCCCAGCTGACCACCAAACCCTACCTTACCCTGCAGCCTTTTCATAGGGGCAAACGACTGGTGACAAATTCAAACTCTGGTTTACCAGAAATCTCAACATGACATCTGACCTGCCTGGGTTAACTGCTCACTTTGGCTTTGGCAGAGTTAGTGAGCATATATATCTGTGCTTGAGTCTCAGCTTTGCTATTTACAAGCTATGAGACTTGAGATCAGCACATAGATGTCTGGGTCTCAGTTTTCTCTTCTGAAAATTGGGTGCACCATCTCATTTCCAGCACTGCACACTAGCATACCACTTTCACCAAAAATGTGGTGACCTTTAAAAACTCCTTGCCAAGGGGCTCAGTGATAGAGTACTTGCCTAGCACATGTGAGGCACTGGGTTAGATTCTCAGTACCATATATAAATGAATAAATAAAATAATGGTCCATCAACAACTAAAAAAATAAAAAATAAAAACTCCTTGCCAACTTGATACCCAAATGGATGTTCTTCACATTTTTATTGCTAGGAGAGAATATTTTTCATGTTTATTAGCCATGTTTATTTCCTCTGCTATCAATTGCATGCTTATGAACTAAATCACATTTTAAAAGATCCCATGAGCTCAATTCTCAAGGTGAAAATATCACAGAAGCAACTGTCTCAGTCACCTCTTCTGAATTTGACCCAGCCGTAACATTCTTCATTACTTTAAAAACTTGCAAGATGAAGAGACCCTGCAATTTGCTAAATTGAAGAGATACAGTCATCAGCAACATAGATGCATATTTGTACATGAGGTGCTTTCAATTTACCTGTCATTATTTAAGAGATGATAGATAGCTCATGCTCTCCTAAATGCCTAACAAATCTAGAAAATCATGATTATATATTAATATTCCTTCTTATTATCACTGTTGTAGACAGGTGAAATAAATAACCACCTAGAAAAAAAATATAATTTCAAAATTATCAAGAAAAATTAAGGGGAAAATGCCTAAAGTCATGGACTTAGATTTTGGTGGATCTGCATTTAAATAGGGTGGGAACACAATAGCTCTGAAAAGAATAGAGATGATCAAGTTCACCAATTCTGAGTATCTGTTTATATTGATCAAAGTAATTATTTTCCCAGAAACAAACAAACAAACAAAAAAAGATTCACTTTTAAGGAAGTGGTCAAAGAAATCTAATAGGAAAAGGACAGTCTTTTGAACAATAGTGCCAAGACAACATGCAAAAGAAAGAAATTGGATCCCTACTTCATGACATACACAAAAATTAACCCAGTGGATCATATACCTTTCTCTTACATAAGAACTAACAATAAAACTCATAGAAGAAACACAGGAGAAAATCTTCATGATGCTGGATTAGACCATGACTTCTTAGGTACCACACAAAAAACACAAGTGATAAAAATTGACAAGTTAAACTTTGTCAAAATAAAAGCCTTTTGTGCTTCAAAGGACAACATAGGAAAAGTGAAGAGACAATATGAAAAGGTAAAAAAATAACCTGCAAATCATATGTCTTAAGGAATTTTCATCTGAAAACTCAATAATAAAAGACAATCTATTTAAATCCTTTACCATTAAAAATAGGTAAAGGATTTAAATAGATTGTTCTCTCAAAATATATACGAATGGCTTATAAGCACATGAAAAGATGTCCAACATCATTACTCATCAGGAAAATACAAATCAAAACCATGAGACATGGGAGCTGGGGATATAGCTCAGTTGGTAGAGTGCTTGCCTCAGGTGCACAAGGCCCTGGGTTCAATACCCAGCACCCAAAAAAAAAAAAGAAAGAAAGAAAGAAAGAAAGAAACAAGACACAATTTGACATCCAGTAGAATGACTATAATAGAAAACAAAAGCAAAATAACCCCAAGTGTCAGCAGGCACGTGCAGAAATTGGAACTCTCATCTATTGCTGGTCAGAATGTAAAATATAACCACTATTTTGGAAAACAGTTCAGCAGTTCCTCAAAAAGTTAAACACGTTTTTCTTTTGGTCTCAGCAATCTGCTTGGCTCAGTGGTGCTCAAGATCCTGAGGAACATAAGGCCTGATGCGTGAAAGGATCAGTAAAGCTGTTCAAATAATAAGGTGTATGTTGCTGTATGGAATAGAGGTTTTGATGTCTTTGTCCTTTTTTGGTAGTCGCAAGGGTGAATTTTGAGATATGTCCCAATTACATATAGCATATCTGGGAATTTGCATCTCTGCCCTGTAGCTGAGTTGGACTCTTAGAGAATTTCTCTAGAACTCAATTCCACATTTAAGATTTCCTGTCAACCAGGCTAGTCTGAAACTCGACACAGAATTAACCCTAAAGATCAACTTTATTGTTGGTTCATATGCTCTACAAAGATGACCAAGTCTAGTTCATTAAGATCAGTTAGAGCCAGGAGAGGTAGTGCACACTTGTAATCCCAGGAGCTCCCAAGGCTGAGGCAGGAAGATCACAAGTTCAAAGCTAGCCTCAGCATAGAGATATTCAAACCCTCCAGCTATTCAAGCCCTCCGGAAGAATTAACAGTGAGATCCTAAGCAACTTAGTGAGGCTCAGTCTCTAAATAAAATATTTTAAAAGGGCTGGGGATGTGGCTCAGTGGTTAAACAACCCTGTGTTTGATCCATGGTACCAAAAAGAAGAAGAAGAAAAAAAAAAGATCAGTTAGAACAATTCTAACTTAATTAGCTATTTTCCAACTATCTGGAGAAATCTGTTGACTGCTTTAATTTACAAAAGTCATTATAAAATTATTCTTACTATTCCAGATACCATGCCCCTTTTTTATGGTATACTCAATTAGTAAGAGACATAATATGGCAATGCTAGACTTAAATTCAAAGACCACTTAACTGAGCAAAACAACTGTACACCATAGTAAAACTTGAAACTATCCTCATTGTTGGTTTACTAAAGAAAACTTTAAAATACTTTCAAAAACTTGGCTTTGTGTGTTTTGTATGCTTCCATCTTTTTTCATAGTAGATCATTTTAGTAATTAGATCTGATCCTTTAGACAGAAAACAGATCAATTGATTCTAAGAACAGGAAGGGGTTGATTGCAAAGGGATAAGGGAGAGTTTTCTAAGTGATTTTTACATCTTGTTCTACATCGTGATTATGGTGGTGATTGCATGATTATGCATTTGTCAAATATCACACTTAACAGAGTGAATTTTACTGAATATAGATTCATACTAAAATAAACATGACTTTAAAAACAAAAACAAAAAAAGTTAAACATGACAGCTCCTGGGTATCAAACCAAGAGAACTGAAAACATAATCACCCCAAAACTTGTACACAAATGTCAATAGCAGCATTATTCTTAATAGCCAAACCATGGAAACAATGAATAGATACCAACAACCAAAGAATAGATACCAGAAAATGTGATACATCCAAGCAATGGAATATTATTTTGTCATACAATGGGATGAGATACTGATACATGTTACATGAATGATTTTTGAAAATATTATGCTAAGTGGGCAAAGTCTGTCACCGAAGATTCCATGTAGTGTGACCCACTTGCATGAAATGCCTTGAATAGGTATTTTCTCTCTCTGCAGATGACATAATCTACACCTCATCTGCAGAAAGAAAAAATGAAGTCATAGATTAGTGGATGCCTCTAGGAGAGTAGGGAAGGGAGGGAGGAAGGAGAGGGAGTTACTGCTTTGGGTTCAAGGTTTCTTTTGGGAATGATGAAAATGTTCTAAAATTGGATGATGAGGATGGTTGCACAACTCTGTAAATATACTAAAAGGCACTAAATTATATACTTTAAACAGGTGAACTTTGTATCATATAAATTATATCTTAATGCTATTTTTTAAAAACTTCCAAAAACAGTGCTTAAAATAAGGACCTATGATTTATTATATTGATAAAATGATTGTAAATATTGGTCAAAATAAATGTAAAAAAATTACTGAGCACTTGTTATGTGCTAAGTCATCCTCAGAGTCTTTACAGACATTAACTAATTGCTTTCCCAACAAACCTATTCAGTAGATACTATTATTCTTATTTTACAAATTAGGAAACTAAAGCACAGAGATGTTCAAGTCCCCCAGCTACTAAGTGGTCCAGGAAGAATTAACAGAAAGTCTGCATTTTTAAAACAAAATATGTACCAACCCTGGAATCCAAAATGTTGGTGAGAAAAATGTCTGAAATTGAGATTATTGGGGACATTTTTAAGTGTGATAAATAATGATAGAACCTAAGAAAGCTAGTGCCCAAGAGGAAAAGAGAGAGTTGTTACCTCAGAGGACATGGGTGCAAGATAAAAGGTTGTGGGTGGTGTCACCACACCCCTCCCTTGCCCAGTATACAGACTGTGTTACACACAGATGGTTGTTGCTAGAGGGAGTCCCTGCTATGTTCTAGTTCTCCTATGATCATGAAGAGTTCTGCACATTACTATTGTATGCAAAGGATCCAGACCACCAGGTGGGAGTGAAAGGTGAATCAGGGTGGCCCTGGCTCATGAATTTGGGTGAGTCTATGCCCTCTGGACACAAACAAGAGATCTGTAACCTGAAGTACTTAAGTAGACACTTCCTAAGGTCCCTACTGGTTAAAAATCTCACTGAGCTTCTAGAGTAATCTCACAAACATTTTGGCCGGTGGTATGTTTACTCACAAGCAAATCTGCCTCAAAGCTATTTCCAGGAATCTCTAAACAGGCTCTTGATTCAATTGCAACTACTCTGGCCCCTGGTGCTCCAGCTGGGAGGGAGGAAAGATGTGTCTTTTGTTGCTCAAAAGTAGTAAGTAGTAAGGCCTCTTGAAAATAATAAAAATAAATTTAGCAAACATCGAACATATTTTCAGGATTACCAAACTGTTTTGACAAACCTTCAGAGAAAAACATAATTTTGATGAAACTATTGTAATTTTATTTCTGGATGCTAAGGAGCACAGGAGTGTGTGTGTGTGTGTGTGTGTGTGTGTGTGTGTGTGTGTGTGTTTTCAAAATGTTTACAATATATATACATTTGTTTTATAAACAAAAAAAAATACTTTTAAAAAACTTATGAGTACAACATTATGAATGTAGTTAATGCCACTAAACTTTAAACTTTAAAATGATAAATTTTATGTTATATATATTTTACCCCCAATATAATATACCAAAAAACCCCTCTTATGGGGACACTAATGATCATACCATCCCCAGAACCATTTCTCTGAGAACTATTGAAAATAATTACCAATTTATATAAAATCAAACAAAGGCAGAATATAGAATAAATACTTTGCAACTTGTCAGACAACAAAGTTTTTTAAACTAAAGAACACAGTTTTCATAAATCTGCTAACTGTATGGACAAATTCAAGTGTTTCACCCAACACCCAGATTTGAATATTTGAGCGTTTATGGTGGAGCAAAGGAGTCAACAGTCCTGGCTCACAAGAGCTGGTGATCTGAATCTCTTCCAAAGTCACATTCAGGCATGTTGGTAGCTCAAGGTCAGCCGTATTAGGAGTACTTACACTGTGGAAATTGGTCAATGCTACAAATAATAGCTCCCTCCCCCGTTTCTGGAAAACCAGTTTACCAGCACATCACTGTTAAATAATAAATATATCAATCAATCAACAGAAATTTACAGTGACATAAAGTTTAAAATTGACTATTGCAACTCATTTTATAAACTTAATTAAATATAATTAAAAACAGAAAAAAAATTTCCTAGTTGGTGAAGAGCTTAAAAGAGGAATTTGTGTTTTCAATTTTCTTTCCCTTGTATCACAAAAAAAAAAAAAAAAAAAAATTGCAGAAAAAGTGAGGTTGCCTTAAGTCTCATCTTACCATGTTTACTGGAGCTGCAGGATCAATTTTCTAATCTTTTGGGGAACAAAACTCCCTCTAAAATCATGACCCCACTACAGATATACACAGTTTTCCATCAAGGGCAAGCATATAATTTTTCTCTACATCCTTTCAAAAAAAATGGTTCATGACTTTAAGGAAGAATGTTAATTCTCTTCTCCAATCTTAATCACAGAAACCACAGAATAAAGGAGTTTGAGGAGACAGGAAGGAACTTTAGATATAATGTAGCCTTTGAGTCAGACTGGAATATTCCAAGCAGCTTGTCAAGGCCATTACCACCAAAGTCGACCCTTCATGAGCCAGGATTAACCCTCACTCTCCTTGTGGGATTAGGTCTTCCAAAAACCACAAGCAAACACACAGCCTAGGCCACATTGAGATAAGTGATTATATCTTTCAATTATATTATATATGTCTTCACTCAGCATTTATGAAAATAAGACCAGCTCAAAATTCATCATATTCTTCTTTTCCTTCTCCTCTTCCACCTCCTCCTCCTTCTCCATCACCATGAGTATGGAGCATGCAGTATCTTCTGAATGCTTACAATGTATAGACTTCATGCTTGCACTTTTCCATGCCCAAATGAGTAGTAACTCGAGTATGCAAACAAATGTTATTGACACTAGCCAGAATACAGCATAATCCACCAGATATCTTAAAACACAAATACTTCTAATTTTGCTTCATTATAGAAAAGCTCTCATTTTTTTATAAATGGAAACTTATATTTCCTGCCTCTGGAAATCTCAGTTTTGAAACTGTTTATCTGGTGTTTTCAGTTTGATATACATATAAATCCCTCACTTCTAGGAGGAGGAAGAAGAAGAGGACACACAAGAGTTCGTGGACCTCAGAATGCTTGGAAATAAGGCAAGCTTTCTTCTTGAGTCTTTGGTCTTTGTAGTATAAGACTACCAAAGCCAACCGTTATTGTACAATACTAAACTGTTGGAACTATGGGCCTTGTTTCTTGAAAAAAGAAAGAAAATCTTACAATCAAACGTTAATTCATGGGGTTTAAGCAAAAATATTAGAGTTTGAGAAGGCCTTCAGTGATGTCTAGGCTGGAAATTTTAAACTCAACTGCAGATTATGAGAATGAGGGAAGCAGAGCAATTCAAGGAAGGCTGGAGACAAGGCCAACTGTAGAGGGCAGCCCTGTCACAAGCAGGCTCTACCAACTGCTTGGCACCAACCAGTTACTGCCACACTCTAATCAGGTCTGATTTTCCAGGCAAGGCAGATAAGCATGCTTTATAGGAATGTGTGAGAAATTTCTACCTACAAACATTGTAAAAGCCAAGAAGAACCATTTTCACCTAAAATCTCTGGATTTGGCAGAAGAGCAAAGCAAAGTTCAAAGATGTTGACTAACTTAACAACCGGAGGAGCCCAAATTCATTTCTCTTTTTTTCTGAGTGGAACTCTCTTACAAACTCAATTTAGAAAGATGCAACATTCTGACTTGTTGGAGAGTATCCAAAAAAATTATATATTTAGATCATTGATGGTCATACTTAAAACTTCCTGCCAGTTGTCAGTTTTTATTGTGTTTGGTTTTATTTGAAACAGATATAAAAGGGTCTTGGTCACCTTTATTTTAGTTATATTCTAATTATTATCACATATTATTCATTTTGGCCAGTGTTAATCTCCTTTTATGGATATATTTACATGAATGTCATATTTATAGGAATACATACAGAAATGTTCCAGTTGTTTGTCTTTGATCTCCTGGTCTTTCTTTTAATTTTCACACACAAAAATGAGAGCTGTTCCACAGTTTAGAAGTGCCTTGGGCAAAGGCAATGGTAATGGTTAAGGCAGTGGTAGATGGTAAAGGGGTCAGGTGGTGGTAATGCTATATTCCTGATGTGGACTGAAGTCAATTACAATTTCTCTTAACAACAGAGTAATCAGAATTCACATTTTCTGGGCTGGTCTTATAGCTCAGTGGTATATTGCTTGCCTAGCATGCCGAAGGCCCTGGGTTCAATTGCCAGTACTAGAAAAAAAATATTAGAATTTACATTTTCTTTCAGTAGTCATGTGCAACAGAACCTTATACCTATTTGAACATCAAGTCCAAACATAAATACTTACAAATTTTATCAGATTAATCATAGGCAGCTTCTATCAAGAAGAGAAATTCCAGGGCCAGCTCTTGCTGACTCTCACTCCCTGGACAGATGTAGGTTGCCTTCCTCCACCAACATCTGCTTTGTTTAAAATTTGAATGTCCCTGGGGTGGGACAAGCATTCCAGTTTTCTACCTTCCTCTTTGGGCTTCTATGTTCACCTTGAAGTTTACTTGCCTTTCCAGCTCCTGAAGACATTTGAGTTTATGACCTTTACTCTAGACTTTCAGCAAATCACATCTTTGACACAATTTCTCATTATAAGGAATTAACTTGACATCTTACATGAGAGTTCAGTCAAGGCTATTTTAACTACTTCAAAGTGCTTCCTATGGGCTGGCAAGTTGCTGCCTGACAGAAATAATCATATCACCAAGATGACTGAAAAAAGGTCCATCTCATATCCTTCTGCTTCCAAAGCATTGAGCACATGGCCAATCAAACTAATCTTACATAATTTTATTCACTTCACCTATAAAATAAATTTCAAATCAGCCATCCTGGCACCGAGGGGTCTTCATAATTTAGCCTACATGGGAATCTTCAAACTGATTCGTCTACTCCACCAACACACTCCACTCGTGCACATCTGGTTTATACTCATGGAAGTGCTCATGAGCCCCTTCCCCTTTACTTTCTGCCTTTCCAATGTGCGGCATTGAAAGTCAACTCATATCCCACCTTTTCCACGAGACTTTCCTGAATCATTACAATCTCAAATGATCTGCCTACTTTTAAATGCAAGAATTCAATAAATATTTGTGGAATGCCTGGATTCCATCATGATCACATTCCTGCCATTTAATTATGGCCAAGTAGTTTCTTCATCTAAAAAATGTAACTTGGGCAAGGATTAAATCAGATATTACATATAAAATTTATGTAGCAGAGATATCAGAAAATATTAGCTAATACAAACTCCAGAAACATTAGCCTGACATACTGCTTCCCTACCTCTTTTATTTTTATTTAGCTTTTCAATTATGCACATTGTTTTTCCCTAGGTACCATGTTGGTGCAAGGACTCATTTTTTAAAATTTTTGTATCATTCACATATGTAGCTAGCATAGAGCTTTGCCAATAGATACATGTGTTGAATGAATACTAGAAAAACCACCTATTGAAAAACATCCCCAAAGACTAGCCACTGACACTGGGATTCCCTACTCTATAGACATTTTGTTCTAAGTTGTCCCTGGCTAAAATCCAAACTCACACAAGAGAAGAGAGTAACACACTACATTTTATTGGTTATTAACATCTGTGACAATTAAACTTTGTTTAGAAGGAGCAGAAACCACCATGTAGGTTGTGCCTATTATATGAGATATGGTGATTGGTTTGATTCAACACTTCAGCAATAACTTATTTAGTATCTTTCCAGCATGATTTCCAATACAATGGCAATATAGATATATAAGGGGAGAAGACATTCAGGTCATGCTCTGTGAAGGACAGGAGGGAAGCAGTGCCTCATCAGAATCAGAGCATGAGGGTGGACACGCATCATAGGTACCAGCACGAAGGGGTTCCTAGGATTCAGAAAATTCAGCACTAAAAAGAGAAATCCTAGGCAAACCAGGATAAGACAGGCACCCTTTTAGGCACCCAGGAAAATCCCACTGAAGAACATACTTTGACTTCAAAAGTGTATTTAGTGTCAATACTGCACACCGAGCAGCACAAACCTGTCCCTGACAGGTTTATCAGCTGGTCAGAGCAAAGGTTTGATTTCCCAGGAAACTTTGCTCTCTTCCACAATCAGAATCTGTGTACTTCTCTTAAGCCAGCCTTCTCCAATGTCACTCACTAGTCAAAGGCAATAAGATAAAAGACCATAGCTACTTTGGAACACCACTGCTAGAAACGTTGGAGGAAGGACACTCATGTTTTTGTGTGCATAAATATTAAGTGTCTGAAGATGATCACATAAAGAAACTCATTCTCTGCACTTTCTGTTTATAATGCAATGCATATCCAGATAATCATAGTCATACATTGCCATTACCCATTCTCCTGTGTAATTGTATTCTAACCCTGTGATCAAGCACAGCATCACTGGGACCATCTGGGTTGTCCCAGCTAGCAAGCAACACAGATGGAACTCAAACTCTTAATGTTTGTTTATTTGTCTTTGTTGTTCAGTACAGGTCACAGTCTCCTGTGACCCAGCAAAATATATAGCCTTCATGTCAAGACTCCCTTGACTATACATATCATATCCATAAGAATTCCAGAACCTTTACATCCCAAGGACCAAAGAACACAGCCTTGAACCTCAGGTGCATCTTGACAAGCGTGAGGTGCAACACACACAGTGGGCTGGCTACTTCCTGCCTGTGTAGTCATGAAGCACAGCCACATTCCTCACCCTGTTGGTCAAGCTCAGTGATTAGCAAAAGCATCCTGCTTTTAATATCTAGATGCTGCCAGTCTCTGCTCCTCTTTGTTTTTTTCTTTCTTTCAGTGTTTTCTTTTCTGTAGGCTCATTTGTCTAAGTCCACCAATTTAGTGGTGTTCATTTTAATAAACTGAAAACAAATTTCCCAAACACATTTACTTCTCTTTTAGAGCAAATGTCAGTAGGAAGAAAACCACCCACATCATACTGATATGTTACTCATTAACTTAAAAAAAAACAAAACAAAACAAAAAAAAAACCTCAGCTAGATTAGAAGTCAGGCGAGGAGGTTCCCGAGACACAGGAACTGTGCAGAGCCAAAAGCAAAGTCTTTCACTCTATTTGGGAGATCTGGAAATGAGCCTTTGAGCTAATTTCTTGATTTACTGGTAGACAAGCGTACAATGGTGAAGAAAAGGTTGTCTTCCAACGACACGGTGTTCCAGTTTGAGATTCCTGGCAGCCCAAAGAAGGCCAGTGCAGGGACCTCACACAGCTCCACGGACAGCCCCGGATCCGTGTTTCTCAGGTGGGTAGAACCTGGACCTGGCCATCCTGTAAGTACCCAGGGTGCTCTCAGCCACCCAACAAGTGGCAGTTGAAAGGCTCTTTCCTCTTTCCCTGAGGTAGCAGCCAGTCAAAAGGAAAGAGAAGGCATAGCTAGGCATCCCAGCCAGTGAATTTGATGGGGCACAAAAAGAAGGGAAAATGAATTGAGCAACTAGAACTGTCACCACTGCTAAGGAAATCATTGAGTGCCTTCTTGTGTATTTTGTTGGTACTAGATAACTGGCTACTGGGAAATTCCTCAATTCTTGACTTAATGTCAGGTTCACAGGAAGTGAAGCCAGAGAGTTAGACCAAAAGCCTAGTTTGGTGTCAAAATTACATGAATTATGACTAAAATATATTAAGTAGCAATTATTAAAATATAAGACAATTGCTCTCTTTTTGCCTTTCTAAATTAAATATTAAAATAGTATTAGCTATAATGTAGTTCAATGATTTACCGGATAGTGATTTATAGCCAGCTTTGGACAGATTCAGAACACACCCTGTTGAGCTGCAAATATTAATATCCATATCAATATCGCTCTGACACTTTACAAATACATATTTTAATAAAAATTCAATTAATTATAAACTCTATTCATTCTGTCTCAATAATTCTCTAGCAACTTATAAAATGTAGAAATCAAGTAAAGGGGGAAGCTTAAATATAAGAAGTTTCTCATTGAACTTTAGTGTAAATTTCTCAAATGAAAGCAAAGAAATAATCTCCACACCCAAACTTTATTTTTAGATAATACCATGCCAGGAGGTCAAAGGTTAGACATGATCATTTATTTTCTTCTTTAATCATTCAAAATCGCTTACACAACATTGCTCTAGATTCTTTCAAGGGTTGAAATCATAGAGTACTTGTTTCGCACCCAGGAGGCCCTGGGTTCAATCCCTAGGACCACAAAAAATAAATAAGTTATAACTTTTAAAAATACAATTAAAAACAAAGAAATACCATCTTATTTAAGGACATTTACAAATCAGAATGTTCAATTATGAAAACAAATTCAATAATTTTAAAATAAGTTTCAGAGACCAAGAATTTATTCAAATTATTGATTAATATATCTATTTTCCAGTTAGCTTAATTTTTCTGTCTTTAAAAAAGGCTTAATTTACTTGCATTAGTGGTTGTTTGAACAAGAGTACAATTTTTATGACTGAAAATGTAAAATATATTTTGCTGAATTCCAAGTATCTCTCGCATGCTTTGTCTGCTTACCCCGTCTCTGAAATAGACTGTCATACAAACTTCTCCTTGGGCACAATTGTAACCAGGAAAAATAAACCAAATTAAAATGTATCAACAAATAAATACATATAAAATGCAAGTTAAATAAATATAATTTTCATAATTATAAATTAATAAATAAATATAATAAAAATTAAAAATCTGTATCAACCTAAATGCAAACTTCTTTCAGGAAGATCCCAGGCCAATGTCACCTGCATATTCACACATTCAACGTCAGATCTCCATTTTAGCATTTACAAGTGCTATTTTAAAATGTATTGGTATAAAAGACCATTACAAACCTCAGCAGCATGCAACAAGGATGCAGCATGAGTTCAAGTTCAGATGGTTTGAATGGAAGGTGACTGATCTAGGCTGGCCTCATCTGGGCAGGTTCTGCTCCACACATCTCTTATCTTTTTTTGGACCAGAATTTTAAAAAATAAAATGTATTGGAACCAACCTAAAAATTTCTCCAAATACTTTAGACATTGGAGAACCTTTAGTCTAAATGACAAATCTATTAAATATTTTGTATATAAAATCACTGAAGATAATTTGGAATTGTTCAAATTTTTAAGAACAAAAATAAGACCAACTAAACACTTACCTTTAGCTTCAAAATAAATGTTTGGAATTTATGTGGCTATTTTAGTATCCATTATTCTTTCCATGAACTAGAGCTCAGATCAACAAACTAAAGGAGCATGGTTAGAATTTATGCAGTATTTTTATTCAATCATTCAATTCAACAAAGGTGTATTGAGTAACTATTACATGTCCAGCTATGTGGGAGACGCAGGGGATTCAATCACAATTGAGACAAACACCTGCCCTCATGGGGGTTACTAGTTTAATGTCAGAAACAGGCAAAAAATATATATAAATCAATACATAATGCAACATCAATACATAATTCAAAAATTATAGGGAACAAATCAAAGCTGAGATAGAAGATAGGAGAACTAATTTAAATGAAATCATTAAGTAGAGATTTTCCAATGAAGTAATACCTAGGTCTAGCTAGATGATGAAAAGAGCCAGTCATGAAAACACTGGGAAGGGGCATGATGTTCTGAGGTGTGTGGGATCTTGAGTCTGGGAAGAGTGGTGCCTGGTGGGTTAGCATTCTACTCTAGTTATGATGGGAAGCCACCGAGGGTTAGAAGAGGAGTGATGGGATGTTCACTTTAGCAGGACACTCAGTTCTCCCTGTGGGTTGTTTCCAGTTTTTTGCTTGTTCAAGCAATGCCACATCTTGTCCGTGTCTCCTGGTGTTCTTGTACTTCAGTGTCTCTCAGGTACACACCCAGGAGAGGAATATGCTTATTATTGATTAAGGTCACGATTAATTCTCCCCATTAACATTAAATCATGCTCCAAACTCTGTGGGTCACATTACCTCCAGCAGTCATACTGCTGCCTCAACAGCGTTTGAATCGTCTGCCTTTTTAATGTTTTCCCATCTGGAAATTGTGAAATGTGACTTTAATGTGCATTTCTCTTATGAATAACAGGGGGGGGGTCATTGTTTCAACATGTTTATTCATCATTGTAGTTCTTTCTTCCTCCTTCTTTTGGAAAGGAAGAGTCACTATCTTTTCTTCTTAACAGTTTTTAAAATACTCCAAACAATGACTTTTTGTTAGTAATATAGGTTGTAGTAAAATGTTTTTCCAATATATGAATTTGTCTTTTCATGCTCTGTTATGTCCTAAACCTTATTTTTAATTTAATATTCATTTTCCTTATGATTTGTACTTTGTGTTTAAAAAAAAAAAATCCCTCCCTACCCTGATACCATAAGGAATTGTCTTATGCATCTTCTTCTAATAGTATGTTTTCTTTTCAAAAGAGATCTTTTTTTTTACATTTGGGATTAATTTTTGCTTCTGTTATGAGTTAGGGCATAGTTTAATTTTTTTAAATAGATAATGAATTGTTCTACATTACTTATTGAATAGACTTTTTCCTATGAATCTGCAATGTCAGCTCTGTCATACATCACATTCTTAATTATTGTCACTTTGTAATTTGAAAAAATCTGGCAAGATAAGACCCCTTATTTGATTTAGAAGCATTTGGACACTCTTGATCCTTTGCTCTTCAACTTGAATTTTAGGATCGGCTTGTCAAGTAAAAACTTTACTTAAAATTGTATTGAATCAATTGCTCAATTTGAGGAAACAGCATCTTTACAGTAGAAATATGTCTATTCATAAACATGGTATACCTCTCCATTTATTAAGGCCTTCTTTAATGTCCTTTAATGAAATTTTCAAATATTCTACACAAAGCTCTTGTCTATTGCTCATTAGATTTATTCCTAGGTGCTTTATACCTTTATTGCTATTGTACATATATTTTATTGCATTTTATTTTATTGATGTTGTACAAAAATATAATTGGATTTCTAACTTGATCTTATATTCAACAACCTTGATAGATATTTTTATTAATTTTAATAATCTATCAACTCTAAGATGCTTCTTTTGTAGATAATGATATCATTTGAATTAATAAAAATTTGTTTATGCCCTTCTGATCTTTACTCCTTTAAAATCATTTTTGCTCTATTACACAAGCAAGAAACCCTATCAGAACATTGAATATAACTAACAATTCCAGGCATTTTCATTTTGTTTCTGATTTTAAAGGGGGTGCTGTTAACATTTCAGGGTTTATTAAAAAGTTTCCTTCTGATGGAGGTTTTCTAAGGGCATATTTCAATGCATGGGCAAGTCTGGGGTGGCAGGACCTGAGAATGCCGCAGAACTTCAGATACAAAAGTGAGGAGCAGGCTGACTCAGGGGTAGCCAGGGTACCAGGACACAATGAAACAGGCTGTGGAAGTTACAATGAGGAGGTTGGGTGCAGAGGACTAGGCCTCTCATTAGATGTTTCCAGAAGAAGTCCTCAGAAGCTGTTATTTCCAGGAGAGAAAGGACCTGCAGTCTTCTCAAACTTCACCAGACCCTTCACTTATACAAAGCAAATAAGCTCTTCTCAGTACACATGTTCTGTGCTACTAGGCTTTTGAACATGACAGAATCCCACTCTTCCCCACGACGGCCTCAAAAACTCTTACTCATCTTTCCAGATGCACTTCCTGAAAGGTCTAGTACAACTTCCTGCAGCTCTGAGTTAGCAGGCTTTTGGTTGATACCATGTCCTAAATTAACTACTCACTAAAATGTCCTGCCATAGGGATGTGTTTTTCACAAAGCCCAATGCAGCTTTATCTTGTACCCCCATTTGCCCTTCCAAGGCCACAGGAGGATCCCTAGCGATATGCTCATATAGTCATACAGGTCAGTAAATTTGCAAATAACATTTTAAGTGCAATTATGATTGCTACTTCTCTCCACTCTAGTCCCTCCCTCCCCCTGCCCCCAACCCTGGGCATTTGTAACATTCTAATCTAAGGGAAGTTTTTTGGAGTTAGGGATTAGAGAAATATATTTAAGTGATTTGCCTTCGTTTCTAGGTACACATAACATTGCTGGTGTAGGAACCTCTTACTAAGCTACTCTGCTTAGTGACACCAGAGGTATCATCATGACATCTCTCCACCGGTAATGTGCATTGGAAACATGAAGGTAGTGGAATAGAAACAAGGTTTGAAATGTACGAAGCTAGAAGCTAGGTTCTGGAAATTTCTTCCAGTCTTTAGATGTATAAGTTCTAAGAGGTGGACTCTGTTCTCATTATGGTCTAATCGCAATAGCAGTTCTCTCCCATAAGGACTATGTACTCAATAATGCAGCTGATATAATTATAAGTAGCCAATCTTACACTTTTACTTTCTTTTTCGATGGTACTTGTACATAATAGAACTTTCCAGAATTCCATACAGTAATACTAAAAACAGCCATCGGATCCATGTGTGTCACATAGATTAACATGACACTCAAGAATGAGTTTGAAATTGAAAAAAAAAAAAAAAGTCTAACCTATCAATGAAAAAGTAAGTCTTTTTTGTAGGAAAAAGACTAAATTATCTTCTATTCTCTTGACTAAAAATAGTACAAAATTGTTGCCATACAAAGTGGTCAATGAATGTCAGCTAAAAAGTATAAGGAAATATTATAAAGCATGTCAGAGAGTTATTGCATTATTTGTCTGGATTTGGAAATGTTTGTGAAGTTAGTCAGTTTTTTCAGGTTAATGATTTGATTTCTTTCCTCATTCTAAATGAAATATTCACTTTCATACCTAATCTTTTATTTGTCGTAATTTTTCTTACAGAAGACCTTAAATTTATATAAGCTTTAGGCCCACAAAGCTGTACTTTGATAATAAGTGCTCCTAGGCCTCTGTTCTACCACAGATCTGAGCTTTTTTTGTGTACAGAATCTGATGCAGGCTATGTACTTTGCAAGGCTGAGAGAAGGAATGGACAGCAGGGAACAAACTCCCAGGTGGAATAAGTGCTGGCTTAAAAGTGACGCCTGTGATCAGTCTTTCATTTTTGGCAGTTTGAAACTATTTATGGGGAAATCAATTTTACAGAAAGGGTTTGAGCATTTTGTTGGTGGTGGTGGTGGTTTTTTTTTTTTTTTTTTTTTTTTTTTTGCAGGGGGGTGTTGCAGTACCGGGTATTAAACTCAGGGGCACTCGATCACTAAGCCACATCCCAGCCCTATTTTGTATTTTATTTAGAGACAGGGTCTCACTGAGTTGCTTAGCACTTCGTTGTTGCTGAGGCTGGCTTTGAACTCCAGATCCTCCTGCCTCAGCCTCCCAAGTCACTGGGATTACAGGCATGAGCCACTGTGCCTGGCCTGAGCAGTTTTGACTACACCAAAATTTTCAGACCATCTAAAATTGTTTTTAAAAAGAAAAAACATAATTTAATAATCTGTGCTCTAAGTTTTTACTCATTTTCTAATGAAATTTTAAGACCACATAGAAATCTATTTTAGATTAATTCAATCTATAGTCTTTCATTAAAACCTTTTTCTTATGCAGATTTAAAAAATATCAATCTAGTGGACTTACATAGCTTCATCTTTATTTACTTATTATTTAGTTAGGCTTTGTATTTAAAAAACCAAAACCAGGCAAATATAATTAAATGGAAAATTCTAGGAGCTGCGTCCAATGTGATTATCCAGGAGACCTCGCATGGAGCTACATAACGGCAAATTGGGAGCTTTGCCAGGAAGTACAAAAGTGACAAATGAGTGCTTATATATAATCCAGCAATAGTATTAATTATTTCTACTATTTGCACGGTGTCTTATCTATGGAAATTTTTTACAAACATGACTTTACAAACCTCGGTGGCTTTTCACTATGGTAGATGCTTAGATAAAGAGCAAGTAACAGAAAAAGGAAAGAAGTTTTCTGTCATTGAAGTATGACAAAATTAAACCAACAAAATTAGTTCAGGGGTGAATACAGAACCAGACACATGACCAAAGGGGCCTTTTTCAACTTCATTGACCAATTGATTTACTTGGCTTGGTTTCAAATTATTTGGGCTATTTCCAAAAGTCAAAAAGTCAAATCTGTCTTCAAAGTTCATTCCATTCTGTGTTTTTTTTTTTTTTTTCATCTCATCTAAGTCATTTTTAGAGCCTGAGAGGGACACTGGGTTAAGTAGGTACAGTATTGTTGGAAGAAAGAAGGTTAAGAAAATGTAACTGGGATTCCTAATCCTGTACGAACTCATCCTGTGATTCTAGTTGTTTCCAATCAAGTGTACACATTGTTTCCAATCTAAGTTGAAAAGATCCTAAATTGAAAAAGCATTTGATATGCCTCACCTACTAAACATTATAGCTCGACAACACATTATACTGTAGCGTGTCAGTGGTTATGTGCCTGTGCTTATGTGATTGACTGGAGCTATAGCTCTATGGCACCGCCTAGCATTGAAAGTATTATAACACATACCGTAGCGGTGGAAAAAATGAAAATCTAAAGTACAGTTTGTACCATACTTCACACCATCATAAAGCAGAAAAATTATAAGTCAAACATCATGTTTCAGGGACCATCTGTATTCTGTAAAAAGCAATTTGCTATTTATTTGCTATAAGTAATTTTGAAGGGTAGGCAATTTCATTGAATAGCCTGGAATGCTTTCTACAATCTAGGTAAGGAGCACTACCTGATTTACATCTGGTTTTTGTCACTTACGAGCTCTGCATTCTCTCTGTGCCTCACTTTCTTCAGCTGTGATTTGGGGATAGTCTTAGGATTATGAAGAGTATTAAATGAGAAAATATCTGAAGTGCTTGGCACAGCAGTTGTTCTAATACCATTTTTTGTTATTAAAAGACAGTGGGGGGCACAGAGGAATAATAATATATTCATTTATCACCTGGAGCTCCTAGAGACTAAGAATATATCCATTCCTCTATATCCCAGAACCCAGCACAAAGAAGAAACTATGTTGAGAAGAGACTGTTGTGAGTAACTAGTTGAAGACTTAGCTTCTGTTTCCAGAGGCTTCAGTCTCTGTTGGTGACTGACACAGATACCAACAAGAAGGCAGACAATGTGCATGCACTCTGAAAATTAAATTATTACCATAAATCTCCAAACTGCCACTTTCCACAGCATGCTTCCTGTTTGTCCCCATGTTTCAACACTTAGATCTAGAAATGAGCTGCACATTTCAAATTCTTAGTACTACAAAATAAATCTTGCCTAATGTAAAAAACTACCAGCTGCCAGGGTGATCCTGGAGGAAAGGAAACCTTTTTTTATTCCTTCCAATAGCCCCAGCGGGGCAGACCATGTGCTGTGACCAGGCCTCATGCCCCATGTGGGCCTGTGCAGAGGAAAGAACCTGAAGTAGGAGTGGCGAAGCACTATGGGTGTGTTCACTTATCTCACAGAGTGGTCCTCTGGTCTCTGAGGGGGATGCTCTGTGCCTTGGTCAGCTCCCTGGTCACATCTCTTGCCTTCCCCCTGCCCCGGAAGTCTGCTCTCAGCCACGCGCACTACTGCAGGGACTATACACTTCCTTCTTTACCTACAACACTCTGACACAGTAAATTCTGAGCTGTTGTCACTGCCTTCAGGAAGCCATCCGACATCACTCTCCCTCCCCCTGTGTTCACAGTGTGCCTTTTGTTTACTTCCCGTCTATCATTTAACAGCTCTTGAATTATACTTCTTATAAATATTTGCTGTTCTTTCTCACTGTGCTGCCTTTGGTTTCTAATCAATCACGCAGCACAGTTCCCAGAAAAAAGCAGACAACAATAAATGTTAGGTGAATAAATGCTATAAGGGGGACAGGTAAAGGAGGGGTTCCCCCGAGTTACCCCTTGCTGGGGTTGCTGCAGACCTCACCCCTGAGAGGATGGTGCTCAGAGGAACACACAGGGCACACAAGTCCTTAATTTGCCCAGTCCAAGGAGAACAGCGAGTGGCAAAGTCAAATGACACCTCAAACCCTCTGACTTATAGTCCAGTCCCTGTCAGGGCCCCACAGGAATTTATCATTGGATCTGAAATGGCATTTGACTCTCTGTGTTCTCAAATGTTTTATCCTTGGAATTGGGGGGAAAATTACAATTACATAACAACAACAACATCAAAAGTCTACCAGAAGCAATATAGGCTAAAATTTCTATTTCCATAAATTTAAGTGCAAATTGAATTATAATTAATTTCATATTGACCTAATTAAAGTTTAAAAAAATGAATTTACTGCAAAATTGAACTAAATTATATAAGAACTAAGTAGGCATTTACTTCAATAAAACATCAGTTTTTAATATAATAAATAATCCCACATGCCACAATTTTATATCTTCATACCTCTGTTCTTATTTTCTCTGCCTGGAATAATATTTTCCTCAAACAACAGTTAGTGAACAAGTTTCTGTTGTGTAATAAGGCACTAGAGATCCAGCAGTGAATAAAACAAGAGGGGTACAGGACTTTATGTTGCTTGTAGTTAGAAGAAGATAGCATTAAAGGATCCTGCGTGTCTTGTATCTTAAGAATACAGAGCACTGGGCTCATGAGACAAGGAAAGGCAGCCAGTCCCTAAAAGTCATGAAACATTCCTAAAACATGAAATGAAAGAGATCTGAACCTTAGGCAAAGGGGAGTGACTGGAAGAAAGGAAGAGGGAGAGACAGAATCCTGTGTTAAAAAAATAGCATTTGCTATCTCTGTGGAAAAGAAAATACACTTCAAGTTGCTGAAAGAAACAGTTCTCTGGAGCGGAAGGGCCAGGGAAGTTGGAGGAAATGAGGTAGAATCCAGATACACTTTTCTCAAAGAGTAAAGAAGAATGCAAAAGCCTAATTTTGTCTTGAGTCATAAACAAAACACCATCCAGGAGTAATATCATACTATTTGCATTCCTTTTAGAAATCATGTCCAGTTACTATAGAAGCTGGATTAGCAGCTGTTCTTTCTACAGGCCAATCTTAAGGGCAAAGTATATTTATTTCCATCATCATCACTACCGAAGTTTTGCCCACTGATCCTTGCATGACTCAGTCCTATTTGACATGCAAAGGCAAATCCAAGCTCCAAATCCTTTCGTGACATGAACATGAACTCACCACGGAAGCACGTTCCAAACTGAGTAGGAACAGCTGACAAAGTCTGTGTGAACTGTTGATTGTTTCACAGCACTTTATGCCAAAACTCAGCCTCTTAGACAGCAAGCACTTGTTATCTTACACACACACAGTATCTGTGGATATTGGGAGCAATTTGGCTAGGTACTGTGTGGCTCGCACCCTCTCATGTGGTAGCTGTCAGCTATTGGCCAAGGTTACAATCCTCCAAAGCATGCGTTTACAAGGTGACTCATTCACACACACAGTGGGTTTGTGCTGGTGTCTACAGGAGGCCTTAATTTCTCTCCATGTGAATAGAAAGCTGTTTGATCTCCTTACAATATGGCAGTTGGCATCTCCTGGAGCAAGTAATACATGAGACAACCCTATGAAAACCAGTGTCTGATATGCCCTTTTTTTAAACTATCCTGTTGGTCATGAAGGTCTGCCCTCTGTATTCCATGTGGAAAGGGACTATACAAAGGGTGAGAGCAGCAGGAGGGGAGATGATGGGGACATCTTCTTGGCTGGTCACCACAACAGCTGTGGGAAGACACAAAAACCACCAACTATTTTTAACCTGAAAGATGGTGCATGGTGGAAGGGAATTAGCCTTGGAGTTACTCAGATCTGTATTTGAATTATAACTGCCACTGATGTGTCACCTTAGTTCAGGTATCTAATCTTTCTAAACCTCTGTTTTCTCATTTGTGAGACAGGGTTAGTAACACCCAACTTGTTGGATTATTTTGAAGATTAGGTGTGGATGATTCTGGTGTCTGGAAAGTGGGAGGCACTCAATAATTGCTGTCCATTATTATGACTACATCTAAGATAGGTGAATTATTACTAAAGACATACAGTTGGAAATCATTATCCATACAACCCTAGGGCAAATTCTAAAGTTTTTTAAAGTTTTCTTATCTCTATACATTCTTTCATAACTTAGTAAGAGCCAAAAACAGGGAAGAAACATTACATGAAGCTTAAAGAATTATTTTCTTTTGTATATTTGAATACCAGTAGAAACCATGAAGACTTATAAGAGCCAAACTTGAAGATTCAAACAGCTGTTAAGCTATTTTATTCCTTTCATATGGCTGAAGTTCATATCGTGATGACCTTAAAGAAACATGAAATAAAAGGGGGGAAAAAATTAAACTACCAATGCTGAGCTAAGTGAGTTTCTCGAAATTACAGCTTTTCTGGAAAACAAAAATTGATTATTTCTAGAAAAAAAGAGAAGTTCCAATGGTCAAATCTATCTCATGTCAAAATGATAGATTTTTCCAACATTGCTGCTGGATGAGGTTAAATAATGATGCTTTGTACTCGGGAATTTGAATGTTTATGCTGTGGCTTAGTTTTAAATGTCTCTGACCTTAAGTTTCTCCCCTTGCAAAATAAGAATAAAGACACTAGGAAGTGAAAGTTCTCCATGTGTGTACACAAAATAATCTTTCTCCAAATTTGTACACTGAGAGCATAAATGGAAAGAACCAGCCCTGCTCTAACAGGCTTCAGCTTCCTGGAGCAAATCAGTAACTCTCTTCATCTCACAGATGGAGAGATTCATTGTGAACAGGATTTTTCCAGACAATGGAGAAAGAAAAGAGAAGGGATGAAAGGAATCAAACAAGAAATTTTCTTCAAAGGGGAAAAAAGTGAATTTTTTCCAGGGATTATTTTATTCTTGTGGTATTTTTAGAAATTGTATTTAGTTGCTATCCAAAGTGGCAGATTTACTATGAAACTAATGAAGCTGAAACTTCAACAGCTATCATTTGAAAATGCCTCTACTAATTCAATATTCACTATTTGCACCTAATTTTGTATTTTTTTCTTAAAGAAGTCCCCCATACTATACTGTATAAGCTCAAGGCCCTATTGCAACTGTTAGCCAAGATCAACTAACTATTATAATCAGAACTTCATTCTAGTAAATGGGATGATATTCACTAACAGGTTGTTTAACAAACCTATAAAAGAAGTTATTATTACACTATGAAAGGTTATTTCCAGAATGATTTCTTACTGGAAAACATGGAAACAACATTATTCCCCTACAGATTCATAATTTATTGGGGGGAACATTCATATTATTATCATATATCATATAAACCAAATCATACAGCACACTAAATTATATATTTTCAATGTAAAATTTTATTTTACGGCAAATCATAGACAAAAATTATATTATCTTCTTCTCCTTGTTAGAAAAGAAAAGGAAAACTATTGAATCTTTTATTTACCTACATTATTGTATTGTATTATTGTATTTGGGGAGTTTTGAAGAACTAGAGCTTCTAGAAATCCAAAAGCCACTCCACTGATGATTCCCATGTGAGCTGACAAGTAGATCAGAACAAGAGTTAGAGCACGGGTTCCTCCGCCAGGCTGCCTGGGTTCCAGATGAGCCTCAGCCACTCAGTCTGTACTTCAGGTTGTTCTGCTGTTGAAACAGGAGAGAGTGACTTAAGTCACTACGCAAGCACTGCTTAAAATGCCTATGGCTGATTTCTCCCTTGGGCTGTCATTTCACAAAGCGCTTCATCAGCTTGGGTCATGACTGAAGATTGTTCTCACTCTAAGTCTGTTAGTGATAACAACAGACTGCTCCTAGATCAAGTACTAAATCACCACATTTTGGATGGAAGAGACTATGTTACTCATCTTTGTATCCGCCTCAGGTGTCCTTTAGTCTTCTCTTAGAGTCTCTAAATGGTTTCTTTGGATTGCAAATTAAGATAGGAATGACTAAAATAGAAAACTGTGGCTTAAGGTAAATGTTTCACAGCATCAGATTATTGTGTGTTTTTTTAAAGTAGTTTTTAATATTTGCTAGACTGTCCACATTGGAAAATATATACTACTTCAATTCCTGACCAAGGTTTAGTTTTGTTGGTGAATAAAGTGGCAAAATGTTAGATGGAGTTTTTTGAACAAAACTTGCAGAAAGGTCTCTATTACAGATTAATAAGTATATCTTTACTAGAAGGTCTCTCCTTGCTTATTAGTTTACTTGACACATTAGAGCAGGTTAAACTGAGAAGATGATTTGACTTTGAACTTTCACCAATATCTAGGTTTACAATGATGGAATAGTTTGTTTTATTGTGGCCCTACCCTATTTCTATACTTATCAATACCAAATGACTGGGGACATTTGTGTGGAAGTGCTGAGGTATTGCTATAAAGAATGGTAAATATTTAACTGAAATATCAAATGACCTTTCTTAAAGTCCTGTATCTAATTGACAGAGAAGGAGTTTTGTTTGTAATTTTCCATGTAGTTCTATAAATGGTCATTAATTAACAATAGATAACAACACAGCATGATAAAATGTTCAGTTATGCTGACTCCACAGATTTTGGGGGGCTAGGATTCTTCTTTAGATCCCAAAGAGCATTAGCATTGTTTTTTGCTGAAACCCAAAGAAATAAAATCATTTTTCTGTGTGCCTCTCAGGTTTTTTGATGGTGCCAGAGGACTGTATGACCATAAGTAATGCTACAGTTTTACATAATTTCAGCAGCCTTTCAGAAATGTACTGTTAGGAACAGAACAATAACTTTATCTGTTGAGCAATTCTTGATTAGGTCCAGCCCAGTTACACAATCTCTTAATAAAAATGACAACAACCAAATATTTATTAAATGTCTCCTCCTAAGCTGTTTCAAAAGAGCGAATCCAAAACTTTCACAAAAACCTTATAAAGTAAGAACTATTATTTCCTCACTTTCTAGATAGAAAACTGAAGCTTAGAAAGATTAAGTTCCTAATTCCCATAACAGAATAATTGGACTCAATATTAAGACTCTAAACCCTATGGCCTTTCAACTTCACTGTATTCCAGTTCCTCTCACCTTCAACTTCCTTCCATTATGGAATAATGAAATTGGGCTAAAAGATATAGACCTCCTAAAGTGAGATGATTAAAATCTGGTATGATACTTAGATATGACACCAAAAGCATTAGTGACAAAACCAATGGCAAATAAATCGGACATCATCAAAATTAAATACAAGACACCATCAAAAAAGTGAAAGACAATGCACAAAATGAAAGAAAATATTCATAAATCATTCATCTGATTAAGATCTAGTATACAGCATATATAAAGATTTCTTACAACTCAGTAACACACATGTTCAAAATGAGCAAGGATTTGGATTGCTTTTTCATCAAAGAGAATATGTAAATGGGCAATAAGATGCAATATTGAACTAAATATCATTAGTCATCACAAAATTAAAATGAGATATTATTATTTCATGCCCACTAGAACAGCTATATGTGAAAAGACAAAAATTATGTGTTTGTGAGCAGGTGGAAAAATTGGAACCCTCACTGGAGAAATTGAAGTCAAGATTTTTTAATCACATAGGCAACCACTGCCTAGCATATACCCCAAATTCAAATTCCTGAAAGGAAAGCAGGAGTTCATCTAAATCATATTATTTGCACAGTTCTAGGCACAGTAAGCCACTTTCTCAATATTGGGTTCTTCCAGGCTCTACCTGCGTCTTACCCCTTAGGATCCTGCTTACTGTGTCCCTGTTATAAATCACAGCCTTGAATACAACCATATGTTGAGTTCCTTGAATTCTTCTAGTGAATCTCTGAGTGTGGGGTGGTCTTGAAGATACCTGACAAAATTCTTTTTTATAGTATTCATCTCAAAACATCCCTGCCCTCACCTTGTACAATTTCAGGGAAAAGATAAAAGGAAAGTGGTTCTGAAAAGTTCAATGTCAACATCTTGAACTAGATTATCTATAGTTTAAGAAAACAGTGTCAATCCTTTGGAAAAATCAGAGAGCCAATTTACTAGTCATAGAAAATGTATTTGCATATTATGCAACTATCACTTTAGGCCCTGACCACCTTGAAGTGGTCCTGGGACTTTCTAGCCAGAAGTATATCTATCACCACCATCAAGGCCTTCCACTCTCCCAGCCTTCCAGGTACAAATAAACCCTTGGTGCT
This sequence comes from Marmota flaviventris, assembly GCF_047511675.1. Classification (NCBI taxonomy): domain Eukaryota; kingdom Metazoa; phylum Chordata; class Mammalia; order Rodentia; family Sciuridae; genus Marmota; species Marmota flaviventris. Next base: position 56,262,023 of record NC_092502.1, read on the forward strand.
TTCCTGGTGTTGGGATGTCATTTAAAGAACAGATGACGTGCAGAGGTTCTTTGATTCTTGCCTTTCACCTTGGGCATTTAAAGAGGAATCCTCACAGAGATACAGCTGCTGAATTTATCAAGAACAGAATCAATGATATACCCCTGAAATACTAAGTAGCCTAACTGTGATTATTAGCCTAGATCAGAATCACTTTCTATCTTATGGAAGCGTGGAAGGATCTATTTTCTGTCCCATTCTCTTTGGAGCAGGTAACTACAACAAGTCAACTAGAATACACTTGAAAACTAAACCAGAAATTTGTCTTTCTTCCCTGAACAATGTATTTCTGTTACATAAGAATTGTCTAACTTTTGATCAGCTAATTACAAAATATATAACTATAGTACAGGTCTCAGAGTACATAAAAGAAAGTAGTTAAGGACCCAAGGGCTACCTGGAATTTTTTAGACATTCTACTTTATTTGCTCTTTTCCTTTTTTCTTCCCTTCCTCCTTTTCCCTTCCCTATCATCATCCTCCATTTCCTTCCTTCCACCTCCCATCAAGACCATCTCCCCAATTATCAACTGACTGTAATTTCAAAAAATTCAAGTAACGGAAAAAAATGCTTTTTAAAAAAATTTGCTTCTCTGTTTCCCAAGTATACGATATTCTCTCACCAATAGATGATTTCTACAAAAACTCCTATATGTTTGCATGTACAGCAACTTCCAAATTGATGGTTGGATTTTAAAATTACCCTAGAAACTATCAAAGATCATGAAAATCAATAAATTCTTTTTGCTAAGTTGAACCTTGTTTAGCAGCAAGATGGAAACATTTCACAGTCTTTTGAATCTTCAAAGTTTCTCCTTCACTGTCAGGTTTCCCCACATGGGGAAGCACCCTGTCCCCAGAATCGGACTTAGGAGTCTGGATGGTTGGCCTGGCTGCCATGGAGGAAGCATTCTGGGTTTCGATCCAGGGAGGGACCCTCCAGCTATCTCAGCAGGCTTAATCTTCACAAAGAGTCAGATAATCTTGCATCTCCAAACAAGTCCAACTGGAAAGAAAACACAACCAATGAATAATTCATAGGCTAAGCCAGCAGCTGATAATAATTATCTACAATTGCCTTCCATTGAGGCCGGGTTTTAAGACTAAATTAGAAATTCTCTCTGGAAAGATAGAAAAAAAAATTGTAGCCTTAAAAAAAAGAAAAAGAAAAAGAAACAGTTAATTTGATAGCAAAGAGCAAAAATAGTCTTTAGAATGCATAAGGTAAATTTACTTGCTGGAAGCGCCTTCCCTAAACCTTCGTGGGTGCAGTGAAAAGATGACAATCTTGTACATGGGTAGAGGATAGTATCTGAGAGTATGAGGAGCTGTTCATGTCCACATCAGTTACTAAAGGACCAGGGATACTAGTCTGCAGCAGAAACCTCAGAGATTAGGTGGAGAGAACAGGACACAAGTGTGAACTCAGATGTTTAAAGATTTGTCATTTGGTAGAGCAAGTCTATGCAGCCAGAAGGGCTAAATCTAGATTAAATACTCAGGCAGAAATGACAGTCCAATCATTATAAAGAAGAACTCTAAATGACCAGAGGGGACCAAGAGTGAACTGGGATGCCTTGAATGGGGATGAGTTCCCTGTAGCCAGAGGTGTTTAAGTCATTAGTAGATTCATGTGATATTCTACTCCTTAATCACATGCTTATTCTGGAGGCTCAACATTGTCGATACACAGGTGAATGAAATAGTCAGGGTTCCTTCTGCTATCCAACTTACATGCTGGTAGGAAGATTTCATATGAGTAGAGAAAACTCAAATATAAATACCATAGGGACTGTGAAGGTTTTCCTAATCCCAAGAAACTATCCTTCTATGAAATGAAAGCCATGTTTTTTTCCCCATTTGGAATAACCCACATGTGGCTCTTTTCTTGCCAAGTGGGAGCCACCCTAACTGACAAAACTTGGCTATGAAAGAGCCTAAGGCTAGCTTAGAGAATAGTTGGGATGCTACTAGGATGGAGTCATTAAAATTATAACTAGAGGTCTCCAAAATACATTAATGGACAAGACTAAACCATTTTCCAAAAGTAATCTATATAGAATTGTCCTGGTGCTTTTGGTCACAGTTTTTATAACTCAATTATATCTATTTTATGATTAAAAGATACTTCTTCAGAAAAAATGGAATAATAATGTTTTGTGATTCAGAAAGAAAATTAAGGCTGATTAAGAAACCTACTAGAAAGAATTTTAAAATATGGTTAACATTTAGTCTCAGGGTTAAATTCTTTAATGCACAAAGCTGGTTAAATACAATCTATTCTTGCCTATTAATTATAATCAGTGAAGTTCATTTTCCTAATTACTTTCCCAATCAGCACATTTCAAGATCTGATCATTTTACCTTAATCGGAGCTTAACAACCATGATCTCAGACTGAACTCACGGGATGGTTTGGAATAGTGGCCTCTTGGAGCTGAAAGGCCTCTAAAAGTTTGCCTGCCTTGACAGAAGGTTGGGGAGAAAAGCAGAAAGGAAAATTCCAGAGACTGGTCTCTCTGATCCGCCCAGCACTGCTCCAGGTAGCACGTAACACACGAGCAGTCTTCATGGAAAATTAACTTACATGCATAAATGCTCATTTTATTCCTTTTTGAAGGTTTTTAAGTTTGTCTTATCACTAGGACTAATAAGAAAAATCTATTCAAAAACAAAGTATTCATCAGTGCTGGAATGTTAGAAGTTGAAAGAGAAAAAGAATAATGTCAGGGAACTAAAAAGTAAAAAGCAGCAGGAGAGAGCCTGCTGCTCGATTTCCAGAACAAGAGGGAAGATGTTTCTATTTCCATCTTTATTGAGATATTGACAATAAAGACTGCGTATATTTAGGACCCTGTTTTGATATATGTACATGTTGTGAAATGATTACATAATCAATTCACATATCCATCAACTCACATGGTTGTCTTTAATTTTGTGATTTTTTTGTGTGTCCTAAAAACACGTAAGTTCACTCTTTCAGCAAATCTAGACTATACAACACACCAACAGTGTACAGGGTTCTCTGTTCTCTGCTTCCTTGCCAAAACTTGTTGTCTTTTGTCTTTTTAGGATAATAGCTATCCGAATAGGTCTAAGGTGATATTTCATCATGGTTTTGATTCGCACTTATTTGATGACTAGTGATATTGAACAGCTTTTCATATATCTGTTGGTGTTTTGTTCTTTTTTATTTTCACTATTGAGTTACATGAGTTCCTTGTGTATTTTGAATATTAACTCTTGTTAGGTATTGAGTTTGAATACATTTTGTTCCATTCCTTAGTGTGTCTCTTCACTGTGTTGATCATTCCCTTTTGTACAGAAGCTTTTTAATTTGATGCGATCTCATTTATCTATTTTTGCTTTTGTTTTGCTTTGGAGTCATATGCAAAAAAAAAAAAAAAAAAAAAAATCATTGCCCCGACCAATGTCAGGAAGCTTTCCCCTATTTTATTCTTCTAATAGTCTTACAGTTTCAAGTTTTATATTTAAATCTTTGATCCATTTTAGGATGATGTTTGATTATGATATAAGGCTCCGATTTCATTCTTCTGCATGTACATGCCCCCTTTTCCCAACATCAATTATTAAAAAAACTATGATTTTTCATTATGTATTCTTGACACCCTTGCCAAAGATCAGTTGACCATAGATTCATGGATTTATTATTGGTCTCTCAATTCAGTTTTATACTTCTGTTTTTATACCAGCACCATACTGTTTTGATTACTGTAGTTTTATCCTTTATTTTGAAGTCAGGTAGTATAATGCCTCCCACATTATTCTTCTTTTCCTTGGCTATTTGGGTCTTTTGTGATTTCATACTGATTTAAGAATTGCTTTGTCCATTTCTGTAAAAAAAATGCCTTTGGGATTTTGATAGAAATTGTATTGAATCTATAGATCCCCTTGCACAGTAGGACCATTAAACAATATCAATTCTTCTAATCTATGAACGTAAAATGTCATTCCATTTTTCTGTGTCTTCAGTTTCCTTCATCAATATTTTATAATTTTCAGTGTTCAAATCTTTCACTTCATTGGTTAAGTTATTCCTAAGTATATTTTTCATTTTATGGATATTGTGAATGGGATTGTTTTCTTGATTTCTTTTTTTGATAGTTCATTATTTACAAAAACACAATTGATTTTTGTATGTGGATTTTGTTGCCTGGCAACTCTATTAAATTCATTTATGGGTTATTGCAGTTTTGATGAAGTTTTTTAGGTTTTCTACCTAGACATATCACCTGAAAATAAAGATAATTTTATTTCTTCCTTTTCTATTTAGATGTCTTTATTTCTTTTTCTTGTGTAATTGCTCTAGCTAGGACTTCCAGCACTATGTTGAAAAGTGGTGGAAGTGAGCATCTTTGCCTTATACTAGATCTAAGAGGGAAAGTTTTCATATTTTCCCCATTAATTATGATGGGCTTTTCATATATGCTCTATATTGTATTGAGGTAAGTTCCTTTATATCTGTTTTGTTAACAGTTTTAATCATGAATGGATATAGAAATTTGTTAAATTCTTTTTCTGTGCCTTCTGTGATGATCATGTTGTCTTTAGTTTTGTGAACCCATTACTCCCAAGTTTTCGATTCTGTAAATATTTCAATGAAATTGACACAGATGCATTAAAATGGATTGAACATGATAAATTATTTCATGTTTAATAATCTGTATTACATAATATATACCTATGTATTACCATATTAATTAATACTATTACATTATTTACTATATTTAAGTTTTTATGTGTCCCACCTTTGGAGCAATGAGACAAAATGAGTTAATGTGTTGGTCTGCTAGTATTTCATTAAGAATTTTTGCATCTGTGTTCATAAGGGTTATTTCCTGTAGTTTTTCATTAATAGAGTGTCTTTGACTGATTTTGGTATCAGAGTGATGTTGGCCTCGTAGAATGAATTTGGAAGTGTTCCCTCTTCTGTGATTTGAAGAGTTAAGAAAGACTAATATTAATTCTTCCTTGAATTATTGGGAGAACTCCCCCATGAGGCCATCTAGCCCTGCACTTTCCTGTTTTGGGATATTTTTGAATACTGATTCAACCTGTTTATTTGGTAGGAGCTTATTCAAGTTTCTATTCTTTTTTTTTATTCACTGTTAGCAAGTTGTATGTGTCTAGGAATTTATCCCTTTCTTCTGTGTTACCAGTTTGTTTGCATATATTTGGTTGTAAGTCCTTTGTAATCCTTATTTCTGAGGCATCTATTGGAATGTCTTCTTTTACAGTTCTTTTTTTTTTTTAATTTTTTATTGTTGGTTGTTCAAAACATTACAAATTTCTTGACATATCATATTCCACACTTTGATTCAAGTGGGTTATGAACTCCCAACTTCACCCCATACACAGATTGCAGAATCACATCAGTTACACATCCATTGATTTACATATTGCCATACTAGTGTCTGTTGTGCTCCGCTGCCTTTCCTATCCTCTACTATCCCCCCTCCCCACCTCTCCCCTCCCCTCCCCTCCTCTCCCCTCCCCTCCCCTCCTCTCTCTCTACCCCCTCCACTGTATAACCCTGAGGGTCTCCTTCCATTTCCATGCAATTTCCCTTCTCTCTCCCTTTCCCTCCCACCTCTCATCCCTGTTAAATGTTAATCTTCTTCTCCTGCTCTTCGTCCCTACTCTGATCTTAGTTACTCTCCTTATATGAAAGAAGACATTTGGCATTTGTTTTTTAGGGATTGGCTAGCTTCACTTAGCATAATCTGCTCTAATGCCATCCATTTCCCTGCAAATTCTATGATTTTGTCATTTTTTAATGCAGAGTAATACTCCATTGTGTATAAATGCCACATTTTTTTTATCCATTCGTCTATTAAAGGGCATCTAGGTTGGTTCCACAGTCTTGCTATTGTGAATTGTGCTGCTATGAACATCGATGTAGCAGTGTCCCTGTAGCATGCTCTTTTACAGTTCTGATTTTATTTATTTAGGTCTTTTTTTTTTTTCTTAGTCTATGTAAGTGATTGTCAATTTTCTTTTTCTTTTCAAAAAACAACTTTTAGTTACACTGGTTTTTGTTTCTGTTTTGTGGTGTTGGGGATGGAATCCAGGCTTCACACATGGCAGACAAGCCCTCTAACATCACATACCCAGCCCCCAATGTTGTTGTTGTTGTTTCTATTTTTATTCTCTATCTGATTTATATCTTCACTAATCTTATCATTTCCTTCCTTCTGCTAACTTTGGGCTTAGGTTTTTTGCTATTTTTCTAGTTCCTTAAAGTATAAAATTACATTGTTTATTTAAGGTCTTTTAAAAAAATTTTTTTAACATGAACATTTATCACTATTAACTTTCTTCTTAGAACTGATTTTGATACATCCCATAAGTTTTGGTATGTTGTGTTTTCATTTTCATTCACGTAGAGACACTTTTTAAATTCTCTTTTGATTTCCTTCTTGATTCAAGAGTAAGTTTTCACATATTTGTGAATTTTCCAGTTTTCTTGATTTTATTGATCTCTAGTTTCATACATCACAATTGGAAAAGATACCTGACCTAATTTTTACCTTCTTAGATTTGTTAAGACTTTCTATATACCCTATGTGTGACCTATGCTGTAGAATGCTGCATATGTCCTTGAGAAGAATGAGTATTCTGCTGCTGTTGGTGGAAAGTGTATACATACAAACATTCCATTTGGTCTATACTGTTTTTCAAGGAAGACATTTCTTGATTGGTTTTCTGTATGGATATTCTATTAATTATTAGAAGCTGTATATTTAAATTTCCTGCTATTATTGTATTGATATTAACTTTTATCTTCAGATGGATCAATATTTGTTTTATATATTTATCTGTTTTCATGTTGAATGTGTATACATTTATAATTGTTATTTCTTCCTATTGAAATGACCATTTTATCATTATAAGTGACCTTTGTCTCTAAAAGCAGTTTTAAATTTAAATCTACTTTTTCTGATATACCTACTCCAGTTTTGTCTTGGTTACCTTTTGCATAAAATATCTTCTCTATTCATCTGTACTTTTAAATCTAGTAAAGTCTCTTATGAACAGAACATTACTGGATCCTGGTTTTCTTTTTAATTTTTCAACAACTCAATGCCATTTGATTGGTAAATTTAAAGCATTTACATACAGGGTAAATATTAATTGGTGTCCATTGCCATCTTTTTTTTTTTTTCTGATTGTATAGTACTTTGTTCTTTTATTCCTTTCTTATTATATTCCTTTGTGATTTGATAATTTTTTACAATAGTATGTTTTATATAATAGGCTCTCATAATACATACATAGATTTGTTTGATTATGCTCCATAAATTCCATAGGATTTTTTTGGTTCTTTTCATTCATTTTTTTCTTCTGATTGGATAATATCAAATCACTTATCTTTGAGTTTACAGATTCTTTCTTTTGTTTGATAGTCTGTTATTTTTGAAATTCTCTGTTGAAATTTTCAGTTTCAGTTATTGTGTTCTACACTCCATAATTCACATTTTTGATTCTTTTTAAAAAATTTTATTTCTATCTCTTTGTTGAACTTCTTGATTTGTTGATGTATTGCTTTCCTGATTCATTGAGCTTCCCATCTGTATTGTCTTTTCGCTCACTGAGTTTCCTTTGAATAATTATTTTTAGTCAGGCAGTTCATAGATCTTCATTTCTTTGGCACTGGTTATCAGAAAATCATTGTGTTACTTTGATGGTATTGTGTTTTCTTGATTTTTCATGTTTTCTGAAGTCTCTTGCTGCTGTATTCACATTTAAAGGAAGACAGTTCCTCCAACCTTTACTGACTGACTTTAGAAAGAAAGATGTTTACTAGTGATCTGGCCAGAGATTTTTGGAGGTCTCTCAGACCTTTTTAATGAAAGCATTTCTGCTTTTCTCTTGTTCCAACAAGGAGCATTTTCTTTTCTTTTTTTTTTTTTTTTTTTTTTTTTTTTTGTGATTTTATTTTATTTTTTTTTTATTTTTTTTTTTTTATTGTTGGCTGTTCAAAACATTACATAGTTCTTGATATATCATATTTCACAATTTGATTCAAGTGGGTTATGAGCTCCCATTTTTACCCCATATACAGATTGCAGAATCACATCAGTTACACATCCATTGATTTACATATTGCCATACTAGTGTCTGTTGTATTCTGCTGTCTTTCCTATCCTCTACTATCCCCCCTCCCCTCCCCTCCCCTCTTCTCTCTCTGCCCCCTTTACTGACATTCGTTTGTCCCCCTTGTATTATTTTTCCCCTTCCCCTCACTTCCTCTTGTATGTACTTTTGTATACCTCTGAGGGTCTCCTTCCATTTCCATGCATTTTCCCTTCTCTCTCCCTTTCCCTCCCACCTCTCATCCCTGTTTAATGTTAATCTTCTTCTCATGCTCTTCGACCCTACTCTGTTCTTAGTTACTCTCCTTATATCAAAGAAGACATTTGACATTTGTTTTTTAGGGATTGGCTAGCTTCACTTAGCATAATCTGTTCTAATGCCATCCATTTCCCTGTAAATTCTATGATTTTGTCATTTTTTAATGCAGAGTAATACTCCATTGTGTATAAATGCCACATTTTTTTTATCCATTCATCCATTGAAGGGCATCTAGGTTGGTTCCACAGTCTAGCTATTGTGAATTGTGCTGCTATGAACATCGATGTAGCAGTGTCCCTGTAGCATGCTCTTTTTAGGTCTTTAGGGAATAGACCGAGAAGGGGAATAGCTGGGTCAAATGGTGGCTCCATTCCCAGCTTTCCAAGAAATCTCCATACTGCTTTCCAAATTGGCTGCACCAATTTGCAGTCCCACCAGCAATGTACAAGTGTACCCTTTTCCCCACATCCTCGCCAGCACTCCAACAAGGAGCATTTTATAGAAACTTTAGAACATGGATCTGCCTTATCTCATACTTAGAAAAGTTTACTATCAAATAAACCCTCGATAGCTTACATTAATACACAGTTTTCTAGCCACACGGTCTTGAGTAGGCCAGATCTATTCAACATAATCAAGATATCACTGCTGCTAATTAGGCTCAGACAATTCAATACTGAGGTAACCCTATGACCCCACATCAAATGCAGGGTCAAATGCTAATCCCAGCAGATGACACAAATGTGCAAATCACAGAAGATAGTAGAGACTAGGGAGACTACCGAAAATTAGAAACTTCCTAGTTCACTATTTGGCTTTCAAATTTTAACAAAACTCACTGCTTGCTCATATTTAGCTGAGAATCACTGTTCTGTAACTGCTGAACTAGCTGCAGGGAAAATTAAAAGCCTCTGTGAGAGTCCCAGATGAATCAGGTCCTAGGCCCTAGTGTTCTGCTATCAGCCCTCTCCTCCTGTCCCTTTTCTATGTTCAGGGCTTCTGCCAACATCTGCATTGTGGCTCCTGGCTCTCCTTGTGACTTCTTGTCATTTACATACCATAGATAGAAGAAGGCAAAGGGGAAGAGCTTTCTAAATGTGATGGTACTTCCAGCCAACTCAAAATGCCTAGTTTCATAAACAACAGGCACACTAATAATAGCCACACTGATTGCTAATGAAACCATGGGTTGACTGAGCAAGGAGATATTGGTAAATACCACCTTGAGTCATATGCTTAACCTTCATCCGAAGTGTAGCACCAGCTTCCTTAAAAGAAGTAATTCCCCCCTTCTCAGAGTAGAGTCCCTGTGACTTAAGACCCTAGTTCAAGGACTGCAACAACCTCCATCATTTTCTTTTTTAAAACATAACCACTTTGGTATTAGAAATCCACAATTTCCTAGCCACAATTCTGAAATGAAAGGGCTTCTGAAAATCAAATTACTTTTATAATTTTATTGGCAGAACCTCAGTCAAAGTGATATAAAGCTATAAGCAGTATCTATTTATCTCACTTAATAGGAATATTCATATATTTAGTTAAAGAAATAGAATTGTGTTGGATTACCAGCCAGGGATATTGTTATGGTTTGGATCTGAAGTGCATCCCCAAAGCTCATATGTTAAAGGTCTGTTCCCTAATGCTTCAGATCGGAGGGCCTTTGGGAATTGATTGGATCATGAGGACTCTGATCTCATCAACAGTTCAATCCATTTGTGTATTAATAGGGTTTTGAATTAATAACTTAAGGGACTATTGGGAAGTGGGGAAAAATTTAAGAGGTGGGAACTAGTTGAGGGAAGTAGGTCACTGGATCAGACTGTTGAAGGGTATGTTTTCTTTTCCACCCCTTCTCTTGCTTGCTCTGTCCCCCAGTTGTCATGAGGTAAGTAACTTTGCTCCACCACATACTCCCTACCATGATGTTGTGTCTCACCAGAGGCCCAAAACAACAGAGCCAAGTGAACACTGACTGAAACCAAAAGCCAAAATAAACCTCTCCTCCTTCAAGTTGGTTATATAAGGTATTTTGTCACAGCAACAGAAAACTAACACAGATATTATGTAATGTGCAGCATGTGTGTCACATTACCATTCTAAAATCCAAGAATAACACTAAATTAAAAAATATATCTAGTCCTCTGGGTTTGGGATAAAGGCGTAAGGATCTATAGCAACCTCAAAATAAGTCCAGAATTTTTCTTTACTATTTTCTCAGGGACTAAGTCAACTATGCAGGGGTCTAGCTTAAAGAAGAAGGTCATATGTAAAAATCATAATTTAATAGGGAATTTAATGGGAGAAGAATACTTTTACGGAAACAGAGATTATGGTACAGTCACTCCAAAGCCACAAGAAGACAATATTTCCCACTTAACAGTCAGTTACTCATCTCTCTGGATACCAGTGGACTAATATTTATCCCAGAAGGAAATCTTTGAGAGAAATCTATTTTTAAATTCAGTGGAGAAGTCACCTTGAGATATGATGTAACTTCTCCATATATATCAGCTTTAAAATGATGATTTTTAAGAATATTTTTTATTTGTTTTCATTCATTATACATGACAGTAGAATGCATTTTGACACATCATACATAAATGGAGTATAACTTCTCATTCGTCTAGTTGTACATGATGCAGAGTCACTCAGGTCATGTAATCATTATGAGCACATAGGGTCAGAATGTTTGATTCATTCTACCCTCATTCCTACCCACCTGCCCCTTTATTCCGTATCTAGAATTGTTAATACTGATCTTGGTACCGTGGCGGAGGGGAAGAGGAGAGCTTAACAGAGATGGATGAGATACCATCTCCCTGTCAGGGGCAGATATGCCTGTGCACACGTAGCCATAAATCAAGGGAGGAAGTTGTGCAGCAAAGTAACCAAACTCATCCCTGGCATCAAAAAACATTTTCTACATGCCTCATTCTCAAGGCTTTCCATGTCTTAACTCCTTCAGTTACCAAAACCACGATTACTTACTTTCTGTTTACTCTAAAGAAACTGATGCTTTGAGAGGTAAAGTAACTCACACGACTCATAGTGATAGATTAGGAATTTAAATCTAACCACTCACTCTTGACCACCTATAATGTGGAATTGAAAGCTTGAATTCTGACTCTGATATGGGGGCAGGATGAGGTGGAGATGTAGGATAAGAAGTAGAAGAAGCTTGTAGAAACCAGTAGTTGAGCTGTAGGTGGCCCACAACATGCACAAATTGTTGGAAACAACATGACCTCTCTGGACTCTATCTTCTTATCTTTGAACAAGGGAGATGGATGAGATTATCTCAAAAATCGCTTTGGATCTTTGAATCGCTTTGGAATTCACTTCTTGTGACATCACTAGAGGTAGTAAATTGTAGAGAAAGAGCAAACTTTGGAAAACAACACAACTAAATGACCCATTGTGTGATAGAAGGTGTGTTGTTTGTCTTTTCCAAATCTCATTATCTTCATTGATACAATGATATAATCCTCCTAGGCTGGTTGTGAGGATTAAATAATGTATGCTAGACCCAGTGCCTGGCAGGTAGGAAGCACTCCATGACTTCTATGCCACCTGCCCCACTTTTTTTTTAAATTGCATATAATTTCAGTTCTTGAACTCACCTAAGTCTAGTGAAACAGATCATTGTTTTGTTGGTTACAAACTATTCAAATGCCCTCTGGAGGTAGATATATAGTAAAATATAGGATCTACGAAGGTATCAAATTCTTTTTTTAAATATTTTTTTAGTTGTAGATGGACACAATACCTTTATTTTATTTGTTTTTAGTTTAATTTTTATGTGGTAGCAGGGATGGAACCCAGTGCCTCACACATGCTAGGCAAGCACTCTACCACTGAGCCACAACCCCAGTCCCTCAAATTCTTTTTTTAATCTGGAGGTTTCTAATTTATCATGTTTTACATCCAAATGCTATTTGCTTCTTTTGATCTTTTGGCTTAAACTAACTTTTTAAACAGCCACATGATAAACTAGGAACAAAGAAATGAAGATACATAATATTTGTAATTCATAATTGACATGACCTAGAAATTTTCAACAGATATTTGACAAGTTATAAAACAACAACATAGTTAAAAGTTTAAGACTTTACAATGTTACACACTAAAACAAATAACTGAGTGAGAATAGGCAGAAAAAGTCCTGTCCAAAAACTCTTTTGTTCATGATTTGGAGTTTGATTAGCAAATATTAGTAAAGAAGAGTTAGTGAGGCATTTATTCATAGAAAAGAATAAAGAAACAGGTCATAATGGTATTCAAGAGTAAAAAAGGAGATTAAGAACTTTATGTATATTGTTTTGTTTTTTCTTTTTGTTCTTTTATTAACTCAAAATACATTTTTTTAACGAGTCCTGGCAACAGATTTAAGGCTTTTCTTTTTAATTGTTAAAATTTAGATTTAATTTATATCTTAAGTGCATGTTTAATAATTTTTTACATGTGGACACACCCAGATCAACATATAGAACATTTGAAGTACCCTTAAAACTCCATACCCACAATGTAACCACTGTCCCCCCTTTTAAACAGGGCAGATAACAAAAATAGTGAAGCAATCCTGAAACTGATTTTGTTGTGTGTTCTAGGGTATGCTGGGTTTTTTTGTTTTGTTTTGGTTTTTTTCATTACAAAACTTACTTGTTGGAAATTTAGTAACCATTAGATACCCAAAGCTCTGAGGAATTAGTTCCCTGAGTGATTAAACTGAAAGCCATGATCTGGGACTTAGCCTTCAAATTCTTACTGTAAAAGAGGGGAATTACTCTTGATTTCTTTCATTTTGAGCAAATCGTTAAGGAAAGCATCTGGAGAATTAAGCCAGGTTCTTTACATCCTCAGTGTCGACATAAGTATGATTCACAAAAAAACTGTGCCTTGTGGTTAATAGAGTCAAGATAGGTAATAATAAATCAGTCAGACCCAAACTCTTGATTGGGTCATAAAGCTGTCAGTTCTGTACATAGAGAGATGCTCTGGATTGATATTGTTATAGTTTAGATTTTAAAATGTCACCTAAAGATCTCATGTGTTAGGCAATGTAGCAATGTTCAGAGGTGAAAAGATTGAATTCTGAGCACTGTAACCTCATCAGTGGATTAATCCATCAGATGCATTAATTATTCAACTGGACTACTGGATGTAATCAGAGGCAAGTGAGGTGTGGCTGAAGTAAGTAGGTCCCTGGAGGCACAGCTTGGACTACATCTGTCCGTGGCCCTTTCTTCTCACTGTCATTATTTCCCAGTTCCCAGTTCCCAGAGCAGCTTTCCTCCACCAGGCCCTTCCACCGTGCTGTTCTGCTTCACCTCAGGCCCCAAGCAATGGAGTCCCCAGACCATAGACAGATACCTCTGAAACCATGAACCGCAAATAAACTCTTCCTCCTCTAGGTTGTTCTGGTCAGATATTTTGGTCACAACAACGAAAAGCTAACCACATATATCTTTAGTAACTCCCTCTATATTAATGGAGCATGAGCTTAAATTGTTTTTTCGGGTAATTGTGATAATTTGACGTTCTTGCATACAAATATTTTCATTCCACCCTTCCAATAACTTTCAAGTCACTTAATAGAAGTGGAAGTAGAATAAGTGACAGAGAGTAGCCCCTGGGCAACAAGGCCATCAGATTCAACATGTGGGTGCATTAGATGCCTACTCTAAACAACTGAGCAAATACATTTTAGTGTGGTCAATACTTTAGACTATCAAAATTTTACAACATGGAGTTCTTTAGAGAATGAAAGAGGACTCTAATATAATTATGTCTAACAGCAGGACTAAATCAGGACTGTCTCAAGCAAATCAGAATTACAATCACCCTAGTCATCATAGGCTTCCACTCCATAGGAGCTCATCTTGATTAACTCTTAATTCCAATGACTCTCACTAGTTAAGCTAAAGCTTTATGGTAACGAAGACATCAGAGACAGAGAGAGAGAGAGAGAGAGAGAAGACTAGAGAGATTATGGTTGAGATCTAGCAAGTTAAATGTATCAATGCCTATGATCTAAGGCTACAGCCTTAACTTCTGACATGTGAATAGTGTCATGGTGGAAGAAGATAGAGATCACATCTTATATATCTCTAGTAACTCCCTTTAGCAAGTGACATGAATACACACTGTGGGTTGCCATGACATACTGAGAGCTGAGGAACTAAGGGAAAGCAATATCCTCAATCTGTTAAAATTCTACTTTTGTCAGTAATAATGCAATGATGATAATCAATAGTTATATAAAGTGCTTACTATGTGTCTGCCTTACAATGCAAGTTTATAACATACATTATCTCTTAAAATTCCATAGTGATTCTATAAAATAAATGCTTCTGCTATACCCATTTTCCCCCGATAGATAAGTAAATGAGGTTTAGAAGAAGATAAGACATCTGTCCAATATAATAAGGAACATTTAAAAATTCTCAGATCAGTTTAACTCTTTACTATTCCTTTATTCTACCTCCCAGTCAGGGCTCTCTTATTGCCAGGACAATTCCCTTAACTAGCTCAAACTAGAAGAGTTGTTGACTGAAAGTCTACCACAAACAATCCCTTGGATATCCAAGGGCAAAAAAATAAATACTGTGGTACCAGCTGGGGAAAACAACTGAGAAGCCAGAACCCAAGACTATCCCAATAAGAACTAATAAGCTGCTTCTTTGTAGTGTCTACTACAAATCCGCACAATATTTTCTTAAAATATGGGGGCTGGGGATTCTATAGTACATAGCATTTCCAATGCCCAACTCTCTCTCTCTCTGATACATGTCTTAGCAGAGAGTTTATTATATTTGTGGATATGGAATAAAAATGGATTTTAAGTTAGATTTCCTTGATCCTAAAAATAAATTTAAAGACTGATTTTAATTAGTGTATGATCTTTAACACACAGGAAAGCATTCAGTTTTTATCTGGTATGCTTTTTTTTTTTTTTTTTGGTAGTTGTAGATGGACAGCATGACTTTATTTGTTTTTATTTATTTATTTATTTATTTTTGGTACCAGGGTTTGAACTCGGGCACTCAAACACTGAGCCACATCCCCAGCCCTATTTTGTATTTTATTTAGAGACAGGATCTCATTGAGTTGCTTAGTGCCTTGCTTTTGCTGAGACTGGCTTTGAACTCTCCATCCTTCTGCCTCAGCCTCTGGAGCCACTGGGATTACAGGAGTGAGCCACTGCCCCACCCCCAGCTTATTTGTTTATTTTTATGCAATGCTGAGGATCAAACCCAGTGCCTCATATGTGCTAGGCAAACACTGTCCCACTGAGCCACAACCCCAGCCCCTCATCTGGTGTGCTTTTAAAAGTGGAAATGAATGCAAAGTAAAGCCCTTCCTATAAGAAGCCAGTAAATGCATTTGTCTTTTCAGATGAATAGATTTCAATACTTACTCTCTCCTGGAGAAAATTTTAAATTTTTTTCAATTGGTTCACACACCACTTCTGTGTAAAAAAAAAAAAAAAAATTCTTCCCTCATCCCCGTAGTTTGTCAATGTAAAGGCAGAAAGAAGTGATAATGCTGTAACTATGAAGTCTAGGGTCCTTTCTTTGGGGCCAGGAGATCTGTTACTTTCATGCTGTTTTCCATTAATAGATTCACATTCCAGCACCAAGCACAGAGGTTGGATTACAGCCCAGTTCTCCTGACTTTCAGCCTTTCTAAAGTTGTATGGATATGTGTGTGGAGTGGCTTACGTGTGGCCCAAAACAGAAGAATAGGAAGCATCAAATGACCTACCCTTTCCTTCTCACCATTTGACACCATGAAGTTACTTACCACCAAGTGTCTGGGTTATAAAATATAAGGACAATAATTTTTTATTAAGGTTCTGCATACATACGTTTGGTAAATATCTGTTTATTGGTATGTTTTTCCAATAGGATGATAGACTCACTTAAGAGCAAGCTTGGGGCTTATTCATTTTTATATCTCCATCACTCAGTATATGGCCTGGCACTTTAAAGGCAACAAAAATAATATTCGATGAAAGAAAGGAAAAAAAGAAGGAAGGGAGGTAGGGAGGATACAAATCACCTCAAGTGAAGGATCTATTTGTAAAATTCAACCAAAAAGGAAAGTAAGTCAGTAGGTACTTGAGAGAAGAACTTTCTTATCTTTATGAGGAGTCTCATGATATCCTTTTCTCTTACTCCTTCTTGGCTCACTTATTTCTTTGGAATGATTTTTTAAAAAATGAATAGTGTTATATTGAAGGAAAATATTGGAAAAAAAGATAAAAATGCTAATGGGAATTTTTTTTAAATGAATAAGCAACAGAAAATGTTTAATACAAGTGATAGAAAAAAAATACATTATATGCAGAAACTAGCTAGTTAAACATCAGCTACTTCAAAACAATAAGACAACTGCTTCCCAAGGACAGCACTGTCAGGATGTTTCACAGGGAGAAAAATAGGCATGAAGAAAGAGAAAAGCCCTCCTCACACTGATGGTGTAATACTTAGTGCCCCAAACAAGGAGAGGAAAAGGCTGAATGAATGTTTCTCTAAGAAAAAAAAAATGAGAGATTCCATAAGTTTAAGTTGTTGCCTAAACTCTAAACAGTGCCTCTGGGAATTGCTCCAGAGCTGGGCCAGCTGGGAGTAATCGGGCCTCTCTGATATGTTTGGGGTACTTGCACCCAACTAGCAGGCAAGTAGCAAGGGCCAAAGGCTCTCTTTTTTAAGTTACGAGAGGAAATTTTCTACTACCTTTCTTTTTCAAAGTCACTCCTTTTTTCTCACTGTAAAGTGAAAAGGAAAAAAAAATATATATCAGAACATGTCAGTCAATTTGAGTTTCCAGAGTATGGTTGAGAATCAGTGGCTAGAAGCAATCACTTGATGATTCATTCACTCAGCAAACATTGCCTAAGCATCCAACATGAAGCAGGTGCTGTGGACACAATGGTGGACATGACAGATAGGGTCCTTGATTTTGAGAAGATGTCTTTAAAAGAAGACAGCAGATACAAATAAACAGAAAAGCTAGTGTGTGTCTGAGACACCAGCCTTTACCCAACTTTCTCCTCCCTCCTTGTACTGCAGGAACAATAGAGAACAGTGGCCTTCTTGCTGTTCCCAGAATATGCCAAGTTCAATCCTGCCTCAGGGTCTTTACCTTGGCTCTTCCTTCTGCCTAGCAAGCCTTGCACCTAGAACCTCAGAGGGCCTCCTTCACCTCACTCAAGGTTCAGTTGAGATATCATCTCTCCAAGAGGCTTCCCTGGTCATTCCATGTGAAATAGACCTCCCTCCCTCTTTAACCTTTTCTATTTTCTTTATATCCTAGCATTAAAACTGCAATGCTCCCTCACTGTCCTCCAGGGACTGTTTCTAAGACCCTCCCCCACACCAAAATCTGAGGATGATCAAGTCCTTTATATTAAATTGTGTAATATTTGTATGTAACCTACACACATTCTCTTGTATACTTTAAATCATTCCTAGATTACTTATAATACCTAATGCTATGTAAATAGTTGTTATACTGTATTATTTAGGGAATAATGAAAAGAAAAAAAAGTCCATACATGTTCAATACAGACACAACCATTGGAGGCCTAACTACATATTTGATCTGTACTTACTTGGTAGAATCTAAGGATGCAGAACCTGCCAATAAGGGGACTGACTGTACTTTCCAAATTTTTGGTTTGTCCCACTAAGATGTAGAAACCCAACAACATGGATTTTGCTTTTTTTCGTTTGTTTGTTTGCCCCAATATCCCATGCATTTAGAACTGTGCTGTTAGAAATGTTCACTTACCCAAAGGCCCAATGACAAAGTCTATAGTCAGAAGCCTACTCTATTATAAACCAGTTATTATAAACCAGTTCCACTGCAGCAACTGGTTTCCAAAGATGGCTTCCAGTGATGTACTTCTCCTGGTATTCACATCCTATGCAGTTCTGGCACCTTGAATCTGGGCTGGCCCCGTGGCTCACCTTTGATCAATACAATGCAGCACAGGTGAAGCCGCATGACCACCAATGCTACCTCCCACAAGGCCTTGTAGATTCCACCTCCACACATGGTCTGGATGAAGCCTCCCACAAGTACAAATATCCAACCACCCAGAGGCCACCAAACAAAAGGAAGCCAGAGTCAGTCCTGTGGAATGCCCCATGGATGGACTGAAACGCTTGGCAATTCCAGCCATCCCACCTAAAGCACCATCTTGCACATAGCTCAGCTGTCTTCAAATGACTCCAACCCTGGGCTCTTTCTGACTGCACTGGCAGGAAAGACCACAGTGACAACCATCTGGCTGAGTTCAGTCAACTTGCAGAACAATGAGAAGTAATAAGAAGTTATTGTTGTAAGACACCGAATCTTCAGGTGTTTAGTTTATTCAGTAACAGAAAACTGCAAAATACCACCACCAAAAATGGTCCTAGATCCAAACATTTCTTTTTCTGCAAACATTATATTCATGCCTGAAGACCTGGATTGAGGTTTCACCCAACACACTCTCCCACAATGCATGTATTTCTGCCATTTAAAAAAAAAAAATGTGTCTTGTTCTTTTTAGTCTAATAAAACCTGTGAACCTCCACTGGAGGTCAGGAAAACTGGGTCTCCATACAGTTGGGACTACTGTAATTTTAGCAAATCCCTAGACTCCCTGAAGCTTAGGTTCTTCTCTGAAAATTGATGGGGATTTGATTTTTAAATTTTACTTAGTGTGTACTGGGCAACGTTTACTTCTTTCCCCAAGTAGAAATTAAGACACAAATATATGAAACAGATGGGAGCGAAAGAATTCTAACTAAAGTGGGAGAGACTATACTGGAGTGGTGGTGAGAAGAGGGCACCAGAACCGGAAGACCTAAGTTCAAGTGCCAGCTCCTCCCTACATTGGTCCTAAGAACCTGGATTCCCTGGGAACCTGGTGTGAAAACTACTGAACTGGATGATGTCAGACACCTTCCTACTTCACGGGTTGTGATCTGTAGCATTTACCGCATAGAACATAGACATTCTAGGACTCTGAGGTAGATTTTAACATATATTTATTTAATTTATTTTAATTTATTTATTTTAATTTTTAAAGAGCATTGACCAGGAAGAGTCTTTGTATGGCTTTGTATGGCTTCTGCTCTCTCAATGAACCAGATTTATTCTAGTGTTTCCTAGAACAGTGAACACTTCCCATCTGCCTGTTCCTCTCAACACAGGTGTTAAGCTTAGTTATTGCTTCATCTCTAGGGAGAGAAATAGTATTTCAAATTTCCCAATATATATAACTTGGCTTGGGAAGTAGTAGGCTAAAATCACTCTTTTGATTTATTTATTTTATTTTTTGTAATACTAGGGATTGAACCCAGCAGTGCTTAACCACAGAGTCACATTCTTAGCCTTTATTTATATTTTTATTTAGAGACAGGGTCTTTTTAAGTTACTCAGGGCCTCACTAAGTTGCTGAGGTTGACTTCAAACCCACAAATCTCCTGACTCAGCCTCCTGAGCTACTGGGATTATAGTTGTGGGCCACCATGTCTGGCACTCTTTCAATTTTTGAAAACTCTTATTGTCAAAGGCCTTCATTGTAGAAGATTCCACAGCCTGTTATACATTCCCATTCCAATGCCCAATGCTTGTATTCATTAGGAAGCTTTTCTTTGTATTTAATATAAAACATTCAATAATAGTATCCCTTCGGGTAATGCTTCTCAATTTTCATTCTTATAACTTTTTAAAAAAAGACTTAGAATTCAGTTCACCAATGTCACTGTATAGCTTTCTTCTTTATTCTCACTTTTTTCCCATTATCTCTTTTGGATAATTGACCTTAATTGAAAATAGGAATGGTCTGATAAATGTTTCTGAAGTTCTTTGATTATGAAATATTATGCATAGTTAAATTATTACAGAGCATCCAGGTTTCATCTTAATAAAGTTATCAACATCTTTCATCAATGGAAAATGCCATCAGACAATCTGCATAAAATTACAAGCATGTGAAGATAATTTACACATACTTATATTGGCTAATAAATATACATCTCTTCCATGTATTATAAATTGGGTAATTATTTGTCCATACATCACAACCAAATCTTCACTCAAATTTCCAAACTCATTATTTGAACTCTGACCCTGAGACTACAAATGAATGCACAATACATCGAATCTGTTTTTTAAAAAGACCACTGTTTTCCAATATTATAAGCTGATTGAACAGAAGTTCCCATCTCCATAAAGGTGACAGGTTAGGTATCTTCTACCAAACCTGTTTCAACAACTGTGAAAAGGATCAGCTAGAACTTTTCTTCAATATTATAAACAAGAATTTAGATTCCCAGAGGCTTGTAGGAAGAAAAGTAAAAATAAAAGATCTTCCTAAAATTTATTTTAGGCATAATCTTCTGTCTCTATTTTGTTATACCACATTGAAATTTCCCCTATTATTTGATTGCTGCTGCCTTTTAAATACTGTATTTCATTTTATGGTTTAATAGCTACAAGAATAAACAAAGGAGGCAGCTGTTTGGCAATGTCTTTTAAACGTCAGCAAATGTCACTGAGTAAAATAATGTAACTTATGTGCTTCAGACCCAACTTCCTTCCACTCCCATAACCTCTCCTGTTCTTTCTCACTTAAGACCACACCATTGGAAGTCCTCATCCCATACACTGAAGAATGAGTTTCAAAGAATCTGTGTACTTTTTAATTGAGCTGTAAGCCTGTGCTAGAGCCACTCTGAACACTTTCCTTTACCCATGCAACAAAAGAGGCCTGACTGCAGTTTTCCAAAAGGTTAAGCATAGAATATCACATGTCCCAGGAAATCTACTTCTAGATATGTATCCAGAAGAACAGAAAGCAGGGACTTGGACAGATATTTGTACACCAGTGTTCATAGCAGCATTGTTCACAATAGGCAAAAGGTAAAAAATAACCCAAATGCCCATCAACAGATAAATGGATAAAGAAAATAAGATACATGGTATATGCATGTAATAATGAAATACCAATCAATAGAATGAAATTTTGACATATGCCACAACAAGGAGGGACACTGAAAATATGCTGAGTGAAATAAATCAGACACAGAAGGGAAATTATTATATGATTCCATTTAATACGAGGCACTTTCATAGAGACAGAAAGTAGAATAGAGATGACTAGGGAATGGGAGGAGGGAGCTGGAGAGAGATTTATTTCTTAATGAGTTTAATGGAAATTACCATTTAATGAGATTTTATGCTGGGAATGAATTTTTTTAATATAGGTAGTGGTGATGATTACACAACATTGCAAATGTATTTAATGTCACTGAATCATATACTTACCAATGATTAACATGATAAATATTATGTTAGGTATATTTTACCACAAATTTTTTTAATTACTTTGAGGGGAAAAGAGTCAGATCTGAGATCAGTAGTGCTTGGAAGGCACCTGAGATTTGAAGAGTCACTACCCAGAGGTGGGAGTTTGACAACCTCTTCTAAGTTCCCAGACCACTCCCACCCTGAATAGGGTGGGGAACTGGAGAAGGAGCGCAAAGGCCTCAGGAAGACAGAGCAATGCACACCAAAGAGACAGCCTCCAGCTTCCAGGTCACCCAGAGCATTCCCTACCCAGCATGGCTCCCCAGTGGGGGGGGGGGGGGGGGGGGTGTCCTTTTTAGAAAGAAGAGACCAGATAGGCCAACTCTAAAGGAATTTGTGCAAACTATTCGTTTGTTTTTCAAGTGTCACAAGAACCAATTTTGGAGCAAGTTGACTACAAAAAGATGCTTCTGTTCTCCCAATCTAACAATGTAAGCTAGTTGATGGAAAGAATGTAACAAAACCTTGGAAGGGACTTGCATCTCGAAAATGTTTGAGATTATTTGGAAATGTGAGTGTCTTACACAGGCACACACACATCACATACATATGTGAATACTAAAATTCTTTGTAATATTCCTAAATCTAAAGTTAATTTTAAAAGAAAGATGAAGGACGTGCAACCTGAGAACACAGATGTCTTAATTTCTTCCCAGGTGACGTTTGCAACTATTTCCACTTTTTAATTGTTTTGAAGTTAGATTTCCAACAATAGGTTTTATATTAGTAATTCTTTTTTTTTTTTTTTTTTTTTAATTTTTTATTGTTGGCTGTTCAAAACATTACATAGTTCTTGATATATCATATTTCACTATTTGATTCAAGTGGGTTATGAGCTCCCATTTTTACCCCATATACAGATTGCAGAATCACGTCAAGGAGACCCTCAGAGGTATACAAAAGTACATACAAGAGGAAGTGAGGGGAAGGGGAAAAATAATACAAGGGGGACAAACGAATGTCAGTAGTAATTCTTATTATCAACTACTCTCTAGCAAATTGGAAAACCACCAACAAAAATGTTATTGGTTATAATGTCAATGTTTAGAACTATGCTTGGAATACCAAGCCTCACGAATTTGTTGAGTGAAGGGTTGTTTCAAATGCAAAACCTCAGATAAGGACCAGCCTGTCAAAACCCCACCAAGGATAGGAAGAAGAGGCATTTATTATATTGGCTGGGTGCATGGTAAATAAGATGCTAATGAGATTTTTGATGATTGCTTCCCACCTACCACAGAACTAGGGAAGGGTTAACCAGGCAACCACTAAAGACAAACTACTTCTTATCACCTTAGTTATTCCCACATAAAAAATTGAGAGGACCTATTGTTTAAGCACAAAGAGGCAGTCCTCAATGAGGCAACATCCTGTCTGAATAATTTAGGCCAGGCATAGGCCAGCCCACACAGTGCATTGGTGTGCGAGAAAGTCCCATTCCGTCTCATCCATTTCCTGTATCTAGATCCCGCTGCTGTTCTTTAAAATTCCCCTGTTACGTCGAGGTAGGAAAAAAAAAAAAAAAGCCCAATTTATCAGGCGGCTAAATATATTGTGCCTTCTTAGGCAAATATATCACCTGCTTGGCCAATTAGCTTCGTCTCCCAGAAAGACTAGTTCAACAGGTTTCCTTTTTCTCCTCGGCGGCCTCCTGGGTTGGGGAAAGAGGCTGTCACTTGGTTTGGACCCGCCCCTTCCCTCCCTCCGGCTCTCCCACAGTGGGTGGGGCCAATCGCGCCGGCTCGAACGTGGCCAGGTTGGCGGCCCCCGGAGCTCGGGGGCCTGGATGCGCTGCGCCGCGCGGCGGAGGGCGCGGGGAGGGCGCGGCACGGCTCGCTGGCCTGCGC
This sequence comes from Marmota flaviventris, assembly GCF_047511675.1. NCBI lineage: Eukaryota > Metazoa > Chordata > Mammalia > Rodentia > Sciuridae > Marmota > Marmota flaviventris. The sequence goes on from NC_092502.1 coordinate 56,285,654, forward strand.
CCCGGAGCCTGCGGGAAGGAACCGCGCCGACACGCCGCGCCGAGTCTGAAGGTGCCCTGTGGACCCGGCCCTGATGACTGAACTACAGCAAGATGTGGAAGACACAAAGCCTGCGAAAGTGCTCGCCAAGAGAGAGGGCAAAGTTGGTTCAGCCCAGTAAGTAGTAGTCTCCGGTGGGACACATCCGAGGCGGTAGACCGCGCGCTGTTGCCCCAACCCCAGACCTCTCTGCCCGGGGACGAGTGCGGATGGGAAAGATTTTCTGGAATTTTTATATGGACAGTCTTGTGTCCTGAACTCTTTCGGAGGCGCCCGATCTCTCCGTCTCCTCCCCGCCCCCTGTCTTTTACATATGCGATGGAGCTCTGAGTCGGTGGGGATGTGAAATATTTGATCCGAAAGCATAATTGATGTTTTTTACTTCTCAAGGGGTGTCTGAGAAAACTTTGAAATCCTCAAGACATGTCAGGAAACTGCACCAACATTCATTTCAGTTGTCCTACTTCTTAGTGACATCTGGGGAGATCCAGTTGTCTCTAGTTATTGGATGTCATATGACTACTACCTTCACAATGATGTGTGGTTTATGTGATTCAGAGCTTGTGGGTGTCTTTGCCTCATCTCCTTCGCTGTTTCCCCTCGAGAAGGGAAACGTGAGATAGGTCTTATCTTTCCCCTCAGACACTACCTGTCTTTGATTGAGTACTTAATCCAAACTTTTTTGTACAGAGAGTGTAAGGGTGAGGTGGGGAAGCACAATGAATATGCAATAAAAACACTTGGATTTTGACTCTCTTCTTAAAACATGTATGTGAACAATAGCACGATTTGCACATTATTTGACCTATAAACTCTGACTTAAGAAACTAAAAGTTCAAATATTTTGATCACAGGATTAATTTCCTGTAACGAAACTAATTTTTCTTCCCTGTATTTCTTTGAATAGCTTTTTAAATGAAAAAGTGTGGTTTTTATTTTTATTTTTTTTTAAAGTGTGGTTTTTAAATGATCATTTTTCCCATTCTTATTTTTAAAAGGAAAATGATATTTCAGCATTTGCTTATTTATTATATCACCATAACTTTAAGTGAGAGTAAAATCAATATCTAAATCAATATCACCCAATTTTATTTTATGATGTCAAGTTGTTGGGGTACTAAAATGTTTTATTGATGCTAGAATGAAAAGATGATAACTTTTTATTAATAATGAAGATTCAATCCCCATCATTTTATCATTGAGTCTTTTTTCTTTTTTTCAAAAAATCACAGCCTTATTCCACATAAGGACTTGTGCCGATAAGTGCAGATTCTAAATGTGTACCAGCTGAAGTTTAAGCCTAAGTTTCAGAAGAAGAGCATCATTGACAGCTTTGATGTGTCATTTCAAGGCTTTGGTCATATTGTGTCCAGGATTTCTGCCTCCTTTGGCTGCCCTATCCTTTGTCTTCCCAGGATTGTCAATGTAATCTGACATTCCTATTCTGCATGATAAAGAGAAAATTGCTACAAGTGAAACCCCCTGAAAATGTTGTTTACTCACTCAATATAAAAATTCTAACTTTATAATATTTCCTATACAAGGGAAAATACGAACTGTCAAGTTACATCTATTTACTTTGCATTCCATCATTCTTGTGTTTATTTTATTTATCTGAAGAAGAGGCAAAGTCCTTTCACCATAGTATAGATGTTAGAGGTGACGAGCATTTTATTGATGCTAGAATGAAAAAATGTAGCTGGAAAAAATTTTCTGGAACTTTTATATGGACAGTGTTGTGTCATGAACTCTTTTTGTGGTGTCTCTCTCTCTCTCTGTGTCTCTATCTTTATCTCTATCATTATCCCTCCAACCCCCTTTTAGATCCAGAAGAAAGGCTGGAATCCAGGCCTTGAAACTCCTAGCCCAGGACTTGTCCAAGGCAGCCTTTAACTCCAGTTACACAAAGCAGGACGATTTAAATGTACCCAAGGGTTCCCAAGTATTGAAATCTTCATATTCCCAGGTGTCAGATACTCAGTGAAGAGATGATTTTGATTGATTAAAAAGTCCACCATAGACTATAGAAAGTTTTTCTTATTTTGAAACTCAGATGGTGGGAAAATAATTTTGTAGAAAATAAGCCTAAACCACATTGAAGCTTAAGATCCCCACACAGCCCTTCATTTAGAACTGAATTTCACAAATTCATCTCAGCTTAATAAATACCACAGAACCTGCTTGTTGAACAGTAGTGGACAATACAAAGATAACTGTGATTTGGGATCTTCCCTTCTGGAACTCCAAGAGCAGGGAGGCACAGATATATGGTACTGTACTTCAAGGGACATACATTGGTGGCCATTGCCACATTAAACAGACAAGGCTTATAATTGAATCTTCTCTATAGTAAAGATTTTTACCTATTTGTCAGTCTTTGGCAAACTCTATTGCTTTTGGAAGTTTGTTTTTCCCTACAAAATGGTATCTGTGTTTACTAAAGTCATCTCTGATTTGATCTAAGATTTTAGATACTATTATCTTCTGAGTTCTTAAACTCTTGTTCTGGTGTCAGAATAAGAGTAATTTTAAGAAAGAATATCATTATCACAATTATGCATTAGTGTGGTGATTCTGTATTGAAATCATTCTAGGCTGCCAAAAAAAAAAATATTTATGCTTAGAAATCCTGTCTAGCTTTTCTGTTTTAGACTTTATATTTAGATTAATTATTTCTGAGCTCAAAGTCTTATTGAAGTCCAGGGGTCCTCATGGACATTCTTCTAGGAGAATTTGAGTGGCTCACTCTTCCCTATTTCCCTGTGTCTGTCACTGTACCCACCTAGGCTTGTGACTTAGAACCAAGTCTCGTAGGTAGGTAATGATCACCACCATTTATTGAGAATGCTTGCTATGTGCAGGGAGTATGCTCAACACTTTACATGCATTTGCACATGGAATGAGATAGGCACTATTTTTATCTCTATTTTGCAGATAAGAACACTGAAACTCATTCAAGAGCCAAGTTGTAACCACTGCACAGTAACTTATTCCCATTCCTTAGCTCCAGAATCTAGAATCTAGAGTCACTTTCCATGGCCTACTCTGAAACACAGCCTCCTCTGCTAAGATTTTAAGATCTTTCTTTAATGATTTGGGCACTCATAAGACTCTTTTTTACCTCATTGCCTAATACTGGTCAGCATGTACATCTTTTATAGACAACCATATAAGCAGTCCTCTACTTGAAGAGGTATTATACAGTACTCCCATATTCTCTGTAGCATTATTCATAGTAGTCAATGTGTGGAATCAGCCTTCACATATCAATGGATGAATGAATAAAGAAAAAGCAGCATATAAATAGTGTATCCTTTAAAAAGAAAGAAATCTGTCATTTGCCACACAGATATATCTGCAGGACATTATGTTAAGTGGAACAAGCCAGGCACAGATTGACAAACAGAATGTGATCTCATTTATATGTGAAATGTAGAAATGTTGATTTCCTTGAAGTTGAGTGGAATGGTGTTTGCCACAGGCTAGGGATGATGTGGAGTTGTTCATCAAAGGATACAAAGGGTTCAATGTTTTGAGGTCTGTTGCACAGCAGGGTGACTGTATCTAGTCAGTAACTATGTATATTTTTAAATAACTTAAGAGTAAATTTTAAATGTCTTATAAAAATCATAGGTAAGTGAGGTGCCAGATATTAGCTTGACTTAATCCTTTCATATTTTATACATATATAAAACATTGCACTGTTTCCCATAAATGTACACAATTGTGACCAATCAATTAAACATATAAATTAAAAATAATTAAATAAAGTATATATTTCTTATTTATTTATTTTTTTTATATTCTCTCCCTGCTCACTTTTCAAATGAGAGGAAGATGGTAACTTGGGGGTTTATTGATTTAATGAAATTACTTGTTTGATGAAGTAGACAATATCATTTGTGCATTATGCTCTGGCTTAACCCCAGACTTATTGAATTACCATTTATATATGTTTTACAGATAAATACTTACCCCCGCACACACACATTCACACAGATCAGAAATTTCTTTGACAATACATTATAGAATTTGAACCAATAATGGAGTTTACAACCTTCCGTTTTACAAATAATACTTATGGCATAAGAATTAGGCACGAGATCTAGAGCCCTAGATTCCTAATCAGTGTTCTTGTAGCCATTCCCAAATCCTCAGATCATGTGACACAGAACATTAACTCATGATAATTATAAAGTAGTTTAAGAAATTTAAGAGTCCTATTCTGAACCATAGAACCATGTGGCAATTTGTCTATAAGGACTTAAATCTGAAAATACACCTTCTCAGTTATGTGACAGAAACAATAAAATTGTTTGGAATAGTGGGTGACTTTTTTGTCCTGTTAGTACTGTTTTCTCAATGTTATACTGATATTGGCACAATAAATATCCTCTAATACACAGGGAGCTACACTGGACTAATCCCTTCTTTTTTTAAGTATCCAAGCCAGGAGTAGAGACTTTCTTCATCATGTTCTTAACCCTCTTGGCGTTGGCTTTTTCATCCATTTATATTTCTTATAAAACAAAAAAGAGACACCATGCAAATTGAACAAAATATATGCCTACTGTAGGACTGAATGAATCCCCATCTGCCTTTCTTCTCCCCACCTCTATTCCTTCACTCAAGCAGTTCCCTCTCTGTCTCTTACAATTCTAGAAATCAGTTCCTCTTCACTTAAAGCCTTCTCTTATCACTGGCCACAAACATCTCTTCCTTATCAGTGCTCATGTTATACCTACAGGGTCAGTCCTATGGAATTTCGCTACTGCTATTTAACAATTAATGCTTATTGAAGGGTTAGCTTATACAAATACTGTTTAAGTTGTTAACATATATTAACTCACATGTTAACCACCAGATTACATTGAGTGTCTTTCCCTAAATAGATCACAAACTCTGATTGCATTTTCTCCTTACTGAATTTCTCAGAAGGCACACAAGTAGTCACTTTCATAAACCATCTGTTAGTGAACTAAGGCGGTTGAGACCCCTGATCCAGTAATTAAAATATATAATATAATTAAATTAAAATATATAGTATAGCTGCCATTCATCTGGACTATGTCAGGGCAAATTCTACATTTTACCATTTCCTTAAAGTTTCTATCAGTTATTTTTAGATACATTTACTTTCCAGAGAGCTATAGCTAGGTGAAGCTGTTGATTCACTCATCACCGAACTGCGTATTTGCTTTGAAAATAACACTGTACTCCTTTTCTGACAAAGAATAGGTGATTTAGCTGTATATCTCCTTTTGAGATCCAGTTTCGCCCACTTTTATTGCCTTTCTTATTCTGAATTGTATGTACCATTACATAGACAGTTCTAGCGTGGACTAACTTTTTTTAACATACATTTTATAAAACATAGTTTTATTTCTTAGTTTCTTAGGGGCCAGATTTTGTAATGACTAAGTTGCTTTTAGTGAATTTCAACAAAGAGCTAAACCTAATGCTGATGTATTTCTCAGAAAAACTTACCTTGATTCATATTCCAGATAATAAATTATATCACATATAATATACACTTTAAATGCAATTTGAATTTAATAGTTTTTTTATAGTTGTAGGTGGACAACATGCTTTAATTTTGTTTTTATTTTTATGTGATACTAAGGGTCAAACCCAGTGCCTCACATGTGCTAGGCAAGCACTCTGCCACTGAGCTATAGCCCCAGCCCACAATTTGAATTTTTCATATTTAAATTTTAATAATTTAGTACATAAGAGTTCTAGAAATTTTTTCATGTACATATATAAGAAAAGGACAGATGTATGCAACATAAATATTTACCTTAAAAGGAAGCTCTCAGTTAGGTGTGGTATTACTACACACCTGTAATCCTAGCTACTAAGGAGGCTGAGGCAGGAAGCTGGGAATGTAGCAGAGTGGTAAAGCACTTAACTAGCATTGGAGGCCATGGGTTTCATCTGCCAATACAGAGGTGGGGGCGGGGGTTATCAATAAATGACAGCTCTCTAGTATGAATTATTTTAGATATATATTTTTGCTTTAAATATTGAATTCAAGTAAAAATAAACAGCCTACCATGAAAGGAAGTATTATGTAACCCATACTGTCTTTATGCATGGCATATTAGGGGTACTTGACAATCACATGAAGGGTTAGGTATTGATCTTCTGTTGCAAGCAAGAGAAGCAAAGGCAAATACTAATTGAGTATAATTTGATTTCTCTAGTGCTTGTTCAACTCTGAACGTTGAGAGTTCCTATTTAGCAAAAGAATCTCATTATATTTTTATCTTTCTATGCATGTGTGTGTATGTGTGTGTGTATATATATATATATATGTATATATTTATTTATTTCCAAGTCATCAAATCAAACAGAGCCAGTTCAATTTCTAATATAAATTTTGAGGTAGGAAGAAAAATTTACATATATCATATTAGAAAATATAAAAATTATATTAAAGTACAACAATTAATGGAAGTGTTTGAAGAATAGAGAACAATAACATATGTTCTGGTTTGAAAGTTTTTGAAAAGAAATATGAACTATGTCCAGATTAATGTCACAGAAAATTGCTGATTTATCAAGGCTGCTCATAAAGTGGCAAGAAAGTAGGCTTTAGGAAACAAAAGTTTGAATCTGGCTTTTTTATCTGCTAGAGATGTGACCACGGCAAATGACTGAGCACCTCGAGTCTCAGTTTCATCTTCTGTTTCATATAGGCTCAATTTCAAGTTTATTTATTTATTTATTTAGGTGCTGGGGATTTAACACAGGGGCACTTTATCACCAAGCTACATCACCAGCCCATTTATTTATTTATTTATTTGAATTTTGAGGCAGAGTCTTAAAATAAGTTGTCAAGAAGCTGACTTCCAGTTTGTGATTCTCCTGTCTCAGCCTCCCATATTGCTAGGAGTGTACCACCATGCCCAGTTCAATTTGAAGTTTGAATGGGAAATGTAAGAAATGCTTTTTGCCCAGACTGAAGCTATGTTAGTCCTTAATTGTTCAAAGTCTGGGACATGCTATGGGATGGGGGTAGAAGGATGATATAAAATGTAATTGTGTTAAATTGTTAAAATTCAGGAGACTCAAACTCTTACAGTAGCCTACAATAGCACCTACTATGTAGTTTTGAGGAGTCTTACAATAGCACTCAAATTTTTCCAAAAGTCTGATGTGGCATTCTGTTTTCTACTCTATGCAAAAAAGTTCTTATATCATAACTGTTTTGTGGCCTCTTGGCTTATTTAGATATTATTCACTTATTTGGGATTATCACATCTGTTGTCTAAGTCTTTTATCCATGATCCATTAATTTTTCACATCCTACTTTCTGGCCCTGAGCTTTGTTCTCTAGATTCTCAGCTTTAAACTACTGAGTTTTTGGGGCTGGGGATGTGGCTCAAGCGGTAGCGCGCTCACCTGGCATATGTGCAGCCCGGGTTCGATCCTCAGCACCACATACAAACAAAGATGTTGTGTCCGCTGAAAAGACTAAAAAATAAATATTAAAATTCTCTCTCTCTCTCTTTAAAAAAAAAAACCAACTACTGAGTTTTTTCTATTTGCTAAATTCCAACAGAACTGTCTTCAATACCTTCCTCTTTCTTTAAATGCTCAGCTTTAGGCACTTCACATATTTTCAAATATAAGGAGACAAAGGTCCTGGGGAAAGACACCTCCTCAGCCACATGAATGAGTTCTTTTTTGTCCTCTAGGAACATAGGTTTGATTATTTGCCCTTAGAAGGGAAGCCGGACCAACTTTAACTGCACTCCCCAAGGTAGATTGCTTTCTATGCTGCCACTGACACATCACTCCACATATCTCAGAGGTCTCTGTATGTGTTATGGTACATGATGTCCCAAGATGCATGTTATTTTTAATAGGTTAATTGAGTATGTTTTATATATCATAAAACTTACCCATGTGTTAAGTCAGCTTTGTATTGCTGTAACAAAATACATGAGAAAAACAATGTAAAGGAGGAAAGAATTATTTTGGCTCACAATTTTATAAGTTTTAATCCATGGTCACTTGGCTGCATCATTATGGTGAGGCAGCACACCATGGCAAAGAGATGTGGCAAAGCAGAGTGCTCACCTTATGGTAGTCAGGAAGCAGAAAAGAAGGTTTAACGGATGAATAAACTCTTTAAAGGTGCACTGCTGTCTTACTTCCTTCAACTGGGTCCCACATCTTAAAGTCTCCACAATCTCCCAGTAGTATCAGCAGCTGGGCACCAAGCCTTCGACATGTGGCCACTGGGAAATATCTCAGATCCAAACCATAACAACCCATTCCTAGTATACAATTCAATGACATTTACTAATGGTGCACCAACACCATCACCTTATTTAGAGCATTTTCATCCTTCCACTGAATTCCTCAGACACATTCAACTTAATCGCTATTCCCAGCCCCATCCTCAGCCTTGGGGCACTTTTCTTTCTGTCCCTTAAACCTACCTTTCTCAACATTTTATGTACAGATTCCCATCGGGTTCTGTCCCAATAAACTCAACGTAAGTTGAAAATACAGTAAGTTGAAAATGCATTTAATATATCTAAACTATAATGCATCACAGCTTAGCAACATGGTATGCAGTAGAGGTCCTACTCACATGGCTGACTGAGAGCTGTGGCTCACTGCTGCTGTCCAGCCTCAGGAGAGGACATTATACCATAGATCACTAACCTGGGAAAAGATCAAAATTCAAGAAGTAAAGTATGATTTCTGTTGAACCTGTATTGCTTTTGCACCTTCATAAGGTGGAAAGATCATAAGTGTATCACAAGTTGATGACCACCTGTAAATGGAATCACACAATACGTGGTCTCTTGTGTCTGCTTTCTTACACTTCCTATCATAGGTTGAGGTTCCTCCATGAGCTACATGTCCCAGTAGTTCATGAATAGGATTCAATCGTATGGATATATCAAGTCTTAGATGTTTACCTATGGAGCATTTAGGTTGTTTTCACTTTTTAGCTATTAGGAATAATGCTGCTGTGAACCCATGCATGCAAATTTTGGTGCACACATACACTGTCATTTCTCTTGAAGATGTGCCTATAAGTGGAATTTCTATGTCACATGGTATTCTGTATTGAACTTTTTGAGGAGCTGGTTTTCTCAAGTAATTGCAGCATTTTATATTTCCATTGGCAATGCATGTATATATGTTGTAGGTTTAAGAGAAAGGACATTCACATTAGCAGAAAAACAAGATTATAAGCAGCTGAAAGGCAGGCCATATTATTATATAATGAATATCTGTTACTGTTGACCAAATGATATTTACACTTAAGATTTTAAAAACTTGCCAGGTGAGGTGGCACATGCCCGTAATCCTAGTGACTCAGGAGGCTAAGGCAGGAGATCACAAGTTGAAGCCCAGTCTGGTTAACTTAGCAAGATCCTGTCTCAAAATAAATTTTTAAAAAAAAAGGCTGGGATATTGCTCAGTGATAGAGGGCCCCTGGGACCAATCCCTAGTAACACACACACACACACACACACAAAAAAAAGATTTAAAACACTCTCCAAATCACAATGTCAAGGGTAACTCAGGCCATGATATTTGGGTGCTTTTCTTTTTTTTATAACCTTTTAATATTTTGCATATAAATTTATTACTTTTTTAATGACAGACTTGGATTATAACCTTCATGTTGGTGTTGACATTTTTAAAGTCATATGTATATTATAAGTTCTGAAATCTAAATAATATAGATACATACAAAATGAAAAATAAAGGCCTTTCTCCTGCCTCCCATCTTGTAGCTTCTCATGTCAAAGATAGCTAACTATCTCCCAAGGTTCTGTTTTTCTTCTTAATGCTATTGTCATTTAAAAACAACATGAGGACTAGGGCTGTACCTCAGTGGCAGGGTGCTTGTCTAGCACGTGTAAAGCACTGGGTTTGATCCTTAGCACCACATAAAAATAAACAGATACAATAGAGGCATGCTGTCCATCTACAACTACAAAAACAAAAACAAAACCCCAAAAAATCAAGTTTTTTTAAATTTGTTTTGTTTTTTTTTTCTTAAGATAGCCATGTTCCAGTGTACATACATTCATACATGGCTTAATGACATACACCTTTCTCAGAATACATTCTGAGAAAGGTGTCATGAGGTGACTTTGTCGTGATGTGAATGTGATCGAGTGCCTTCACAAACCTAGATGCTGTAGTCAACTGCACACCTAGCCTGTCTGGTATGTAGGCAGTGGCATTGCCTGTAATGTATGAACAAAACAGTAAGAGATGAAACCAAGCACAAGAGAAAGTGACAGGAGACTCTGCCACTGAGGTATATGAGGGAGGGAGTTGATGGCATAACATGGCATTCTGTTTTATAGTCTACACATGTACATGTGGGAGTACATTCAAAAATAACAATAAAGAATAATATAGTAAACCATAAACCAGTTTATTGTCACTATAAAGTATTAGAAAGAAGAGAATTAGAAAAGATAGCAATAAATAATACTGAGGTTATATTGAAAAGAGAAATTTTTAAAATGCTTACTTGCATTAACCATCTTCTTCCATCCTGGAAGATGCACTTCTCTCTACACCATTCCATACCTTAGCAATGACATCTCAGACAATGAGCTGGGGTGGACATGCCTCTTCCTCCAACTGGAGATATTGATCTGCTGTTGATCTGTATATGCCTGTTGGTGTTTTCTTGAAGTCTATAAAAGTCAGGTGTATGATCATACCCATATTTGTTATCTTTCTAGATTTTTCAAATTATGTCTTCCATCTTCTTCAGTAAGTTAAAAACTGGGAAGAACCTCAGAGACATGTCAGTTTTTGTGTCCTTTACTGTTAAATATTATTATCTGAAAAACCCTAACCATTATTTTGAAACCCCTAGTCTATAGTGCTGTATGTCACAAAGAAGCCCAGCACCTTTGCTGAAATTCTAACATTAAAAAATACCAGACCTTTCATCAGGACCTATGAGATGAGAGAATTATAAATGGCATAGGAGCTAGGAGAAAGGTAGGCAGTGTTTGACAATCACTAATGACTGGAGAGATTTGTTCTTGTGCTCAGCTGACATGTACTAAGTAGTTTGGCACATTGGGAGCCATACAGAACATCTTGGACATCCAGGATGAAGAAGATAAAGCCTTTGCTCATAAGGAAAGTGGAATAGAGGAAAGGCATATATCATTTTGAGATTTAATCTTCTTTCAAAATATATCAGAGATTAAACATATCAGTGCTGTTTTAGGCACTGTTTACCATGCTTTGACATCTGTATATATACTGAGGTACACACTGTTTCATCACATTTTATGTACAACAGAGACACAGGGACTTGCCCAAGGACATAGGTATTAAAAAATGTTGAAGCCAAATTTCAAAAGCAGGCAGCCTAATCTGAACCAGCTTGCTAAAATCATTAATAATACAAGCTTCCTAAATTTAGGAAAAGCAAAGATGCAGAAGGCAAAGTAACTCCCACTAAATGTCTGTGCATCACTGAATATATCTCTTACTTTTTATAGGTCTGTTTTCCCAAATATAAAACTAAGACTCATTTCCATTCTATGGGTCTACCATTGGAAGGATTTCTCATGCTCTGTACAAGACAAGATTAGCTATAATTGAGCAGTGGCACTCTTTGCTGTATTTGGCCTCATTGGGTACTTGTGTTGTACTCAAATCTGACAGTAGAAAGTCGAATTTCTCAGATGCAGCTTGACATTGTGATTTTCACAGTGGTCATTCAAAAATTCCAACTTTTAAAGACCATAGTTTTGAGTTCTTTGTTGCACAAGCACAGTCTGTCTCTATAAAGTAACATGACTAATTGAAGAAGCATGTGAATGTTGTCTAAGAATAGTCACCTAAGGAACCCAAGAACTTTTTCAACAATGCTGCAGTTGCACAAAATCTTTTTGAAATTCTTCTTGCAGAGCTGCTTTCAAAGCCTGGATCTGGTCCTTGACTAGTCATAAGGTTGGCAAATATTCTTCCTTTCAGAGTGAATTCAGGATTTAGAAACAGCCTGAAGTTGTTTAAAGTCAAAATTTGGTGATGAGGTGGATAAGAATAGTTTAAATACCTTTAAACCACTCTGTGAATGAGCTCATGTGTGATCAAAAACAAGATGTGACTATAAAATATTAAGACAGCTTCTGCCCATACTTACAAGCCGTTTTCACACTTTCAAATCTAGATTTATTACTTTGTTAACTGCGTTATGAATACAGTAAACATTTGTAGTTAGTATTCTGTTCCCAAATATTTTTTCAGTGTTTATAATATACCCAGATAGGTGTTGGCACATAATAAGCATTAAAAAATATTTTGAAGATGCAACTGTAATGTATAACTCCTTTTTTTGAAAAGTATACCGTATCTATTATGGAAAACAGTTTTTGAAAAATATCTGTGAATTTCTACAGGGGAGGTTAAGCTGTCACAGTTTCCTTGTGCCATTTTCTACTTCATTACATGTAATGGGAATTTGTATAGGGTTTACTTTTTTTTTTTTTTTCAGTTTTCCTTTCCATGTTATAGTTTTACACCAGGTGGGCCTTTTCCACTGTATGCAAGGCATTACTCTTAACTTTCCCATATGGTAATTACCAATTATTAGCATTAAGCTTTTCCATTACTGCCTAAGTGCCACTAATAGTTAACATCTGGTAGCAGATTGGTCTATTCCCTGGTAAATCCCTGAGCATATTCAAGGCAAGCGTATTTTCCTGTTCTTGACTTCTGGTCATGATAGATTCATTAGCACAGCCGTTACACAGCCATTTTACCTGAAATCTGATTTTTTGACAGTCTCCACTCTTCTTACCACTGTAATTCAGCAAGAACTTACCTAGCACTTACTCCATGCTGGGAATCTGATGCCAAGTTACCCATGTATGATGCCCTTTAGGAGTTCCCAGTTTGGGGATAGGGAGTGGGATGCATACATTACTAATACCATGTGATAGGAATTCCACTTGGTATCAAATTCTATAGGAACAAAGATGTAGGCCATCAGTTTTTCTTGGGATAAGCAGATGAGAGGTGATGTTTGAAGTGAGCTTGAAGGCTAATAAAGAATTCAGCCACAAATTAAAGGGAAAAAAAATTATTCCAAGCAGAGGGAAGAACAAGGATAGTATACTTGTAAGTTGGAATTCTTGTTTTGGATGCCTGCTTAGGGTTTGCTGGAGGCTGGAGTGGTGGGCTTCAGGGCTGAGCAGGGAGAGTGAAGGGGAGGGCTTGGGGTCCCCTGGGCATTCCCCTCCTTGCTTTGCTCTCTGCCTCTCTCCCAGCTTTGGCACTTCTGCCTCTTTGACACTTGGGGAAATCTTTCTCCTCTATGGTCTTCAGTTCCCTCCTCTGTAAAAGGAGAGAACTGAATGGCCAGAGTTGTTAGATTTCTTCCAGCCTGAAGAGGACCAGTCTTTGAAGAAACTGCCCTACTTCTCAGCACTCCGAGATAGCCTCTGTGTAAAGAATTCTATTTGGCTGAACAAACTGAGAAAAGCTTCTTAAATAGGAATAGAATCCTTGCTTTCTTACATGTTTTTGGCCTCTTTATTTATTTTTTTCTTTTGAAGTCTTTCCCTAGGTAAATTTATACTAGTTTAAAGCAGAACTGCCACTGGAACAAACCTAAACTGTCCTCTTTCACATTAAAAAGGTAGATCAGCATTCATGTCGCGTTCAGACAGCCCCTCCTGGCCACAGGGCTTCGTGGACTGGCCACAGTAGAACTGTCTAGTCAAGTTACTTAATTTAAGCCTGTAATACAAATGGAATCGAATTTATTGTCAGTAGAGCTTCAGACTTCTCTAGTATATTTCATATCTGAGAAGAATCATTTATTGCACTTGAATGCAGAATACAATTTAAGGTTAAAATGTCCTTTGTCTCAGAAATGAAATTGGGGAAATAAAAAGGGATATTAGCTGCCCAGTTCAACTTAATGATTGTACTAGCACTTTTAATATACAATATATTATTTATTATTTAAAGTATTTTTCTTACATCAATAATTGAATTTAATGCACATTTTTGAGGACCTACAATTATTAAGCATTATGCTGCATTATAGGATAGTAAGATGTAGTAGGCACAGACCCTGCCTTCAAAAACATTAACATAGATTTACTGTAATTTTTTAACTGAATTTATTTTTAAATTAATTCATAAAAAACTAAAAATTGTACATGTGAACAGGGTACCATGAGATAGTTCAATATATGTACACATTGTGTAATATTTAACCTAATCATATCTATCTCTTCAAACATTTATGAAGAAAACATACAGAATCCTTTCTTCTAACTTTCTGAAATATACTACATTATTGTTCTCTATAGTCATCCAACTATGCAAGAGCCACTGGAACTTATTACTCCTGTATTAGTACTAATTGATCAGCCTTTCCTCATCCCTCCCAACCCCCTACACTTCCCAGCTATTGGTATCCTCCAATCTACCTTAACTTCTATGAGACCAACTTTTTTCAATTCTACGTATGAATGAGATCCTGTGGTATTTGTCTTTCTGTATCTGACTTATTTCACATAATGTAATGACCCCCATTATATCCATGTTTCAAGAATGACAGGATCTCATTCTTTCTGTGGCTGAATAGTATTCCATGGTATATATGTACCACGTTCCCTTTATCCATTCATCAATGCATGGACATTTAGATTATTTTTAGTCCATGCCTAGAAGTAACAAATAGTGCTACAAACATAGACATACAGATGCCTCGTCAACATACTGATTTCTTTCCTTTGGACATATACCTCGTAGTGGGACTGCTGGATCATATGGTTGTTCTAATTTTTTTATTTTTTGAGGAAATTCCATGCTGTTTTCCACAATGGCTATACCAATTCGCATTAGTATGCCAGGGTTCCCTTTTCCCTGCATTCTCACTAGCACTTGTTATCATTAGTCTTTAGATAATAGCTATTCTTACTGGAGTAACATGATTTCTCATTGTGGTTTTAGTTTGCATTTCCCTGATGATTAGTCATGTTGAACATTTTTTATATATTTGTTTGCCCATTTGTGTGTCTTCTTTTGAGAAATGTGTGTTTAGGTCTCTGACCACCCACCACCCACCTTTTTTTTTTTTTTTTTTTTTTGGTGTCACTGTGCTTACGGCCTTGCACATGCCAAGGAAGTGCTGTACAATATCCCCAGCCCTAATTGCCCATTTTTTCAATTAGGTTATTTATTTTTTTGCTGTTGAGTTTCTTGTTATACATTCCAGATAATTTATTACTATAATTTTAACAGTATCTTAATATGACATTAAATATGAATTTTAATCTATTGTGATAAATAAGAATGATAAAATAAGAAAAACTTTTTAAAGAGAATAATGAGGAAGGAACTAGCCCAACATAGGGGTAAAGGAAGGCTTCTTAGGGGAAATGATGAATCTGGGTAAGTTTTTAGGAGGAAGAGGAATAAGCCCCCTCAGGGGAAAAAAAAAAAAGTCATTCAAAACAAAAAAGAGCCTAAATAAAGACACAGTGATGAAGTCATGGCCTGGCAACTATGGAAAGTTTATATAACTTGAACATTAAATTGTATAAAATTGAGTAGCAATACGTGCAGCAGGAACAGTGGTTTGGTGAAAGTTCAAAGAACAGGGATATTTTAATGCAATGAGAAAGAATTTAGGTTTATTATAAGGGATAGGGAGCCCTCAAAGGGATTAACCAGAGATGTGATACAGTCAAGACTGAGCTTTTTAGAGACAATCCGGGGAGCAGCAGGGTTTAAGATAGATTTATTGGCAAACAAAGCAGGAAGCAGGGTTTAGCTGACTGGGAAGCAATCCAAGTGAGATTATTTGATAGGAGAAATGGAGAAAATAAATTTGAGAAATATTGAGAGATAAAACAGTAAGAGCCAGTGATGGATTTGATGGGTAGAGGGAGGAAGCTAGGATGACTCTTATTTTCTCCCTCCAGGAGGGCTGTGTGGGTTGTGATGCCATTATATTAATCCATAAAACATAGGAGGTAAAGAATATTTGCAGTATTGAAATGAATTCTCTTATAAAAAGTCGACATCAGAGTGGAGGTCAGAGCTGGAAGACAGATTTGGGAATTGTTGACCTATAGATTATAGTGGATGGAGACTGGATGGGATTTTCCAATGGAGAGAAGAAGAAACCAAAGACAGAACTTAGGAAGGAACTTAGGAAGCCTATGTTTGGATGAAGATCAATAAAAGAAGCCTATGTTTGGATGAAGATCAATAAAAGAGGCCACAAAAATGCAGGGGAATAAACAGCACAAAAATCAATCAGAGGAAAAGAATCATGAAAAAACTAACAAGGAAAAGAGACTCTTTGGGGGCTGGGGATGTGGCTCAAGTGGTAGCGCGCTCACCTAGCATGCGTGAGACACTGGGTTCGATTCTCAGCACCACATAAAAATAAAATAAAGATACTGTGTCCACCTAAAACTAAAAAATAAATATTAAAAAAAAAGAAAGAAAAGAGACTCTTAAGAGACAGTCAACAGCCACACCACCTCCTTTCATTCACACCCATCCCACTCCTGCCTTGACTCCATGCCTGACTCCCTACTCATCATATGAAACTCTGAGCCAGGAGTTAGTGAGCCAGGCTGGGCAATGACCAGGCACGCAGGGTAACCACTGGGGTTCAGAGCTCTGCTCTGCCCCTTCACCATCTGTGAGACTTCACAATAGTAAGTCACGTGGCCTCTCTGAGCCTCAGTTTCCCATCTGGGTAACAGGAGCCTGTAGTGGAAATTAAGTAAGATTATATATGTGAAGGTATGATGCTGTGCCTGGAAGATACGAGGTATTTGAAGACAGGAACTCGGGTGCTTTTTTTTTTTTTTTTTTTAATGTCATCACACCCAGCCTCGCACAGGGAGGAGAATTCCTGGGAGTGCTGAACTTGAGGGAACAGGAATGCCAGCCAAGTTCTGTGAGCTCAGCGCTGCTTGATGGAATATGAAAAAAAAAAAAATTAAAGATTAAAGAACGAAATCCTCTGAATTGAATTTAAAATAATATAATAAAAACAGCTTTTGAATTTAATGTAAATGGAATTGAAATGATGATCTTACTGGAATAAGAAAGTCAGATAGAATCAACAATGACTCCAGAAAAGAAGACAGAAAGTGTGTGTGTGTGTGTGTGTGTGTGTGTGTGTGTGAGAGAGAGAGAGAGAGAGAAAATAGTCTTGGTGCTACCAAAACCAGCATTAAGAGAACTACTATAATGCCCTTAGCACTTACTGATGTAGAAGTCACTAGTAAACTTTGCCAGGGAAATTTTAGTGGTATGACAGGCATAGAGGTTAGACTGTCACGGATTGCGTAAGTGGGAAATGAGGAAGCAGACACCGCATTTATAGACTAGAACGTCAAGACATTCCACCGAGAAATAAAGGAAAGAGAGGAAGGTAACTAGAGCAGTGAGGTCCATAGAAGGTTTTATGTTTTAGATGACAGAGTGTGATAAACTAGGAGAAAGAGCCAGCAGAGAGGGAGAAGATGATGTAGCACATCTGATAACTGATGGAACAAGCCCAGAAGCTTCAGCAAATGGGCTCCAATATGAATAGGAGAGAGACTTTACATCTTGCAACTGGAGGAACAAATAGACTCAGACAGTGCAGGTACAGGTAATTGTAGCTCAAGAGAAGGTAGGTGGCTGCTCTAATCTGTGCACTTTAAATTTCAGCTTTCTTAGAGAAGTCACAGCATGGCTTTGTTCCTCTAGTGGGTGAACTGTTTGATTAGAGGCTTGAGAAGTACGGAGATTGTTTGGAGTATGAGTTGAAGGAATAGGAATGGAGGGTGTCCAAGAACAGCTGGGGCCCAGCTGACAACAAAGGCACCAGTCCACAAGGACTGAATGTTTTCCTTTTCAACCTCAGCATGCATGAACTAGTACATGAAAATTCGGATCTAATGTGGGAAGGAGGGTAATAGGTTGAGTGGATGTTGCAGAAGAACTGGAAAATGGAATGATCACTGAAATGTGTGGTCTGAGCTATCTCGGGAAGTAAGTAAAGTCCAGAGGGACTGACAGGCTGGAAGACCATGGAAGCACAGGAGGGGAGGGTGGCAGCTGGATGAGAATTGGAAGAGTAGGCGATCACAGGCAGACAGTGGGGACATTGGAGAGGTTATGGTGGTGAAGGGTTGCCACAGGGAGCTTTATAAGCACCAGTGAAACCAGGCTTTAACCCAAGTGATTACTGTGATGTGGCAGTAAAGGTCATGAGTTGTTAGATACCATCCAGAGAGACAATGAAGTGTCCATGTGTCAGAGTTCTCAAGAAAGGGAACAATACGACTAGGCATGGTGCCACATACCTATAATCCCGGCCACTCAGGAGGCTGAGGAATGAGGATCACAACTTCAAAACCAGCCTAGGTGATTTGGGGCAAACCTCAGCAACTCAGTAAGACCCTATCTCAAAAGAAAAAATTACAAATATTTTTTAAAGGACTGGGGATGTCGCTCAGTGTTAAAGCACCCCTGGGTTCAGTTATTAGTGCCAAAAAATTAAAAAGGGAGCATATATCAGAGAACGAAAGCAATAAGGAAAATCAAAGACACCTAGGATAAGAGTGACCTGTAGGAGGTTGGACTTTCTCAATATACAAGTTTGAACAGAGGTGAAATTTTATTATACAGTATTTTTTTATTCAAGTGAACTAACAACAAAAGCAATTAGAAACAAGAGAATTCAGTAAGCTGGCTGACTTACCAAATTTTAAGTCAAACCAAATAGCTTTCTTACCAAATTTTAAAAAAGAAATTGGAAAAAGAGTTATGGATAAGAATCCTAAAATATAAAATGCCTAGAGATAAATTTAATAGGACTTAAAGTAAAACAATGTAACTACTAAAAGTATAACTTGAATAATTGTTTACCTTCTTCAGAACTTTGGGACTGCAAATTGGTACAACCACTATGGAAAGTAATATGGAGATTCCTCAGAAAACTTGGAATGGAATTACCATTTGACCCAGTTATCCCACTCCTAGGTTTATGCCCAAAGGACTTAAAATCAGCATATTTTTTAAAAAAATATTCTTTTTTTAGTTGTAGATGGACACGATATCTTTATTTTGTTTATTTATTTTTATGTGGTGCTGAGGATCAAACCCAGTGCCTCACATGTGCAAGGCAAGCACTTTGCCACTGAGCTACAACTTCAGTCAGCCCTTAAAATCAGCATATTACAGTGTGTGGCCACATCAATGATTATAGCAGCTCAATTCACAATAGCTAAACTGTGGAACCAACCCAGGTGCCCTTCAACTGATGAATGGAAAAAGAATTGTGGTATATATACACAACGGAATATTACTCAGCCTTAAAGAATGAAATTATAGCATTTGCCAGTAAATGCATGGGACTGGAGAATGTTATGCTAAGTGAAATAAGCCAATCCCAAAGAACCAAAGGCTGAATGTTTTCTCTGATAAGCAGATGCTAAGTCACAATAAGAGGGGAGGGCAGGATGGAGAACAGAAGTACTCTGGATTAGACAGAGGGGAGTAGAGGGAGGAGAGCAGATATGGGATAGGAAGGATAGTAGAATTAATTGGACATAATTACCCTATGTGCATATATGATTACATGACTTGGGTAACTCTACATCATGTACAACCAGAAGAATGAGAAGTTATACTCCATTTATATATAATGTGCCAAAATGCATTTTACTGTCATATATAATTAATTAGAACAAATTCAAAATTTTTTTTAAAAAGAGACTTTAACATTACAAAGTGTTCCTTAAATTTATAAGTTTAATGCAACTCCAACAAAGGTCAGACTCAAGAAAACATTATGGAATGATCCTAAAATTTTTTCTGAAAGAACAAGGATATCCAGGCAAAAATCTGAATGATGGTAAAATAGATCTATAGCTTATCATGGTGAAACTATCCTGATGAAGGCTCAGAAAGAAATTCAGATATATCTGGAAGTATTTTCAAAACTGTGAGGAAAAGATGAGACAAGAGGCCAACCATATGGGAGAAATTAGAGCTGGAAACCTATTCACTCTATAACTAAAATTAGTTTCTGATTGATCAAGTGTTCAAACACCAAAAAGTAAGAACCATGAAATACTAGAAGAAAATAAGAACCACTATATAATCTTGAAGTAGGAAAAGTCTTGCTGTGCATGGAAGTAAATTCAGAAATTAAAAAAAAAAAAAAAGATTGACAAATTTAACCAAAATAAAAAATGTGATAATAAAGTAAAGCACTATAAAGACCATCAATTTTGGATTAGCTTAGTGAACTACACAGAAATATAGTGGGATATTTCATAGCATCTATGAAAGGTGGCGTTTATGTCTATTCATTTGAGCAAAATAATCTCAGGAATATTTCTAATGTTTTTTAATTGTGAAATACAAAAAATTCATATAACATGATTCAATTGTGTAAAATTCCACATAAATATTTCTGTTCATTGAAATCAGCAGGAATCTCCCAGCCTACCTCCCCCTGTTTCTTTCCTATCCCTCCTCATATTTAGGTCATTTGATCATCCTTACTAGGGAGAACCATAGCTACTAATGCTGGCACATAGAACATTTCACAGTTATCATTTCAATGGCTAATCCCTACAATAAAAATTTGTAAATGGAAAATATGTTTTAATTTTAATGAGAAAAGCTCCTCCAATGAGAATTTTCTTAGAAGTGTGTGAGCCAGGTTATTGGAAGCTCTTAATGAAATATACTTCTGAATTCCAACCATTTTACTACTAAACCGAAAAGAAATCATGTGATAATTGTGAGAGTGGATCACGGGATTATATCTATTCAATGTTTTGTTTCCTAGCATTAAAAATTTTAAATCAATTCAGAACACTTTTTGTATGGCAAAAACAAGTTTTTAAAAAAATATTTTTAATATATTTGTGTGTTTTTCAAATATAAAACATTTAATTTTTTTTAAAAGTCTCACAACATCCTAAGGCAGAAGGAATTATTTTTCCTGATATGTGTATGAAGACAGTTCAGAGAAGTTAACTGTCCCCCTGAATACCAGGAAAAATAGAAACAGACACAGGATTTGAATTTAGTACATGGACCCCCAGACTCCTAATCTCATTTTCACCACCTTCTTCGCCCAAAAAATTAATGTCAGCCATAGTTTTGAAACAAATGCTTCAAAACCATATTTAAAATTCATTTTCCAATGTATAGTCAGTCACATGTTTACATTATAAGTCTTCTAGATTTTTCTGTAACCCTCCTGCTCAAAATCCCTCCCTAAACATTTAATATACCACACATACTGGGTATCTCAAAATGAAATGCGGTCCTTATTCCTTCTCCAAGAATGTTTTAAAAATTAATACCTATGATTCTAAGAAGCTTGTGGTGGAAACCGTAACAACCACAAATCAAACAAAAAATAAAAATGACCAGTAATTGTGTCTCCCAAGTAAAACCCAAAAGTGGTTCATACTTTGATTTTGAATTGTGTATCTAATATAGAAACTTTATTCCTAAAGCTAGCACTACAGATTCATCATTATTAGGGATTGTTTTTCCATAGCCCTGATTTGTGCTGATAAATGTCTCCCAATTTCCCTAATAACATTGCTGGGTGAAAGAAAAAAGGAAATTTGCTTTCCATTTGTCCCAATAATCTCAGCTTGGTTGATATTCAGTTCAATGATTCCAAGATTTTCATGGTTATAAGACTTTAAAGAGGTATGAAGTAGGGCTAAGGAGTGCATTTTTACAAGGCGGTCTTTCTTCAGCCCCTGTTAGTTCCAACACAGAAGGTCCTTTGGCCACACTTTGAGAACCATTAGTTTATGGAGTTCACAGACAGTTTACCGTATCACTTAAGTGCACTTGAAATGACCCATAGTAGAGAAAAGGAAAGTTCTTTAGTCTAATTTATATTCTCAGTCTTAATAAGTGTTGCAGTCTGTGTATTTTCTTTGCTGAGCCAGAGTCCCACTAACTAGAAAAGCCAATAAGGACCCTCCAGGCAAAATCTGGAGGGTCAGGACCCTCCCACTTCCTGTCTCACATCTCTTTACCCCTTTGTCCCCTTTGTCCAGTTACTTGCTGTTCTTCTAGTTATGTTAACATTATCGATAACTTTAATGCACAAGAGCTGTTTTGGTTATCCATGCTTTAAAAAAATATTAAATGGAAAATTCCAGAAATAAATAATTTATGTTTTAAATTGCATACATTTCTGAGCAGGACAACAAGATTCCTTGCCTTCTACTCCATCCCACGAGGGCACAAACCACCCATTTTCCAGCATATCCGCTCTATATACTACCTATCCGTTAGTCACTTAGTAGCTGGTTTCACTGCTACTGACAGTCATGCTATCATAGTGGAAGTGTTCGAGTAACCCTTACTTACTTAATTAATAACAGCTCTAAAGCATAAGAACAGTAATATTGGCAGTTTTATTACAGTATATTTTTTATAATGTTGTGTTTTATTAGTAGTAATTACAATTAACTGCTTACTGTGCCTAATTTATAAATTAAATTTTATCATAGGTATGTACGTAAGAGAAAAAGTATATTATATATAGGGTTCAGTACAATCTGAAGTTTCAGACGTCCATTAGAGGTTTCAGGGTGTGCCTTCCATGGGTAAAGCGGGACCACTGTACCTTTGTTGTCTTCTATGTATAAATCAGTCTTCTCTCAGCTTTGATGGGGACTCCACCAGTGACTTCATACATTCATACTGTTATATTCACAACAAAATTATGAGCTGCAAAAGAGACATATACCCTCCACCATTCATCACCGCTACCCTCACCACTAATACTGGCCTACCTCTTCTAAAGATAATTCCAAAGAAATATAAATGGAGCACACTGGAGTAAGAGGCCCAATGGCCACACTGGGGTAAGAGGCCAGATACAAGAATGGTGGTGAGAGGGTTCAGGAGCTCTACAGAGAGGGGTCCTTCCCATTATCTCTCACTATTGAGCAAACCATACTGTGCAGATGTCTGCCTTAAAAACAAGCTGGCCCTCTAGCTTAGAAGAGATTTCCTCAGTGCTCTTTCTAAAGTAACCTGCCCATTTGGTATCTGGATAGGATTGGAATTATTTTTGCATACAAGCTGTTTTTCGTGAACAGAATTCTATAGGTTTTTTTTTTTTCAAAGAACTTCTTGCAAGGATAAGGGTCAAGTGTCATTTGAGAATCACATACTTCTGAGAGAACTGACTCTTGCATCTAGAACTCCATATTTTGTTTCAAATCCACATACTGCTCATTTTTTCAAATGGCTACAAGACTGTTCCGAGGTCAACCTAACCCTGCAAATCACAAAGACAGGTGAACATGCCTGTATGAAAGCCCAGACAGTCTAATACCAGCATAGCCCCAGGCCTTGCTGACACACGGTGTTGATGGACTGACACCTCGCCGGCGTCTGCCATTACTTAGGCTTCTCTCAACACTGTCCATTGGCTGTGGGGCAAAGGTTACAGGATAGGAGTAGCTGCCACATAAGGCCCAGACAGGATGCAGGTATGGCTCCATCTTTCAACCAAGTCATGGAAGCTCATCCCCTTTGATACATTCTGTTCACAATTATAACTGCTTTATATTGTTCTGTGTAATTGGGAATCTTTCTTCCTTTATCTTCAAGGAAGCCAGATTACTGGCCCAGATGTTGAGATTAGGGAATGTCATTTCTGTTTTTTCCTCCCCACAGAATAGCCAGAGCAGGTAGCCCCCAAGAGAAAAGGGTATGGTCCCAGGGGATATCCAAGAGGATGCCTCCTACATCTCTGCTGGCCCCAGCCATCTGGACTAGTTCAGGGAATGTGACCTTCCTGAGTCCCTTTCCAGGTACCCAAATACCCAGCCACATGCCTACAGCTGCCTTAGTCTACTCCAGACCTGAATCCTACCATATAGAGCTGATACCTACCCTGCAGGGTGGCTAGGTTTCACTCATTTTAAAAAATCAATTATAGTTTCTGATCTTTTTGGGGCTCAATATATTAGTTTGTTTGGGTTTTTTTATTGTTGTTGTTTTTAAAGAAACAATCTGGAACTATGTACTGTAGTAGTTAACAGATGAAAAAATAATGTTCTGGGGGATTTGCTTCAAAATAAATAAGAAGTGTAAGTAGTGGGCTTGGATATAGATTAAACAAGTTTAACTTTCAGGTTTATACTATTCTGTCAACTTTAAGTGACTACCCTTAATTACTCAGTTATGCTGTAAATTTATTAATCTCAAAAGGTAGACCCGTCTGAGTTTTTCTATGAAACCCAACAGCAACCATGACTGATTTTCAAGTATTGCCACTATTCCTTTTATCAATGATTTGTAACTTCTTTCATCGGAAAGAAAATGCATATATACCCTAAGTCTCCTTTCCTCAAAGCTTTTTTAAATGGAAGAGGGGGAAAGTCTGGGTTTTCTAAATTTGAGAAAGATCTGACAAAGAGCAGCTATGACAGAGATCTGACAGAGACACAGGCTATGACAGGGAGGGCTGGTGGGGAGGCAGGAAAGTCCAGGCTCTTATTAAGATACCAAAATATGATAAACATCCCTTTCAAAGATGCTACTCCCAGAAACTGCCTTTGGCTACTCTTAGGAAGCCACAGATCATGGGATAGAGATTCTTCTTCTAGAGCCTTCTCCATTTCTGAAATGGAGTAGAGTGAAGAAAAACAAACCCCATTTTCTTCCAGTTTCTTGCAGTCTGCAATATCTAGACATCACCCTTTAAATTCTAACAAAGCAAAGCAAACTAAGGCACTAAGGTCCCTCCCAGCAGGGTTGACAAAGTCATCAGCCTCGTAACTAGGCCAACTCCCCTACCTTTCACCCAGTTCTATGGGAAGGAATGGTAAAGCTTCCTCAATGGAAATGTTTCTTCCTTACCCGCGACTTTTGCAGGAGACTTCTATTTTATCTTTGTGTGAAAGAATTGGATAGGTAGCTGTTGCCCCACCCAAACTGCCCTCACATGTTTAGTCTAAGTTTCCAGAACAGGATTTAGCCCCCAGAAGAAAAGTTCTCTGGCTCCCATGCCAGTCTTCCCAAGCCCAGGAATTTCAAGTGAAATACATCCCTTCCTGTTGCTATTTATTACTGTCCAACATAGCCAAAAAGGACTGTAGGCCAGAAATCAGCAAATCTGACCTTTAAGGCTGAGTTCAAGAACAGGAAGTACTGGAGGTAGATGAATTGAGCATCTTTGTAGGGATAAGAGATGTGATAAGACCACAACTCTATCCTTCCGAGGCTTATGGTCTAAGCAAAGGAAAGACAAGCAAACAGTAGCCCATTCATAATTTTTAAATAAACCTAGTATAAAACTATAAAGGAGATTGGAGCAGGCTTCATCTAGGGGGTGACCCAGCCAGAGATAAGTTTTGAAAGATGTGCAGTGCTCTGGGGAGACCTCAAGAGAGGGCATTAGCAGCCCAAGCACAGTGTGTTTGGGAGAAGCATGACAACATTTTAAGAGTCAGAAAGGGAAGTGTCAGAATGGAGAGGACCTGTTTGCTGTACTCATCTTCATTAGCAACTGATAACTGATAACCATAAGATTTTAAAGAGGGTGAAGGAATGATGTGATCATTTTGGAGCTTTTCAAAGAAGCAAAGTGATCTTCCACACAGATGAAAGGAGAAGGTGTCACATACAACTCTGAAGTTGGGAGGGACAAGTGGCTCAGGCAGGAGACTTTAAGGACATTACTAGCTAAGCCAACCAACTAAAGAAAGAAAAGGAGGAAACTTAAGTAAAAAATATTAAGGAGGTGAAATCCACAGGCTCTGGTGTGTGGCTGGGCTTGCTGAGCAAAAGATAGACAAAGTATGAGAATAACAGAGGCTCGATCACTGAGGCTGCAGATGTGTGGTTCTTAGTGTCCTTACCTTTGTTTCCTTCTCTGTGGAGTGTGGGTAGCACCTGTCTCACATGCATACCCCAGAGATTGGCAGGACCATCATGGGTGCAGGTATTCTTTGAGGATAGCAAGATATAATGCAAGTGTAGTCATCTGGAAAATCCAGTAGGAAGGAGTGGCAAGAAAGAAGGAAAAAACAAAGAAGGTGTGTTTTCCAAAGCAACACGTTCTTCATGCAGATAGAGAAAATACATATTTGTGGTGGGAGAAATTAAGGATAGGAAATATGGATGTCAGAAGTAAGACTAAAATCTGTTCAGAATCAATGTTTATTTCCTTAAAAGAGGTACTATCATGTATAAATTACATTAAATCTAATATTCCTATCCTGTACAAGTTAATTGTATTTAAAATATTGGGATAAACATCTCTTTTCAATAATAGTGAGGAATTATCACTAATTCTGCAATTATTCCATATTGATACATATATAACTATAACTGTATATTTTAAAATTTTGCTATGCTAATAATAATATGGAACAACTCTATATTATTGACAACTAATATGTACAATATGATATATAGAATATGATACTAATTAGATATTGATACTAATATGTATAATATGATATGCAGAATATGATAAATTCTAGGAAAAGCCAAATACATTTAAGAAACATTTGCTTTCCTAGGTAGATTACATTACATTTGTTAAAACCTCACTCAAAATGCAAATAATAAAAACCGTACTCTTATTTTTTTGTCAGGGGGTAGTATGTGTCTAGTTTGGGAGTGTTTTGGTTAAAGCAAAGCTTTCTAAAGAAAACTGCTTTATCTAATATATAATTGTCCTATTCTTAAGAAACAACAGTGCCTTTCCTAGAAGTTCAGTCCTATTAATTTTTTATCTAGTTTTTTTTTATATTTGTAATTCCATTTTTCATGTTGGGTATTGCCATGTTGCCCAGGTTAGCCTCAAACTCCTGGGCTCCAGTGATCTTCCTGCCTCAGCGTCCCTCAAGTAGCTAGGATTACAGGAATGCACCACTGTACTCTGCTAATTTTTTTCTTGGAAGAGTCCTGAGTTTTAATAATACATGGCATTTTAACAAAGAATGTGCTAATGACATCCATACAATCCAAGATATGTTAGTTACTTGGTATGACTTGCAAGTTCCAGTATGGCACAGCCCCTATGGATGTCCTGTGCTGCCCTCAGACGCATCCAGTCCGAACTATGAAATCAGAATACAGGAAGCAGAGGGGGTAGAAATGGGGAGTTTGAGAGAGGGAGAAACAGCAGTGCCAGGTTTCTGGAGCACTCCATACTGTTTTGGATTCTCAGTGCCTTTAAGTCTACAGTGGTGCCCACACATCTTGGTCTTGCCCACACATCTTGGTCTTTGAACTCACTCTGACTTTTGATCTATTTTTTACTGTCCCACATGGAACAGAAAGACAGAGTTACAGGAAATAAAGAGTGTAAGAGGAAGGGAAGGGCTTTAGTCATCACGGCTGCCAGCCAGGGTGACAGGAGGCTGTTCTTCCCTCCAGTGCTGCAGGTCCAATTGCCTACTCCCCCCGGTGAGGGCCAGAGTAGTACAGCTCAGCTCCATGGGGACAGGAACAGTTCTCAAAACAAAAGCAAACATTTGTCTCTTCCGAGTTTTCTCCTAATGGCCCTCGTTTTCACTTGTCTGTTTTAACGTTAAATGTTAGAGCACTATTAATAGGTATGATGTTCCTTTCTGGCCAAATACACGTATTTCTGGCATAATCTATTCTGCTCCCTCTTCCCCTCAATAAAATTTGTTATCGTGGGTATAATTTCACTAAGGTCATAACAAGAGAATTGAAACTTAAGAGGATTTACATGAAGGAATGTCCTGCCTACAAAGTGTATTAGCAAGGCCTCTCTGGGGCACCTCTTTCCTTCTTTCACTTTCTACCTGATCCTCATTCATTCTATTCCTGGAAGCAAAAAACCTAATATCTTCATCTGTTATCGGTGGTATGACAAAACACTGTAAACTAGGTAGCTTATAAACAACAGAACTTCTCACAGTTCTGGGAGCTGAAAGTCCAAGATCAAGATACCAGGAGCCGGACACAGTGGCTCACACCTCTAATCCCAGTGGTTCAGGAGAGGCAGGAGGATCACAAGTTCAAAGCCAGCCTCAGCAAAAGCGAGGCACTAAGCAACTCAGTGAGACTCTGACTCTAAATAAAATATGAAATAGGTCTGGGGATGTGGCTCAGCAGTCAAATGCCCCTCAGTTCAATCCCTGGTACCCTCCCTCCCCAAAAAATGATGCCAGGAAATTTCCTATTTAGTAAGGACCTGCTTCCTGCTTTGTGGACACCTGTCATTTTACTGTATCCTTATGGAGGCTGTACACTCCCTCAGTCTTCTATTGTCTGGTTTTTTTTTTTTTTTTTGACATGGTGATGTATGCTTTTTTTAAAATTAGTGCATATGAATTATACAGCAGAATAAGTTTCATATTGTCATATTCATGCCTGCGTCCCACTTGTGAGGGTTCTACTTTTTTTTTCCTTCTAATTTTTTTTTTGTAGTTGTGTATGGGTATCACACCTTTATTTTATTTGTTTATTTTCATGTGGTGCTCAGGATTAAACCCAGTGCCTCACACATGCTAGGCAAGCACTCTGCCACTGAGCTTCAGCCCCAGCCCGGGTTCCACTCTTGTGACCCAAGGATCTTCCGAAGGGAACAACTCTTAATGCTCTCACCTTGGGCATTTAGAGGGCAATGTAAGAATTTTGTGGAAACACAAACATTCACACCATAGCATTACTGACATTATTCTCTTGCCATACCCATCTATCAGAAGATACACAATCATTTTTCTCAGTGGTGTATCATTTTCATAAAATGTCTCATCTCAAAATCGTGGCAAGACCTGTTATTGTCCCAACTAGAAGTCCTCTGCTCAACTGCACCCTCCGCCCCCCATCAACACCTCAGCCATGCAATTCCTTAGCATTCTGCTTACCTCCCAGTCCTCATTCTACAAATGCTGCCTCTCTTTGTCATTCCTGAGGACCCACATACTGTTCTTTCTCATTCTTTGCATGCTATAACTTTTTATGACTTTAGCCTGAAATCCTCAATCTCCCAGTTTTGTACTATCTTGGTCTTTTGTTCTTTCAAAACAGGGTTCCAAACTGATTTCCTCTATGATGGACCTCACTTAATTCTGAAAATCCCAAGGAACACTGCCAACATTATTTTGAGTTATAATAGAATTGATAGCACAATGGGTTTTGGGTTTTATCCATGTGTTTAATCTCTTCATCTCAACTCTGTGTATTGGAAATAGGGCCCATGCCTATGTTTGTTCTTCCCTACCAGGTGGAAGTTCAAAAACTATACATGTGGCTATTTATCAAGCATATAGGATCGCTTTTGGTGTAGACCAGATTTTCATAATGAAAATTTTAGATGGCCTTACCCAAAGACAGGTGAAAGAACTTAGCTGCTATTAAACTCCATGATTCCTACTCTTAAAGATAGGATCACTTATAAATTTGACCTGTTGCAAGTCTGGTTTATGTAAAGAGCTTTGCTTCATTTTATCATTCAGAATTGTCTTTAATTCCAAGTGGCTATTTTGATTTATTACATGGCATATTTCTTATATCACCTCCAAAAAAGATATTTCCAAAGACTACGTTGCTTTCCATAATCCATAGCTATTTCTAAAGGACCTGAGCTACTTTCTAATTTTATTTGATATGCATGATATTTTAAATATTTACCCTAATAGCTGAAGATTTGTTAATTGTACTTAATCTACATTGTTTTTCCTGGACATTATGTTATGTTCTTGTGCATTTCTGTCTTTCAGTTTGGGTAAGGTTTTCATTATATTTTAAAAATCTGTTTTTCCCGAAATAGATGCCTCAGGCCAAAAACCTTAACCCAATAGATGCCATATAATATATCTTAGGTGTATGAAAAGGGGCTTATTCTGGTAGTCAGCAATTACTAGCAGAATAACAGTTTCAAAAGGGAATGGAAATAGAAATATGAAAAATATTTAAAGTCTTGGCCCCTGAGGAGGTTATATTCTGATTTGATAACTGAGACGTATTCAGTATATATTTACAGGAATTTTGTTAGGATTAAGCAATGCAAAATGATATTTACTTACGTGCTCAGGTTGTGAGTAACAAAAGAGAACTATCAGCAGCATCAGTCTACCTTGACGGGAAATGAGAGAAGTCAGTTCTGCCTCCTTCATGGATTTTCTTGTCATTTTCCTTTATTGTTTTCCAACAGTGCTTGGCCTCAAAATGCCACTGCTGAGAAGTTATTTAGCTCGATTATGGTTTTGCTTAGTATTGTTATTTCTTCCAGTAATAAAGGCAGTATTTTCATATGGTTTCAAAATATTGCTCACCTAACAGTCAGTTTGAAGGATAAGTTTACACACAATGTTAATTCAGCAGAGGGAAAGTGAAAAGATTGCACTTTTCCTCCTCCCACCCCAGCTCTCAGCAAGGCCCTCTTCCAATACAACTGCTCACCACATTTGGGAGGGATGTTACCAGGTACATTTCAAGACAAAAATGTAAGCCCAAGCCTTTTTTAAAAATATGGATTTTTGTCTTGTATTGCAAAATATCTCAGTTATCCGATCAACAAGAATTAATTGCACAATTTCACATCCAGACATTGGAAATACAGCAGGGAGAAAAGGAGGGTGTAATTGGACTGTCCTAAGACTGGAAATATGGCAGTGTTGGGGAAGCAGGAAGGGCATTGCAGGCCAATAGTACATGGAGGGAGGATGGAATGGGACATAACCTAGGGCATGGTGTAAGGACCCACAGTCAGGCCTGGAATGGAGAATTTCTTTTTGAAAAGTAGAAAAAGGGGGACTGGGAAACTCTGGAGGGTCATGGCTCATGTCCAGAGGCCTCATCTGATGCTCATAGAAAGCCATTGTTGGCTCAGGAGCAGCGGCATGATATAATGGAGGCGATGTCTCAGGAGAATGAATCAGGCATTGATGTCCCAAGACTTGGAGAGGGACACCCCAGAGATTGGAGATCATTGCTGCATGTTCCAGGGGTGGAAGGGGCAACTTCGGCAGCTGCAGCTGTGGACTTCATTTTAAGGCACCAACGAAACTCTTGGGGGCTGTTTTTTATTTGTTTATTTGTTTGTGTTTAACATAAGCTAGTTTTCTGTCCCTTCTGAAATCAGAATCTTGAATCAAACACTTTGTGGAATAATGTGAGTTGCCTCAAGCTTTGAGAAAAGTAATGATTTAGAAAAACAGACTTGGGAGTAAATGTGAAGGAGGAAATGGGACAGTGACTTGCCCATTTTTAATGGGAGCAGAGAGCGAGCTCTGTGAGATCAGATTAAAGAAGTGCATTGGAGCCAGATGGAGGCCTCAGCTACACCATCCTCCAGCCCTGCTGTTGCATGAGATTGAGGTGTTATTCTGCTGTGGCAGTGTCTTGGGACTCAACAGAATTACTTTTCAAGCTGGCACAAATCTTCCTCTGAAAAGTCGTTTACTCTTTTGAAAATTGTTCATTTCTTCTAGGCTCTTTCAGTTTTTTAGGCTGTTAGTAACAATGTTCTTTCTATTATATCTAAAACAGACCTAAAAATTCCTTCCTCTTGTGTTCCTGTAACTGTTCATAGTAGCAGTGCCATGGATACCATCCCCCAGATAACCTCAGGATTTCTCTCTGTTGCTTTCTCCCCATTCATTTTGGTGTTATCTCTGGAGTATTTCTCCAGTACAGGCTCTGCTTCCTGCCTTCCAATGCATCCCTCATCTGCCTTTCCATTTTCTGTCTCCAGCCTCCCCAGTTCTTGTACACCAACATGAGAATAATCCTACAGAAGTACATCTCATCAGACTCTTCGTGAGGTGTATGGGGAAAAGTGGGTACTGAATATCTGGTCCTTTCATTCCCCCTTTTTACAAATCTTCAGTTAATCCTGACTGCCAATCAAAGTCTAAAAGCAGCTCTTTCCCGTCAGGAATCAAGCTTCATGGCCACCTAACTACTGCTGCTTCCTTCCTGCTGCCTGTACTTGAGAAAACACCAAGCTGCTAGATTTCCTTGTAAGCATGTGACTCCTCCTTGGTATGATTTAACTTCTGACTTTCTTCATGTTTCTTATCCCTTCTGGTATCTCTGCCCCTCCAAATCATATGTACCCAGCTCAAATGTCAATCCTTCTACAATCAGTTCTGCACAATTTTGGCATTCTGTGGGCAGAAGGGGTACTTAAGACTGCCAGGTAGTAATGGAAGATTTTAGTTTTTCCAATCTAAGGAACTATTTTGTTTTTACTGGTTTATAAGACAAATAGAGATATTATTTACATTTCTACTTTATTGGACTGAAATATGTTTCTGGCACTTACTTTGTGGGTTTTCTTTCTTTTCTTTTTTTTTTTTGTTTAATTGAGAAAGATAGGTCGCCTCATGCCCACACAATGCTGTGCTTATTTCTTTTACAAAACATCCTTCATTCTCTTTACAATTAGAAGAAATGAATTCCTGATTTCTTTATGCTTATCATCTGTGTTGTTCTTTGTGCGCTCAAATAAAATTCCTAGTAAAAGCTAAGTACCTTGAAAACACAGAATCTGGCATTGGGTTTTACACAGGGTATGAACTCCTCCGAAGATAGTAGATTGATCTATTTTTGTTATTCACTCTGCATTTTACACTTTATCTACAGGGATATTAATAAAGATTTTTTTTTAATTTTTAGAATGTTTACCTAAATGATGTAATGCACTAAAATTTTGTGATGAAGTCAATACCACCTCACCCATCCGTGACTAAAAGTGGTTGCCACTTTTAACAGTATGGATTTAAATTGAATTAGTCACCTTACTATCTGTAAAAATATATGTCTCCTGCTCTTTCTTGCTTTATGAATTTTAAACCTTATCTCTCAACTTCCTGTTTTGATGGAAAAGACTCAGCTCACTGACACTGCTGACCTCTCTCTCTTCCAACTCCAATTTTTTTCTTCTTCTTCTTCTTTTTTGGTGCTGGGAATTGAGCTCAGGGCCTTGTGCATGCTAAGCACATTCTACCACTGAGGTTCAGTCCCCAGCCCCCTACTCCCAGTTTTAAATGGCATAATACCCCTTCCTATTCTCTCATGCATTTTTTAAAATCAATTTAACTTCCCACTTTTTAGGATAAGAAAGCAGTAGCCTCTGCCCTTCACCCTCCCATTTTCTTCTTTAGTAATGCTTTCTCTTTCCCTTGCTCCCTGCGTCTCTCCTCTCTGTTCTCTTTCGAACCCCTGTTCATTTAATATACATGTGCCTGCCTTACAGGTGTCTTCTTTTGCCCTCTTGCCTTTTATCTTTCTGAATGTCTCCCAGCCCTTGGTTAATATATAGATCTCATGACGAAGGTGACGTTCTAGTATCCACTTGAAGGAGAGGAGGGAAATCGCGTGACTCTCTGAGGAGAGCAGGCCAACAGAAATCTCTCCTCATATCTTGGGGTGTGGCTGGGCTGAGTGAGCAAGGGTCAGAGAGATTAGGAGAGTGGATAGGGCACCCTCCTGATCTGGAGTCCTTGTTAGGTTATGTTAAGGATTTGGACTCTGGGAGAATTGGGAAAAAAAATGGTCCTTTCTGCTCCAAGATACTGAAGTTCTTTTTTATGGGGACTGTCTTCTCTCTGAAGATAGTAATTAGGTTTGGGGATTTGTTTTGGGTTTTTTTTTTTTTTAATATTTCTTTTATGCTTGTTTGTTTTTATTTTCTTCTGGTTTCTGCAGTGAGTTTCCTTAGGATTTTACTGTCTTATTTGTCAAGGTTTATCTTGGCCTTTTCTTTCAGACTTTCACAAGTTTTCTTAAAGATCTGACAATCTTTGCTTATTGTTTCATATTTAAGAACAAAGGATTAGGGGGAAAAGAAGAGATTAGAGTATCTATCCTGGACCTTTGTTGTCCATGGATAGGGAGATGGCTTCTGTCTGAAGACTGCCTTATTCAAAATGGAAGGTCAGGGGTGTGACCTGGGGCTCCCTCCCTTGTACTAGGTACCCTGGTTTCTGTACCTCAGGTTTTAAGGTTTTTTAGAAATGAAACTTCTGATATTTTCACTCTTGGGCTAAACTCTTAACTGCCTGCCATTTGGGTCTGAGCACAGGGACTGAGAGAGGGCTGTCAAAGGTTTCTCACAGGTACACCTTCAAATCTAATGTTTTGAGCAACTTCTCACCTACCCCTCCTATAGCACCTCTCTGAATTGCTGACAAACAGGTCTCTGTTCTCTTATGTCACACTGATGCCCATACTCTAAACTACTTGGCTGCATGAGTGAATATTGTACTTTATGTTCTGTTCCCCATATTTCAGAAATTTGGAGAAATACCTCTTCTAATGATGGTTTCCTATCATTCTTATATCAGAATTATTGCATCTTTTAGAAATCCTCATTTTATACACCCTAGAGAGGGGAGGTAAATTTTTATCTATCTGCCTTGTATCTGTCTATAAGTCTATCAAGAAAAAATAAAGTTAGTCATTAATGGCTTATTTTAATGTCACACTGACCCTGAAAATCCACTTAACTCTTCTAAATATTTAAGATTTTTTAATTTAAAAAGCCACACTTGGAGGTGCATGCCTAACTTTCCAACTACTGGGAGGCTGAGGCAAGAGGATCTCTTGAGCTCAGGAGTTCAAGGCCAGCCTGGGCAGCATAGTAAGACCCCCAACTCTTGAAAACAAAGGCGGTTCTAGAGTGTTGCCAAGAATCCACGAGGCAGTAATAATAAGAATTGTTTTTCCTAAATGTTTTTATCAAAAAGTCATCAGAAAGCCTGGCACAGTGGTGCACACCTGTAATCCAGCAACTTGGAAAGCTGAAGCAGGAGGATCACAAGTTGGAGGCCAGTCTCAGCAATTTACTGAGAATCTGTCTTAAAATAAATGTAAAGGCCTGTTTAAAAAGTTTAACACTAGTCATTATTAAAATGATTATTGTTATTCTATGTATCAGGTACTCTGCTAGGCACTTTTTAAATAAATACATGTTTTTAATATAGTTGTAGATGAACAGCATGCCTTTATTTTATTTATTTATTTTTTGTGTGTTGCTGAGGATTGAACCCAGTGCCTCACACATGCTAGGCAAGTGCTCTGCCACTGAACTACAGCCCCAGCGCCATATTTTTAAGTTTAACACTTCATTAACACAAATGTGTAAAAACAGCTATATATTGTGATGTGAGTCACAGAATCTCTACTGAGGGCAGTTTGGCAATAACTATAAAATTTTTAAAATCACATGCCTTTGTCATAGCAGTTGCATATACAGGAAATTATACCGTAGGTATATTCACATACATAATAAAAATACAAAGTCGCGTGTTGCAATGTTCTTTGTATTTGCAAAAGACTAAAATCCACTAAATGCCCATTGATAAGGAACTGGTTGAATATTGTTCATTAATTCAAATGGAACTCTTATGCAGTCATTAAAAAGAATGAGGAAGATCTATTGTATACTGATAAGGAAAAGAACACTGAAATACAGTAAGTAAAACAAAACAAGGTGTGGAATACTAAAGCTGTCATTTATACTTAAAACAGACACACACACACACATATGCCCAGATGTCCCAGGAAGAAAACACAAGTTTCTAAGAACAGTAGGTACATTTGCAGAAAGAAACCAGGCCACCACTAAACGGGGGTAAAAGGGAAATTTGTTTCCTTATTTATAATTTTCAGCTTTTGTACTGGTGCTTATGGTACCTATTCAGAAATAAATATTTAAATAGACAAATTAATTTAAAGTGTCTAGACAAAGATATTACTATATTAGAGTTACAAATGGAAGGCCATTTTGACCTAAAAATCTATCTTGGGAGATTCTAAGTTTACCAAATTAGAAAAGCTGAAGAGTCACCCAGCTGTCCTCAGCTCAGCTTCTACCTGCTTCGGCACCTCTGCACCCCACGCTACTTCCTTCTTTTGGTTCCTAGATGTCTGTCTGTGTTTGTACTATAGCTGCTGCCCAGCAGTTCCCAGAAACTTCCTCTGTCTCTGCTGGTTAACTAGTTGCTTCCCAAGTATTGCAGTCTTTGCTTCAGCCTTGAAGCCACAGGCAGGCACACACCAGAAACAAGGAAGGATCTGTGAGGAGTCCCCAGGTCTTAGTGAGTCAGTCCTAGCTGAGCTTTCAGTACAACACGCGACACTCTGCTTTCCCTGGCCGTGTCCAGAAATGTATCCTGTGGAGATCCTCTTTGTTGGTAACAACTGTCGTTTGAAAAATGATGACCAGAGGGTGGTTGGTTTTTTGGTTTGTTTTTTAATGATAGTGGATGTAAAACTACCCCCACCTGTACTAGAGTAAGGAATCTAGTGGGTTTGGTTTTTTTTTTTTTATGCCTTTGCGAACACTAATTTAACATGAAGGTAGACTCAAACACAGGAATTACTGCCGTAATTAGAAAGGAACACTAAACCACAGTGAGACGCTTGTTTTTATTCACCTGAGCTGCAGCTTAATATAGCTTCTGCCAGATGGCTCCTTATTTACCTGGCCTTGCATGTGAGGATACCTGAGTGCAATACATTCTCAGCAGGAGGGGCAAAGGGCCCGGGACCTGAGGTGACAAGAGAAAAGAGGGTCGAGTTTACCTTAAACTCACAGAGACTATCACCAGGAGGAATGATAGTTAACTCTATGTCAAACTTCTAGTTCTGAAAAATTGTGACATCTGAATTTATGTCATCATCAGACTACTGAGGTCTGGGCAGTGACCCATATTGGGCCATTGATAAGGATAGTCCAACCTGGTTTTTATTTTTAGATTGTGTAACCATTTTATTGAATCCAGCTTGTCCTAGCTGAATAAAAATTCTTTCCCCTAGTAGGTGAAGTTGGGCTTGGTGGGTGTAAACATGACTGTCTCACTGCTCTGAAATTCCTACTGAAGAGCTTTCAGGACCCATAGCTGATGCATAAACTGGAATGGAGATGGGAGAAGAAATAACCTGCCAGCACCAAGTGATGGTTTCCACCATCTTCTGCTGTTCCTATGGGTGCTTAGAACTGTCAGCTCATTTATCCTCCTGAAGCTCCAAGCATCTTACCAGCAGGGACCATTTCAATAAATATTTGTTGAAAGAAAAAAAAAATTTTTGTTTATTGTTTTCTAGTTGAGTCTCTTAGTTGGAGATTAAGGGAACTTAAAAGGCTTTGTTTTTCTGTTAAAAAATAAAATAAAATTCAGCCTGGGGTTGTGGCTTAGTTGTGGAGAGCTTGCCTAGCATGTGTGAGGCATTGGATTCGATTCTGGGCACCACATTAAAAAAAAAATAAAGTTATTGTGACCATCTACAACTAAAAATATTCTTTAAAACCCTGATTTTCTTATTTTCATGATTTAAATAAAAATGTTCAGCTTAATGGAGAGTAACTTTAAAGTTACGGAGAGTCCTTGAGG
Organism: Marmota flaviventris; assembly: GCF_047511675.1. Lineage (NCBI taxonomy): Eukaryota > Metazoa > Chordata > Mammalia > Rodentia > Sciuridae > Marmota > Marmota flaviventris. The sequence goes on from NC_092502.1 coordinate 56,323,078, forward strand.
AAGCATTCCGTTTCCCCTCCCACACTTTGCTTCTCAGACACAGGCACGTCCCTAGTGTTTGGACTCTACAGAGCTTCAGTCTAGGTTTGACAAAACCTCCAAGGTAAGGGGCAGGGAAAAAAATCTCAGCTGTTAGGAATTAGCTTGTTTGAGTCTAAAGCATCTTAAAAAAAAAAAAAAACTAAACTAAACTAACATGGAATTTACCCATAGATGAAACTCACTTTCTCTTTGAGACAATATGTAATTAATCCCACATCAATCAACATGTGATGACCACTGTGAGTAAAATGCAGAACTGAGTGTTATGGGAAAACAAAAAACAAAAAACAGAAGTTCCCTGCCTGCAAGGAATTTGGTATAGTCATTGGATAACAAGACGTGGGTGAAAAGCTAACAGATCAAGGCATTCATTGTTTAGGGGCAAGGTGAGTTACAGGGAGGCTTTGAGAAGAATGTCCTCCTGGTAGGGCCCTCAAGCACAGAATCTGCACTGAAGACAAGCACAAGTTTAAGGAAGAGCCAGGTGGAGGGTATCTGGAAATAGCCTCTTTTAACTCGAACATGCCTGTGTGTTTTGTATTGCAAGACATTGTTCAGATAGGATGCACAGATATTGTAATCTGTCCACCTGAATCAGAACCACCACGTGACACTCAGTACTGAAGTGCCTGACCAGGTAGGGCAAGGTCAAGGAGGGGCTCAAAGCCAGAGGGAACTGGGCTTTCTTTACATCTTGGTGCTGGATGTAAGAGGAGCTTTCTCTCTGCCAGTCTATGTATCAGGGGTGTGGCCTCAAGAGAGGGACACCTTTTTCAGAGTGGCTTTTAGCAGGAATGGCTCTTTCTATACAAAAGGGCTATACAGAACAGCAAAGGCTCTGCCTCCAAATCTTGTTCTATCCCCCCATAAAATTGAGTAAATATTTAAATGAATGCTGAGATGGATTGTTGAAGTTCCACACACAGTTGGTCTCCCTACCTAAAGAGTGCTTCTCAAGTGGATTTCTGTCTGATGCCCCTAAAGAATAGGAGTAATATGTGTGTCTTAGGGAATAAATAGAAGAGGCAAAGGTGTGCTCCAAGGCCAATTCACAATTTGAAAACTCTAAGTTCGTAAGTTAAATTAGTATTAAAATTTAAAAGTTCGATTATTTTATTTTAAACCAATCAATGTTTTCTAATAAGAGTTCAAGGTCTCCCATGTAATCTTTGTCACATAATGCAGTGCAAATAAGAACTAAGCCTTTTTAATATACTTGAGTGCTTTAAGTACTGGAAGAACCAAAGAAGTAAAAGGTTGGATCTCTGTTCTCCAATATTTGTCTACTTAGGAAAAAAAAAGAAAAGAAGAAATGCTAACTACAGAATGAGAACATCAGTCATTCATAGGAATTATTACTTGGTTGATTATGTTTGTCAGATACACTGGCTCTTGATTTCAACTTTAGGATAGGACTCCTAGTATAGACTACAATGTTTCTATGCGTGACAGGGCTAAGCAAGCAACAGCAAAGCTTAAACCAGCCAATAACATTTCCTGCCTGCTTGTTCATATGCAGGTGGAAATATCTAATAGGTGGTAAATTAAGGTTAAAATGAGGAAATCTGTCATAGCAATGCCATTTACTATGTCTTACTTTATGCTCAACTACCTCAGTGTTTTTACATCCTCAAAAGTATGTCTTACGTGTTCATTGCTGGCATCAAAGAAGTTCTGATCCTTTAATAACACCTTCTTTTCTCCCCTCAATATTTCTTTACTCGGTTTGGGGATATAGCTCAGTCGGTAGAGTGCTTGCCTTGCATGCACAAGGCCCTGGGTTCAATCCCCAACACCATAAAAAAAAAAAAAAAGAAAGAAAGAAAACTGAATATTCCTTTTCTCCTACTTCCCACATTGGAAATTGTACCCAAGTGGTGTACACCATGATGGTCATTGTCCATTTGTTCAATGTGCAAATTCTCTTGACTCACCTTCCTGTCTACTCTCTTCCACTCTTTTACCAGGGTTAGATCTAGTTTTTCCAAAACCACTTGACCGTGACTACATACTGCCACTATCCTTGACCCTGTGGTTTGTGTAAAGATGAATCAGATTTCCACTTCACCATGGGGCTCTCACACTGAAGAGCTAGTAAGAAGGATAAATGGACGAGTAAGTGGTTGGGGGATGGATGATTGAGTGGGGAGAGAGACTGAAAGAGAGAATGTGTACACAAATACCTTACAGGTGAACGGAACTGAGTTTGAATTTCAACCAAGGTAGATGCTAGTTTTGTAAACTTGTTCATATTTGATGAAAGCTTCAGATATCCCATCTGTAAAATGAAGGTAATCAATCCTATCCAGCCTGGGTGGTTGTAAAGATTAAAGACTGTAAATTGCTTAGGGAAGTGGTTGGCTAAAACAACAACAACCCAAAGTGGAACCTTCATAACTACAACAAAAGGTGATAAGTGACATAAGAGAAGTACAAACAGAGTGGGTGGGAGTTCCCAGCACCTGCAGGCAGCCACCCCTTGTGGGTTCCAGAGCGCTTGCGCACAGGGCCCTCCCATCCTCCAGGTGATCTGCTGCCCAGCACACGCCTAGGCTGGCCAAAGCTGGGCGGTGCAGGGCCCACAGGCACAGCCCTGGGAGCTGAGCAGTCCTTACACAGTCGGCCTTTTCAAGTGAAGTAGCTGTGATCTGCAACTATTGCCCTCGAGGCTCCAGCCCAGAGGGGTCAGAATGGAGATTGGGAAAGTGCACAGCTGTCCAAGTTGACCAGCCTGTCAGTGGGGATTCAAGATCATTTGCTCTCCAGAACTCCAGGTTACTCCACCGTTTTTTTCCTTCCACTTCCCTCTGGATGTCTAAGGTGAAGCGTTTCTCTTTCTTCTCCAGCTCAGAGGCTGAAAATGGTGTGGAGGACAAAAAGAAAACCAGCAGGAGTCCAACAGCCCAGTCCCCTACCCCCTCGGTGGAGGCCGAGTCCCCAGACCAGAAGAAAAGCATCTGCCTGCGGTGAGTCCTCACTTGACTCTTTGTTCTCAGGGTTGTGGGAAGACTGGGGTTTCTAGTTTTATGGTTGGTGTGAAGAGTGTGGACTGACTGTAGGCAAATAAGGCCTCTGGGAAAGAACAGAGTGTTTTTCCTTGACAGCCAGGCACAGGCACTTGGCTTCCTCTCTCATCTCTTTCTAGCAGCCTCTTTTTCTCCTCCTGCCCAGCCTTCTGAAGTACGGGTAGCCTTTTCAGAAAGCACTGATTTTGCAGACTGATGAAGCCAGGAAGCCCCACTCCCAAGCACAGATTTATTGATTGATTCATTCATTCATTCAGTCAGTCAGTCAGTCAGCTATTTGTTTGTTTGTTTTAGCTGTTGATGGGCCTCCATTTTATTTATTTATTTATATGTGGTGCTGAGAATCGAACCCAATGCCTCACACATGCCAGGCAGGTGCGCTACTGCTGAGCCACAGCCCCAGCCCCCAAGCACAGATTTATGAAGCACCTGGCAAGGCTGGCCAGTTGCAGCATCTGCTCAGCCTCTGGGCCTGGCTTCTCACTTTCCTGGGAGCCATGGAAAAGAACAGAGGAAAACCCATCCCAGTGATCCACCAGGCCACCTGTGTCTGTGACTGGGCTGTGAGGGAAGTTAGCGGGGAAGGGAGACTTTGAGGTATATAGCTGTGGTTTCCATCAGTCTCCGAGACACCAACTACCAAGAAGGGACTTAAAGTTACTTTTGAGCCCTTTAAAGAGAGTAACTAAACCAATGGTCAATGATAGGTAAATGTGCAATTTTTTTGTTTGGGTTTTTTGGTTGTGATTTTCTTGATTTTTTTTATTTTGGTTTGGTTTGGTTTTTTAAATACATAGATTGAGCCCAGGCCCTTTCACATGCTAGGCAAGTGCACTGCCACTGAGTTACATCTCTGGCCCCCAATGTGGTTTTTTTTTTTTTTTTTTTTAATCTCAGCTGAGGAGCAATCACTCTCCCTGCCCATTATTAGAACTTCTCCCTCTTTTGGCGCCTACTAACAAATAATTAACTAACTGCTTCTTTTCACTTCTTTCCTGGCTCCCAGCCCATATCTTCTCTCCAAATCTATTCTTCATTCAGGACCAAGCGTAAGTTTTAACTCTGCTTCCAGATTTCTCTTTTCAGACTCTGATTTCCAATTATTTCTCCATCTTTTCTGCATGCCTGTCTTGTGGCATCTCACTTTTCTCCATCCCTTTTACAGTAGTTTTTTGTAAGAACATCCTGCCTCACTCACCAAGTGAGTTTCTCCGTAAGGGCACAAAATACGTTATTATTTCATGTAATTTTCAGCAGTGTCAACTGGCTCCAACAGTCACCTTGCAGACATTATTGGTTTTACTCCAACTTCCTCAGGCTTCAGATGAGAACAGCACATTGCATCAGGGAGGACACGCTGGAAACTGTGTGGCCTCATGGCCTGTGCTATGGCACAGGGGCGAATGCTCTGTTTGCACTGTCGGGAAATCCTTAATCATTTTTGTGCAGAGGCTGCACACTTTAATTTTGCATGGGGCTATGCTCATTGAGAATGGCACAGTTGAAAAAAAAACCCAAGAGTAAAGAAGCTTTCCACACCAGAGGTCAGCCCTACACAGACAGCCCCCTGTGGCTTGAAATTACCCAAGGTAGAGTCACCTGCTCACCTTGTCATTCCTGCCTACATGCAGCCTGTGGTCTTCAGAAGACCTGGACATGTCCTTGGCAATGCTGTTGGTACTCATTTGAATCAGAAGAGGTGATGACACTGAAATCAGGAAGGAGTGTGAATAACTGGTAATTTGACATTTGTAAGAATAATTTTCTTTTCGAGGACAGACATTTACTCACAGTTTCCAAAATGTGATCTCTAGAATTCCCCGGAAATTTATATGTATAAATAGGTTCAATGGCCTGTAGCTGAAACCCAATCATTTACCTTGAGTTGCTAAGCAGCACTTAACCTGTGCTGTGAGCCTGGTGGGATCATGAACTGTTGGGGCTGGAAGGGGCCGAGGGCATCTATGGCCTGTGTTTTCACAACTAAGCAAATCAGAGCCTAGTGTCGTGTCTAATGTCAGTCATTTCTGCCCCTCTGTGGCATCCAAATTATTTCATATTCTTCCTAAATCTACTTTGAACCAAATATGAACAGGCCCTCATATTAAGGAATAATAATGTAAAATCATGGATTTCTTGTATATCATTTCCTCCCAAGAAATAAGCAGGCAATTATGCAATCATAAGACTTGTTCATATATTACCTCTGGAAATCATATATGCATTTCACTTGGACTGTTTTTAGCTATAGGATTGAATATATGTTCAGATTCCACATCTGCTAAAATGGAGAGCCAGAACTAGAATCACTTTAGAAAGAAGTTCTGGAGCTCTGACCTCTGCCCTTAACAAGACAGGACCTAAGAAGACTTGACCCAGATCTAAACATTGTTTTTGGTTTTTTTGTAACTGATTTCACTCTTACTATTTTCCCCCATCTGAGATGTTTTGTTTCTCTTTTCCTCATACCCAATTCTTGCTCATCCTGTTAGGCCCCACTCATTAAGCCCACATTGTTCTGTTGACCTCCTTTTCCCTTGCCTCTTGTTTGACCTACTGTCTCTGTACCTTCTCCCAACTCCTCTGATACATCTTGCTGAATCAAGTCCTGCCTTCTTAAAGCCATGTCTGCTGCGTGTGCACACAGGCTCCCTAAACATAAAGACTGCCTTGTGTGCCCAAGGCATTTAGCACAATGCCTCCCTCAATTAATACTTGTTAAATATTAATGGGTTCTGAGACAGAAATATTCTTTGATTGAATTATAGCTCTAATTTTATTTGGTAATTTTCTTCAAATACTCCTCTTTATACTGACGAAAATACTTTTGAAATGATGTGGTTACTTTCACATCGCAACTGTCATTTCTCCTTTTATAAATAAGTTATCATTTCTGCAGTTTGTGCTGGTAGCCTGCTCTAATCCCCCACTCACTTGAGACTCGTGCTGTGTAAATGCCCTAGAGTATCAGGAATGATTGCTGATATCTAGAAGAGACAAATAAACATCAGGTTTTCGCGTGACATAGTATAATAATCAAGATTTATTATAATAAATAATGAGTGGATAAAACAATTCATCTTATAATCTCCTGGATTTTATTTCCCCAGGTCAAAATCCAATTGTGATGGTACCTCTTTAGTAGGTGATAAGAACGACTGTAAAACAGAAAGCAAAAATGACCCTAAGACTGAAAGAAAAAAGTCTTCCTCTTCCAGCCAGGTAATAGGGGAATGGAGTAACTGGATGACAGAACCATTAGGGCCGAGGGAGGGAAAGAACCTGAGCATGGTAGCAGCTCAATTCACAATAGCCAAGCTATAGAACCAACACAGGTGTCCTTCAACACATGAACAGATAAAGAAAATGTAGTATATATACACAATGGAATATTACTTAGCCATAAAGAAGAATGAAATTTTAACATTTGCCAGTAATGGATGGAACTGGAGACTTTCATACTAAGTGAAATAAGGCAGTCCCCAAAAAACAAAGGTTGAATGTTTTCTCTGATATGTGGATGCCAACCCACAACAAGGGAGGGTGGGAAGGGGAAGAGTAGAAGAAGTCCATTGGATTAGACAAAGGGGAGGGGAGGGGAAAGGAGGGGTAAGAGGAAATAGGAAGGGCAGTAGAATTAATCAGACATAACTTTCCTATCTTTGTATTTGAATACATGACCAGGTAACTCCACATCATGTACAACCAGAAGAATAGGATCCTAATTAGAATAAGTTATACTCCACGTATGTATAATATGTCAAAATACATTCTACTATCATGTGTATCCAAAAACAACAAATAAAATAAAATAACCTGAGCAGGCAACTTCCTGCATGACTGACATAGGCACAGGAGTTCAGAGAGTTTGGAAGGACAGACAATGGCTCTTCCTCTGGTCAATTTCTCATCACTATTAGATTCTACACCTGACCTTTCGACACATACTGAGAGGTAGCAGATGCTGTGCTGTGTCCCCTAACTCTGACAAGTACCCAGAGAGCATATACTAACACAGTGCTTGTCTAATAGTTAGCAGGACAGGGGACGATGTAACATCCACAATTAAAATTACAGAAAAGGCACCAGAGAAGAAAGGCCTTCTGCAGAAGTAATTTCAGTTCTGCTCTCAGATACACCCCACTAGGTAACAAAGCCCAGTTCTGTGTCACTGAGTGTGACGTGTTTACTTGGGCCAGGAGTTTGGGGTTGGTGTTTTTTGTTGTTGTTTTGGGTGTGGGGAGTTGATCTCAGGGCCTCCCACACACTAAGAAAATGCTCCACCCCTGAGCTCCACTTCTAGGCCGGTCTTCTTGTCATTTGGGGGCTTGAGAGGGGGTTTTTGACATATCACCCCAAATGCTTAAATATGTATTTCCTAAAAATTAAAACAAACAGCACACCCATGAAATTTAATGAAGTACCAAAATTCAGTTTGTATTTCCATAACTGCCCTAGTAAGGAATGTCCTTTATAAAGTAAAGGTGTTTGGGATTTTTTTTTTCCCTACCCAGATCCAATCAAGAGTCAGGTACTATATGTGTTGTTCCACTACCTTTTTTTTTTTTTTTGGCTCTTCATTACACGGACATTTTGGAGTAGAGGGGGGCGCCAGGGGTTGAACCCAGGGGCACTTAAGCACTGAGCCACATTCCCAGCCCATTTTTGTATTTTATTTAGAGACAGGGTCTTGCCGAGTTGCTCGGGGCCTCACTAGATTGCTGAGGCTGGCTTTGAACTGGAGATCCTCCTGCCTCTACACTGATGCTTTTAAAGACTCCATGACCTAAGATGTTTTAAATCAAATGTGTGAACAGTGCTCCCTGTAGCCATTAAACACAAAATACTACTGAAGCTCCCATCAAACACCTAGCTTTCATCAGGGTATCTTTCTCAGTGCAAAGTGCCCTCCTAAGAAGCAGCACAAGGAAATGTACTTTATGTAAGGTGTCTATCTATAAAATAGCTGGCTTGCAGGGACCACCTGTCATTGTGACAACCTGGTCTACAGCTTTCCTGTACAGCAACAAGAGGTCCGGTCCTGCCGTTGAGCCCCCCTGGTTTGGGGACTACATCATCAGGGGCCTACTTGCCCGTCTCTCTCAGTTCTCCTAATCAGACTTTTTCTTCAGAAGCATCCTATGCAGCAGAGTGATCCTGCAGAGGGAGGACCTAGCTCAGAGAGATGCCACCAGGCTTATAAGGGTAGCACTCTGCCTACTTTTTTGGTATGGCTTAAAGCTCCCGGTATTCCTGAAGAGAGGTCCTAAGCCCTGGAATAGGGACACCGAGTTCCTAGGGTTATTTTGAGGATGAGGTTTGTGTAAAGCAAGTTGCAAGCTGCACATGGTGAAGATGAAGAAATGTGCAGCATTTCCAACTCTTGGGCCTTCTACTGCCCTGGAGAGTTAATTCTTTTGTGTGAAATCCCACTTGTCAGCCGGGCACAGTGGCACAGGCATGTAATCTCAGCAGCTCAGGAGGCTGAGGCAGGAGGATCTCAAGTTCAAAGCCAGCCTCAGCAACTTAGCAAGGCTCTAAGTAATTCAGCAAGACTCTGTCTCAAAATAAAAAATTAAAAATGGGCTGGGGATGTGGTTCAATGGTTAAGCGCCCCTGGGTTCCATCCCTGGTGTAGAAAGAAAGGAAGGAAGGAAAGAAGGAAGGAAGGAAGGAAGGAAGGAGGGAGGGAGGGAAGGAGGGGAAGAGGGGAAGGAAGGGAGGAAAAGAAGGAAAGCAGGCAGTGTGCTACCCTTGTAAGCCTGGTGGCATCTCTCTGATGCTTTGGCCTCTGGCACAGAAGAGAAAACCAAGACCCAGGGAAGTGAATTGACTGGGCCATGATCCCACACCATGGACTGTAGTCCAGGTTTATTTGAGTACAAAGCTCTACCCTTTGGGATCTTCTGAGGTACCCATATCTTTAGTGCCCTGGTAGCCAGTACCTTCTCTAGTGAGATTCCTTAGAGTTCATCTCATTCCTTATCAGGAACATCCTTGTCCTGCCTGATACTTCAGCTGACCACCTGCTGCATGTGGTGTCCACCCAGCGAGGCATTAATCCTGTTAGAATAAACCTTTGTTCTCCAAGTGAAGGGCTGGGTTGGAGATTTATAAGATCAGAGAGGGTAAATTCCTAAAGATAGCATTAAGGGAGGGAAAATGTGTTATTTAATCTAAATTGGAGTTAGGATTTGTACAGTGAGGCCTGTGTTTTCCTCTCTGCAGTACAAGGCGAACATGCACTTTCACAAGTTGTTTCTTGATGTCCCAACTGAGGAACCACTGAGGCAAAGTAAGTTTGGACCTGTTTTAACTTCTAAGCCACATATGTGAGAAGCTGCTACTTATTTGGGGAACCGAGTCAGTGTGGGGAATAGGTTTCTGAAGGCAGCAGGTCATGGAGGAGCAATAATGCCAGCCACAGTCACCTTTCCCCTAGTGCCTTGCAAGGTAAGAGAGTAGAATGAGAAGCTGAATCTCTTCATGAGTTATGGACTCATCCAGCATAGTTCCAGAATGATTTCCTGCCTTTTGTATTTATTGCTGAAATACAGCTGATTGAATCATCCTGAGATTTTTTTTTTTTCAAGTATAACAAGCCTGGGGCAAGAGAGGCTACAAGAAAGTTAAAAGGACACACAGGTCAAAAGTATAGACAGATATGCTAATATCTGTGCTATGCAGATTCCCAGAATGCTGGTGATGTGTGTGGCCCATCACATCGGGGCCCCAAGGTTCACTCCTAGCCTCTTTTGGTGTACATGTATGAAGGCAAGATGCTAGATTCCTGCAATGATCTCCAGGCAGAGGGCAAAGTCACATGCTCTCCCTGAAGTGGCTGGCTATTTCTTTAGTGAGTCATTAGTGAGGATCCCTGGGAAGGGAGGACCAGGCGTGCCACAGTTGGCACACGAGTGACACACCTTCTCACGGGTGACACACCTTCCTAAACAGGAGGCTTCTGAAACACCAGTCTCGGTTTCTCGGGTATGATGGTTAACTTACATCCCGTTTTGATTCTTATTCTAGAATCTGTTAAGACTTTGAATTAAAAAATAAAATCCAGTCACCGCAGCTTTTATTCCACTAAAGATGACTGAGAAAGAGGTGATAGAATTTTGGAGTATGAGTATATTATCTCTGCCCATTCTTGAATAGATACACAACTTTTATTTTAAATGAAAATAATATTTTAGTGGGATCCTAAATGGTGCTGTTATACCTGTCTGTATTCTCCCAGGCTTTACCTGCGCTCTACAGAAAGAAATACTATACCAAGGAAAGCTCTTTGTATCAGAAAACTGGATTTGTTTTCATTCCAAGGTCTTTGGAAAAGACACTAAGGTTGGTATGATATTTAGAAAAGAAAGCTAATCCTGCATTTTTATATATTGCACATATAAATTGTTTTTAACTTAACTCTGTTTGTAAATATATCATGATTATGCCTTTACACCAAGTTTCTTTTGCTGTGGTTTCAAAGACTACAGGTTTTCAATGCCCCCAGATGACGTTAACTTCCCTCTTTGCCTAAATACCATTGTTAACTGTAGTCCTGGCCCCTGGGGAATCCCAGCAGACCAGGCCGACTCCCAGCCACCCCAAAAAACAACAATAGCAAAAGCTATTGGGGAATATATTCTCAGTGTGGTTGTACTGGGAAGACAGGTCAGAGCGCTATCTTCAGGGCCTCAACAGTAGCACTGTGGTTCTACCAGGAAAGAGCAGAGGCGAGAGGCAAGGGGGTTGCAGTGGCCATGATCTTGCTCAGGTCCTGGTCGAATTGATCTTTGTCCTGGGCTGGTCTTGTCTTGCAGTCTTGTCTTGTCAGCACCAACAAAATCATGGCTGGGGGCAGAAAGGGCAGTTTCAATATCCATCATAAGATGTTATCTCTCAGACCTGGAATTTAAGATAACTGAGGGGAAGAATAACTCAGAGACAAACAGGTCAGAGAGAGAGAAAATGGAGTCAAGGATTGAGTCCTCCCTTCAGCATGCTCACTCGTTTCCTTATACAAGCACAAGGTCCCTCTCCCCTAGATACCCTTTGCCCAAATGTCACCAGAAACACTCCAAGAGTGTTTCATATGAGAAGGTGATACAATTTCTTTCAAAGGCATTCATTAAAACCAAAACCCTTTGTGTAAGAAATGTTAAACTTTACACCATATTCAGACCAACAAAGAGGAGACCTGCACATGAAGCACATCCTCAGCAGCAAGGGCAGCACTTAGACCTCCTCTGGAGGAGTCTCATACCCACTTCCCCAAGGACTCTCTGATACTGAGCCTTTTCATTCTCATTAAACACAGATTCAGGGAGCAGAGGTGCGTGACACTTGAGCATAAATGAGAATAACCTGAGGAAATTGGCAGTTTGCCCGCGGCACCGCCTTCTAAACCTGCAGTGTAGGAAGAGAAGAGATAATCCCCTCCTGATGACATCCTTGCCTTCGAGCATGGTGTTACATCACAGTTCACTCAGGCCACCAGAGTAAGAAGTCAACAAAAACATCTTCTTGGGTTGCATGACAGTGAGTTTTCAGTCACTCTGATTCATGATGATGAATAAGCAGTCTCTATACCCAGGAAGTAGGCTGATGATAAACTTTTTTATTTGAGTTGATTTGCTTCTTTAAAAATATTTTCCTGAAAGCCTCTGGCACATGTATAGAGACCACTCAACAAATACAATGGAAACTTTCTTTTTTTGGCATTAGGTATAGACAAGCATACTACTCTTCAGGTAAAACATGGGTTTTTTTTGTATTCTTTCTTTATTTTTTTTTAAATATTTACTTTTTAGTTTTAGGTGGACACAATATCTTTTATTTTATTTTTTATGTGGTGCTGCTGAGAATCGAACCCAGTGCCTCACACATGCTAGGCGAGCACACTACCACTTGAGCCACATCCCCAGCCCCTTCCTTCTTTATTTTGTAGAGACACATTTAAATAAGCAAATTTTGGTTTGAGGTATTATCTGAATCAATATAACACAAAGCAATATTAAGCAGTATCTCACCATACGGTCTAGATTTCTGAATTATGAGAACTCGTTCATGGATTTGGGAAGGAGATTATATAGTACCATTCAGTGTGGTAAAGGTAGTTCTCAGAAGTTCAGGGAGAGCCAACATCTCTGAGCAGAGAAGCAAGGGTTAAAGATATTCATGGACCAAGACAGTCCTCAGTTAGAGATGGAAGAATGAAGAAAGGTAGTAAATGCAGTTTCAAGCTAATACTATTCTGCAATGGCTTTAAAAACCCTACTTCTACCTAACAGAGAAATGATAAAAAGAAGGTAAAACCCTGGGTGTTTAAAGATGCAGACTCTTGGGGATTGTTTTTGCATGTGCTCTGTCTAACTTACAGAGGCAGAAGATTGAAAATTAGCAGGGAGTGGGAATAAGAACCATAATAGTGAGTCATATGCTTCTTCCTCTCTGATGAGTATCAAAAGAGATCTGGGCTTCCGAGATGTTACAGAATCTCCTCACTGTCAATAGAAGTCCAGCATGTTCCAGTATGAACTGAAGACACCCAGATAATTTGCTCTCGGAAGGGGAACTTTCTAAGCACCCTGCCGTGGAAAACTGTTAATAAAGTTAGCCTTAATTTGATCAGAACCTTGTCGTCGGCCGGTCTCTATTTCAGACACTAGTAAAATTAGCATGCATCTATCAAGTTCCATTTGGTCTCACTGAAAAGTAATTTCAGCTTCGTTTCACAAATGCTGTGGAGTTGTAATTTTGCACTCATGATTGAAAACTCCTTAAGGGTGTTCAGTGCCTTAGAAAAATCTAAATTTATAGTCCCTTGTCACTGTGTGTTTGCACTGCTGCTCAAAAACCAAATTGGACTCATTTTGATATCATCATTAATCTTCATAGGTCTTCAAATTCAGTTTTCCCAAAGGTATCCCAATTTACAACTGCAGAATTACCTCCTATTTTTAAAATTTTTTGTGGGTAGAGTTCTTTGGCAAAAGAGCTTTGAGAAAATACCTAATTTGGATTAGTTCCTCATTCCTCCTTAGTCTTCTTGTCTGGAACTTGGCAGGGCAATAAGTCAGCGCATCTCATAAACCCAAATGTGAATGCAAAGATTCAAAATTAAAAGTTCGTTTTCCTTCCTCAAGCTGGTAGTACTAACGCAAGGCCTCCTCTTTCCTGTCAACCTTGTTGATCTCTTTTGGAATAAATGAAGCATTTTAACAAAACACATGTTCAGGCAAGCACACAGACCTATGGAGGGAGTGACATCATTTTCTTTTAACCATTCCTGTGTGACTCTATTATTCAGGGATCAAAGTGATATGATCTATTCTTCTTTGTAACCAAATGAGGTTGGGAGGATATAACAAGATATCCAGAGTGCCTAGTGTTCTTTGCACCATCTCGTACATTCTTATAGCACAATGTATTGAAAATAACCCACATTTCAGATCAATTCAGTTCAGATTTTACCTTTGTAACCTTCTCTATGTAGGACCTCAAGCAAGTCATGTACCTCTCTAAACAAATTTCATTATAAGATACCAACTTTATAGTCTTATCGTAATTAAATGACATTCCCATCTGGTAAACAGGTGTTAATAATGACAGCTTCTACAGTTTTGTCATTTTTATTAGAACCAGAGGTGAATTTATATTTCACCAATGTATGTTTATTTTTGTAGTTTTGGGTTCTAATAAATTTATTTTTTGGTTCTAATTTAAAAAATCCTAATTTCATGAGACAAATGAGGAAATGGATGGAAATTTTTATCTGATACTGGCCTTTTTCCATATATTTCCATATTATATTTCACATTTAAGTCATGGAAAATTCTATAGACAAGTCTATCTCCAATGCATGGATCAGGAAACAGGCCCAGAGTAGAAAGTTTGTAAGACTGAGGGAGTCATGCAGAACTGAATAACCTTGACTCTGCAGTGATTTCTCTACTGCACTGGCATTCTTGAATTTTGTCCCCACCCACACATGCCCTACACAGAGGGGAGTGGGGCATGTGGAAGTTAACCCAAAGCGGGTGACCACATCTTGGAACTTCTTGGGCTCTAATAAATGAAAATGAATGTAATTTTTATATTCTATTCCCCATGCCTAAAGAGAAAAGTTTCCCAGTAAGACCTTCAGTAGAATTGTTGGTCCAGATTTGTCCTCTGGCTTTATAAACACCAGTTTGAAGAGTTCAGGTGGCACCATCCATACTATTCTTTTTTTGGTTGGGGGGAGGGGTTACCAGGAATTGAAATCAAAGCACTCAACCACTGAGCCACATCCCCAGTTCTATTGTGTATTTTATTTAGAGACAGGTCTCACTGAGTTGCTTAGTGCCTCACCATTGCTGAGGCTGGCTTTGAACTCAAGATCCTCCTGTCTCAGCCTCCCGAGCCACTGGGATTACAGGTGTGTGCCACCACGCCTGACTCATACCACTTTGTAAGATTCACTTTTATTTTTCTTTTGGTACAGGGGGACTGAACCCAGGAATGCTGTCTCACTAAGTTGCTGAGGGTCTCACTAAATTGCTGAGAAGATTCACTTTTCTTCATGAAGTCTAGGGAGCTTGATGCTGGTGTTGATTTCCTTGTTTATCTTTTCTCCCCATTTTTCCTTTAATATGTAGATTTGAAGTGCTCTCCTGTGAAGTCTAAACCAGTGCTAACTTCCTGAATCTGTTTCAGATCTCTATTCCAGCATTCTCAGTAACCCTAATAAAGAAAACCAAAACTGCTCTTCTGGTGCCAAATGCCCTGATTATAGCAACAGTCACAGACAAGGTGAGTACTCCTGCAGAGCATGAGCACTTTTGCTTTATCCTCCTGCTCTGGGCTCTGTTGCCTTCCAGGCTTCTTGCCAAGGACAGAGACCTGGGACCGTAAATATCATCATCTCCTACAGTGAAGCTGGAGATTTTCTATAAGACTAATTTTAAAAATTATAGCCTAGGGAAATTATGTTATATTTCCCCCCGCAAAATGATTTATTCTAATGTAATTGTTCCCAATTTTGAATTTCCTACTGACTTAACTATACTTGCTTGACCAAGGTCAAAAAAGTTAAATTCTTTCCCAACTTCCCTTTCCTTAACAATTGTTCAGTCAGACAAAACTGAAATATTCAATTCCTTTAATATTACTAGAAAAAATAATGACAGCGGCCTTGCTGATAGGGGAGGCAGGTGACACTGAAGAGTCTCTAGGAGGGGGTTGGCCAGCCTTCTCATAACCAGTTAGGTGCCTCCCCAGAGTCATCCCAAATGCATGAAACCTGTACCTGCTCCACAATTATAGCTTTGGGATCAGTTCCCACCCCTTTTTGCTACCAGGTGCTTGGACAACCTCTCTTCTATCAAGAAATTCTAGAGCTACTGTTGATTCCTGGGCTATCCCAGACACGTGCAACCAGAAATATTCCCATTCGAGGTGGTAATAATTCATGGACTAGGCATCACTCAGTGGTAGAGAGCTTGCCTGAAGCCCTGGGTTCAATCCCAGCACCACAAAGAGAGAGGGTGGAGGAGAGAAAGAGAGAATGGTATTTATTTCAGCTTGACAGGAGAGAGGAAATGGAGAAGTTCGGTTACTTGTTTTTTACTTGAAATTCTTTTTTAATCTCTTACCTACCATATTTATGAAAACACATAGCTATATTCCACTTCTCACCATACTAGATAACTTATGGAAAGATAAAAAGAGGCAATTCTGATGAGCTAGCAAATAAGTTAATATATCTATTTTGAGATTTTAAAAAATACTAACAGCTAACTGGCATTAGTATCCCTCACACATCAAATGCTTTCTTTGTATTTTCTCATTTATTCCACGCTACCAACCTATGAGGCAAGAATGCTTGAGCAGCTTTCCCCAAAATCACCCACTTGGTAAATATCAAAGCCAAAATTTACAACTGAATCTAATGCCAGAACCCACAGTGTTAACTACTTTGGAATATAATAAATACTTACTTGGAAATGACATCAAGTTTTCTTGATGAAAGAGAGGGATCATCACAAAGTCATACAAAGGGGATCTGAAAAGATTCAGTGGCTCAGATAGATGGAGAAAAGTGAGTTTTTATATTTTGTGAATATCCCATTTATGGTATAACTTTCCTTATGTCATTTGTCTCCAGCTTATTTGCCTGGCTCTGATTTTACTCTTTTCCCATAACTCACTTATAAGCAACCACTAGAAAAATCTCCATATTTGTACAGGGAAGAATCTGGAAATGGTGTGAAAAAGAACTGGCCTATTAGAGTTGCTGGGAAGTTTTCAGAGGAAATCTAGGTCAGGGCAGAGAAAGTGGACCCAGGGGAATTGTTAAATACCTTTAAACACAAAAACAAAACTGGAGTGGGAGAGACTTTAAGAGGATCTAGCAGATACCACTGGTCTTTTCTGAATGTCTAGGCCCGTTGCTCTCTGAGCTTTTGAGGGGCACCTATGTCAGAATTTTGGAGCCCTACATTTCTTTATTATTCTTAAATTGAGTCTAGAAGTTTTATTGTTATGGGGGAGGTAATACTTGCTTTATTCCTTATACTTGTTTTATTATTTATTTAAATGAAGTAAAATTTGAATGTTTGGGTAAGGGGGATGGTTTGTGTCATTTGAAAACAAATATATACAGCTGCTTATTTGAACTCTGAACTCATGCTTCTCATAATGGAGTCTCTGTTAATACTTATTCCCTTTTGTTTTTCAGTACATATTTGTCTCCTTACTCTCCAGAGATTCAACTTACAAACTGCTAAAATCTGTGTGTGGGCACTTGGAAGTAAGTGTGACCATCCTGAGTTTCTATAGCTGCCTTTCTTCTCTCTTGCCTCTGGTTGCCTATAATTGATCTGGATTTTCATTTTGTTCCAATAATTTCAGAATGTAAGTGTTGGTAGCAGCCCCATTCAGTCTTCTGGTGAAAATTTTTTCCAAGCAGACCGTCCTTCATCTCTGCCCCTGGTAAGTTGCCTACATAACTATCTTCAGGCAAAAGAAAGGGAGTGTGTTCCATAATTACTGTGTGCATACACCATGGCCAGGGTGTGGGAGGAGCTTAGGACCTCAGAGTTTGAGGCAGAGCTGAAGCAGATTCTTCCAGATCTGTCTCTGGAAGAAGAGGGACACACTGGAAACCATAACTTTTTTCTAGTAATTGAAGAGTTCTGTAAAACAAATGAAACATGATAATAAGCTGTCTTAGTGAGTTTCTGGTCACCACAGAAATACATAAGGACTGGCTTTGTTTGCTTGTTTGTTTTTTTCTTTTTTTTTTTTTTTTTTGGTGGAGGGTGGTAAGTGCTCTACAACTGAGCTATATATACCATTAGCATGGTTTTAAAGGGATTTGCAAATCTATTTGAAGCAGGGCATAAGTCATCCCACAAAAGTATTCTATATTCAAAGCACCATACCAGTGTATACTATAAGAAAACTGGAAAAATCAAAATTAATTCAGGGCTTCTCTCCCATCGGGAGGTGAGAGTAGGCATCCCTTTTTGCTGAGTAGCCTTGTTTTTCTGCCTCAGACATGTGGAGAGAAAGCTAATTCTTGTCTTCATCGGCTTGACAGCATAGAAAAGAAAATGAGGCAAACTCAGAAATGAATGAAAGAAAACTATAATGCCCAAGTAACAGGTAGACATTATTTGGTTCCTTTAGAATTTGTTGACTGTAGGGTAAATCTCTAGTGGGAAATAACTCCCTTTTGTACAAGGTTTGTACCTCTAATGGAATATAATGTTTCCCCAAAGAGTACAGTGTCATACAAGTAATTATTCCCAAATCTGTTATTCTTATATATTTGCATTTAGTGAAGCAGTATGATCCCATAGTTTCAATACCTCCTACAAATCTTCCTGTACAGAATTTTTTTAAGGAGTAGTAGAATTTTTTCTTAAGGAGTAGTAGAATGTTCATATAAAAACTATTACAAGAGTGTTTATAGCAGTATTATTCATGACAGACAAAAAGTAGGGAGAAACCCCTAATGTCCTTCAGCTAACTAATAGTTTTTTTTAAATGTGGTGTATACATACAGTGGAATATTATTCAGCCATAACAAAGAAATGAAGTGTTGATATGTACAACCAAATGGGTGGCAAGTGAAAACAAAATGCTTAATCAAAGAAGTCAGACACACACAAGGTCATGTATTGTATGATTACAGTTACAGATGTTCCTCAACTTATGGTGGGGTTCCATCCCTAGAAACCCATCATAAATTGAAAACATCATAAGTCAAAAATTCATTCACTATGCCTAGCTCACTGAACATCAGGGCTTACCAGTGGAGTACACCACAGAGTATCCATTGTTTTCCCTTATGGTCACTTGGCTGACCCAGAGCTTCTGCTCTCTGCAACTATCCAGCTTCACAAGAGATTATTATAGAGTATATTACTAGGCTAGAGAAAGATCAAAATTCAAAATCTGACATATAGTTTCTACTGAATGTGAATTGCTTTCACACTGTCACAAAGTCAAAAACTTGTGAGTCAGGGACCCTCTGCCTCTGAAATGTGTCAAACAGGCAGACCCATAGGCACAGAAATTAAGTCAGATGTTAACAGGGAGTGGGAGGAGAGAGAAATTGGTAGTGACTGCTGGTGGGTATGGGCTTTCTTTGGGGAGGACTATTCTGGAATGATGGTTGCACAACCTTGTGAATATTCTAAGAACCACTGAATTGCATATTTTAAATTATGTTGTGAATTTTATCTCAATTTTTTAAGGATCTATCTTTTACAAAAAGTAATGGGAAGCATTGCAAAACACAATTAGATGTGATTTGAAATCCAGCAAGCCTGGCTTCAGATCCGGGCTCCACCCATCATGTGATGTCATCAGGCAAGCTCCGGCACTGCTCAGTCTTCTCATCCACTAAAATGCCCACATCACCATGTGGTTAGGAGCAGTAAATGCAATCATGTATGCAAGGAGCTTTGCATACAGCCTGATAACACTCTAGGCATTCAATAGATCATGATGAACTTGAAGAGATTTATTTTTTCAGTTTTCGTTCCCCTATAAATTCTTGTGTAAAATACAAATGAATGTTGAGATGACCAAAAGAGGCAAGTTCAAGGCAAAAGGTTGGTGATTTGCTTGCAAGAGGAGTCTCTTCTTCATCTGGCAGCTAACTAAAATGTTAAAAGCTCAGCCTAATTATACCTCTGCTGGGACATTTTAATGATCCCACTTATCTCTGTAGTTCCAAGTACTTTGGAGGAGTCCAAGGAATGCAAACTGAAACATCTCTGCCTTTTCCCTTACTCCTCTATCATCTCCCTATAATTTAAATTTTACATTACTGACCTTATTTTGATCAGTTGAGGGAAGGAAAAAAGCTGAAACTTTCATTTTATGGTTTACTTTCTAAAGTCATTTTTCCTTCTGTTTTTAACATCTTTTAAAAAAAACTATAATTTAGTAATACCTCTCTGCATATTCAAACTTGGATTTAGAGCTTTCTATCCACTCTTTTCTCCTCTGTATGTCTATAGCACTCAGTTTTTTCTCATTACAAAGTGCTAATGAGAATTCTTCAGTTTTACACTGGAAGCTTTCCAAATCATTAGCATTCCAGCTTTTTTTTTTTTTTTCCTTAGACATTTGCCTCAAACAAGTTGGTCACTGTTGTGGACAGAATGCTAACTGCCCAGAAGAATCTCAGTTTCAGTAACCAGATACTCTGATCTCTTAGGAAAATCCCAGTAGTGTGGGGTAATCCTTCCTTCTTTTCCGTATTTTATGGGTCAGGCCTAATGGAGATGGCCACAAGTCACAAAAGCCTGCCTGTTTAATGCGGAAAAATTGGCCTCTCTTCCTTTCATTGTCTCCCTCAGGATTTCAATGATGAATTCTCAGATGTGGATGGAGTGGTTCGACAGAGAAGTCAAGACATGGAAGGATACAGCAGTTCTGGTTCTCAAACCCCGGAGTCTGAGAACTCTCGAGGTCTGGCAGATCTTTGTTTCTTAACTAAAATTGATTCCCCACTAAACTCTCTCATTCTCCCCATAGAAAGAGACAAAAAAAAAAAAAAGCCCACCTTGTCGTCCTAGTTAACAGTTGCAAAGGGAATCTGAAAGGGAGCAACTTGAAAGTTTAAGGGAAAGGAATTACCTAAGTGGTCAAAGTCCATTTCCCTTTATGCATTTAACAAATGTCTCTTAAATGGACATAATATTAGCATGGTGGAGGAAAATCAGCATGTAGTATTATCTTCTTATTTCAGTGATAGCATTAATTGCTATAGACAAATTTCCCTTGCAAATTGGCGGGATGACAACAGGCTGTCCTTATATTGTTTTATTACTTGTTTGCTTGAGCATTGGATTTCCATCACCAGCCACTTCACCCAACTTATGAGAAGATCCATTTATGTACTCGGCCATTATACAGATTAAGAGCGCTTTGCTTTGTAGTTGATCCTGTGTTTTTAAATACATTGGGGAGAAAACTGATCCAGTTCCACTTTGACTTGGTAGATTTCCATGTGACAGAATCCCAGACAGTTCTGAACGTCTCCAAGGGAGAAGCAAAACCAACTCGGGCAGATGCCCATGTCAACAGAACTCCTGAAGGAAAAGTCAAAAGTCTCCCTGTACATGGTAAAAAGTAGAGTTGGGGGGAGAGGGGTTGTTTGTTTATTTTGTTTAAAGGGGAGGAGATTTCTGTTTGTAACCTTTAAAATATCTCATTGTCTTACTTGATCCCTACATAGTCCCTCCCTTCTCATTGTAGGTTTTTGCATTTTAATTCTCTCTTGTTCATGAAGCAACCAGTACCCAGTTATGCATTGTACTCTGGGTGGGGGGGACAAAGCTGAATTAGTCTTCATGGAGCCCACTTCATTCTTTTGAATACTTTGAGATTATGATCCAAATATTGGTGGTAAATGCAAATCATTGAATTGGTTCTTGTTTACTAATCTTCTAATAACTGGTCACCAGTTATGCTGGCATGAGAGCAAGGATGGTGTTCTGTTGTTCTCCATTGATCCCAACTCAATACTTGACCCAAAGAAGGCTCTCAGTGAACATGTGTTGGATGAAATATTTTAGAAACAATTGAAACTACTGGTTAAAGTGACAACTAAAAGGCTTCAGTTAATATTTTTCTCTGATGTCTTTTCCCTGGGATTGAGCACCTGTCTCCAGGATCTTTTCCCCACTGGGACATTGCCTAATGAAGGAAGTATGCCACGGTGTCAAATTGTTGCTTTTCTGGTTTCCACCCAACAGGTCTGTCAGAAAACATTGGAATTTTGCATAAAGTGAAGTCCCAGAAATGTCCGGCTCTCCACCATATTCTTATATTTTATGCAATTGTGTAAGTAAATGTATTTACTCTGAGTGATTTAAACAAATGATTCAATTCTCTCAAGGAAAAACCTCTTCACATTGCCAAGAGCCATTGTGAATCTTTGTTGTATTTGTCTCTAATGGGACCCAAACATTTTGTCTGACAATTTCTGTCCCCTACATTGACGTTGTTTGGTTTCTTAAGCATAGGTTACATTTTCATAATGATTGTACCAAATTCAGCAGAGAACTAAGTTCTGAATAGACACCATTCCTTGGAACATTGTTCTATAAATTACAAAGTATCTTTTTCTTGTTGTTTTTCCGTCTGTTCCCTGTCCTCTGAAGAAAGGACAAGACATCTTCAAAATGTGAAGAAAAGACAATACATCTTCAAAATGACTTTTCCCTCTCCTAAAAACGCAGGCATTGACTTTTTAAACAGCTTCCAGTCTGTAACCAGTCCTTCTGAAAATAGCATGGTCCAATTCTAAGCTGTTCCTCACAATAAAGAGAACATGCCCAGTCTGGTTTCCAGATAAAGCAAGGGATTTGTGAGTCACTGGGGAGCAGACTAGGCACTCTCTGCCCAGACTCCTCCAGTAGAGGGAGGAGGAACACTGGCTTGATGGTCCTGGGTCTGACCTTGAACAGTCTTATTAGAATGTCCATCATTTGCAATTTGAGGGACTAGGGCTTTAGTCTTTTTAAGTCTCCTTCTGGCCATGAAGTTTCATGACAAGCATCAACCTATTTTTTAAATGTTTTTATTAGTTGTTGATGGACTTTTATTTATTTTATATATGGTGCTGAGAATCAAACGCAGTGCCTCACACATGATAGGCAGGCACTCTACCACTGAGCCACAACCCCAGCCCCAAGCATCGACCTGTTTTTTAAAATGATCTTTTGAACACCTCTTTAGCCAAGTTGTTTTAGAAAATGCTTTGCTCCAGCATTCAAATTGGCTCTGAGTTTATTGTTTTTTGAATATTAGATCCTGGCCATTAACCTGCTGGAAATTGCTCTTTATCTCTTTCCAGTGCCTGTGCCCTAATCATCTCGACCTTCTACATGAGATACAGAATTAACACTCTGGAGGAGCGACTGGGGTCACTAACGTCCTTCGTGGATACCCACAGTACCGAGTAAGACGCTTCCTCTAGCTGACCTCCACTGGCTGTTCAGATTAGCATAATAATTGACCCAAGCTTGGCATCCTCCTTAGCAAACATTCACTGAGAATGCATTCTGTATGATACTTTTAAGGATATAAAAAGTCAAGAGGTAGGAGGTTCCTAGGGATGAATGACCTAACCCTGCACTGTTCTCGAGTTACTATACTGTTGCCAGTAATATGGCAAGAAACGCACCTAAGTTCACATTGTCTTGCTCTATGATTCCAAGAGTCGGTTGTGACCTTGGCCTGTTTATTAACCTATACAAGTTTATCTTCATAAAATGGCAGTGAGTCAGGACATTGTAAAAGAAAAACAATGCAAGTAACTCAGCACATTTCATCATGTCTAAATCTTTAACCAATTTGTTTACAAAACTCCCAACAACTATAGAATCATACGACTAGTAATTAGTTGACTATGTCTGTGAAGATTTTTCATTCATTCCTTTTTGACATGTCTGACCAAATAAATCTGTTCAGACATAGTATTCTTTCCTCAAGTAAAATAGAATCATTCTTTCAGATTAGAAAGCATACTTTTAGCTCGAGTTTTAAAAGTAGAGGTTGTCCTTGGGGCTGGGGATGTGGCTCAAGCGGTAGCGCGCTCGCCTGGCATGCGTGCGGCCCGGGTTCGATCCTCAGCACCACATACAAAGATGTTGTGTCCACCGAAAACTAAAAAAATAAATAAATAAATTTAAAAAAAAAAAAAAGTAGAGGTAGTCCTTAACAAATTACCTGCCATATGCAAGAATCTCTATTAGAATGGATATATACAGATACAAATACAAACAGATTATCTTCATTATATTTTTACCATAATCTGATGAGAGGGTTGTTATTTCCATTTTACAGATGAGAAAACTGAGGCTCAGAAATAATTAGCTTAGGGGACTGGAGCTGTGGCTCAATGGTAGAGCACTTGCCTAGCATGTGTGAGGCACTGGGTTCAATTCTCAGCACCCCATATAAATAAATAAATAAAAAGAAATAATTAACCTAATGTCTCACTGTTTATAGTAAAACCAGGATTCAAATGCAGATCTACAAAATTACAAAGATAGGCTTCTCAGTCTATCAGTGGCTCTTAAACCTTAAGATGCCTCAAAATCATCTTCAGGGCTTGTTCAAACAGATTGAAGGATCCATCCAAGAGTTTTTCATGCAATAGGCCTGGGATGGCACTTCCCAATTGATGCTGATGGTGCTGGTCTATAATCAACACTTTGAGAATTGCTGTGTATACCATTCTAGGGCCTTCTTTACTCTTTAAGTTACCTAAAGACCTTCTGTGGCTTACTATATGCTGGTCTACAGGTTATTTTTGAGCCACAGTTTACATTTGAACCAATATATTATAGAAGCCTAATAAATAGTTCGGAATAGATTCATAATCTGCCCTTACTCTCTCACCTGTTCAAATGTTAACAGAATTAGAGGCGTAGTGACTCCAGATTATTATAGGCTATTAGTTCACTATCACATAAGAAGAAGTTGGTTCAATTAGAAAAATAGATCTCATGTCCTATTATCATTTAATAAACTTGGTGATAATCAGTGGGGAATTCCACTAACAAATTGAATATTCATTCATTCTACTTTCAAAATAATCAATCCAGGAGGAAATAAGAACCTGAAAAATACCCTTCAAAGGAAAAAAATCACAAAGATCGCTTGTGACATGTGGTCAGGGAACAGCATGGTGGGAAGGTGTGTTGACACAGCCCTATTCCAGGACCCAAGCTGCCCCAGGTCCTTTGTCCAGAGGGATCCATCTGTGCTGCCGGGCAGCTGAATCCACATGTGAATTTTCCTCTTCCATTGCTGAAGAGCCATCCTTGTGAATCCATGCATATTGCCAGCTTTGTTAGCATGTTAGCATCCTGTGATGCTGGCTCTGCTCGTCCCCATATCCCTAGCCCAGGGATGAGAACACCTGCTACTCAGAGTCTCATGTTGGTAAGTCACTTTTCCAGGCCTTAGATCCCTCACCTAAAAAAATCAAGGATTGAGATCATGTTTCCATGGGTCAAGGATGAAGAATATTGACATCTTTCTTAAGATTTAAATAATTGTCCATAACTTACCAAGTCCCTCTATCTTAAAAACAGCACCTATGTAAAATAAATTGGACCAGTCACCACCATCCAAAAACTGAACAGTGCCAATTAAATCACAACTAAGAAATGTAGAGTGGATACAGATTATGGTTCTTAACTTGATTGTGAAAATCTCATAAACAGCTTTAGATCATCTCTCTAAGAAAAATGTATTTACTGTACTTCTCCAAATTTCCTATGGTGTTAACAACTAAAGGACCCCAGAGTAAGAGCCATGCCCAAAATAGTCAAATGGTAAATATTGGACACCTGTTATGATGGTATGACAAGTCTCAAGGAAGGAACCAAAAAATCTCAGACTTGAATGGAAATTTGATTAATGAGATAGACATTTCTAAACTTTCTCCCATTTGAAAAAAAAATCTGTGTATTACTGAGTTAGCAATAAGCCTTACAAATGTATGCTGTGGTAGGGAAAGAAAGGATGTTAGGAGTTAATAAAAGGAGTCTAAGAAACCATGTACTTGAAAATAATGGTCTGATTTTTGTTAGGAAGCCAAGGCACAACTCATTCCCTTGAACAAAAATAGCTTAAAAGATTTTCAGCTGAGCTTGTGAGAATTAATTTCCTAAATACCTAGTCTGGAGGTGGGGATTACTGCAGGGCCTTTCTGATATTAACAAGTGAAATGCTCTCTCTCTCCTATTATAGCCTAGTTTGCCACTCAAATTGAAAATGGATTCATTCCACTTCTCTCTTTGCCCTCCCTGCTAATAATTTTTCTCTTTGTTTTTACAGACAGATAGCACCATCCAGCCTGGGATCACAAGTACAATTAAATGTGGAGGTCCTCTGCCAAGAACTTTCAGCTAACATAGTGAAGTTAGAAAAGGTGACCCATTTTCTTCATGGTAGTTTCCATCAATTGCCATGGACCAGGGTTTACACACTCACACAACTCAGTCTGCAGAAAACCTAAATGACCAAACCTGGCAGGGGAGTGGGGGGCAGGGGTTTACAAAGTAAATATGGAAAAATACTTTTTATTTCCATAATGGAAATATATTTTTTTTTTACTTTTTTTTTTGTTATAGATGGACACAAACCTTTATTTTATTTATTTATTTTTATATGGTGCTGAGGATCGAACCCAGTGCCTCGTACATGCAAGACATTCACTCTACCACTGAGCCACAACCCCAGCCCCCAAGAAACAGATTTTAATCTCATTTTCCTTTAAATACATGGTTTCCCTTGGTCTTTCTTTTGTTTTCTCCTTGATTAGACATATTTCTCTGTGCCATAGGACTCAATGGAAAGTGACCACTGACACTAGGCATGGTAGGGAGTCAACTGAGACAATTGACCAGTCCCACCACCACCCAGGCTGATTCTTGCCATACATAAAATATTGCAGTAGGTCACTGTCTGTTAGAGAAGGTACAAGTTTTATTACCTTGCTCAAGGTGATACACTAGAAAGTTGACTGGGGACCTACATTTTGAAACTGATCTGATTGCGAAGTTGTGCTTAGAAACTTTCTCTCCTAGGGGCTGGGATTGGGGCTCAGTGGTATAGCATGTGTTCAGCATGTAAGAAGCCCTGGATTCAATCTCTTGGACAAGACAAACAGAGGCATATATCAGTTAATTGATATATTAGTCAAGCAAGCAGCCCTAGGCTTTATTGCTTCTCAGAATCCAGACCTTGACTTTGTAGATGAGGCCACTGATGTACCTCTACCTCTAATAATATCTTCCCAGGGCAAATCTGTCATTAGCTTGTGGCATTCTTGGAAGCCGATGGGAGAGTGAACAAGGAGAAACAACATGCTAGAAAAATCCCAGAATTAAACCTAATAAACAGGTCTTTCAGCATTTGTGTCCCTTCCTCTTTCTTTCTTTCTTTCTTTCTTCTTTCTTTCTTTCTTTCTTTCTTTCTTTCTTTCTTTCTTTCTTTCTTTTTCTTTCTAATCTTAATCCTTAAGGAAAGGTGTAGAGTGAAAACTCAAGTGTTTGCTTAGAACTGCGATTATGAATTCTGAGTATTTGGTGGCTTTACATAATAGTGCAGTTCTGGGAAGAAATATGAAATATAAATAAGCAAAGTTATCTTTGCTGTCCTACATTAAATGTTACCTAGCATTTAAGAAACAAGGGTTGAAAGCAAAGGAGTTTCCAAACCACTGTTTCAACCAGATAATTCATATTGAGTCATTGTATCTCTGGCCAAACTAAGAAACATTTTCTTTTAAATCCAAAATCAACTAGACCAGATGTGGGTTAGATACTAATTTTTTTTTTCCTTTCTAAAACATCAGGTTCTGAGAATTGAAGATGATTTTTTTTATTCTGTTGTTTGGGTTTTGTTTATAAAGAAATGCTTACTAATGTTGCCTTTCATGCTGACCTAGAGAACAGAGTGGTATTAGTTTTCACTCTGACATTCAAATGGTATTCTCTGAATAGGAAGCACACAGAATCCTGCTGCTTTCTCCTTCTCACTCTCCTGCCAGGCCTGGCCAGGATGCCACATTCTGTAGAAATGGGACAGAATACAGGAAGACTTGTTCTTAGCAGGTCTACAGCTGGCTGGGTCTCTGGTAGGGCTTCAGACCCAGTTCAGCTAGCCAGCTAGGGAGACCTCTCCAGTAGTACCAGTGGAGACCACCTTTGTCCCAAAGCAGAATTAGTAAAAAGGAGATTTGGGTCAAATTGACATTCTGAAAAGCTATAAGTTACGTGTATTACTCAAGGGAATCTGAGTATGAAAAAGAGTTATCAGGCCACCCCCCTGGTTTTGGATGGGTCTGCCCCCTTCCTCAGAGGCAATTACAATTACACAGCACAACCTGGGGTGAAATAACAGCTCCATGCTATGGAAAAGTGTGAAAGGTGGCTGCTCCTTTTACACAGTACCAGTGATTTCTTTTCACACCTTCAAGGATGGGTCATGTCTAAGCTTCATGGTCTTTCCCTGGTTAATACCTCCCAGTTTCTGCTCATGGGATCACTGTTCTTTTCAGTCTTCCTCATTAGAAGTCTAAGAATAATGTCTACCTCCTTCCGCTTTTCGCCTGCCCCTGATTGACTAATGTGTTGGCAAATCCTATGAACTTTACCCTCAAATGTCTCCTCAAAGTCTCTTTCCACTGGCCCTATCCTGACCCATTCAGGCCCCTGCTTACCAGTCTGATACTATGAATCTCATTATGAATTTTCTTTGTATTTTCCTAATTACTGCTGAGGTTGACCCTCTCATCTATTTATCAGACATTTGGGTTTTCTTCTACAAATTGTTTGCCTCTTTTGTTTTATTTTTGTGGATTTGGTTTTTTGTTTTAGAGTTTTTGTTTGTTTGTTTTTTGCCCTTAGTAAGTGTGTCTTCACTATTTTGGGTATCTATCTTTTGTTTCTTTTTTTTTTTTTATCTTCCTACTCCTGTTTTTCCACTTATCCTTGGTACTGAGGGAGGCAGGGAAGTTAAGAAGCAGGAATATGAGAGAAGGCAATTTTTTTTTATGAGCAAAGAAATACATAGTTATTTTCTTGATACTAGAAGTGCCATTAATGGTGGTAGAATGGTATGGTAGAAAGAGTGTAAATTTTGTTTTTATCACTACTCTGCCACTTACTGCTTGTGTAACTGGTCATGTTCCTTAACCCCTCTGGTCCTCAATTTCATGTACAGAACTGCCTGTGTGTGGTATTGGGTGGTTAAGGTGAGCAACACATCCAGTTCCTACCACGTACACATTAGAGACCTTTTCTCTTTTTTTGCCCAAGTATGCCTGAAGGACATCACAGACCTTTTCAAAAGATATCTTAGTCTATTAGTCTATTTTCTTTTGCTGTAACAGAAGATCACAGACTGGGCAACTTATAAAGAATAAAGGCTTATTCAGCTTATGGTTCAGGAGGTAGGGAGGTCCAAGGTTGTGGGGCCACATCTAGTGAAAGCCTTCTTGCTGATAGGGAGTCTGTGGAGTCCTGAGGTGGCACAAGGGTTCACATGGTGAGACAACAAGCTTACTAACTTGGGTATCTCTTCCTCCTCCTATAAAGCCCTGCCTCAAAATACGAAACATATGACTGGGGATTAAGTTTCAACATGAGTGTGAGAGGGGACAAATACCCAGATTATAGGAGAATACGTTCTCCTTTTTTTTTTTTCTTTGATGCATGGAGTTCCTTACTCCCAACACCATATTGGTTGTTGAGAATTCCTTGCTCTGAATTCTTTAAAATTATTTTATTCAACAGACATTTAATGTCCATTTTTAGTGGATTATAGTCTTAAGGTCCAAGCATAAGACATGGTCGATCCCTTGGTCAGTTCCTATCCCCGTGAAATTTACAGTTTTCTTGGGAGTGTTGTGCATAAATTATATCTAATGGGAATGTTAATGATTATGATGTGGCATTAGCCTAATTAAACCATCAAAGGATCCAGGCATGGTGGCACACTCCTGTAATCTCAGTGGCTTGGGAGGTAGAGACAGTAGGATCGTGAGTTCAAAGCCAGCCTCAGCAACAGTGAAGCACTAAGCAACTCAGTGTGACCCTGTCTGTAAATAAAATGCAAAATAGAGCTGGTGATGTGGCTCAGTTGTTGAGTGTTCCTGAGTTCAATTCCTGGTACAAAAAAAAAAAAAACATCAAATGGGTTCTGGAAAGGCCAATTTCCCATGGTCTCTAAATGAATTTGGGTGGCACTGGGTGTTGTCAGTTCTTTGTTCTTTTTCTTCTACCTCATTTCTCTCAGTCTCTACTGACATTTTCCTTTTTGTGCCACTCTTTTTTTTTCCTTTAGTTTTTTTTTTTTTTTCCATTTTTAGATTTGATTGTCAAACAGAATTCTAGTCCTTGAAAAATCATTTGCTTGCCTTATTTCACTTTAACCTATGTGTACCTTTTTATTCAAGGTAGAAAATATTGAATCTCAAGTATTACACAGGCCATGGCAAATACACCCTTAAGATACTCCATTCTGTTTACTAACAGAAGTTTCTTTTTTATTTCAAGATACAAAACAACTTACAAAAGCTGCTTGAGAATAGTGACTGACCCACCAGATTGCTGGGGCCAACACAATACCTCACGTTTCCGCCAAGAAGGTGCTCCCCAGGCGTGCTTGTTAAGCGCCCCCTGCTGGCCAGAGGTGCGAGCCGATGAGAATCCAGACCTGTTTGCACTGGGAGGTCTCCAGCTCAGGATAGGGGAGGGGATTTGTTCTGCTTCTTGTGCAATAAAAGTTGACCTTGTCTCTGAAGAAGTTTTTGCTGCTGCTGCTGCTTCTACTGCTGCCGCCGCTGCCTGAAGAAAACAGACCCATCTCTGGAGGTCTCAGGAAAGGCCTGGTGGACACTCCCTGGGGCAATTGGGGTTCTGCGATTGCCGTGATTGTGTCAGTAAACACTCCACCCCACACCTGTTAAGTCCTTCCCACCCTCCTTTTGCTCTTATACCCCTCCTACCCAACCTTCAAACCTAGGGATACATCAAACACCAATGGACTCAATACAGTCCTTTAAAGAATGACCCAAGTCTCCAAAAAGGCAATAAATGTCTCTAAATATTAGACAGGCTTGCTTCAAATAACACCAGTTTCCCCCGCCCACTCCCTTCCCCCTTCTGCTGTTGTGTTTTGCTTGAAATCACCTATGTATCTTAACTTCTTCATTCAGTTTTGGCAAGAATGTCAAGCAAAGTGGATTAAACTATCCCATTTATGTTTTGCTTTGTTCCTGTAACCAATACTTAATTGGAGTGATTCTCACCCACCACAGATGGTGAATCATGAGGCACGAGACAGAAATAGTAAATTAAACTTATTCTGAAACCAAAACTAACTTTAAACCAAAAGTGTTTAACAATTATTTAATACAGAATAAAAAATGAATTTTTCATATTGTATGTCAACTACGTTAGCTTTGAAACAGTAAGGCTGTGATGAATGCAGAAACCCATTTCAACATGACAATTGTCTTTCTCTGTTGACTAAAATAAAGAAATAACTGGTTGCTAACTTTATTTACCATATGGGTTGGCTGGTTTTTACTAATAATTATTTAGGGTACAAGATCTATAAGTATAAAATATATTCTGTTTCTATCAGCAATGCATTTTATAATCATTTCTATGAAATGTATTTTGTTTAATCAGATAAGCTAAGTGAATTGGTGGCATCATTTGTATTTGTCGGCCTACTGGACAACAACTGAGCCTGGTGCACCACTGGCTTTTAATAAAATACTCATTGGTTAAAACACCCTGCTCACCCTGTGTTTTGTCAGTTTGTAAACAAGGGTAACTAAGATGTGCTGTGCTTTTTAACACTTTCTCTACCTCTACGCTACTACTTTCAACTCAATTCATACTTCTTTTCTTCCAAATACTTATTCAGAACCCACCAGGGAATCAAGAGTGGGTCAGCCACCTCTGGAGAACAATTTTACAAATGGGTACAGAGCCTTAAAATGTTCACATTTTACTGTTAATGATCTGCCATCTAGGAATTTACCCTAAAGCAATAATTAGAGATGTAGTCAATGTTTTACATATAAGAATGTTCTTCGAAGCCTTCTGACAGCAGAATATTAAATCTAAACATTCAACAGCAGAACAGTTAAATGATTTTGTTATTTAGAATTGTCCTGTCAAAGAAAGGCATTGAAAATAAAACAGAAAATCACATTACAAGCCAGGCACAGTGGCACACACCTGTAATCCCAGGATGAGACAAGACAATGGTGAGTTCAAAGCCAGCCTCAGCAAAAAGCGAGGCCCTAAGCAACTCAGTGAGACCCTGTCTCTAAATAAAATACAAAATAGGGCTGGGGATGTGTCTCAGTGGCCAAGTGCCCCTGAGTTCAATCCCCAGTACCCCCAAAAAAAGAAAGAAAGAAAATCACATTACAAGAATAAAACTATGGTATGATCCCAATCTTACAAACCCTACATATGTATGTACACATGAAAACACCTTGTCTTTTTCTAAATTCTACATATTTCCGACAATGAGCAGTCGTCACATTTTTTAAATTAGATAAGATGCTTTAAAAGATTGGATGGTTCTCAGCAAAGAAACAGGTCTCACAATTGTCACCACCACAGCATGGCTGCTGGTTCTGCACCTGGAACTTAACTTTCCAACAAGCACTGCAGTTGAGCTGTCCGAAGGGAAAGGATGCTCCATCATTTCTTAGTTGGTATTCTTTTTGCATTGGAAATGCCACTTGCTATTGCTACTGGTTCTGTTTTTCATTACTAGCTTACAAGTCAAAAATCTGGTTCAGGTGGATCTAATAGTGGAATCTAGGTCATACACCTGTGCATTAACTATACAGCATGGGAAAGCAAGCATTGGGCTGGTTCAGCCTCTACCACCTGGGTTCAAATGTAGGAGATTATCTTAACACGGGGTTAAGGGGCTTCAAATGCCAAGTAGCCAAATAATGACAAAAGTCCACCAAATACCTTGCCCTTAAACACTTGTATACTTTCTAGATGTATGTTTCTACCTTTCTAGAAACAGAAAACAACTTATAAAGAGATTATCAATTGTAATGCTATTTCTATGCATTCTGGCATCTTAATCTATGATTACGCATATACTATCTTAGTTACTATCAATTGCCAATCTTCCATATTCTGGAAGTACTATTATTATTATGGTTCACCTCTCAAGCTTCATGGGTTTTTGTTGTTGTTGTTGTTTTGTTTTTTATGTAGTGAGGATTGAACCCAGGGCCTTGTCCATGTAAGGCAAGCACTCTACCAACCGAGCTATATCCTCAGCCCTCAAGCTTTGTGAAAATTTAAGGTACCTTCCTACATGTACTCTACAATGCTCTAAAACATCATCTAGGTATTCATTTATGCAATTCTTTGAAATCAGCCCAGATTCATTTTTAAGAATGTATTTTCCTTGCCTTCAACAACTCATCCTACTTTATAAATTCATAGAATCAGACTGAAATTTTTCTGACTTTAATATGAATTGTCTGCTGTTTTGGTTTATGTATGTTAGGATGGTGAAATTCAGAAAATGCTTTATTTGTTCATCAGTGGTCCTGGTGATCTAAAGGACACAGACATTAGCACAATCCATTTGATTTTTCCCTCTTCAGCATTTTTAAGACAAATATTGTACACATCATCAAAGAACCAATAAAAAGATTGGGGGGGGGAGCACACCTGCAATCCCAGGAACTCAGGAGTCTGAGGATCACATATTTGAGGTCAGTCTGGACAACTTAGTGAGACCCTGTATCAAAAGGGAAAAAAAGGGAGGGGGTTGGAGTTATAACTCAGTGGTAAAGTACCACAGGTTCAATCCCAAGTACCACACACACAAAAAAAGGTGTATACATCAGTAATAATTATGCTGTCAGCTGGGGTCATAATGTGAAAAAACAAATCTTTTTATGTGCTTCTTTTAAACCTGTCCCTGCTGCTGATGATGATGATGATTTTACCAGATTCTTGCCTTTAAAAAAAAAATTTAAAAACTGTTGTTCATTATAGCATCTTTGACCCCTGAATTTCTAGTATATCTTTATTGTGTCCCAATAAAGCTCTTTATAATATGGGGGGTAGAAGGGTGGGATGAGGACCTGACTGTTTACCTCTTAGTTTCTCTTATCTCTGTATTTCTTTTTTTTTTTTTTAATAATTTTTTAGTTGTCAATGGACCTTAATTTTATTTATTATATGCAGTGCTGAGAATTGAACCCAGTGACTCATACATGCCAGGCAAACACTCTGCCACTGAGTCACAACCCCGGGCCTTATCTCTGTATTTCTAATCACCCTTTTCTGTCTTCCTCTTTCTGTCTGTACACAAATATGCACCCACAGAGCATGCGCTCTCTGCAGAACTCCTGCGAAATTCTATTGACAATCTGTAAAATCTTGGTGACAAGAAGAGGTGGGGTGTTTAGGCAATAATAATAATCACTGCCAATAATAATCACTGATTATGGTAACAAAATGTGGGAAAGAAAAATGACCCCTTGCTTCCCACAAAGTCACTCTTTCAATGGGTCTTGATGAACCATGTAATTCATTCGTCTTTAGGTTTTTAAGAATCCCGCCAGAAAGTCTCACTTTGACTGTTCTTTCTGAAAATGACCTTGAGTATAAAAACCCTTCTGAACATGGAAGTGGGAGATCATGTCATATAAAGAAGCATGTTCCCTTTGTCCTGCCATCACTGAACCTGTTTTTAAGTATTTTATAGACAGAAACATGCCTCCTTCTCTCCAGAAAGCTAAAGTAAGCATTGAGAATGTTGCTTAGACAGTTCCTGATTGTCCCTAGGCTACGTGTGCATAAACAATTTAGCCATATATTTTTCCTTGTTTTCACCTCCCTCATTCTTGGGCCCCACCCATGCAGTGATCCTATTACTCCTTTGCTCCTTCTTTCAAGGATTATTTCTTCCAGTCTGCACATATGTGGGTCACTGTAGGATGTAAACATATTGTCCTCCAAACTCAGCTGGGCTTGCTCACCCCAGCAAGAAGTCTCTGTAGTAAGAGTGCAGTGTACACAATGTTTATAGCAGTTGAATTCACAATAGCTAAACTGTGGAACCAGCCTAGATGCCCTTCAATAGATGAATGAATAAAGAAACTGTAGTATGTGTGTGTGTGTGTGTGTGTGTGTGTGTGTATATATATATATATATATATACAAACTGGAATATTACCCAGCATTAATTTGCAGATAAATGGATAGAGTTGGAAAATATCATGCTAAGCGAAGTAAGCCAATCCCAAAAACTAAAGGCCAAATGTTTTTTTTTTATTAGTGGATGCTGATCTATGATGAAGGGCAGGGGGTGGGAGGGATGGAGGAATTTTGAATTGGGCAGAGGGGAGTATGTGGAAGGGTTATAAGAGCAGGGAAGCTGGTGGAATGATATGGACATCATTACCTAGGTACATGTATGATTACACGAATGGTGTGTCTCTAGTCCCTGTACAACCAGAGAATTGAAATGTTGCACTCCATTTGTGCAGGATGAATTGAAATACATTCTGCTGTCATATACAACTAAGTAGAACAAATAAAAAATAAATAAATAGGGAAGAAAAAGAGTGCAGTGTGCAGCCAGAGTCACAGGAGAAGTTTAGTTGGTCAACTACTAAAAGGAATATTGTGCAGTTTTGTTAACTACCACCATCCTAACAGCATTCTGATTTGTTTTACTTCTCACTGATTGTTGTGGTTTGGAACTCTTTATGTCCCCTGAAAAACTCATGTTTTGATAGCATGATTCCCAATACTGCAAGGTTCAGAGGTGGGGTGTTTAGGCAATGAGTAAATTGTGGGCACTCTGATCAGTAGATTAATCTTTTTTAGAGAGAGAGAGGTCCTTGAACTCTCAATCCTCCTGCCTCAGCCTCTGGAGTGGCCAGGATTATAAGTATGTGCCACCATGCCCAACTCATCAGTGGATTAATGCAATTGATGGATAAATAATTTGAATAGAGTACTGAGTAGTGACTGTAAGCAAGTAGTAGTGGCAGAAAGAAGTAGATCACTGAACGCATGTGCTTGGCTCCTCTATATCTATCTATCTCTGATATAGGACAGATGAAGCTGGACACCTGAGGAATTTTCAGGAAGCAGGTTTATTTAAGCTGCAGTTGTCCAGAGGGTCTACTGCCTAAAACTCTTTGGACCCCAGTCTGGA
This sequence comes from Marmota flaviventris, assembly GCF_047511675.1. Lineage (NCBI taxonomy): Eukaryota > Metazoa > Chordata > Mammalia > Rodentia > Sciuridae > Marmota > Marmota flaviventris. The sequence continues at coordinate 56,358,411 of NC_092502.1, forward strand.
AACTTTATATCCACTGCTTGGGAACTTTATACCCAATGTTTGGGAAAAGTTACACTTTGTCCCATATTATTAGGCTAGACAGAGATCTTCTAAGTTTTTACCAAGAAAATAGAGTATCTTTAATACAGCAATAAACTCTTTGAGACAGACTCTATCACACCTTTTGTATGCAAACCTGGCATTTACAAGAAAGTAGAAGCTTCACACCACACTGAACTCTTTGCAGAACTCCTGTGAAATCCTGTTGATAATCTGTAAAATCTTGGTGACGAGAAGCGTAATTACGGGAAGGGTCTTTGGAGAAACTTAATTATGGTAAGGTCTTTTGGGTGGGGGTACCTGGTCTGCTTCTTCTCTCTCCCCCTCCATCCTTCTCACCTCCTCTCTTCCTAGCTGCCATGAGCTAAGCAGATTTCCTCCTCCACACCCTTCACACTCTTCAGCCATGATGTTCCCCTTGTAGGGCAATTCATCCTTGCCCTTCAGCAGTGGAGTTGACCAACCATGGACTGAACCTCTGAACAATGAGCCCAAAGTAAATTTTTCCTCCTCTACGTTGTTCTTGTTAGGTATTTTGGTCACAGTGACGAAAAGCTATCACATGTACATATAGCAAACTACACATGTTTAAAGTGTACAGTTTGGGGGCTGGGTTGTGGCTCAGTGACAGAGTGCTTGCCTTGCACATGTGAGGTTCGGTCTCAGCGCCACATAAAAATAAATAAGCAAAATAAAGATATTGTGTTCATCTATAGCCAAAAATAAAAGTTATGGAATGAATTTATAAAATACACAAATAAATAAAGTATACAATTTGATCAATTTTGACATAGGTTTTGTATTCATGAAAATTTCATCACCATTAAAACAATAAAAATATCCATCATCTCCCAAAGAAATCCCTTTGTAATCCATTTTTTGTGCCCCTCTCTGAACTCCCATCCCAAGCAATCACTGATCTGCTTTCTGTCTTTGTAGATTACAATAGTTTGTATTTTCTAGAATGTTTTATATATATATGTAACCATATAATATATACTGTTGGGGCTGGGGATGTGGCTCAAGTGATAGCGCGCTCGCCTAGCATGTGTGAGGCACTGGGTTCCATTCTCAGCACCACGTAAAAATAAAATAAAGATGTTGTGTCCACTTATAACTAAAAAATAAAAAATACATACTGTTTTGCCTGGTTTCTTTCATTCAACACAATTATTTTAATACTTATATTTTGTTATATGTTTCAATGATTTGTTCCTTTTAATTGCTTGATAATATTTCATTATATATGCATATATATGTACATACACACACAAACACATATATTATAAATTGTTTATTCATTCATATGTGGATAGACATTGGGGTTGCTTCTAGTTCTAAAAATAAAGCTATTATGGCCATTCTGGTTCAAGTCTTTGTGTGAATATGTACTTTCATTTCCCTTGGGTAAAAGGGAATGGAAAGTCTGGTTCAAATAGCAGGTATATGTTTAACTTTTTTTAAAAAATGTTGAAGTATTATTCCAAAGTATGCTATTTTGTATTCCTACCAGCAGTATATGAAAGTACCAATTCCTCTATATCCTTACCAACACATACAAAAAGTTTTTTAAATCTTAGACATTCCAATATAGGCATGTTATGGATTCTCATTATAGTTTAGTTTGCATTTCCCTAGTGACAATTGATGTTGAGCTTCTCTTCATGTGTTTATTTGCCATCTGTTTATATTCTTTGTGAAGGGTCAGTTTAAGTTTTGTGCCCTTATTTTTTTTTTTAAACAGGACTGTTTTCTTAATACTGAGTTTGAAAGTTCTTTTTTTAAAATTTTTTTTTAGTATTTTTTTAGTTGTCAGTGGACCTTTGGTGAAGGTGATCCCCCACTCACTGTCTTGGCAGGGTCACAGTGAGAAAAATTGTTGGCAAAGCCGCTCTCCCACTGTCTTGACAGGGTCACAGTGAGGATGAATGCTGGCAAAGCCACGCTGGTTGGTGGGAAACCGAAACCATGAGACCCTTTTTTATGTAATTGAGACTTTGCATTTTCATGCTTATGTTTCTGACAGGAAGCATGAGTATATTAAATGCCAAACAAATTAAATTTCAGATGGTTAGAACATAACAGGTAGTTCATGCCTTGGAGGCTGTTCTACTACCCCTCAGCATATCAAGGACAAAGTAGAAGGCTGTTCTTCTATCTCAGTACATTGTGGATAAACCTGATAACGGACAACAATCATCCTTTGAAAGGTCATGAGAATTTTAGGCACCACATTGATTATATCAACTAGAACCCAAGCCCATATTTCTGGCCTCTTAGAAAACCTAATCAGTATGCTTATTTCACAAAGTTCACCACATGCAGTTTCATTTTTGATTAAGGAAAGTTATATTATGCACTTAGGAAAGTTAAAACATATAAAGATATATTCTTCTCTTTTTATAAACCCTTTCTTACTTTACATAGGGATATATGATGAGCATAGTTAATATTGGTGGAAAGTGGATTGATTTTTAGAACTTACTTTCTATTGAGAAAGATTATAAAGATATGAGAACTAGTGCACCTTGACTGAGAAACAAAGAAACTCTTTGAGAAAGTAGCTCAATCAGTTTTATGAGAATAAATTTAGGAATTAATTAAAACAGCTTTATAAGACACAGTTTTAGAATAATGTTAGAAATATTATTTTATTTAGATTCTTAAGTTTAGAAATTCTGAAGTTTGTAGTTGTATAGGTTTCTGATATGTTTTAAGAATGATTCATAAACTTTAGGATATTTTAAATATAAGATTTAAAGGGACTTTTTTAGATGGGAATTTTAGATTAGAAATAAAGTACAAGTGTACTTTAGGTTAATGATTGGTTAGGAGACTTAGAGTCTGGTTACGTAGTTTGGCATTAGTTAATAAGAAAATAACATATCTTGGGAAAAATAGTAAATCTTGGGAAAATCTGAAAAATGTAAATTAGTGACATATTTTATTAATGATTCTGTACTTTTAATAATTACATAACTGAAGGTCATATCCTGGAAAAATGTAAATTAATGTTACATTTTTTTGTACCCCCAACCATGGTTAAGGAAATGTCATGTCTTGGCAAAGGTTTAAATTATTTAATCAATGACGTATTCTGAATCTATAATGATGAGAAAAATTGTAATAAAAGATGACCCAGAGAAAGCTGCATTAGAGATCTCTCTCTGGAGATTGCTCCAACGGAACGACTCCTGTCTCATCTTTTCGCCGACGCCACTCATCCTTCAGGACTCCCTGGACCCCGCTAGGGCAGGACCCCAGCAGACCTTTATTTATTTATATGCAGTGCTGAGAATCGAACCTAGTGCCTCACACATGCTAGGCAAGCGCTCTACCTCTGAGCCATGGCCCCAGTTCTTTACATTTTCTGGATAAAAGTTCCCTGTCAGATATTTTATTTGGAAATATTTTCTCCCAGACTATAGTTTGTCTTTTTATTCTGCTTATGTCTTTCAAAGAGAGACTCTACTCTCCTGTGCTCTGTTCAGCAAACTCCAGCCACCTGGCTTACTCCCAGCTCCATTTCTGCAAGAAGCTCCATGCCAGAGAAAATTTAACATCCAGAATTGTGAACCAAGCAGAAAGAATTATTCACTTGGTAACAGAAAAGGGAAACAATACTGAGGTGGCAGACCTCGGTTTGGGGGAACTAGAGGGAAGTGGTTAAAACTATTAAAACTTAGAAGCTCAGAGGAGGGACCTCACAGAGCTAAAAGTCAAACCTCTAAAGAAGGGGCACAGCCAGGAGGTCTCAAAGGGGATAAAGTGGATTCTGCCAATGTGGATTCAGTATTTAGACGTAAGCTTCAGTGTCAGAGTGAAGTGAGAGTAAGGTAACACTTGCTGGAACAGGAATAAGGCAAGAAGTTCTGAGAAGCAAACAGGAAGAGGGAACTCCTTCCCTCCCACCTTTACAGGCTCTTTGTCTCCTGCCCCTTTTGGCAGAGTCTAGCAGGGAGCAGCTGGCAAATGGAAACAGTCTGGGCATTAGCATCACAAAATGAAGGGCTTAGAGCCCAGAGTGATAGCTTGATAGGGCCATTACCCACCCTTCTCCTGCTCAGCATTCATGCACATCTTTTATACATATTTGAAGTCTTACACAACAAGAAACACAACTCCATGTTTCAGTCTAACAAGTACAACTCTCCTTCCATCAAAGGAAGATTTTTCACACTTTCCTCAAAATGATGAGACACCAAGTCTCAACATCCATTGCATCCATCTCTAGAACGTAGTCATACTATCCACCTCTCAGCTATGTCAATTTTTCCTCAGATTTGACACTGTGTTAGTCAGCTGCTCATCGCTGTGACCAAAATACCTGACAAGAACAACTTAAGGTGGGAAGGATATTTGAACTCACAGTTTGATCCGTGGTTGGTCAACTGCATTGCTCTGGGCCCAAGGTGAGGCAGAACATCATGGCCAAAGGGTGAGGCAAAGAAAAGTTGCTCTCTGCTACATGGCAGCTAGGAAGGGGTAGGGGCACTGCAGGGCAGACCTTCCAGGGTATGTCCCCAATGACCCACCTCCCCAATGAGGATGGACGGATTAGGTTACAGCTCTCATGATCTAATCATTTTGCCTCTGTGCATTTCTGCGTTAACACAGGAGCTTTGGGGGGATACGTCATATCCAAACTGTAATAGACGCAAAGCCCAGCAGAGTGGTACATGACTTTAATCCCAGCTGCACAGGAGGGCTACAGAACAAGACACTATGTCAGAAAAGAATGAAACAGAGAAAGGTAGAAAGAGAAAGAAGAAAAGAGAGGAAGGAAAGAAGGGTTTGTCAGATTATCAGGTGTAATGTACAGCAACACACCTACAGTCCCATCTACCTGGAAGGCTGGGATGGGTGAATCATCTAAGCCCCTGAATTTGAGACCTGCCAAGGAAACATTGTTAGATGCAAGGCAGGCTGAACTAACTTGTCTGCTGCGCAGGCTGAACAAACGTTAGCTGCAGGATAGCCTGGGCACTCAAACCCCACTCTGTCTGGTTCTTTATCACCTGTTTGCTTCAAGTCTGAACACTCAACCCCACTCAAGGCTGAACACTCTACCCTCGCCCATCTGGTGCAACAGAAACCCACATCTAGCCCCTGCCCCGTATGTCTGAAGGCAGAAGATGACACCCTTAGCAAATACTATATGATCCAATCATTGTATGCCAAAAAGGCAACTTGCACACCCAAAGACCTCATTAGATTTTGGCTATAAAAACTCCCTCCTCCTCCTCCTCCTCCTCTTTCTCACTGCTGCAATAAAGATCTCTTGCTCCGAGTGTTGTGGTCACTTTCCTTTCAAATATAATAAGAACCTGCTAAAATTCAAAATAATACAAAAAATTTTGGTATAGTGCCATAGAAATATTCTGTTTCCTAATTATTAAATGGTAAAGTTAGCCTCCAACAAAATTTGTACAAAATATTAAAGGGAAGAAAAAGAGATAAGAAGAAAATAGTTAATACAGCCACATCTATAATATACATGCATACACAGTGCTTATGTACTCATATACACATAAACCAAGAAAAATATTAATCACTGCTATGGTAGTGCTTATTTTTGTAACTAGTCACAACGTTATATGTTCCTTCTTCTATTTTTTTTTTTTTTTTTTTTTTTTTTTTGACACTGGGTCTTACTAAGTTGCTCAGCCTGGCCTTGAACTTGTGACCCTCCTGCCTCAGCCTGGCCTTGAACTTGTGACCCTCCTGCCTCAGCCTCTCAAGTAGCTGGGATTATAGTCATGCACTACTGCAGCCAGCTCTATCTTCTTTCTTCCACTTCTCATTTCATCTTCTCTTTGCCCTCAAACAGAACCTCAGCTGGTCACAATTCTTTACTTAATAGGGGTGACATAAAGCTTTATTCCTAAAGGGTCTGAATTTTCATTAGTCCTGTCTTTCTTTCTCTTTCCTTCTTCCTTCCTCCATTCCTTTCTCTTCTCTACTTCTTCCTTTTCCCCCACCCCTCCTCCTCTTCCTTCTTTGGTGTCACTGTAGTTTTGAGTTGCCTATTGACCCAATGACATTAGGAGACCAAAATGGACATTGGGCAGTCTTAGCTTTCAACACAATGGAAACATTTTTTTTTATCTCCTCATGTATATATTCCTCCCTTAGGACTCAAAATCTCCAAACAAGCAAAGTTCAAAATTGCAAGGATGGAAAGCAAGAAATCTGCAAATGGATTATTTGTTATAATAATGAGAGAATCCACTCCTTGTTCCTGGGCTATGTTTTCTGGCTGCAGGAGAGACACACATATTGATTTCCACTCCATGACACCTCCTGTGTCCTGTAAGGGATGGTCATCAGGAGGCCATGCCACTGTCCTGGTAGGCCAGCAACTTCTGCATGGAAACCATAGGCACAAGCCTACTGCTACACTTCTTTGGGGAATGAGTCTCTTAATCAGAAGCAACATGTTGCAGTGTGTGGAGTTAAGTCACCATGATGAACAAGACAGAAGCATTATAGGCAAAAAGGTAGATGATATTGAGAAGACATGTGCATTCCAAAAATGAGAATCTCTTTTCCCTCTGCACTGGAAGAGGTCCAATGGAATCATCTCGCCACCCAGTGGCTAGCTGGTTTGCAGGAAATGGCGCCATACCTAGGGTCCAGTGACTGCCTGCTGTTAGGTGCTCAGCTGGCTCAGCCTGAGTGAAGAGAGGACTGGGGACTTGAATCAAAGCTTCATAATAATCTACACTTACTCCTATTCAAAGGTTAATGCTCGAATGAGTTACTTAAGATTAAACAGAAAGCAAGGACTCTATCCATCATAGTCTCACTTCCCGAAAAAGCCACAATACTCAGTTTCCATTCTGCCTCCCCGCTGGACTTGTTGAAAAGCTATTTATTTAGTGAAAGCTCAGTTAGGAAGCAGTCAGAGCCAGACAGCAGTCTGGCAGAGGTTGCGGGGGGAGTCATAAAAATATTTCCTGGATTGCTTGATGATAAATTGTTATTCTGACTACTGTAGGAGAGAACAATGGTGGATGAGCAATCTGCACATTCTTCCATTCTTTTAAGGCAAATTTCCATTCAAGGGTTAAACTCACCCATGGGAAATTAAGCCATCTCTCACTAAGCTAAGAAATAAGAACAAGAGTCACATGACAACACTGGGGCTCTGACACAGTTGATCTGGGTAACGTTGCGTGGAGGATGTGATGGGCTGTCGGCTTTACAGACAAGCATATTGTGACCCAATTTGTTTGCCAGGCAGTTGTTCCAGAGAGGTAGTTTACTGACAGAAGAAAATTGAAGGCAGAGTGCTGATTGCACCATCAGAGCCGAGTGGCTGCTGAACTGAATAAAATGCTGTGTAAATCCTGAAGTCACCCTGGAGAAAAGAAAATTAAATAACAGGGAGGAAAAGGGATTAACTCAGCAATGAAACACAAGGTGATTCCTACCTGCCTGTCCACATCCAAAGTGACCTAGTGTGTTAAGCCCAGTAAATTGGTCTCCATCTGGGCTCCAATGGCTTCCCATGACCAGAATCCTATTATCAATCTTGATAAAAGAAGTGAGTAAGCTTTGGGTCAACATGCACATCCTTTGGCCGTCATTGTTTTTTAACTCTTAAGAGAGCCTGTCTATTGCATTTTATACCCTTTCGTTTGATCCACGGGCAGTATAGGATATTAATGCTTTCCTCTAACACTATTTTCTTGAGCACTACAACATGAAATTAATCTCAAGGCAGGGTTCTCTTGCAGGCCTTTGACTGTATCGATCCTACTGCCCAAGTGGATTTTCGAGTGAAGTTTTATAAGAAACTGGCACTATCTGTGGACTCCTAGAGGGGCTTCAGTCCCCTCAAGACTACTGATCTTCTTCCTTGTACTTTAAATCTCAGCAATAATCATTAATTCCCCAAAACAAATGATAGGAAAGCAGTTTTCTGAGAGTGGGATGAATTGGGTGGTCATTCAGAACAACCATAAGACCTGGAGCAATTCTCCTTGTAAGACCCTGATTCATTTCTCCTTCTGAGGAGCAAAGTATTAGATTGCAGGGAATCCAAACCATCTCAACTCATGGCCTCGAGAGGATGGATTTTGGAAATATCCCCTCCCCTGATTTAGCCAGGAATGAAAAGAACATGAATGGGTTCGATTAGAACCACAATCTTCCATTTTTACAAAGAACCTAAATGAATATCAAACGTTGGCTAAATTCTGCCTGTGGGGAAAGTGGGCAAATACAAAATAAGGACAGCTGTGAAGCCCTTAAAGCTATAAAATGGCATAAAGCTATGATGTGACAAGGAAACGAAGAAAGCTGGCGCTGCATTTTTCCTAAGACAAGCAACCACGTGGCTGGATAGGCCTATGGGCAAGGCTGCCAGCTTTCTGCTTGGTTCTCCTCCAGGTAAATATTTTGACAGCCATACCTGCTACTGAAGTGGATGAACAGAACCAGGCTCATGGTCTTGCTAGAGAATAAGAGGTTTCCTATTTCTAAATCAATATTTTTATAATCTTTTGTTCTTGTACCTTTGGGCTTTTTACATATGGAAAACTTCCTGACGTTTGGATAAATTTTCATAAAGCAGCTCATGACATTTAGAAAGGACAAAATATGCCACTCCCATCCGCTGCTTCTAACTTCATAAACAGGGCCTGAGACAGCAAGGTTGAACACTTTCCCGGAGGCCAAGCAGCCACTCTGCTTCCTTTCTGATACAGAAACCCTTCATGGGGACACTTGCTCTTGCCCGCACCTATACTCCATATACCTGGGTTTGAGGAAATGAAAAAGCATGGGCTTAGTTTTTCCTCCCATGAACTTGGTTTTCACTAAATACAGAGGATCCCAGAAACACTCTTTTATTCAGTGTTTGGTGTTATTTTTTATTTATTTTATGTTTTCTTGGTCCTTGGCTGTAATAGTAATCACAGCACCAAATAATAACTAGACACTATGATTCCCTGGTGAGATGCTCATTTACTCAGCTAGGACGACAATTCTCCCCCAAGGTTGAAATATGTGGTGCCATAGTGACTCATTTTCTAGACACTGGAGTCTCACTTACGTTTCAAGCTGTTGCAGGAGTATGGGTCTCAACAGGCCCACCTCAACAAATTTTCTACCACCAGTCCCTCATACTGAATCTGATGAATCCAGGACCAAGGGTTCAGTCTAAAGAGGAATTTCTTGATCAGGCTCTTTCAGTCAGTGCCTCGGTGATACCCCAGCTGTCTCAAAAGAGTTAGCCCTGCCAACGAACCAGTGTGGTCCAAGAAATACTGACCACAGAATCCTAGTGAGATAGATGTGTTTGGAAACAGATCCTTAGGTCCCCATCAGCTTTCCTGGATTCAAATCTATGATAGCACCACTCACTCTAGAGAGTGTACACGGGAAGAAAATAAAATGTTTAAATTCAAACTGGTTCACTGGCCCCTGATTGTAAACTGTGAAGCTCTTTAAAAGTGTAAGGGGGGCTGAGGTTATAGTTCAGTGGTAGAGGGCTGGGGATGTGGCTCAAGTGGTAGTGTGCTCGTCTGGCATGCGTGCGGCCCGGGTTCAATCCTCAGCACCACATACAAAGATGTTGTGTCTGCTGAAAAAACTAAAAAAAAAAAAAATAATAATATTAAAAAAGAAAAATTCTAGTTCAGTTGTAGAGCACTTGCCTAGCATGTCTGAGACCCTGGGTTCGATCCCCAGCACCACATAAAACTAAATAAACAAAATAAAGATTTTAGGTCCATCTACAACTAAACATATTTTTTTAAAAAAAAAGTGTAAGGGAACATGCATTGTGAGCAGAATTCAAGCCCAGGCAATACGTAAATCTCTCCTAGAAAGAGACTTGGTGGGTTTTATTGTTGTTGTTGTTGTTGTTTTCAGATATATATGACAGTAGAATGTGTTTTGACCTATTTACATACATAGAATATAACTTCCCATTCCTGCTATTGTACATGATGAGGATTTTCACTGGTCACGTATTCATATGTGAAATAGGAAAATTATGTCTGATTCATTCTACTGTCTTTCCTATGCCCATTCCCTCTGTCTTCCCTTCATTTGGTGGGTTTTTAGTATTAGACTTCCTGGCCCTGACTTCCAGAGTTCAAAATCCTATCTAGTAACTTCCTGCTTCTAACCATCTTTCAAAATACCCCAGACTGCTATAAGTCTACATCTAGAAAACTAGGGTGTATCTACATGCCCACCCTGAAACATTAAATATATATCACACATCTTATTCATAGATGGCATTTTCCCCCAAGGAACCTCAAAAAGCAAAGAGCCATACAGTAGACACAGTGAATTTTCTGAGGACCAAAAGGAAATAAGAAAGAGCAGTCAACATTATATTATGTTCATGTTTTTCATTCCTTTAGGGCATCCAGATTTCTTTTTAGCCTAAGGATGTGACCCAGGACTGTCTTTATGGTCACACACTATTCTAGTTATTCCAGATTTATTAATGATAAGAACCGCTGTAAATCATCATTGCGACAGACCATGAATAAAAATGTCAGTGAGGCATGCCAGAGCACATTGCAAGCTGGAATCTCCTTTGATGAAAACTCGGTAGTGTAGGTCTAAAGGAGACTGTGAACTGAGAGCTTCTCTGGAGAGAAGGGAATCACATTTCCCAACTAAAGGCAGAAGTCTGGAAAGCTCCACATTGTTCTCTCCCAGAACAGGAGGCAGCCAGGTGACCTGAGTTGCCTCTCATGAGCCCAGTGTTGATTTCAGTCAGTTTGTTCTGGTTTATATTCCTTGCTGTTCTTGCAGATATAAAATTTAAATTGACTGCATTCACATCAAAGAAAATACATTTCTTCATAGAATTTAAATGTTAAGCATGCAGAGGTGTTTTCTTCTGGATCAGAAATGAGAATGCACTGAAATAGGAAGTCAGTACCACAACAGGAAGTGCATGTCAAAAGTGTAACTCACTACCTGTGTCTCTCCATTTGAGGAAACAAAGTCCCTCTCTTCCAGCTTGTCCACCTCATCCATTGCAACCTTCTCATGGTGGGGTATAGGAAGAGGGAACTTGATAACAAAGGTTTGGAGAAGAAAAATAAGTCTCTCAAAATGGTAATGATGCAGCAATTATAAAACAAAACAAGTATCAAAGAAAATACTAATAATACCTGGCACAGTGCATCAGGAGGCTAAAACAGGAGGACTGTGAGTTTAAGGCTAGCCTCAGCAACTTAGCAAGGCCCTGTCTCAAAATGAAATATAAAAAAGGCTAGGATATAGCTCCATGGTAAGTGTCCCTGGGTTCAATACCCAGTACCAGGAAAAGAGAGAGAGAGAGAAGGAAAGATAGAGAAAGAAGGGGAAAAAGAAAACTGTAAAAATAACACAAAGACATTATTCAATACAAAAATGCCAGCACTTCAAGATTATGACCAACCTAAAGCATAACTGATTTTTTAGGAGTATGGCATAGTTTATCCATACCACGACACTTATGAAAGTGACAGATGATGTCTATTGATAATTTTACAGGAAAGTAGTCATAAACTAGAACCATCCCCAGCAACCTGTGACATATGGTCAAGCAAGTGATGATTCAAAAACAACATATCCTTCAAGAGAAGTGTGGGAATTCCATGCATGTGGATGTGCACATGCTCAGCAAGCCTTCACACCAGCATTTCTAGTAAGTACTAGCAGCAAGGCCTTGGAATTCTTTGGCGACTTGCTGTTCCAGTGCACAACAAACACCCACATTTCAAAGATTTAGATCTACCTGACTCCAGTCTGTGTAGCTCACATCTGGGACTGACCTCTCATGTCACTTAGTTCCATATACTTCTTAATTTCTTCTCTTTTAATTTTAAGATCTCTTTAGTAATGTTATTTGGTTTCTAACAAGTAAGACATTTAAGGTAGTTTTCTGTTATTGGTCATTCTTTCTTCTAATAAGAGAAAATTTTATATGTTTATGGTGGAAAACAAGGTGTTCAGTATATGTATACATTGTGGAAAGGCTAATCAAGCTAATTAACCTTTTGTGTGTGTGTGTGTGTGTGTGTGTGTGTGTGTGTGTGTGTGTAATGAGAACACTTAAAATCTACCCTTGGCAATTTTCAGATTGTATTTGTCAGCTTTTCACAACTGTGACCAAAAAAACCTGAGAAAATCAACTTAGGGGAGGAAAAGTTTACTTATGTATTTATTTGGGTACTGGGAGTTAAACCCAGAGGGACACTTTACCACTGAGCTACATCTCCAGTGCTTTTTAAATTTTATAGGTTGAGATAGAATCTCACTAAGTTGCCTAGGGTGGCCTCAAACTTACAATCCTCCTACCTCAACATTCTGAGTTGCTGGGATTATAGGCATACCCCATCACACCCAGCCAGGAGGAAAATGTTAGTATGGCTCACAGTTTCAGAGGTTTTGATCCATGGTCATCTTGCTCCATGCTATGGGCATGTGGTGAGGCAGACTATCATGGAAGAGAGGGTGCGGTGGAACTCAGCTGCTCACATTATGGTGGCTGAGAAACAGAGAGAGAAAGGGAGAAAGGAACTAGGAGCAAGATATACCCTTCTAGGGCAAGCTCCCAATGGACTCTTTCTTCCAATTAAGCCTCATATCCTACTGTTTCCATCAATTCCCAATAATGTCACCAAATCGTGAATCCATCAATGGATTAATCCATATGTGAGGTCAGAGCCCTCATGATCCAATTACTTCCCCAAAGCCCCACCTTTGAACAGTGCTGCATTGGAGATCAAGCCTTCAACCATGAGCCTTTGGGAAACATTCCATTTCTAAACCATAACACAGGTATACAAAATATCAGAATAGTCACCACATGGGGCAATGGATCCCTTTAACTAATTCCTCCTGTGTAACTGAAATGTATCCTCTTACCTTCTCTCCAATCTCCCTATCCTCCAGGCTCTGATTACTACAATTCTCCTGTCACCTGCTTCTATGTGATCAACTTTTTTAGATTCCACATATGGGTGAGATCAAGCAGTACTTGTCTTTCTGTGCCTGACATTTCAAGTAAGATACTGTCCTCCAGGTTCATCCATGTTGTCACAATGACAGGATTTCCTTCATTCTTAAGACTGAAAGTAGTCCATTGGGAATATGTACCACATCTTCTTTATCCTATCATTTGTTTGTTAATGGACACTTAGGTTGGTTCCATATTCACTATTGTGACTACTGTTGCAAAAAACATGGAATGCAACTGTCTCTGCAGTATGTTGCTTTCATTTCCTTTGAATATACATGCAAAAGTGGAACCGTTGGCTCATATGTCACTTCTATTTTTAATTTTTGGAGGAAGCTATACACTATTTTCTATGATTTCTGTCATTGATTGCTCATTTTATTGACAATTATGGTCGGATAACACAGAATAATATTATTCCTTTTGAAATTTACTGAGGCATTCTATGTGGCCCCATGCATTTCTTTTTAATATTTAGTTTTTGCTCAGAGTGTATTTACAGACTCCACTTTTTACTTCCTCGTGGTACCTGGGTTGCCACTTCCATGTCTGTCATTCCTGAATGTATAAATTTTCTGGTGCCTGGAAGGGTACTGGGAAGAATTCTCATCATGCACTTCCCAGCCTAGGGCTATTGTGCTGCTTTTCCTACCTTTGTCCCCACATCTCTCAGAGTCTGCTCCTTGCCAAGGTCCTTGCTCACCCACTGAGACCTTTCCTGAGCTTGCACCATAAGCAGTAGCCCTCCAGCCAGCCAGCCTCCCCAGCCTGGAAGCCCATCTTCTGTCCCCAGAGGACTTTTCAAGGCAACTCTCCATACTTGGGATTTGCTTACCAGCTGCGAAGGGAAAGTGATTCTCTTCATATATTGCATCAGATAAAAATAACTCTAAGTTTCAAACTTATTGGGTAACTTGTAGGCAGTTTTAAATCAAACATATTGAAGGGAATCAGAATATGTTACCCCCAAATAGGCCACTTATGCAAAGAATTATTTTGAGCTGAAGACAATTGAAAAAGAGGAGTCTGCTGAAATAGTTCTCTATCCTTCCTCCAATCTGCCTAAATGTGAGGCATAAATTTCTTTTTGAAGGTGCACCTCTCTCTGCTCCCTTATCAGGAGGAAAAGAAAATTCTTATCACTGGAAATGCACTGGCTTGAATCTGCATAAACAAATCTTCACAAAAGAACTCTTATCTTCCACTGGCTTCTCCATATATTTAGTGTCCCACAATTTACTGCTTCTAGAAACTCAAAACCTTTTTCTTTTGCCTTGTCACTTTTCCACAAATGTGCCATTCTTTGATAAAACGGTATATTAGCCTTCAGATCTGACAGCCTTTGCAGGGGTTTTTCTTTCAGTTCTCCAAAGCCTCCATATGCATATTAAATAAATCTTTTTCTCTTGTTTTTTTAATATTTCTTTTTTAGTTGTAGTTGGACACAATTTATTTTATTTTATTTTATTTATTTATATGTGGTGCTGAGGATTGAACCCAGGGCCTCACACATGCTAGGCAAACTTTCTGCCACTGAGCCACAATCCCAGCCCCTTCTCTTGTTAATCTATGTTTTGTCAATTCAATTTGCAGGGCTCCAGACCTGAACTTAAGAAGGCAGAGAAAAGGAATTATTCCCCTCCTCCATAGGAGAAAGACTGACCCAAGAAAAAGGTCAAGGAAAATGAATTCTGTACTGATCATGTAGTAGTGACTTAGTAAATAGTAGCTGATTTTGCTACTGACTCTTCACTTGGGCACACAGATGTCCAATGGCTACTTCAGGCCAGGTACAAGCAGGATAAATCTTGGCATCTCTGTCTTCATTTTGCATCTGTCTTCTTTGCTAACTTAAACTTTGGGCCCGATTCCTGTCCAACTGTGCACTAAGACATGTTAATCATTTAAGGATTGCTCATCTAAAGTTGGTCATCCTCCTCCTTCAGAGGCACAAAGATAAGAGTAACTAAGAGATTTTTGAGATTTGCGTGGACATCCTAATTAACAGATTGTCAGCTGTCAGCTTTCACCATCTCCTGTTCCAGACCACCGGAGCCTAGAAGCCTCAGTCATTGCTCCGAATCTGAAGGAACTAATGCTATCTTGCCTTTCTGACTTCTCCTTTTCTCCGAGTCTTTCTTTTCTGGATTCTCTCTTCCTTGGATTCCAGGAATGACAGGTCTGATCAATAAACATCTTGTGAAAAAAGTCAAAACTAACCCCAGGCAACAGCAACTTTCTTATTGCTGACAAGGTTCTTCATGTCCAAATCTGGAGATAATTATCAACCACACACAGTTCGACCAATTCTGCTCAACCAGGCATACTTCTTGTCCTGCCCCCACACTTCTGTTTCTTACCTACATCCTAAAAGTTCTTGTTAGACTCCTGAACACAGGGATGAGGATATTTGGTTCCTACCCACCCACTCCCATCCTTCCCAGTATGGCTAAACTGAATAAATTCCTTTCCTACTTCACAATTACTTTTTCCACTTGATTTTTGGGATGAGTGGACCTAATCTGTTTGGACCCCTCAAAGTTCCTAGCCCACCTCTAGCCTAAGATTCTGGTAACAATAATACCCTCTGCTTATAATAAAATTAATATAGATTGAGAATTTATGTCAATCAATATCAAGACTATAAAGGATAAAAGATCTTTATTTAGAGTTTTTAAGAATTGCAATCCAGGACACACAGATTTGTGTAAAACTGAACATGTGTTCTAAAGAGAAAACAAAGGGTTTGGGTTTAAGAAGGCAAAAATCTACAATGATTGGTTCAGGCAAGCACTGAAGTCCATGAGTTCATGGCTGATTGGTCAACTTAAAGGTATAGCTGCGGGAGGGTCTGAGTTAGTGTAAGTGCAGCCAGTTGGATGATCTCTAGGCAGCATTTAAAAATGTTCTCTTTGACCAACGGATCCCTTCTTAAGTAGAGTTTTCCATGATTTCACACTTATTATGTGTCAAGTCCATCCCTAGTTAGTTTACATCTTTTAATCATTTAATTCTGTAATAGTGGTCCTCCTTACGCTTTGGGTTTTTTTTTAATTTATTCTAATTAGTTACACATGACTGTAGAATGCATTTTGACATATTTTACACAAGTGGAGCACAACTTCTCATTTCTCTGGCTATACATGGTACAGAAACACTCCAGTAGTGTAATCATACATGTATATAGGGTAATAATGTATATAGGGTAATTCTACCATCCTTCCCATCCCCACAGCCCCACCCTTCTCCTATCCCCTGTGCACAAACCAAAGTTCCTTCATTCTTCCCCTTGCCCCACTAGCATTTGCTTATCAGAGAAAACATTCAGCCTTTGGTTTTGTGGGGGTTGGCTTATTTCCGTTAGCATGATATTCTCTAGTTCTATCCACTTACCTGCAAATGCCATCATTTCATTCTTCTTTCAGGTTATGTATATGCACGATATTTTCTTTATCCATTCTTCTGTTGAAGGGCATCTAGGTTGGTTCCATAGTTTAGCTATTGTGAATTGAGCTTCTATAAACATTGATGTGGCTGTGTCACTGGTATGTAGTCCTTTGGGTATAAATCAAGGAGTGGGAGAGCTGAGTCAAATGGTGGATCCCTTCCAAGTTTTCTGGGGAATCTCCATACTGCTTTCCATAGTGGTTGCACCAATTTTCAGTTCTACCAGCAATATGTGAGTGTACCTTTTCCCCCACATCCTTGACAACACTTATTATTGCTTGTATTCTTCATAATTGCCATTCTGACTTAGAGTGAGATGAAATACGAGTTTTGATTTGCATTTCTCTAATTGCTAGAGATGATGAACATTTTATCATATGTTTGTTGATCAATTATACTTCTTCTTCTGTGAAGTCTGTTCAGTTCCTTACCCATTTATTGATTGAATTATTTGGTTTTTTTGGTGTTAAGTTTTTTGAGTTCTTTATATATCCTGGAGATCAGTGCTCATCTGAGGTGCATATGTTAAAAGATTTTCTCCCAATATTTAGGTTCTCTCATCATTCATTGATTGTTTCCCTTGCTGAGGAGAAGCTTTTTAGTTCGAATCCATCCCATTTATTGATTCTCGATTTTACTTCTTGCACTTTAGGAGTTTTGTTAAGGAAGTCAGGTCCTAAGCCAACATGATGAAGATTTGGGCCTACTTTTTCTTCTCTTAGGCACAGGGTCTCTGTTCTAGTGTCTAAGTCTTTGATCCACTTTGAGTTGGTTGTTGTGCAGTGTGGGAGATAGAGGTTTAATTTCATTTTGCTACATATAGATTCCAAATTTTCGCAGCACCATTTGTTGAAGAAGCTATCTTTTCACCAATGCATGTTTTTAGTGCCTTTGTCTAGTATGAGATAACCATATTTATGTGGGTTTGTCTCTGTGTCTTCTATTTTGTACCATTGGTCTGCATGTCTATTTGGTACCAATACCATGCTGTTTTTGTTACTATTGCTCTGTAGTATAAAGTCTGGTATTGTGATGCTTCCTGCTTCATTCTTCTTGCTGAGGATTGCTTTGTCTATTCTGGGTCTCTTATTTTCCAAATGAATTTCACAATTGCTTTTTCTAGTTCTATGAGGGATATCATTGGAATTTTAATAGGAATTGCATTAAATCTGAATAACAGTTTTGGTTGCATGGCCATTTTGTCTGTATTAATTCTGCCCATCCAAGAGCATGGAAGGTATTTTCATCTTCTAAGATCTTCAATTTCTTTCTTTAGTTTTCTGTAGTTTTAATTGCAGAGGTCTTTCACCTTTTTTGTTAGATTGATTCCCAAGTGTTTTGTTGTTGTTGTTGTTGTTTTGAGGTTATTGTGAATGGGGGAGGTGGCTTTCCTAATTTCTCTTGCAGTGGATTCATCACTTACGTATAGAAATTCATTTGATTTATTGATTTTATATCCTGCTACTTTGTTGAACTCATTTATTAGTTGTAGAAATTTTCTGGTGGAATGTTTTGGATGTTCTAAATATAGAATCATGCCATTAGCAAATAGTGATAGTTTTTCTTCTTTTCCTATGCATATCCCTTTAATTTCTTTCATCTGTCTTATTGCTCTAGCTAGTTTCAAGGACTATGTTGAATAAAAGTGGTGAAAGAGAGCATCCCTGTCTTGTTCCAGTTTTTAGAGGGGATGCTTTAAATTTTTCTCCATTTAGAATATGCTGGCCTTGGGCTTAGCATAGATAGCTTTTACAATGTTGACGTATGTTTCTACTATCCCTAGTTTTTCTAGTGTTTTGAACATAAAGAGGTGCTATATTTTGTCAAATGCTTTCTTTGCATCTATTGAGATAATCATATGATTCTTGTCTTTAAGTCTATTGATGTGATGGATTATGTTTATTGATTTCCATATGTTGAACCAATCTTGCATCCCTGTTACTTTATGCTTTGATATAGCCCTTGCTGCTCTGCCACTGCAACTTATTTTTAAAATGAACATGTTTCTTTCTCTTCTTCTCTCCTTGCTCTTCCTAATCTCTTCCTCTCCCTAATCTCAGGGGAAATAGGATTACCTTTCTTCCCCATTTTAGGCAGACTTATCTGCCTCTGAGTACACACTCACCACAGGAACAAAGTAATCCAGACTTTGGGGATGGCACCAGAAGGTCTCAGAAATGACTATCTCCCAAGTTAACAATTACAACTTGAATTACAACTCCAACAGAGAAATGGGGAATATAGCCTTTGAATCACTTCTTTAAAAGCCCCTTGTTCCTGCTGATGGGCAAAATCACAGCCTTTGGGACAGGAGTTCCTGTGTTTCTCCTTTGCTGCATGCAATAAACCTTCTTTTTCCTTTTTCTCAAAACTGTGCCCTCATTATTGGATTGGCATCTGGGACAAGAACAGAGCATTCAGCAACATTAGTATATTTATAATAAAAAGTTATTCTTTGTTTATTTAAAATTCAAATTTAACTGAATATTCTGGACTTTGTTTGTTGCTAAATCTGACAACCTCCTATTAGAAGAAATGCCTATGTGAGGGAAAATAGGGAGGGAGCTGGACCAGGCTGGGAGATCCCTCAGATTGACCCAGTGAGGAGTTGGGGCAGAAAGGTTAGATAGAAATATGAATCAGGGGGACTGGGGACATAGCTCAGTTGGTAGAGTGCTTGCCTTGCATGCACTAGGCCCTGAGTTCAATCACCAGCACCACACACACACACGCACACACACAAAAAAGTTTGAATCAGGCAAGCCACACAAAGTTAAAGAGGCAAGAGGCGGTCTTGGAATTGGCTTTCCTTTAAAACTCCTGCCACAGTTGACTAGAAGCAGCCATGAAGTCCTGCACACACAGTGATAGAGTTCAGAGGTCAGCAACAGGGGCCCTTGGTCGACCACACTCCCCAAAATTTGTAGGTTTATTTATTTTAAAAATTTTTATTATATGTTGTTTTTAGATATACATGACAGTAAAGTATATTTTGACATATAATACATACATGGAGTATAACTTATTCTAATTAGGATCTCATGGTTGTAAAAGATGTAAACTTTCACTGGTGGTGTATTTATGTATGAATATAGGAACATTATTTCAGATTCATTCTATTGTCTTTAATTGGAGGTTTATAAAGCACACTCTTTTGCCCACACAAATCCATCTTACAGGTGCTAAAACTGAGTCACAGAGAACTTATCAAAAGTCAAGACTAGGGCTGGGGATGTGGCTCAAGCGGTAGGGCGCTCGCCTGGCATGCGTGCGGCCCAGGTTCAATCCTCAGCACCACATACAAACAAAGATGTTGTGTCCACTGAAAACTAAAAAATAAATAAAATAAATATTTTTTAAAAAAACATTCTCTCTCTCTCTTAAAAAAAAAAAAAAGTCAAGACTATTCAGTAGAGGAGCCAGGATTTGATGCTGTGATCCCAGAAGCCTTGTTCCTGGCCACCATGCTAGGCTCTCTCCTGTCCTCATGTTCAGAAACTGAAGTTCACTAATATCCTTAACCAAATGATTACATGAGCCACATTTGATTATACAGTGTTTAAGAAAAGGAAGTCCATAATTATTTGATAGATCTTCAGTAAACACAGTCAGTATGCTTACAAACCACCAAAATGAGTGGATCAGTTCCCAAGTCAAGAACACCCTGGAAAAAGTTTATATCCAGAATGACTCCTGAGCTCATAATGTGAAATAATTAAAACTATTACTATTTCTTTCCAATGGCACAACAAATGAACTCTAATATTTCATCAGGGCCCTCAAATCTTAGAATGTTAAAATGGATTTCCACTATCTGGGACAAAATGAGGCCAAAATAAAAATGAAAAGCCAGATAAATAATCCTGCATCACTGGGTGAAGCATTCCTTATTAGGCTGGAGAACATGTCCCAACATCATAAATTTACTTCCTAAAAATAAACATTCCCAGGAAAAGTTTCCTTTTCAGAGAGGTGTTACCAGGGAAAACCTAAATAAACCCTCTAGTTTCACTTGCTCTTAGTTGGCTTAAAAATCACTAATATTAAGGTCACACAGCTGGGCAACACAATATTAGTCTCTCATCAATTTTGCTCTAGGTAGCACCTCTGATACATGGGTTATGAAGACAAAATTTGCTGGGCACAGTGGTGCACACCTGCAATCCCAGCAATTTAGGAGGCTGAGGCAGGAGGATTGCAAGGTTGAGGGTAGGCTAGGAAATATAGTGAGAACCTATCTCAAAATAAAATTTAAAGGGGCTGAGGGAAGCCAGAATGGCAGTTATCAAGAATTGCAAGCAATAATAAGTGTTGGCAAGAATGTAGGAGAATAGGTACACTCACATATTGCTGGTGGAACTGTAAATCGGTGCAACCACTTTGGAAAACAGTGTGGAGATTCCTCAGAAAACTTGGAATGGATCCACCAATTGACCTAGCTATAGTATGGAACTATTCACAATAGCTATAGTATGGAACCAACCTAGATGCCCATCAGTAGAGGAATGAATAAAGAAACTGTGGTATATATACACAATGGAATATTATTCAGCCTTTAAAAAAGAGAATGAAATTATGGACTTTTCAGGTAAATGGATAGAGCTAAGTGAAATAAGCCAATCTCCCCAACCAAAGGCCGAATGCTTTCTCTGACAGGCAGATGCTAATTCCTAAGGGGCAGGGGTTTGGGGAGTTAGGGAAGAACAGAGTTACTTTAGATCTTTAGGTAGAAGGGAATGAAGGAAGGGGAAGGCATATGGGACTAGGAAGAAGGATAATACAATGAATCAGATATTATTACCCTATTTACATATATAACTATATGACCATTGGGATTCTACATCATGTATACCAGAAGAATGAGAAATTTTTATACTCCATTATATATGATGTATCAAAGTGCATTCTACTGTCATGTGTAACTAATTAAAACAAATAAAAAATTAAAAATTTTAACAAAAGGAGCTGGGGATATAGGTAGAGTGCTCCTGATTCAATCAATCCCCAGTCCCCCATCCCCTCAAAAAAAAAGATGATAATGGTTGCCAAAGTTACTTTTTAGGGACTTGGAGCCCACTTTTACTGAAACATTGACTCTTCACTTTGGCATGCTGATGTGGCATGGAAAGGCTTGGCTCTCTGCCTCTATATTGTGTCTGACTCCATTGCTGTCTTAACCTTTGGGTCAGATTCTATTCAGCTCTACATGTAGATATGTTGAACTTGAAGAAATGATTTGTTTAGAACTATAATAATACAGGGCTAACTTGACCTAGATTTGCTTAGCATCTCTCCTCCCACTTCAAGGCTAAAGATACCTACCAGCCACATAGCCAGAAACACCAGGCCATGAAAGGAATGAAGAGCATCTGAGCTCCTAGAAGATCTCCACTATTCCCAAAAAATAAAGGAATATCCCTCCGCTGTGTTAGCCTCTCTCTCCCTCATTATTCCTTTCCTACATCTACAGCACCCTAATTCCTTGGAGTCGAGAAGTTGATTGGCAAGCATGGCCTCCCACTTCTCCATTGTTTGGCCACTGGACAAATCTTTTATCCCCCCACCCCCTGCTTGTCTCTCAGACATTGTTTTTTTCATGGTATGAACTTGTGGACCTGAGTTTAATAACAGATTGATAGAGAATCAAAACCCCTGGAAAACAAACTCCACACAAGACTGCCCAGCACCGTCCAGTGAGCCTCAGAGGATGAACCAAACCCACCTACCACTTGATTTCTGGCCCTAGCCCTCAAGGTCAGTGCAGGCTCCTTTAGCCAGGTGACCCTTGTCTAATTCCCTATGAAGCCTGGACTTGTACAACTAGACCTGTTGCCCTGAAACCAAAGATCAGGAACAAAATCACTTCTTTTTATGGCAGGGGGGCAGTGGATGGCAGAGCTGGGGATTAAACCCAGGAGCACTCTACCTAACTGCTAAGCTACATCCCCAGTCCTTTTTATATTTTTGTGGGAGACAGGTCTTGCTAAGTTGCCCAGGCTGGCCTCAAACTTATGATCCTCCTGCCTCAGCCTCCCAAGTTGCTGCGATTGCAGGCATGTGTCACTATGCCCCTCTACCCCTACCCCCACCCCCCACCCCCTGCTTCTCAAAATCACTTTTCATTTGAACTGTGCACAGAGAAGTTTCAGGAGGCTCCAACTTCATTATTTGTTTTTAAGAAAGGATCTCAAGAACAAAGCTATTGTTGGCCAGGTGAGTCATGAACTCTTGAGTGATCCTCCCACTTCAGCCTCCTGAATGCTGAGATTACAAATGCATACCACCACTCCAGGCTTGGTCAGTACCTCCAATTCCTTAATAACTTCTTAGGAATAAATTCAACTCAATTGTTTTAAGATTCCTGAGGCCAGTTTTTTTTTTTTAAATCCTATTTATTGGTTTTTATTCAGTCCCAAGGGAACTACTTTCAAAAACACATATACAAGGAAGTGGCTGTTGGTAGACAGAAGGTCTAGTATGCTCTGATACAATGGCAGCGAAAGACTCACTAGTAAGAAATAGGCAGAGTTATGAAGAAACAGGTGGTAAAAGTGTTGTGGTTTAGTCATGAGGTGTCCCACTTAAAAAAAAATTTAAAAAACCTCACGTTAGACAATGCAGAAATGTTCAAAGGTAAAATGATTACCTTATTAGAGCTGTAACCAGGGTACGAATCCATTTGATGGATTAACAACTTGAAAGGACCATTGTACTGGGTTATAACTGTAGGCAGGTAAGGTGTGGCTGGAGAAAGTAGGTCACTGGGTCGTGATTTGGGGGTTTATATTTTGTCCCTGGTATCTTTTTTTTATGATTTTATTCTTGTAATTTTATTAATAATACATAAATGGTTAATGGACAGGCATCACCAACTTGACTGACCTAAATTAACTATCCCTGTGGAAAAAGTATTTTCTATATTATCCAACTTACCAATGATTGTTCATAAGCTGGTTAAAAATGTCATCTTGGACCCAAGTTTACACAATAAATAAATCTAACTTTTACAATCAGCCATTATATCTTTAAAAAAACAAACAAACAAATAATGTCACATTTCTTCAACTTTTTAAAACACTTGCCCCCAATGTCCCTGGTATCTTGATCTCTCTGTGCTTCTTGGAAGCCGTCAGCTGAATAACTGTCCTCCTCCAGGCCCTCCTGCCATGATTCTCTGCCTCACCTCAGCCCCAGAGCAATGGAGTCAGCTGACCATGGACTGACACCTCTGAAACCCTGAGTGAGATAGACTTCCCCTCCTCTAAGTTGTTCTTGTCAGATATTTTCATCACAGTGATGAAATGCTGACTACCACCTATTCCATCAAGAAGATAATGGAGACAATATGCGTGTATTGGTAATTAAGAAAAATAGGTTGCATGGCTAGGGATGTACCTCAGTGGGAGACTGCGCGCTTATTTTGCATGATGTCCTAGGTTCCATCTCATCACCACAAAAACAACTTTTAAAAAAGAAAAATATGTTACAATTTATCCTGTACACATAACTTTTTATTTTTGTTTTTAAAATTACATATATAATGCAATTAATGTTCCCATGAGACAAAATTCCAACTCTACCAAGTCTTGGCCACATCCCCTGCCTCACTCCAGACCAACCAGGCTGCCCTCCCGCTTCCTCCTCCTGGAAAAACTGTCAAATTTACCCCACTCCTTCCTGCCCTAAGAGAAATATTTTTTCTCTATCCTGTTATGGTCTGTGGCTAGGACCTATAAATTGAGCTGAGATAAATTAAGACAATTAAAAGACAAATTAAACCGGGCACAACAGCACACACCTGTAACCCCAGCTACTCTGGAGGCTGAGACAGGAGGATTTCAAGTTCAAGGCCAGTGTGGGCAACTTAGCAAGGCCCTATCTCAAAGTAAAACTAAAAAGGGTTGGGGGTGAAGCTCAGTGGTAAAGCACCCCCGGGTACAGCCTCCAGTACTGGGGGGGCGGGGAGAGAAATCAGGAGAAAAAGCATTCATATTTTATTGGATGTTAACATATTTATGTGGCATGAAACCATCATAGAAAGAAATGCAGACTCAGTTAGACCAAGGCCAGAGGCTTGTATTCCATTTTAAGAAAGAGGGACAAATCATGGAAATTTGACAAGACAAAGGAAAGGGGGGGATGGGGTTAAGGGTGGTAAATGATTGAAAAGTGACTAGGAAATAAATAGGAGAAACTAATGGAAGCTAAAGATTACTTTAGGAAGGTTCATTTGTACACATTCATTTCAACATTGACTCTCCATCTCCAGGAGAACGACTGTCCTCTTCCTGGCCCGGGGAGGGCACCTTCTCACAGGACTTAATGCCCTGCTTTCAGGTAGAAAGAGGGAGGGCAGAGAGAGGACCCTTCCTGCATCTACTGTCTCTCAAGTTCCTTCAGCTCAAAGTAATCACCATGCCAAAGCAGCATGTTTTGGGGTGGCGTGTTCTGAGCCCCTCGCTGGCCTCGCCTTTCCTTGTCTGGACACTCAGGTCTTGACATCGCTAACCACTTCCATCCTCACTTCAGCTGAAATGTCAACTCCTGGGCAAGTGTTTTTTAGCCTTGCTGTCTAAATTAAGACATTCTCCACGCCTCTCTTACCCTTTAATTCTGTATCACAGCCTTTCCTCCTAATAACACTTTGCTTCAAATATATCAGTGTGGGTTGATATGGGGTCCATATCTCCTATGGACTGAGGGCAAAGACTGTGCCTGCTTGTTCTCCAAGGCATCCCAGCACTCTGCTCCATGTCTGGCACAGAGAGGGCTTCATAAACATGTGGAAATAGGTGGGGGCACATAGAGATAAGAATATACATCCAAGTATTAACCAGGGCTGACTCTGACCAGCAAGACCATGTCTGACAAATTTCTTTTCTTTTGCCTAGCTGTACTTTATCCTTGTTTTTTTTTTGTTGTTGTTGTTGTTTGTTTGTTTGTTTTAGTTATAGTTGTACATAAGACTTTTATTTTATTTATCTATTTTTATGTGGTGCTGAGGATCGAACCCATACTAGGCTAGCGCTCTACCACTGAGCCACAACCCCAGCCCTCTCCTTGTTTTTTCCCACTGTTTCATAATAAGAAAATAAGGTATTTGTACATTTTTTAAAAGATGTTTATTAATATTAACAACCTGATGAAATGCTTCTTTAATTTCAAGCAGTCACATGACTGTGAGGAAATTCAAGACTTTCTGATAGGTCCCAAACAAAAGAAGGTTCATTTCTGCCATGATCGCTCCCTTCTTAACTTGACCAAGGAGTTCACTACACTGCACACAAGTCAAAGGGAAGTGGGGGCCTTGATCATGGGTTTCAGGTTCAGCCAGAAGCAGGTTCGCAAGCTGCATTTCCAAGCTGTGTTCATGAAGGCAAATAACCCAAACTCTCTGAGCTTTGTTTTCTTTTTATCTATAAATCATTATTTTTAAAACGTCAATTTTCAGCGGTTGTTTTATGTATAATATTTTGTTACTGGTATTAATTAAAAATCACAGGATGCCATTGTTTTAGACTAAGCTCTTGCACAGACCAGACTAAAAATCAAAATGGAGTTACTCATGCTAAATTTCTATATCACCATGCTGAAAATTAAGCTGTTTAGCCTTCCAAGAAAAGCATCAAACTTGATTGGCATGATTATGAAGTTTTCTCTGCCTTTAATTCTTACAAGAAGTAACCTGAAGTAAACTGATGTCAACCAATTCAGTTATTTTTCTATTTTTCTGTCTCCACCTTACAAGGAAATAACTTGGAAATGACTCATTACTTTTTGTTCTTTGGTTCTGCTTTCTTCAGCCTTTCTGTCTTATAAGACAAACCTCCTTTGCTCTGCCCATTAGAACACTTTCTCTGTTTTATAGAACGAAGTAGTGCCAGCTTCTAGAGCTGAAAATAAAGCCAATTAAAACCACTGAACTAAGTTATTGTCATTGTGTCCTTCCACACTGGCGATATTCATACTTGCCATTTTAAGAAGTTAATGCTTCAAAAAAGCAAGAAAACTGAAACCTCTTTGGTAGATTGAACTGAATAAAAACTGCCAATATTTGACCATTTTTAAATGTAAAGACAAAGTGGCAATTTGATAGGGCACAGTATAATTGGTGGGTTGTTGTTTGTTTTGTTTGAGCTGTGGGGTTCAGAGGAGAGCACAGCAATGAGACTCTGCTGACAGCGGAGGTACTGTCCAAACCAGTGAAGTGCCCCAAATGGCCCAACCTGATGGGAATCTTGATATCATGGTCTCCACCTATTCGGGGTCCAGAGGCATTCAGGAGAAAGTATTCTAATTTTAATGTCCCATTGCTCCAAAGAGATTGTTAAAGCTCTCAGTTTCATTGTTGTCTCTGCTAAATGGAAGATTTTATAGGGGGGGAAAAAAGGTATTATTCACTCGAAAATGAGGAAAAAAGAATTTTCCCATGAAAAGTGGCTTCATCTTAAGGTACAGTTCATAGATCGTCCCCTCCCCACTGTTTGCCACCACTCCATTCAAAAAGAATTTCTTTGTTCTTTGGTGGTGAAGAAGGTGAGGAAAACATAGTTTAGGCAATCAGCATTTATAGGAAAGCTCCAGTTTAAGAAATAAAAGCACGCTCCACTGTCAAGATCATCCTTGTTTATATGAGCTAAATTAAGGTAAGTAATTGAGAACTTGAAATCCCTTAAAGGAAACCAGGAAAAGATTCTGAACACCTCTAACTCACATGGTTTCCTGTGGTCATCTCAGCTACTTTTTTGTTGTTGTTGTTGGAGACCAGCTCCAACAGGGGGTCTCAGGAGAAGAATGGCGAAAGAGGGGTGGAGAAACAACACAGACACCAAAGTGAAGGTGTTGATCCCAATCTTTACTTGTGAAGTTGATCATATATACTTTTCATTTTGGCAGGCTCACAGTACTTTGTGTTTACAAAACAGGAATCATTATTCAAAGAAACAAAATATTACATAGCTACAATTAGAATAGAAGAATGTATCTTGGCTTATGCATAAGCAAGCATTTGTACTTTCAGTTCGCGTTTTGCTTTGCGCTGTTTCTGCTTAGTTAACTTTTAATAATAGTTAGAAATGTCCCAAACTATTGGCCTATACCTTGACTATTCTTTCTTGACTTACTGACTGGAACCGGTGTCATGGTTACGGCAAGTGGTTGACTTGTTATTAATTTTAATCAAACAAGAGCAAGAGCACAAACCATTGTGCACAGGAAGAAGAACAAGTTGCCCAGTACTAAGCACTAATCTGTCTTCTTAACATTAACTTTTCTTCTCTAGATTTTAATTTAATTTCTTAAAAACTTCCTTGACAGGAATACAGGGAGTTTTTCATTAGACATTAACAATTTACACTCCACAGCTGAATCATTGCATTTAGAGCAAACAGATCCATTCTTTAGAAGTAGTTGCATTAATTGGGAAAGTCATGTTTTTTCCTTCATACTTAATGGTCATATGAGAAGTTGCAACTAGACTTATTAAAGGAATACAAAAACAAACCAGCCCATTCCCAGAAACATACTGCGCTCCTCCAGAGGATGGACGCCTTGCGCCATCCACCTCAGTAGAGCCTTGCCATTGCCTGAGTCAGGGGAGGGGCGCAGCATTTTTTTTTTTTTTTTTTTAGTCCCAGGGATTGAACCCAGAGGCATTTAACCACTAAGCCACATCCCCAGCCAGCCCTTTTTATTTTGAGACAGGGTCTTCCTAAATTGCTTAGGGCTTTGCTAAATTGCTGAGATTGGCTTTGAACCTACAATCCTCCTGCCTAGGGCTCTTGAGCTATTGTGATTACAGACAGGCAGCTGCCACTGCACCTCCTACATTTAAATTTTATTCCCAGTCTCTCCCTGGTCTTCATAAACACAAATGTTAAATCAACACACCTGTTAAAATTAGGTTTGGCTGCAAGTAATAAACAAAACACCAAAATTACAACAGCATGAACACGATGTCAGAAGGGCAGGTGGGCAGTGTGTGGTCACCAGCCTGTGTCTGGGAGTCTCCAGGGACCCAGCCCACTTTCTCACATGGCCACGCCTCCAGTGAGGAGCCAGGAAGACTCTGACTTTCCAGCTTCATACCCATCTTAAGAGGGAGACTATGGCTGTAAAGATGAGTAGACTCTTACCACAACCAAATTCTACCAAACATACAAAAACAAACCTCAAGTTCCAAAAAGTTTCCACCTCCTTCCTTATTCATCAAATGTTAATCAACTCTTCATAAACGCAACTATATCAGGCAAAAGCTAGAAACAGGAGAGAACAAATTTGAACCTGATAGACAACATACAGAGCTTTCATTTAGTGAGTGAAACAACAAAAATAAATAAATAAATAAGGTATATGTATATACAAGAACAAGAAGTTTGAAGTTCAGGCAGATGTGCAGTTCAGGTGGAGATGGTCATAAAAAAAACTTTCTGTTGTTTTCCTTACTGTTGTTAAGCAATATGCATGAGAAAAAAGAAATAATAACAAACCAGAAGTAGACCTTGTATCTGCAATAACAACCCTGAAGCGAATTTCCTGAGTAATTATTTAACTATACTCCTCAGTGCAGCTAGCAGGAGGCTGCTTAAAATGGTAAACAAAGGTTAGCCAGGGCACTTCGCTTGAGGAGACAGCTCATTCAGTTAGAAAAGCTCCTTTTGTTACCAGAAGCTACTAAAAAAAAAAAAAATCCAAGCCCTTGAAGTCATTTAAGCAACTCTGAGGGAACAATGATGCTTTCACAGACTTTGAAGAAAGCATTTTACAGAGAAAAATCCTATTGAACAACACATGCCTAAGTTATTATAAAGATGCAGGACTGAGTGAATATGGTAACTCCAGCCATTTAGTGGGAGAGACACCTAGGTTGTAAAATCTCAGTGGTGTGGTGAAAGCCTGTAATCCCAGACATTGGGGACGCTGAAGCAGGAGGATCACAAGTTCAAGGCCAGCCTGGACAAATTTGCCAATTAGTCTCAAAATAAAATAAAAACTGTGGGACTGTGGCTCAGTGGTAGAGGGTCTCTGGCATCAATCCCCAGTACCACCACCGAAACAAACAAACAAAAACCAACAACAACAAAAAAAAAACCCTCCATAGTAGGGCACACTCCCAGCTCCCAGCATGCTTCAGGGGTTTGGGGAAGCCACAAAGCAGAATCCTGGCTAAACCTGCAGCCAGAGTGGCTCTGTGTTTTCTATGAGCAAGAGTAAAATGAAATTCCTCAAGGAGGAAAGGAGGCAAAGTATTCACAAGGAAGTCACCATTAAATGTTGGAGAGGTCAAAAAAATAACAAACAAAATGCAGCCAGACCTAATTTTGAAGACCACGGAGAGAATGGGATTAAAAATGGAAGTGTACTTGAGATAACCACAGAATCGGTCCAGGGAGTGCTAAACTAACCCACATGGACAGAAACTGCTAGAATAATCGCCAGTCTACCTGCAGGAGGTGGACGGCAGAGGAAGGCAGAGGTAAGCAAAGACCTTGTCCTGGTCTGACTCTTTGCACAAAGCCAACCAAAAAAAAAAAAATAACCGGCGCCATCATTCACACCTGTGATCCCAGCAGCTTGAGAGGCTGAGGCAGGAGGATGGCAAATTCAAAGCCAGACTCAGCAACTCAGTGAGACCCTGTCTCTAAATAAAATATATAAAAAAGGGCTGGGGATATGGCTCGGTGGTTAAGTGCCCCAGGGTTCAGTTCCTGGTACCAAAATAAATAAATAAATCATCGAGTCATTGCTGTGCCTTCTATGCCCAGAAGCTGTAGAGAATTTCTTTAAAAGTTTATTTTCATCTCAAGAGGTTAAAAATCAGTTGATTATTATTTTGAGCATCTGGAGTTTTGATTTAATTATAGTGATAATGCATAATTGTTTAAGTAGAAACAGATCATTCATTCAAGGAAGGAAAGAAAAGCTTCAATGAATCACGTCCATTCCTCTTAGAGCAATTTGTTAATAGCTTTTAAACTGAATCTTGCTATTGTTTGGATCTGGAATGTCCCCCAAAAAGCTCACATCTTGAAGGCTTCGTCCCCAGTGTGGCAATGTTCAGAGGTGAAACTTTTGGGAAGTGATTGGATCATGGGGCTTTATCTCATCAGTGGATGAAACCATTGATGAGTTCACAATTGAATTATTGGGAGTCAATGGAACTGCAGGAAGAGGGGCTAGCTGGAGAAAGTAGGTCATTGACAGTATATCCTGAAAGTATATACCTTCTTCCTGGCTCCTTTATGGTTTCCTAACCACCATGAAGCAAGCAGCTCTGCTCCACCACACGCTCCCTGCCATGATTTTCTGCCTCTTCTTACGCCCAGAAACAGTGAAACTAAGTGACCATGGACTGAAACCTCTGAAACTATGAGCCAAAATAAATCTTTCCTCCCTAAGTTTATTTATCTCGGGTGTCTTGTTACAACAACTGAGAAACTGATGTGACTCCATTTTTGAGAAACCAGCCTCTACCTCAGAGAAAACCTGTCCAAGGAACGGGGCATGACCCTTGTCCTTGGAAAAACCCACAGAGCACTCCTAGACAGATAGCCACCCTGGTGAGTTGTTTGTCTGAAAATAACAGGAGAGATCTGCTGCTGTGACAGGTGTTCCTGACTCAGTTAGGCCAGGTGAGGACCCATAGCAACCCCCTAGCAACCACCAATCAGCATGAGACAGGGAAAATACCTGGAATGCCAGATGATTCTCCCAGTAGTTTATGGTGGTTGATAACATGTTGGGAAACTATGTAGTTTAGCACGTACACCCCTCACGGCTTAAACCAATCAGTTCAAACAAATCCCCCTCTTGTACTAACCAATCACCCCTACCCAACTTGTTCCCGCCAGTGAATATGTTAATCAATGTTAAGAGTTGGTGTTTGATTTTCCCTTGGTATGGAATGATTTGCTGGGTGATGTTGTGACACATAGAGTATCCTAAAAAAAACATAAATCCTCACTGAACAAAGGACTGGGACTCCTCGGAACAACTGCATCAGAAACGGTTGTGAGTCCAGGCTTGAGCTTGCAATAAAGACTCTTGTGTGATTGCATTGGATTCGGCTCCTGGAGGTCTATTGGGATCCCATGAATCTGGCATAACACAACTAAAAGCTGATTGGCATAAAGCTGCTCATACTGAGAGATATAGCATAAAACTCACATTTGTTTTTCCAAGTTTACAGTACAAAATACCAGTGTGTCCCTGAGACATTGCCCCCTCGTGCTATCCCCAGAAAAGACAAGGCTATGTGTCATCTGGCCCCAAGAAAGGGCTCAGAGCTCTGAGTATGTGAGCTTCTCTTAGACCCTGTTTGAGAGTGTGGCAGAGCCCACCTTCCTAGCTCACAGCGGAATGTCCTCATGTTGCAGCAAGCTCCAATGGCCCACTAAATGGGAGCAAATATCTCTTTATTCCACTCAGGGTCTTCACAATGAAAACCAAACAATCTGAATCTTCAATACACATTTGAGTTCCAGGCAGAATGGGGTTTAAAGACATTCAGAGGAGGTTCTACTGTGCAGCTGTTCATTCACTACAATATGAGATCATTTCCAGCCCAGATTCTTGGGTGTGTAGGGAAACAGAATCTGCTACCCAAAATATGCCACTTTGTCATGAGGGTTACTTTGAACTGTAAGCAACTGAAAAGAAATAAATATAAGAAAAGCTCTCTGCCCTCCCCATCTTTACTAAAAGTGTGACAGAAATTTGCAAAGATTTCATCTTCTCTCCACCAGGAAGGACAAAAACTAATCACTGGGAACAGCTTTAGATCTTTACCAGCCAGGAGATGGCACCAGAGGAAGCCACATAACACTGTACTCCAATGGCCCACTAAATGGGCCTTTTTCCTCCAGTCGTTTCCCTCAATTTGAATCCAGGTCTTCTGATAACTCTGATCCCATAGAGTAGAATCCAGGGAATAGAAAACAGAGCACAAGACCCCACAAAAGGCGTCCACATGCTGCTCATACATCTCTCCTCCTGGTTTCCCACTTCTTTTTCACCAGCACCACCTTGCCCAGGTGGCCCCCCTTCCATTCTGCCCATTGACCATCATGGGTTTCCTATCTCTGCCAGCCCTATCTCCAGCTGTCCCCTTTGTCCAAAGGCATTTCTTCCTCCTCCTACTCTTTCCCAACCAACCTAGCAATTCTCCTAGATTGGCTGCTTTTAGAAACTGGTTGGGTTTTTTTGTATGTTTTTTGGTTTTGGGGGGTATTTTTTGTTGGTTTGTTTTGTTTTTTGTTAAGGGACGAATGAGGGATAGATTTGGGGAATGACAGGTGACTGAATAAAGTCTTTTTTAGCAGACTATCAGATAGCATGAGGAGGATATTCCAGCTAGCAGGTGGAAAGTATTTTTAATAAATCCAGTGGTGGAGGCTGCTAGTTTTCTTCCCACACATAGCCATTGCGCCCTCTCAATAGTAGAACACCAACTCCTGAGTAAGTGCGTGGCTTCCTACAATAAAGGCTTGTTTCTCCACCTTTCATTTGGCTGAGTGAGCTGTGTGGTTACCGACAGGGTTTGCCTTATCATGTCCCTCTTCTGGCCACGCCCTGCAGGGGAGAGGCATGCCCTCCCTAACCACCAGCCCAAATACGGGCAGAAGCTGCAGGGCCTTCCTGGACTGTGCACAACATCGTGGGCAACGCTGGATGCGGTGACACACACCTCAGCCACCCTGGATGGTTTACACCTTGCTCTTCAGTAGGAAGCTGTCTTGTCTATTATTTATTATTAGAACAGCTTAAATATATTCCACCTAGAATGTATTTTATATACATTGTATGATTTAATGCATATGTATTATTAAATGTGTATTACTTAATAATTATGTATCATGTTATTTAATACAAGAGACCTGCCTGGAAGTTGAAAGCTTATTTCACTCTTCTACCCTTCCTAGCTACGGACAGTCTTTCTGCCTAGAAGAGCCTAAAGAGTAAAGCTTTTGAATCCTTGGGCTGGTAGACTTGAAATGTGAATGAAAGCCTGGATGAAAGAAATATGAAGCTGGGAAAGACCACATGAGCTGAGTCTCAGCGGTGGCTAAATGAAGTTTCAGCCGCCACTGAAAGAAACTTGAATTTTGACTTGATACAGTGGGGCACTCCTGTAATCTCAGTGATTCAGGAAGCTGAGGGAAGAGATGGAAAGTTCCAGGCCAACCTGGGCAACTTAGTGTAAGGATGGCCTTAGGCCTTAGCCTAAACAACTCCATTTTAAAACTTCTGTTTGAAACCTGCAGTCTCACCAGGCACACTTAAGAAGCCCTCCAGTGTGGCCTTCAGGCACAAACAAATCACTTCTCCCCACCCTGACAAGCTCAGAGTGAAGGCTCTGGCATGTTGTCCTCACCCTGATTAGAGCAAGAAGCAAGAAAATCAGGGTGGGGACAACCAGACCAGATGCTTTAACCTTAGGACAAATGACATCACTGAGAAATCTGGTAGCAGCTGACAGGGATTGAAAGGGTTGTCAGAAGCCCCAAAATTTAGTAAAAATGATGGAACAAATGAACAGACCTTCAGCCAGCCGACACTGATGCACACAAACCTGAGAGTCTGATGAGGACCTGGACTGACATCCCAACTCTTCTCATCTGCCTGATCCTCTGCGTTGTTCTCACTGCTCTCAAACTCTACAGCAGTCTCTTGACTCTGGTGAGAAAAGGACTTCTCCCAGTGACCACCTCCTCAGCCAGCCATCAGCTCCACCCCAAGAGAAGCCTGCCTGATCCTAAGCCTGATCTGATCACCATGGTCTGAGTGAGTATGCATCTGCTGGAATTAAAGCCCAAGGCTTGAGACTTCTGATCTGATACTTGAGTTTAGCATGCAGAGGGAATGTCTGTCATGAGCCTATCATGAGTAAGTGTGTTTGAAGTGCTTAGAATTAATCTAGAAATGTTTGCTGTGCATTGATTTTGTCTATTGCAGTGCCTAGCATTAAGGATTGTCATTTTCTTGATTAAGAACCTATAGAGTGAAATTGTATTGAGTGGTTTGAGTGAATAAAGCATTAAAAAGGGCAGAAGCGCATGGACATTCTTTTTTTTCCTCCCCTTCGACTGCATAAGTTGCACCTTTTGCCCATCACGACACTTAGCAAGACCCTATTTCGAAATAAAATAAAGGGCTTGTCAGCCTGATGCACAGGCCTGTGAGTCCAGGGGTTAGGTAGGCTGAGGAAGAAGGAGCAGGAGTTCAAAGCCAGCCTCAGCAATTTAGTGAGACCCTAAGCAAGTTAGTGAGAACTTTTCTCAAAAAAAAAAAAAAAAAATGGCTGGACTGGGCACCATGGTTGTGAGCCTGTAATCCCAGGAGCTCAGGAGGCTGAGACAGCAGGATGGCAAGTTCAAACCCAGCCTCATCAATGGCGAGGTGCTAAGAAACTGAGTGAGACCTTGTCTCTAAATACAAAGCAGGGCTAGGAATGTGGCTCAGTGGCTGAGTGCCCCTGAATTCAATCCCTGGTACCACCCCCCCACAAAAAAAAAAAAAAAAGGCTGGGATGTGGTTCAGTGGTTAAGTGCCCCTGAGTTGAATCCCTAGTACCAAAACAAATAAATTAAAGAGTTCAGTGGTAGAGCACTTACTTAGCATGTATGAGGCCCTGGGTTCAATCCCAGTACTGAAAAAAAAAAAAAAATTTTTTTTTTGTTTTTTTTTGAAAGCTGATTCTCAAACAAAGCACTTAGGCTAATTTTGGTCTACAGGGCACCAGTCATTGACTTCATATTTGGTGCAGTTCATTCCTTTTACAGATGAGAAAGCTGGGGCACAGAGAAGGCGGGTTGTTTCTCTAAAATCATTCAGGAAACAGGAGGAGACCGCAGAGCTTAGAACACAGGTCCCCCTTTAGGAGCTATGGCTGCTCTATCCATGCCACTCTGCAGCTAAAGCCACAGGCATCTTGTTCTCTGCTGTCAGGCACACAGGCAGGCAAATAGGAAAAATCAACTACTACTTTGATTCTGACTCAAAAGTCTGCACTTAAGGCAACATCATTCCTTCCTTCTCTACACCTTCTTTTCCTGAAAACTTCAGGCCTTCAGTCATTACATAATTGAGAAGGTTCCCTGTGTGTTCCCTATTTCGCTGGTTGCTTTGTAGTTACACAGGAGAATATCGTTGTTGGTGGGAAATTCGTGCTAAAGTATTTAGGAGTCAGGAGCTATTGGATTAACAAGGATTCTCAAGTCGTTTAGGAAATAAAGTTTATGGACTAGTAATTTTAAATCTGTGAGGTCAAAATAAAATATAACCATGACAAAAGTAAAAAGGAAAGGTTGTCAATTAAAGAGAGGCAGGAAAAAAAGAGTGGCCAAGAGCTCCACAGTTTCATGTACACTATTCACATTCATAAGGGTGCTAACTCTGAGTCGAGGCTGCCTGGATTCAAATCTCAGCAGCTGTGTACTTGGGGAATATCACTTAACCTCTCCAAACCTCAGCTTCCTCTTTAATTAAATAATGATCATTAGGTTGGGTGCAGTGGCACACACCTATAATCCCAGCTTCTAAGGAAGCTGAGGCAGGAGGATCACAAGTTGGAGGCCAGCCTCAGCAAGAGTGAGGCCCTATCTCAAAACAAAATATAATGGATTGGAGGTATGGCTCTGTGGTAGAATGCCTCTAGGTTGAATCTCCAGTACCAAAAAACAAAACAAAAACGTCAAATAACGAATATCATTATAGTATCTACTTCCTAAGATTGTTATGAAAAATGCATGGGTTCATATTTGTTAAGTACTTTGAAAAGTGCCTGGAACTTAGTGACAGATAAATGTAAACAAGACAGGAAGAATGTCTCTGGAGTTGTCTATAATGGAATAACCTCACGCATGCTCACTCTGGGGAGGAGGGAGTGGAAGGAAAAGAAAACCACTTAACTACATTCCTTAATTGAAAAGAAAAGATAGAAACCTGCAATTATGGGCAAACATTGCTACTTCTCTGACATTAGGGGCTTTCATTTTACCCAAGAAGAGTAACTAACAGAAGCTAGAGTGGTCTGTGTAGCTGACAGAAGAGTGGCAGGGGAGAGGTTAGTCACGGTGCCCAAGAGCAAAGTGGGGCCCTCAGCTCAGTGTATCTGTCTTTTGACTGTAAAAACTTTTCCCTGGCAACCTCCTGGATACCAGAGTATCAACTCACTTTCATGCCCAACAGAAGCGTTTGCTCCGACCAACAGCGACATCTACAGGCCAGAACCGTAAGGAAATTTACTAATATCCAAGTCAGCCAGGATTTCTAAAATCCAGGCCCAGTAACAAGCAAAGAGCAAATGGTGAGCAATGGTTAGGCCCATGCTTCTATTCTCAAATGCAGTTTATCTTGGAAAGTAAATAGCGTATGCATAAGGCAGGGGGGATCCCACTTACAATAACTGAAATAATAAGATATATAGGAATAATTTTTTTTCCGGTACCAGCCCTCTTTTTATATTTTATTTTTGAGACAGGGTCTTGCTAGGTTTTTCACAGCCTCGCTCAGTAGCTGAGGCTGGCTTAGAAATTTCAATCCTCCTGCTTCAGCCTCCCAAGACCCTGGAATTACAGGCATGTGCCACCACTCCCAGCCAGGAATAATCTTAAAAGTTTTTAAGACACTGCATGAAATAAAATTTTGCAAGAAATCTTAAAAATATAAACAAAGTCGGGCTGTGGCTGTGGCTCAGAGGTAGAGTGCACACCTAGCATGTGTGAGGCAGTGGGTTCAATCCTCAGCACCGCATAAAATAAAATAAGACACTGTGTCCACCTATATCTAAAAAATAAATATTTTAAAAAATATATAAACAAAGTACATATCATGTACATGGATTTTTTTAAAACCTGAGCATTTTAAGTTATCACTTGAAAAATGTTTCTAAACCTTATTTATGAAAATAACCAAAATATATAAAACTGTAAAACTAATGTCAAAAACACCCTAATGAGAGTAGAATATATTAATGGAGCCCTTACCGTGTGTCAGACACAATGCTCTAGACATGTTATTTTCATAATTTTTATTTTTTTATCCTTAGGGTTGTGTGGAACAGATATTATCTTTCCTATTCGGTGGAAATGTATTAGCTAAGCTGAACAGCATCACTGTGTCTTAACCTATGAAAACATCACTCCAATTTCCTTTAGGGAAATGATCTGACCTTGATTTCAGCATTAGGGCTATTAATCTAGGTGTTTTTTGCTCTCCTTTAGCCAAGAGGCAGGTAAATTACTTCAAAGTAAATGATTCATGCTATGGCTTGCTCCTTCCTAGGAATTGAGTAGAGAAACAGACAGACAAAGGTTGAAATTCAGTCATGCTAGCTATGGCAGGAAGGTTGATTATTACCTGCTAGCTAGCCTTAGGGTAAGGAGACAAACCCAGGAAGCATCAGTAGAGAGCCATTTCAGCTTACAAACAGAAGCCTAAGGAAAGGGAGTGGTGTTAGCAGAGGCTTTTGTAGCCACAGCAGAGGGGACAGCTGTTAAGATAGTTTGTTACCAAGGGCTGGCAGGGAGCAAATAGAGAGATGAACAACACCCTGACCTCCCTCCTCTGCTCTGATTTTCTACCACTGGCCAAACAGGATCAAAATCCACAGGACAAGGGCTAGGGGTGAGCTCAGTGGTAGAGTCCTTATCTAGCATGTGTGAAATTCTGTGTTCCATCCCCAGCACACACATACAGAGAGAGAGAGAGAGAGAGAGAGAGAGAGAGAGAGATCAGAGGACAAAAACAGCCCAAATGAAGCAATACTTAGAGGTCAGCCCCCAAAGACACCCTGCAGGAGAGAGAATATTGAAGGGGCAAACTTAGTCTAGCCAGCATGCTTTCCAAAACATTCTATTTGTACTAAAGACAGATTTTTTATCTTATAACAAAGGAGCCAAACTGATATGCCCCATATAATAGATAAGAAGCTCAAAGAATTGCCTGGCATGTGTGAAACCTGGGTTCAATCCTCAGTTTGCATATAAATAAGTAAAAGATCCATTTACAACTAAAAATATGTATTAAAAAAAGATAAGAAACTCAAAGAGGTAAGGTTACTTCATGAAGGTCACATAGATAATATGTGTAGAATTCTAAAACAAATTTAATAAATGTAAAAGCCTGCAAGACTTAAAATACATCTAGTACATGTGTGTATATGCACAAAACACTGAACCAGAATACACAGCCTAAAAGGAATGCAGTGTGTTATATGAGTCATCACTGGGGAAGAAAAAGCTCACTTGTAAACTGGAGGTAAGAGAATTACTTAGATATTTGAGTGGGAAACAATTTAGATAAATTACAACATAAACCTAAATCCCAAATTGATTCAGAACTAAACTGTCAATACCACAAAATATTTACGGACATTTATAATAGAAAAATAAACTTTCTCAACATCTTAAATCCAGAATCCTAATCAATGTGAAGATTAAGTCTTTTCCTTTAGATGAGAGAGATTTTTTTCTTCCAATTACTCCCAAAACAATCATTGTTAGGAAACTTCTGCAGGGTGTGCTCCAGCAAAAGAAGAGTATAAAGCAATAGAGAGGAAAAGAAGATCCACAGAAATATCTGTGCTCATGTTCATTGCAACAAAAGCAACAGCTAAAAAATGGTAACAATCTAAATGTGCATCAGCTGATGAAGAAAAGGAATATAGGGACCATGGAATACTATTCAGCCATAAATAAATGACATTCTGCCAGTTGTGACATGGATAGAATGGTAGGTCATTATGTTAAGTAAAATAAGCAGGCTCAGAAAGACAAGAACCACATGATCTCATTCATATATAGAATCTAAAAAAAAAATGATTTCATCAAAGTTGAGAGTAAAATGTTGGTTCAGAGATTGGGAGAATGGGCAGGGGAACAGTAGGGAGAGGGTGATCACTGGATTATAGTGAGACAGGAGCAAGAAGTTCTGGTGTGCTGTTGCACAGTAGGGTGCCATGCATGACACATATTTCAAAAAGCTATAGGAAAGGATTTGAAATGTTTTTTACATATTTGATTAGATACATTTAACCTAATGTAAATCAATGTATACACGAATCAAAGCACATAGCACCCATTAATATGTAGTTTTTGTTAGGAGTTTAAAAATAAAAATTCAAAAATATGGAAGTAAAACAGAAATGATGGGTTGACTGGTCCAGAGAATATAAGCTGCTTTTTATTACAAAGATCCTAGCCCATTTGAATATCTAACTGCATACAAGTATTACTTTTGACTTTTAAAAAGACAAAGGATATAGTACACCTCCAGTGATATGAACCTCTAATACCAGCAACTCAGGAGGCTGAGACAGGATTGCTTAAGCCCAGGAATTAAAGCCAACCTGGGCAACATAGCAAGAACCCATTTCAGAGAACAAAAATAAAAAAATAAATGCAGAGGAAAACATTTGTGACCTAAGTTTCTAAACCAAAATTGGAAAACTACAAAAGTTCAAGATTTGACTATATGAAAAATTCAAGACTTCAGTACATCAAAATATATCAGGTTTCTAGAACTGAAGAATGGTAGCCCCACATACCATAATTCCTTCATGGTCTTCTTTAACCTTAAGACCAACAAATACCACAAATTAAACCAAACACGAATAGTTATGTGGAAGGGGTGGTAAGCTTGCAGAAGTTACAAACTGCAAAAATGATCACCATTGCAAACATCTCCTGGACCAGGAAAATATGAGAACAAGTGAATCAATAGGTATAAGACAATGTGTGTGTTGGGAACCACAGGAGGTGAAGAGTATGTCCCAGTCTCTTCAGAATTCCCAGGAGACAACATCGCGATGTTCTGTGGCTGCAGAGCAAGAGAGAAAAGATTAAAGGAGAGAGGAGCGTAGAACATAATGGCATTGCGATTTCCCTTGTGTGAAGTCTTCATCATGCGTGCCAGAAGCCAGGTCTTCCGTGTACTTCCTAGGGAACCACAGAGCCACTTCCTATGAGGCCACAAAGCCTGCAGTCTCTCTAGGGACTGCAGTACAGCAGGATCCTAAGATTGTAAGGGTTTACCAGATCCAAGCCTGCTAACCACAGTCCACAACTGCACAATGGGGGCTGGGAACTGCCAGCAGTAGTAGTGGCCAGACACAGGATTTAGGAGGGAGGAGCAGCAGTCACAAAATGTTCAATATAACCAGTAATTAGCAATTCAAGGCTCCTAGCACCTTCAAATACCATAGCAAGCAGTGACACATGCAGATGTACATTTTAATTTCTGTGGCTAAAAATATTACTAAGCAACTTCTATTTAAGTCAGTAAAAAAAAAAGAACAAAGAGGAACAATTCAAAGGCAAAAGTTTTAATGAACATTATGACAAAAAAAATGACTCCTTATTGTGCTCAGAAACATGAGTAGAAAAATTATGTAGTAGCTTCAAAGAGAGCTTTCAGGAATTCGACACCCAAGATTATAGACCCCAGTCACCTCCTCTAACCAACATCCAAGAGATGTCATTACAAAGTGGCCACCATAACAACCCCAGCAGGCACACAGGAGGATGGAGAGCTTCCCTCCTAACTGGAGGAAAATTATTAAACATAAAACATTTGAAATCAAAGTGAACACTGATACAGCTTTTATTCTGGAACACTTGTTTTAAAATATGATGCTGGGAAAACAGGATATAAAGACAGGATATAAAGGATATAAAGACAGGATATGAAGACATCAATCAAAAATAAATCTGCATAATTTCACAAAATGAAAACGGCCTATTGTGATGTGATCATTAAAAGTTTTTTATTTATTTTTTATTGTATATGGATTCAATGCCTTTATTTGTTTTTATGTGGTGCTAAGATCGAACCCAATGCCTCACACTTGAGAGGCAAGTGCTCTACCACTGAGCCACAACTCCAGCCTAAAAGTGTTTTAAAGAATGCTTAACTTTCTTCAGACATAAATGAAATAGGACTAGAATACTTAAACATATCACAAAAAATAAAAACCATAGCAAGATATTTATAGTTAATGACCAAATTGCATGATTTTCTTAAAATAGTGCTTACTCTTAGAAGCATCTCTCTCTCAGTATAGGATTCAAGTCTATTTTGAATCTGAAAATATGGAGGGAAATTTGACTTTCAGTAGGACCATTTCATGAGATATTTAAAAGCAGTCTTCAGTTCAATAATGGGGAGAAAAAAATGGGGAGAGGCAGGGGGGAAGAAGGATCTAGAAATGCAGGATTCCAGGTAGGTCTGCAACATTATGAATTCATGTTAATTATTATCAGTTAAACATTCTCTTGATTGATTTAAATAATCAAACAGTTCTGAAACTCTTATGTCTCATGCTCCAAGCTCCTAGCAATGGATCTTTCAGAACTTACCTTCTTCTCTTTTTTTTTTTTTTTTAAATATTTATTTATTTATTTTAGTTTTTTTTCGGCAGACACAACATCTTTGTTTGTACGTGGTGCTGAGGATCGAACCTGGGCCGCACGCATGCCAGGCGGGCGTGCTACCGCTTGAGCCACATCCCCAGCCCACCTTCTTCTCTTAATAAGCAAGCCCATGTTGCTACTGATTGCTTTAGTTATTTTAGGAAGTGTTGATTTCCTATTACAGAAAATGAAGAACTGCTTTCCATCTACCCTCAACTGATTTCTTCCTGCCAACATCCTTTCTCCAGGTTTATCATCTGTACTTGGCTTGATCCATATTTCAATGGTGACAACAGTATAGCTAGGTAAATATTATTCTCAGCTGAGCATGGAACACATCATGAATATCTTTCCATCCCTGGTATATTTATAGTTGTTTTTTTTTTTTTTTTTTTGTGTGTGTGTGTGTGTGTGTGTATTTTTTAAGGATAAATAGATCTATACCCAGCCCTTTTTTGTTTTGTTATATATATAATTTTTTAAGTTATCAATAGACCATTATTTTACTTACTTATTTATGTGTGGTGCTGATATTGAACCCAGTGCTTCACACATGCCAGGCAAGCGCTCTATCACTGAGCCACAACTCCAGCCCCTTAGTTTTGTATTTGATGGCTTCTAACAGCTAAAGAAAACAGCCTAAGGTAGCATGAGGCATCCAGACATGGTTTCAATAGCATTCTCGCAGGGGTCTTTGGCCTCGGAGCCCTTAGCACAATTTACATCCCCCCTGCAGATCTATCCCAAGTTGACATAAATATAGCAAGAGCCATGACTAACGATAAATACTGTCTGTCATTTTAAACATAGCAAATCATCCCCCAAGAACACTGTGCTAGGGTCCTCAGCATATAAGTAAGGACACATTCCCTTTCAATCACACCTTTTCCAAAACATGCCAGAGGAGGGTTTGCTCCACATAGGAATTCCTTTTTTACCTAGGAGACATCCTGCATTTACTATAAAGTCTTCTATTTTGTTCTCTATTTTATCCCATATGTTCCCAGATTACTACCAAGGTGTGTGCTTTCTCTAATTATAAAATGATCATGTACAACTAGTAACAAAAAAAAAAAAAAATCCATCCAACCTATTTTTTACTAAATATGGTTATGTTGTAAATATTTTAAGTTATAAAAAATGAATCTCTTGATTTAGTCAGGGCTTGGAGTGGGGAGTCATAGGATATTATTAGCCAATGTCATATTCAGGATGATGCATTTATTCAGAGTAAATCTTAATTTTCTTGGTCTTCTTCAGAGTAGCTACAGGAATGCCTAAAAGACCTTACTAAAATAAGGCCAATTGAAAGCACCTTTACTGAAACTTGATTCCTTGAGCCAGTGGAAGGTCTTTACTATAGTTGATGGTACTAGAGGGAGAAAAATGAACAAAATTAATAACTGGTAGTATGTAAATATAATATAGAATACTTTTATGCCATTAAAAAATACAGATCTATTTAGCCAGACACAGAGGTGTATGCCTATAAACTCAG
Organism: Marmota flaviventris; assembly: GCF_047511675.1. Taxonomy (NCBI): domain Eukaryota; kingdom Metazoa; phylum Chordata; class Mammalia; order Rodentia; family Sciuridae; genus Marmota; species Marmota flaviventris. The sequence continues at coordinate 56,401,783 of NC_092502.1, forward strand.
TTACTCAGGAGGCAGAATGATCACAGATTTGAGGCCAGCCTCAGCAACTTAGCAAAATCCTATCTCAAGAAAAAAAAAATTTTTTTTAATTTAAAAACAAAACAAAGACTAGGTACATAGCTCAGTGGTTGAGACCTCTGGGTTCAATTCCCAATAATACAAAAACAAACAAACAACTACACACACACACACACACACACACACATACACACTATAAATTAGTGAAGAAAAAAATTTAGGACACAAAACAAATGTTAGTATGGATCCAGTTTTATAAAAGTCTGAAAGACATATTACACATATCACTCATAGCATTTCTTCTGAGCAGGATTCAAGCATATGGAGACTGTATCTTTCTGTATCTCTCAATAACTTGTATTGAGTTGGACATGATGGCATATGCCTGTAATCCTAGCAACCTGAGAGGCTGAGGTAAGAGAATCACAAGTTCAAGGCTAGCCACAGCAATTTAGTGAGGCTCTAAGTTACTTAGTGAGACCCTGTCTCAAAAAATAAACAAACAGGACTGGGAATGTAGCTCAGTGGTAAAATGCTCCTGGGTTCAATCCCCAGGACCACAAAAATAAAAATAATTTAAATAACTTGTATTGAATTATTTATTTTAAAAAAACCACAAATATTCCCATTTTGATAAAAATAAAATTTAAGAAAATAAAATAATTTATAAATTAGAAGCTTCCCTATTAACTACTCATCTGAGAGTCACTGGGTTTCTTTCCCAAGAGGAAAAGTATCCCCACTAAATGGATTCAGAAAAGCCATAGCTAAGTATTTGCCTGTCTAGCTCTTTGGGTACACAAGAAAAGCAAACAGGATAAGACTGACTTCAAAGAATGAAAAGCCAGCAAAGAGGGTGCATGTTTGGGGCTCAACAAGCCACATCTAAAGCTCCTCAGAAGTCCCAGATAGGAAAGCAGTTACTGAGGCTATAAGGAGTCAACAGGGAGGAACCCAGCTCAGCCTACTGAGCTGGTGAGAAGCAGAGAGGGACTAGGAAGGATGCCTCTGGGTTCTTCACCCAGGGCTCTTTCTACAACATAGCACCACATGCCATGTACATGAGACATCTTGGGGATGGAACTCAAGGCTCAACATGAAGTTCACTTAGATTTCATATATACCACACACACAGCATGAAGGCAATTTTATGCATTTTTAGTGCACCTGCATTTTGACTTTAACCCATTATAAGGTCAAGAGTGGAATTTTCCACATGTGGCATACTGTCATCACTCAAATTATTTCAGATTTTAGAGCATTTTGGATTAGATGATCAACTTGTTAGGGGAAGATAGCTGTAGAATGATAGAAAAATCAAACCAAGTGAAATTGCACAAAGACAAAACAGAAAGTAGAATTTAACAGCACATGCCCAACATGGCCCCAAAGTCCTCTCTTACCAAGTAGATCGTCTCATGTACTGTTTCCAGGCATCACTGCCAGACTCCCTGCCACCACCAGTGTGCTTTTCTCCTCCTACAGAAATACAAAATAAACACACATCTTTGGGCCAATTTGATATCACCGAGATAAAGATAAAAGGAGACTAGAGCTACCTGACCAGTTATTTAACATTTAGCCCAGAGTATTTCCTCTACAAACAGAGACTAAAATAAACAGAGAAAGGAAGTAAAAGAGAAAATAAAGCATAAGGAATTAAAAAGAAATGGAAATATGTCAAGAGGCTAAAGAACTCTTACAAATATATATACCATTAAACTAAGGTATTAGAGTAAAAAGGTCTAGATATAGAAAATCTAATTTTATTTTCTTGTATGTATTTATCTAAATATTCAAACTTACACATTAATTATACAGAATGATGGTTAATTTGCAGGAAAATGGACGGAAAAAGAAACCATCATTTTGAGAAAAATAAGCCAGACTCAGGGACAAGGGTCACATGTTTTCTCTTACGTGTAGAAACTAGAGGGGGAAAGCAGGCCAAAAAAAAAAAAGCCATAAAAGTAGAAGGGAGACCATGGGTACAGGAAGGGAATCAAGGGGAGGGAGGCAGGAATGATGGGAGAGGTACTGAGGAGTGAAGTTTTTCAAATTGCATTTATATATATATATATATATATATATATATATATATATATATATATATACACACACACACATACATACATACATACATACATGAATATGCCACATGAAAACCACCATTCCGTATAATTAATAGTGAGCCAATTAAAGAAATTAACTGAAAGCTTAAAGAATCAATTGAAGAAAGCAAGGCATGAGCTGGAAACAAAAGAGATCAAATGCTCCAGAAGAGTGGACGGACACCTCCGCATCCAGCAACCACAAAGCAGAGGGCAGAGATGAGGGGCCAAACTGAAAACTGAAGCTTCTGTCAAAGTCTGTACTCTGAACAGTATTTTGTGTTAGGTCTAAAAATATAAAAAGAATGCCACTGTACATAAACTCTTACAGATATTAATGCACGTTTGTTTTCCTTCTATACTGAAAAACAAGGCAAGCTGATTGTACTATACCTTGGATCATTTTTAATAAGTAAAACTTAATATACCATTGTTGGGAAGGATTTTTTTTAACCATTACAAAATTTAAGTATCAATAAGCCATGGCTTATTACCAGACAAGAGGATCAAGGCCCAGTAAAGAGAAACAACCTAGTATTTCATCTAGTTAAAGAAAATATAGTTAACATTTATTATGCCAACTTTGCAAAAAAAAAAAACAGAATATTTTGTGTGAAATTTTCTAATGTTGAAGCAGGGATTCTTAATAGTTCTGGGGTCTTGGGTATTCTCCCTAGAATACAGATGCTGCATTTCAGGGCTTCATGTAACTTGGGTTAAGGGACACTGCTCTAACCCAATGCTGCATCTGGGCAGAAGATGCAGAACTCTGGGTAATAACTTCAAAAATGGTAATAAGCTCTTTCAAGCATGTGAGATCACATATTACATTAGAATGTAAATTATACTTCAGTTTCTGGACCAAACTTTTCTAAAAGCTACTACTGCTTTTCCCTTGCCACCCAACCTAGAAAAGGAGAAATGATTCTCTACATACCAAATGCACCTCCGATCTCTGCCCCACTGGTTGGAATATTGACATTTACAATGCCACAGTCTGAACCTTTAGGTCTGTGCATAAAAGGAGAGGTATGGTGAGAGCAATGTATAGGAAATTAAAAACAACACAAACAAAAGCCCGATTACTCAGACTCTCAATGCTAAATAATGGATTCATTCTTTTAAAGCCCATTCACCACAGAAATCAGACATATAAATGTTAAAAATAAACAAAGTTATACCCAAGCCAACGGAAGATTCTGCCCAAATCTTTAGTAAAAATGCTACTTGAAAGTCCCTGTTTCACTTCATTGTTCCATGCAAAGACCTCTTCTTCAGTCTAAAAGGAGAAGTGTTGGAAGCTGTTAGACACTACAATGTTCAGATCAAAGTTCACTGATGTTAAACTCATTTCATGAGATATACCAATGTCATTTTAGTGTGCAAATAGAAACCAGTCAACATGTTACTAATTCTATTTTTCTTATAATTTATTTATTTTTTTTTCCTTTGGGGTGAGGGCGGTTACCAAGGATTGAACTCGGGGACATTCAACCACTGAGCCACATCCCTAGCCCTATTTTGTATTTTTATTTAGAGACAGGATCTCGCTGAGTTACTTAGCACCTCGCTTTTGCTGAGGCTGGCTTTGAACTCTCCATCCTCCTGCCTCAGTCTCCCAAACTTCTGGGACTACAAGCATGTGCTGCCATGCCCAGTGTCTCTTATAATTTAGGTAATTTTTAATAGTAATACCTTGAAGGATATTTTCCTCCATGATACTTTAAGAAACAAAGATTAGTATGTTCTTCCATTCAAGCTACTAAGAGTTAATATATATTGAACTCCTATCATGTACAATACACTGATCTATGCACTTAACATGCATTTATTTATTTAATCTCCACCCTATGGGGATTAAACAAGTTTTATATTAACAAGTTTTATATTAACACAAGTTTTATATTATCACCAATTTACAGATTCACCAACTGAAGCCCAGTAAAACTAAATGTAAATAATTTGCACAAAAGCTCACAAACACTCTCATTACAAAACATGAAATTATTCTAAGCACCATATTTGAAACAATAGATAATTTAAAGATAAAATAAATGCAATCTTATAATTGCAACAAGGTGCAATTCTCACTATATTTTGATAACAGTAGCACATTCAAACCTTGATTCAATCTCTGAAAAAAACTTAATTCTAAATATTTGTTGGCAAAGCCAGAGCCTGTCTCAGGCCAGGGAATTATTTTTACATGTTAAAACTGCCATCATCTGACCTCTGATGGGGTGATAACTGCATGTCTTCAGATTGCCCCCACATCTTCTCATCTTGTCTGCTGACAAGTACACAGTGCTCAGGCTATGGAATGCTCTAGTCCCCCTGTCAGGAGCAGCTGCCTCTGAGGCCCACACAGCTGAGTAAGGTGAAGAGGAATTGAGGGTCACACATCCCACAAACTCCAACACAGGTCCATTATTCATCTCAGTTTCCCTGGTACCTAGCTTGGAATGCTTTATAGTTTTAAAGTGTTCATCTCATAGTTTGTCCTGAACATTTGAATTTCTACTATTTCAAGTGACTTTCTAAAACCTTCTTAAAAGCTGATTGAAATTTAATATACCTTCATTTTCCCTTAGTTTTATCATGTATTTCAACATTAGACTAGAGACACAGAATCTGTTTGTACCTTGAATTTAAAGACATAGAGAATGGGAGCAAAAGTCTCTGTGTGTGCAATGGAGGCATCATGGGCAAGACCTGTCACGATTGTGGGTTCCACATAATTTCCAGGGCGATCCATAACCTCGAGTAGAAAGATGAAATAAAAGGAATGAAACATTTCATTTTCTAGTACTTGGGAGTTAGAAGATACTTACATTTATGAGGAAAAAAATAAACAGCACTTATAGGTAAATTATTTCTTCAAAACAACTTTCTATCCCAGTGAATATTATTTCTTGCTCCTAACTTAGATGGTCAGGAAAAAAAAAGGAAAGAAAAAGGGAGGAGTTTAAGGAGGAAAGCTATGTCATGTCACAAACAAGTTATGTTAACAAAACTCTGCTGCAAATAGTTATTTTATAATTAATTATAAAATGAGTGATGTATGACCATTGTTTTATAGACTGAATTAGGACTCAAATGTTGAAGTCTTAACACTCAGTGTGACTGCATTTAGAGACTGGACCTTTAAGGAAGTTGTTAAAGTTACTGAAAATAAGTGAGGTCAGCAGGGTCAGGTCCTAATCCAATAGGATGAGTGTCCTATTGCTTTATAGTTTTAAAGTGTTCATTTCATAGATCAGGAGGAGACACTGGAAATCTCTGTGCCCTCCATTGGAAAAAATCATGTGACAGCAAGAAAGGGCCATTTGCAAGCCAGAAAGAAACTTCACCAGGAACCAACCTGCCAACCCCACCAGCATGTTGATCTTGAACTTCAAGCCTCCTTCTATGAGAAAATAAATTGCTGTTGTTGGAGATACCCAGTGTGCAGTATTTTGTTATGGCAGCCCTAGTAGATTAATACTGTACAAAACTGATGTCACCAAAAGAATATAACGTCATAACCAACCTCTGTAAAACCAAGTCCCTAGTCCACCTCCACTTAACTAGTGACTGTCTTTCCTTCTGTGAAATGTTCTGAGGCCCACAGCAAGCTGCTATGGCTGGGGGGTGGGGGTGTCAATCCTTCAGAGGGTTTCTAAAATTCTTCTCTAAACCTTCAAGCTATATTTTACCAAGAGTCACTTTCTTTTTCTTTTTTAATAATTGGTTCTTTTTAGTTATATGTGACAAGAGTCCATTTTGATATAATTATACAAGCATGAAATATATCTTATTCTAATTAGGACTCTAGTCTTATGGATGTACACGATGGTGAGTATCACTGTGGTGTATTCATATATGAATACCAAGAGTCAACTCTTGATCAGGTGCATGGCAGCTGTATTTGTTATTACAATGCTATATTATATATGTAACTTAAGTAAATTTTACTAAAGAATAAAAGCTATTCCTGTACAGAATGGGTTAAATGCTTTCGAGAAAACTCAAAATAATAAATAATGAATATATATACACATCCCTGCCCAATAAGATGTGGGTGTGTTGATGATAAAACTAGAGAGGAGGATTCTGCTGTCAGACTGCTTTGCAAGATTCAAGTTTCCATGAATTTTAAATAAGTGAGACTCAATTATATAGATAACAGATTAGAGGTGCAGCTTTTGCAGAGATGAAAACAATAAATTCCTATAATCCATGAAGAAAATACCTCGGCTCTACATCAAAAGAATCACAAATAAATGTAGTTCTAAGTAGTTAAGTTAAAACAAAATACTTATGGTTGTATTTTTCATTTCCTGCCTTAACTGAACATCTCAAATGACCATTAAATATGGATTCTAATTGTGCTGAACACAAAGTCTTCTACTGTGACATAACAGAAAGTTTACAAACTCCATACAAACTCCTCGGGTCCCTACCCAAAGGCCACCAGGACTCTGAGCTTCTTTTTTTTTTTTTTTAATATTTTTTAGTTGTTGATGGACCTTTATGTTATTTATTTGGATGTGGTGCTGAGAATCCAACCCAGTGCCTCACACATGCGAGGCAACTGCTCTACCACTGAGCCATGACCCCAGCCCCGACTCTGAGCTTCTTGTGCGTCATTCCCTGAAACATTCCACACAGTTTCTGTTATCATTTTTTAAAACCTATTTCCCCCTGTAATAGGGACAGGGAGAAGGATGTTCAATGTGACCCTTCACCAATTGTCTCAGAGACCTACTTGTGCCTAAGGGAAAGAGAATAAAAAAGCCATCACTCCTGACCCCAAGGCTCTCGTTACCTTGCCCCCATTCTCATTACCTTGCCCCCATAGACCACTGTGCCTCCTTCTTTCTTTGCTTCTTCCACCGCTCCAAGAAACATGCTCACTGACTGTTTGGTGTGGAGTGGCCCATATAGGACATTAGCTGGGGAGAGAAAAGGAATGATCTTCATTTTGCCCTAAAGAGCATCGCTTATTATTATACCAGCTTTTCAAAATGAATAGGCTAATAATAATCCCTTCCTGTAGCCTCTCAGTTAAGAGCAGGAGTTGGCAACTTTTTTCTGGACCACAGAGCAAACATACTCCACTTTGCATACCATATGTGACTCTACAACTATTTGATCTCGCCTTTGTACTGTGAAAATTGCTGTAAATGACATAGAAAAAAGCATGGTGGCTGTGCAGCAGATACAAAGAGGTGGTGAGCCAAATCTGCTTGCCAACCCTGGCTTTAGAAAAAAGGCTATCAATCAGAATACTGCATTAAAAATTCAGGATCAGAGGCCTAGAAGTGTAGCTTGACGGTGGAGTGTTTGATTAGTATACACGAGGACCCAGGGTTGATCCTCAAACAGTGAAGTGAAATTAAATAAAATAATATAGGATTGGTTTATTCATTACAGTGTGAGCACTGCCTAAGAACATCACAATATCCATAGCTTTCATGAAATTCAAAGGGGAGAGCCTGATGCTGCCCTATGTTATGGCTGCTGGAAACAAGAGCATCAAAGATAACCACAGGTCAGAGGAGGGAAGATTTAGGTAGGCCCCTGTGAGAAGGTAGCACTTTATGCAGAGCCAGTTACAGAAAGTGCTGGATGAAGGCCAGAAAGAGCTAGGAATGTTTGAAAAACTCAAAGAAGGTTGAAGAACTGGAGATTAGGGAACAAGGGGGAATGTGGACATAGTTCTGTTGGGAAGGTGGGTAGCTATGAGATCACCAAGACTGGGAGCCCATGAAGGAGGGAATCAAAAGGTATCTAGTTTTAGTCTAAGCACAATAAGAAGGTCCTGGAATACTTTAAGCAGAAAAGTGAACACATTTTAAATGATCATTCAGGTTTCTCTGGGGGGCAGGAGTGAAAGTGATAAAGTCAGGTAGGGAATTCTTACAGCCTTCCATGAGAGAACACAGCAGTCGACCTGGACAAGGGTAACAGTAAATGGAGAAAAGCTCATCAAATATCAACCCAGCTGAACAGCACCTCCAAGTCTCACTCTCCAGCATATATCAAACGCCTAGATCCTAACTTTACTAGCAGCACATGTGTCTTCCCAAATGCCCAAAATCTCCTTCATATGCCCCCAGGCCTAAGAGAAGACAAAAAAACTCAGAAGATCAGAAACACTTTTAACACCAGCTGTTAAAATCTTTGAAAATTGAACCAGATACTCACGGTCCCATGGGTTCCCGACTCGGATCTGTGCGTAGGCCTTTTTAAGTCTATTTACAACATCATCATGGATGTTTTCATGTAAAAACTAAGAGAAGAAAGAAATATTCATGGGAATAGCAAAATGTATAAGTTTTTAAGCAATGAATACTTTTCTTAATAGTATTAATAGCTTTTTAATACTATTAAAATATAGTAATCTCTGAAAACATAAGCAAGCAAAAACATGTTTTTTAAATTATATCATTTCTGATTTTAATATTAACTATATGAAGTTAATAATTTCCTCCAGGTAGATGCTAGAATAAAATCACAAGCTTTATCAATTGTCTAAGGACCTATCCAGCAAAACTTCACAAATCCATTATTCCTATATTTGTTTGAAAACATTTAGAACTTTTTTTTTTTTTTTGCAGTGCTGGGAATTGAACTGAGGGCCTGCACATGCTAGGTAAGGCCTCTGCCACTGAGCTGTATCCCCAACCCGTAACTTCTTAATCAGAATCAAGTCCACCTTGAATATAGTGCAACCACAAGTCTCAGCACAATGGCTGGGTCACCACAAGCACTCGGTCTCAGATAACATAAATCTCCAGCACAAGATCTTAAATCAGGCAAGGACACCCATGCACTCACTCTGTGTGGGATGTGAACTCTTACTACATTCCTAGCAGCAGAGGTGAACATGCCAAGCCATTCATGCTCTAGGCTAATGTCCCTGTGACAAATGAATTGTCACTATGAGACCACTCACAAAGTGGTCTATTATACTGTAAAGGTTTTTCTCTTATACCTCACTAACTGTTGCTATGGAAATCAGTTTGATCAATTATTAATAGCATTCTTTAATATTTAACACTAAATATAAAACATGGCTATGTATATTTGCTCCAAGCCCCAAAGGAAAAATAAAAGTGGGCTGAAGAGAGAAATGAGTGGCTCTCAAGTCATTCCATATTTCATCATTTACTTAAGGATATAATTATCTGCAGGATGCTTCTTTCTTTGTTTTAATGTAATGTTTATGGTGAATCAAATTAATAAATTGTAAATGCTATGAATATCATAGATGTGTTTGAAGAATTCAACTGAATAATGTGATTTTCATTTGCAAAATGCAAGAAAAAGTATGAAAAGTGTGAGAAAGATAAAGATTGAATTTTCATATACCTTTTATCTTGTTCTAATTTAGATTATGCTAATCTTCCACAGAATTTGTTCATACTCATTGTGAATGAGAGCAAAATTCAAAAACAATTCCTTCAGGATTTGATTAGTTTCATAAAATGGAACAATGGAAAAGCTTAACAATGGAAAAAATAAAAGGAAATGTGGTCAAATTTTGTACCTAACCAAACTGTACAGTTTTACTATAGTATTTCAGTACTATAAGAATCATGAACATCAAGGTTGTATGTATTTCACATAAAAATGAAATTCAACTCAATCTAAGTATATAGTTTAAACTTCAGAAATCCCACACACTACAAGTAAACCACATCTTATATACATTTATTATTATCTGTCCTATGCATATATGTTTGTGTGTGTGTGTGTATATATATATATGTAGATTATATATTTAAAGAAAACACAAAAATAGTCATTTATTTTCAATAAACCATGCCACATCAAGTCAAACTGAAGACTTGAAGCCAAAAATCAAAATCTTTTAAAATGTTTTTTATAAAAAAATGAGTCTAGGGCTGGGGATGCAGCTCCGTAGTAGAGCTTTGCCTGGCTGCCTATGGCCCTATGGTCAATCTCCAGTACCACAGAAAGATAAAAAAATAAATAAGTGAAAAAAAAAAAAAAGTGAGGCTACTTTTTAATTGAGTTTTAGAATTTTTCAAATTTCTAGCTTTTTAAGTGACACTGTATTTTGTCCATCTTGTCCTACAAGTATGAATAAAAATAGGTCTCACCTTTCAGTGTAATACCCATCAATTTGTTTTGACACCACTGCTAGCTTGGGGTGGGGGAAAAGGCTGAGTACCTGGTTGATCAACATCGCCTCAAGCACTAGAGAGCAGCAGGCCCACACATTTGCAATCCATGTCAGCAGAACATATTTTTCTGGCAATATGTCTACAATACCTATTCAGCATAATTCATTAAAATGTGGTGTATAAGATCAGGAAAATCTCATGCACTACACAGCACACTCACCAGTCGTCTTGCAGTGGTACACCTCTGGCCAGCTGTCCCCACGGCAGCAAAGAGAGCTGATGGAACAACTAAGCTGAGGTCTGCATCCTCAAAAGCTTAGAGAAGCACAAACAACATGCCCATCAGTGCAAGGAAACAGGCAGAGAAGACATTTGCTAACTGGTCTAAAAGGATGACTTTAAAAAGTAAGAATGCCAAAACCATCATAAAGCAAGCAGGATCACATTGCAGACATATACACATGTGCTCATTGGGGGTGAAGACACTTTTCTTCTAGGAAAGATTATAGAATAGAGCAATTAGCTCTATGACCTTTACCCAAATACACAGGTAAACTGAGGCTCTCATTCTCACCCCATCATCTTTCATCTTCCTCAATTTCTGACACTATCTGAACCTCCTCTATATGGTCACTGGGCACTCTTCTCTAATGCGATCATGCTCTTCATCAGCTTTATTTGCCTCTAATCTAAATTCTCAGACTCTTTTGATGCCAGTGACCCTGGGTTCATAGACAATTAAAGACCTCCATAAAAAAACATGCTCTGGAAACACCCAAGCACTCACTTGCATTAGTCAATTTCCTGTTGCCATCCTGCAGATGCTTTTCCAAATCATTGAAAAACGTCTGTTTTCTGCTCTACTACATGGAATGATCTTATCTTCCACTTGATGGAAAAATTCACATGGAAAAAGCCCCTTTTGAGCTTCCTCTATTCCTCTGAAGAGATCAATATAAAGTCACTTTCAAATTCTTCTCTATTTTTATCTACTCTCAGAAGAGAAAAAATAGTATAATCTTTATAAGAATAACCCTTCCATTTATATATTTTTTTAATTCCTCCTTTCTTATATCTTCTAGAAACTTACAGCCAGTTCCTCCTTCCATCTTCAATCCTGACCCTCCAATCAAACAGCATTGTCAGACTAGCATGATGGTTAAGAAAGTGGTTTGTGCAAACAGACCAGAGTTCTCATTCATCATTGTTTTTTAGTTGTGTTATTTCAACATTTTTTTTTCCCCAGTACTAGAGATTGAATCCGGAGGTACTATCTCTTCCATTTTACTTTTCATTTTGAGACAATCTAAGTTACCTAGCTGACCTACAACTTGTCCTCCGGCCCCCAAAGCTGAGCACACTCCCTGGCAGGTATCTAGTGCTCACAAGTGCTAACTACATCTAGTGCTCACTAAGTGTAATCTCAACTAGATTAGAAGTTCATCTAAAGAAAACCCTTTGCCATCTGTTTTTAAATCTGTGATGAACACCACAAATATATAGACACAGAAACATGAAGATAGCAGCAATATAGTAATTACCAAGTTTTTCTTTTTATCACAAAAGCTGTTTCTATTAAGACTCAACGTACTGACTTTCATTACATTGTCCAGAAGTTAGGGTGATTTTCTAATTCCCTTTTGTGCCAAACTCAAATAATGAAAAGAGATGTAAATCATCTCTTGGTCTGCAGGTAAGTGATTAGCAAAAAACACCTGAGGAAGCATGCCCTCCCAACAGGAAACCTCCCACACTCTGCAGAAGTTCAGCTACAGAAATTAAAAGGAATCAGCACATCATGCAAGACTGAGTTATTCTGGAGCAACATGCAGCTAGTTTTCAGAAAACAAGGAAAAACATGAAGTAATAATGCCACAGTACAGACAACGGAAATCTTGTGCACAGGCTCCATATCCTGTGTTATATTCTCCAAACATGAATACTTCTCCTACTTAGTTATCTTTGTCTTTAACCCCAGCTTGTGTTGTGTCTCATAAGTAAAATTCCTACATGGAAATAAGACCTAGCTCACATAACATAGAAAGGATTACTTCCTAAACAAGTTCTGTAAGTTCAAATGGCTACTGTGGCTATGTTAAACAGAAAACAAAACAACTAAAAAAGAGTAGCCTTACCAATAATGGCATTGTTTCCTCCAAGTTCTAACAAACTTCTCCCTTTAAAAACACAAACACAAATTAATTACTATTTCAATATTTACTGCACATTGCTGTATATCTTCAAATTATAGTCTATCTCAATAATTTTTAAAATTTTTTGATGTATAATTATGATAAATATTACCAACAAATTTCCTTATTTTGATAATTATACCATGCTTACATGAGAGAATGCCTGTATTCTAAAACCCTGAAATATTTAATGATAAAGGGACACAATGTCTTTGACTTATTCCACTAACAGTAACAATAACATGTACATACTAAATACAATGTGTGCATATATGTTGCTGGAGAGAGAAAGTGATAAAGCAAACTGGGGCAAAATATAAGCAATTAGTGAATCTGGTTAAAGGGTATAAAGAATTCCTTATACTAGTCTTGTAACCTTTAAGTTTGGAATTAAGAGAAAAATAATGTAAAATGGGCCAGTCACTGAGGAAAACAGTATGGCAGTTTCCCAAAAAACTAAACAGAATTTTTATATGATATTAGAAATTCTACTTTAGGGTATTACCAAAAGAAGAGAAAGCAGGGACTCAAACAATTACCCCCACGTGCTTAACAGTTTTATTCACAGAGCCAAAAGATAGAAGCAACCCAAGAATCCGTCAACTGCCAAGTGAAGAAAACGTGGTGCACATACAGAGAAGAATATTACACAGACTTAAAGAATCCTATCCCACACTACAACATGGATGAACCTCAATGACACTACACCAAGTGAAATGGGCCAGTCACAAAAGGACAAATATAATTTCACTCAGATAATGTTGTAAAGTAATCAAAATCATAAATATAAAAATTTGCCAGGGGTAGGGGAAATTACTGTTTAATGAGTATAAATTTTTAATTTCGCAAGATGAAAAAGTTCAGAGTTGGGGGTGTAGCTCAGTAGCAGAGTGCCTGCACCACATACACAAAACTCTGAGCTTGATTCCCAGCATGGGGGTGGGGTGGGTGGGGGATCACTTTACAGTATTCTATTCTGATGACATACCAAATTTATTTGCCACAGCATGGTACAATTATCAAAATGAGGAAATTTGATGTTAATATTTATCATAATTATACATCAGAAAATTTTTAAAATTATTGAGATAGACTACACATATTACTTTTCCAGTGTTGAGTATATTTATTATTGGTTATTTATTCGATTATCTACTTAGGTCAGGGCCAAAGAGTATGTACATTAGGAATCCTGACACACAATGCCAATTCACATTCCAGAGAAGAAATATAGCAGTCTGTGAATGCCACTGTCACTTTACTCTCCCCAGCACATAGATGTGAGATTTATTTGCCTCAATTTTAAAGCTATATGTACCCTATTGTTCTTTAGAACATAAGTTTCCTCAAATGCACTTTAAAATAATGTTTATTTATTTGTGCTCTCAGAACTGTATGATAGCAGGAGAGTCTGTTGCCACTTTCGTCACTCTCAAATAGTTAAGCATCCAATGGATATTAATCATGAAGGGATGGGGCTGTTACTGCCAAAAGCCTCTGGGCGCTACCACAGTTCTAGCCTCTACTTTAGTCGTTGATTTAATGACAGCTTACTGGCTACAGCATAGCATTGTGCTAGATGCTAAGAAAAGACGTAAGAAAACCAAATATTCCATTATAAGATAGTAGCTTCTCCTACCTGGCTACAAGTGATATTTGGCAGAAAAGGGAAAACTGTGTTTTCTACATCCATCCAGTCTTCTGTGAAATGCTCTTTAACTACATTCCTAACCACCAAGCCTTTCCCTAAAAAGTATCTGTACCTTAAGATAAACAGACATATTTAACAAGTTATAATCCTACCTGCTGATGGTACTACACACACGGACAACAAACACATGCTTTAGAGGGCAGGGAGAAACAGAAGATGAAAGCCTATAGTGGGAGCAATGACACTAATAACAGGCAGCATCTTTTCATGCATTGGCCATTTGTCTATTCAAATACACCACCCAGTCTTAAACTGTATTACTTGTCTTTGATATTGTTGAATTTTAAGAGTACTCAATATATTATAGACACAAGTTGCTCATCAAATATATGATTTACAAATATTTCCTTCCATGGGTTGCTTTTTTCACCTTTTTCTTGGTAGCCTTTTGAAGCACACAAGTTTTTATTTTGATAAAATCTAATTTTTCTATTTTTATTTTTGCTGCTTGCACTTTAGGTGTCTTATCTAAATAACCACTGCCTAGCCCACGGTCACAAAGACTTATTCCTGTTTTCTACTAAGAGTTTAAAGTCTTGAATCTTATGTGTAGGTCTTTATACATTTTTAGTTTGTTTCTATATATAAGGTGAGGTGAGATAAAAGCCCAACTTCATACTAAAGTACGTAGATATTTAGTTGTCCCAGCATCATTTGTTGAAAGAGATTCTTTCCCCATTGAAAATGTCTTGGCATTCTTATTTAAAAAAAAAAAAAAAGCCAATCAGCAATCATTGCAAAGGCTTATTTCTGGACTCTCAGTTTTATTCGATTGATCTTTATGTGCATCCTTATGCTGCTACTAATATAGATTACTATTGATTTACACTCAATTTTTTAATACCTTTATTTTATTTATTTTTATGTGGTGCAGACGATTGAACCCAGGGTCTCACATGTGCTAGGTGAGCACTCTACCACTGAGCTACAACCCCAGCCTCTGATTTGCACTCAATTTTGAAATCAAGAAGTATGAGTTCTTCAATTTTGTTCTTCATTTGCAAGATCATTTTGGCTATTTGGGGTCCTCTGAATTTCTGTAGGATTTTTAAGATCAATTTGTCAATTGTTGCAGAACAGGAAGCTGGGATTTTTTTTTTTAATATTAAGACATTTATTTTGGTATCTTCATTCCTTACTATAATACATTTGAGTCTCCATTTAATATTTGAGTTCTGTAGATAAGACTCTTGGGCTGGGGATGTGGCTCAAGCGGTAGTGCGCTCGCCTGGCATGCGGGCGGCCCAGGTTCGATCCTCAGCACCACATACAAAACAAAGATGTTGTATCCACCGATAACTAAAAAATAAATATTAAAATTCTAAAAAAAAAAGACTCTTGAGTAACTGTAACAGATTTGTAAGCTTCAATGGAACCTTTAAAAACCCCTGAAATACATAAATTCTATCCCTAAATTGCAAGAACTTTAAGAGTTTGAAATGGAAGAGATGGTCACTTTATTTATACGAGATCAGTTCACATATATATTAATATTGTTCTAATAACTGATTTGTTTCCAATATGAAAACAAAATTTAAAATAACTTGATCACCTTCTTTCAAACACAGCTGCTGACAAATCATACTCTAGGCTCCATCCTTGTAAAAAGTAAATCCAACTTTACTGAATCAGATAAAAGCCACTTAACATTAATTCAAGGAGGTTGAGCCTTTCATAAGTAGCATGAAAATATGGGTTGATGAAAACTTTGCAGGATTCTATTATTAATGGAAGCTGGGATTTTAACAGCAATTACACTGCACCTATGTATCACTCAGGAAAAAAGTCACATCTTAACAATACTAAATGTTTTATAAAATGAAAACAGGATACCTTTCCATTTATTTAGCTATTTTCCCATTTCTTTCAATGATGCTTTGAGGTACTCTGCATGAAAGACTTAAGCTTCAGTTAAATTTACTTTTAAGTGTTTTATTATTCTCAATGCTATCATATATGTAATTACTTTCTAAGTTTCACTTTCAGATCATTCATTATTGTATAGAAATATGATTTTTATATTGACCTTATATCCTGAAATCTTGATGATCTTTTTTTTAAAAAAAAAAAATATTTATTTTTAGTTTTAGGTGGACACAATATCTTTATTTTTACATGGTACTGAGAATTGAACCCAGTGCCTCATGCATGTTAGGCAAGCGCGCTACCACTTGAGCCACATCCCCAGCCCAATCTTGATGACCCTTAAATACCTTTTTGTAAACTTGTTTTTTAAAAGCAATGCCTAAATAAGAAAATGATAGCTCATTAACTAACTCAAGTCTCCTTTTATGCTGAGGGTAGAATCCAAATTTAGCATAATAGAAAAAAATTGGTCAATATACCCCTGAAAAATTCTTAAACCAGCAATAAAGTAGAACACATGATGCTATGTCTGTAAGACCCTTTCAATCCCTTTCAGTCTTATGTATGTGAATGCAAAGGAGATGAGCACTCCACGACCTAAGCCCACATTCACTGGTCTTGTTTAAGTTGTGATTTCTTTTTTAAGTTGCTAAACATGTCCAGAAGAATTTGAAAGATCCTTTTTATATGATTCTACTATTTTCTACTGTAGAAAAAAATGATATATTTCTTCTATGTAAATTTGAGATTCCCCTAATATTGAACTAAAAATTGTACCCTTTTCTTTTATTGAACATTCAAACAAACATAACCAGCTTTTCCTTGACCCTCTGAATGGACAAAACAAAAGCCAACTTTTATATTCCACATCCATACTTCTCAGAGAATTAAAATTCTCATCAGAAATCAACACTTACCAAATCTCTCCTGTACCATAAGCGCCACCTGTTTTCCCACCTGAGTACTTCCAGTGAAGGACAGCAAGTTCACCCGCTCATCTTTGGCCATTGCTGTGCTGCAGGGAAACAGACACGGTTACCCAAGCAGAGAAACCCAGTGATGGCAGCACCTACCGATGCCACAAGAAAACACTGACATGGCAAGGCAGTCCATCAAGGCTACAAGGAAGGCCTTCAGGAAAATGAAATACATTTTTCACAAAAGAGGATAACCTGATCTGAGAGCTCTCTGTAAACAGAAATCGTCTACAGGAAGTTGTTAGTTAAACAAGAAAAACCTTCCTGTATCGAGTGGGTGACTGGACAATATCCTTCTAGTATTTCCTTCATGAGCATGCAAGTTGTTTTTCAAATTCACAATCTACTAAATAATTCCTTATTAAAAAAAAAAAAAAAAAAAAAACAGTGCCATACACAGTAGCACACACCTATAATCCCAGTTACTTGAAAAGCTGAGACAGGAGGATCACAAGTTCAAGGCCAGTCTCAACAACTTAGCAAGACCCTGTCTCAAATTTTAAAAAGGCCTGAGATGTTGCTCAATAGTAAAGTCCCTCTGGATTCAATCATCAGTATCAAAAAAAAAAAAAAAAGGATTAAAATCTCAGATGGCTATATGGAAGCATCCAACAGAATCCCTCAAAGAAGCTGATTTAGAAAGGTTGTGCTACAGGGCTGGGATGTGGCTCAAGCCATATCGCGCTCGCCTGGCGTGCGTGCGGCCCGGGTTCGATCCTCAGCACCACATACAAAGATGTTGTGTCCGCCGAAAACTAATAAATAAGTATTAAAAAATTAAAAAAAAAAAAAAGAAAGGCTGTGCTAGGATTTCCAGGTGCTTTTAAGTAATGGCGATCAGTACTATTGATTTGAATATCTGTTCATAGATCAGTGCTTCAAAGAGTTCAGTTGAGCTAAGCAGGGAAGTTAAGAGCATCAGTCTAGTGCAGGGCTAGACAGCTTGATTCATCTACTCAGAGAGGTTTCCTCAGGTTCAGCCCACAAATATGAGCACTGATACTCAAAGTGGTTCTAGTTAACATATTCCTATACACACTACTGACCCATTCCAAGGCCAACACGAAGAACTGGATACTCAGACTACAAAAACAAGAGTAAATCAAAGAATACAATACTCATGTTTTAAGTGAAATTTAGATAATATTTCATTATTTATTGTATATGTGGGAGCTGTTTTGCTAATACATTCTCAACTATTTGAACAAAGGACTAACTTATTGCTCCTTTTAAAAATTACCTAGTGGGCTGGGGATGTGGCTCAAGCGGTAGCGCGCTCGCCTGGCATGCGTGCGGCCTGGGTTCGACCCCCAGCACCACATACAAACAAAGATGTTGTGTCCGCCAATAACTAAAAAATAAATATTAAAAAAATAAAACCTCTCTTTAAAAAAAAAAAAAATTACCTAGTAAGTAGAAGTATAGTAAAAGTGTCAGAGAGAAATAACCCATACTGTTGGGGCTAAAAGGTTAATAAGACTTGATTCCTGGGGCTGGGGATGTGGCTCAAGCGGTAGGGCGCTCTCCTGGCATGCCTGTGGCCCGGGTTCAATCCTCAGCACCACATACAAACAATGTTGTGTCCGCCAAGAAGTAAAAAATAAATACTGAAATTCTCTCTCTTAAATAATTAATTAATTAATTAATTAATTAAAAAATTTTTAAAAAAAGACTTGATTCCCAAGAGACCTCACCTCATCAAAGTCTACGCTGAAATAACAACCTTTCATCATGGGTCAGAGTAATTATGGCCAATTCTAGCTTAAACAAGCTGTGATATTATACTATATAAATGAAGCCAGACACAAAATATATATGCCAGGCCATATATTATATGCTTCCATTTGTATGAAATATCCCAAACAGGCAAATCCAGAGATAGAAAGCCCAGTAGTGTTGTCAGGGGATGAGAAATGAGGGGATGATGGGTAGTGGGTTTAGAGTATGGAGTTTGAGTTTCTGGGCTGATCACTGTTTTGGAATAAGATAATGATGATGGTCCATAACACTGAATATTCTAAAATATTCACACACTTTATTCTGCTTAAGCGGATAACTAGTGAAGTCATCTTTCACATGTGAATGTCTTATCCACAAATTCCTGCATCGTAATTTTATAACTCAAAAAATGCCTAAATATTTTAAAACAAATTAACTGGTAATTTCTCCCTTACCCCAAGAAGAAACTAAAAATGGAACAGTTCTTGAAAGACTCAAAGTTTCTTTCAAAACATAAATATGTACGTTCCATTACTGTCTACAAAACAAAAACCATAACATAAATATGGAATAAATAAATGACAAGGGATAAATTTCAACTATTTTTTTAATGCTTCTGAAAGTTTCTTGGCCCATGGGTCACTAGGGTGTAATAATTCCCTATATTAGTGAGCTGGGTTTAATGTAGTGCAGCTTGATAATTGGGGTGGAGGGACTTGGTGAATGTTTATATTTCACCCCTACCCATTCTTCAGAAAAAAAAAAAAAGGTGAGATCAGCAAGGCTGGATGCTCTTGAGAGAGCTCTACTGTTTTCTATAGCTTCAAAAGCAATCTATTTACATGAATAAGTTCTTAACTAATGAAATTTCAATAGATTTATGTTTGCAAAGTTTTAAACATTTGGCACAGCAAAACTTGGAAAAAAATAGGGGAGAGGCGACATATGTTCAGTTTTTGTCCCCTTTTCTTCCACCTGCTGTTGGAGAGTGATGAGATGCTCATGGAAGAGAAAGGCCTGCCTTTGTACCAGGCTGGTGACAGGTGCCACTAGGAGTGGGTTGGGGAAGAGAATAACTCTCACTCCTTTGCCCCAGGAAATATCAACAATCTCCATATTACCTGGTCCATTTCCTGAGTAATTCCAAGTTTGGCTCTATAGAAGGACTCTTCCCCAACCCCAGTGCAGCACTGGATTTTGTTATTCTAGTAAAGACGATTTTCATTGATCAACCTGGGGTCCCTCAACAGAAGGATGGTCTCCGTCTAATTCACTCACCCGATGTCTGCTCCACCACAAGTCAAGGAACAAATTGCACCAGGCAGCTTGTTGTCCTCTAGAACCTTGGCTATTATCCTAGAAAGGAAGAGCCATTACTAAGACAGAAAATAATTTAGTTTAAGACATATTTTTAAAATTAGGGATGAATTCCAACCATTTCACTCTCCTTTTCCAAGTTTCTCTCCCACCCTTTTAACATTCAGACTAAATTTCTCTTCACATATTATAAATAAGGTTTCCAAATACTTATAGGCAGAACTCCTTCTTTCTTTATAAAATAATCTTAAGAAGGAAAAAAAAGAGCATTTTGAACATAAAGAGAAGACATAAAGCATTGCTCAGGCAGTTCAAATAATCATTAAGTATTTTCTGCCAAAGGGCACATGGCAGCCCTACATAGAAAAGCACCCAATCTATTCCAGATTGTAGATTTGTAATGCTGATTTTATGACCTCATCAAAGCTGACAAGCTCTCAAAAAGGAATAAAATGCTAATAATTTTTTAACCAAAACATGAGATTCCTTTTAAACAGTACTGGGTAAATCAGTGGATTAATACAATCAGTTCTTTTTGTTAGCAGTCTAATAAGCAAAAGAAATAAAAATATTATCTGACTAGAAATCTATACACAGAACTATTAATTTTGTTCAACAGTTATTAAATATAGCTCTGAAATTGCCAGGCTATTTCTTCTCCACTAAAGATGTTTTTATTTTTCTAGGTGATTAAAAAAAAAAAAATGTCTAGAAGAGTTCAACACTTAAGTCAATATCTGGCATGTTTCCAAAGAAATAAATGACATGATTCTGAATGAGCTGTGTCAACTGCAAAATGATACAAAAATGTTATTACAACCAAAGTTGAAAAAGGTTATCCAAATTCCATGCTTAAATAAATATGACATTTTCACATCATTTAAAAACTCAGGACCTTTCAATCACCCTTTCAAGATTATGCCATACCCAGGAAAAAGAAGGCCACACTCACTTACTTTGTGACAGCAACACTAACGAGGGAAGTTGTTGGAGCCCCTTTCCTAGACATAGTAAAAAAAAAAAAAAAAAAAAAAAAAAAGGAGAGAGAGAGAGAGAGAGAGAGGAAATTTGATTTTAGGGAAACCACAAATACCTTTTATTATCAAGCAGAAGCAAAAGTCTTTGATAAAGCTCTAATTCTACAAAAATAAATCTAGTAACTGAAATAGAAATCAATCCTTTAGGTGATGTCTCTGGGGTCTAAGGATCCACAAAACCTTCATGAACATAACAATGGCACCACTTGACTTTGAACCTATCTGCTTAATATCTATTGCACTAACCTCTGCCAATTATGGGAACCAAATGAAGCAGAAATCCATCACCTACACAACTAGCTATTTGGACTTCAAGTATGGGTTTCTTTGGCAACATGGTCCAAATCATTAATCCTTGAAACTATGCTTTGTTTTATAGATAGATCTGAGTATATTCAATTGAAGATAGCATTTGATATCACATCTGAAGCACTGGCAGTTTTGCTAAGGACTGAATCCTTAAGCCAGAGAGCCTAACACTAACTCTGGGTAGTTAGCATGAGAATTGAATTACAGTACATGCATTTGAGGTAGAAATGAAGGTGGAAGAGAAAGGGGGACAGCGCTGTACCAAAAAACTAAGTCACATAACCAGTGGCAAAATATGGAATAATTAAAAATCAGTGCTTCCTGACTAGCACATATGACAATGTTAACTGAAAGAGTAAGTATTGAAAACATTTCAATATATTTAAAATGTTTTAATAGTTCATGAAAATGACCCCTTTTATCACCTACTTACTGCTGGGCAGGGAAGTGAGCAGATCTTACCAAAGACAGACATTCCCAGTGATCATTGCAATGGCATTATTCCAGCCATACACTGCCACAGGAAAATTGAATGCAGTGATGATTCCAACCAGACCTACAGGATTCCACTGTTCAATGAGTGCATGGCCAGGTCCTGAGATGGGGGAAGATACAGAACATGCTCAAGCACATTGATTTAATGCATATGAATTAATAAGAATAATATCTGAAATCTTTCATTTTCAGAACAAAAGTACATATTCCAGACCAGGAGAAATTCCAGGTGCCTTGTAATGGATCATTTTACACAGCATTGGATATGAGTACTTTTTTTTTGGTACTGGGGACTGAATTCAGGGGCACGCAACCATTGAGTCACATCCCCAGCCCTATTTTGTATTTTATTTAGAGACAAGGTCTCACTGAGTTGCTTAGCACCTTGCTTTTACTGAGGCTGGCTTTGAACTCTCAATCCTCCTGCCTCAACCTCCAGAGTCACTGGGATTACAGGCTTATGCCACCGTGCCCAGCTACGAGTACATTCTTAATGTAAAACAGAAGTGTTTATCACTATAATATTCTTTATAAACCATAAGGCTACTCATTGTATCTCTGAAACTCACAGGAAGTACATACATCAGGGCAGTTATTGATCCTATCTGGAGACAAGGAAATTTCAGAGAGGTGTTAAGAGGTGCCCTAAGAGATGTGATCACAAAAGACAAAACATGACCAGAATACAGAATTTGTGCCTTTTAAGGCTTTTTAATGTTGCCAATTGAAGTGGGCTTCAATCCTTTTCACATTCGAGACAATGCGGATCATTTATAGGCTAATGTTGAATGAATATGTTACCAAAGACTTACATTCACTACAGGAAAATTAAAAATACAAATAGAAGTATTTATGTATTAAATACAATCTTTAGGCTGGGACACAGTGGTGCACACCTCTGATCCCAGCTACCCAGCCACCAGCAGTAGGATAAGAAATTTGAGGGCAGCCTAAGTAACTCAGCAAGACTCTGTCTCAAAATTTTAAAAGTGTGGATGGATAGATAGATCGGATTGAAAAAGATTATAATTGGTGAGTCAGACACCAAGAGCAGTCACAGATCAAAAAAGTTTCTTGCTTGCATGTGTATACTTCCCAAATTGACAGTGTACTAACTTTTTAAACTGGAGGAACCTCTTTTAAGTGTTCAATGACATAAAATTAATCTTGAATAGTAAGAATTGTTTTTATACATTTAATTAAGGTCATTAACAATTCACTTAATAAAAGGGCTTCTCTAGCCAGGCATTGTGGCACATACCTATAATCCTAGCAACCAAGGAGGCTCATAAGTACAAGGCGAGCCTCAGCAACTTAGCAAGACCCTACCTTAAGATAAAAAGTAAAATGGGCTAGGGATATAGCTCAGTGATGGGGTGCCCCTAGGTTCAATCCCAAGTACAAAAAAAAAAAAATTAAATTAAATTAAAAAGGCTTGAGGGCTGGGGATGTGGCTCAAGCGGTAGCGTGCTCGCCTGGCACGCGTGCGGCCTGGGTTCAATCCTCAGCACCACATACAAACAAAGATGTTGTGTCCACCGAAAACTAAAAAATAAATATTAAAATTCTCTCTCTCTCTCTCTGTTAAAAAATAAATACAAACTGTACTTTAAAAAAAATTAAAAAGGCTTGAACTCTCTACAAGCAAGGAATTTGTCCAACATTCCAAAAAAATTAAACTTTATTGTAAAAAAATTTTTCTTGATTATAAATGTAATAATACCTAGGAAAATTTTCTAAAATACAGAAAATAGTAACACCCCAATAATTCCACCACTTATAGAAATCACCACTAGTATACCCTTGAGCATATTTCAATCCCTTGTACTGTCAAAGCAGATGCACAGTTACCTGTTTTGGTCCATCAACACTGCAAACATTACCAATGTATAAGCTCTCATTCTCATCAGTAAAACATGATCAAAGTCCAAGGCTGGTCTTTGCCTCATAGTTTGTAATAGAAAAACTTAAATATACCCTAAATATCCACCATTTGAAATACAGCTAAATTATAATAACCTTAAAGCAAAATAGTGACCAAAAAATGAAGGAAGCTTCTTACCATATAAATGTGAAACAATTTCCAAGATGTATGAAGTAGGAAAAAAGTACAGAACAGAATGAATAATTTTCCATTTTCAAAAACAAGACCACCTATTTACCTGTATGTGAACTAAAGTTCTAAAAAGATACACAAGAAATCAAAAATGTTCACTTTTCCATGGGTTGTTATAGATAGTGAAACTTAGTGAAACTTTTCATCTTTTACCCTTTTCTGATTTTCTGCTATTCATATTATTTAAATGCAACTATCATTTTGACCCAGTTATCCCACTCCTTGGTTTATACCCAAAGGACTTAAAATCAGCACACTATAGTGATACCGCCACATCAATGTTTATAGCAGCTCAGTTCACAATAGCTAAGCCATGAAACCAGCCTAGGTGCCCTTCAATGGATGGACAAAGAAAGTGTGGTATATATACACAATGGTATACTCAGCCACAAAGAGAAATGAAATTATGGCATTTGCCAGTAAGTGGATGGAACTGGAGACTATCATGCTAAGTGAAATAAGAAATTCCCCAAAACTAAAGACCAAATATTTTCTCCCATACACAGATGCTAACACACAATAATGAAGGGGGAAGGAAAGACAGAAGTACTTTGGATTAGACAAAGGGGAATAAAGGGAAGGGAGGGAGATGGGAATAGGAAAGGCAGTAGAATGAATTGGACATAACTTTCCTATGTTCATATGTGAATATACAACCAGTGTAACTCCACATCATGTACAACCACAAGAATGGGAAGTTATACTCCATGTATATATAATATGTCAAAATATATTCTACTGTCATGTATAACTAAGAAGAACAAATTTTAAAAAAATGTAAAATGAATAAATAAAAATAAGTAAATGCAACCTTTCAATAAAAGTGTGGGGTGAGAAGACAATCTTCATTAATATCTTTAAGACATGCTAATATTCCACCAAAATTAATTTAATGTTTTCCTTAGAATTAGGCATTTAAGTCATTTTTAGTATATTCTATTGATATCTATAATGCACACTTTTTTTTTTTGGTACTGGGGATTGAACCTAGAGGCAATTTACCACTAACCTACATCCCCAGCTCTTTTTATTTATTATTTTTTGTACCATCATGATTACACAGTGAGTCACATCCCCAGCCCTTCTTATTTTTTATATTGAGACAGGATCTCACTAAGTTTCTTAGGGCCTTGCCAAGTTGTTGAGGCTGGCTTTGAACTTGCAATCCTCTTGCCTCAGCCTCCCGAGTCATCAGGATTACAAGCATGCATCACCACAACCAGCTAAACACCTTTATGCATAAATTTTTGTCTTAAAATTGACTTCAAATTTAAGACTCTGGGTGTATTTCCCAATTGATTTCTAGATGTGTTAAAAGTATACCACTCATGTACTCACCACACTGGGTTTTATCTTTGCAACAAAACAAAATGGAGTGGGGAATGCAGCTCAATGGTAGCACCTGCCTAGCACCCACCTTGTGTGAGGCCCAGGTTCCATTCCCAGCAGGCAGGTCAGGGTAGGGTGTTCTGGATCTCTTGTTTTTATTTGCCTTAATTTGCATTTCTTAGAAAGATTGAAGACCTACTCACATTATTTACATTCCACTTGCAATTCCTTTTTTGCAAATTATTCCCATCCAAAGCATTTCTAGAGCTCTCTCTATCAGAGTACATTCAGCTTAACTGACATATGGCTTACTTTCAGAAGGCAAGATGGGTCCCCCAATCATACGTGACAAGCCAACAGCATAATCACAAATATCCACGTACTCTTGAACTTCTCCCACACCTTCCACCAGGATTTTCCCCATCTCCAAAGACACCTAAAAATTAAAAAGCCAAGCAGGATTTTTCCAACAGAATTAACACTTTAAACATTAAACTGAGGTGGGCAAAAGTAAAACATTATTTCGTGTCTATTTTGTGACAGAAACAAACTGAAGAAAATCTGTTCCTTTTTTCTGTAGAATTTTAAAACTGAAGAATTTTCTTTAATTTTTACTGTCCACCTCATTAATCTTTCCTCTAAAGAAAATATTTTGAAACGTATAAACTCAAAAATCACAATCTTATATCAAATATGCATGACAGCTTTATTCTCTACTCCAAGGATTGTATATATACTGCAAAACATTACCAGGTTCCCCAGTACTTGGATCTTCTCCCTCAAGGCATCGCCAATCTGCCTTACTATTTCTCCTCTCTTTGGAGCAGGGATCTAAGAAAACAATAGAATTTTAGTGTTCTGACCCAAAGGGTAAATTCATGTCTATAACAGTGCTACTTGTACACTGTAGAACAAAGTACAATCACACCAAAGAAGACTTTTTTTTTTTTAAATAAGATGGGGATTCTTCTTTTTCAATATTTTTTTTTTTTGAGAGAGAGAGAGAGAGAATTCTTTTTAATATTTATTTTTTAGTTTTCGGCGGACACAAAATCTTTGTTTGTATGTGGTGCTGAGGATCGAACCCGGGCTGCACGCATGCCAGGCGAGAGCGCTACCGCTTGAGCCACATCCCCAGCCCAAAGAAGACTTTTTGATTACATCAAGACTGTGCTATGGCTAAACACAGCAGCTAAAATAAATGCAAGGCACTCATAGGGCTCATATCTACTGGAAGTTGCAGGGGTGAAAAGACAACAAAATATTACAAATTGTTGCAGGGCATGGTGGCACATGCCTGTAATCCCAGCAGCTAAGGAGGCTGAGGCAGGAGAATAGTGAGTTCAAAGCCAGCCTTAGCAACTTAATGAGGCCCTAAGCAGCTTAATGAGACCCTGTCTCAAAATGAAAAATAAAAAAGGGCCAGGGATTAGATTAATTCTAGATAGGGAAAAGGGGTGGGAGGGAAAGGGAAGGGGATTAGCAAGGATGGTGGAATGTGATGGACATCATTATACAAAGTACATGTATGAAGACTTGAATTGGGTGTCAACATACCTTATATACAAACAGAGATATGAAAAATTGTGGTACATATGTGTATTAAGAATTGTAATGTTAGGGGGCTGGGGTTGTGGCTCAGCGATAGAGAGCTCGCCTAGCACATGTGAGGCCCTGGGTTCGATCCTCAGCACCACATAAAAATAAATTAAAAAAGATATTGTGTCCAACTAAAAAAATAAATATTAAAAAAAAAAAAAAAGAATTTTAATGTTGGGCTGGGGCTGGGGCTCAGCAGTAGTGCACTTGCCTGGCATGTGTGAGGCACTGGGTTTGATTCTCAGCACCAAATATAAATAAATAAATAAAGGTCTGTCAAAATCTTAAAAAATATATAAAAAAAAATTGTAATGCAAAAAAAAAAGTAATGCATAATGACATAAATTAATGTGAACATACTTTATATACAGAGATACAAAAAATTGTGCTCTATATGTGTAAAAAGGATTGTAATGCATTCCACTGTTGTCATATATTTAAAAAATAATAATAATAAACAAAAGGGCCAGGGATGTGGCTCAGTGGTTAAGTGCCCCTGGATTCATCCCTAGTACGAGGGTGAGAGAGAGAGAGAGAGAGAGATTACAAATTGTCATCAGGGCTATAAAGATAAAGGGGGGAAAAAGATAGTGAAACACAGAAGACACTCATGTACTCCACTCATGTACTCACCACACTGAGTAAATGGACAAGATGCTTTACCTAAAAAGTTCACAGGGAAAATATCTAAGGAGGTAAAACTTAAGCTGAAACCAGAAGAATGGGAGACATTTAGCCACAGGAAGATTCTTCCAGAGAAAGGAAAAAATGTGTAAGAGGGATCATGGAAAACAAAAAGGGCTGGCTGGAAAGCCAGTATATCTAAAACTCTCAGAGGCTTTTAAGGAGTTGGAATCTTACTCCTGGTACAATGCAAAAATTTTTAATTTTTTTAAAGTACAGAATAAGATGATTTCCTTTATCTTTCAATATCACTATCTGACAAATAGAAAATAAATTGAAGGGGAAAGAACAGAAGCAGGGATATACCAGTTAAGAACATATTATAGCTGGGAACAGGGTTTCACACCTGTAATCACAGCTACTCAGGAAACTGAAGCAGGAAGATCATAAGTTGGAGGTCAGCCTGGGCAGTTTAGCAACACCCTGTGTCAAATTTTTAAGAAGTCCTGGGCACATAGTTCAAGGGTAGAGCACCTGCCTAGCATGAAGACCTGGGTTCCACCCTCAGTAACACACACACACACACACACACACACACTACAGTAGCCAGGGCAAAAGATCAAAGTGACTTGGTCTTAACACTACAGTGATACCAAGGGAGACAAAGTGAACTCCAGATCTAATTTTGGAAGTAGAACTAACAGGACACACTAATGGAACAGATCTAAGACAAGTCCAAGAAATAGGGAAAATAGAAGAACTAAGGATGACTCTCAGGTCTCTGACTTGAAAATCCAGATAGATGCAAGTGCAACTATTGGACAAGGATGATTTAAGGGGAGGAGCCAGTGTTTTGCGGGTCACCCTACTAAAATAAAAGTTTGTCATTTTTATAATATATAATATATAATTTTATAATATATAATTTATAATATATAATATATAATTTATAATATATAATACACTCTTTTATAAACAGGAAACAAGAACTTGTAATGTTAAATAAATTAGCACAGCTCCTATATATTTCCTAGCAAAGGCTTGCATTTAATAATGTTTCAACTAGTCAGATATGCTGGCTTACGACTCCCAAGTAATCCCAGCTATTATAGAGGCTAAGGCAGATGGATGACAAGTTCAAAGCCAGTCAGATCAACTTAGCAAGACTCCCAGATAGGCACCAACTGTCCTCATCCCTGCACTAATGAAGTCACATGTAGAATGAACATCAAATATAGTCATATGTGGGGAACTGAAAGCATTGAGGAAAAGATTAGGTAAGAATTTGAGAAGCCATGAGTGGTGGTGCATACCTATAATCCCAGCACTCAGGAGGCTGAGGTGAGAAAGTCACTTGAGCCCACAGTTTGAGAGCAGCCTATGACATGGCGAGAACTCGTTTCAAAAAAAAAAAAAAAAAAAAAAAGACCCATAATCCCAGCAGCTCAAGAGGTGGAGGCAGGAGAATTGCAAGTTCAAAACCAGCCTCAGCAACTTAGCAAGGAACTAAACAACTCAGTGAGATACTGTCTCTAAATAAAATACAAAAATGGACTGGGGAGCTGGGCACAGTGGCACATGCCTGTAATCCCAGCATCTCAGGAGGCTGAGGCAGGAGAATCAGGATTTCAAAGCCAGCCTCAGCAAAAGCTAAAAAATTCAGTGGGACCCTATCTCTAAAGAAAATACAAAACAGGACTGGGGATGTGACTTAGTGATTGAGTGCCCCCGAGTTCAATCCCCAGTTCTTCCCCCAAAAACAGAAAAAATGACTTTGGGGAAAATAAAAACAGATACCCATGTTAAAAAGCTACCAGTTATCTGGTATTTCTACATTTAGGAGAAAATGGTTCATTAACAGTTCCTGTCCTCAAGGGATGGGAGAGATTCCAACTCTCACCAAAATGAAAGAAAACTAAGGACACACCAGGGATGAAGAGGAGCAAAAACTGAGCCAAAACTGACTCATGAAGCAAAGCAGCAAGTCTCAGTATTCCTGACCACGTTCTCTGTGGTTGGTTTTAGGTAAGAGGAAATCGGTTTTATAAACTGCCTTACCATATATTCATATTTTGATTTCATTTCCCTTTAAGAAGAATATTCCCTCTGAAAAAATCCCAGGCTTAACTCAAGTAAAGTAAATGAGCCAGGCACAATGGTGCATGCCTGTAATCCCAGTAGCTCAGAAGGCTGAGGCAAGAGAATCACAAGTTTCAAGCCAGCCTCAGAAATTTAGCAAGGCCCTAAGCAATTTAATGAGACCCTGTATCTACATAAAATATTAAAAAGGAGGCTGGGGACAGAGCTCAGTTGGTAGAGTGCTTGTCTCACATGTACAAGGCCCTGGGTTTCATCCCCAGCACCACCACCAAAAAAAAAAAAAAAAAGATTATATATATGGTTGAGGTTGTGGCTAAGCAACCCTGGTACCTAAGGCTAAGCAATCTCTGGTACCAAAAAAAAAAAAAAAAACTAAATGAAACAGTGGTTTGTCCTAACACATGCAAGGCCAGCAGAAAGGAGGCAGCCCCAGGAGGGAGGATCCAAGAGGGAAGCTTGAAGACAGAAGGGCAGCAAATTCTGGTCTATTCTTGTTTGAGGCATCCATTACCTCTCTAAGTCACTGCCCTACCAGCAAGAGCCCCAGAGGCAGTCTGGAAAAGCTCAGATTCTACCCTAAACTTTGAACTCAGTTGCTTAACTCAAACTCTAACTAGCAGGACCGCCAACTGGCTCTCTTACTGTCACCTAGGAAAGTGACCTATTGTCACTTAGCAACCCCACTCTATTAGGAGATCTAAAAAGCATCAGCAGCATGAGAAGGCACATTAGACACAGAGTAGACTACTAATGAGGTCCAATCCAAAAAAGTACAGCACAATATGCAAGAAAGATCTCCAATATGTCAGATACCAACCACCCCCACAAAGAGCAGAGCCTTAAAAGCCAGTTCAGAAAAAGATTACACAAACTTCCTGTCCCCCCACCCCAAACTGCTTGTATTTATCCTGGGTAATACACTAGATGCTTCTAGTCAGAAGACAAGTAAAGTTATACCTACATCTACCCAGCTACTCAGGAAGCTGAGGCAAAAAGATCCCAGATTTGAGGCAAGCCTGAGCAACTTAGTAAAACCACCACCACAAAAAAAAAAAAAAAAAAAGTGACATTGCAGTAGCATCCAAAACAATGTATATATAATGAACCCTAAATTATATACTTTAATTAATAATAATGTAGAAATATTGGCTCATCAATAATGCAAGATATTAATATTGCAAAAAACCTGGGAAGAGGAATAAACATGAAATATACACTTTCTGTTCATATTTCTGTAAACCTAAAACCAATCTAAAAATGAAGTATTAATTTTTTTAAAGTATATGTATTAACTTAAAAATTGTACAGTACTTTAGACTGGTATGCAATGATAACACAGGTCACAAAATTTTCCACCCGCCATATATATATATATATATATGTATAATAATCACAACTATGGAGTAAATATACAAGCCTGGAAGAAAATGCACCAAAAAACACAATTCAAATGGCCTCTCTGTATTGAGGAGGTTGGGATTCAGGGGTTGGGGGAAGTACCAGGGACTGAACTCAGGGGCGCTTGACCATTGAGCCACATCCCCAGCCCTATTTTGTATTTTTATTTAGTGACAGGGTCTCACCGAGTTACTTAGTGTCTCACTTTTGCTGATGCTGGTTTTGAACTGCTGATCCTCCTGCCTCAGCCTCCCGAGCAACAGGGAATATGCCACCATGCCTGGCTAATATGATTATTTTACTACACTTTGGATCTGAAATGTCCTCCAAAGGCTTACATGTTGAAGGCTTGATTCTCAGTTAGTGATGCTATTGGGAGGTGGGAGAAATTTTAGGACTAGAGCCTAGTTAGACGTAGATCACTGGAGTCATGCCCTTGAAAGAGAAACCTGGGCCCTGCCTCTTTCTCTAATTCTTGACTGCAAGGTGAATAGCTTTGCTCCATCATGTGTTCCCCACCACGATGCTCTGACTTACATAAAAAAATGGTGCCAGCAGGCCATGGAATGAAACCATAAGCCAAAACAAATTTTTCTTCTTTTTTTTTTTAATATATTTATTGTACTTGTTTTACTTATGGTTGGACACAATACCTTTATTTCACTTATTTATTTTTATGTGGTGCTGAGGATCGAACCCAGGGTCTTACACATGTGAGGCAAGCACTCTACCACTGAGCCACAACCCCAGCCCCAAATTTTTCTTCTTTTAAGTTGATTTTCTCTAGTATTTTGTCACAGCAAAAGAATACTAACAACAAGCTTTTTTTTTTGGTGGGGGGTGGCATGCCAGGGATTAAACCCAAAGACTCTTGCATGATAAGCAAGTGCTCTGCTGCTAAACTATAACCTCAGCCCTTTTTTAAATTTTAAGATAGGGTCCTGCTAAATTGCCCATGCTGGCCTCAAACTTGAAATCTTTCTCCCTCACCTCCCTATTTGAAGCTGGAATTATAGGTGTGTACCACCATGTGGAGATCTTTTTTTTTTTTTTAATAAGATGTATTATTTCTACAATTAGAAAATGTAATCTTAAATGATACTGTTTGGGACATCACTCAGATATGTGAACTTTACTTAGGAAACTGTTAACTTGTATAAGTGGTATTTTTCTGCTTATTTTTTATTGCATAAAGTGGAACCCTCAGCCTACTTACATCCAGAATAAAAGTAGAGGAAAGATGTTTTCCATGTTTTGCAGAAAGATGATCTTAGCTGAGGACAACTGTGTATACAACCCAGGAGTCTGCCCCCTCCTACCTGCCACAGCCCCAACTCCCTTTGCAATTACTAACTCAGAGAAAACACTGAGGCTCAGCAGTCTCAATGTCAGCAGCATATGGTTTTATAACACACTGGAACTTGCTATATATCAGACTCTCCTATAAGCACTTTAAGTAATAAACTCAACTCTCAGGACAACCTCAGAAGATGGCATTTATAGCCTCCCCTTTATATGACAAAGTACTCTGAAGATGGAGGGCAAAGGGAAATGGAGAAATCCAAGCTATCCCTGTTCTCCTTTACTTTCCCCTCCTCAGGAGCCAGCCCCCACTGGGTCAGTGTGGCCTCGCCCAGACCAGACACAGTTCTCATGTTTGCTAATTTGACCCCTGATAGAGATTTAGACCGGGAAGGTAGACTCTGCCTACAATCCCTTGCCCTGAGAAAGAGATGTTGTGGTTGCTCTTGAGGCCAGGCATACTGACCTACTGCATCCTTCCCAGGTCAATCTGGCAGGAGGGACAAAGAGAAACAAATAAATATTTTTTTAAAAAGATCTTCCATTCTTTTTCTACTTGCTTACTTATAACTTCAGAGGATAATATTTGTAGCTCAAGTCCATACTGCATAAGTACAAAATTTTAATCCATTTAAAATAACTCATTCAGGGGCTGGGGTTGTAGCTCAGTGGTAGAGCATTTTTCCAGCACATGTGAGGCACTGGGTTCGATTCTCAGCTCCACATTAAAAAAATAAGTAAATAATATATTATAATGTAAATGAATAAAATAATGTAAATGTAAATTAAATAATGTAATGTAATATAAATAAAATAAAGGTATTGTGTCCATCTACAACTAAAAATATTTTTTAAATAAAAAGCTTTTTTTTATTTTTCAAATAAAATTATGCATTCAATGAATGCCAAACACAGAAAATTCCCAGAAATTGAGTGGAGACAAATTGCTGCCCCAATTTCAGCATCACAACCTCAAGGAGCCCATGTTTCAGTGAGAGGCAGTGACTTGCTGATCAGATGTTTGTTTATCTCATCACAATTAAGAAAGGACCTCTTCTGTGCTTTAGATCACAAATAACATACTTACATCTGCCCAGACTTTCCAAGCTTCTCTTGCTTTCTTTATAGTTTCTTCATAGTCTGCCACACTGGCCTACATTAAGAATTAGGAGGGGGAAAAAAAAGAATTAGGAGGAGAGAAAAAGGAAACAGTAAAGGAAGGTGATGACCTTCTTCAAGAACACAGAGACATTTTTGGATACAAACTGGAAAGTCTCCGGATATCCCTGAGATATATGATTGAGGATGATTTTTACAGTCCGAGCTTTCAAAATCTGGCCAGAACCCAGGAAGATAGGATGGACTCCAGCTCTGCTTTAAAACCTTGATTTTCAAAGCAAGGTCCACTGGTCTTATCTGAGCACATCACCTGACCTGTGTTAGAAGCGAAGACCTCGGGCTCCAACCCAGACTTAAGGAATCAGAAACTATATTCTAACAAAAACCCTCAGGAGATTGAGGTGTTAAATGAAACTCCTTAGTCCTCTCTAGGGTTCACCTTCTCTAGGACATGCCATACCCACCCTAAAAGTAGACAGTCTCTCCCAGACATTCTTTAATGTCAAATGAAACAGAAACACCTTATTTTTTGCATTTGTATATTTGTATTGCTCTTGACCTGCCTAATAGGATTCTATCTCTAAAGAAAGTTTGCAAAAACTCCCTGTGAACAGTTTGAATTTTAAAAGCTTACCTGCCGGACTCTTGCTATTGGTTCATTGTTAGCAGGACAATAGGTTGTAATAACCTAAAAACAAAACCCCAAAAAAAATGACCATTATTTACAGAAATCACAATTCCTTCCAAATTGAGGGAACAGACTGAAGAAGCAACATGGGGAGAGGGAGCAGATACAATGTCCAAGATAGAATACTTTACATTGTTACAATTAAAATGAGTCCGATTCAGTATAAAGAGAGAAATTAAGTCTTAAAAGAAAACCATAAGCTACTGAGATGCAGAAAGCACAGCTGTAAATTTTAACCAACAGGCCTTTGGCTCGTGCCCTTGTAAATGAGGGAACTATGCAAGTACAAGGAAAAATGGCACAAAATTATGCAGCTCCACCCTGGCTCCACCTCCAGTCCAGCCACTGATACAGCCCTTCTATAAATATTGGACCCCCAGTCCAAGGCCGGGCTTCTCACTCTCAAGATAGCCTGCATTGTCCCTTGAATGTGTATCCACTTTCTAAATAAACCTCTGTCTATGCCTTTGTCTAGCTCATGCCAAAAGTCTTTACTGCCACATATGCCAAGAACCCTGCTGGTTCGGAGTTAAATTTCCCTTCCTAACACCCCTATCCAGAGACATGTTGCCCTGTGACAAAACCACTCTACAGCATGGTGGCACACACCTGTAATCCCCGGTACTAATCACAAGTTAGAAGTCAGCCTGGGTAACTGAACAAGATCACAAGATCCTCTCTCAACAATTTAAAGGGCTGAGGATGTAGTTCAGTGGCAGAGCAATTGCTTCATGTATGTGAGACCCTGGACTTGTCCCAGTACAAAGGTGGGGGGGGGGGACGACACAGACTCTACAGAGATAGGCCTTTCATTAGGAACCACTTTTCCCTAAAACCCACCCTTGCCATCTAAATATTAGGTATACAAACAAAGGCCTTAATGTGACAAGTTATTTCAATTTTTTTCAATTATCAGACCAAACTAACAAAGTTTTACTCATTCCTTCTCTCCCTTATTCTGCCCACCCTCTGGTCTGAAGATGAAATAGTAAACTCTAGATGACTATGGCAAAAGCCTATGTCCACACAAACTGGAGAGGTTTCGATTAGGGAAAAAAAAAAAACCAACGTACAATTAAAAGGCCATCAGGAGAGAGTATTTAATGGAAGAGCTTAATGATTAGGAAAAAAAAAAAAAAACGAAACTACCATTGAATGAAATCTGGAGAACAATTAAAATCACCTGCATCTCCTACTGCCACAGATAAATGAAAAATATATTTCGTCTATCAAAGCAGTTTATTTATTAAATAGTCACCTGAACTGAAGGTTACATAACATTTTCCTATAAAAGCTTCCTTTTGTAGGCCACATTTTTTCCCAGAAGGGGGGGGAGGGGGAAGCAGCATAATAACCTTACCTTTTCATTGCATTCTATAAAACATTTTTGAAGACTAAGGGTGCCAGGCACGGTGTCAAACTCTGCGTAATAGAGAAATGCTGGAAATCCCATTTTTAAAGAAGTTCACACGATTTTAGCAAGTAAAACCTTGTCCACCGGAGTTCAGAAAGAGGACATAAACCTGGCGCGGTAGTGTACGCCTGTAATTCCAGTCACTTGGGAGGCTGAGGCAGGAGGACCCCAAATTCCATGTCAGCCTCAGCAACTTAGTGAGACCATGTCCCAAAAATAAAAAGGAACTGGAGACATAGTTCATGGGGGACGTACCCCGGGTTCAATTCCAGTACCAAAAAGAAAAGACCAATAAAAAGGACAACATAAAACTACACCGTTACTTTTTAAGAGCTACAGTCATGCTCATAATTAAGATCAACTGCTCAGCAAAGTGTGTGGCGTCTCACTATAAATCCCAAGCAAGACGCTGCCATAAGGTTTTAAGTATTAGTGGATCTAGCCCCCTACCAGCTCCAAAATGGCTTCGAATCTTCATGGTACACAAAGACCTAAAAATCTAAGGATTGTTCTATTTTTGGTTTTGGTTTTACTTGTAAAGGCACTCTGTGTAGCTTCCAAACGTCCCATCCAGTACAACCGCCGCCAGGGCCAGCGGGAGTCGGGTAAGGCAGAGCCTGCCCAGCCTCCCCAGCAAACCCCAGCGGCAGAGATTTCTCCAGAGGCCGCATACCTCTCCCTGGCCGCCCCAGCTTCCATTATACACGCCCTCGTTTTCCTCGCGGAGCCCCAGCTCCTTCAGCCAAGTATACTGGGGCTGATTGATCAGCAGAGTGGACATGAAGGCAGCAGGCCTGTTCCAAAGTCCTAGAAGCTTGCTGTTCTTTGCAGCGTTCACACAAGGCGCGCGAGCAAAATACCACATCCTGAGTCCCGGACGCGTGACGCGCCTGCAGTCTGGAAGGCGGCTGAAATAAGAGTCCCGCCCAGCCTCCGCGAGAGTCCATTGGGCAGGCCTGGGCCCTGCCTCCCAGCACGGCCCCCACAACGGCCTGCAAGCTCAGGACCTTATTCCCGCGGAGCTCGGAGTTTAACCCCAGCTTGGAACAACACTAGGCAGCTGAGGGAAGGGCGGGGAGATTGGCGGGTTGCCACCCGGTGAAAGACTTCAGGGACCAGGACACGTGCTAGGAATTCTGTTCAGCAAAATGCCGCCTCTGGAGTATACTAGGTTAGAGCAGAGCTTTGACAACTGCAATATGCGTTTAGTCACTCTGACCATGGTGTTCAGTACCCATTCTGAATCTAGATCTGGGCTGGGGTCTGAAGATTGGCATTTCTAACCACTTCTCAAGTCATGGTGATGTCCCTGGTCCCTGAAGTAGCCTGGGAAGTTTTCTGGTGGGGGGAGGGTAAATTACAAATTAAGTGTCATAATAAATGAAAAATACCAGATTATTGCATTTCCTTCTAAATAAATATCCTGCCTCAGTATACTCTTACCTTTGAAAAACACAGATGTGTTTTGATCAACTACCTTTACATTGTGTCTTCTTTTTTTTTTTTTTCTTTTTCTTTTGCAATATTGGGGGTTGAACCCATGGCCTTGTTGGCATGTTAGGAAAGCGACTATCACTGAGCTACATCCCCACCAGCCCTATATATCTTCTGCCTTCTAAATGTACTGACTTTTAACTTTAACTACCTCTATTGAAAATAACAAAGTTTGCACATGGCCAATTCTACTTTTCTAAACAACTTGTCAAATATGTCATAGGGTTGTAATTAAGCATAGGTACAAATGACTTCTACTTAGGATATCCTCAGTGAGTGCTAGCTGTCTTTGTTTTTCAAAGATAGCTGGGCAGGAGGCAGAGTATGACCTGAAAAGATCTGCTGGCTCCCTGACGGCATTAAATTGTTGAATTACCACCACTGAGGATACCTTATCGATTTCAAAAACTCAGAATCTGATTTGTTGATCCATTACTAAGTGACACTGTTGTTCTAGGTAAACTCATATCAATCAGATTCTTAAAAAAAAAAAGAAAGAAAGAAAGAAAAGAAAAAAGAAAAAAAACTGCTACAACCAGAATGCTGTGATATAATTTTACAGAGAAAATTGTCTTTTGCAAAGATTAGGTGCTCACATCCTCAACTTGCTGCATTCTCTCTAGGAAAGTAACTACTTGGCGGTGGTGTTGCTGGTGCTGTTTTTTTTGTTGTTGTTGTTTTGTTTTTCCTTTTTTTTTTTTTTTTTTTGCAGTCAGCACTCTTCCACAGAACTACATTCCCAGCCCTTTTCATTTTATTTTGAGTCAGGATCTCACTAAGTTGCCAAGGCTGGCCTGGAACTTTCAGTTCTCCTGCTTTAGACTCTCAAGAAACTGGGATTACAGGCACCTATCAACATTCTGGGGTCTATCCAGCTGTTTAATGAGCCAGAATCAAAAGAAGAGTTGTTGATTAATACTATAAGATTCCAGCATTTAATGACACTAAACTAAGAAAGCCTCTCCAGTGCTTGAATTTATCTATAGATTCAAAGCAATCTCGATCAAAATAACAGAATTGGAAAGTCAACTCCAAAATTTAAATGGAATTGCAAATGTAGTGGCACCCCCTTTCTCCACAGAAAAGTCTCAATTGGGCTTCTCCAGAAATCTTCACCATGGCTAATTTGGGGACTGTCAGCAAAAGAGTTTCTGCAAAAGAGTTCAATGTAGATAAACTTCCTATTTTCGTGTTGCCCTGTTTTACTTGGCCACTGGCCAGGAAGATATCAACACTCCAGGTGCTGGACACCCCCTTACTAGTTTTTCACAAACATATCCAGTATAGTAATTTATTGAAAATGTGCTAACAAGGCATCTGGCCTTGAGCTGGGCTTCACAAAGATGTATGTATGTGTGTGTATGTATGTGTGTGTATATATATATTTTTTTCTAAGTTGTTGATGGACTTTTATTTTATCTATTTGTATGTGGTGCTGAGAATCGAACCCAGTGCCTCATGCATGCCAGGCAAGCGCGCTACCACTAAGCCACAACCCCAGCCCGTCTATCTTTTTAAGATAAGAGAAGTTACCGATTGGGTTCCATGGTAACAGCTGGCAGGGGGAGGGAAGAAAGGGAGAAGAATCTCTCCCCTTCTCAGGTGTTGTCTTTGAAGGGTTAACTTGCCCAAAACAGTGAAAGAAAAAGCTGCTTTTATAAAAACTTCTGCAGATTGTGAACTTCCGAGCCCTTCCCCTTAGATGCTGGGTATAAAAACTCTGAAACTACCTGAACTCAGGTTCAGGGGATTGATTGATTACAGCAAAAGCTGTGCCCTCTGAACTTGGCTGCAGCCCAACTGTTTCCTGCTATCTTCGGTGCCTTGCCTCATCTGTCCCTACAACACAAAGGCTCTAGTATAACCAAAACAATGTATATTGTTTTAATTTTGCCAAATTTTAAACATTTTATAACAACTTTACAATTATCATGAGACTTCATGGTAAATAACACCATCAAATTAATATAGTGGTAGACAAAGATCACTGGAACAGGGGGATGGAGGTATAGCTTAGTGGGAGATTATGTGCTTGGAATGTGTGAGGGCTTGGGTTGGTCCCCAAGCACTGAAGGAAAAAAAAATCCATGAAACAGAATAAAGAACCCCCCAAAAAGCACTCATATATATGGTTGGTCAATTTTCAATAAAGATGTCAAGGAAATTCAATGAGTAAAGTGTAGTTCTTTCAATAAATGATGGCATATTAATTGGATATTCACATGCAAAAGAAAGAAAAAACCTTACTTCATACTATATCTAATACTTAATTCAAAACAGACTATACATCTAGAGGTAGGAGATAAAACTAAAACTTCTAAGGAAAAACATAGAAAAAAAATCTTTGCAGTGATAGACTGTTTTGTGCTTTATAGAATATTTAGTTGCATCCCTGGCCTACACGCACTAGATAATATTACTAAAGACTTATGCCAGAGGCCCCGCTTTGGGTGGGTCACAACAAATCAGAGGTGGCCATTCACCCAAAAACCAAACAGAATAAGTAATGGTGAAAAGCAGGAAAGGAACTTTAATCAGGATAGCTGTACCAGGAAGACAACAGGCAGCATTCTTAGCCCTGTCGTCAGGGGTACTGACATGAGCTCCTAGATTATATAGACAAGCAATATGCTTAGTCAAGCAGTCTTGGTCAATCTGTGGTCTATTCCATCATTATCTCAGGATTGGTCAGATGGAGCCTTGTCACTTGTCAGCCGTGATAAGAAAGTTGCCAATGCTTGGGGGGCAGTTTTTTTAACACATCTCAAGATGTTTTTTGTTTGTTTAGTTTCGTTTGGTACTGGGGACTGAACCCCAGCACCTCCTCTTTATTTATTCATTATTTTTTTGAGACAGAGTCTCACTAAACTGCTAAATTACTGAGGTTGGTCTCAAATTTGCAATTCTCCTGCCTCAGCCTCTTGAGTCACTGGGATTACAGGCATTCACCACTGCATGGGACTCGATTCTTATTAATCAGACCTACTATTTCTGAAATCCAACATGATTCATTCAAAGTAAAGGAGACAGATGCAAAATGGAGACAAAGATGTGCTGGGAGCCATTAGCCAAGTAGGTATGACAATTTCCTTGCCAGCGTACCCCATGTTGCTGACATGTTGCAGCGACATTGAATGTAGGTGACCTTGCTCAAGGACCAAGGCAGATTAGGGTGTTCCCGGTTTTAAGATAATCGTGTTTAGGGCGTTCCCAGTTTAGGTTCCAGGTTTAAGGTTTAAGATTATTCCTCCCGGGAATAGGGCGTATCCTGCTGCCTGAGTTCCCCTTGATTTCTCACGGGATTCAGACAGTATATTTTGGAGACAGAAGCCCAGTGGAGGTGGATTTGGGCAGAGAACGTGGATTTGGGCAGAGAACGTGGATTTCCCCAGAACGTGATTGTAGACGGCTGGTGTGAGTTCGGGAATAAAGAGTTGCTGTTTGAATCTACAAGCTGTGTGGTGGCTCGTGATTTTGTGCCCAGCCAGACTGCGGCATTTGTGCCCAGCCAGACTGTGGCATTTGGCGGCCCGTGCGGGGAACTTCTAAAGCTTGGAGGTAAGTGAAATTGCTTGCCCCTGAGGAAGAGCGAAAGAATGGGTGACCAATTCAAAAAACAATGTGTTATTGTTTTGATTTATCTTGTTTTTGTTTCAAGCTGCCTATCCCTAGAAATTTCTCAGGCAAACTGGAAAAAATGGTTGACTAAAGGTTTGAAGTTTGTCGGCCCTGAGGAAGAGAAAATTGATACAATGATTTTTTATTCCGTTTTTGTTTCATTCAGTTTCGGCTTTGTTTTGTGCTATCTTATTGGGTTGCGTTATCTTTATAGTAGATTAGAAATAAGTAAAAAACAAACCGAAAAGATGTTAAGTAAATTGTTAGAGGTTCAGACCATGGAGAAAGACATTTTAGATCAAACAAAAGAGAAGGTCTCTCGAGCTAGTCAGACAGAGGAAGAAAATTTAAAGGAAAAGGGGTTGTTAGGAAAAAGGCCACAACAGGAGGCTGTTACTAACTCCGTTTTATCACAAGAGGGCGTAATTCAACCAACAGCCCCACCGATGGAGACAGCTGAGTGGCCCTCAAACCCCGTAGTTGATAAATGGGATCCTGAGACAGGACCTCAAAGATTAGCATGCCCTGTACTTGAACAGGCAGGAGGGCAGCGAATTCACCGTGCATTAGATTTTAAAACAGTGAAGCAGTTAAAGGAGGCTGTAACAACCTATGGTCCCCAAGCTCCCTTCACGGTAAGCATGGTTGAGTCCATTACTAACTTGGACATGACGCCAGCAGATTGGGCTAGCATGTGTAAATCTGTACTAAATGGAGGACAATATTTGTTATGGAAGGTTGCCAATGAGGAATTTTGCACGGAGACAGCTAGGCGAAATGCAGCAGCCGGTTACCCTCAAAGAAATCTAGATATGTTGTTAGGAAAAGGACCTTATGAGGGTCAACGGCAACAAATTGAATATGATCCTGCTATATATGCACAAATTGCTGCAGACGCAGATAGGGCATGGAAGACTTTACAAGGACATGGAGATTTACAAGGTCAGCTATCTAAGGTAATACAGAGAGCTAATGAACCTTACGCTGACTTTGTAGATAGGCTAATTCAAACGGCTGCCAAAATTTTTGGGGATACAGAACAAGCAATGCCATTAATAAAACAACTGGCTTATGACCAAGCAAATCGTTGCTGCAGAGAGGTTATTAGACCATGGAGACATGAAGATTTAAACACATATATTAAATTATGTAGAGATATTAATGAACAAGGGCAAGTCTTGGCAGCTGCAGTACAACAGGCTTTAGATGCCAGGCCAAAAACATGCTATGATTGTGAACAAACAGGACATTTTAAAAGGAATTGCCCCATAGGAGGAGGGTTTAACAAAAGTAGGTATCAAAGGAATAGAATACCGGGTATTTGCCCACGATGCCGTAGAGGGAGACATTGGGCTAATGAATGCCGTTCTCAAACCACCATAGAAGGTACTCCCTTATCAAAAAACGGACAAAGACCAGGTATTTATCCAAGATATCGTGGAGAAAGGCATCAGGCTCCATTGCCAAAAAACGGACAAGGGGGCCCAATGCTCCGGGGCCCACAACCACAAATATACGGGGCAGTGGAGGATCCCAGGAACACCATCAGGGTAGTGCCCAGGACACATTGTCCATTAAATCCCTCATCAGACAAACCCGAGGGAGCGCAGGGTTGGACATCTGCGCCTCTGCCAGAGCAGTATTGACTCCAGAGAAGGGAGTTCAAATCATTCCCACAGGAGTAAAAGGACCTCTTCCCCAAGGAACAGTAGGCTTATTACTGGGACGTAGTTCATCTACATTAAAAGGACTTATGATAAGTCCTGGGGTAATTGATCCCGATTATGTAGGTGAAATAAAAATTATAGCTAGTTCTCCAAGAGGTATATCAGTAATTTCACCTGGAGACAGAATAGCACAGTTGTTAATAATACCCAGCCTACATAATAAATTTCCTAGTCATAGTGTAGAAAGAGGTTCCAGGGGATTAGGCTCCACAGGTGTAGATTGGGCTATGTTGTCTTTAAATTTAGATTCTCGCCCAATGCTAAAACTAAATATTCAAGGTCATGAGTTTAATGGGCTACTGGACACAGGAGCTGACCTTAGCATCATATCTCATCAAGAATGGCCAAAACATTGGCCATTACAACAAGCCACTCAAACGCTTCGAGGCCTAGGAGTGGCGACTAATCCCCATAGAAGTTCTATGATATTAGATTGGAAGGATCCTGAAGGATGTGAAGGAACTATACAGCCATATGTATTGGATCATCTTCCTATAAATTTATGGGGACGAGATGTCCTAGATCAATTAGGTTTGACGTTAACAAATAACATCAATCCTAATGCGCCCACTACTAGGGCTAGACAAGGCTTTAGGAAAGAAAAAAGATTAGGAAAACAAGGGCAAGGTATAGCAGCACCAGTACAAATAGATCAAGGAACAGACAGACATGGGTTGGATTTTCAGAAAGGGCCACTGAGACAATCAAAATTACTTGGAAATCAGAAAGACCAGTGTGGGTTCCTCAGTGGCCCCTGACTAAAGAAAAGACACAAGTAGCCCATGATCTGGTCAAACAACAATTAGCGGAAGGACATATACAACCTTCCATATCTCCCCATAATACTCCCATTTTTGTCATCAAAAAGAAGTCTGGTAAATGGAGATTATTGCAAGATTTAAGAGCCATTAATAATGAGATGGTTATTATGGGACCTGCTCAATCAGGGATTCCTCAATTGTCTGCTTTGCCAAAAACTTGGCATGTTTTAGCTATAGATATTAAAGATTGTTTTTTTTCAATTCCAATTCATCCCAAGGATAGTCCACGTTTTGCATTTACTATCCCTGCATTAAATCATGAAGGTCCTGATCAGAGATATGAATGGAAAGTACTCCCTCAAGGGATGGCTAACAGTCCAACTATGTGTCAAATATATGTTAACAAAGCAATCCAGCCACTTAGAAATCAAAATCCTGAACTACAAATATTTCACTATATGGATGATGTATTATTGGCACATAAAGATAAAAACATATTGCTGGAATGTTATGCCACACTTACAAACTTATTAAAAAATTATAATCTAGAGATAGCAATAGATAAAGTACAATTAAATTTTCCAATTAATTATTTAGGAGTTCTATTATCCTCAACCATGGTCCGTCCACCAAAAATTCAAATACGAGTAGATCAACTCAAATCACTTAACGACTTTCAAAAGTTATTGGGAGACATAAATTGGATAAGGCCTTATCTAGGTATACCAACAGGAGAATTGGGACCTTTATTTGATATTCTAAAAGGTCCATCAGATCCAAATTCACCCCGCATGTTAACTCCTAAAGCAAGAAAGGCATTAAAAATTATTGAAACATATATGGAAAATATGCATTTGGATAGAATTGATATAAGTT
Organism: Marmota flaviventris; assembly: GCF_047511675.1. Taxonomy (NCBI): domain Eukaryota; kingdom Metazoa; phylum Chordata; class Mammalia; order Rodentia; family Sciuridae; genus Marmota; species Marmota flaviventris. The sequence continues at coordinate 56,445,835 of NC_092502.1, forward strand.
TGCCTTTATTATTTATTGTACTACCAACAAAAAATATTCCTACAGGAGTATTTTGGCAAGACGGTCCATTATTGTGGATACATTTATCTTATTCTCCTAACACTATTCTTACTAGGTATCCTGAGGCTGTAGGACAATTAATACTCAAAGGAATAAAAGCAGCGAAGGGAGTGTTTGGAATTTCTCCCAATAAAATTATTACTCCATATACTATGGATCAAATTGATGAGTTAGCTAATGAGTTAAATACTTGGGCAATAATCATGTGTAAATCTAATGTTACATTTGATAATCATTTACCATCTAATCCTTTGTTGTCTTTTTGGTCTAAGCATCCTGTAGTTTTTCCTAAAATGACAAGAAAAACACCTATCATGAATGCTCCAAATATATTCACTGATGGGTCAAATAATGGTACAGCAGCAGTAGTTACCCCTGATCAAACTTTTACATTTTTAGTACCCAAACAATCAGCTCAAAAGGTAGAGCTTAATGCAGTTTTACAAGCTTTTGTGATGTTTAAAGATTCTGTATTTAATTTATTTTCTGATAGTCAGTATGTAGTTAATGCTATAGTATCTCTTGAAGATGCTGGTAGGATTTCCCCTTCTTCTACTGTTTTCTCTTTGTTTTCCACTATACAAAGTCTAATCTGGGACAGAAAAGATCCATTCTTCATAGGACATATTAGGGCACATACAGGATTGCCTGGAGCCCTTAGTTTAGGCAATGATTTAGCAGATAAAACTACACATGACATACATATTTTCTCTACATTTGAAGAAGCTACAAATTTTCATAAAAGGTTTCATGTTAATGCTAATACTTTACAAAAGCGTTTTAAAATAACTAAGGAACAAGCCAGACATATAATAAAACAATGTCAAAATTGTGTGACATTTTTACCACAAGTTAATCTTGGAGTCAATCCTAGAGGACTGATACCTAACCATATTTGGCAGATGGACGTCACACACTTGCCAGAATTTGGAAAATTAAAATATTTACACGTTACAGTCGATACTTCTTCTGGATTTTTGATGGGCTCCCTTCATGCCGGAGAAAAAACTAAAGATGTTATAGCTCATTGCTTACAAAATTTTGCCACTGTGGGCGTTCCTAAACAGTTAAAAACTGATAATGGTCCTGGCTATACCTCTACCTCTTTTAAACAATTTTGCTCATCATTTGGTATTACTCATATAACAGGAATCCCATACAATCCACAGGGACAAGGCATAGTTGAAAGAGCTCATCAAACTATTAAAACATACTTATTAAAGCAAAAAGAGGGAATTGGAAAGGGGTATATATCCCCCAAAGATAAACTTAAAATAACGCTTTTTACTCTAAACTTTTTAAATTTGGATTCATCAGGACTTAGTGCTGCGGAAAGGCATATGTATCCAAAAAATGTACATAAGCCTAAAGTACTTTGGAAAGATATTCTAACAGGACAATGGAAAGGTCCTGACCCAGTGATTGTCTGGAGTCGGGGGTCTGTTTGTGTTTTTCCACAGGGAGAACAGCAGCCCATTTGGATTCCAGAGAGATTAACTAAAACAGTCTCTACAGATCGAAAAGAAGATGATTTGACTCAAATCCGTAACAGCTGATATCCAGAACTCCAGCTTGGCCATTCTTACATCTGCGACAATGATTAACCAGGATGCTTTTTTCAATAGCTATTTTATTATTGCATTTTTCCACATCATAAGGTTCTATTTTTATTTTTTGAGCTCATACAAACCTAGGTTAATGTTTTTCTGATCAGTTTTATTTTTTGACTGTGGAGTTTTTAAACATTGCAATGGAGATTTCACCTAGGTAAAGCTACAAGGCCTTTACTATTTTCTTATGTGTTGTACGTTTGTGTACACTCTTGTGTTTTGTGTTGTATGTCTGTATGTGCGTATGTCCATATTTCTTATATGAGGAGCGCTCATGAAAAAATGGATCCGAATTATTATTATTTTTATTCACGTGATTTAAATGGTTTAATTTATATTAGGTAAACAGCTGTTAAGGATTGTTTTTAAAGTAGGTTAACAGATCTGTTTGTTTACTTTCACCTTTCCTTTTCATTATATTTAATAATTCTTTTCAGGATAATGTCTCTTTAGCATCATTGCCAGAATTCCTATCTCCATCCCAGTGCCAGTGAAGAACTCAACAAGTAATGCTCAATCAAAGAGTCAACTTACTTTGGGAGGAAACGGATTTTGGGAGGAAATGGACATATTGATAGATTCCTCTGCTTTGAACTGCTTGCAGAACTTGCCTGGACTATGTAACTATCGTTTGGTGCAGCGAATTGTGGTAATGCTGGCATATCTTTGCTGATGGTGTCACTAGTGATGCAATTTTTATTTCCTTGCCAGCACACCCCATGTTAATTGTGGTAGTGCTGACATATCTTTGCTGATGGTGTCACCAGTGATGCAATTTTTTCCCAAGGAGCCGTCAATTGGCTTGGTGTCGTGGCATTTCTGTATCCTCCTCCCTTCTGCTAGTGATGGTCTAAAATTTGGGGGCCAATGGCTGTATGCTGGACCGGTAGTCAGTGACGGGTATGATTCAATTGCAGTGGTATCAACCTAAGACAGGAGGCTGACGCCTAAAGGTCAGTTTTCCGATGACGGGTAAGAACCATATGTTGAATTGGACAACCTACCAGGCACGGTCCTTAAGCCACATTGCTTGTTGTTTAATTAATCAGAAGGGGGGAGATGCTGGGAGCCATTAGCCAAGTAGGTATGACAATTTCCTTGCCAGCGTACCCCATGTTGCTGACATGTTGCAGCGACATTGAATGTAGGTGACCTTGCTCAAGGACCAAGGCAGATTAGGGTGTTCCCGGTTTTAAGATAATCGTGTTTAGGGCGTTCCCAGTTTAGGTTCCAGGTTTAAGGTTTAAGATTATTCCTCCCGGGAATAGGGCGTATCCTGCTGCCTGAGTTCCCCTTGATTTCTCACGGGATTCAGACAGTATATTTTGGAGATAGAAGCCCAGTGGAGGTGGATTTGGGCAGAGAACGTGGATTTGGGCAGAGAACGTGGATTTCCCCAGAACGTGATTGTAGACGGCTGGTGTGAGTTCGGGAATAAAGAGTTGCTGTTTGAATCTACAAGCTGTGTGGTGGCTCGTGATTTTGTGCCCAGCCAGACTGCGGCATTTGTGCCCAGCCAGACTGTGGCAAAGATGCCAAGGTTTTTACATTTGCGGGCCCAAGTGGTTTTAGCAAAAAGCCTCTAAACTCTTTTTAGCATCAAGTTGTGACAATTATTATTTTTTTTTTATTTTGTGGTGCTGAGGATTAAGCTTGGGCCTCATAAAAGCTAAGTAAGTGTTCTACCACCAAGCCACATTCCCAGTCCCCAACTTGTGACAATTAAAAAAAATTTCCTGTTATTGTCTGTTGAGTTAAATACTAATCAGTTCCTTGAATAGCTTTCAGGAAGATAAGAAAGTCTCTAAAAGAATGTGGTAACAAAGAAAAGGAGAGGGGGAGCTGGGCACTTTCCTTATCTCCTGTCTTTAGGAGAGAATCTGAAGAGTGACTGTGGTTGTAAAGTAAAGGGATGTACTCATAAACATCTGAAGAAAGCCACCTGTATAGTGAGTATGCAACCTATCACATATAGATGCCCCTGCTTGTAGGTATGGTGTAGACCTGCCGCTGCCAATGAGTGAGTAATAAAATGTCCATAACCTCTCTGCTGAGTCCTCCAAGTTCTTTCTTTGGGACTGGAAAACAGTATTCTAGGGCCTATGTAGCTCTGGGATTGAACATTACCCAATTTCACCTTTTCAGGGGAGAAAAGCAGCTCTCTTAGATGAAAACTGCTGTTATTCAAAGTATTCTTAAGACCAAAAAAATTGTTAATTGGACTTTATTAACATTAAAACCTTGTACTTTTCAAATGATACTATTAATAATATGAAAAGATGAACCATGGTGAGAAAATATCATATATATCATATAATAATAATATATATGAGCTGGGGTTGTGGTTCAGTGGTATAGCACTCAACTAGCACATGTGAGGCCCTGGGTTTGATCCTCAGCACTACATAAAAATAATAAAATAATAAAGGTATTGTGTCCGTCTATAACTAAAAAAATAATAATAATGTATGGTAAAGGGCTTGTCTCCAGAATATATAAGCAATGCTTACAACAATAAAAAGAAAAGGACCTGAGTTTTTAAAAATGGACAAAAAACTTCATTCTTTATCTAAGGAGATACACGGGGTTTGAGATATAACTCAGTGTTAAGAATACTCACCTAGCATTTGTAAGGTCCTGGTTTTAATATTGTTATGCCAGATTCGTGGGACCCCAATAGACCTCCAGGAGCCGAATCCGATGCAAGCACACAAGAGTTTTTATTGCAAGCTCGAGCCTGGACTCACAACCATTAGACGCAGCTGTTCCAGGGAGGGAGTCCTGGTCCTTTGTTCAGTGAGATTTTATAGGTTTTGGGGAGATACTCTATGAGTCACAACATCACACAGCAAATCATTCCATACCGCAGGAAAATCAAACACCAACTCTTAACATTGATTAGCACATTCAATGGCGGGAACAAGTTGAGTAGGGGTGATTGGCTAGTACAAGAAGGGGGTTCGTTTGAACTGATTGGTTTAGGCCATGAGGGGTGTGCGTGCTAAACTACATGGTTTCCCAACATGTTATCAACCACTATAAACTACTTGGGGGTCATCTGGCATTCCAGGTATTTTCCCTGTCTCATGCTGATTGGAGGTTGCTAGGGTTGCTATGGGTCCTCACCTAGCCTAACTGAGTCAGGGACACCTGGCGCCACAGGCCTCTCCTGTTATTTACAGGCAAACAACTCAGCAGGGTGGGTATGTACTTAGGAGTGCTCTGTGGCTTTTTCCAGGGACAAGGGTCACGCCCCCTTCCTTAGGACAGGCCTTGAGGTAGAAGCTGCTGTTATTTATTTATTTTTTTTAAATGGAGTCACATTAGTTTCTCAATATCTTTCTCTCTCTCTCTCTCTCTCTGTCACACACACACACACACACACACACACACACACACAAAAGAAAGAAAATAGATATATAAATGTCAGATAAGCACATGAAAGTGACAAATAACAAAGTTTTTAAGGTTTTTTTTCCAGGAAAAGCCTCCAGGCCTTTCACTAATGAGTCTTGCAAAATATGGAACCAGTTTTTTAATAATGAATATGAGCTGATGATGTGGTGTATGCCTGTAATCCCAATTAGGTAGGATTTAAAGTAGTTGAGGCAGGAGGATTACAAGGTGATGGCCAGCCTGGGAAATTTAGTGAGATCCTATCTCAAAAAAAAAAAAAAATTGTAAGTGCTGAGGATGTATCTTAGTGGTAGAATATTTGCCTAGCATATGTGAAGCCCTGGATTCAGTCTCCAGTAATTCATGCAAAAACACATACACAAGCACAAATGAACATGTATAGAAGAAGCCAGTTATTCTGATCAGTGATGTCGCAAGCTCAAAATCCCTTAGGCAGAATGTAACTCCCCTCTTAAAAGAAACATGCCTTTTATGAAGAGTTATGCCATCCAATCAACAAGCAACCTCTCCCCTATCCCTTTCTATAAATTCCTCCACTAAATTTATACCAACTGATCAAGGAGGCAGGTTTGAGTTTTTAGCTCTTGGCTTACTTGCCAGTCAGCCATGCAATAAAGCCTTTTCTCTTCACAAAAATGGGATGCCATAATATTGGCGTCTATGTCCTTGGAGCAGTGAGCCCTTGCTCCATAATAAAAAAGATATTCATCATTACTCATTAGGGAGATGCAAATTAAGACCACAGTGAGATGCTACTACACATGCACTAAAATGCTGTGATGGCTAATTTTATGTGCCAACTTCACTGGATCACAGCATACCCAGATATCTGGTTAAACATTATTTCTGGATGTGTCTGAGGCTCTTCCTGGAAGAGATTAACATTTGAATTGATAGAATAAGTAAAGCAAGTTGGGTGCCCTCCACCACCTGGTGGATACATCCAATTTATCAGTGATTAAATGCGAGTGAGCACACACACACACACATACACACACATAGAGAAAGGGAGAATTCTTTCTCTCTGCCTGCTTGAGCTGACATTGGTCTTCTCCTGCACTCAGACTGGGACTTACACCATCAGCACCCCTGGTTCTCAGTGTTTTAAGTTTTCTATTATTTTATTATATATTTCTATTATTTCTGTTACCATAACAAAAATACTCAAGGCCTGATGTTTTATAAAGAAGAGAGATTTAGCTGGGTGCAGTGGCATATGCCTGTAATCTCAGCAGCTCAAGAGGCTGAGGCAGAAGGATCTAGAGTTCAAAGCCAATCCCAGCAATTTAGTGAGGCCCTAAGCAACTCAGCAAGACCTTGTTTCTAAATAAATTATAAAAATGGGCTGAGGAAGTAGCTCAGTGGTAAAGCACCCCTGGGATTGAACATTACCCAATTTCACCTTTCCAGGGGGAGAAAAGCAGCTCTCTTAGATGAAAACTGCTGTTATTCAGAGTATTCTTAAGACCGAAAAATTTGTTAATTGGACTTTATTAACATTAAAACCTTTTACTTTTCAAATGATACTATTAATAATATAAAAATATGAACCACGATGAGAAAATATCATATATATCATGTAATAATAACATATATGGTACCAATAATATATATGGTACCTGGGTTCAATCCCTGGTACCAAAAAATAAAAATAAAATAAAATAGAGATTTATTTAGCTCAAATTCTACAAGCTCAAGGGCATGGCACCAGCATTGACTTGGCTCTGGTGAGAACCCCTTTGGTTGTCTCACATGGTAAATGGTGTCATGGTGGGGGCGATGAGAGAGGGAGAGATCCCATGGCAAGACAAGAAGCCCAGGAGATATTCAAGGGTCAAATTGGAACTATGCTACTGAATTTCCTGAGTCTTCAGCTTACAGAAGGCAGATTGTGGGAAGTCTCAGTCTCCAGGTGAGCCAATTCTCACAATATCACAATATCACAAATCAGGTGAGCCAATTCTCACAATAAATCTCTTCATAATAATCTCTCTCTAAATATATCCTATTGGTTCTCTTTCTCTAAAGATATCTGACTGATACAAATGACTATAATTAAAAAGATTGACAAAACCAAATGCTGGGTAGGATGTGAATCAACTAAAACTCTCACTCACTCATTGCTGATTAAATACAAAATGGTACAAGCACTTTGGAAAACCGTATGTCATTTCTCATAAAGTCATAGATTAATCTCAAAGGCACTATACTAAGTGAAAGAAGCCAAATACAAAGATGACATACTGAATCACTCTATATATGTGATGTACTGGAAAAAGTAAAACTATGACGACAAAAAGCAGATCAGAGGTGTCCAGGAGCCAGAAGATTGGGAGAGATGATTGGTAGCAAAGAAATAGGAGGGAAATTTTTGGTATAGCAGAAGTGTTTATTATCATAACTGTAGTGATGTTTACAAGCTTTATTTATTTATCAAAATTCAGTGAATTGGACATATAAAGCTTATAAATTTTGTAAATTATACTTCAGTAAGAAGGTTCTCTTTTAGTCAGTTTTTTGTTTTTTGGGTTTTTTTCCCACTGTGACAAAACACCTAACAAGAAAACTTAGAGGAGGTGGGGGTTGTGGCTCAGTGGTAGAGCACTTGCTTAGCATGTGTGAGGCACTGGGTTCGATTCTCAGCACCACATATGAGTAAATAAAATAAAGGTCCATCAACAACTAAAAAATTTAAAGAAAGAGAAATTAGAGGAGAAAAAGGTTATTTTGAAGATCATGGTTTCAGAGGTCTTAGTCCATAGTCAGCTGACTCCATTCCTTGGGGCCTGAGGTAAGGCAGAACATCATGACAAAAGAGTATGGTGGAGGAAAACATCAGGAAACAGAGATTCCTCTCCCATGGATGGAGATATATATATATATAGATATAGATATAGATATAGATATATATCTATATATATATCTCCATCACAAAAGCATGTACCCAGTGTCCTGCTCCTCCAGCCATACCTTTCCTGCCTACAATTAAAACCAAGTTAATCCCTATGAGGGGATTAATATATTGATTAGGTTAAGGTTCTTAATCATTTCACCTCTAAATTTTTTTGCATTGCCTCACAAAAAGCTTTTGGGGGCACCTTATATCTAAACCATTACAGGTTCTAATTTAAAGATGATTTTTCAAATAAAAACTTTGGAATAACTAGAATAAAATACATCCAACAATATTAAAACTATGAGGGCTGGGGATGTGACTCAAGCGGTAGCGCGCTCGCCTGGCATGCGTGTGGCCGGGGTTTGATCCTCAGCACCACATACAAACAAAGATGTTGTGTCCGCCGAAAACTAAAAAAAAAAAAGATATTAAAATTCTCTCTCTCTCTCTCTCTCTCTCTCTCTCTCTCTCTCTCTCTTTAAAAAAAAATATTAAAACTATGAAATGTTGCTGAGAGAAATGAAATAAGATCTAAATAAATGGATAGCTATACCATGAACATGGATTGGAGATCCAACGTTGCTAAGATATCTGTTCTCTCCAAATTGATCTGTAGATACAACAAAATATCAAACATAATGCCACTAGATGTTTCTTTGGTAAAAATATATACTTTGTGTGTGGGTGAATGGGTGTGGTGGTGAGGATTACCCAGGGATACTTTATCACTGAACTATATCTCCATACCTCCCCATTCTTTTTTAACTTTGACACAGGATCTTACTAAGTTGCTGAGGCTGGTCTTGAACTTATGATCTTTCTGCCTCAGCCTCCCAAATTGCTGGGATTATGGGTATGCACCACTGCATCTGATTAGACAGACTAATTCTAAAATTTATATATAAATGCAAAAGACCAGGAAAGGAGCCAGGAGGGGTATAGGAGGGACAATAGAATTAATTGGACATAACTTCCCTATTCTTGTATTTATTTACTTTTTAATTTTTTTAGTTGTCAATGGACATTTACTTTATTTATTTATATGTGGTGCTGAGAATCGAACCCAGAGTCTCACACATGCTAGGCAAGTGCTCTACCACTGAGCCACAACCCCAGTTCCTATCCTTGTATTTAAATACACTACCAGGGTAACTCCACATCATGTACAACCACAATAGGATTTTAATTAGAATAAGTTATACTCCCTGTATGTATAATAGGCCAAAATACATTCTACTGTTACATATGACTAAAAAGAACAAATAAAAAATAAATAAACGCAAAGGACCTAGAATAGCCAAAGCAAATTTATTTTTATTTATTTTGGAACTGAGGATTTAACTCAGGGGTGCTTTGATATTGAGCTACAACCCCAGTCCTTTTTATTTTCTGAGATAAAGTCTCACAAAGTTGCTGACAGTGTTACTAAGATGCTGAGGCTGGCCTCAAACTTGCAATCCTCTTGCTTCAGCCTCCTGAGTGGCTAGGATTACCACCATACCTCACGACACCCCACTAAGAAAAGCAAATTTAGAGGACTAACAACACCTCAATCCAAGTTTACTCTAAGCTACAGTTATTAAAATAGTGTGCTGCTACTAGCCTTAAGATAGAAAAAGAGCAGAACAGAATAGGAAGTTCAAAAATAGACTCAGATGCTCAAATTATTTTTTTGTTTGTTGATTGGTTGGTTGATTTGTTTTTTGGAGCTGGGGATTGAACCCAGGGCCTCATTCATGATAAAGTACATGCTCTACCACCCCTACCCATCAAATGATTTTTTTTTTCCCCAACAAGTAAGTAGCTATCCAATGGGGAAAAGAAAGTGTTTTCAACAAATGGTGCTCAGATAACAGATACATATGGAGAAAAAAAGAAAACAATCTCTGTATGTTCCAGAAAACCTGGTTCCAACGTATAAGAACCAGTGCTGAGGTGCTATAAAAACCAAAGAAAGAGGCTGACATCCAGGATTGCACAGAGTGCAGTTTATTGGGAACTTTCTGACAGAAGCATGGTCTTAGGTGGCAGCAAGACCAGTGGATCCCAACAATTGGGTCAAAAGAGGAGGTTTATTTAATAGGACAAAAGAGAATTCGTCCAAGTCAGAATGTATTGAGTTTATCACAAGGAGGTCAGACACATTCCTGGTGCTGATGGTACCAGGGTCTAGTCATAAAGCCCCACATGTTTTTATGGTTTTATTCATGCTAGGAAACTGAGGGTTACTCAGGGACAAACCACGACAGTAAAATCTCAAGGTGACTTTGGTCTGGTTAAGCTGAATCCTGGTACTATATCACAACATAGACATAAATTGAGATGGATCAGAATCTTTTTTTTTTTTTTTTTTTCTTACAATGCAGGATGGAACACAAGGCCTTGTGTATGCTAGGCAAACACTCTACCACTAAGCTATGCTGAGCTATACTCTCAGCCACAATAATTTTTTTTTTCCCCTTCTTACTGGGGAATGAACCCAGTGGGTTCTACCACTGAGCTTCACTCTCAGTCCTATTTATTTATTTTATACTAGGGATTGAACCCAAGGGCACTTTATCTCTGAGTTACTTCCCCAGCCACTTTACTTTTTTTTTTTTTTTTTTTTCTTTTTGAGATAGGATCTTGCTAAATGGCTGAGGCTGATCAAACTTGCAATCTTCTTGCTTCTGCCCCTAGAAAAGCTGGGATTACAGGCGTGTGCCCACTATGCCAAATTTCTATTTTGGGGGGGGTTGGGGGTTGTTTTGTTCATTGTTGTTGTGGCTGGCACTGAGAACTGAACCCAGGGGCACTTTAACACTGAGTTACATCGCCAGTATTTTATATTTTGAAACAGGGTCTCAATACATTGTTTATGGCCTGCTAAATTGCTAAACTTGCAATCCTCCTGCCTCAGCCTTCCAAGTCCCTGGGATTATAGGCGGAAGCCACTCTAATAAATATTTCTTGATCACCTGTCATGCGCACAAAGTAACTGGGAGAGACATGGCGGGGGAGGTGGGGAGTGAATAAAACAGACCCAAAGGAAAACTCAAAGAAGGTTAAGACCTCTCTGCGGTGAAATTTGATCAAAAACCAGAATACCATGAGAGAACAATCTTTGTAAGGAGCGGGTGGCCCGGGAGGCGGGTGATTCCAGGCCCGGAAAATAAAGGGTGTCCCGAGCAGCACCAAGGGCTGGGGAGAGCGAGCGACTGACCCGCGCCATTGGCCACGTGCCCGGACTGCTGGGGCTTGTTTGCCATGCAGAGAACTAGTATGAGGAGAAACGCCCCTAGAGGTCGGGAAGGACAGTGACCTTGGGTTAGCGTCCGGTCCCTCACTCCCGCCTAAAGCTACAGGTGGAATGTACTGTGGAGGAGCGAGAACAGAAGCGTGGAGGCTCGCTCAGGGCATCCAGGCAAGGAGTGTGAGGACGCGGGAGGAACCCCAGACGACCGCTTTCCCGCACAGGTTTGTGTTTCCCCCAAGACAAAGTCTGGAAAAAAAGTGCTGGAGGCATAGGGCGGGTTCGTTTACCCTGAGATGCAAGGCGCTTCGCTCAGGGACGCGCTGCAGTCTCCGTCCCACACCCTCTGGCGCGCGGGGGCGCCCGAGCCGCGCCGCCAGGTCTTCGCGCCGCCGCCGGAAGTGCTTTCCTGACCCGCCGCGCCGCGCCGCTGGAAGATGGCGCTGGAAGCCAGCGACATGGAAGACGGGCAGCTCTCCGACTCGGATTCCGACATGACGGTCGCAGCCAGCGATAGGCCTCTCCAAGTGCCGGTGAGTGCAAATCCCGGCGGCCGAAGAATCCGGGCGCGCGGAGCCCCAGCGGCAAGCTTGGCGCGGGCGGCGGGGAGGGGAGGGAGCGCGACGGCCTCCCGGCGGGCGCGCAGAACCAGGGCTTCGGAGGGGGCGCCAGGCGGCTGGGGGCTGTGGGGTGGTTTGGGTCGCGGGCGCTGGCAGCGGCCGCGGGGCGTGCGAACACCAGCCGGCAGCGCGTGGCGAAGCGGGGCCCAAGAGCCGTGTGGCCTCCGAGAAGGGCGTGCAGCGGCTCCGGCCTCTCTTCTCAGCCTTCCGAGCTCTGCTATTCTTTTTCTAAACTTAACCGGCTTTCCCACTCCAGAGCTGTTAGGTTGGTTGGTTTGGAAGAACAGAATTTGCCAAAAACGTGGAACCTGGGGACAAAGACCCAGCGTTACCTTTGGTGTTTCTTATTGTCCACAGCAGATTAGGAAACTGAGCTCCAAGAATGAAGCTCCTTGCACGACGAGGGGGCCTGGTCTTAAGTCTCCCCACCGAGCCTAGCTTTGTCCTAGGCTAGTGTCCGTGACACTAGGTTTTGTTTTAATTTCCCAGCTTTGTAAATGGGAATTTGTTGTGAATTCCCCCGTGCCTCGGTAGCAGCCTCTTTGAGAGGTCTTTGGTGCCAAGCTGCCAGCGTTCAAATCCTAGCCGCTCCACTGTCTAACCCGCGGGTTAGACAGACACTGTCTAGACAGACACTGTCTAACCTCACTATTTAGGTGCCGTTATCAGTAGAGTTGTGAAGATTCGATGAAGCATACTGCACACAGTCATGCTCCAGGGAGTGTTAGCTGCTGTTACTATGGAAAGTAGAGAGGCTATCCTCTTACTCACTTAATCACCTCCACCCCCATTTCTAGCATATAGTAGTTGAACAAATACTTAATCGATTTAGTGTTTAGTACAAAAAAGCAAAAGTCAAACACAAAGAGTTGGGAGAAATAAGTTCAAATGTTGTCTAGCACAGTAGGGTGACTATAGTTAATGTATATTTCAAAAAAGCTACAAGCAGCCAAGTGCAGCATTGCATGCCTTAATCCCAGCTACTCAGGAGGCTAAGAGAAGGATCAAAAATTCAAGGCCAGCCATCTCTAAATTTTAAAAGGCTAGGATGTAGTTCGGTGGTAGAGCCCCTTGCCTAGCATGTGCAAGATCCTAGGTTCAATCCCCAGTAAAGGGTGGGGGAGAATAACTAGGAGAGGATTTTGAATATTTGACCACAAAGAAATGATCAATGTTTGAGTTGGTGAATATGCTACTCTGATCTGAGTATACCCAGAGTATGGGTGTGTCCAGACATCATATTAAACCCCATAAGATTGTACAATTATTATTCTAAAATGAAAAAGTGACTTATTTTGCATCTAAATGTCTTACAGAATTGAAACCAGGATATTTTGTTTTTCAATCTCTTTCGAATTGTTTTATATAAATTGGCCTGTAACTTGGTTAACTTAATGCCATGAAATCTGTGGTTTTGAAAGTATTGTGGGAATTTTTCCTCTTAGTTCACCATCTACTCTAAAAGGAGTAAAGTCACAGAACCATCCATATAAGGGAAGTTGTGTCCAAATTTAAGATAGGTATCTTTGGAAATAAAGATAACAAATCCTGCCAGTAACAATTATTGTGTATATCATTTTCACACATTCTGGTCATAACTGAAAAGATTGAAATCTTTTAAAGGTGAGAATTGAGAGCTTTGGTAAATTTCTAGGAGACCTTTTAAAACAAAGTGATGCTTTAGCTGTGGAAATTAAATTTATGGCTTTAAAATTAGCAGATTTCCTGGGGCACAGTGGTGCACATGAGGCTGAGACAGGAGGATCTCATTCAAAGCCAGCCTCAGCAAAAGTGAGGCGCTAAGTAATTGAGACCCTATCTCCAAATAAAATACAAAATAGTGCTGGGGATGTGGCTCAGTGGTCATATGCCTCTGAGTTCAATCCTTGGTTAACCTGCAACGCGCCCCCGCCCCCCCCCCCCCCATCAGCAATTTCATGTGGGATTTTTGAAAAGTGGGGACTGGATGGATTTCAGAAATGTCTTTGGAGATGAGTTTTGTTTCAGAATACTTCAGATGAATCTAAATAAGTTTTTAAAAATAACTCATGGTGGGTAGAGTTGCTATGTTTTATGGAATTGACTCTATTTTCTCTCACTTGCAGAAAGTATTAGATGGGGACAGTGCTGTGAGGTCCTTCCAGAGCACTGCAACAGCCTATGTACCAGTGTCACATTATCGGACTGTTAAAAGTGTGGATTCAAGTGAGGAGAGTTTTTCTGATTCAGATGATGATAGCTCTCTTTGGAAACGCAAGCGTCAGAAGTGTCTTAATCCTCCTTCCAAATCGGAGCCTTTTCAATTTGACCAGAACAGTGAGAAACCACTTGTTGGTGGGGCAAAGAAAGTTAACAACATATGGGGTGCCGTACTACAGGAACAGAATCAAGATGCAGTGGCCACTGAACTTGGTATCTTGGGAATGGAGGGCACTATTGACAAAAGCAGACAATCTGAAACCTACAATTATTTACTTGCTAAGAAACTTAAAAGGGAATCTCAAGAATGTACAAAAGAACTAGATAAAGAACTAGATGAATATATGCACAGCAGCAAAAATATGGAGTCAAGGGAAGAGGAAAATGGGCAAGGTCATCTGAAAAGGAAACGGCCTGTCAAAGACAGAGTAGGGTACAGACTAGAAATGAACTATAAAGGCCGATATGAGATCACAGAAGAAGATTCTCAAGAGAAAGTGGCTGATGAAATTTCTTTCAGGTAAGCATTTAAGTTTGACCTATAAATGAACATTTGACCAGATATCTTCTGTTTACAGGACATAAATGCGAAATACTTTAATAATGATGTTCCTTTTTGAGACTTTTTTTTTTTAATTTATGGAATTAACTAGGCTTATTTGATTATCTGAATATATTTGTTTTCTTAAATTTGGACAGGCCTGGTAGGATAATTTGTATATACTTCCATGAACTTTTATTTAGTGCTGTATAGCTCTTTAAATAAAACATTTTGGGGCTGGGGGTGTAGTGAAGTGGTGGAGTACCTGCCTAGCATGCACGAAGCCCATTTATTTATTATTTTTATGTGGTACTAAAGATCGAACCCAGAGCCTCACACATGCCAGGCAAGTGCTCTACCACTGAGCCACAACCCCAGCCCACCACAAAACATTTTTTAAACTCATGTATTGAGTGCTCATTTGTGATTCTTATTTTATTGAGATATATTTTACATTTGATAATATTCACTCATTTTCAAGTGTTGGAGTTTGGCAATACTTGGGATTTAACCCAAGAGTACGCCACAATTGCGCTATGTCCCCAGCCCTTTTTATTTTTTATTTTGAGACAAGGTCCTACTAAGTTGCCAGTGCTTGTCTCAGCAATGCAATCCTCCTGCCTCAGCCTCCCCAAGTTGCTGGGATTATAGGTGTGTGCTTAATGCCATAAAATAAAGATAAACCTAAAAGTTGGTTTTCCTAATTTTAAAACCTTTCCATAACCCAATAAGATCCTTCATATTTGTACATCCATTTGCAGTTAATCATTGCTCATTCCCAGACAACTACTAATCTATTTTCTGTTTTTACAGATGTGCCTTTTCTGGACAAATGGAACCATATATGTGTTCTTATGATTGGTTTCCTTCACTTAATGAAGTGTTTTTGAGAATGATACATGTTATACAGGAATCAGTACTTAATTCCCTTTTAGATCTGTATATGTCCATGTCCAATGGATATGAATATTCCACTTTTGGCTATCATTAACATACATTTTCATTTCTTTTAGGTAAATACCTAGGAGTAGAATTGCTTAGTGGGTGGTAAATTTATAAGTCATGTGTTTTATCCATTTTATTTTTTTTAAAGAGAGACAGAGAGAGAATTTTAATATTTATTTATTTATTTTAGTTCTTGGCGGACGCAACATCTTTGTCTGTATGTGGTGCTGAGGATCAAACCCGGGCCGCACGCATGCCAGGCAACCGCGCTACCGCTTGAGCCACATCCCCGGCCCCTGTTTTATCCATTTTAAAGCTCCTAGATATCTCTGGAATTAGGAAAACCAAGTTTTAGGTTTATCTTTTTTGCACTCAAGCTTATATTCACCTTGGTGCGTGTGCATATATATATTTTGAAATCTGCCATAATCCAGTAAAGCAAATAAAAATGTCAAGTATAAGACTTGACATGGAAGGAGAGAAATGAATTACAGTAGATGGGGTAGAGAGAGAAGATGGGAGGGGAGGGGAGGGGAAGATAGTAGAGGATAGGAAAGGTAGCAGAATACAACAGTTACTGATAGGGCATTATGTAAAAATGTGGATGTGTAACCAACGTGATTCTGCAATCTGTATTTGGGGTAAAATTGGGAGTTCAAAACCCACTTGAATCAAATGTATGAAATATGACATGTCAAGAGCTTTGTAATGTTTTGAACAACCAATAAAAAATAAATAAAATCTAAAACAAAAAAAAAAAAAAAGACTTGACATGGAACCCTGAAGTTACTGTCTCTTTGCATGACCCCAAATTAGGATGTTTCCATGTCAGTGACTCAGTTAATTATTGAATATTTAGAAAAGCAAATGTTATTAGAATAGGGATTTGATTCTAGTTAAGGGCTATACTGGTGATTAAAGTAGATTTCATCAACAACAAATAAAAGGTTAAATTTACTTTCTTTCTTTTCAGGTTACAAGAACCAAAGAAAGATCTGATAGCCCGAGTAGTGAGAATAATTGGGAACAAAAAGGCAATTGAACTTCTAATGGAAACTGCAGAAGTCGAACAAAATGGTGGCCTTTTTATAATGGTAAGACTGATTCACAGTTTGTATTTTAGAATTGTTTGTCATGGTTTTTTCATCCCAGGTAAGTTCACTTACCTCTTTTGGACCTCTTACTTACCATACATTATTGCAATGTGTTTCAGACAAAATTAACAGTGAGAACTGAATATAAAAGTTTGGCACCCTCTTGTTTTCAATTAATACTTTCCTTACAAAAAAACATAAATTGTAATCTGTTATTAGGAAGGTGACAACATATCCCTATATGATTCATTAAAAGTAGCACCTAAAATTTTAAGACAGGAGTCTAGAAGTGCGAATTTTGAGAACATAGATCTTGAAATACAACTTTCCAACTACAATTTGGTTTAATTATATGACTTCTTAGAGTCTCAGTTCCCTTAGGTATAAAATGAAGATTAACCTGTGTCAAGATGTGATAGTAGAGATGTCTGTGGAGAAGGGTCCAAGGAGAGGGAACTCAACTAAGGACCAACCAGCAGGGTTCTTGGCATATGTGACAGAAAAGAATTTCAGCACAAACCAGACAAAGGCATAAACAGAGGTTTATTTAGGAAGTTGATATACATTCAAGGGAGAATATGGGCTGTCTAGAGTGAGAAATAGCCCTGACTTGGGCTTGGGATCCAATATTTAAGGGCTGTATTAGGGGCTGGACTGGAGGTGCTTCCAGGGTGAGGGTGCACAATTTTGTGCCAGTTTTCCCTGCGCTTGCATATTTCCCTCATTTTACAGAGGCGTGATGCTCAAGATTTACAACTATGCTCTCTAACCCTTCAGTGGCTTGTGGGTGTTTCCTTTAAGATTCAAGCGCGCGCTCGCGCCCACACACACACACACACACACACACACACACGCTCGCGCGCGCGCGCGCGCGCGCGTCTCTCTCTCTCTCTCTCTCTCTCTCTCTCTCTCTTTTCTAAATCCCTATCTCAGTAAGGATTTTACAGTGGCACTGGGGATTAAACCCAGGACCTCTCAAATTGCCATGTTAAGTGCTCTTGTCCTGAGCTACAACCCCAGCCCGATTCATGCATTCTTAAATTCACTATTGTTATGTTATAAAGCCCAGACAGATTTACAGTGATCCATTTATATTACAATAACATGGGTGGTGGAGACCAAAAGGAAAAAATCTGAAATAGCTCCTGGGGTAGGGAGCAATAAAGAAAGTGGAAAAACACTGTTTACTGTTTCAGAATGATGAAAAGAGCACATCTGGCCAGGGCCTGATCACAGGCAGTGGCAGTTCTAGAATGGTTTTGCAGATCTCATTCAATTCAGCTTACACCACAGGGTGAAGATCTGAGTGTGAATGGTTTCCCTCTTGTTATTCCTGGTTTGTAATTTATTTTTATCCAGTTCTCACAGCACAAGAGAGTAGATCAATATTATGCTGTGGAAATGAAGAGAAAAGAAACAAATTAGAGAGTTAGCAGCATTGGCTGAGGAATTAGCCTGTCAACATAAATTATAGAAGTCAACAACCCAACAAATTTTAATAATAATGAATACACTGACATCCCTGTTTATGTCACTATTAAGGTTCTGTGAGGGCTGGGGCTGTAGCTCAGTGGTAGAGCACTTGCCTTGCACGTGTGAGCCACTGGGTTCCATCCTTAGCACCATATAAAAATAAATAAATAAATAAATATTTAAAATAGGAAATTTCCTTTCTTCTGCTGGACTGCATTTCTTGTTAAAAGGGAGACGAGTGTTCTTTTATGTAAAGATTGGGTATTTCAATATTGTAGTAATAAAATTTTGTATTCCAGTGAACTAATGGCAAATGTACTAAATGTTAAGAAGGTACAAATTGAAATTCACTTCCTTTTGATACATTCTTTCTTTGAACAATTATTGATTGAGTGACTGCCATGTGCCAGGCCTATTCTAGAACAGGGAGCTTATGTTGTAGTTGAGGGTGAGAGGAAAATAGTCTATAAACGACAAATATAATAACTTCAAATGAACTAGAATGTGATATATCCATGGAAAAAGAAATAGATCAAATGGAAGTATAGGAAGTATCTATTAAACACCAAAATTGATCAAATGAAGATAATAGAATGTCACTATTAAACAGGAGTGGTTAGGTTAGAAATTTGAACAAAGACTTGAAGAATGTGAAACAGTACTACAAAAAGAACAGGCCAGGTAGAAGTAACAGCCATGTTAGAAGTAAAAGCTACTTAGCAGACTTGAAATAGGGTAAAGTAAGCTATTGCTTGCTTTGAGTACAAAATTTGATGGAGTCCCAAAAAACTCAGTAATCAAGACAAATGATATTTTAATGCAATATTATCGAAAATTAAAGTTAATATACAGAATTTTAAGTGAAGATAGTCTTCAACTTTGTCCTTGGAAGATTCAGTTGTCTCTCTTCACCCTAATCTCTGTTCCTGGTACCTGGTTTGAACAAAGGATCTTTGCAACTAGAGCAGAGTGCTTTAGAGAAGTGGGATATAAGGTCAGAGAGGTAATGTGCATCAAGATCTAGTGGGGCATCATTTGCACCTTAAAGAATTTGGCTTTTCACATCAATGTTTATAGCAGCACAATTCACAATAGCTAGAATGTGGAACCAACCTAGATGCCCTTCAATAGATGAGTGGATTTAAAAAATGTGGCATTTATACACAATGGAATATTACTCAGCACTAAAAAATAATAAAATCATGGCATTTGCAGGCAAATGGATGGCATTAGAGTAGATTATGCTAAGTGAAGTTAGCCAATCCCTAAAAAACAAATGCCGAATGTCTTCTCTGATATAAGGGGGTGGGGGGTGACTCAAAATGGGATAGGGAGGAAGAGCATGAGAAGAAGACTACCACTAAATAGGGAAGAGAGGTGGGAGGGAAAAAGAGGGAGAGGGGGAGTTGCACAGAAGATGGGAGGAGAACCTCATTGTTATACAGAGTACATATATGATGTTGTAATGAGAAAAAGAAAAAAAAGTTTGTCACATTAGAGTGGATAGAGAGAAAGGATGGGAGAGGAGGGGAGGAGTAGGAAGGATAGAAAGGGCAGCAGAACAGAATAGACAGTATGATTGATGTATATACATTCCATGTATGTATTATATATCAAAATTCATTCTGCTGTCATGTATGACTAAAAAATAAATAAATAAAAATTTTAAAAAAAGAATTTGGCTTTTATTTTTAATGAAATAGCTATTTATTTATTTATGGGGTGGGTACTAGGGATTTCACCCAGGAGGACTTTACCACTGAATTACGTCCACCAGCCCTTTTTTTTTTTTTTTGAGACAGGGTTTCACTAAGTTGCTTAGGGTCTTGCTAAGTTGTTGAGGCTGGCCTTGAATTTGAGATCCTCCTGTCTCAGCTTCCCCAGTTGCTGGGATTACAGGTGTGTGCCATCACATCTGCTATGAAATAGCTCTTAAAGAGTTTTGAATAGATGACATAAGCAGTTCTGTTGAGAATAGACTGAAGGGGATGGGATGTTGGATAAGGGTGGAAGCAGTAAAGGTGTTTTAAGAGGCTAATAATGCAGGTGAGAGATAATGTGGGTAGGACCACAGTGATAACTCTGGCATGGAAAAAAATGGTCAGATTCTGGGTGACACCAACAGGATTTCCCAACAAATTAGATGGAAAATGTAAGAAAAAAAGAGCCCCAGGGCTGGGATTGTAGTTTAGTGGTAAAGTGGTTGCCTAGCATGTGTGCGGCAGTGGGTTCGATTCTCAGCACCATATATAAATAAAGAGAGTCCCCTTTTTTCCCCCGCCTTGGTATCAGGGGTTGAACCTGGAGTTACTTAACCACTGAGCTATATCCCCAGCCTTTTTTATTTTTTTATTTTGAGACAAGGTCTCACTAAGTTGCTTAGGGCCTCAGTAAGTTGCTGAGGCTGGCTTTAAACTTGTGATCCTCCTGCCTTAGCTTCCTGAGCTGCTGGGATTACAGGTGTGCACCACTGTACCTGGCTCTTCATTCTTTTTAAAGTTGCCAATGACTAGTTTTTTTGTTTTGTTTTGTTTATTTATTTTTTAGTTTTCGGCAGACACAACATCTTTGTTTGTATGTGGTGCTGAGGATCGAACCCGGGCCGCACGCATGCCAGGCGAGCACGCTACCTCTTGAGCCACATCCCTAGCCGGCATTATAGTTTTTTATTTCTGTTATATTACATGTGTACACACACACTCACATATGTTGGTCTTTATTTGTTGATTTTATATTTGCATATTTGCCTACTTGCTAAAAGTTATTTATAAATTCAAAATCAATATTAGTGGTTTGTTTTTACAGTTATTCACAGATATGCAGAGTGACCAAAAAAAAAAAAAAAGAAGAAAAGTCGTATGTAGTTCACAGTTTGTTTTTGTTTATTTTTTGTAGAATGGTAGCCGAAGAAGAACACCAGGTGGGGTTTTTCTGAATCTCCTGAAAAACACCCCAAGTATCAGTGAAGAACAAATTAAGGTAATGATAATGTTCTTGGCTTTGAAGCTCCATTGTGATTTTACCTCTGCTCACTCAGCCTCTGGGTTTGCTTTCCAACTTCATCACCTGCTCTGCCTTAAATGGACCAATTTTGTCATTGTACATTTTGTGAAGGCTTGCCTCCTCTTTTTCTTCCCTTTCAGAGCCAAGATCGAGATTTTTATTTTTATGACAGTCCTGTTCTCTTAGCATGTAATTATTTTTCCAGTCCTCCTAAAATTTTTTATTAATGGACATTTTTAAACATGCAGAATAGATGGAGTAATAAGATTAATGCCCATATATTCAATGACATTGATGGTTGATGTTTCATGTCCATCCCCTCCCACTAGGGCTGGAACACAGAGCATTCTACATCTGAGATACATCCCCAGCCCTTTTTAAAATATGTAATTTTGAAGCCAAGTGTGAATGTACACACCTATGATCCCAGCAACAGAGGAAGCTGAGGCAGGAGGATCCCAAGTTTGAGGTCAGGCTCTGTCTGAACATAAAAAATGAAAAGGGCTGGAAATATGGCTCAGTGATAAAGAGCACTGGGTTCAATCCCCAGTGCCAGAAAAAAAATTTTTGAGTTTAAGTTGCCCAGCCTGGTCTCTAATTAGTGATATTCCTGCCTCAACATTCCAAGTCACTGAGATTACAGGCATGCAATGCCATGCTTGGCTCATTTTGACATTTATTTTGACATTTCTGCTTTACCTGTTGAAATTTTTTGGTTCATTTGGAAATAAGTAGCAAACATCATGATGTTCAGCCTCATTATTTCAACAAGCATGTCCTAAGATCCAATATTGAGACCTTGTTTCAATTTTCTGAGTTGTCCTAATAATTTATTTTATATTTTCCACCTCAACCAGGATCCAATATAGGTTTCCATGTTCCAGTTATCATACGGGTTTTTTTTTATATATATATATTTTTTAGTTGTTGATGGACCTTTATTTTATTTATTTGTATGTAGTGCTGAGAATGGAACTCAGTGCTTCACACATGTGCGCCATCACTGAGCCACAACCCCAGCCCCTCATATGTTTTGTTGTTTTTAATCCCGCATTTTCCTCCCTTGTCATTTAAGACCTTTTGAATGATGGTTATTTAATAGAATGTTAGTTTATCCTATTAATGTTCTGGTGATTATCTCCTTGTGACTTTTTTCCATTTTTTCCTCCATCTTTTGATATTTCTTATGAACTGGAAGGTATTTTGTTTTGGTTTTGTTTGTTTGTTTTTTGGTACCAGGGATTGAACAGTGGCGCTTAACCACCAAGCCACATTCCCAACCCTTTTTTGTTAGAGACAGGGTCTCACTGAGTTGCCTAGGGCCTCAGCCTCCTGACCCACTGGGATTACAGGCATGTGCCAGCAAGACAGCTAGAAGGTATTCTTGACTATTTTTGTGCTCCTGAGAATTCCTTATGTGAGTATTATTGTACAATGGGGGGTTTTCAGAATTCAAAATTTGATATTATTTAATTTTTTAATTATGGAACATGATTTGCATTTACCATTTATGGTTTTATTTGTTTTTGTTTGAGTGAACTTGTAATTACTTCAGTTTTTAGAAAATAACAAAGTTCATGAATTAAAAAAAGTTTAGTTGCCATTTTTTTTAAAGGCACAGCCTAACAGTCTCCCTCTATAAAACAGTATATAGTCAGGTTCTTTACTTGGTGAATATGGGATGCAAAAATATTTCCCTTAGATTTTTTTTTTTGTCTGCATTTATTGTGAGAGTATGTTGCAGCGATATTTCTTTGGGCCATTCCCTGCTTTATTCTGTTAAATCCACAGCCTGTAGGAATGAAGTTCCTTTTTAGAAAGGATTGCCATTAGGCTGGGGATGTGGCTTAAGCGGTAGCGTGCTCGCCTGGCATGCGTGCGGCCCGGGTTCGATCCTCAGCACCACATACAAACAAAGATGTTGTGTCCGCCAATAACTAAAAGAAATAAATATTAAAAAAATTCTCTCTCTCACTCTCTCTCTCTCTCTCTATTTAAAAAAAAAAAAAAGAGAGAAAGAAAGGATTGCCATCTTTGAAGGGAAAGGGGAACTTTATAAAATTACTGTGTTGCCAAGCATTATTCTACTTGACATTTTTTCTGTGAAGATGCTTACTGTGCTTCCACATAAAATGAAAATACTTCATGAAGCTTATTTTTTATCTTTATACTTGACAAGTACACTCTTAAAAAATGCCAGATTATTAAACTTTTGTTAAGGCAGTATAAATAGATTTTAAGGATATAGATCTGAGCCACACATGGTAGCACATGCTTATAATCTCAGAATCAGAGGCTGAGGCAGGAGGACTGCAAGTTCAAGGCCAACCTCAGCAACTTAGTGAGACCCTGTCTCAAAATAGAAAATAAAAAGGACTAGGGATGTAACTCAATGGTTAAGTGCCCCTAGATTCAATCCCTGGTACTAGGAGAAAAAAAAAAGAAAAAGAATATAAATTTGGAGAAATATAATTTCTTATATTCAGACCTTCCCACACACATACCATGTCAGGGGTGAAACCCAGGGCCTCACATACATGCCAGGCAAACACTCTACCACTTAGCTGAGCTACATGCACCCCCCCCAGTTTTGAGTTTAGACCTTGTACTTTCTCAAGTTAGCTCTGTAATCTTTTGCCTCATTTTTTTTTCCTCTGAAAAAAAGGATAGTATACCTACCTCATAAAGTTTTTGTGAGGATAAAATGAGTTAATGTGTGAAGTTTTTAGCATGATGACTGGCATATAAAAATATTCACTTACTAAATGATAGCTAGCCTACTTTGAATTCACCTTTGTAGCTCTTCCTGTTCTTTTTCTTATCCTCTTTCTCCACCCTCCGACCTTCCTCATTTCTTTAGCAAATATTCTTTCTCTTTGTCAGAACACTCATATTGTGAACTTTTTCCTTTATCCCCTTTATTTCAAAGTTCTTTACTCCTTCCTTTGCTAATGTGTGCTACTTGTAACTATTTAGCATAAATTTTAGGAGTGAGTCCCCTTTATCTCACCATTCTCCGTAGTACTTTTTATAAACAAGGCATTTGTACTTTGTGTACTTTAGAGAATGATAGGGACAGACTTGGCTACAAATTTTAGGAGTCCTTTCCCAGAGGATAATAGGGTTTCAGAAGTGTATCTTATCTATACCAACTTCCTTTTAAACCTTCCCTGTCTTAGTGTAGTTCATTTGGCCTTCTCTTTAAATCCATGATCTAGTTTGATTTCTCTATATCTCTACATAGTTATCTGTATCAAATTTCCCACGTTATTTTATGTTTTTTTTTCTTTTTCATATAATATTTTATTATTTTGTTCTGTGCATTGAATCTAGGGACATTCTACCACTGAGCTACATCCTCAACCTCTCCCACTTTTTTGGGTGGGGGGTGCTGGAGATTGAACTCGGGGGCACTCGACCACTGAGCCACATCCCCAGCCCTGATTTGTTTTTCATTTTTTTGTTTTTGGGGGGTGGGGGGTACTGGAGATTGAACTCAGGAGCACTGAAGCACTGAGCCACATCCCAGCCCTATCTTTGTGTTTTATTTAGAAACAGAGTCTCACTGAGTTGCTTAGTGCCTAGTTGTTGCTGAAGCACCACTGGGATTATAGACATGCGCCACTGCACCTGTTTTTTTATTCTGAGACAGGGTTTTGCTAAATTGCCCAGACTGGCCACGAACTTGCAATCTGCTGCCTCAGCCTTTTGAGTCTCTGGGATTAGAGGCATGTGCAGTGGCTCACGGTTTGATTTCTTAGCATGAACATTACATAAGTTAGAATGACATTTCGAAGTTAGTAAATCTTTATTCCAAAGGCTTCTGTTTTGTTGTGATCAATTACATTTTACTTAAACTCTAAACAACATGATTTTTGTATTATATCTTTTCATTTAGAAAACTTGACTGTAGACTTGATGTGTTCAGGTGGAATAAGCATGATCCCTAAATCCAACACGAGATTGGATTTGAATTATAGCTTCAGTCTTTACTTGCAGTCAGTACTTAAGATGCTAGACTGTGTTTGATACTGAGTCTACTAATATTTGCTTATTTTTTGTGAGAAATGGAGATAATGATTGACTATCTTTTAATAAATGGTTTTGTTTTGTTTTACTAAAGTTTTTCTTTTTTATTATAGGATATTTTCTACATCGAAAATCAAAAGGAATATGAAAATAAAAAAGCTGCTAGGAAAAGGAGGACACAAATATTGGGTAAAAAGATGAAACAAGCCATTAAAAGTTTGAATTTTCAAGAAGAAGATGATACATCACGAGAAACTTTTGCAAGTGACACAAATGAGGCCCTGGCCTCTCTTGATGAGCCACAGGAAGGACATGGTGAAACCAAGTTGGATGCAGAGGAGGCCATTGAAGTTGATCATTCTCACGATTTGGACATCTTTTAAGAACATTTTGGACATTTTGAGGAATAGACCTTTCTAAAATAACATTGTAATAACCCATTTTTATTAAGATTGCTTTGTTTTACTTGCACTGATAAACATGAGAATCAGGAGAAAAAAGAACTGTTTCTTGTTTTAAATAAAAATTAATATATGTGGAGAGATGAATACAATTGATAGAAACATTTAAAGATGGCTTATGTCTGACACCATACTTTACAGTATATTTTCTCTGTTGCATGTGCTAATTATTAAGAGTATTTTACTAGTTGATAATTGGTTTTGTCCAGGTCATTGTAACACACCACTCAAAAATCTAATTTCTTTTTCTGATTTGTCTTTGAGGTAAATTATGCTTTGGTTTCAAAACATTCCGTTAAAAGATCCAGATGGGACACACATAATTAAGCTGTTACAAATGCATTCAAATTTGTTTTTTTCTATATTATAAGAACTCTTAGGCAATTTTAAGGATAGACTTAAAAAAGGTTTGTATTGAAGGTTCTTCCCTCTTGTTTATGCAGAAGCAAATAAATATCAGAAGCTTTTCAAAGAAGTATTGGTTGTGAATTTGGTGGCTTTTTTGTTGGGTTTTATTTTGTTTCATTCATTTGTTTGTTTTAGGGATTTCTGGTACTCAAGAAGGATACCAGGGATGCTCTATCACTGAGCTATACCCCCAACCCTTTATTTATTTATTTTAGAACAGAGTCTTGCTAAGTTGCTAAGGCTGGCCTGGAACTTGTGATCCTCTTGCCTCGGCCTCCCCAGTAGCTGGGACAACAGGCATGCACCGCCACACCCAACATTGTTTTTTTATTTTTTTTTAAATACATGACAGTGGAATGCATTACAATTCTTATTACACATATAGAGCACAATTTTTCCTATCTTTATATATAAAGTATGTTCATGCCAATTCATGACCAACATTGTTTTTGACTTATTAATTAACTTGGTCATATACTAACTAGATACTGAGTGTGATCCATACCTGTGTGATATTATGGACATTTTTTAAATTCCCAGTAGTTGCCTACCTAAGACTGTTTTACCTTATGTTATGGAAGTTAGGTATCTAAAATGTCATATCTGCATGAAGTTTCAAATCACTTGTCTTCATTAAAGACAAAAATAAAAGTAGTTATACTTAAAATGTTCCAAGTCTTAAATAATTTACAAAATATCTTGAGCAAAAATGTGCTTAACAAGTAGATTTTTTTAAGCAAAAATGTATAATTCAGCAGTTATAAACTGTTCCTTACAATGTACTTGAAGTCTTTCAGTATCTAAAAAATAGTCTTTGCAATTAGATCTTAGAGTTAAGTGGTTATTGGATGTTTTTTATTTATAAATAATGCAAAAATAAAATTAGTTTTATTATTTGGTGCCAGAGTTTGAACCCAGGGCTTTGCACATGCCAAGCATGAGCTTTCACCTCTGAGCTACACTTCCAGCTCTGACATTTTTTAATTTCAAATACTCTTCATAAAATTGATATAACCACCACAAGGATGGGATCCTAATTAGAATAACTTATGCTCCACATATGTATAGTATGTCAGAACACACTACTGTCACATATATACAAAAAACGCAAATAAAAGTAATATGTTAAAAAAAATTGGTATAACCAAGGGAAGAAAAATATTCTAAATATGTAACTGGATATTGTTCCTGAAGTCATTCATGAGGGGTGATCCAACACCACCTGCCATCACACACCTTGCACATGGCAAGCGCTCCTCCACTGGGCTACATCCCCAGCATTATGAGAGGTGACTTTAAAGATGTAGTATTTTCTGCCACATTTTCAAGTAAATATTGGTATTTTTTTTTCTACTGAAAGTTATAGTTTTTTAAAGGGCACTGATGCCTAAGGCTGTTTGTCTTCATGAAAATTTCCTTTATATCCACTGTACCAGTTCATTTATCAGTATTTGCTTCTTTAACATTTGAAACCACACAGATATCTGATATGGGTTGCATCCTACTGTCATGTAGAAACAAATGCTTCCACTTTTAAGGTTTTTTACATTTATCAATATTACTCTTCTCTAAACTTTTCTGAAAGAAAGTGTCCAAACTTCCCATGTATGTATTCATTTTATACTCCCACAAAACCAGTGTATCTCACTATAATTCTTCCTGTATATTTTTCTTGCTAGTCTGTAGGATTTACACTAATAACATTCTGCCTCTGTCATAGTAATTGAAGTACTCATCTTCACTTGTGACTTTATTATAGAGTTTTATAATCTGAAATATTCTGCAGTATCACAAGATAAAATGAGTTGGTTGGATTTAAACTTGATTTACACTGAAAGTGTGTCTTAAGTAATAGGTGATAAAACAAATGGAACATTTATCAACGATGATGTGCAGTATGTAAGGAGGAAAATTAGCCAAAAGCAAATAGAAAATGTTAATATGACTTATATTTAGCAAGTGTATTTCCAATACATGTCAAATTTGCAATATATCTGCAAGCATTCCCAGTTTTAAATGTTAATGTCTTTCCCAAGAAGGGAGATTTAAAAATAAAATAAAATTACCACTAAAAGTAGCTCTGAGTTTGGCCCTCTCAGCTGTTTATGTAACTTCTAAAGTTTGCTATGAAATTCACACGACATTGTTACATCAGAGGCAGTAGTTCCATTAGATTAGGTCAGTGAATTGGGTTCTAGATGAGAATTCTGTCACTGCTGGCAGTGATGGCTTCAGGAAAAGACAGTGATCTGACCTTATCCAATGACTGCTCTGATGATAATTCATATAATCCTGCTAATAAGTGAGGACTCAAGGGTTCTGAGGGGTTTTGACTGCTGATTTGTTCCACATGATAATAATTGTTTCTCCTTCACATTGATACAGAAAATTTTATGTTCCAAAGGGAAATATCATACATGTGCAGTGAAAGTCTGATCACATATAAATTTAGAAGCCAAGTTAGTTTCTGGGTCTGGGGATGGGGTGGTATTTGTTTTTGCCACTGGCCAGAGATTTCCTGTAGACAAGAGTAGGCCTGAGGCAAATTATGGTACAACAGTACACTGCCTGCTGTCTTAAAAATCAGGTTATGTGGGGACTGGGGATGTAGCTCAGTGATACAGCATTGTGGGAAGCTCTAGATTCCAGCCCCAGCACTGCACCAAAAGAAAAAAAGGGGGAAAAAACCACACCTGGTTATATGGACATTGTGGGCAGACTATAAAGGACTGCACGCAGCTGGAGGTACCCAACCCTGACTTGATCTTGGTGATAATGTGGGGATTTAAAGAACTGATGGCCTATTAGGTGAGCCTAAATTAGCACAGTTCTCTGTCCTGCAACTTCAAGGGTCCAAACACCATGGACACAATTACCTCAATTCCTTGGAATGATGCCAAAACAACAAACTCACAAGACATTCCTTTTTCTTGCTTTCTTAATCGTCAGGTATGATGAGACTCATTTGCCACGGTTTTCATTAAAGCAAGGGATGATCCCAGCACGTTATGTCATGCCTTGGAAAGAAAATATGGAATTCAGGAATGTGAATCGGAAGGTATTTTCTCACAAATATTCATCATTTACAAGCTTGTACCAATTGAATATAATCTGTAAGATATATATGACTATACAAAAATGATTTTGATGCACTTTCACATAAACTTGAAAGTAAACGTTTAGGCAATACAATAATGCAAATACAAACAAAATAGACATACAAAAGGATCTCAGAACCTCCACATGATGCTAACTGGCAGTGTTAAGCCCATCAGAAGCAGGTGCCATTAGTATTAAAGCTACATCCAGGGGCTGTGGGATTCCACCTCTTGGGTCCCCTTCTTCCTCCAGGAGAAGTCTTTTCTGCTGTCCTTTAATAAACTTCTAATTTCTACTCTGAAAAATAAATAAATAAATAAAAATAAAGTATTCCCAACAATTTTAAAAACATAATTAGTGACTGGGGACTGGTACATACTACCTTATAGAATTACCATGAAACTTAATTAAATGAAGTGAATTTGGCCATACTGAGTAACTTCTAATACATTCTAGGTTATTATTTTCTTTTCCTATTTATTCTTACCATTTTTCCTTAGATGATAATGCACATACAGACACACAAACACACACACTTACCAACTCAGAAGTGATAACACCATGTACCAGAAACAGGGCTGCACTCCAAAGCCAGGCCAGAATGCTATTCTTCAATATTGAGACATCAAAAGCAGATGTATACTTCAGTCAATAACCTATTGCTGTTATTTATCCAGCAACAATTATAACAACAGCATCAAACCTTATATCAATTTAATACCTCATAATGGACAAAAGCATTTTCATGGACTGGGGATGTGGCTCAAGCGGTAGCGCGCTCGCCTGGCATGCGTGCGGCCCGGGTTCGATCCTCGGCACCACACGCAAACAAAGATGTTGTGTCCGCCGAAAAATTAAAAAATAAATATTAGGATTCTCTCTCTCTTTAAAAAAAAAAAAGGCATTTTCATTCACATAAGTTGCTTTTCTTTTTCCATTTTTTTTTTTTTTTTCCCAGTGCTGGGGTTGAACACAGGGCTTCAAGCAGATGAGGCAAGTACTCTACTGCTGAATTACACCCAGCCTTGGTTCACATGTGTTTTGTTCAATGTTCAAAGAATCCTTTTTTTAAATTTTAACTCCTTTTTTATAGGCAATCCTTTTATTTATGATGTAAAAAAGTATGGTTACCTCATTTTCAATTAAACAAAGCAAGAAGGGATATTTAATGTCCTGGAAGAAATAATTGGGATTCAGATGTTCTCAATATGTTCCAAAGTTAGGATGAACTTTTAAGGGATACTTTTAAATCCTATGTTTATGTATGTGTATATATATATATATATATATATATATATATATATATATATATATGACAGTGGAATGCATTACAATTCTTATTACACATATAGAGCACAATTTTTCATATATCTGGTTGTATACAAAGTATATTCACACCAATTCGTGTCTTCATACATGTACTTTGGAGAATAATGATCACCACATTCCACCATTATTTATAATCCCATGCCCTCTCCCTTCCCCTCCAACCCCTCTGCCCTATATAGAGTTCCACTATTCCTCCCATGCTCCCTTTCCCTACCCCACTATGGCTAACTTCACTTAGCATTATCTTCCCTAACTTCATCCATTTACCTGAAAATGCCATGATTTTATTCTCTTTCATTGCTGAGTAATATTCCTTTGTGTGTATATGCCACTTTTTTTTTTTATCCATTCATCTATTGAAGGGCATCTAGGTTGGTTCCACAGTTTAGCTCTTGTGAATTGTGCTGCTATAAAAATTGATGTGTCTGTGTCCCTGTAGTAAGCTGTTTTTAAGTCCTTTGGGTATAGACCGAGGAGAGGGATAGCTGGGTCAAATGGTGGTTCCATTCCCAGATTTCCAAGAAATCTCCATACTGCTTTCCATAGTGGTTGCACCAATTTGCAGTCCCACCAGCAAGGTATGAGTGTATCTTTTTCCCCATATCTCCGCCAACATTTATTGTTTGTCTTCATAATAACTGCTATTCTGACTGGAGTGAGATGAAATTTTAGAATGGTTTTGGTTTGTATTTCTCTAATTGCTAAAGATGATGAACATGTTTTCATATATTTGTTGATTAATTATATATCATCTTCTGAGAAGTATCTGTTCATGTCCTTGGCCCATTTATTGATTGGGTTATTTGGGGTTTTTTTGTATGTTTTTTTTGGTGTTTAGCTTTTTTTTTTTTTTTTAATATTTATTGTTTAGTTATTGGCAGACACAACATCTTCGTTTGTATGTGGTGCTGAGGATCGAACCCGGGCCGCACGCATGCCAGGCAAGCGCAATACTGCTTGAGCCACATCCCCAGCCCGGTGTTTAGCTTTTTGAGTTCTTTATATATCCTAGAGATTAGTGCTCTATCTGATGTGTGAGGGTTTATAAAGATTTGCTCCCAAGATGTGGGCTCTCTATTCACCTCACAGATTGTTTCTTTTGCTGAGAAGAAACTTTTTAGTTTGAGTCCATCCCATTTATTAATTCTTGATTTTAATTCTTGCACCACAGGAGTCTTATTAAGGAAGTTAGTACCTAATCCCACATGATGAAAATTAGGGCCTACTTTTTCTTCTTTTAGACACAGAGTCTCGTTATATTCCTAAGTCCTTGATCCATTTTGAGTTGAATTTTGTGCATGGTGAGAGAGAGGGGTTTAATTTCATTTTGTTGCATATGGATTTCCAGTTTTCCCAGAACCATTTGTTGAAGAGGCTATCTTTTCTCCAATGCATGTTTTTGGCACCTTTGTCTAATATAAGATAACTGTAATTATATGAGTTAGTCTCTGTGTACTCTATTCTGTACCATTGGTCTACCAGTCTGTTTTGGTGCCAATATCATTCTATTTTTATTACTATTGCTCTGTAGTATAGTTTAAGGTCTGGTATAGTGATGCCACCTGCTTCACTCTTCCTTCTAAGGATTGCCTTAGCTATTCTGGGTCTCTTATTTTTCCAGATGAATTTCATGACTGCTTTTTCTATTTCTATGAGGAATGTCATTAGGATTTTAATTGGAATTGCATTAAATCTGTATAGTGCTTTTGGAAGTATGGTCATTTTGATAATATTAATTCTGCCTATCCAAGAGCAAGGTAGATCTTTCCTTCTTCTAAGGTCTTCTTTGACTTTTTTTTTTTTGGTGGTGCTGGGAATTGAACCCAGGGCCTTGTGCATGCAAGGCAAGCACTCTACCAATTGAGCTTTATCTCCAGTCCCCTTGATATTTCCATTTTATATTTGAGAAAACTAAGTCTGGGGTGAGTGGCATGTGACCTGTACAAGGTCACATAAGTAGTAAAGCTGAAGTTTAATGATCTGACACCAGGCTTACCTACCACCTGTATAATCTTCAGTCCTCCTGGCTCATCCTGGTAGTCAGGTTAATACCAAGTTACAGAGCTCTGCTTTTAGAAGAGATATTGCTCTGTCCATCAGATAGTTAGAAAAATGATCAGAACACTTTCATCTTGATATAACAAGAAAATGATGTTTGATGTGATATTAAGCAGAGGTTTTTTGTTTTTTTTCTTTTAGAAAGCAGAAGCATGTGGGATCCATACTGGACCACTAGAAGACTCTCTCTTTTTGGATCACAGTGAAAGGCTTTGCCATGGGGAAGATCGCACAATTGTCTTGAAGAAAGGCCCACCAGAAATAAAAATTACAGATATGCCTTTGCATTCACCTCTCTCCAAATACCAAAGCACTGTGATCTCCCATGGCTTTAGAAGGCGACTAGTCTGATCAGAGGAATTAAGTGATAAAACTGGCTGGAATAGCAGATGTGTAATAGAGTGCATGAACATGGCTCTGGGTTAGATTCCCAGCACCACCAAAAAAATAAAAATAAAGTGATAAAGTGTTTCAATCCCTTATTCTCCACCTTCCTTTGATAAGTGTTTAAGGTCACTGTACGTCGTTTGTATTTCATCTACAACTTCAATATTTTTAAAGATCATAAACCAATAGTGTGATTTGTAAATTACAATGGGATAGGAAGGAGAACTGCTTTCATTTATACTAATTTAATATCAAGCAGGTAAAGAACAGCAGACTGGTCTAGTACCACTGTTTGACCTCATCACGTTCCTCTACCTTTATCTTCTTCTCTATTTTTCATCCCCTCTAACTCAATTGTAGTGTCAGATGAGCTGAGTTGAAATAGAGTTGCAGGATGTGGAATTACTTTTGCTATTTTGCTGTCTGCCCCCACCACCCTTTTTCACAACCCACCCCTCCAACACACACACTTAAGGCTCTGGACGATTGTTATTAATCATCATGGTAATTAGAAGTGTTTGGCAAACAGCTCGATCATGCATCATACAGTTTTAGCTGAGAGAGATATATTTGCAGCCAGATAGGGAGGTATATACCTGTGATTCCAGCTATGTGGGCTGAGGCAGAAAAATCACAAGTCACAAGTCAGAGGCCAGCGTAGGCAACAGAGGTCCTACGTCAAATAATGACAATACAGAGATGTACTTTATGTATCTGTTCAGTGTATATGAGTGTAAATTTGCTACAGTAATTTATTCACATAATTTAAAAGTAAACCCATAGTGGACATGGTGGTACTGTCCTATAACATCAACTACTTGCGGGGGAGGGGATTGAGCAAGAAGTTCACAAGTTCAAGGACAACCTGAACAACTTAGACCCTGTCTCAAAATAAAAAGGACTGGAAATGTAGCTCAGAGGTAGAACAACCCTGGGCTCAGTCCCCAGTACCATAAAAATAAATAAATATTAAATAAATAAAGCGACTCTCGACAACGACCTGCACTGATGAGATAAGCTGGATTCAAAAGAGCTGGCTGCAACATTAAGCTAAGAAAACAGCAAAGAAATCACACAACACATGGACTTGAGTTTCTCAGATCAAGGGTGGGACTGCTCTGTGACCTTAGGGTCAGCTTTCACACTGGAAGGTGCTGGAAAAAGAGTGTGTACCCAGAATCTATTTTTATAGGGGGGACACACAAAGGAGATTTGATAGAATGTTCTGCATCAGATAAGGTAGGGATAAGGTTTCAAAGTGGAGTCCTGCTTCTTGGTGTCCTGTGGCCAGCAGATTGATTGACATCTTGGCAAGACACACCCATCTCAGGTGCTGTGTGGGATCACAGGCAGAGCGAGAGGAGAGGCACACTTGCATGGCACAGCCCAATCAGTGTGCAATGCCAGACTTGTCCTCTCATATAGCTCCAATGCACATAGCTCACACACACAGCTCATAGATGGCTCAGGACAGGCAACCATATGTAAAACAGTACAGCCATTTTACCTATACAGAGAACTCCATAGAGTGGTTTCTCAAAAAATTAAGCAGAATTTCCACATGACTCAGCAATTTCACTCCTCATGTCATGGGCAGATTTGAAAGTTAAGTTGGATTGATCTCATGCTCAGACATCTCACCCTGTGCAGAATTGACGCCCCTTTCCTCATGAGCCCACTTACATAGATGCTGACACCCCCACCCACTTGCACTCTGACCACAATATCTTTAAACTATGGAGCAGACGTTAGCTTACTTCCTGAATGGGTACAAAAAGGCGCCAATTCTAAGACTGTGCTTGCCTCTCCTGCCCCCCTCCTTTGTGGTTTCCTGATTTTTAAGTGGCCCCCTAGCCCGCGTTCAGTGTCTTCGGCTGAAGAACTGTCTGCTTTCTGCTCCTTGGCCCTGGCCAGAATAAATCCTTTGTCTTTCCTTCAAAAAGACCTGTAGTTTTATTTGGGATTTTGGAATAGAGCCTTAACATTCAATAATACTGAAAGCAGGGACACACAAATCTTTGTATTTGATGCTCGCAGCATTATTCACAATAGTAAAAAGGTAGAACAGCCCAATGTCATCAACTGGTAAAGACTGGTTTATACATCTGATGGAAATCTTTCAACCATAAAAAATGAATGCTCTTCTGATGCATGCTACCACATGGAGGAACCTGAAAAACATCATGCTAACTAAAATAATCCTCACACCCACTTCTGTCTGTGTCACTGAGGTATAAAAGGCCAGGCAGTGGAGAGTAGGGAAGGGACAATCAAGATCGCCAAGAGGCCAAGCACGAGGACAGCCATTTTGCTATGCCCTGACATGTTGTAAGACAGTTCTTGTTTCTCAGAAAGGGCCTAAATCTGGTCATGCCGAAAACAACTGCGTAATCTATAATCCAGCCCATGCCAGGCTAGGGATAATTAAAATATTAAAAAACTAATCAAGAGGAGCTTATTAACTTCTCCTTATGTGCCTTTAAAGGAGGAGCACTGCAAGACTTAAGTGGCACTCTTGCCTTTTCCAGGTGCACTGTACCGGGAGTTCTGAATCTCTCTCTCATTTTCCTTTTTTAATAAAATTTGGCTGGCTTGCTTACCTCAGTGCTGTTCATTGTGCTCATTCTTCTATTCTGTGGTGCGTGAACCTGATCCTGACTCTGCCAATAACATCACCATGTCAGAGACACATTGGAGGCCGGGCACAGTGGTGCACACCTGTAATCCCTGTTAGGTTGGTTTGAGGTGATTAATCAACCTGCTGGGGGTGGGGGGACACATATCAGGCGCCGACAGAACCGCTGTCAACCAGTGGGATCTCCAGGCCAATCCTGGATCTTAGCCAGCTCCCCTGACCAACCCCAGTAGGACAAGGGACTCTAAAAAACCCTTTTCCTGTCCCAAGCCCTCCCTTCCTGCCCTAAACCCAATAAAAATTCCAGTCCAGTCCAGCCCTGGCGCGATTCTCTTAGACCCACTCTGCTGGTCTGAGAGCTCTGCCTGGGAGTGAAATCTCAATAAAGCCTCCTTCAGAGGCCTTTTAAAATCTGTAAGGTCGTGGCGGCCTGACCTTACAATCCCAGCAGCTTGGGAGGCTGAGGCAGGAGGATCATGAGATCAGAACCAGCCTTAGCAAAAGCTAAGGCGCTAAACAACTCAGTGAGACTCTGTCTCTAAATAAAATACAAAATAGGGGTGGGGATGTGGCTCAGTAGTTGAGTGCCTCTGAGTTCAACCTCTGGTATCAAAAGAAGAAGAAGAAGAAGGAGAAGGAGAAGGAGAAGAAGAAGACACACAGTAGTGGTTGCAAGCCAGAAAAAGGATCTTCACCAGGAATACACTGCTGGCCCCTCGTTCTTGGACTTCTCAAACCCCCAAACTATGAAAAGCAAATGTTTTTTGAGACACTTTTATGGTATTTTGTTATAGCAGCTCAAGATGGCTAAGACACCAGTGCTTCTTGTGTGGATTCAGATAAGCTTCTGCAGTCAATTTCTTTCAGTGTGAAGAACTTCCTTTACTGTTTCTTTTAGGGCTTGACTGCTAGCCACAAATCCAGTCTTTGCTTATCTAGAAAATATTTATTTCACCATCATTTTTGAAAAAAGCTCTTGTAGATGTAGAATTTATTTTTGTTTGTCTGTTGCTGAGCACTTTGAATCTATTATCGCATTGCCTCTGGCTGCCATTTTTCTGCCTAGTCAGCTGTTAATTTTAATTGGTGTTCCCTTGTGATATATTGTTTTCTTGGGGCTTCCTGCCTCTGATTTCCACCAATTTTATTATGAAACTGCTTGTGGGTGTCTTTGTGTTCATCCTATTTGGAGTTCTCTTGGATATATAGGCTATTGTTTTCCAATAAATCTGTCAAGATTTCAAACATTATGTGACAAATTTTTTCTTCTCATTTCTTTCTCTCCCATCTTTCTGGTACTCTCCTCACATGTATGTTGATGAACATGTGTCCCACATCTCTCTGAAGCTCTTTTCATTCTTCTTTTTCCTCTCTGTTCTTCATATTGCATAAGTACTATCAATCTGTCTTCAAATTTGCTGCTTTTTCCCTCTATTAGCTTATTGAGGGAAAAAGCAGCAAATTTGAGCTGCTTTTGTTGAGCCCCCCCCGTGAATTTCTCAGTTATTGTATTTTTCAATTCAAGGATTTCCATTTTTTAATATTTCTCTTTATTGATATTCTCTATAAGGTGTAATTTTCATCATACGTTGTAAGGGTAAAAGAAATTGAAGTTAAAGTGTAAAAGACCGGGCATTGTAAAGTTTCTAAGCTGCAAGGCCTGAGTTAAAATGTAAAGGACTAGGTATTGTTAAGTTCCTATGCTACATGCAAAACCTGAAATTCCTGTAGCTGTTAAGACAATGCTTGGAACCGCCCAGTAAATATTCCCCCTGACCGCTTGGTTGTTTAATAACTTAGGGCCCTGTACGATCTTGCACGTAGGCATCGCAGGGCCTGGACCAATCAGTTTGAATGTGTACCCCACTTTAGAACTGACCTATAACCCCCGCCCGACCTGTTCCCGCCAATGAATGAACTAATCATGTTTAGGAATTGTTGTTTGATTTTCCCGCGTTGTATGATGATTTGTTAAAGGAGACTGTGATGTATGTAAAGTCCCCGCCCTCCCCAAAAAAGTGTACTTAAGCAGTGCTCAGCCCCTGCTCGGGGCTCTGGGCTGCTTTCCCTTCTCGAGTGGGCACGGAGCCCCAGCATGCTGGTTCAATAAATCCCCTTCTGCCAATTGCATGAGTGGTCTCTTGGTGGTCTCTTTCTCCAACGCTTCGCCGGACCCTTACACATTACTTTTTTCATACTGGGTTACCAGTTTATTATAAAAAGACTATATCACTGAGGAACAACCAGATGGAAGATGCCCAGGGGAGGTATGAAGAAAGGGACATGGAACTTTGTGCCTTCTCCAGGTATGCCACTGCCCAGCACTTCCTTGTACTCAGCAACCTGAAGCTTCTTTCCCCCCATTCCTCCTGCTCTGGGGATTTTCATCCCTATTCCTTTTTATTTTATTTTGAAACAAGGTCTAAGTTGCCTAGACGGCCTCAGCCTCCTGAGTAGCTAGGATTGCAGGCGTGCGCCACCACAGTAAACGGGAACAACTTCTAGTTATAGTTTTCAAAACATATTATAAGTGACTCCTTTGAAGACTTTGTTAAAACCAACATCTGGCAGTTTCTGTTGCCTGCTTTTTTTTTTTTAATCCTGATGTAGAAATTGTACTTCCTTATTCTTTGCATATCTGATAATATTTTGTTGGCAACTGGCTATTTTAGGAAATAGATTGTAGCAACTCTAGCTACTGGCTCCT
This sequence comes from Marmota flaviventris, assembly GCF_047511675.1. Classification (NCBI taxonomy): domain Eukaryota; kingdom Metazoa; phylum Chordata; class Mammalia; order Rodentia; family Sciuridae; genus Marmota; species Marmota flaviventris. The sequence continues at coordinate 56,484,038 of NC_092502.1, forward strand.
TCTATCTCCAGCCTACTCTGGGGTATTTGATTATTATTTGCTTGTTTATTTATTTAGTGACAAGCTGGATTGTTTTAGTGAAACCTAATCTCTCCAGGGCCCATTCCCAGCCCCACTCCCACACCTAGTGTTAAGCCTCCCTGAGCTAATTCTCAGGGGCTCAGCCTTGGGTATGGCCACACTCAGTCTCTGACTAGGTCGTTGGCAGGATTCTCTTTGTTATCTTGTTTCCTGACCACACCTAGCTATTAAACTCCACTAATTGCAGGCTGACTGCTCTTTTGTTTCCAACTTTGCTCTAGGAAATAAAATTGCTTCAGAAACCATTGGCATCAGAGTTGAATTCTTGAAAAGATAGTTCCCAAAGTCTCTGAGATTTTTTTCTGACCTCTGGAGGGCTCCTTTTAGCTGTCTCTTTCCCTGGTTTACCCAGGTAAACTAGCCAGCCTACGATTTAGCTTGTATCTCCAATGATTCTACCAGTCTCTCAATTGTTTTTCACCACAACCTCCATTGTTAGTTATCACTTTTTATTTTATTTTATTTATTTTTATTTTATTTTGAGACAGGGGTGTCTCATTGTATTGGCCAGTTTGGTCTCCAACTCATGAGGTCAAATCATCCTCCCATATTGACCTCTAAATAGTCCTTTGTTTTGTTTGTTTGTTTGTGTGTGTGTGTGTGTGTGTGTGTGTGGTATGCATGGGAGGCAAGCACTCTACCAACTGAGCTATATCCTTAGTCCCTGTTTATTTTGTTGTTATTGTTGTTTGTTTGTTTGTTTGGGGGTACTAGGGATTGAACCCAGGCACTTGTTCATACTAGGCAAGTGCTATACACCCCCAGTCCTTAGTTCCTTGTTTTTTTGAGAGTATCCTCAAGCTTAAACTTCTGCCCAAACACCATTGCAGAAGAGTTATGAGAAGAAACTGTCTTATGAAGTTATGAGAAGCATCTGTCTTATGACCTACTTCTCTCAAAAAAAAATCTTTGGAGTCTGGAGTTTGGAGTGAGGACAATGGCACACTTCTTTCCAAGTGACATCTCCCACTAGGAACTGATGAGCACTTAGTGGATGTGAGGATAATGTTGTAATCTTCTCAGCTTGCCTCTCCCGTCATGGAACCGACACATTCTGACCTTGGCAAGAGAAGTCAGGGTCACAGTACTTTCAGTGGCACTATGCCCAAGGTAGAGCTTCCATTCCATGGATTGGACATGAGTAAAAAGAAGGGAAGCCACCACTTGTCCACAGTTGCCTAGCATTCAGCATTAGAGACCAGCATGTGCCACCACCAACACCCTGCCCTGGGAGTCTCTAAAGAGCCCCTGAGTGAGCTGGGTACAGTGATGCACGCTTGTAATCCCAGTGACTCAGGAGGCTGAGACATGAGGATCACGAGTTCAGAGCCAACCTCAGCAGAAGCTAAGGTGCTAAGCAAATCAGTGACACCCTGTCTCTAAATAAAAGACAAAATAGGCTGGGGATGTGGCTCAGTGATCAAGTGCCTCTGAGTTCAATTCCTGATACCCCAAAAAAAGAACAATTTAGTGCCAGGTGCAGGGACCTGCACACCTGTAAACTCAGAGGCTCAGGAGGCTGAGGTGGAAAGGTCTCGAGTTCAAAGCCAAAATCAGCAAATTATTGAGGCCCTAAGCAACTCAGTGAGACACTGTTTATAAATAATAAATAAATAAATAAGGGCTGGGATGTGGCTCAGTGGTTAAGCACCTCTGCTTTCAATCCCCAGTACGAAGAAGAAGAAGAAGGAGGAGGAGGAGGAGAAGAAGAAGAAGAAGAAGAAGGAGGAGAAGAAGAAGAACTTAAAGTAAAAAAAGTATCTTTTGACTCATAGCTTCAGGGTTCGGTCCATGGTTGGATGATTCCATTTGCTCTGGGCATGAGATGAGATAGAACACTTGGCAAAAGGGTGGGGTAGAGGAAAGCTGCCAGCAAAGGGGAGGAGGGAGAGGGAGGGAGAGACAGGGAGCCATGGAAGAGGGCAAAGGGATGCATGTGAGAAGCCAGGACAAGACACAGAGTCCAAATGCATTTCTCCTGGCCCCAGCGGCCTACTTCCTTCAGCCATATCCCACCTGCCTACATTTACTGTTAGGTCCATGGTGGCAACTTGGTGGCGACTTAGTGGCAACTTAGAACAAAGCAGCCTGCACCGGGAAAAGAACATCAATCAGATGCCGGCAGAAATGCCTGTCAATCAATCAGATCTCCTGATTAACGCCTGTCAATCAGCAGGACCCCCTGGCCAATCCTGGAGTTCAGCCAACTCCCCTGACCAACTCCAAGGGGGCAAGGGACCCTAGAAACATCTTTTCCTGTCCCAAGCCCTTCCCTTCCTGCTGTAATCCCCATAAAAGTCCAGTCCTGTCGAGCTTCCACGTGGTTTCTCCTCAGACCCTTCTCCTGTCCCCTCTGTGGGTCTGATCGAGTTCCGCCCGGGAATGATATCTCAATAAAGCCTGTTCAGCCACCCTTTTAAATCTGCCTCCTTTGGTTGCAGCCTGCCCCGCCTGATCTGACATCTACCACCTAGTAATCCATTCAAATTATTAATCTATCAAATGGAGTAATCCACTGATTAGATTAAAGTTGTTATGATTTAGATATTACATATCCCTCCCAAATTTCCTGTGTTCATGTAGAAATGTTCAAAGGCTAAACGATTGGATTATAAGAACTATGACCTAACCAGCTAATCGTTGTTTGAATGGATTAAGTGAGAGGCAACTGTAGGCAGGTAGGGTATGGCTGCAGGAGATGGGTCACTGGGGGAATGTCCTGGAAGGGTTCATCTTCCCCAAGGCCCCTTTTCCTTTCTCTCACTGCTTCCTGGCTGCCATGAGATGAGCCCTGCTCCTCCACCACACCCTTCTGCCATGATGTTCTGCCTCATCTTGGGCCCAGAGCAATGGATTCCGCTTGAAACTCCTGAAACCATGAGTCAAAATAAACTTTTACTCCTCTAAATTGTTCTTGTCAGATGTGAAGGCTGAAAGTCCAAGATCAGACATCCCCATTGATTCAGCTTCTGGTGAGGGTCTAATGGAAATGGCATCATGGTAGGAACATGTGTGAGGATGAGAGTCACATCCAATGACAAGAAACTAAAGAGCAATTCAGGATTCAGGCTCAGATTTTATAATAACTTGCTCTTACAAGTTAAACTCTGGGGTCCAATAAGAATTATCTTAATGTCTTCTGAGGGCATATCCCCAGTGATCTAAGGACTTCCCACTAGGCCCACAACTTAATATTGCTACATTGGGGACCATCATCCATCACATGAACACAAGCTCTCAAAAATCCAGTCATTTCCCCTCCGAACATTCTTGCACTACCTAACACATGAGCTCTTTGGGGGACATTTTAAAATTCAAACCATAACACACAGCACCTGACATTCCAGGCTTATGTTTTTGAAAGTAGTTCTAGAGATTCTTATTGTCCTTTAGATCCAACCTCTTTAGAGAACATAAAGCCCAGTCAGAAGAATTAGGAAAAACACTATAAAAATATTGTCTCCTCCTATGCAAGTACTAGAACCTGAATAAAGGTACATGAGAAAGAAAAACAGTGAAATATAATTTACGCAATTATGCTACTCTATTCCCAAAACCAGTCCCAGAATTGAGAAATAACTGGAGTTCCCCATAGGATAGTTACTTTACACATCTAATTTAAGAAACAAAAAAGCTGGTCGTCCTGAGTTCCTAAAAGCTATTTAGGATAAGTAGAAGATTTTTACTTCTTATAATCTCTTAATACTACTTTCCCTCCAAAATAGAACTGAGCCAATTAACCCACTTTCTTCTGAGACTAAACATTCCCAGGACTCCACTCCTGCTAAGACTCTTTCCACTATTTTCTCTTCTGTTGAAAAGAGGCAAATTTGACTGGTAATGAGATAATTTCTAGCAAGATCTTCAAGATAATTTAGAGATAATTTTTATGTTTCTACCACTCAACTAGAGTTTAAAGTCCAAGATGACAGTTGAGGTACAATTTCACAGGAGTAAGGAATGGGAATGTCACATAACATCTTAAAGAATCTAAGTTTTATATTGGGGAATGAAATTATGCCTTTATATTGTGATCATGTACAAAACCAATAATGATTTCCACTATTATGTATTAATTATAATGCAGCAATTATAAAAAAAAAAAAAAGAGCCCAGGACTTCTAAAAAGGAATAACTTGAGGGCTAGGGATATAGCTCAGTTGATAGAGTGCTTGCCTTGCATGCACAAGGCCCGGGGTTCAATCCCCAACACCATACAAAAAAATATAAATAAATAAATAAAAAGGAATAACTTGAGCTCCAGGAGCTGATCTGATTTGGATCTTTGTTCATTTCTGGAAATTAATGAGAAAAAAAGTCCTGAAGAGTTGAATTGGACATTGTATGGCGCTGATTCCTGACACAGGAGAAACTTCTATGGTTCTAAAGGTTCATGTGATGGATGATGGTCCCCAATGTAGCAATATTAAGTTGTGGGCCTAGTGGGAAGTCCTTAGATCACTGGGGATATGCCCTCAGAAGACATTAAGATAATTCTTATTGGACCCCAGAGTTTAACTTGTAAGAGCAAGTTATTATAAAATCTGAGCCTGAATCCTGAATTGCTCTTTAGTTTCTTGTCATTGGATGTGACTCTCATCCTCACACATGTTCCTACCATGATGCCATTTCCATTAGACCCTCACCAGAAGCTGAATCAATGGGGATGTCTGATCTTGGACTTTCAGCCTTCAAATCCATGAGTTAAAATAAAGCTGTTTCACATATGTTAGGCAAGTGCTCTGTCACTTAGTCACCACCCCCCACTGAAGTTCTTTTCTTTATAAAGCTACCTAGTTCATGTATATTGTTATAGCTACAAAAAAACAGACAACCTACTCACCTTTCTGTAAGATCTGACTCAGCGACAGCTTTATTATCCTAATAATATCAATTTTTCATTCTCTTTCTCAATTTTCCCAAAGTTTCTATGGTGCTCAAATTATTTCCTAGTGAGTGATTCTCTTTCAGATTGTTCCTTGCTTAATGTTATTCCCCTGTATGAAAGCACTATTGAATTTATACTGTTGGTCTACTCCTTTCAGAGCTCCCTTTCTACACTATGAGTTAGTTTTGTTTGTTTGAGACAGGGCCTCTCTAAATGGCCCAGTCTGTCCTTGAACTTGCAGTCTCCTGACTCAGCTCCTGAATTGTTGAGATTACAGGAAGATGCCACTGCATCCAGCCTGTGAGCTAGGTTGAATCTACCCAGGAGAACATAATATCATGTTGCATTTTAGCCCAAATGGGTTGGTCTTAGTGATTGTGAGTCCTCAGGATTCATTCTCTCTCTCTCTCTCATTGATTTTATTTTGTTAAACACATGACAGCGGAATGCATTACAATTCTTATTACACATATAAAGCACAATTTTTCATATCTTTGTATATAAAGTATGTTCACACCAATTTATGTACTTTTTTTGAGTTACGATTCTTTTTTTTTTTTTTAATATTTATTTTTTAGTTCTCGGCGGACACAACATCTTTGTCTGTATGTGGTGCTGAGGATCGAACCCGGGCCGCACACATGCCAGGCGAGTGCACTACCACTTGAGCCACATCCCCAGCCCAGTTACAATTCTTAATACACATGTATACTGAAATTTTTCATATCTCTTTTTGTATATAAAGTGTTTTGGCATCCATTCTTGTCTCCATACTTTCACTTTGGATAATGATGTTCATCATGTTCCACCATCCTTGCTAATCCCCTGTCCCCTCCTTTTCCCTCCCACCCCTCTTCCCTATCTAGAATTCATCTAATCCTCCCATGCTCCCGCTCCCTACCCTACTATGAGTCAGCCTCCTTATATCAAAGAAAACATTCGCCTTTGGTTTGGGGGGATTGGCTAACTTCACTTAGCATTATCTTCTCCAACGCCATCCATTCACTTGCAAATGCCATGATTTCATTCTCTTTTATTGCTGAGTAAAATTCCATTGTGTATATATGGCACATTTTTTTTTTTATCCATTCATCCACTGAAGGGCATCTAGGTTGGCTCCACAGTTTAGCTATTGTAAATTATGCTGCTAGAAACATTGATGTGGTTATATCCCTGTAGTAAGCTGTTTTTAAGTCCTTTGGGTATAGTTCAAGGAGAGGGATAGCTGGGTCAAATGGTGGTTCCATTCCCATTTTTCCAAGGAATCTCCATACTGCTTTCCATATTGGCTCACCAATTTGCAGTCCCACCAGCAATGTATGAGTGTACCTTTCCCCCCCCACATCCTTGCCAACACTTATTGTTGTTTGTCTTCATAATAGCTGCCATTCTGACTGGAGTGAGATGAAATCTTAGAGTAGTTTTGATTTGCATTTCTCTGATTGCTAGAGATAATGAGCATTTTTTCATATATTTCTTGATTAATTGTGTATCCTCTTCTGAGAAGTGTCTGTTCAGGTCCTTGGCCCATTTGTTGATTGTTTTTGTTTTTGTTTTTATGGTGCTTAGCTTTTTGAGTTCTTTATATACCCTAGAGATTAGTGCTCTATCTGATGTGTGAGGGGTAAAAATTTGCTCCCAAGATGTAGGCTCTCTATTCACCTCACAAATAGTTTGTTTTTTGCTGAGAAGAAACTTTTTAGTTTGATTCCATCTCATTTATTGATTCTTGGTTTTAATTCTTGCACTATAAGAGTCTTATTAAAGAAGCTGGGTCCTAATCCCACATGATGAAGATTAGGGCCTACTTTTTCTTCTATTACACACAGAGTCTCTGGTTTAATTCCTAGGTCTGTGATCCACTATGAGTTGAGTTTTGTTCATGATGAGAGACAGGGGTTTAATTTCATTTTTTTGCATATGGATTTCCAGTTTTCCCAGCACCATTTGTTAAAGAGGCCATCTTTTCTCCAGGGCATGTTTTTGGCACCTTTGTCTAATATAAGATAATTGTAATTTTTTTGGGTTAGTCTCTGTGTCTTCTATTCTGTACCATTGGTCTACCAGTCTGTTTTGTTGCCAATATCATGCTGTTCTTGTTACTATTGCTCTGTAGTATAGTTTAAGGTCTGGTATAGCTATGCCTCCTGCTTCACTCTTCCTGCTAAGGATTACTTTAGCTATTCTGGGTCTCTTTATTTTTCCAGATGAATTTCAAGACTGCTTTTTGTATTTCTATGAGGAATGCCATTGGGATTTTGATTGGAATTAAATCTGCATAGTGCTTTTGGAAGTATGATCATTTTGATAATATTAATTCTGCCTATCCAAGAGCAAGGTAGATCTTTCCATCTTCTAAGGTCTTCTTTGATTTCTCTTTAGGGTTCTGTAGTTTTCACTCAGGATTCTCAAAGCAAAAAATGCTAATGGATATGGTTTTCACATACTGGGAATATTGGTGATCATATTTGACCATTACTAATTTGCCTCCTGGCAGGCTGAGGGGCCACCTGGAGCAGGTAAGCAGGTACAGAGGTGTACTTCATATGGGGCAACTGGTAGAGAAGGTGAGCAGTGGTGTTACCGCTGTTGACTGGTGAAAAACCAGCCTCTACCTCAGAGCAAAGCCTGTCTAAGGAAGGGACATGATCTTTGTCCTTGGAAAGACCCACAGAGCACTCCTAGGCACATTCCCACCCTGCTAAGTGGTTTATCTACAAATAACAGGAGAGTTCTGCTGCGCCAGGTGTCCCTGACTCAGTCAGGCTAGGTGGGGATCCATAGCAACCCTCTAGCAGCCACCAATCAGCATGAGACAGGGAAATACCTGGGATGCCAGATGACCCTCCCAGTAGTTTATGGTGGTTGATATACCCAACTTGTTCCCGCCAGTGAATGTGCTAATCATGTTTTAGAGTTGTTATTTGATTTTCTCGAGGTGTGTGATGATTTGCTAAGAGATGCTATGATGTATGTGGGGGTCCCTGAGAATGTATAAAACTGCTGCAAACCCTGGGCTCGGGGACTCTCAGCGTCACCAGTTGCTGTGTGCGCGCGCGGAGGGCTGAGCTAGCTCGCAATAAACACCTCTTTGCTGTTTACATCGATCTTGGTCTCTGGTGGTCTTTTGGAGGTCCCGAATTCGAGCATAACATCCTTGCTTCCCCAATGTTGAAGTATAACACCAGAGAAGCACACCGAGGCAAGGTCAGAGTGGAAAGTAGAAGTTTATTAAAGGACAGCAGAAAAGACTTCTCCCGGAGGAAGAAGGGGACCCAAGAAATGGAATCCGTGGAAGTACAGTTGTTTCTCATTTTTATAGTTCTTTCAGTGATGGAATGTAGGTGGGAAGGCCCAAGGGGTGGGACACAGGTGGGCCAAAGAAGTAATCTGGTCAGGAAGGACTTCTGAGTCAGCATCTTCAAGTTTGCTGGGGGCTGTTCATTAACACTTCTTTGGGATGGGCTCTGGGCCTTGGGCTTCCCCCCGCCACACTTCATTAACATTCCAAGAGTTGTTCTGCTTTTCCCGGTATTCATTCTCAACATGGCCTCCATTTTGGATCTTACTCGATATTAGACCCGATTTACCTAACTACAGTGACTACCTAACTTTAAATCGGGCTTCAGTGGCTGGAATCTAAGTCATGCTGTGTGCATGGGGTCCTGGCAAATAGGGATCAGTACAAATGCAGTCGTGAGCTGGTGTGGTGGTGCACATCTATAATCTCAGCTACTCAGGAGGCTGAGTCAAGAGGATTGCAAGTTCCAAGATGGCCTCAGCAACTTATCAAGGGCCTAAGCAACTTAGTGAGCCCCTGTATCAAAATGAAAAATAAAAAGGACTGGGGATGTGGCTCAGCAGTAAAGTATATCTGGGTTCAATCCCCCCATACCAAAAACAAAAAGAAGACAACGACAATGTTGGTTAGAACGCCGAAGGACAAAGTCAGGATTTACTCAGTTTTGTGGATAACAATAATGTACACAGCCAGAAACAATGCTGAAAGCCAGCACACCAGAATTTTTCTAGCATGATTTCTGGGTGATAGAGTTATGGATGATTTGTATTTACATCCCTGCACTTTACAAACCACCTACAGCAAACAGGCATTTTATCAGCAGGAAAGAAGGGACACTTGCCCCTCCCACAGAAGCTGTTTCTTGTGTACAAAGTGTGCTCCTCCCTCTGTGCTTCAACTCAGTTCCAAATCCAACAGAAATGCCCACTCCTGTGAGACCTGTTTCATACTCTTTTTCTCTATTTGACTTTTCCAAATTGGTTACTTGCTTAATAATTCCTCTTCTTGACCAGAAGAGGTCTCTGTTGCATTGCTTAAGATTTTTTCTTTTTTAAAATAAATGTGTTATTTTTGTTTTTTGCATATATATATATATATATATATATATATATATATATATATAGCCTGTTTCTTTAATATATATATATGTGTGTGTGTGTGTATATATATATATATATATATATATATATATATATATATATATATATATATATATATATATAAAACCTGTTTCTTTAGAGACATTATGATATTATACAAGATAAAAATTCACCAGTGCTGGGCTGGGGTTTTGGCTCCGTGGTAGAGTGCTTGCCTAGCATGTGTGAAGCCACTGGGTTCTATTCTCAGCATCACATATAAACAAATAAAAATAATGGTCATTGACAGTTTTAGAAAATATTTTTAAAAATTCATCAGTGCCTCTGTAACTAACAAGTTTTCAAGTTGAGTATGTCATCAATAAATGGAATCAATCCTCTGGACTGCTCTCCTTAATAGCTCTACGTTGAACCAGAGGAATTTTAACCAATATGTAAAAATTTTAAGGTAAAACAAAGAGAAAAGAAAGGAGAATAAATTTCAGTAGGAAAACATAACTTTTCCAGGAACAAATTAAGAACCCTCAGTACAACACTTAACTTCACAAAAACATGGACTTTGAAGTTAAACTTACCGAAGTTTGAATTTTGACTCTACTACGCACTTTGCAACTTCAAGCAAGCTCCAACCACCCATGCCTCTCCCTCAATTTTTCATCTGGAAAATGGGGATAATAGCTAATTCCTAGGGTTGTGGTAAATAGTGTGTAGATTACTGATATAAAGTACTTAGCATGATTTTTGGCAATACTAAATACAGTGTACTTACTCTTGTTATTACGTCTGTGTATAGGTATATGGATTGAATTGCTAATTTAATCGAAAAGCGACTTTTTTCCATAAGGAAGAACATAATGAATGCAAGAAATAGAAAGTAGCTGGGAAGTGATATTGACCAAATTGTCTTGTTACATTGTTATATTGTGTGCATATACGAATAACATAACAACAAATCCCATCATCATCTACAATTATAATGCACCAATAAAAACATGTGGAAAAAATAGAAAGTACCAAAAGATGGGAAAAGGGATGTTTATAGTCTACAGTGTTGCTTTCAAATGTCACCTCTAAAAGAAAACCACAAATTTCCGTGTCCAATCTCCTTTTCAATCTGGGCTGGAGTTTCTAACTATAAGCCGCATGTCTGACATAATTGTCTCTCCAGAGCCTCCAACTCATCAGATGAACCTCATCTTTTCCATTCTTTTTCTTATCAGACTTCCTCTTTTCTCTAGACTTTTATTTCTAAAAGTCCTTTAGTATCAATAAATGTCATCAACTCATGATATCCTCATGTTTTTAGTTCTCTGGGTCTTCGAAATTGCTTTGGATTTCACATTCCCTCTACCCCATTCAAAGCCACTTAGTCACCTCTGGTCCTTGTAGGTGGATGGTGGAACTTTCTACAGCTACCGGCTCTTTCTTCCCCCACTCTCTGACTTGCACCATGTTTCTTAGGATAACCCTCTGCTTTGTTCCCTGTCTTCTCTCTCCCCTTCCCTCACTCCATCAGTAGGCAACCTGCTACTAAAGTGATCTTAATAAAGTTCCCCGTAGCCCTTCATCCTTCTGCTCAAAACAACTCATGAAGCTGCGTGCAGTGGTGCAAATCTGTAATTCCAGTGGCTCAAGAGGCTGAGGCAGGAGGATCTCAAGTTCAAAGCCAGCCTCAGCAATTTAGTGAGGCCCTAAGCAACTCAGGGAGACCCTGTTTCAAAATAAAAATATAAAAAGGGCTGGGGATGTGACTCAGCAGTTAAGCATCCCTGGGTTCAATCCCCCATACCAAAAAATAAAATTAAATCAAAAATAAACCACTCATGAAGAGTAAAGTAAATACATGGTGGTGATGGTTGCACAGCAATGTGAATGGTGTATACTTAATGCCACTGACCAAATGCTTAAAAATGGTCAAATCATAAATTATATATATATATATATATATATATATATATATATATATATATATATATATCTTACTATAAAAAATAATAGTTCAAATACCCACTGCATAATGTTATATCAGGACCATCACTATCTAACCCTGACCAATCTTCATTTGTATAGTGTCTGGCCTATGGATAAGGAAGAATGTGTACGTGGTAATCTTTTTGTACTCATACCACTCCTCCCCGCCCCACATGTGCACACATGCTCACACCCACACCCCTTTCCCTGCAAACACTTCAAAGTCTCCAGACACACCCCGTGCTTTATCCTGGATTCAGCCCTCTTGTTTTCCCAAACTGCCTCATACTTTGTCCTTCTGGCCTTTTTTCAAAACCCAGTTCAATTTTATTTTGTCCAGGAAGCCATCCCTCCTGTATCTCTTGTGAAACAATCCCCATTTTCTCTGGGCTCTGATGGCACTTTATATCACTACTCTGCCTGAACCAATCTTCCTAAGGACTGAGCCATCCCCTGATCCTCCTGGCATTTCCCCTTGTTTTCCCCACAGTGCTTTGCACAGAACAATTCTACAGCAAATGTTCATTGAGTGGATGAAGTGGAAAACAAAAGAGGAGGCCAGGAGCTTAAGCCTGGAGCCTGGAGAGCTTTGCTCCACACCTGAATACCAGACCCCATCCTGCTCACACAGCTATATAATGGGCTTTGTGTGGTTTGTTATAACATTTTATTTTGCTGGGGCTTGGACATGTTGTTAGCTTTCTTGTGTCCTTCATTTCATTAGTCACTAAATTCCAAATTGTGGACCTTTATGTTATTGGTGCTACCAATATTTAATTGATTTGCAGCCAATCTCCCTTAGTGTTCCACAACAACCTACAGAAAAGGAATATCCTGTATCTTTTAATGCCACTTATTTAATTCTACTAATTTCGGCAGCATTGGATGCTGTGCTAAGTCTACGGTCTAAGGACATAATTTCAAAAATTTATTAGAAAAGTGTAAATGTTTATGTTCTATTATTTTTTCCCTAATGCTGGGGATCAAATCCAAGGCTTTATGCATATAGGCAGTGCTGCTGCACAAGAAGCCTCCTGCACCAAGTATTTCCCCCACTGAGCCACACCCTCCAGTGCTCTATTACCTTATGAACGATTCTCATTGAGCAATATTTTACCTTCCAAGTAATTGCATAACACTAGAAGAATGTGTAGCTGTCTATTATATAACTTTGCCTCCAGCATTGCAAAAAGTTACCAGTAGGTCAATATTGCCATTGTAAAAAAAAAAAAAAAAAAAAAAAAGAATCTTCACCATAAATTATTTGCCTGAGCTTACATGTTTTCCAACTTCTTAAAATATACTCCAACTTCTCAGCCTGAGGGGAAAGGACAGCATTTTTACAATAGAGAAAAGTTTGACCCTTAATTTACTAGAAAATGAAACTACAAAATAAAGAATTTGAATCCTCCTGAGGACTGGGTCCTGGTCTATTAGTAAATATAAAGAAAATAAGGGTGAGAAGCTGGGATTGTGGCTCAGTGGTAGAGTGCTTGCTTAGTACGTGCGAGGCCCTGGGTTCGATACTCAGCACCACATAAAAACAAATAAAATAAAGGTGGTGTGTCCAACTAAAACTAAAAAATAAAAATATAAAATAAATATATTTTTTAAAAAAATAAGGGTGAAGATGTAAGTTGGTATATAGCCATTGCCTAGCACGAGCTGGCCCTGGGATTGATGCCTTGCACTGCAGATGGAAGGAAGGAAGAAAGAAAGAAGGAAGGAAGGGTGGGTTCTTAAAAAGACCTTGAACTATACCAACCAATCATCATGTTTCCATTAATCCTGTAACTCTTTTTTTTTTAAATGGATCAAATATAGGTAGACTTGTTTTTTGTTGTTGTTGTTTGTTTGTTTTTTATAGACCTACCTTAAAGTTTCGTTTGCTTGTTTGTTTTGGTATTAGAACCTACGGGCATTTTACCATTGAGCTAAATCCCCAGCCCTTTTTTTTTTTTTAATTTGTTTTTGTAGTTATAGATGGACAGTATGACTTTATTTTATTTGTTTATTTTTATGTGGTGCTGAGGATTGAACCCAGTGCCTCACACATGCAAGGCAAGCGCTCTGCCACTGAGCTACAACCCCAGCCCCTCCCCAGCCCTTTTGATTTTCTTTAATATTTTGAGACAGAGTCTTGCTAAGTTGCTGAGGGTCCTCTAAGTTGCTGCATCTGGCTTTGAACTTGCAATCCTCCTGACTCAGCCTCCTGAGTCAGTTGATTTATTAGCAAACACTGTGCCTGGCTAAATTTTAATGACTGAAAGATATGGGGCATGTGTTGGCAACAGCAGTAACACTAAGCATAGTTAGTGGTTTTAATTAGTATTTCCACATTGATTCATGCAATCAAATTCTTTCTCATCAAACATTTACTGAGCATGTATTAGGTGCCAGGTACTTAATCTGGGGACAAACCTTAAGTTATCCATTTATTTTTGTTAGACATTTTGTTCTGCAGAGGTTCTCAAAATTTACTGTACACCAAAATCACCTGAAAAAATTATTAAAACACAGCTTTTAGGCCTCAACTCCAGAAATTCTGATTCAGTAAGTGTAAGATGGGGCTAAATAATTCACATTTTTAACTAACTTCCAGTGAGGGTCCTATGAGAACTAAGTTGTACTACTTGAATACAGGCAGTGCTACTGCTCAAGAAGCCTCCTGCACTAAGTATTTCCCCGAAGACCATGTTCATCCAAAGGTAACCAAAGCCACAATCCACACTGCTGACACAGATGTAGAGAAAGTAGAGTGTAAAAGAAAAAATGGACAGTTTTCATTCCCTGTCAGCAGGGTTGGTAATATTGCTATTTCACTAATGCGGCTGATAAACAACCAGCATCCAATCTAATTGATGGAAACTAGCACTAGACAGAACACCAATTATTTTGATTACTCATCCTTTCTTTTTTCTTTTTCTTTCTTTTTTTTTAATATTTATTTTTTAGTTTTCGGTGGACACAACATCTTTGTATGTGGTGCTGAGGATCGAACCTGGGCCTCACGCATGCCAGGCAAGTGCGCTACCGCCTGAACCACATCCCCATCCCATTCTTTTTCTTTCTTTCTTTTTTTTTTTTTGGTACCGAGGATTGAACCCGGGGGCACTTAACAACTGAACCACATCTTCAGCCCTTTTTTGTATTTTATTTGGAGACAGGGTCTCACTGAGTTGCTTAGGGTCTTGCTAAATTGCTAAGGCTGCCTTTGAACTAGAGATCCTCCTACCTCAGCCTCCCAAACAGCTGGGATTGCATGCACGTGCCCCTGCTCCCAACTGATTGCTCCCCAATTCTAAAAGCTACAAACCTCATTTAAAAGTAAAATGGTCTAGTTGGGCAGGATGGTGTGCACCTGCAATCTCAATGATGGGGAGGCTGAGGCAGGAGTATTTCAAGTTCAAGGCCAGACTCAATACTTTAGTGAGGTCCTAAGCAATTTAAAGAGACTGTCTCAAAATAAAAAGGGGTGGGAATGTAGCACAGTGGTAAAGTGCCCTGGGTCCAATCTCTATTATCAAAAGGAAAACGAAACAAAACCAAAAAAGTGAGTGAGAGAGAATAGAGTGGTCTAGAAATAGAACAACCATTTCATTCCCACCACCAAAGAAAGAATGCCAAGTTCTCAGAATTGGATCAAAAGGCTGGTTGGTCACAGAGAATATATTCAGGGGTAAATAGAGATGACTTTTTGTTTTGCTTTCTTGGTACTGGAAAGGATTGAATCCAGGAGTGCTTTACTATTGAACTACATCCCCAATCCTCTTTATTTTTTATTTTGAGACAAGGTCTTGTAAGTTGCTGAAGGTCTCATTAAATTGCTGGGACTGACCTTGAATTTTCCATCCTTCTGTTTCAGCCTCTGAGTCGCTGGGATTACAGGAATATGCCACTACACCTAATTTAGAGAGAGCTTTTATTTATTTATTTATTTATTTTCACATTTGAGGTTAGCAAATATTGCTTCAATAGGATACAAAAAGCTCTGCAAAAAGATTGAAATTTTGGACTTAATTAAAACTAAAAATGTATCTCTATCATAAGACACCATTAAGACAGTGAAAGGAAACCCATAGACTGGTACAAGGCATGTAAAATACATAGTCCAAAGACTTTCATTGATATAAAATACTCCTTTAAGTCAATTTTTAAGAAGACTAGCAATCCAGTTTTTAAATGGACAAAGACAAACAGGCACTTAACAAGAGAGCAACCTCTCTGCTCCCTGGCAGAGCAAGAAGAAAGCATGACTCTGTTCTCGCCTGTAATCAAGTCTCCAGCAAATCACACACACGTACACGCACATGCACACACACACTCATGCACACCAAGCAGATCAGCAATAATTCTCATAGATGATGCAGTTTAAATTCAAATTAAGGAAGACCATCATTTCCCTAAAGACAAAAATAATTCTGAAAGGTGATTCTTGTCCACAACTTAAAAAGAAAAAAGTTATTTAGGCTCTCCAGATCTTTATACCATCCAGAAAGTTCTTTGAGATGTTAAGATGTTTTTCTTAGCAAAACAAAACAAAAGCCATTGCCACCTACTCTCTCCCATAAACACATGAGGACTTGTCAGAGGCTTTGATATCACAAGGTTTTTTATCCCTAAGATCACCAAGAGAAAAATGTATTATCCTCTGTCTAGAGTCTTTGAGATTTCATTCTCTCTCTCTCTCTCTCTCTCTCACACACACACACACACACACACACACACACACACACAAACCTTTTTTTTTTGGTACTGGGGATTGAACCCAAGGGCACTTAACCACTGAGCTACACCTCTTGCCCCCCCCCCCTTTTAATATTTATTTTTTAGTTTTAGATGGACACAATATCTTTATTTTTATTTGGTGCTGAGGATTGAACCCAGTGCCTCATGCATGTTAGGCAAGCACTCTACCCTTGAGCCACAACCCCAGCAACCTCCAGCCCTTTTTATATTTTATTTAGAGACAGAGTCTCACTGGGTTGCTTAGTAATTTAGGCTTGCAACTGCTGAGGCTGGCTTTAAACTCGTGATCCTCCTGCCTTAGCCTTCTGAGCTTCTAAGATTACAGGCATGTACCACTGTTGAAATAATTTAAGACTTACAAGACTTTATGTTATAAAATAGTACAGAGACCTCCCATGGACACTTCACCCAGCTTCCCCTAATAACAATATCTTATACAACCATAGTAAATTGTCAAATCTAGGAAACTGATTTGGGTAAAACACTATTAATACAGATATAAAGGAACAAAAAATACAGGTATAAAGGTATATAAATAATTTTGATATCACTAGTTTTTACCTGCCCTACTTGGAAGAAAGGGGTTTGGTATTTTGGTATATCTCTCTATGAAATTTATGTATGTATTTATTTATTTATTTTGTGGCACTGAAGGTTGTGACCCAGGAGCATTTTCCCAGTGATCTATATCCTCAGATCTTTTTATTTTTTATTTTGAGACAGGATCTTAACTAGGTTGACCAGGAGGGCCTGGAACTTGGGATCCTCCAGCTTCACCTTCCAGTGTAGCTGGGATTACAGGTATGAGTCACTGTGCCCAGCAGTTCTGTGAAATTTAATCACAAATGTTGAGGCAGGTAATCATCATCACAATCACCTTACAGATCTATTCCATTAACACAAAGAAACTCCCTCATGTTACCCTTGATAGTGACACCTTTCCTTTGGCCACTACTAGTCTGTTTTCTATCATTATAATGTTGTCACTTTACAAATGTCATATTAATAGTTCATGCAGTATGTAACGCTTTAAGATTGGTTTTCTCACTCAGAATAATGCCCTTGAGATCCATCTACATGCTTCATGTGTTGATAATTCATTACTTTTTATTACTGCCTAGTAGTGCATCATGCGGATGTACTATGCTTTTCTTACCCATTCACCCACTGAAAGACATTCAGCTTGTGTGTTCAAGGGTCCCCAAGACCACCTGTTATTCACTAGGAAGATTCAGTCTCAGTGTATAGTCTTGATCTTGGCTATGATTTATAAGAAGATACAGAGCACAATCAGCCAAGGGAGAAAGCACATGGGGTGAAGTCCAGAGAAACCAGGCACAAGCTCCTGGTCCTCAGTCAGTAATCACACAGGGTATACTCAGGGTATACTCCAGCAACTAGCCAAGACAACACATGGGTAATGTTGCCAATGAAGAGAGCTTGTTAGAGACTCGGCACCCAGAATTATTTTTTGTGGGGGTGATCACGTAGACCCTTCTGCCTGGCAAATTCCAGCGTTCCAGAAGGAAAGTAGACATTCAGGATAAACCCTATTGTTTGTATAAACAGCTTAGGAACAGTGAGCCACTCTTATCAGTTAAAGGTGAGAACCTTCCAGAAACTTAAATTCCCAGATGCCAGCCAAAGACTGGCCTTGCAAGCAGACTTTTCCAAAGATAGCCATTCAAGAATGCTATAGGAACTCTTTTCTGCACACTTAGATTTGGCAATTACAAATAAAGCTATGTTGGACCTTCAAGTACAGCACATTTTCTTTTGGACACAAGTGATATCATACCAAAGATGATTCTGCAATTGGCTGACATTTATTGAGAACAATGTGCCAAGATGCAATGCATCTCACATATATAACTGAATGCTCACAACAATACCATTAAAATCCTAGTTCTCAATTGAGCAAAATGGGACATTTTGTGTACAGATTCAAACTCTAAGTAGTTGACCCAGTAGCTGAGCCCATGTTGTGTGATGCTGGGTCCCTTATTCTTATACATCAGAGTCTTCTTCCTTTCATAAAGATGCTAACATTTTTTGAGGCCTAATTATGTCAGACACTGTTAAGTACTCTATAATCATTATGTCTTTTAACAATAATCCCTGTGAGAAAGGTACTCTTTAGATTTATCAATTATTCTTTCCTAGGACCAGTCCTTCACAAGATTATAACCTTTCTGAGTTTGTTTTCAATGAATGCAATTTTTCTTTTGTATTCATGAACCATTTTCTTTTCTTTTATCTTTTGTGTGTGTGTGTGTGTGTGTGTGTGTGTGTGTGTGAGTACTGGGGATGGAATCCAGGGGCATCTTTTTCAGGCTACATCCCCCACCCTTTTTAAAAAAAAGTTTTGAGACAGGGTCTTTCTAATTTGCTGAGGACCTCACTAAATTATTGAGGCTGGTCCGGAACTTGCAATCCTCCTGCCTCAGCCTCTTAAGTGGCTGCGATTACAGGTATGTACCACTACACCTGGCACATGAATCACTTTTCTAAAGTTTGGAACCTCATATCCTCAAAATAATCTCTTTTTTCATTTTTATTTATTTATTTATTTTTGGTTTTTGGTTTGGTTTGGGGTTTTTGTTTTGTTTTGTTTTTTTGATCAGAATAATAAACTATTCCTCCTTTGGTCTTTCTAGGGAGTTAAAAGAATTCTTTACAAGTACAGGAATTTGGTCATTGTCATTCTTGTCTTGGAAGACAAGGAATGGTGGTTGCATCCTAATTTTCTTAAGCATTGCACCTACATTTATTCCAAGTCTATACTAGGCAAGCAATCCTTGACTGGGGCTACCTTTCAGAGGGAAGAAGCCCTTGTGAGCCAAAGAAGTCAGAACAGAATCCAGGAGGACACAGGATTCCAACAATGGGCAAGCTCTGTGGAGAAGAGAACCAGAGTGGGTTTTCTACATGTGGGAAAACACCAATAGAAACCACAGGGAGGAGAAAAGATGCCATGTCTATGGGAAGGTGAGAAGAGCATCCTAGACAGGGAACAAGGCTTCTATTGGAGAATAAAAAGAGATACTTCTAGATAGGAGAAGGGATCCACCTCACAGAGTACTTTAAATCCTCAAACAAGTAATTGAACCAGATTATTTTGGATTAGAGGGCGATATTAATGATCTGGGTTTGACAAAAATTAGCCTGGCAGTAGTTTAAAGGATGAATTGGGGATTAAGAAACAGTCACTTGATTGGAAACAAATTCAGGCAGGAAGTGCTGGGTTGTGATCTAATCTGTATGAGTGGAGAATAAATTTACATTGGTGTGGATGAAGTATGCCCATAGAAGCCTGAGCACGTGAAGAACACTTGACCCATACTGAAATTGTTGAACTGCACTTGGTACTTTCTTTCTTAAATGAGGTCAGTAAGATACTATTAAAAGAAAGCAATTTTAACCTCCAAGATAACTAATAAAACACTTCTACTAGGAAAACAGATGGTGATATAGTGGGGGGAAAAATCAATGTGTATCGTCAGAAGTCGTAAGAGGTGCAGGGCTTTCTTTTATGTTGAAGTATTTTAAGAAAGCCATTTAGTATGACTAATCTGTTTTCCCCTTCAGAGATGGTTCATTTAAGTTCAGCCTAATTAAGGAGGGAATAGATAAGACAACCCAAGGTCAACGTCGGACTAGCTTTTTTACCTTATAAAAATTCATGAAAGTGGCAATATCTAAGATCTGATACATTTGGAATGAGCTATGAGCCAATGCGTGGGTGTGTATTTTTAATGAAAGCAGGGATGGCATATCTAATCTTGTCACTAATTCAAATTTCTCTGTGCCATGGTGCAAATCAAATTAACACTATGACTCTCATTTCTCCAATTATTAAAAAGAAGTGATTCCTAAGAAATTATTTATTTAGAAAATAATCACTCTGTCAATGTGCCTTGAGGATATAAAATACCCTGAGGAAGCTGTGGTTAGAGGAAAAGGCGGCCTTTGCATGACCTCATGCTCTGTCAGATGCACAAGCACACCTCCCTCCCCCCCTCCTTTACCACATTTTACTCACAGTGACCTCATTTCTGGACTTCAAACCCAGTTCTGATCATGCTAAATTTGTCCCCATCTCAGAACTACTCAAATGCCCTTCCTGAGATCTTCACATGGCTGCTTCCTTTTTATCATCCCATCTTTATGTTGAATACATCTCCTCTGAGAGGCAGAGCAAATGCTTGTGGCTTCCTTGCCCTTCACCAGACTCTACTCCTCTTCCAGCTGTGGGTGCTAGCTGCCAGTGCCTCAGCACTCTGTCTCTTTATGGATAATGATCCTGGATTGCAGAGCTTCCTCACATGGGCAAGGTCCTGGAGATAATGGCTGAAAGACTGGCAGCTAGGGGAGGGCCTGGCCAAAGAGGCTAACTGACAAGGGGCTATAGTGGACTGTCCCTTGAGCAATCTATGTAGAGCAATTCACTATCACAGTTTGCCTTCTGGAATCAGTCTGTAGCTGGACTTCTCTTAAAGTCACATCTTTGCCTAACTTCTCATCCTATTGTCTTCTGCTTTTTTTCCACATTAAGTGAAAAGTTTCTCCTTGAGATCACTGAAGCAAGAATTACACCTTGGGGTTTGAAGGAACATGGATTAATACAGTTGATGACAGAGGTAGTCCTGGGTAACATTGGATTATCATCCACTAGATGGCAATGAGAATCCCTTCATCAATGGTGTATATGTGGGCTGGGGCTGTAGCTCAGTGGTAGAGTGCCTGCCTTGCATGTTTGAAGTACTGGGTTCAATCCTCAGCACCACATAAAAATAAATAAAGATATTATGGCCATCTACAATTAAAAAAAATTTAAAAAAAAAAAAAATGGTGTATATGTATGTGTGTGTGAAATATCATTAGTTTTTGTTTTTGTTTTTATTTTTGGTTTTGGTATTAGGGATTGAACCCAGGGGCATTTAACCCAGAGTGTGTGTGTGTGTGTGTGTATGTATGTGTGTGTGTGTGTGTGTGTATGTATATATATATATATATATATATATATATATATATATATATATATATGAATATATTCTTTTCTATTTTCATTAGAAAAGTGAATGTGAACCAGTCTGTATTCACAAGGAAAGGATAAATGTATACTTTTATGATTTTGTCCCAGAATTATGTTAACTCTTTTATTCTCAGTCATAATGAGGTCCAAAGGGACCTGGATCATGTGCACATTCCATAGAATTTCACATTGGTCAACTCTGTTGATGCCATGGTGTTAAGTGAACCTGATACTAAGGAAATGGCATGTGCTCTGGGGTGCTGCTGAGACACATAGCTGTATGTGGTAGAAGATAACCCCTAAAAAAATGAAGGAGTCTGCCACATTGATGAAGTTTTTAAGAGTCCAGAGCTCTGTGGCATGCCAGGACAGCTCCCCTCTGGTAGAGGGCAAGTTACTGCACTTTGTGTCTTCTACCACTAAGAAAAAAGCACAGGGCTGGGGATGAAGCTCAATGGAGAACACTTACCTTGCATGTGCATGGCCCTGGGTTTGATACACAATGATGTAAGAAAAAAAAAATGAAAAAGAAGGGCTGATGATGTAGCTCAGTGGTAGTGCACTTGCCTAGCATGTTCAAGGTTCTGGGTTCAATCCCTGCAGAAAGAAAGAGAAAGAAAAAAAGAAAGAAAGAAGAACACAGAGAGAAGAAAGCACAGAGCATAGTTGGCTACCTTATATTTTTTTAATATTATTTTTTTAATAATCAACACAACATCATTTATTTATTTTTATGTGGTGCTAAGGATCAAACCCAGTTTGTGCAAGGCAAGCGCTCTACCACTGAGCCACCCCAGCCTGCTACCTTGCATTTTGAAGGCAGTATATATCATACTGGGGGAATACCACTCTGATCTACTTATTAGGTGATGAGGAAGTGTACCATATTAAGTGAGACCCAGAAGAGAAAAGGGCTCTGTAATGTGTATTTGGATGACACGTATAAGAAATATGGCCACTGAACCAGGAGATTCTAGAGTACTAAATGTATCTGTAGATACCATGTGAAACATTTGGAAAACTCAAATATGAGAATTATTATCTGGTGCCGTGGCACATGCCTATAATCCCAGCTACCTCCGAGGCTGAGTGGGGAGAAATGAGTTCCAGGCCAACCTGCACAACTTACAGAGACCCTGTCTCAAAATAAAATAAAAAGGGACTGAGAGTATATAGCTCAGTGGTAAAGCATTTGCCTAGCATGCATGTGGCCCTGGGTTTGATCCCCAGTAAAAAAACATACATACGCACACACAAATATGAGAGTTCTAGACTAGAAGGGTTCTAGGGCGTACTATTGGGACCTGGAAAAAACAATGAGATTATGAGACATCATGTGATCATGAAATTAAAGCTGCCTATCATCGTGAAGTGGGCTTCCCCACCATCCCTAAACTTTAGTACTGGAAAGAAAGCTATGGGGGCCCTACCACTGAGCTATATCCTCATCCTTCATTTATTTACTTAATTTTCATTTTGAGACAGAGTCTCCCTAAGTTGCTTAGAGCCTTGCTATGTTGCTGAGGCTGACCTCAAAGTTGCAATCCTCCTGCCTCAGGCTCCCGAGCTGCTGGGATTACAGGTATGCACTACTGCATGTGGCAATGAGCTGGGTTTTGTTAAACCTACTCAGTCATAATATCAAATATACAGCAGCATTCAACCATAAAACAGAAATGGTACACATGGAACTGGCTCAAAAAGCACAAATAGGTTGTATGAACACATAGTCCAGGCTGACGCATCACCCTTTATTCTTACACAGACATTTTTCCTTTGGCTCATACAAACAGGTTCATGAAGCATGCCTAAGACCAGTTGGTAGAAGAAAAATTCCACTTGAGCTGAAGGATAAGGGAAATAGATCCCTCAGTGGCCAGAACTTCAGATGGGCTTCCTGGTTATCTACTTTGAGTGAAGAGAAAAATTGCCCAAAAGGGTATACACAGCTCAAAGCAGTGGCAAAGGGTCTGTTTGGTCAGAGAGGGGCCTGGAAAGAACAAAACTAAAGAAATCATGGAGGAGGTCTAAAAAAAGAAGCATGTAAGCAGATCAGTGATTGGGCAAGAAGTGCCCATTAACGAGCACCAGAGCATCCACTGCAGATGAAGCACTAAGCAACCAAGGGACAGGAAGTCAACCAGAAGATGTCAGCTAGCTTCTATCACCAGCCACACCAGTCCTTGCACAATCGGCTTGAGAACAGAATAGCCATGGTGGCAGGGGCCAGGGCTATGCATGATCAACAGCATGGGCTCCCTCACTTCGGCTAACCTAGTTGCTGCTGCTACCACATGTACAGCCAACACTAACAGCAAAGCTGAGCCCTCCATACAGTACAAGCCCTGGAGAAAATCAACAAGCTACTTGGTGGCAAAATGATTTTATCCAGCCCCTTTCATCCTGGAAGGAGCAGCAATTCATTTGGGCTTGATTGTATTTATCATGGGCTCAAGACCAGCTGTAGCAGTCAGTGTTGGTCCACTAACCCAAAAATCCCATCAGCCAGAATCCTGGAGGACCAGCAGCCAGATGGGATGACATTACCATGAGAAGCAATTGGAGCTGAGTGGTACAAATGTTAGACTGTACCAGATGCTCTTGGTGTATTCCTATATCCCCTTCCCAGGCTGGCAAGCCAATGTTGGCTGCTAGTAGCTTAGCTTACGTCTGTGCTCTTCCCAAGGGGTTTGCTTTTGGCTGAAGGGAGCTCCCCAAGCCAGATGCAACTAGAAGGTTAATGCATTCCCCACCTCATGAATACACTGGGGCTACTGAATGACTGATGCAGAGGTGTAGGCGTAGCCCCCTTGCTTTGGGGTAGGCTCAAACATTTGTGTTCCCCCTTTCACAGTGCAAGAGGCAGTGTCAGTCACAGATTGCATTTTCAGCCTTTCTTTCAGCCAGATGGGGAAACACGAATAATTTTCACCCACAAAATATGTATTCTCTTAAGACCAAGAGGACCAAGAAGGCTTCTGTCTACCTACATGGGGAGAGGGATATGGAAACCCTAAATATGGAAACTCAGTGGAGTTTAGAGTGGGAAACTTGAGTATCCAAATCACTGTGTGGAAGGCTACCACCAGTAAGGAACACCCATGCTGTTAAATGAGCAGGAAATAAACTGTGTTTAGTCAATAAAGTTTGGGAGTTGTTTTGTTACAGCGGCTGATATTATTCTAGTATACTCCACCTGTGAAATTTAATGGAATTCCTCATGTAACAGGAAGTTAAAGTGGATGCTTCCAAAGGTCCCTCAAGAAACAGATCTCTGGTATATTTCCTCTGAAAAAATGACTAAATTGTTTATGTGCTAATTCTGCTCAAAGTTTATATTGCCAAATAGTGTACCTAATTACCCAATAGTAAACATGGTAGAGTTAAAGGCAAGAGGACCTGGATTCCAATTCTGGTTCCTCTACTAGCCTGTTTTAGGGTCTGTAACAAATAATTACATTGCAGAGCTTCACTTATTTCATTTCACTGTCTTACATTTCATTGCAAAATGTGAAATGTAAGAGGGGACAATGTGACCTCTCTACCTTACACTTGCTGGTTTCCTGTATTGTATTAAAATATCTTTAAGAAATGTACAGTAAGAATTCTTTATAGCTGGGAGGAACAGGAGCACAGAGCTTGACTACGCTAATTAGTATACCAAGCTGACCCTATAATAAATAAACCCTTTGGTCGCTGAGTATCTTTTATTGTTGGGCTTTCAAATTTGGAGTCAAATACACTAGGTTCTTTGCTTTTGGTACTTGACACAGTCAAGCTGACTCAAACTGCTCAAATACTCCATTCAAGTAAAGCAGTGATTAGGGATGATTCATGTTTCATTGGAACTTGGGCCAAGAAAGCCTAGAGGGAAACGGCTGTGTTTGGCAAGAAAGGAACGCTCCAGGCCACTTGGCCATGACTGTGTCAGTGACACATGGCCCAACCCGAGAATGAACGCAACATTAAGCTGATTGAAGTTTTCTTTCCTTTGTAAACAGGCATGGCTGTATTCCAATAAAATTTTATTTACATATTTCAGTAATCATTTTTTAAAATTAACAAACCTAAAGAAATTAACTTAGAAGACACAAGATTATTAAAGAAAAAATTTCCCAAGCTACCATAGATGAATCTATTTTCTTGGTAGATAGAAAGTCTTTGGATGGTCTGTCTCTCTGAATCACATAGACTTTTGTATGGAGTAGAACATTTAATCACTTGGTGCTTGTGTAAAAAAGCTAGGCCAAATGCAGATAATGGAAGGATTGGGAAGTATCTGTGGCTTTCTTTGATCTTTTTCTGGAATATCTATGTGCTACCTGTTATATAACATGCATGTTTTCAACGGGGAGACTTTCCACACAGGTGAGGATGCTGAGCAATCCTGGGAGACTAGAGGAGCTACTGGATTCATTTTTGACTGTTGGATCATGCCTCCCTGGACAGCTATGAAAGTCCTTGTCGAATTCAGCCATGATCAACATCCCATGAAGCATTTAAAGAGCCAGAAAAGGCAAATGATTGCAGCCGTGTGTGTGTGTGTGTGTGTGTGTGTGTGTGTGTGTGTGTGTAGATTGAACCCAGGGCCTTATGCAAGCTAGGCAAATGTGCTACTCCTAAGCGACAGCCTCAACAGATCTTCAACCTCTTTACCAAGCATTTTGCTGGGTTCAACTCATGCAACCTGGCTCCCCAATATTGAGGTGTTTTATTCCTTGTTCTCTTATTTCTAGGATAAAGGGAACAACTATTCTCTCAATCAGGCAATTTTCTCTTTATAGATAAATACATCAACCCCTGGAGGAAACATGGAAGGATCAGAGTTCTGGTTTCATAAGGAACCAACAGCATCAAGGACATGCTATTAAGGAATGACTATTGTATCACTCTCTGTCTCTCCTTGTTTACTTTCTATAATCCATTGAATCCAAGCACTTGTCCCAGAGTGATGGAGTGGTGGCCAGGGCAGACTCAAGCACACAGGGGCCCAGCCACATCTTGACTACCTGCTCCTGTCCCTAGCCAAAGGCAAGCCATTACCGCAGGCTCTGTGCATCTACATGGGCCACCATGCTGACTTGGGCCTGAGGTGCAATGAGCCATCATTGAAGCAAGACAGAGTTAACTGACCTGTCCCACAAGGCAGCCCAGCCCAGCCTGGTAGAGACACCTGCTCCACATAGTGCTGCAGCCCGGAACCCCCAATCATCTACAATCTGAGGATGGGTGTGGGGGCGGGGCAGACCTGAATGAGATTGCAGAGCTAACCAATAGCATTGGTACTTTGCCAAACCCTGATTAGCATAAATTGGGACCAATAGTGTCAACCCAAGTGCTATATAAATCCCTAGACTAACATATTCATTCAGCAACCCCTATGGGGGATCTCCTCTTGTACCTGCAAGTTGTTTCTGTTCTTCACACTAGAATAAATGCTACTCCTTTCAATCTTGCCTTCTCTTTTCCTAGATTTGTGAAACAAGAAGCTGGAAAGAAGTTGATGGTGAGCTGCTGGAGTCTATTGCAACACTGGAGAGCACAGCCCCCCATTTAGAGCTGCAATACTGAGAGCTGCCAAATGCCATTCAGTGACAGTGGAGAAAAATCGGGCTTTGCCAGCTTCAACTCTCTGAGTTGACACCTAGAATCTGACACTGACAGGCATCCCCTGCTGTGATTAGCTGCTTACACTAAAAAACAGGCTTTCTTGGCTTCAGAGGCCAGCAACTTACTCAGCAACTTACTCCAGCCACCAGTACAAGCAGAAAATCAAGTTTCATCTCAAACTCCATTTTCACCATCACTTGCCAACTTATATCCGTTCAGCATACCCAGGGGTTTCCATAGCATTCCTTTCTGAAAACATCACTATTACTTCAGCCTCCTCACGGACACCATGACACTGCTCTGATATGTGTAATCCCCATGCATCTGCCATACCAGTAGACTAAGCAATTTAGACCCATTTCCCAGGATTTTATTTCCTGATCATTTCTCCTCAATGTTTCCCAACTCCATATGTAATTAAGTATAACCTTACCCCGAAATCTCTTAAAAGGAGGCTAAACTTGCATTTTCTAGCATTAGTTTCTCAGTACCAATTTCACACACCTACCTGGAAGAGCTTAAGCTTTTTTAACACATATGCCTTTCTTCGTTTTATGCCTTTTACCCTAAAGGGTACAATTCAGGATCCAATCAATCACGGTTATGTGACAGGCACTGTTTGAGGGTTAAGACACAGAAATGAAGGCAATGTGGACACAGCACATTTTCGTAGAGAAAACTGGGGGCAGGAATAAGGAGGGAAGATATTAAGCAAGTAAATAAGCAACATATATAGATGCCATGTGAAATGTGAGCTTCAGAGAAAAATAGAGTAAGAAGAAGAACAGAGAGTATCAGATGTGGTTGGAGAGGGAAGTGAAATTTGAAGTAGAGTAATTCAAGAGGGTCCAACTAAATGGGTGACATTTGAGCAAAATCCTGAAAGAAGTAAAGAAATGAGCTTGTGATTTTTTTAAATATACTTATTTTTTAGTTGTAGTTGGACACAATACCTTTATTTTATTTTATTTTATTTTTTAGTTCTGTAGGTCAGATAAAGTAATTTAATAAATAATATTCCAAATATATTTATAATAAAATTATGAAATAAAGTGTCAGGAATGGGCAACTAATAATAAAGTTTTTATACAGAAGAAGGGCATCATTAGCTGTTCAAATTTATGTCCTTGCTGAAATGTTCTCCACTTGGTCGGCCTGAGAATGGTTAAGGAACCACTCTGTCCACTCTTTTTTTTTTTAAATATTTATTTATTTTTTTAGTTCTCGGCGGACACAA
Organism: Marmota flaviventris; assembly: GCF_047511675.1. Taxonomy (NCBI): domain Eukaryota; kingdom Metazoa; phylum Chordata; class Mammalia; order Rodentia; family Sciuridae; genus Marmota; species Marmota flaviventris. Next base: position 56,512,010 of record NC_092502.1, read on the forward strand.
CATCTTTGTTTGTATGTGGTGCTGAGGATCGAACCCGGGCCGCACGCATGACAGGCGAGCGCGCTACCACTTGAGCCACAGCCCCAGCCCTGTCCACTCTTAGTTTCCCAGAAAGAGGTCCATCCAAGCCAAGCCCTAACACAGTCCACACTAAGGTCCATACCAGATCACCCACCCTGGCTGACCAAGAATTTTTCCTCTTTCCCTTTTTGCTTCTCCTCTGCCCACAACCTCTTATTTCATCTCAAACACAACTACTGTAAGACGTTTTATTTAATTGGAAAAATCTGAATAAAGAACCAAATTTCGTTCCCTTGAAGAAAACATTACCACAGCTTAAATAAATTGGGAAGAGGGGGGATAGGAGTGCACTGTCCATACTGGCTCTTTAACTGTCTTACCTGACTCTGAGGCCCTATCAGATGGGAATCACAGGTGTCCAAGAGAATTCTGCTAGGCCTTCTAATATGGCCTTGAGAGCAGCTGTTAACATCTGCTTCTGGCCCACAGACTGCTGAAATCCTGAGAGCTGCCATTATAAAAACGTGTGAATAAACAGAATGCACAAGGACTAGATTGGTGTTTTCAGCTAGTTACAGGCAGTAACACTTCAACTAGGAAGGAAAATATATAATTTATCAAAAAATAGTTCTAATATATAGAAAAACATCTCGATCCTCTGGGGCCAAGACCTGCCTCTTATTTACATTCACATTGAGTGAACCAAGTAACTGGCTAGGGAACAGTGAGGCAAGGCCTCCTTTGTGGGGTATGCCAGTCACCTACTGTGTAATCAGATGAAGAAAAAACAGAAGGTCATTTGCTCATTTTTTGAGAGGACAGGGGAATCACTGGAGGCAAGAGACAAGACTTATATTAGTTTCAATTCCTTATAAGCCCTAAAATAGAATTTGAAATCTTGGACCAATGTCCTGTGTCCATGAGAATCAAGGTTAAACAAGTTACTGATCAGAATGGTTTGTTGCCATGCTACCAACATGTCATATTCTTTTGCATTTTTTTCCCCCCTCAAAATCCAGGTGGTTAAGGGATTGGTTGGAGAAAGTACCAAAGAACTAAAGTAAAAAGGGTCATACAGAGAGGACACTACACCAGCTTCTTGGCCTCAAAGAAGCTCTTGAGATGACACATCTGCCAAATGCCAGTAAGGATAAGGATGACTGTCTGAGCGATGGACCACCACAGGACCCTCTGGTTGGTACTCTCACTGGTCAGACGGAAGCGTTCTTCACGATACCTCTGGTAATCCTGCTCCTTCTGGATCTGTTCCACTTGATCAAGCAACTGGCGAGCACCGAGCTGCAGTTCCGTCAGCTTATCCTTAGCTGCAGTCTCAGGGTAGTTGTTGGCATGCTCCCCGACCTGGATGTCTAGGTGCACACGCAGTTTGCCACCGGTGAAGAGGGCCATTCTAGTGGAATTGGAGTGCAGACAAATCTGATGTTCACCGGGGGTGTGGGAGGTGAACGTGAAACGGCCCTCGGAGCCATACTGTCGGGACAGTACCACCTTACCGTCGGGGGTCCTTCACCTTCACATGCATGCCCCAGCCAGGGGTCGAGGGAAGGAAAACCTCCTTCTGCTTGTCCCACATCTGGGTTCGATAGTTGCCTGGCCAAGCTCGGGAGGAGGGGCACTTCCGAGGGCCGGGCGAAAACAAAGGGCCTCTCCACCCTCAGCCCACCTGACTGATGACCATGGTCTCGTCGGGGATTTCCTCTATGAAGCAACGCTTCTCCGTCTCGCCGATGTGGAAGTAGAGCCCCTGGGAGCCGGCAGCACACATCACGAGCAACAGCAAGGCCGGTCGCCCCATAGCCGGCAGGCCTCTACCCACGACACCTCCCTTTATTTTATTTATTTATTTTTTATGCAGTACTGAGGATGGAACCCAGGGCCTCGCACGTGCCAGGTGAGTGCTCTACCGCTGAGCCATAACCCTAGCCCCGAGCTTGTAATTTCTGAGGGACACATTCCAGAAAGAGGCACAAAATAAGCAAAGTCCTGGAGTCATGAGTTTGCAATATTCAAGTGATAAATAACAAGAAGAAGCCAGGTGCGATGGCACATGCCTGTAATCCCCGCAGCTCCTCAGGAGGCTGAGGCAGGAGGATCATGAGTTCAAAGCCAGCCTCAGCAATGGCGATGCACTAAGCAATTCAGTGAGACCCTGTCCTTAAACAAAATACAAAATAGGGCTGGGGATGTGGCTCAGTGGTAGAGTGCCCCTGAGTTCAATCCCTGGTACCAACCCTTCTCTGCACCCCACAAAAAAAAAAAAAAAAAAAAAAAAAAACAAGGAAGCAGAGCAGACCAGGCAATATGCAGTGGGAGACACAGTTGGAGGGTCCAGAGGAGCAGAAGACTTTATGAGGACTTCAGATGAGGAGACTCAGTAGGATCTTGATCATAAGAGTGCTAAAATAGGGCTGGAGATGTGGCTCAAGCGGTATTGCGCTTGCCTGGCATGCGTGCAGCCCGGGTTCAATCCTCAGCACCACATACAAATAAAGATGTGTCTACTGAAAACTAAAAAATAAACATTAAAATTCTCTCTCTCTCTTAAAAAAAAAAAAGCGCTCTCTGACTGATTGAGAGTGAAATATGAAAAGGCCAGAGCAGAAGAAGGAAAAACCATGTAGGAGCCTCTACAATAACCAGTGATATTGATGATGGCTTGGACTGGTTTGGGGGGAAGCTATGAAAAGAAGTCAAATTCCAGGAATATTTTAAGGTAGAGCTGGGCTGTGTGCAACCCTCAGTGGTAGAGTGTATGTTTAATGTTAAGGAGGTCCCAGGTTCAATCTCCAACACCAAAAAACAAAAAGGTAAAGTTGACTAGACAGACTGATAAGTTAAATAAAGGATCTGAGACAAAAAGAGTTAATCCAAGGCTGTCCTTTAGCAAACAGAAAGATCAAATTAGATGAGGAGAGAAGCAAGTTTTAGAGGGTGGAACAGAGGGAAGATAGATAAGTTCTCAGCAATAAGATAGTTCTGATCTTATTCAAAGTTTAAATTGGGATGGTTCTTACTAGTACACCTTGAATTTTATCTTAAAGCTGTTTTCTTTATTACTATTATAACACAAATCCCATAAATCTCAGATGATTAATAAATTACATCTTAATTACATCTTAAAAATTAGCAAAGCAAGCTGAGTGTGGTGGTGAGCATCTCATGAGTAGTCCCAGCTACTTAGGAGGTTGAGGCAGGAGGATCGTAGTTCAAGGTCAGCCTAGGTAACTTAGCAAGACCCTGTCTGAAATTAATTAATTAATTATTAATTATAAATGAAAATGGCAAAAACTGCCCACAAAGTCTAAGTGCAAATTAAAAACTGAAAAAAAAAAATTGTAGTTTATATTATAAATCTAGGTTTTCTAAGATACAAAGAGTTCCTACAAATAGATAAGAAACAAGAACAACAACTCAATGGAAAAACGGACAATGAATCTGAATAAACAGTTCACACATGAACACACACAAAAAACAACTATGATGACTTTTAAATATAAGACATTCAATTGTCTCAACAGCAAGTTAAAACTATGATTAAATAATTTCTTCACTTATCAGATTGATAAAGATCAAAAAAAAGTAATTCAGGGCATTGGCTAAAGCATAGGAAAATAGCATTCTCATTTATCAGATTCTGTGGAGAACAATCTGGCAACATCTATCATTGTCATCATTATTATTTTTAGTGCCAGTGATTGAACCTGGTGCCTTGTGCATGCCAAACATGCACTCCACCACTGAACTACACCCCCAGCCCTTCTATCATTATTTTAAAGGCACGAACTTTTTGACCAGACAATTCAACTTCTAGCTAGTAAACAAGAGATATAATCACATATTTTTGAAAAGACACAAACATACCAGAAGTTATATGCTGAGAGCCATAGCCAAGTAGGAATGATGCATGGCATTTTTGGTTGAAAGGTGACGCCAGCAAGCCATTGAGATGATATGATTATGTTAAGATCTGCATTCAAATGGATATTAGACCCCTGCTGTCTGCCTAGGCCTGCTACTTTTTTTTTTTTTTTTTTTTTTTTTAGAATTTTAATCTTTATTTTTTAGTTTTTGGCGGACACAACATCTTTGTTTGTATGTGGCGCTGAGGATCGAACCTGGGCCACACACATGCCAGGCGAGCGCGCTACCGCTTGAGCCACATCCCCAGCTCCCGGCCTGCTTCTTTGGAGCTCTAGCGGGACTCCCGGAGAGTTCCCATTGGTTGGGGAAGTGCAGTAGGAGGGATTTCCGGAGGAGGGATTTGTCTGTTGGTGTAGTGTGTCCGGGGAGAACGCCGCGTGTGTGGCTCGGCATATTTCCCGGGAGGGTGCGTGGCATTGGCGGGAGTTTCAGAAATAAAGCTTGTTCCTGCTTGAGTGGCTCATGATTTTGTGCCCAGCCAGACTGCGGCAGTCATATATCATAGCATGGTATGTAATAACAAGAGACTGGAAACAGTGTATACATACCATAATAATAGACGGATACACATACAATAATAATAGAGTGATGGTTAGATAAATTGTGGTATATTCACTGTAAACATCCATTAAAAATAATAAGGCAGCTTTGCAAGATATAGTATTAGAAGACGGTTTATGTAGTAAGATATCATTTCTGTAAAAAATAATGAGAGAGAATATATGCATCTATGTTTATAATTACATGGCAAGTATATAGAGCTGACTGATAAACATGATTGAATCAAAAAAAATTTGGGTGGCTGGAGAATAAGGGTGAGAGGAGACTTTTTGCTAAATGCTTTAAACTGAGTTTTCGGGAAAAGACTTTGAAACAAAAATGAGTGCAGAAAATGAGTCTGGAAGTGAAACTGGTAGCTATGGGCTGGGAGAAGCTGACCCACGGTGCGGTTCCAGCAGAGCCTGATCTGCAGTCCCATGGAGAGCTCTGGAGTTGGGATTATCCTTCCACATTGTACCACATCGAAGAAAGGAAACCAGAGCTTTGTTCCCCCCAGCCCTGCAGGTAGTCATTTGCTTAGGGCTGCCTCTGACAAGATGTTGGGAAGGATGGCTGGGACATCTCAAGGCAATCCCCACTGACACTTCCTGCAGTAGCAGAAGGGGTTCCTGAGCCCTGAACAAGATCTGGGCAGAGTACCTTCAAAATTGTTCCAAAATTCCTAAATAGAATAGCTTGGGTGGGGTGGGCAAAGAGCCAGTACTCTGCCCTGAAGTCATAGAACGTGGGCACCAAAGCCCTCCTTGGAAAGGATTTTGGGGGCAAGCAGCATTCTCTTCTAATAGATTGCTTTCATTACCAACCAGCTGAGTGTTCTTTTGCTCAATTTTAGATGGAAATCACAAACGGGGATGGAGGTTTAGCTCAGTGGCAGAGCACTTGCCTAACATGTGTGAGGCACTGGGTTTAGCACCGCATAAAAATAAACAAATAAAAAAGGTTTGCTACCAAAAAAAAAATTTACAATGACATTGACAAAAAAAGAAAAATCACAAACAGGTAAGTAAAACCATCCTAACAAGGCTTTATTGGGGCTTATACTTGAGCATAAGGGAGACAGCACACCAGACAGGGTGCCCAGTCCAGCTCTCAGAGAAAGGCAGTAGTTTGTAGTCTGACTGAGGCTGGCACAGTCATTCTCACTGCTATTGCTCACAGCTGGGAAGTTTGCACTATTACCTGGTGGCCAGAACCAGGCATTCTGTGCATGCGTAAGCTGCAGGAGAGACCCTTAAAAAGCTTTAAGGGAGTCAGCACTGCGGTGCATGCCTGTAATTCAAGCAAGGCTGAGGCAGAAAGATCACAAGTTCGAGGTTAGCCTGGAGAATTTAGCAAGACCCAATCTCAAAATGAAGACATTAAAAACACTGGATAGTAGCTCAGTGGCAAAGCAACCCTGGGTTCAATTCCAAGCACAAAGAAAAAGAAGTGAAAAAAAAAAGTTTTAGCAGGTGACCTAAATAGGGCTTAAACTAGTTTTTCATCAAAGATAAACAACATGGTTGGGAAATCAGCCTTTTTTATTCTGACATAAGATTTACCTCCTAGTTCTCCTGTCTCATCTAAAGGGTCCTAACACTCCTTTAATGCCCTTATGTTCCCTCAGGAGATAGAGGAAAGAAAGGGAAGCGAAGTAACTATGCCTCGAGAAAATCATTTCCCAATCTATTTTAAATGACACATTTATTCTTCCAGTCTAATTTTAGAGAGATTCTTAGCAACATCTAATCTGAATCTATTATGTTTTAAACTAAAACATATCCTTATATTTCGATATTCTTATATTTTGCATATTTTTTCTTTCTTAATTATAACATTTTATAATTCACATATTAACTAGATTCTTGGAGGGAAGGGGGAGAGTTTTAAAAAGACTTAAGAAGCCGAGCACAGTGATACAGACCTGATATCCCAGCTCCTAGGGAGGCTAAGGCAGGAGGATCACAAGTTCAAAGCCAGTCTCAACAATTTAGCAAGGCTCTAAGCAATTATTTAGCAAGACCCTGTCTTAAAACAAAAAGAAAGAAATGGACTGGGGATATGGCTCAGTGGTTGATTGCCCCTGGGTTCAATCCCTGGTATCAAATAAAATAAGTAAAAAATGAAAAAAAAAAAAAAAAAACTTGGGGGCTAGGGATATAGTTCAGTTGGATAGAGTGCTTGCCTCACATGCACAAGGCCCTGGGTTCAATCCCCAGCACCCCCCCCAAAAAAAAAAAAACCTTAAGAAGCCAGGCATGATGGTGGTGTGTGCTTTTAGCCCCAGCTACTCAGGGGGCTAAGGTAAGAAAATCACTTGAGTTTAACAGTAGCCTGGGCAACATAGTGAAACCCCATTTCACAAAATAATAATAATAAAGTAGTTTTAAGAGACAAAGAAAATGGCAGTGACTTATTTGAGTCCTGAGGCAAAGACAACAAACAAAGACAAAACAAAATAACACAATTGTAAATTAATATTTTTGAAACAATCAAAGGAATCAAGGGAAATTTGGATTTGTACTAACTACTGTGATAGTTTGGATCTGGAATGCGTTCTAAAGGCTTGCTCCTCAGCCAGATGTTATTGGAAGGTTGTGGAAGCTTTAGGAAGTGGGCCTTAAGGAGGTTTTAGGTTATTGGGAGTGTGTCCTTAAGGGTGTTAGGAAGAAGGTAGTCATGAGCAGTGGAGGAAAAAGGGAGGTGATCGGGGTTCACAGAGCAGTCAAGCCTTAAGTCAGTGGTTGTGTCAGAGACTCAGGGAGCTGACCCCTGCTGCAGTTAACTGTTAAACTAATGTATTGAACAAAATAGGACACCTTAACAGTGATGGGGTCATGGGACCAAGCCATGGGGTTTGACCAAGTCAGAAATACAAAACAAGGTTTGACCCAACCTGGCCTTAGTGCCACATGCTGACCAACCGTAACCTGAGTTATATTATGATCTCACTGTAATTGTGGTTTGGAGATCACATGGGTAGCAGTCTCTAAGACTCTAATGTAATCAACCTGTCCATCCAGGATATGAATGGAGGCAATCAGGGGCATGGAGGAGCTAAGGGAAAAGAAATGATCAGCTCCTTCTATGTCTTTAGTAAAACTCCGCAGAAGACAGGGTGGACAGTACCAATCTCTTCTAGAGATGGTTTGCTCTCCTTCACTTTGCTTATATGGCAATGTACCATCTTTTGCTTCAATAAAATCTTCAATAAAATTTCTACATCTTGCTCAAAATTTTCTCTCACAAAGAACTGAGGATTCTCACCCACATCTCTGGTAATAAAGAGCATTGTGGGACCCAATGACTTTCTTTCTTTTCACTCTGGCCACCATGAAGTGAGCAACTTGCTCTATCCTGTACTCTTCATCATGATATTCTGCCTCACTGTAGGCCCAAAAGCAGTGGGGCCAAATGACCATGGGCCAAAATAAACCTTTTTGCTTTATAATATTATTTATCTCAGATATTTGTTATAGTAATAGAAAGCTGACTAACATGGATTCCAAGAAACTACTGTCCATTTTATTATATACAATTTTAAATTATTTATTAACATTTCATGTCAATGTATTTTTGAGTAAAATACTATAAAGTCTGAAATCCGTTTAAAAACTCCTGCTAAGCTGGGTATAGTGGTCTGCATCTAGTATCCGAGATACTCAGAAGGCTGAAGCATGAGACTCACTTGAGCCCTGGGGTTTAAGACCTGCCTGAGCAATGTAGTGAGACCCCCATCTCAAAACACACACACACACACACACACACACACAAAATGACAAAAAAAATTCCATCTAAAAAAAGGGACAATAGAGGGATAAAACAATATTTGTAAAACCAGGCATAGTGGCACGTGCTAGTAATCCCAGCTACTCAGAAGGCTGAGATAAGAGTTCCTGCAAGGCTGTGGTGAGCCTGTGCAATTTAGTTAGACCTTGTCTCAAAAAAACAAAAATAAAAACAACAATATTGGTAAAATGTTAGTAATTGTCAAAGCTGTTCAAGAACTATGTAATGTTTTGAACAGCCAACAATAAAAAATTTAAAAAAAAAAAAAAGCTGTTGATGAAAGCATAAAGTTTAATATTCTGCATGCTCTATTTTTTTATATATACTTTTGAAAATTTACATGATGAAAATGTTAAAAATGCATATGTCTAGTGGAGTATACACATCCGCTATCATCTCCCTAAACAATATTGTAAAAAAGAAAGAAGGGGGCTGGGGCTGGGGATATAGCTCAGTTGGTAGAGGGCCTGCCTCACATGCATAAAACCTTGGGTTCAATCCCCAGCACAAAAAAAAAAGAAAAGAAAGAAAGAAGTCAGGCTCAGTGGTGCACACCTGTAATCCCAGCGTCTCAGGGGGCTGAGACAGAAGAATCCTGAATTTAAAGCCAGCCTCAGCAACTGGGAGGCGCTAAACAACTCAGTGAGACCCTATCTCTATAAATAAAATACAAAATAGGGCTGGGGATGTGGCTCAGTGGTCAAGTGCCCCTGAGTTCAATCCCCAGAACCACCCCCCCCCAAAAAAAAAAGAAAGAAAGGAAGGAAAGATGGAAGGAAGGAAGGAAGGAAACCAAAATCTACCCACATTCTGATTCTCCTTTATATTGATACAATTGGTGGGAACATCAAGCCTCAATTTTTGCACTCCAGTGGCTAAATTAATCTTAATGTCATTTTGGCACATTGCAATTTCCTATACATAACATTTCATAGATGAGACACTAGGCCAACAACTGTAGCCATGAAAAACATGATGAAAGAAAGCTTAGTGCTTCTCAGTCTGGGTCAGAGTAAAGACTCCTCATGTTCTTTTTATTCTTGGTGACACAGTCTGTTCACTGGCATAACTAATTGACCACCTGGACAGAATGAGCACCCACTCTATCCTGGTCTGTTTCTTCCCTGATCAAAACAAAACACTGTTTGAAGCTCATTTCTAAATCATTTCCAACAAAAATTATGTTGATATATTAAGACTTCTGTGCTGAGTTCAGATAAATTACTCTAATAAATGGAGCTTTTCAAACTTTTTTGGTCATTGAAGTTCTTTACATTCTAAAAAATATTGAAGATGTCAAAGGACTTTGTTGATGTGCTTTGCATCTATTCATATCCACTGTGCTATTGTTACCACTGTTTTACCAGTGACAAGTCCTTGCTTCCCCGAATGCTGAAGTATAACACCAGAGAAGCACGCCTAGGCAAGTGTAGAGTGGAAAGTGGAAGGCTTTATTAAAGGACAGCAGAAAGATTTCCTCCTTGAGGAAGAAGGGAACCTGAAAGGTGGAATCCGTGGAAGAGGGAGGTCTTCCCTTTTCTATAGCTAAGCTCTTCTTTCAGCTTTCCCACATTCCTATCCTTCATTCCCCTTTATCCTGCAGTGATAGAATGCAGGTGGGAAGTCCAAAAGGTGGGATCTCATGAACCTTAGTGTTAAATTTTTTTTTGCCATAATTTAGAAAAATGATGAACAGTTTAATTTTTTGATATTGTTAATCCATCTAGATTTTTATCTCAAGGTCAAATTCATTGTCATTGACAAATAAACCAGAGTTGACCAATTTGTTGGCAACACTACAGCTTTGCAAATTACAGGGACTGATACACAAACATCACATAATTTTATACAGATGCTGTTGTGAAAGAAGTATCTGAAGTGACCTTCAAATTAACCAAATATTATTTTGAATGTCTCATTGTTGTTTTGCTTACCACATGAATTAACCTTTTCATATATTTTCTCTGAAGTGTTCATCCAGTTATTCTCTGAACAGATGGTCCCCTAAAGTTACCTCATTCAGAATAGGGTAATTAACATTATGACACAAAATGCCATCCTATCTTCTGAATGAAATGCTACAAAATTCTGCAGAAGGTTGAGGATGCTGCTCAGTGGTAGAGTACTTACCTAGCATGTGTGAGGCCCTGGGTTGGATCCCTAACACACATCACACACACACACACACACACACACACACACACACACACACACACACACCCAATCCTGCAGATGAGCTGAACTTAAAGTATTTTCAACTAGGTTGTGCTTAAAATAGAGAAAAAGAGGCCTGATCTTAGGTAGAGCATAGAACAATAATTGAAGTTGTTTCTGTATTTCCAGTTAGTAAAGGAGGAATTTTCAGAGCTTACTGGCCATCCAACTACCTGAAGTTTTTAGTGATAAGTCCCAAGTGAATATGTGAGAGTTTTCCAGGGCCTGATATTTCTGCACAAAACTTTTGGATGACAAGAACAGCTGTGAAGCATTTACTGCTTTGATATATTAAATTTCTAGTTTCAAGTCAGATGTTTGGAAATTGCATTATATCTTTACGACCTGGAGTTTAGTCTAGTCTAGATTAGCATCTATACAGTGACAGTCAGCAGAGATATGCCCCATCCTGAAGTATGTTTTGGAAATTTGCATCTGCTCATGTTTCTTGGATATTCTTGTCTCTATGCTTCCCAGTCTGCAAGACTCTAGTTCACTGTGTAGTCTTGAATCTTATCCAAAATTCATAACGAACTCTTAAGACTAATAAACATTCCCTGAATTCACTGGGTATCTGTGACTTGCTTGAGGCTGAGGATACACGGCCCAGGGCCCCTTTCCATTTGGCAGTTCTCCAATGTGACACCTCTCTCATATTTTATTTTCCTTACAAAGGAGAAGAGCCAATAGTCAGCTGTCTAAGCTGACATCTGACTAATGAATGAAATGCCAGTCTGCAGTGTTTTGCAATTATCCTCAGTATTTAAGTATTCTCTTGATTTCTCCTTTGATTTGTTTATACTCTCTATGGTGTCTTTGTTTTCTAGTTCATTAATTTGTATTGTTATTTTAAGCATTTGACTCTTTTTCTTACTGTAACTTCTTATATGGATATTTAGTTCATTTGTGGTTAGTATTTCTTATTTTTTAACATATACATACTAAGGCTATTGGTTCTAGAATCCTGTCTCAATTGCATCTGACAAGTGTTGGGGCTCTCATTGTTGTAAAGTTCAAAATAAAGACGAATTTACATTTTTATTCTTTTATTCATTGTCTGATTTAAAAGACATTTTAAATATTCCAAAAATATATGAAAATTGGCTACCCAATTTATTATTTTCTAATAAAAAATATATACATATATATTTCAAACATAATATATTTTTTTCTTTCCTTTCTTGGTACTGGGGATTGAACCCAGGGGTACTGTACCACTGAGCTGTATTCCAAGTACTTATTTTTTGTTTTGAGACAGCATCTCCCCAAGTTGCCTGAGGCTGGCCTCAAATTTGGTTACTTCTGGCCTCAGCCTCATGTGAAGCTGGGATTACAGGTGTGTGTCATGTCATCCAACTTGAAATTGAACTTTGTTAAGATGTGCTGGTGGGTCAATTCTGTAAATGTTCTGTTATGCTTGAATTCAGGGCCCCCAAAAGACCACCAGAGACCAAGATGTAAACAGCAAAGAGGTGTTTATTGCGAGCTAGCTCGGTCTTCCATGCGCACACACAGCAACTGGTGATGCTGAGAGGCCCCGAGCCCAGTGTTTGCAGCAGTTTTATACATTCTTTGGAGAAGGCAGGGACCCCCACATACATCATAGCATCTCTTAGCAAATCATCACACACCGCGGGAAAATCAAATAACAACTCTAAAACATGATTAGCACATTCACTGGTGGGAACAAGTTGGGTAGGGGTGATTGGTTACTACAAGAGGGGGATTCATTTGAACTGATTGGTTTAAGCCAAGAGAGGTGTTCGTGCTGAACTACATGGTTTCCCAACATGTTATCAACCACCATAAACTACTAGGAGGGTCAACTGGCATCCCAGGTATTTCCCTGTCTCATGCTGATTGGTGGCTGCTAGGGGGTTACTATGGGTCTCCACCTAGCCTGACTGAGTCAGGGACACCTGTCGCAGCAGATCTCTCCTGTTATTTGTAGATAAACCACTTAGCAGGGTAGGAATGTGCCTAGGAGTGCTCTGTGGGTCTTTCCAAGGACAAAGGTCATGTCCCTTCCTTGGACAGGCTTTGCTCTGAGATAGAGGCTGGTTTTTCAGTTCCATGTGCTTTGAAAGAATGTGAGCTTTCTGAATGGTGCAGTGTTCTATACATGGCCATTTAATCTCTTTTTTTTTTTTTTTTAAGAGAGAGTAGGGGAGAGAGAGAGAGAATTTGTTAATATTTATTTATTTATTTTTAGTTCTCGGCAGACACAACATCTTTGTTTGTATGTGGTGCTGAGGATCGAACCCGGGCTGCACGCATGCCAGGCGAGCGCGCTACCGCTTGAGCCACATCCCCAGCCCAATGGCCATTTAATCTCACTTGTTAATGACATAATTTTTTTTTAATAGAAGTAAAAGTTCACATTTATTTAGATGTGGCTATATTCCATGGGAAAAAATTTAGCATCCAAAGTGCAAAGACAAAAATGACTGTGGTTTTTCTTGCCACATGAAATATTGACAGTCTTCCCTACAGCCTCATCTTATTTGTTAGCTGGGATGACAAACAGCAAACTAACCTTTAGAAATAGGAATCTACTGGACAAAAGGTGGGAGGGTGAGGCATCAGAATGAATTCAACTTTAAAACAACAAACTGGCTATGACCCCAATAAAACCCAAAGTCCAGCAAGTCGCCCATCAGAGATAAAAAGAAGTATCACATTCACAAGGTTGTGTCACTTCTCAAGACCTTAAGAACTAATCAATCCAAATTAAAGCTATGCATACTCCCATGACTAGTTCTGTCCTCAACCTATCCTATTTATGAAGGTTCCATGCTATAGTTTAATTCATAATGGGAAAAGGGAAATTGCAGGTTCTGAGAAGGAACCATCCTAAATTCTCTGACTAATCTTTTCTTTACCCTGTCCCGTCACTTCCTACCCATACCAAAGAGGCAGGGTTTCTGTCATTGTCTCATGGAGATGAGTTAAATAACACTAGAGAAAAGTCATTCCAGGAGCAGCATTTGGCTTCAAGCCAAAGAGATGCCTCCTGACCCCAAAAGAACCACAATTCCATATTTCTCCTTCAACCCCTATAGGGATCTCCCATCTGAAAGTTCCCAACAACAACCAGCACAAGGGGCTGATAAAATGTTACTGGAGGAGGAGAAGAGGGAGATATATATATATATATATATATATATATATATATATATATATATATATATTTTTTTTTTTTTTTTTTTAATAAAACCCTCATGCACAATTAAACTTGATTAAAAGCCTGGAGAATGCTAAAAGTAGTACAGGAGGCTGCAGAGCAGAGAGTACAGGTGTGCCCTTTCCTGCAGTTGGTAAATGCTGGGAAGTAACAGGCAGACGTGACTTCACTTGAGCATTGGAGAAGCAAAAAAGTTGCCTTGTCGTCCTAGGTTGGTGGCAGACTTGCTTTTGCTCCCAAATCTGGGAGTATTCTTGGTGAGGGTAGAGCGGACTCTTTGGGATAGGGAGCTGGATGAAGGAGTCTTGAGAAGCTGGTGCTCAGGAGTAGTCACGGGCCCCAGTAAGCTCACTTTAATATCTGGTGTCTGTGGTGTTGAAAAGGCATTTGAGTTTTCAATAACATGCAGGGGATCAATGTTCTCTTGCTCCACCATCATGAACTGACTCCAGTATTCCAGGGGCAGTGAAAGAAGGCGTTCTACCACCTTGGGTTGACGCTTGATGTCCTGTAACATTGTCACTGGGTCTGGACTGGGCACAGCATGGGCAACAATTGTAGGACCAAAGACTTTAGCCAGATTGGTAACATCCATTTTAGTGTTAGAACTCTGAGCCACTCTCTGCAAGTGAATCATGAGGAAGGCTAATGTGTCCCTGTTGGCCTGGGGTAGTTCACCAACAGCCTGGTACATGGCAGCTATGCTGTTATCTTCATCTGTGATTTCTGCTGCTTCCATAAAGGCTTTGTTTAGCCTAAAGGTTAGAAGGGGTTCTTTGAGGTTTCGAAGGAAGTCTTTTAGAAAGCTACAGATGGCATGGATATCATCCACTTTGCTGAGAAGGGGTACGGTTTTCACTCTGAGGAATTTCTCTTTCAGCTCTTTTACTGTCCGATCACAGCCTGAGATCCTATGCAAGCCAGTCTCAGTTAGCCCTCTCTGCTCAATTTCATTTACACAGTGGACAACAATAGAGGGAATCATTGGAGAAGTTTGGGACACAAAATCAGCCAGCATTCCCTCTCCAATCTTGACAGGTGTTCCTATCAGAGTAGGAATGCAGGGAAGGGGACAGCGGTCCCGACATTCTGGATGAGAAACCACTCGACAATCTCGACACTTCAGAGACAGCTTGCCAAATTTTATCCGTTTCCCACACGGAACACAGGATTCAGGTTTAATAACCGTCTTAGAGACAAAGTCATGCAGGCGCATCCCTCCGTTACTCTGTGGTGTGCCTGAACTCTCATTCTCGGTTCTTGGCTCCAGAGGTCTACTGCTCAGGGTGGAGTCACTGTTCCAAGGTTGTAAAGTACCTGTTTTCCTTCGGCTCCTTGTCAAATATGGCACAGTTTCAATAGTGGACACAGCTTCAATGGGCCCACCATCATTGGGAACAGTTACTGTAGTCTTTGCAACTATGGATTCATTTCCCTGGTCTACTGTGGAGCCAATGGAACGAGTTTTCTTTATAGGACCAGGGGGTCCATCAACAAACTGTCGGCTATTGGAGCGCCTCTTTTCTCTCTTCTTCAATTTGAAATTCTTCACCAAAGAAGAATCCCAATCCAGTGATTCATCAGTCTAATCAAAGCTGATATCTGATAAAATTGAACCAGATTCATCAATGGTTGACAGCCTTTTGTTCCCAGCATTGCCACTGGATGGTTGGCCTCTGTTGAGAAAAGCCAAAGCTGATTTTTGCTCCTCGCTTAGTTGAATGCTTCCAGATGTGTCACACATGAGCATCTCTCGAATCAGCTGAATCTGTCGTTCCAGGTTTTGACAGTCAGCCTCAGCTCGCTGTCTCCGTTTAATCTCTACATCCACTTGATTTCGTGCATGCTTTAGCTTAACATCCAGAGCACTACGCTCAGTTTCTGCTTTCATCAAAAGATCCTTGTATTTCCCCAGCTCATGGTCTGTTCTCTGCCATTTCTTCCGGAAATCCTCAAAGTCCTTTGCCAACTGGATGAATTGGAGTTCATTTCCTTCACTGAGAATCTCCACCCAGCGCACAAGCTGCTCAAACAGGTTCCGCAAATTCAGCATTGTGGTATCCATCTTTCTGCAATCCCAATGACTTCAGAGGCCAAGGCAGGAGAGCTGCAAGTTGGAGTCCAGCCTCAAGAATTTAGCAAGACATTGTCTCAAACGGGTCGGACACTCTCCTTCCTACAACAATCCAAAGCCAGACGCACCTAGTTTCAGTCCCCAAAACGCACCCCTCTAGGTCCACCCGGCCCCACCTGGGCGGCCCCACCTGGGCGGCCTTCCACTTCCCTCTGCGCCTCACCCAACGGCGAAGCTAATGACATAATTTAAACCTCAGTCATTTTTGTCTACTTCATCTATTAATTATTGAATGAGCTATGTAAAAATCCCCCCAAATGTTCATAAATTTATTAATTTCTCTTTGTCATTCTGTCAAATTTCACTCATATTTTGTTAGAAGTAGGCAGGTTTGGAATTTTTAGATCTTCTTGATGAATGAGTACTTTTATGATTCATGACTCTCTTTATCCCTGCTAATGATGTTCCCTTAAAGTCTAATTTGTGTGATATTAATGTAGCAGCACCAAATTCATTCTGTATTTAGAATTCAGATTAGGGATTTCTGTCATTTTATTTTCAAGTTCTGTATGTCAGGTTTTAAATGTGCCTCTTGTAAATAACATTTGCAGATATTAAAATTTTAATCTGAAAACTCTTTTCTATATTTCTATACTTTCTTTTATTTTTCTTTCTTTCTTTTTTTTTTTTTTAATTTTATTTTGAGATAGGGTCTCCCTAAATTGCTGAGATTGGCCTCCAATGGATATCCTCCTGCTTTACCTCCCTAGTTGCTAGAAGTACAAGCATGCACCAGGGTAAAGCTGGTAAAGTGCCCAGCTTTACCCTTATAATTTATTATGGCTCCTTTGCCTTCTATGATTTAGAAATTATACATGCTATTTATTTTTCTCATTGTTAATCCTTAAAATTAAAATATTCATTGCTGGACATAGTGTTGCATGCCTATAATCCCAGCTCCTTGCTTGGGTGACTTAGGTAGGAGGATTACAAGTTCAGGCCAGCCTGGGCAATTTATCAAGACCCTGTTCCAAAAATAAAATATTCATTTATTATTTGACAAAACAAACAAAAATAACAATTCTCTTCTCCTGAAAAATTTAAGAATCTCAGTGATTAAATTAAAAATTTGGATTGAAATTTTAATATCTCCATAAATTTTGTGTGTACTGCTGTCCTGTTACACATTAAGGTTGCCTAGTATTTGAGCATACCTCCCTTGAGCCAAGAGTTATACAGGAAGATTTATTCTCTTTGCAGGTTTGGGTAGAAGGGCCAATATTGTGAAATTGCTTGTAAGCCTAGTTTGACTGCATTAGAAAATGTGAAATTTGTTCAGGGTTTTTGTAGCCTTAACATATGATCAGCTTCCCATAGGTACTTGAAATGAAGGTTCATTTTAATGGAACACAATATACTACGTTTCAAAGATTCTAAGTCGCAATTTCCTTCTCTTGCATTTTAAAATCCCTGATGGAAATTCATCTTTCTATTTTGGCATCTTACAATTACTTTTGACCAGATGGCAATCATGATGTGGATTTTATTGCTGGCACATGAACAAACTTTTTGACTGTCCATGTTAGGTTTAATTGCTATTTTAAATGTGGTTGAAAAAAAATTACAGTATGTCTTGTATTGAAACTGAAAGTTATTGGGTATGCAGAAGGGCTTGGAAACAAAGCAGAAAAAGCATAAATGTGACATTTGTAAAGTAAATATTGTTACTAGAAGAATTACCATAATTGCACATTTTCTTGTGAAGAACAACCAGATTTGACAGAACCCTAAAAGATAAGGGTTCTGTTAAAAAAAAAAAGATAAAAAAGAACAATAATCTAGTAACTTAAGTGAAATTAGCTCTTAAGATATGTGCAAGAGAAAACCTGTTGCACACCAATCAAAGCACCTGAATTTAGGAGAAACTACAAAGTTCCTCAGAATAGATGAAATACAATTTATAACCAGCAGAGTACAGGGAGACTGCTTGATGTATTTCAAGGATTAAAATGCATTTTGGCAGTTTCACTGATATTTTCTCAGTGCCACATTTAAAATCGTATTATTTGACAATTGATAGTATCTTACTTTCAACAAAATGTGACCTATCAACCAGCCCTATCTTATTGTGTTCCTTGGCTGTCCATATCCTTATATCCTTTTCTGTTCTTTTTGTTTTGCTTACTTGATCTGTCTTGGATCCAGAGATGCAAAGTAAAATCTCTTAATATAAATCAACTCCTATCTCCTGTTGTTTCCATTCTTTGACTATTGCTACTGTGTATATCACAGGTATGCATATCCATACCTATCGTATTGCTATTATAAAGCATACCATTTAACATTATTAGTAGCCCTACTTGGTCTCATTTCCTGTTAATTTGATAGGAATTCCTTTTGCCTGATGCTAAGTTTGAAAACCCTGCTCTCTTTTTACTTACATCTAGTTTATTTTGTCCACTCTTTTATTTTTCAGCCTTTAAAAATCACTGTGTTTAAGCTGCTTTTCTTTTATACACCATAGTTCGTGTACTGTTATGGTTTGGATCTGGAAAGTCCTCCAAAGGCTCCTGTGTTGAAGGCTTCCTCCCAAAGGCAGCAATGCTTAGAGGTGGAGCTTAGAAAGAGATCAGATCTCTGGAGGGCTCTGACCTCAACAATGGATTAACCCATTGATGCACATAGCAGAGTGGACTGTGGGGAGTGGAACCTAGTTGAAGGGAGTGGGTCGATGTGGGTATGCCCTTGGGAATTATATCTTGTTCCTGGCCATTTTCTCCCCACCCACCACCCTAACCCCAGGCATCATGCTTCTGAATACCATGGGGTGAAAGTTTTCCTCTACCACACCTTTCTACTGTGATGTTTCCGCTTCCACTCGAGCTTAAAAGGAATGGAGCAAGCTGATCATGGACTAAAACTTCTGAAACTACAACCAAAATAAATTTTTACTCCACGTTGATTTTCTCAGGTATTTCATCACAGTGATGAAAAGCTAATTCATGTGCCAAGGGCAGAGTGTGTGTGTGTATGTGTGTGTGTGTATAGGCATGATGCCCATTCTATTTTGGCATCTTACAATTACTTTTCACCAGATGGCAATCATGATGTGGATTTTATTGCTGGCACATGAACAAACTTTTTGATTATCCATGTGAGATTTAATTGCTATTTTACAGTTAGATCCCCAGACCAAATTAAGAATCCACCAACAGAAAGAATCCATGTTATTCCTCATCTCCCATAATGTGAAATCCATAGTAATACCTAAAAGGGAAAATTTAAAAGGTGGTACAATAAGAATATTATTTAGAGCCAGGAGCTCTAGCGCACACCTATGATCCCAGCGGATCGGGAGGCTGAAACAGGAGGATCAAAAGTTCAAAGCCAGCCTCAGGAAAAAGCAAAGCGATAAACAATTCAGTGAGACCCTATCTGTAAATAAAATACAAAATAGGGCTGGGGATGTGGCTCAGTGTTCGAGTGCTCCTGCGTTCAATCTTGGTACCCGCCTACAAAAAAAAAGAATATTGTTTAGAGACATGGAGGTGAGCATCAAAAGAATGAGACAAAACAGTTTAAAGCACTGATGTGGGAAATGGGAAGTGGAAGTGGGATGTGGGTAGGGTGATCAGCTTCGGGGAGAAGTGGGGAACAACTTGGATTTTTTTTTTTCATTTGTTTGTATCAAAACTTGTAGAATTATTCAACTTTTAAAACTGTGTTTATGCTAGGCACTGTGGCTGCATACCTGTAATCCCAGCAGCAGATCGGGAGGCTAAGGCAGGAGGATCACAAGTTCAAAGCTAGACTCAGCAACTTAGCAAGATAAATAAAAGAAAAGAAAAGAAAGAAAGGGCTGGGGATGTAGGTCAATGGTGAAACGCCTCTGGATTCAATCCTTGCTACCAACAAAACAAAACAAAAAACCCAAATCTGTGTGTATATGTAAAAAAAAGAGGGGGATGATCAAGTGCTTGAATGCTGTCAAGAAAAACAGGCATGGTCATGCATGCCTATAATCCCAGTCACTTGGGAGGCTGAGGCAGGAGGATCACAGGTTTGAGGCAGCCTCAGCAATTTAGTGAGGCTCTAAGCAACTTAGTAAGATCCCATTTCAAAATAAAAAACAAAAAGGGCTGGTGAAGTAGGTTAGTGCCCCTAAATTCAATCCCCAAGACCAAAAGAAAGAAAAAAAAAAAAAAAGTCAGGCACAGTGGCACATGCCTGTAATCCCAGTGGTTTGGGAGCAGGAAGATAGCAAGTTCAAAGCCAACCTCAGTAATGGCAAGGTGCTAAGCAACTCAATGAGACCCTGTCTCTAAATAAAATACAAAATAGAGTTGGGGATGTGGCTCAGTGGTCCAGTGCCCTGAGTTCAATCCCTGGTGCGAAAGAAAGAAAAGAAGAGGGAATGGGAGGGGAGGGGAAGGGAAGGGAGGGGAGGGGAGGGAAAAGAAAAAAAAAGGAAGGAAGGAAGGAAGGGAGGGAAAAAATACACAGGGATCATCATGGGCTCAATGATTATCATTAAAAAGAATAATTTTATTCCACTTAAAATAGGTAGTGGTGGGGCTGGGATGGTGGCTCAGTGGAAGAGCACTTGTCTAGCATGTGTGAGGCACTGGGTTCGATTCTCAGCACCACATATAAATAAAATAGAGGTCCATTAAAAATGTTAAAAAAATAGATAGTGGTAATCATTAACAACCTTGAGCCAATATTATTTTTTCCCAAATGTTGTACATATTTAATTAAGCAAGTTATCCCTGTTTTTATGTGGTTTCCCTCATCTTAGGTATCTATAGAACTTAGAGAAACAACTCTTGTAGACAGTTTTAGTTTTTGTTATTATTGATTACAGGGTATCCATTGCCATTCTCTCTAAAGTCATTAGGTTATAGAAAACTTCAAAGGATAAATAATGTGTGATCTCCACTCCTTCCCACCCACCCTGTGCTCACTTGCACCTCCAGGGCCTCTCCCAGGGAACTGGATCTGAGTCATTCTTTGTATTAGGGGAAGGGTTCAATTATTAGCACACTGAAGTTATAAAGCACTGATCCAAGAGAAGACAGAAAGACACAATTAGATCCACAGACCACATTAAGAATCCACCAGCAGAAAGAAGAAAAAGGGAAGAGACCATATAGGAAGAAGTAAGCAGAGAAAAAAGATCCTGGGTAGGAACCAGGAAGCTGGGTCAGCCACAGGTCAGCTCCCAGAGGCCATTCAGTTTCTATCCATGTGAGGCAGTCCAGGGCTCTCTCTGCTGAGTTGCCTTGATAATTGCATTTGTCTGGTGACTCTTGTTCTCCCCGTGCAAAACCCAGAGCAGTCTGCATACCACACATTGCTTATATATCAGGAATGACAACCCCCTCTCTCAGCAAAAGTTTTTCCCACCAGTTCCCTGGGCTCAGCTGCTTTTCCCTGGTTTGATAGCTCTCACCTGAGCAAGTCTGGACCCGACCGAGTGGGTGTGATCTCCCAAGCCAGGTGGAGGGAGAAGGCACCTTGTTGCATTCACATCTGGGTTTGGGCCTGAGGAGAAGGCAGAACAAGGCCAGGAAGGGATGGGGGCGGGGTGGGGTGGGGTGGGGGGGAGGTGGCCTTTACCTCTCAGCTCACATTTCACATTCACAAACATTGCTTATCTTTGCCAACTCCACCTCCAGCAATTCTCCCCAGGAATGGGCCTCCAGTTAAGATAGAAAGCAAAGACCAGTCCTAGATGGAGCCCCATCTATCTGAACCTTGGTGAGTGAAATGGTAGTAGTTTTGTTGTTTTTTTACAGGGTAACTGATATCAAATTTTATTCTGGGGCTGGGGACGTGGCTCAAGCGGTAGCGCGCTCGCCTGGCATGTGTGCGGCCCGGGTTCGATTCTCAGCACCACATACAAACAAAGATGTTGTGTCCACCAAAAACTAAAAAATAAATATTAAAATTCTCTCTCTCTCACTCTCTCTTTAAAAAAAAAAAAAAAAAATTTATTCTGTTCTTCAGTATTTTTTTTTTCAAAACTCATTTTATTTCTCTAGTTTTAGAAAAATAAAATATTTCAAATATATAAACACCAAACTTGGCTGAAAGTATTCCTAACTCTTCCCTGTTTGTTGGATAAGGTTATGATCAACTCAAGTCTAAAGGTGATTTATTTTTTTCTTTTAATATTGGAAATTGAACCCAGGGCCTTCCACCTGCTAGATAGTTACTGTACCACTGAGCTACATCGCAGCTCTTTTTATTTTTTATTTTGAGACAAGGTCTGGCTAAGTAGTCAAGCCTGGACTCAAACTCAGAATCCTCCTGCCTCAGTCCTCTGAGTAGCCGGGATTTTAGGCATGTACCACCATGCCTGGCTCCAAATGTGATATAAAATACTTTCAATTCCAAAGAATGAATCAAGTATGAAGTAATTTGTTTTGGGCTAAGAAATTAGTTTCATTTGAGTTATTTGTTAAGATTTTCAAATGACCCCAATATGTTTTTGAAAACCTAGAATCTCACATATTTGTAAGAATTGGTCAAATTCTTCATCCTATGCCAGATATCTAAGCACTGGCAGTTCCAAGCACTATAATCTTAGATCTGCCACTCTTCTTGTGTAATATTGATTTCTTAGGTTTTAAGTACTTGTCTTAGATCACTTGAGCAAAAAGGCAACAATTTGCTGCTTTGAAAAATCCTATAATACTTCCTAAACATCACTAACACTTTAATTTTAATCTTTTTCAAACACATAAAGACTAGAAAGTGAATTATTCTTTAAATTTTAAGACTTAGGCTTTGTGATGTAGTCATTTCTCTGACAGTCTTCCAAATTTGTTCTTCAAGCTTAATATAAATACTCTATTTGTGGGGGTGTAGATCAGGAGTAGGGCACTCTCTGCAAGCATTCAATCCCCATCAAACACAGGCACAAAAATACTATATTTTCCCTAAGGCTTTGCAATATTAAGTCTTCAGAACTGGAATAGTAAAGATATTACAATAATTTTTTTAATTTTTTTTTAGAGAAAGAGAGAGAGAATTTTTTAATATTTATTTTTTAGTTTTCGGCGGACACATGGAATAGTAAAGATATTACAAAACTGAGTCTAAATTTTATGTGAAAACCAAAAAGTGCCTATAATTCTTGTAATGCCTTTATATTTGCATAGTAATACATATTTGCTAAATCTAGTGCACTCACTGATGTTTTTTAAAGATGCCTAATCATTCCTTTATGAAAAGATACAACTTGTGGCTGAAAACATTAGATTGTCTTGAATCTGGAAACGTGGATTTAATAATATTGAACAGACTATTCCTTCTGTTGCTAAAACATGCCTCGAAGGGTAGTCCAGCAGCTGCCTTGAGCAAAGTAGGAACAGAATTTA
Organism: Marmota flaviventris; assembly: GCF_047511675.1. Classification (NCBI taxonomy): domain Eukaryota; kingdom Metazoa; phylum Chordata; class Mammalia; order Rodentia; family Sciuridae; genus Marmota; species Marmota flaviventris. The sequence goes on from NC_092502.1 coordinate 56,535,159, forward strand.
GCAATACCTCATGTGAAAGGGATTTCAGGAACATAGCCAGTTCTATCAGTCCACACCCATTGTGAGGTTTTCTAAAAAAAAAAAAAAAAAAAAAATAGCCAATATGATCTTGTTCTGCATTAATAGAAAGACATAAATGATATGCACTCTCCCTGTGTCTAAAGGCAGAACATTCAATTCTGATTGTTGCAACTTACAAGAAAAAAAGACAACTGCAAGGGGTTTATGGAGAGAAATCAAGACACAAACTAACCTGAACATATTGAGCTTTGAAAGAATGTCTCATTTTAGGCTGGCCACCTTTAAATTTTTGAAGGATGATTTGTAAAAGATAGATTAGACTTAGCCTATGTTGTTTTGGCATGTAGAACCTAACCTAACCTAATAAAGGGTGAACTTTATAGGGAGTACAATTTAAGCTAATTTTCAATATACCATGTTCATGGTTTCTAAACACAGTTACTTCAAAAAATTGGCAAATCCTTGTTTTCAGAGCTGTTGAAACAGGCGGAATGACTCTTCAAGGAGATTTAAAGATCGGGTACATCTTTAATGAGATGATCTTTAAAGTCATCCACAATGTCCAATGTGAAGACACAGAATTTCAGAGCAACATGTAAATTCTCTCCAAACGATAACTGAGGTATTCTGCTCCCAGTTGTACATTCTCAGATTATCAGCAAGCTCAGTGTCTGTCCCCTGAGACCCTTCCTGATAGGACGGAAATCCTGTAAAGAGCATCTTCATTCCAAGCGGCAGTCAGTCCTGCTTGCTCATATCTCACTGCTGGAGCCACAGCTCAGAGGTCTACACCCTGCACCTCTCACTCCCCGCTTGGGGACAGCCACATTTAGGAGGGAAGGAGCTGCCATGATGTCCAAACTGAAATTGGGATAATAAAGAAATCCTCTGCTCCAATCTATTGTCACCATGCCATTGCTTGTGCTGTCCAAAATAACATGGACCCTCTCATGCTCTTGGCAATTCGGAAAATATATCGCCAAGCAAGGAAGAACAATATCCATTCTGGTATGGTCAGACACCAGGCCTGGATTTCCAGTTGGACAACCTTTTAGACTTGTTAAAACAAAAACTAAGCCAGGCAAGGTGGCACATATTTGTAACCCCAAATTCCTGGGAGTCTGAGGCAGGGGGATCACAGGTTTAAGGCCAGTCTAGGCAATTTAGTGCAATCCTGTCTAAAAATAAAAACTAAAAAGAGCTGGGGATGCAGCTCAGTGGAAAAGCACTTGTCTATCATGCACAAGGCCTTGGGTTCTATCCCCAGTGCCACAAAAAAATAGAAAAAGAAAAACTTTAAACAAGTTAAATTTAACAGAGTTTATTTGACCAAAGAAAGATTCATGAATCAGGCAGCTCAAAAACCAGAAGAGGGCTGGGCATTGTTGGGCACACCTGTAATCCTAGCGGCTCAGGAGGCTGAGGCAGGAGGATCATAAGTTCAAAGCTAGCCTCAGCAACTTGGTAAGACCTAAACAACTTATTGAGAGCCTATCTCAAAATGAAACTTTAAAAGGGGGTGTGTTGGGGAATGGCTCAGTGGTTAAGTGCCAATGGCTACTATCTCTGCTACCCACCACGCCCCACAAAAAAAAAAAAAAAAGGAAGAGGTTCAGAGAGTTTTGCTCTGCTCTAGCAGAGCAGCAGCAGCAAACACCAAAGCAAGGTGAAGAAATGACCTCATGGCTACAGCTAGGCAGTTGCCTTATTATGGCATCATTTGATTGGAGATCCCAAACTGTATCACCAGTCAGCTGGTTGGCTGCTTGTGATTGAGACTTATTTTTGCTTTTGTTGTTGTTGTTTTGTTTTATTTGTTTTTGGTGCCAGGGATTGAACCCAAGGGTGCTTAACCACTGAACTGAGTCACCTCCCCAGCCCTTTTTTATTTTGAGAGTGGGTCTCACTAAGTTGATTAGGGCCTCCCCAAGTTTCTGAGTCTGGCTTTGAACTTGCAATTCTCCTGCCTCATTCTCCAGAGCTGCTGGGATTACAGACCTGCTCTTGTTTTTTTTACCAGTTATAAAAAAATATTTCCAAATTGAGTTCCATCTTGCTTATATGAGCGCTCCCCATTCAGAGACACCACAGGCTAATGGCCTTCTTCTTGCTTTAACAGGCTCAATCACCAGCCAGACTCCCAGGTGCAAGCTAAATTTTAGCTTCTCTGTCCCTAAAGTTTATTCTCTTTACACTGCACTGGCCTGCTGGGAGAGAGATACAGCTAAGAATATGGTTAGACTCGATGATGCACATGAAGTTTCCCAGTAAAAAGGACACAGATTCCTGTATCACATTACCAAACCAAGTTAGGAAAATGGGAGCCACTTTTACCCAAATACTGGGTTTTTAAGGTTTTTTTTTTAATGAATTTTCCAGCCAACTAGGAAATTACTATTTAGTGGTTAGGAATGAGATTCTGGTGTGGGTCTGACTGGGCTCACATCCCAGTTATATTACTTTCTGAAGCCTCTGCTTCCTCTGTAAGGGTCATGATAGTACGGTAATGCCAGATTCGTGAGACCCCAATAGATCTCCAGGAGCCTAATCCGATGCAATCACACAAGAGTCTTTATTGCAAGCTGGAGCCTGGACTCAACCGTTTCCAAAGCAGCTGTCCCGAGGAGTGAGTCCAGGCTCCAGCTTACAATAAAGATTCCTGTGTGATTGCATCAGATTCAGCTCCTGGAGGTCTATTAGGGTCCCACGAATCTGGCATTACAGTACCTACCTCATTAGGCAGTTATGAGAATTAAAAGAAACAATCTGTTTAAGACCAAGGTGTAGAGAATAGAGAGCATTCAATAAATTCTGGCTTTTAATCAGATGTGTCCCAAGATCTATGGTAATTCTCACCTGCAACCTGAGAAGGCCTGAACAGATAAATGGCTTTATGCTAAAACACATATTAGGCTGGGAATCACAGCAGCTCTGGAGACTGAGACAGGAGGATCGCGAGTTCAAACCCAGCCTCAGCAAAAGCAAGGTGCCAAGAAACTCAGCGAGATCTTGTGTCTAAATAAAATACAAAATAGTTGTGGAGAGGTGGCTCAGTGGTTTATTGCCCCTGAGTTTAATCCCCAGTATCAAAAACAACAACAAGAAGACATATTAGTAGTTTGTGTTGGGAGGGGGATACTCTTATATACTACCTAATTGTCTCCTTTCTAAAACTTTATCATGATGATGATGATGTAACTGGGGATCAAATTCAGGTCCTTGCATATGCTAAGCAAGCACTCTATCATTGAACTAGGTACTCATAACTCCTTTTTCTTCATTGACGTCTGCATCATCGTTTTGATTTTTTTTTCCTCAGACTTTTCTTCAGTATACATGTCCTCAAACATCCTTGTATCTTAACAAGATTTCTGAAATCACAAGGGAAATAAGGCTAGTGTCATGTTCAAAAAGCTGTTTTGGATTTGATTCACTACTTGAGCCAGACCTCTCCCTCTAGACCATACCCTATCCCAAAGGCAGAGCATCTCTGAGGGCTTACAGTCCAATTCTCCTTTCCTCTGTGCTCTGGTACCATGAAATTCCCTGCCCAAATTGCCTGGACTTACATGGGCCCTTTCCCTAGTCCCTTCTCCCAAGAATGGTCCATAACCAAAGGCTGAACAAGAATGTAGATGGAACTTGGATACAAGGAAAAGATGTTCCCACGGCCCCCTCATGGCCAATTCAGAGTTCGAAGCAGGAGAAAGTATATGGGCCAGAAGAGTTCAGAGCTGGGGCTAGACAGCTCTCTCTGTCTCCCCAACCTGGACTAAACAATGACTTTAAGAATATAAATTGGTGGAGCCAGTTGTGGTGGCACACCCCTATAGTCCCAGCTACCTAGGAGGCTGAGGCAGAAGGATCATTTGAGCTAATGAATTCAAGACCAGTCTGGCAACATAATGAGACACCATCTATAAAAAGAGAGAATTCTGAACTGGTCTCTGGAGTTTTAGGTTGTTCTGAAGGTAGATATATCTGCATATTAACAATGTTATACCAATTATCCTTGCACATATGTAATCAGAATGCCCCCAAATTCCCTTGCCTTCTGGACTATCCTTTTTTGTTGGTGTGGGAGACCAACCTTTCCTAACTGATTTAACCCCCCTGCTGGGCGATGTGGCATCAGGCACCCACACTGCTAGACTGCCCTGCTGCTCCTCTAGGGTTCGAGTGACTGTCTTCGTGCCCGGGTATGTCTTGCTACAGCCCTATAGGTGGGGCTATGCTCACCTGTTCCTTTGTAATATAACCCCTTGCCCTGTTTAGGATAGAATCTTCCATGGAAATGCCTTGTGTGTGTCCCCTTCTCTTACTGTGCCCTTGGGTGTGGCCTACCCAGGTGTCAGTCAACCTGCTGACCGTGGACATCATGAAGATAGACTCAGCCCCCTGATACCTGACTCCTTACCTCACTTGAATAGCTTCTCCTCAATAAAAGGGGTCAGCGTGTGCTCTTTCTCTCTTTCTTTCTGTGGACCCTTAAGGTCAGAGGAGCCGTCACAGCGACCCCAAAGAAAAAGGTATTTGTGTTTCTTGTGTGGTTATTTTGCGCAGCCCAGTCAGCCCAGTTCCCTGGAGTGACTCCTGAGCATTTAAGTTGCAAACAGAAACCCGGCATGTTGGGAAGGCAGTACTGGGGGATTAAACCAGTGTCTTATACATACTAAGCAGACACTCAACCACTTAGCTTCACACCCCCTGTACTCCCCCCCCACCACCACCGGCTTTTAAAATTTTATTTTGAGACAGGGTTTCGCTGAGTTGCTGAGACTGGCCTTGAATTTACAATCCTCCTGCCTCAGCCTCCCCAATAGTTGGGATCACAAGGTGGGTCCTACCAAGTCCAGCTACCCTTTTTCCAACACAGGAAGTTTCTTGTGTATCAAGTCAGCACTCTCTCAGTAGTTGGGACAACTCCTAGAAGCTATGGTGTTTAAATTTTTTTGGAGGCTTCCCACCCCTTCAGCCCCAACACCTCTCTCTTTTTTTTTTGGGGGGGGGGTACTGGGGATTGAACCCAGGGCCTCATGCATGTGAAGCAAGTACTCTACCAACTGAGCTATATCCCCAGCCCCTCCCAACACCTCTCTATAGCATGCAGTACTTGTGTGTTTCTGTTTGTCCCCTCACCTTTATTTATTTATTTATTATTTTTTGTGGTGCTGAGGATCAAACTCAGTGCCTTACATATGCTAGGCAAGCACTCTACCACTGAGTTACAATCCCAGTCCGTGTCCCCATCATCTTTTTAACACCAACATGAGTACAAACTCAAGACACCACCATCTTTATTTAAGTTTTTTTGTGTGTGTTACAGATCTTCACTGAAATTCTTCAGAAACTAGAGTTTAATCATTTGTAGAAAAATAAGCAAATTCGAGATGACCAGACATTGTGAGCCCTCCAGCTTACTAACCTCTCTCCACCAGAGGAAACTTCCCCTTGTTCATCCCTTGCCCAGAACTCCCAGTTACCTCTGATACTAGGGTCCATCTCCCCATCCAGAGTGGTTTTCTCTACCACATTATCTTCTGATTCTGAGTTCAAGGGCCTCACCGTGTAGTATTTCAAAAAACACTACACGGTGAGGCCCGGGTTCGATCCTCAGCACCACATACAAACAAAGATGTTGTGTCCGCCAAAAACTAAAAAATAAAGATTAAAATATTCTCTCTCTCTCTCTCTCTCTAAAAAAAAAAAAAAAAAGACTGCTTGTGGTCTGCTGAGGTCATGTGCAAATGTCTTCCCTGTGTATATGAATGGATTTTCTCAGCCCTGACTGTTTTCTTAGGCTGAAACCCCAGAAATGAACTACTAAGGTGAGCACAGGAATATTTGTCAAGACTGTTCAGACACATTAACTAGTTTCCCTGCTGCAGCGCCTTGGGCTTTGTAAAAAGTTCCCCTTGACTTGATGTGCCATTTTACTGGCCACTCCACTCACTTGCCCACACTTGTGTTCACAGGGTTTTGATGACATAAATGTTGTTCCCTGACACCTTCTCCAAAAACCAAAAATAAAAAACAAAACCATTGACTCCTGTGGTAAATGATCATAGAGATCACCCATGTCATACTGCTGACCTTAATAAGAATATTTATGATATTTCATTATAACAATAAATATAATGTTGGCTTTTGGTTTGAGATGCACACTTTTAAAATATGGTCAACTGGGTATGGTGGTGCACCCCTATAATCCCAGCTATTTGAGAGGCTGAGGCAGGAAGATCACAAGTTCAAGGTCAGCCCATGCAACTCAGTGAGACTATAATAATGGTCCATTTCACCTTCTGAATATAGCTCTGAAGCTTATTTTTAAAAGGTACATGCTTTCCTTTTCTTCATTTCCCTTTCCTCCTCCCTAACCTGGGGGCAGGGAATAAGATTACCTTGAATTATCAGTGCTCCACCATGTCTGCCAGAGGAACTAGGAAGTTGAATATCTCCCAAATTAACAAGTGAATTCTAACACACCATCAGGGTGACCTGGGACTTCCTGTAAGGGCACACCTGGAATAGCCTTTGAATAGTTCTTTTAAATTTCCTCGGTTCCTGCTTACCGCAGGGGTTCACTTGATGCTTTAACTATTTCCCTTGTGGATTTGAAAATTATGTATTTTTTCCTGCTTACCGCAGGGGTTCACTTGATGCTTTAACTATTTCCCTTGTGGATTTGAAAATTATGTATTTTTCCCCCAACATTCTTCTCCTTGACCTTATCTTCCCTGATCTTCTCCTTCCAGAACTCTCCTTTCTGAACTCATTTTCTCTGAATCACCTCTTTAAAAACTCCCTTTTCCTGATGATGGACAGAATCACAGCCTTTCAGATAGGCATCCTCTGTGGTTTTTCTTTGCTAGCAAAACAATAAACCTTCTTTTTCCTTTTTCCCAAAACTATGTCCTCATTATTGGACTGGCATCAGGGACAAGGACCAAACTTTCCGTTACTGAGAAACTAATGTGACTCCATTTTTGAGAAACCAGCCTCTACCTCAGAGGAAAGGGGCCTGTCCAAGGAAAGGAGCGTGACCCTTGTCCTTGGAAAAACCCACAGAGCACTCCTAAGCACATACCCACCCTGCTGTTTGTAAATAACCGGAGAGGTCTGCAGCTCCAGGTGTCCCTGAATCAGGCTAGGTGAGGACCCATAGCAACCCCCCTAGCAACCTCCAATCAGTATGAGACAGGGAAAATACCTGGGATGCCAGATGACCCCCCAGTAGTTTATGGTGGTTGATAACATGTTGGGAAACCATGTAGTTTAGCATGTACACCACTCGTGGCCTAAACCAATCAGTTCAAAAGAATCCCCTTCTTGTACTAACCAATCACCCCTACCCAACTTGTTCCTGCCATTGAATGTGCTAATCAATGTTAAGAGTTGTTGTTTGATTTTCCCGAGGTATGGAATGATTTGCTGTGTGATGTAGTGACCATAGAATATCCCCCCAAAACCTATAAAATCTCACTGAACAAAGGACCAGGACTCACTCCCTGGGACTGCATCAGGAATGGTTGTGAGTCCAGGCTCGAGCTTGCAATAAAGACTTTTGTGTGATTGCATCGGATTCGGCTCCTGGAGGTCTATTGGGGTCCCACGAATCTGGCATAACTTTACAAGACTATCTCAAGACAAAATAATAAGGGTTTCAAAGCCAGATGCATTCTCAGCAGAGTTCTACAAGGCCTTCAAAGAAGAATTAACACCAATACTCCTCAAATTAGTCCATGAAATAGAAAATGAGGAAACCCTTCCAAACTCATTTTATAAGGTTAATATTACCCTGATACCAAAACCAGACAAAGACACATCAAGGAAGGAAAACTTCAGACTAATATTTCTGATGAACATAGATGCAAAAATTCTCAATAAGATTCTGGAAAATTGCATACAAAAACATTTTTAAAAATAGTGCATCACAATCACAATCACATAGGCTTCATCCCAGGAATGCAAATTTGGTTTGATATACAGAAATCAATAAGCATAATTTATCACATCAATAGACTTATAGATAAGAATCATATGATCATCTCAATAGAAACAGAAAAAGTATTTGACAAAATACAGCATCTCTTCATGTTCAAAACACTAGAAAAACTAGGGATAGTAGGAATATGCCTCTTTGTAAAAGCTATGTATGTTAAGTCCAAGGCCAATATCATTTTAAACGGAGAAAAATTGAATTCATTCCCTCTAAAAACTGGAACAACACAGAGATGTCCTCTTTCATCACTTCTATTAAACACAGTCCTTGAAAACCTAGCCAGAGCAATTAGACAAAAAAATTTAAAGGGATACAAATAGGAAAAGAAGAACTATCCCTATTTGCTGACAACATGATTCTTTATTTAAAAGGTCCAAAAAGTTCCACCAGAAAACTTCCAGAACTAATTAATGAATTCAACAAAGTAACAGGCTATAAAATCAATTTCCATAAATCAAATGCATTTTTATACATCAGTGATGAATCCATTACAAGAGAAATTGGGAAAACCATTCTATTCACAATAGCCTCAAAAAAACGTGAAAATAAAATGCTTAGGAATGGTCAGCCCATGCAATTTAGTGAGACTATAATAATGGTCCATTTCACCTTCTGAATATAGCTTCGAGGCTTATATAACAAGAAGTGAAAGCTGGGCTCCGTGACACAAGCCTGTAATCCCAGCAGCTCAGGAGGCTGAGGCAGGAGGATCGAAATGAGTTCAAACCCAGCCTCAGCAAAAGCGAGGTGCTAAGCAACTCAGTGAGACCCTGTCTCTAAATAAAATACAAAATAGGGTTGGGGATGTGGCTTAGTGGTCCAGTGCCCCTGAGTTCAATTTCCATACCATCTCTCTCCCCCCACCCCACAAAAAAGGGGGGGGGTGAAAGACCTCTACAGTGAAAACTACAGAAATTGAAAAAGACCTCAGAAGATCTCCCATGCTCTTGGGTAGGCAGAATTAACATTGTCAAAATGACCATATAAAAAGTATTATACAGATTTAATGCAATTCCTATTGAAATACCAATTACATTCTTCATAGAATTAGAAAAAGCAATCATGAAATTCATTTGTAAAAATAAGAGACCCCAAATATCCAAAGCAATCCTTAGCAAGAAGAGTAAAACAGGAGGCATCACAATACCAGCCCTTAAACTATACTACAGAGCCATAGTAACAAAAATGGCATAGTATTGGCACCAAAACAGACATGTAGACCAATGGTACAGAATAGAAACACAGACACAAACCCATATAAATACAGTTATCTTATACTAGACAAAGGTGCCAACAACATACATTGGAGAAAAGATAGCGTATTCAACAAATGGTGCTGGGAAAACTCGTATGTAGCAAAACAAAATTAAACCTCTATTTCTCACCCTGCACAAAAATCAACTCAAAGTGGATCAAAACTACTCTAAGATTTCATCTCACTCCAGTCAGAATGACAATTATCAACAATACAAGCAACAATAATTGCTGCTGAGGATGTGGGGAAAAAGGTACACTCATATTGCTGGTGAGTCTGCAAATTGGTGCAACCACTATGGAAAACAATATGGAAATTCCTCAGGAAACTTGGAATAGAACCATCATTTGACCTAGCTATCCTATCTCACTCCTCAGTTTATACCCAAAGGACTTAAAATCCTCATACTACAGTGACACAGCCACATTGATGTTTATAGCAGCTCAATTCACAATAGCTAAACTATGGAACTAACCTAGACGCCCTTCAACAGATGAATGGATAAAGAAAATGTGGTATAAATACACAATGGAATATTATTCTGCCTTAAAGAAGAATGAAAATATGGCATTTGCAGGCACATGGATGGAGTTGGAGAATATCATGCTAAAAAAAAATAAGCCAATCCCCAAAAACCAAAGGCCAAATATTTTCTCTGATAAGTGGATGCTGATCCATATGGGGGGGTCGGGGGGATGAAGGAATTTTGTATTGGGAGAGAAGAGGGGAGGGGAATGGGTGTGGAGGTGGGAAGGACAGTGGAATGAGATGGACATTATTACCCTATATATGTGTGTGACTCTGCACCATGTACAGACAGAAGAATGATTAGTTGTGCTCCATTTGTATATAATGTGTGAAAATGCATTCTACTGTCATGTTAATTAATTAGAATAAATTTTTTAAAACATTAGAGGAAGATGAGGCCAATAAATAAATAAATAAAAATAAGAAGGGCCTTGAGATGTAGCTCAGTGGTAGAGTACCCCTGGGTTCAAAAAAAAAAGAAAATTAGGTCAAGAAGATATTCATATTGTATTGCACTAGTGAAAAATCAGTTTCAAACATCAAAGGCAGAATCTGAGTAACATAAAGGAAGAAAATGTTGGAGGGCTATTTGGTGGCCATCAAATCCATGGTAAGACTGAAGATGTCTGTAAAAAGACTCGGAATTATGAAATTACATGTTCTCTGGAAGTCTGGGAGTTTTCCATATTCCCTTGATTGGGCATCCAGTAAGAAATATCAGATTTGGGGCTGGGGATGTGGCTCAAGCGGTCGCGCACTCACCTGGCATGCGTGTGGCCGGGGTTCAATCCTCAGCACCACATACAAACAAAGATGTTGTGTCCGCCGAAAACTAAAAAAAAATAAATATTAAAAACTCTCTCTCTCTCTCTCTCTCTTAAAAAAAAATAATAAATATCAGATTTGAAAAGATGAATTCATCTGGTCCAAGTACTCTTCTGATAATTGAGTCCTTGCTGTCACATTCCTACCAAGTAGCTACTCTTCCCACTGAGGTCTAAAAGCCAGTGGAGGTGCTGCCCTTTTTTTTTTTTAATCCCCCTTTTTGTAGCATCTGCCCATTGTTTCCAGTTTTATCTGTTGAGTCATCACAACAAACCTAATTTATTTTGTTGCCTCTGCCTAGAATGCTTCCCCACCACCACCACCTTTAAAACACTTGATCAGACTGTTTTTTTATTTGGTTGGTTTTGGTACTGGGGATTGAACCCAGGAGCACTTAACGACTGAGCCACATCCCTAGCCCTTTTTATTTATGTATTTATTTGAGACAGTCCCACTAAGTTGCTTTGGACCTTGCTAAGTTACTGAGGCTGGCTTTGAACTTGAGATCCTCCTGCCTCAACCTCCCAGTCACTGAGATTTCAGGTTTGTGCCACTGTGTCCAGCTCATACTGATTTTTAAACAAATACAATAAAATTTTAACTCTTCCAAAAATAATAAATACATAAATAAATAAGCAAGCCAGATTGCAGCCAAAATTATGGTCCAGGAGGAATCAGGTGGAGATGCATGGCTGCTCTGCACACCCTAAGCATTGACAGGGCTGCCACACTGACTGGATTCTGACATGCCCAGCTCTGTGCATTCCTACTCTGGTTCAGTCCCAAGACAGTCCCTGGTAGACCAAGTTCAGCTTGGTGCCTACACTGTGGCTTCTAGGGACAGGAAGTGCCTGACTTTCTAGTGGGAGCCGGTATTCCAACAAGATTCACATGAATTCCTTGTGCCAGAATAGGACACGCATGCTGGATAACCAAAAAATGACAAATGCCTACTACCCATCTAACCTGACTTTAATAAAATATTTCACTAGGAAACAATGTCAATCACCTTGCAGCATCTACACTGACCATATATATATATATATATATATATATATATTTTTTTTTTTTTTTTTTTTTTTTTTTTTTTTGCTTCAGATCTCCTACTGTTATAAGTATGTTTCTAAATATGTTAACATTGAACCATCCCCCATTCTTGGAATGAAACTCATCTGGCTGTGTTGCTGTACTACTTAATGTACAGCTGGATTCCATTTGCTAATATTTAGGATTCTTCAAGGATAATTCATAAGTGAGGTTGGTGTGCATAATCCTTTTCAGGATTTAGTACACCTTTTTTATTCTATTTTTAATACTATGGGTGATTTCTTTCTCTGTTCTCTGGAGCAGCTTAAATACTTTCAAATATTGACTATGTTTGGTATATACATTAATTTATTTAATCTCTCCAACAGCCATATGAAATACAATTATTCCCATCTTTCACAGGAAAAAACTGGCAGAATGGGTAAGTAACTTACCTAAAGTCCCAAAGCTAATCAGCATGAGAGTTATATGTGTTTCTCAAAGATGTGAAAGCATTTACTTGCAAAATATATCTGGGACTGTTACTCATTTGAACAAGGAGTTCTCAGACAGTAGTTTTTAAAGTGTTGTTGTGGACCAGGGACATCTATTTTACCTGGAAACAGGCTGTTGAATCTGAACACCTAGGATGGGTCCCAGCAGTCTGTGCATTGACAACACAGATGATTCTGATGTGTGTTAAAGTTTAAGAACCACTGAGCTAGAAGTATAATCATATTACTCAAAAATCCAAGGGAACACAGCTGAACCAAGAGGGAAGGGCAAATATAAAGTCAGGGCTTAAATCTTTGGCAATGTCTTTTGCCTTTGTTTACAAAGCTCTTCTTTCTTCCTTTGGGGAATTCTCACCTCCACAGCAAAGCAGTTGTGTGATTTTGATGATATTGTTCAACCAGGACCCTGCTCTGTAGTGGGCACATGATATTCTAGACATTCCTAATATTCTATTTGCTTAACTTAGCAATTGTCCCAGGCAGGGGCCTGAAATCCAAGTCAGGGCAACTGGAGTCCCTCCAGAGACCTACATTTAGGAGTAAGGAAAAATGCATTTTTTTTTTTTTTTTTGCATTTTGGATGTGGGGCAGATGTTAACTGGGGAATATTGTCTAACAATTTCTCTATCTGTAGAAAAAGCTCTCCTGCAGAGAATACATCCAGAATAATGAAAAAAAAAAAAAAAAAAAAAACTTTTGAAAGACCCAAGGAACTTGACTGAGACCTTGGGTCTCTCATCCTGAAATGAGCTCCACCCTGAATTTACCAATTACACGAGCCAATAAACTCTTCATGCTCAGACTATTTAGAGTTGCCTTTCTGTCACTTGCAACAGAAAGCATGGTGTTTACCGCACTAGAGGCAGGGAGTGTGCAGTGGGTGTTAATCTCTTTCATAATCATAATATCTTCTTTCTCAAATCTATTAGAATTTTGGCAACGTGAAGGGGCTTCATCTAAATTACACTTTTATATGATTTCATAGCTTAAACATTGTGTAATTAAAGAAATTTGGCTTTTTTGTATTGTTGGTCCATAAACGTGTATTTATTTTTTTAACCCAAGCAGTTACTTCCATCTGTCACCAGTGAGCCATGACACTTTTGTTCCCCTGCAGCTGGCAGCTGCCACAGAAAACATCAACCCTAAACTGCAGACTCCTTCGGGAATTTGTTTTCTTGGAGGGAAACTGAACAGGGTCAATGTTGGCAGCTCTCTTTCTTCTGTTTGGTTCAGCCATAAGAAAAACCCTGACACATGGGAGGCACTTAATAAATATTTATTAAATAAATGTAACAAAAACCCAGGAGAAACTGAAAATTACAACAGTATTTAAAAAAATACTGAGGATTTTATTTCAGCATCCATGCATCAGTTTAGGAAGTGTGTTTGCTTTGGCGACTGTTAAGTATCAGGGGTGAGTGTTGTTACAGTCTGACAGGTTGTATCACTTCATCTTTAGAGCTTAGGCAGACACAAGCATCACACCTGTGCCCTCAGACCCATGCCTGAGCTTGTCAGGTGGTGGGTGAGCAAAGAACATTCAAGTGCTGCTTATTTCTGACCCAACTTCACCCTCTCAGCTGTCCAGGTAAATTACTGTAGCATCCTGACTCCTAGTAGACCTGGCTTAGGTGTGTCTTTCTGGAATGTTTATGGCTAGTGAGATTCCTACCAGAGTAACACTAAGCACATCCCTCTGCTGAAGTACCATCTGTAATGGGATATAAATTCCAGTGAAAAGTAAGCTCTGAGAGACTGATTCATTCTGGCTGAAATTCAAGAAAGGTTCCCTTGACACACCATTGTGGTTTTCTCTGTGTTTCTAACATTTTTGAAGACTGGCCTCTCTATGAAGAAAACAATTAGGTTTCCTGGCAGGTTTTTCTTCACTCAAGGTAAATTCATTTAACCTCCAAATATGTTTCAGCTACTTGAGCCTAAAAAGTACACTCTTTAAAAAAATCTTTAAAACATGAACCTTCTGAAAAAACTGTAACTTTTATATGGTCCAGCTGTGGTCTGCTTATCCTTTCTGGACATTCTTGACATTCCTAGAACAAAAAAAAAAAGAATATGTCTTTGGTGTTTTGAGTAATCTATTTGTGAAAAATTTTTGATGAATTGATATTGCCACTAAGTCAACACCTTAAATAACTTGCTTTTTTTTTTGGTCCCATTCTGTTTCCTTCGAGTCATTCCTTTACATAGCCTAAGAATCTGATGCAAAATGGATCTGACCAAAGAACTAAAAGGAATCCAAATATTTAGAAATGTGAAACCTCACAAACGTAGTCCACATGGTAGGCCCCTGGACATTTTCAGAATTGGTTCTACTCCCTTCCTGGAGCAGATTGTAGGCAGGCATGGTGGCACACTTCCAACTGTTCCTGCTACTCTGGAGGCTGAGGAAGGAGGACCACTTGAGTCCAGTAATTCAGGGCCAGCCTGACCAACACAGCAAAATCCTGATTCCTTTTAAAAAAGAAGGAGGAGGAGGAGGAGGAGGAGGAGGGGGAGGAGGGAGAGGACTAAGGGGGGGAGGGGGGGAGAAGGCAGATTTTACAAGTGTCTGACTATATTTGAAGGCTTTTTCTGTAAATGCCATATCAACACAACCAAACAGAAATCACTCTCTGATGGTATATTTGTTTCTGAACAAAAACTAATCTATAGATCTGTTCCTGTGGAATTTTGTTGGAGTTTTAGAGGAGATTATTTCACCTCTCCATGAAGCTGAGAAAGAATCAGAATAATAATATTGTTAATTCTGGAAATATACAAGTTCCGATTTGCAAAAATACAGTGTCAAAGCAACCCTGATGACACACCTGGGAGGTTTTGGCATGCCCTAAAGACGCTCTTTGCCTCTACCAAACGGTCTTAGGTACCTTTGAATAGCGTAGCAAGCACTCCCATTTGGGCAAGGAAAGTTTTGGTAGTGTAAACTAAGACAACTCTTCCTAAAGAGGGTTTTACATAGGTGTTTGCTACTACAAAAAAAGAAATAAGCTCCTTTTTAATATTTAGGAAAGTCATACAATATCAAGGATGATGACAAAGAAAAGTTAAAGTATTTTTAAGGAGAAAAATATTAGTTATCTTTAAATGCAAATATGTAACTCTGATACCTCCGGTTATGGGTGATGAGTCCTGCTTCCTCACAGGTTGAAGTTTGAACATTAGAGATGCACGCCAAGGCAAGCATATAAAGCAGGTTTATTTTAAAAGGGGTAACATAGACTTGGGAGAAAGGGGCCATAGCTGGTATCCTGGTATCCCAGAAACCGAGGTGTTCTGCCCTTTTCATAAATCCTAGGCTTCCTTTGTTCTCCTGCCTTTTCCCCCTAATCTTTCTCCTTCCAGGGTCCGTGACTAGGCCCAGAAATGTTCAGTGGGATGGTCAAAAGGTGGAAAACAGGTGGGCTGAAGGGGGAAGGGCAGGATGCAGCAGCCAAGGACACATTTACAACCTCAAGGCTCCCTGTAGGGAGGAGCAATTACTGGGATAGGTTACCTTGGTTACAGGGGCAGGTTCTTGATAAGGGTGGAGGAAGGGCTCTGAAGGAATTAACGTTTCAATCCCTCAGGGGACAGTCTCCAACTTCCTGGACTCACTCAAAATTGGCCTCCTTGATCAGACCTGACTTTACCTACCCATCAATACTGACTGCCTGTCTAATTCTGGCTTCAATACTTCACTGCTTTGAGCCTGCACACTAGCAAATGAACTGAGTTCAAGAGTTTTAAACTATATAAATGCTAGTTTTTAAAACGTTTTATGGGCTGGGGATGTGGCTCAAGCGGTAGCGTGCTCGCCTGGCATGCGTGCGGCCGGGGTTCGATCCTCAGCACCACATACAAACAAAGATGTTGTATCAGCCGAAAATTAAAAAAAAATAAAAGAATAAAAAATAAATAAATAAAAATAAAACGTTTTAGAAGTTTTAAAACTTCTAATTATCAGCTCTTTCAAATCATTTAATCTTATTTTATTCTTGGTTTATCTAAACCGCGTTTCTGTTTAGGTCTGTCCTATGTTTTGTGACACAAACCTCAACCTTCTTTCAAACTTTGTTGTTCCCTCTAAGGTATTCCATTCCAAGACATTTCAAAGGATCCCTCTGGTAAACTTTCTCTTAATAGAATGTAAGGTTCAGCTTTAGTCAATTCCTAAAGCCTTCCAAATTGATCCAGAACTTGTTTTCCTAGGCTCTCCTTGGACAACATTCTGTATATTTTCTCTCTTTCTGGGATAGGAACAGACCCCAGGGACTCCCTGCTTAAAACACCCTCTACCACTAAGCCACGCCCCCAGGACATTCCTTGTTCTTATCTTCCCCGACAGTCTGACTCCTTTGGTTCTGAGCTCTCTCTTAATTACCTGCTGCAGGCCACTTACTCATCTGACCATTTTGGACTGGAGAGTGATCTGTTAGAAGGTTTGGGTCCACACACAGATAGCCAGGTGAAAGAATTTCTAGTCCCCAGCCTGCTCCCCATCCCCACCCCCATCCCGATCCCCAGGGCGATCCTGAGAGTGCTGCAGTTCTGCCCCCCTTACTGTGTGGTAGATGAGATCATTGCCTGCTTTCAGCTTTCTTAATTAACCCTTTCGGGCTTAATTACACTGAGTGGCTCATACCATAGTTTATAAAAGGTAGGGGGGAAATCCTAACAAAATGATTTCTTCTTCTTCCTCTTTCTCTTTCTCCTCCTCTACCTCCCCCACCCTTCCTTCTCTTTCTCCTCCTACTCTCCTTTTCCCCCCAATATTGGGGATTATAACCAGGGGTACTCTACCACTGAGCTTCATTCCCAGCACTTTTAATTTTTTTTTTTGAGACAAGGTCTTGCAAAGTTGCCCAGGCTGGCATGGAACTTGTGATCCTCCTGCCTCAGCCCCCAAGTAGGCAGGTTGAGAAGTGTTCACCACCTCACTCAAGTCACCAATATAGATTTCTTTAAAATATCTTTTATTTTGTCAAAAAGAGATAAATATTATTCCAAAAGACTTTCAATAAATGCAGATGAAACTAACTTAAAAGTTTGCAACCTCTGTATTTCAAATTTTTTTTTTTATTCTCCAAGTTCTTATGAAGTATCAGTGGCATAATGGTTTTAAAAAGAAGTTTTCAAGTTTGAGTAACCAAACGTGAAAAGAGTTTTCTGTCTTGTGCCCCCCCCACATCTTATCTTCTACTCTAAATCTTTTCACATCACATTCAGAACATCACAGGTAAACAATTTTAGCAAGAGAAATATTTGTTTTCTGCTTGTGGATGCTGAAGGTGGATTTGAATGTCTAGGCCTGACTAAAGATCAGCTCTTTTTCCTAGGATGAAACTAGGGACCACAGTGTCAAGGGCTCTCCCATGACCATTGTGTTGGAGTCTGGGGTTTGGAAGGGAAAACTAGAGGCAAAAACCAGGAAAGGGAAAGAGATCAGGGAAAGTGTTCTCTTGAAGAACGGCTCATGGCTGATTGCAGGAACTGAAGGCAACCCATTGTGAAAAGAAAAGGAGTGTTTGACATACCACAAGTGCAAGTGTATCCAGGTTGCTCAGCAAGAAGGTGGGCTGCTTTCTAGTAGAGAACTATTGTTATTCTTTCTTTCTCAGGCTAGGCAGCACTCACCCTTAACAATATGACCTCAGGACAGAAGGACAAATTGAAGTCCACATACCATATGCCCAAATATTTAAAAGTTACAGATCAAGCCAATGAACTGTGAAATAAAACATATCTTCCCATATGCTATAGTTTTAATCCTGAATGTTCCCCAAAGGGCTGTGTATGGTGCTATTGAGAGGTGGTGGAACCCTTAGGAGGTGGGGCCTAGGAGATATTGGGACCTAGGAGATATTGGGACCTTTGCCCCTATTCTCTCTCTTTGCTTCCTGACTCCCATGATGTAAGCAGTTTCTTCTGCTTCATGTGCCCATCTCGATGTACTACCTTGTCACTTGCCCAAAAGCAACAGGGCCATTGACCGTGGTGGGACTGAAATCTCCAAAATAACAAGTCAAAATAAATCTTTCCTCTTTTTTAAGTTGGTTATCTTAGTTATTTTGTTATAGTAACAGAAAGCTTAACAGATATATCTCATAAGTACTTAAAAAGCCAGAGCTTTGCATTTAAATGTGGCTATGCTGGAGAGCTAGACCCTGGACCCAATTCCTCAGTCCCTTGGTGGCCCTGCATTCTTTTTTTTTTTTTTTTTTTCAGAGTAGAAATTAGAAGTTTATTAAAGGACAGCAGAAAAGACTTCTCCCGGAGGAAGAAGGGGACCCAAGAGGTGGAATCCCGGCCCTGCATTCTTGACTATGGAATTTTCAGGCACTATGAAGGGCTTTGCATGCACCCAGGTCCACACAGCCCATATGTTTAACCCTTGTTCTACCAAGAAAAACCCAGCTGCCCTTTGGCCACATTTTGGGCCTGGGGTATGCACACCTGTGCAGTTTGCTCTGGGAGGAAGGACCCAGAGAAGGGGGCACAAAAGTAATAGAAATGGGATCCATGCTGGTACATTTTCCGAAATACAATGTTCTGTGATG
Source organism: Marmota flaviventris (assembly GCF_047511675.1). Lineage (NCBI taxonomy): Eukaryota > Metazoa > Chordata > Mammalia > Rodentia > Sciuridae > Marmota > Marmota flaviventris. The sequence continues at coordinate 56,553,891 of NC_092502.1, forward strand.
ATGGAAATATTCTATACCTGCATTATCCAAAATGCTAGACATTGGCCACATATGGCTGAGAACTTTAAGTGTGACTAGTATTGTTGTTAAATTTAAATTTAACTAATTAAAATTAGAATTTAAACATCCACATCTAACTAGTGTCTACAGTAATAGAGAGCACAAGCTCTCAGTAGCCCTGTCTCCTTGACCTGGCAGGCTACTCTCCCCTTGGAGATGAGCTGAATGGAAGGAGGTCTAGTTGGGCCAGGCTCAGGGATCCTCTGAGGATCCATAAGGTCTATAAGTGGTACCACCGTAGTTGGGCAGAATGGCTAAAAGAAATTCTGTTTCCCAACTCATTAATAAAAATGAATTGCATGCTTAGCATGGGCAAGATACATTGCCAAATGTTGTAAAGATAAATAAGATTTGGTTTCTACCCTCCAAGAGCTCACAATCCAGTCTAGTAGGTATATAGAAGATATTATAATAAAGATAAACTCTGACAAATGCGCCGGTTGCAAAAAGCATAGTAATACAGGGGAGGAAAACATTTCCCACTGTGGCATTTGGGAATAGGCTGGGGAAAGAGAAAGGATTTGAGCTGGGTGGTGGAAAGGAAGAAGGAAATGCAGGAAGAAAACTCAAGGGGCATATAGAAAGGGTAGAGTATACCAAGCCTGGGTATTTGTTTGTTTGTTTTGTTTTTCTTTTTAGTAATGGGAATTGATCCCAGGGGCACTTAACCACTGAGCCACATCTCCAGCCCAATTTTGAATTTTATTTAGAGACAGGGTCTCACTGAATTGCTTAGCCCCTCGCTTTTGCTGAGGTTGGCTTTGATCTCTGGATTCTCCTGTCTCATTCTCCTGAGCTGCTGGAACTAAAGGAGTGTGCCACTTTGTCTGGCAGCTCAAGGGGTTTGATGCAGGAAGATCTGGAAGAAGGAGCATGCTGTGAAGAAGCCACTAGAACCATCCAAGTTATAAGGGCTGATCTAAGGAGAACATTAGCAAGACAGGAATGAAGGGGCAGATGTGGGGGATCCTGAGCCAACTGGACTGGCACAACATGGATGTGAGAAATGAGAAAGAGCTTAAGGTGGTTGGGAGTGGAGTTTCTGAAATTTAAGTGCAGTTCTGAAAAGAAAATACCTAAACTCCAATTTATCACCAATAAACCCATTCCCAGGTAATAGCTGAGTAAATAATTTCAGCTTGAAAATATGATAAATTTAGGGAATTTCTTTAAATCACATGTAATGGGGGCTGGGATAGAGTGCTTATCTAGCATGGGTGAGGACCTGGGTTTGATTTCCAGCACTGCACAGATAAATAAATATTACATGTAATGTCAACTACATAAAACAACGCATCAGCTATCCTTCAGATTTCACATGAAGATTATTTTGGAAGATATTTAGAATATAGCCTATCCTCAATACTTTGTTCTCTCTGCACACTCATTTCTCCCATACTACTTAATCCACGACCAACGACAGCTCCTGAATTTTCACATCCATTCACAAGTGCCATGTTGATACATTCAATTCAAGGAATAAGGTCAAGTGCAAATATTGTTTCAAGGGTTTTTCTCCCATGGTCTGGAGAGTATCCCCTGCTTAAGGGAATTGAGATACTAATCTCAACATGTATTACTAGAGCAATTTTATATGAACTGCTAGTTGTGTGTACCTCATTTCCAGTTAACAAATTCAGGAGCTTGAAAACAAAACAAAGTCCCTACAGTCCCTATTGAGTGCAGTGATTTAAAAAAACTGCCCCCTCCCCAAACTCCTCCGTAACTCAAGCCTCTCTGATTTAGCATCTCAGTCCACAGTCCACTCTCCAACCATTACCCCAATCCAGTCATTACCGTCTGACCTCTGACCCCAAGACCCTGTTAAAACTATTCTTACCAAGGTCACCAATGGGCTTCTGAATTTCCAGATTAGGTGTCTTTATCACCGACACTCATTCTATAGAATTTGTCATTGTGAACCTTCACATTCCAGTTCCAAATATTCACTTTCTCTGGTCTCCTACCTCCCTGACCCATACATTTCAGTTCCAGTTGTACATAACCCTTATCTCCTATGCAATCCCTGGTGTCTTTCTGTCTACCTCGGTGCTTGGTGCTTTCATGCCCCCCTGTGCCCAGACATGCCTACCACATTCATGTCCCAAATCTCCACCACAGACCCTCCGATATTCAAGGATACTCTTTCATAATGCAAACTCTGAGGCCAGTATTACCCTGATACCAAAGCTAGACAAAGACATCACAAGAAAACCACAGACCATACTCCCTATAAATACAGATGTAAAACTCAACAAAATATTAGCAGACCAAATCCAACAACATGTAAAAAGGTTTATGTACCGTGACCAATTCCTGGATTTAGCCCAGGAATGCAAAATTAGTTTAACATATGAAAATTAATCAATGTAATATACTACATTTCTAGCTGCTACTAAATGTACAGGGCTGGAGGTCCCTCAGGCAAACGAAATATACTCAAAACTATATATATTTTTTAAATGCAATATGTCACTGTGTGATATGATATTTATTTTTTGGTTTGCATCTATGGCTCTTGGCTCAAAACTCCCTCCCTAATGCAGGCCATAAAAACTAGAATTTCTTCTCCTCAGGTGAGCCACAGAAACTCTAATCTTTCTGTGCTTTTGGCAGGCCATAAAGAAACACAACCTCAAAATCAGGAAGTTACTATTGCAACAATATTATCGAATCTACAGATCTTACTCAGATATTTACAGCTATTGCAATATATAGGCACAGTTTATAACAAAACAAAATCCTCGATGTTGTATTGTATGGTATTCACTGGCTATGTTTTTTCTTTTTTTTTAGTTGTCAATGGACCTTTATTTTATTTATTTATATATGGTGCTGAGAATCAAACTCGGTGCCTCACACATGCTAGGCAGCACTTGGTCACTGAGCCACAACCCCAGCCCCTGGCTATGTGTTTTTAATTGCCTTTAATCAGGAACAATTCCTCTTTTCTTTTTTGTGTGTGGTGGGGTGCGGTCTTTCCTGACGTTAAGATTTTTGAAGAGTGCAGGTCATTTATTGTGCAGAGACTGCTCAGTTTGAGTTTGGCTGGTGTTTTGTTCTGTTTGAATTCAGATAGCAGAACTGCCACAGAATTCTCAGTGCATTGTATCAAGAAGCACATGACATCAATTTGTTTCTAGCTGTTGATTTCAACTTTGATCCCAGGGTAAGGTTGTGTCTTCCAGTTTTCTCCACTGTAAGCTAATTACTTTTCTCTTTGTCATTAAGAAGAATCTTGCCAGGCAAGGTGGCCCATACCTGTAATCCCAGCAGCCTGGCAGGAGGATTGAGAGTTCAAGCCAGCTTCAGCAATTTACCGAGGTCCTAAAGCAACTCAGCAAGACCCTGATTTTATATTTATATATTATATTTATATATTTATAAAATATAAAAAAGATCTGGGGATGTGGCTCACTGGTTAAGCACCACTGGGTTCAATCCCTGGTACAAAAAACAAACAAACAAACAGGAATCTTGCTGGGAACTCGGGTGTCACCAGCGTCAAGCACGAGTTCCTCACCTGCAAGGTCAGAATAATAATAGTGCCTATTAGGTATTCATCATCTTGATTCCAGCTGGAGGGCTCAGCTGCCCTTGTGCCAGGCTTCATTTGTGTTCTTGACCTGGTGAGTCTCCCCCAGCCTCTCCAACCTCAGGATTCACCTCTTTATCTCAGATTCCTGGGCTAATCCTCAATTACTATTAACAATCTTCATTTGCATATAAATAGTTACACAATGATCGGAAGACTGCACACCTGTTTAGGGGCAGGATTGGATTTTGTTTATCTTTGAGTCTTGGAGTATGTTAAATTGTTGCTACCTTCCAATGAATGAGTACCTAGGTAAGGAGAGACCCAGTGAAAATGATTTGCTTGGGTTTTCAAACTTATGTCCCAGTACTGAGTCTCTAGACTTCATGAATAATGAAATGTAAAAAAGCCCTATTGAGCAGGCATGGTGGTGTATGCTTGTAATCCCAGAGACTCAGAAGGCACGAGGATTGCAAGATGAAGGCCAGCCTCAGCAATTTGGTGAGACCCTCAGCAATTTGGCAAGACTCTGTCCATAAATAAATAAATAAATAAACAAACAAATAAATAAATAAACGATCTAGGATTATCTCAGTTGTAGCTCCTGGGTACAATCCCCAGTACCAAAAAATAAAAGAAGCCCCATTGAAAGATAATAATAAGGATATAAATGTATTTTGCTTACAAATCAAACAATTTACATCTGCAAGAGATCTTGATGACCAGGTATTTCAATTTTCTTATTTTATAAAAGAAAAGGAGGTAGGGGTGGGGCTGAGAGTATAACAAAGTGTGTGGAAGGCTGTGGGTGCAGTCCCCAGCATGTCAAAAAAGGGAGGCATAGCTAACCTCTCCCCAAGAGGAAGCAGAGCAGAGCCTAAAACTAAGACTTTATGTTCAGGGATCCTTCTTGGTGCTAAATTCTTTCTAGTCTTTGTCCAGACCTTTATAAGCAAAAAAAATTTATGACTTTGGAAAGATTTCCAGAGATAGCAAATTGGTTTCTTCCTTCATTTCTCTCTCTCTCTCTCTCTTTTTTTTAAAGACTATTCTTTTTTTTTCTTTCTTTCTTTTTTTTTTAAATTTTTTTGTAGTTGTTGATAGACCTTTATTTTATTTATTCATACGTGGTGCTGGGAATTGAACCCAGTTTCTCACACATGCCAGGCAAGTGCGCTACTGCTGAGCTACAGCCCCAGCCCCTCATTTCTCTTTTTCTTGATGTAGAATTCACATAAATTAAAATTAAACTATTAGCCATTTTTAAGTATAGTTTTCAGTGACATTTGCTATTCTAGTGTTTTTGTTTCTACATTTAAAAAAAATTAAAATTTCATATGTAAAATTCCACTGGATCCTGTCCCACTTACATTCCAGATAAAGTCATTTTCAGAGCAGGACGGGTAAAAGTTTGTGGAGAGAAAGAATGTGATTAGTCCTCCCCTATCCTCCCAGACAGACTCCTGAAAGGAGACTCCGAGTTAACCCTATAGTGGTCCCTCACCAAAGACACTAAGTCACTCCTCAGTCACACTATTTTATTGCAAAAAAAAAAAAAATTATTGTTGTTGTTTATTTATTTTTTCTTTTCCCTGTGAGGCTATACAGGAGAGGGGGGAAAAAATAACTTTCTCTTAGGTTTTCTGGGGCCGGCAAGCTCATAGATTGACATGGGTGGTATAGATCAGTGGTACAGTGCTTAGGTACTGTGTGTGAAGGCTGGGTTTGATCCCAAGCACTTAGGAGTGTGTGTGTGTGTGTGTGTGTGTGTGTGTGTGTGTGTGTGGTGGATTAACAGGAGAAAAAGGCATGTTTATTGATGTTTACCATGGTTTGAATGTGTCCCCCCAAGGTTTATGTGTTGGAACCTTAATTCCTCAATGTGGCAGTGTTGAGGAGGGGAGCACCCAGTTGAAGTGTTTGGGTCAGGAGGGGCAGAGCTCTCAAGAATGAATTAATAGGGCTGAGATGTGGCTCAAGCGGTAGCGCTCGCCTTGCATGCGTGCAGCCCGGGTTCGATCCTCAGCACCACATACAAACAAAGATGTTGTGTCCGCCGAAAACTAAAAATAAATAAATAAATAAATATTTTTTAAAAAAAGAATGAATTAATACCATTCTTGCAGGAATAGCTTCCACAGGCATGTGCTTGCCCTTCCACTTTCTGCTATAAGTTGAAGCAGCACAGAACTCTCACCAGAAGCTGATAAGATGCTGGTACCATGTTCTTGGACTTCCCAGATTCCAGATCCAGGAGCCCAAATCACCTTCTTTCCTTTATAAATACCAATCTCAGGAATTCTGTTGCAGCAACAGCAAATGGACTAAGATAATATTAACATTTTTATGTGCATAGAGGCTTGACAGAGAAGTAGAAACCCAAAGAGGTGGTTAGAAGCAGGGATTTATATATCATTATAACAAAGGACAATAAATTGTGGAGAAGTAACCAGACCAGGAGTTTGGGCTCCTATGGGTTACTGTGAGAAGGTGACTAGGAAATGTACATACGATAAGGGTTATTTAGTAAGGTGTGTTATGCAAATAAGAGTCATCCTCTTCCTAGTAAGCATAAGGGGTCACCTTTATAAAGTGAAATTTATGCAGTGGTTTTAGGCAGAAAAGGGCGGGATATAGAGTTCTTCCTCTGTGTGCTGTTTCTCAGTTGCCTTCAGTTCAAAATAATCTCTGTGTCAAAGTGGCATACTTTAGGGTGTATATTTTGATCCCATTTGCCATGGTTATTTTGCTCTGAGTGCCAAAACAAGAGGAGGACAGCCTACTAACGTTATTGATAGTTTTGGTTTGACTCATTTTCCAACTGACAAGAGTTGAGGTGGTGTCTGTTAGAGTGTTTGGCTTTGGGTGTGTCAGACCCTCACCCAATCAACCCAATCAAAGTAGGGTCCACCTCTCACTTGAGGACCTCACTGAAATCCCCAGCCTATGGGGATTTCCCTCCTCTGAAGCTGGCTTTTGGGACTACTCATTTCCTTGTAAGCACAAAGCCCTGGGGTTTTAAGAGGTTTTTTTTTTTTTTTTTTTTTTGTACCAGGGATTGAACCCAGGGGCACTTAACCACAGAGCCACATTCCCAGCCCTTTCATATATTTTATTTAGAGACAGAGTCTTGCTGAGTTACTTAGGGCCTCCCTAAATTGCTGAGGCTAGTTTTGAACTCGTGTTTCTCCTATCTCAGCCTCTTAAACTGCTGAAATTACAGGTGTGTGCTACTGTGCTCAGCCTAGAGTATTTAAAAAAAAATTGTTCTGTTATTTAATTCCTCATTCAGTCTCCACAATTTGAAGACTCTTTATATTTGGAATTTTATATTTGCAGAGAATGCTACTTTTTCTTTATTTGACAAATGTATATTAGTATGTTTTAAGCCCACCTTTGCAGTGCACATCTGCAACCCCAACTTCTGGGGAAGCTGAGGTAGGAGTATCACAAATTTGAGGCCAGCCTGGGCAATTTAGTGAGACCCTGTCTCAAAAAAAAAAAAGGTTAAGGGTTTAGCTGAGTGGTACAATGCTTCTGGGTTTAATCCCCAATACTGGGTGGGGGCAGGGGAGAGCTCTTATTCTCTGAGAACAAAAATTTATTAGGAATGATTGATAAGATATTCTGAACTGAAAAATATTTATCGAACTTCCTAATAGCTGGCATGATGATAATTGCTAGAGATGAAAAGATGAGGTGGCAAGGGTGGTACTCAAGGACTCATTTGTCTTTTTTTTTTTTTTTTAAGTTGTAGTTGGACACAATATCTTTATTTATTTATATGTGGTGCTGAGGATCGAACCCAGGGCCTCACTCATGCTAGGCAAGCGCTCTACCTCTGAGCCACAACTCCAATCCCAAGGACTCATTCATCTTAAGGTGGGAAATCCCAGGTGTCAGTAGATTCATTCATTGAACTAAACCAAGAGACCTCCAAGGGATGTTTGAAATTCTCATTTAGACCAGGGAAGGTGTGATCTTATAAGACATCCTCACAAAAAGGGAGGCCTAAGAGTTCTATTAATTCTTATAAACAATTTATTTAAGTGATAAACAACACTAAATAACTGGAGGGAAGGGATAAACAGTCAATGAAAGGATATGCTGGTTAGCTACAGATTGGATGCTCATCTAGACCCCAGGTTGAACATGCCCTCAGGCTTAAGCCATTTTTTTTTTTTGAGCACAAAAATATAAGACAAATTCCATGATGCTCACCTATGGCCTGGATGGAGGCTCTCAGGGAGAGAAGTGCAAGTATTGACATTTCCAGAAGAGGGTTGGAAAGGGAGAGCAGAACCATACAATTAATTTTCATGATAGAGATCCTGAAGAAGAAAATAGAGGTGCTTACTTGTGATTTCAGTTTAATTGGTAACACACCCTGAATGTTAGACCAAACCAAAATTGTTGGTTTCATCTGAACTTCAGAGGAGTTAGAGACTGTGGACTTAATTGTGCTGCCCGCCCCCACATGGAACAATAAGCACCCATTAACTTCTTCCAGAGTTAAGTGAGTCCTCCAGACAATAATACAATCTAGCCAATGACTGGCAGAACAGGATGCTATACATTTTGTGGCTGCTACTGCAGCCTATGTGTTGGTAAAAGTTCTGCTTTATTTCCTGCTATTTCAAATTTTTTTTTGAAAAAAACTGCTACCATATAATGACTTAGAACTTTTACTTCCTGAGTCAGTCAGCAAGAAATCTGATATGTGGTGCTTAACTGAAGAAGATGACTCAAGGATAGTGTTAGTCGGAGATGACTATATATTCTGCATTGTACTGGAAACTGGAGATTTTGTGCTCACACTGAAATAATACCTTATTAAATGTGTGTTATATTATGTCAGGTATTCTCTGATTACAAATGACAAGAAATAAAAAAAAAAAAACTTAAGCAAATAACCAAGAAAGTGGAGACACTTTGGGGAGAATGTTGGGGCCGGGAAGAAAGGGGCACCAGGCTTGGAGAGGGCAGAGCCCAGGGTATCTCCAGGGGCCTGGGGAGCATGCACAAATTCAGAGATGAAAGCTGCCTCACTTGGTCAGATGTCCCCTTTCTGTATGAAAGAAGCTGATGGTCCCTTTTTTGCCCAGGTGTCACCTCTAGGAGAATGACCGGACAATAGGGTGGAACCACAGAGAGAAATAAGGCTGAGAGGTTTTGCTACTATGGTACAGTAGGAAATTGGGGGTGGGGGGCAGTGCGTTGCTCATCCCATGCACACATTAATAGTATACCATGTATCCAATGAAAAGCAAGCTTTGCCTATTTACCATAGTAGAATGATCTACACATTAAGTGATGGGTTCTTTTTGTTGTTGTTATTGTTCTGCTGGGGATTCAACCCAGGGCATTGTGCATATGAGGCAAGCACTGTACCAACTGAGCTATATCCCAGCCCCAGATGACAGGTTCTTTTTTAACATTCTATTTTCAAGACTTTTTAGGGGTGTATGGGTAGTGTAGTGTGTGGTGCTGGGCATCAAACCCAGGGTCTCCTACATACCACTGGGCCACATCCCCAGTCCTTATTTTCAAGATTTTTTTTGAAGAAACTTAATGAAGTCCTAGTGCAGTGATTCAGTCAAGTATTTGACGAATGGAAAATAAAGGATGAGTCTAAGCCTCTTGGTATGCAATCTAAAACAGGTGAGAGGAGAACAAGATGGAATCACATATAATCAAGGGCAAACTTCTTTTCTGAGTAGCTTTTTTAAATAGAATGCAAATTTTTAAAAAAATGATCCCAAAGCATATCATTATTTTTTTATGCCATGGATGTTAATTGGCTTCTAGTCTTGAGTGTGTATGTGTGTGGATACATACATATAAATTTTGGTGTCACTGTCCTTCACATCCAAAAAGTATGCTAAGTCTTTCTGAATATATGGATGGAAAACCATAATTAACAATGCCTATAATATGGACATATAAATATAGCTTTTACAGTCACTATTTTAATAAATAGCATGTTCTTGTTTAAAGTGCCACTGTTTCACACAAGTGTCTATTCCTAATAGCTACAATATGTTGCACACAATTCTAATGCAAGACCTATGGTGGGAAAATTATGGAAACGCTCTTCTAAAAATCCAGAACAACCCAGCATGCCTACAGTGAGCCAGAGTAGGTCAGGTGTGTGCATCTTGGCTTCCTGCCTACTTAATGAATTATCTTCATTTCTAGAGAGCATACCATTAAACATTTCTCCCTCTTCCAGCACTTGAATATATGAGAATCCTGGAAATCCTCACTCTAGACTACAACAAACATTTAACATTTCATATAAATAAATAAAGATGGTACCTCTTGAACTACTTATTTCCTTATCAACTGATCAACTGCTTTTTAAAAAAATATTTGTTTTTTAGTTGTAGTTGAACACAATACCTTTATTTAATTAATTTATTTTTTAATGTGGTGCTGAGGATCGAACCCAGGGCCTCACATGTGCTAGGTGAGCACTCTACTGCTGAGCCACACCCCAGCACCCCCACCTTTTTTTTAAAACTCTAAAAAACTGGGGCTGGGGTTGTGGCTTAGTGGTAGAGTACTTGCCTCTCACGTGTGAGGAACTGGGTTCAATCCTCAGCACCACATAAAATAGATAAAGGTATTGTGTTTATCTACATCTAAAAAAAATGTGTTAAAAAATAAAAATAACTTGGGAATTTTTTTTTCTATTATTTAGAAATGGAATAGGTGCCTATTTGAGTCCCTCTGTCAACCTCAGCCCACAGACTAAAAACACATTAGTCATTCAATTAGCACTTCTGAAGGGAAATAAAATACCAAACAAGAAACTAAGAAAGCAAACTCTTTGATCTTTAGATCATCAGATTTTTCCAAATCAAGTTTAAGAGTTTGTATTTCAACTACCAGACTGAAATCCCAGAAACCTGGAGAAACAAACAAACAAACAAACAAGGCCCTAAAAAGGAAAAAAAAAAAAAGGCCCTGTGCTTTTGTTAGAAGTTGCAGGATTTGTGGGCCAGCCCAGGGAAGGTGCCTTCATTCCTGCATGAATATTCCCAGGTTCCCTAAAGAAGCAAGGGTAATTTCTTTTGCAGGCCTTATTTCTGCTGGTTGTGCCTGCAAGATATTGCAGGAAGACAAAGAATTTGTGGATTACTGTCAAGCAGGCCTGGGTTCCAAGTCCCCTCCGACCCTTGGCTGAGAGGTTGTGACTGAATCGTGTCTTCATGTGTTTCTTCCATATGGAAATAGCAGGATCTGGTTCCAGATCTGTGGCAGGATGGTAAGCGATGGCTACAGTACTCAGACTAGTGCAAAACAATAGTAAGTCATTATGTAAGGAATGGTGACTACTAGTGTTGACCCTGTATTTTGCTTCTAACAGATGCCTTCAAACCCCTGGGAATTCTGGTGAAATGAGATTACAGTGAGTGCCCCTTGAGAAACTTAAACATTATTCTGCCTCATTTCACACAATCCTGAGACTTGACATTTTAAATTTATTTATTTGTGGTATTGGGGATTGAACCCAGGGCCTCACAGGTGCTAGTCAAGAGATCTATTACTGAGCTCTATTATCCAGCTCTTCATTTATTTTTAAAAAGATAGTGGAAGACAGGGAGGGCAACCCACTCTGGCACTTGACTGTGTTGTGGTCCAGGGAAATGCTTTGAAATGGTTTCTTTAATGGATGTATTGATACTTTACACTTAGGGATGCTCAGGAGAAGCCCTAGGATTCATGAGGGCTTCTTCTAAGCTTACTTCTTCTAAGGAGTAGCCTAATCTTTTCACCTGTGTGCTATACAAATACTGTCCTCTTTGTGCCAAATGTTGGGGGGATTGTAAACCTTTAGAGAACCTTATGCAGTTTTATAGATTGGCTTAGGCAGCCTAGATATCAGAAAGGACAAGGTCATCTTGAGGGTCTACAATACTCTATGGCCCAATAGTTCTCCTCCACATTCATAAGCGACATGTACAGCGGTGCTCATTACAGGAGGGTATGTGGAGGCAGGGGATAAACATGATCCAGGTGTCCATCACTGAGGATGGGCAAGCTAGACATGGAGATGCCCCTATAAAGTCCTTTGTACCAGACTAGATGTACACACAGCAATATGGTAGATCTGAAAACCATGCTGAGGGAATAGAACATAATAAGATCATAACACAATATGACTTACACAAACTAAAAATGCAGTAACTCATAAAAGAATATACATTAAGGGTAGAGTGCTTGCCTAGCATTTGCAAGACAGTGGGTTCATTCCCCAGTACCACATTAAACACTTGAAAATTGTTGCCTATGGTCAGGTGCGTTGGTGCATGCCTGTAATCCCAGTGACTTGGGAAATGAGGCAGGAGAATCATGAATCACTTCATGAGAATCACTTAATGAGACTCTGTCCCAAAATAAAAAACAAAAAGGGCTGGGGATGTGGCTCAGTGGTCAAGCTCCCCTGGGTTCAATCCCTGGCACCAAAACAAAAAGAAAGATTGCCTATGGGTTTAAAATTGGGAATAGAGGGGCTGGGGATGTGGCTCAAGTGGTGGCGTGCTCGCCTGGTGTGCATGCGGCCTGCGTTCGATCCTCGGCACCACATACAGACAAGGATGTTGTGTCCACCGAAAACTGAAAAATAAATATTGAAGAATTCTCTCTCTCTCTCTCTCTCTCTCTCTCTCCCTCTCTCTCTCACTCTTTCTTAAAAAAATAAACAAAAAAATAAAATAAAATTGGGAATAGAGAATGGAGATAAAAGGGAATGAATATATAAATGAATGATTAACAATAGGAACTGTGATCCTGTGTGGAGGAATTGGTGATATAATTGACTCAACCCTTTGCTTTTATATTCCTAAACAACCACCACCACAACAAAAATTATCCTTATCTATTTACATAACTTCTAGAAAATTGGGAAGCACAGTTCTAGACAATGCAAATGGTTTCTTGGAAGCAATAAAAAAAAAAAAATAGCAGTCAGGCACCGTGGCACACACCTGTAATCCCATCAGCACAGGAGACTGAGACAGGAGGATCGCAAGTTCAAAGCCAGCCTCAGTCTTGCAAGGGACTAAGCAACTCAGTGAGACCCTGTCTCTAAATAAAATACTAAATAGGGCTGGGAATGTGACTCAGTGGATGAGTGCTCCTGAGTTCAATTCCTGATACCCCCTACCCTCAAAATATCATTTAATAGAAATTCAGCAAAAGTTAAATGTCAAAGTATAAGAGGAATATATGTATGTGTAAGATATTATTTCCATAACAATTATAGAAGAATGGTTTATACAGAGAGGTTATTACTCTGAATTAGGATGTTAAAATCAGCAATACTGATTTTACGATTTGCTTTTATTCACAATACTTTTGATACCAAATGTATGAGCTTTGTTCCACAATAACCAATTCTATAAGTTGTCAAATATGAACTGGGTGTCCACAGATTCAATTAAATTCTGACACAACCTGGAATTAGCACAAACCCCACAGGTGAAAAGTGAAAGCAGATGCTAACTGCAAGACTGGGCCACCCATACTTCTGGCTGACCAGCTATAAATCAGGGGTTCCCATGACCCCTTCCTTAGGTCTGGTAATTTTCTAGACTCACAGAACTCAGGGAAACAGCTTTCTTGCTACAGACTAAATATCCCCTCTCTGCCTTTACATTGAAATCCTAAGCTCCAAAGTGATGTTATTAGGCTGTGAGTCCTTTGAGAGGTGATTATCTTGTGAGGAAGAAGCCCTCATGAATGTGATTAGTGTGTTCTTATAATGGGACCCCAGATGCTCCCTTATCCCTTCCACCATGTAAGCATACAGCTAAAAGCCATCAGTGAGCTAGAAAGTAAGCCCTCACCAGATAAAGTCTTGATCTTGGACCTCCCTGTCTCCAGAACTGTGGGGAATGAATTTCTGTTGTTTGAGTTACCTGGTTTATGATATTTTTGTTACAGCAACCTAAATGAACTAATACTGGTTTACTAGTACTGGTTTACTGAAAAACTTATTATAAAGGATGAAAATGAACAGCAAGATAAGGAGGTATCAGGGTGAGGTCAGGAAGGGTCCCAAGCATGGAAGATTTCCCCCATGGAATTGGGGGTGCCACTGTTTCAGCACATGAATACTTCTATCAACCTGGAAGCTCTGCAAACCCCATTGGGGGGGTTATGGGGACTCCATTATATAGTCATGATTGATAAAATCATTGGCCAGTGGTGATTAGCTCAATTTCTAGTCCCTCTCTCTTTCCCAGAGGTCAGGAAGACATGGGATTGAAAGTTCCACACTTTTCATTACAAGGTTTGTTCCTCTGGCAACTAGCCTCATCCAAAGCTATCCAGGGACCGACCAAGTCACCTCATTAGCATAAACTCAGATGGTTGAAAGGGTTTTGTTATGAATAACAAAAGATATCTTATCTGACTTATCTGACTCCTATTACTCTGGAAATTATAAGGTGTTTAGAAACTCTGTGCCAGGAATGAAGGATGAAGACCAAATATAGTTGGCCTTCTATCTGTGGGCTCCACATCCTTAGAGTCCATCATTCACTGATAGAAAATACTCAAATAAAGAAAAAGTTTCGCTGCAGTGAAAATGTGGATCTTTATTTATTCCCTAAACAATGCAGTATAACAACTACTTGTATAGCATTTACATTATATTAGGTATATAAGTAATCTAGAAATGAGTTAAAGAACATAGGCTATATGCAAGTATTCTATCTATATAAGCAACATGAGCATCCTGAAATTTTCGTATCCTCTGAATAGAGGTGAGGGACTCCTCACGTGGAGACTGACAGCTGACTGTACAGTGTTCTTATATTGCAATATCATAACTAGGTACATTATATTAATAATCATAAAGAAATACTTAATAGAAGAAGACATTATGTGATAAACAAAGAAGATATATGGCATGAGAAAGGTAGAAAGTAGCAGGAAGGCTGTTTTCCTTAATACTGTTTTACTTGACTCTCCCTGCCAGCAATAAGGGCCACATTAGCACTTCTGAGCTCCTCCTTCTTCTACCCCTACATCTGAGAATTGTGTCTGCAATCATCACTTTGAAATCAATTTGATTTGTGTAGAAGGTGACTCTCCACTTGGGGGTTAGGAAAGAGAGAGAGTGTTTGGAAGAACTGTGAGAGATTAATAGGATCTGGACTTATGCTGATAAGTAGAAAGGACATTCCAAGTTTATAACATGATTATTGACTTGGAAATAGGAATATCCTGGCCAAAACAGGCCTATCTAGAAATGAAGGAATAGCACACCAGACAGCTATGCAGTTTGGCACACCAGGGCTGGAGCTTTTCTTGAACCAGTGCTGGGAGCTTTCAATCATGCTGTCTTACGAGTAGGACTGAAGCCAACAGCTTCTCATTTGAACTTTATAGATTAAAAAAAAAAAAATCAATTATAGCCAAGTGTGGTTTTCATTTTCACTTAACAGTTCTAAACTTCCTTTTGGAGTGCTGTCAAGTTCTAGGTAAGCATGTCTGTCTCTGCCACATCCTTGTTATCCTTCCTTCTTTTTCTTGTCAATGATAAGTCTCTCTGATGCTTTCCAAACCTTGGGACATTTGTGTGTTTTATTGTCCCTGATATCCATGCCTAATGGGTTCGGAAAGGGAAGTAACCAGTTGTCCTTTAGACAAGAGGAACAATTTCTCAGTTCTGAAAACGTAGAATGTTTAATACCATGTTTTCGAAATATTTGGAAGAGAAAAGCCTAAACACTTAAAATATATACATATTTTTTTAAAGAGAGAGAGAATTTTACTATTTATTTTTTAGTTTTCGGCGGACACAACATATTTGTTTGTATGTGGTGCTGAGGATCGAACCCGGGCCACACACATGCCAGGCGAGAGCGCTACCGCTTGAGCCACATCTCCAGTCCACTTAAAATATTTTTAACAGCTCTGTTGAAATATAATTCACATACTATCCAATTCACCCATCTAAAGTGTACAATTCAGTGTTTTGTTTTTTTAGTACTGGGGATTGAACTCAGGGGTACTCAATTACTGAGCTACATCCCCAACCCTATTTTGTATTTTATTCAGAGACAGGGTCTCACTGTGTTGCTAAGCATCTTACCATTGCTGAGAATGGCTTTGAATTCAGGATCCTCCTGCCTCAGCTTCCAGAGCCAGTGGAATTACAGGCGTGTGCCACCACACCCAGCTCAATTCAATGGTTTTTGCAGTTTGAGATTATTAATTTTTAAAAATTATGGTAAAACACATATAACAAAATGGGCCATCTTCATCATTTTAAATCTACAATTCAGTGGCATTAATTATAGTCATGATATTGTACAACCATCACCTCTATTTTCCAACAAATTGTTTACAATTTTGTTATGCTATATAATGAGGCTTAGACCAAATGAGTTTTTTTTTTTTTTTTTTCTTTTTGTAAAAATGTTTGTACCGTCCTTGACACATGACTGTGGACCTCAGGTGTTCTTACAACTCCTGCTGCCTGATGACACCTGAGTGGCAGCCACTTGTTAGGCATCTGGCCTCTCTGGCAGTTTCTGTTCTGCAGAACCTCCTGTTCAAGCCTAAATATGGGCAGTTGGAATTTCTTTTTCTTCTTTAGTCTCAGAGGCAGAGGAAGTGGCATTAGGCATGTGGACCAGAGGCCTTCAGATATAAGTCCTGCATTTAAAAAAAAAATTTTTTTTAGTTGTAGGTAGACATAACTTTACTTATTTATTTTTATGTGGTGCTGAGAATCAAATCCAGTGGCTCACACATGCTAGGCAAGTGCTCTACCACTGAGCCACAACCTCAGCCCAAGTCCTGCATTTTACACAAGAGTTTTGGGGCCTGGACCTAGGTAAAGGAATAAGTTTTCCCATTAACTGTTTCCCAACTATCAGTGAAAGTTGCCTTCCCTTCCCTATTAAGGAAAAGTAGACACACAGCTTTTCATTAATCATCTTATCTTTGTGAGTAGTATGTAGATTATAAGAGACATGATATTCCCTGGATCCTCTCTCTCTCTCTCTTTTTTTTTTTTTTTTTTTTTTTTTTTGTGCTGTGGATTGAACCCAGGGCCTTGTGCATGCAAGGCAAGCACTCTACCAACTGAGCTATATCCCCAGCCCTGATCTTCTTTTTTTAATTCTAAGTTACTGTTTCAGAAGTTCTGTGTTCCGCATAGTTCTTTGTTTCAGACAACAGAAGGTGATTTGGGTTTACACAGAAAAAGTAAGTACTGAAAACATACTGAGTATCTCACAGAATCCTGGAAAGGCTAGAGGTCAAAGGTGTCTACACACTGAGATCCCAGAACTTGTCTGAGTGGGTGATATACTGCTGTTGATGAAGAATAGACTCTACAGCTGTCACCCTATCTCAACACTGCCCTTAGGATGATGCAGCTGCTTCACTGCCTTTTGAAATTGAGTGTTGCTACCAGAGTGGACTCACCTCTCTTTCCATTGCTTTGGGTTGCTGGCTTCTGAGTCAAAATCTGGAGCTAGTGCTGAGTGCAATGACGAAGGCCTATAATCCTAGCAGCTCAAGAGGTTGAGGCAGGAGGATAGGAGGATTGCAAGTTCAAAATCAGCCTCAGCAATGGCAAGGTGCTTAGCAACTGAGTGAGACCAGGGATGTGGCTCAGTGGTTGAGTGTCCCCTGAGTTCAATCCCAGTAAAAATAAATAAATAAATAGATAAATAAATAAATAAATCTAGAGCTGATACATCTGATTGACCTGCCAAAGCAATGGATGGATGACTTTTGAGCATCTAGAGTGGGACTTAGACCCTGTCACTTGCTGAGGCTCAGATGATGAGGAGTTCCCCAAGACTGGTAAGATGGTTCTGATGGTGAAGAAGCAGCCTAAGACACAAATGTCGGGGCTGGAGATGTGGCTCAAGCGGTTATGGTAGCGCGATCCTCAGCACCACATACAAACAAAGATGTGTCCGCCGAAAACTGAAAAATAAATATTAAAAAAAAAAAAAGACACAAATGTCCCCTGCACGTAGGAGGCAGCTGGTGTCCTTTACAGACCTGGGTCACAGCTTCATTCCATCCAACTGAAAAAAATACTCTGAACTAAAGTTTGTTGGCCTCCCTTTCCTTCTGTTATTATTAAAATAAAAAGGTGCACAGGCAATTTCTTTTAGCAAGTTCTTCTGGTAAGGCAAGAATCCTAACATCAAATCACCCTGGTTCTTTTCTTTTCCAAGTGTACATTGTTGTGTTTGAAATACGAGGAGGAAGCAAGTCTTTTCAGAGTCAGGTTAACTATAGCTTAGCTCCAAGATTCTAAATGAATTCCCATTCTGAGCCAATATTTATGGTTTTGTAATTTTCAAAGTTTGTATCCTACTGCCTTCCATTTTTTAAACTGGTAGTGTTAACTTTTTAAAAAAGTGTATATCTTGTATTTGTGTGTGTGTGTGTGTGTGTGTGTGTGTGTGTGTGTGTAGTGATGGTGCTGGGGATTGCCTTGTATATTTGAGGCAAGCACTCTAACAACTGAACTATATCCCCAGCCCCTGTGTATATCTTGTATTACTGCAAGGTAGAAAAAGCAAAATAAGTCAGAACAAGAAGTATGGGGGAAAATACTGTTTTAAACAAATCCTTAAGGTAATGGGATTTTTATTAGTGAAATAAACAGTTTATCCAGATCATATTATTTTTCTGGTAAATAGGAGAATCATATTTTTGTCTGTTATTAGTCTGTATTCATTTGCTTCTTAGAAAATTCACTGTTTATTCTGTGAAATCTCAAAATTTTAGATTGAGATTGAAGTTTTAGATTGCCTTGCTGCAGTCCTATTTAGTGAATCTTTTTAATGAGTAATGGCATGTCATTACTCATGCCATTACTGCTGTGAGCTGTCACTGCTATTTCATGTTAAATGTACCCTCTCACCATTTCCTGTGGCTTCATGGTGAAATACACTATACTTACTAAATGATTTGATATTTCATTTCTGCCTTTAACCCTCTTAGTGAAACTGTTTAGAGAGACCCACTGTAGGAATTAGGTACTTGGCTATCATTAGGTAACCATCCATTATAAAGTACATTGGACTTCAGACCTACCAATTTTCCTGGATAGAGAAGAAAGGATGTTTTAGGTAAGATAACAGGGATCAGGGAGAAAAAGCATTGTTAGGGTGGAGGAAATCTTGAAGTTTCAAGTTTTAGAAATTTGAAAATTGCTAAAATTTAAAAAATTAACAATAAGCCTATTCTTGACTCTTTCCTGGAGGACAAATATCTTTGGCCTTTTCAGATAGAAGAAGCAGGAAGAAGCTGTGATGGGTGGAATGGGGAGAACAGCCAGAAGGTGAAGACTTGCAGAGGAGGGTGGGGTGAAAAAAAAGAGGGTGCTAATTAGCTTTTCTAGCTTTACCAGGAGCCAATGGCAAGCAGATGACTGCACCTTTGAAGTTACCCATTCTTTTTTTTTTTTTGGTCCAGCCGGCAGCAGTGGTTGATCTTGTGGGCATGCAGAAAGTACCCTTTTTTTTTTTTTTTCCTTTTCAAAATGTGGAAGTGGTAGACATACAAAGGGAAACCATAGATTAAAATATTGTATGTATCTAAGAAAAATGATTTTATCTGCTTTCACCTCTTACAATAAACTGTGTCCATTTCCTAGTTTGACACCAATGGAAAGGGATTTATTTTTTGTATTTAAAAAAAAAAATCAAGCTGGGGTCGGATGGAATGGCATATGCCTGTAATCCTAGCTATTTGGGAGGCTGAGGCCAGAAGACTGCAAGTTCAATGCCAGCTTAGACAATTTAGCGAGACTGTGTCTCAAAAATTAAAAATAAAAATGACGGGAGATGTAGCTTAGTGGTAGAATACCCTGGATTCAATCCTGGTACTGGGAAAAATAAAAAATCGATCTGAACTAATCAAACAGTGCCTGGACATATAAAAACCATTACTAAAATGGTACAAATGGCTACACACTCAGCAGCCAGAGAAGCTTGTGTTTGGAAGGAGTTTGGTTCCAGGCGATTGTAAGAGGACTCAGCAGGGTGTTTGTCCAAGATACTAACACAAGCCTTTCCTGCCAGGTGTGGCGGTGCATGCCTGTAATCCCAGCGGCTTGGGAGACTGAGGCAGGAGGATGGAAAGTTCAAAGCCAGCCTCAGCAAAAAAACAGTGAGGAGCCAAGCAACTCAGTGAGACCCTGTCTCTAAATAAAATACAAACTAGGATTGGGGACTACTGGCTCAGTGATTCAATTCCCAGTACTCCCCCCGCCAAAAAAGAGCCTTGCCTTACACACCATGTCAGTTTCTGTGGGATGGGACTGTGTCTTGATCATTTCATAATTTCTCTTGAGCTAGCTATAGTGGCATTCACTGAAAGTTTGTTAAATGAAATCAACTTACAGTTAAGTCTATCACTGCACACACTATTTAATATTTGTATAAATACTAACCCTATGCCAAGATAAACATTAGTAAACATGACAAAGTAAAACAGTTAACATTTTGAAAATGCAATGTTGTAACAAGCTCTGATTTTTATCAGTACTAGTATAATGCATTATGTGCTAGTCACCTTCAAAATTGGGAAGATCCTAATGTCTATTTTTTGTAGAGGAAAGGAAAGGAATAAATATCTACTGAGAACCAACTATTGTATTCAGTTCTTTCAACATCCTTACAGGTTGTTTTTTTGCTCTTTCTTCCCCCACTCCCTCCCCCCCCCCCAATACTGGGGATTGAACCCAGAAGTGCTTAACCACGGAGTCACATTCCTATCCCTTTTTATTTTCAATTTTGAGACAAGGTCTCACTAAGTTAATAGGGCCTCACTAAATTGCTGAGACAGGCTTCAAACTTGCAATCCTCCTGTCTCTGCCTACTGAGCCACTGGGATTACAAGTATCCGCCACCACACCCGGGTTCTTTTTCTGCTTTTTACTGATAAGGGTGCAGTGGTTCCTGGAAGTTAAGTAACTTGCTAGAGGTCACATAATGAGTGAGCAGGACTCACAATTGCGCATGCCTGACTTTGAAGCCTGTGCAGTCTTGCTGTTTATTTTCTTGATCTGCCAAACCTCCATTGTTCTTCCAAACACTCTCAGTTTTGTCTGTCCAGTAATTGGTTGAATCCCTTCATTCAAATTCTAAAGCCTTCCCCACACTCTTTCTTGCTCCCAACCCATAAGGGAGAAAGAGATATGGCAATATGGCACCTAAATTTATAATTGCTTTCCTCTCTTATATTCAAATAATTTTGGGACCTTTAAAAGACAAAAGGAAGCCAGGCATGGTAGTGCATGCCTGTAATACTAGCAATTGGGAGGCTAAGATAGGAGGATCACAAAATTACAGGCCTTCCTCATCAATTCAGAGAGCTCCTCAGCAACTTAGGAAGAACCTCTCTCAAAATAAAAATGTGTATATATAGAGCATTACTTCTATTCCTAACATATGATTCTATAATCTCTTTCTAACAAATTTCCAAACCCTTATATTCACCTTGTGCCAGCTAATACATAATGAAGGTATCTTATCTGTTGATCATCTTTTAGATCTATTAAGATGTCCATTTTTAACCAGATTCCATTTGGGTCAGGTGATAATCTGATTCTCTTTCTCATTATTTAGCATACCACACACAATATTGAAAATACACATTTTAAGTAAGAGGTTGATTTCCTCCAAATTTTTCATCAATAATCATGACTAATTCTGCAGGAAGTATGTGATATGACATAGAGAAACTGAAATAAGGTGGTGACATTTAGAGAGAATAACTCTTACTTTACCTGTTATGAATTATATTTGGTACTATACTAATAATAATAGTGATATGGTCACTATTAAATAAACATTAGAGATCAGATTCTTGTTTTCAGACAAGGGTAATGGGAAATAAGGAATAAGAGTCTTTCACATGATGGACCTTTATTTTTTTTATTTATATGCAGTTTTGAGAATCGAACCCAGTGCCTCACACATTCAAGGCAAGTGCTCTACCACTGAGTCACAATCCCAGCTTCCACATGTGATTTTTACAAATAATTATTTATGAAAAGTTTCAAAAGTTAAGTATCTTTTGATTCATGCTTATTAGAGTGCTTTGCTCAAAGGAAGTATACACAGTAACACTTTGATAAAATAAACTCATTATAGCAAAGAGAGACTGGGCTTTTGGATTGTTCTGCATTGTTCTACTTGCATATGGATGACGACTGACAGAATAGCAATTCATCATTGCAGTGTCCCCCAGGAATATTCTGCTGCCTTAAAGAGTCATGATTTGGTTGAAAAGACACACCACAAAATAATAGGCTGGGTTCCAAATGATTGCATAGATGTTCAGAGGAAGAATGGCATGCTAATTGTTTTGTGGTGAAGGAGATAATTTTGATTCACTTTTAAAAATGAAATGCTGGGGCTGGGTATGTAACTCAGTGATATGAATGCTAGCCTACCAAGTGTGAGGCCCTGGTTTCAACTCTTAGCACTGTAAAATTTTATAAAATGTAGTTGTATGTGTATATATATATACATGTGTGTGTGTGTGTGTGTGTGTGTGTGTGTATGCTGGACTCACCCCTGTGACTTTACGACTTCCCTTTTCCCTATGACAATTGAAAACTCATTTCTCCATCCCTTTTAAGTCAATATAACTGAAATCCTTTAAAGGAAGTATAGTAAATGAAAGAAACTAGTAATTATGATTAGAGAAATGAAACCAGTTTCTTATAAATGGCAACACATTTCTGAAGACTCTGTGAAGGAGTTAAGTTACCACAGGGTAAGTAGCCTTGTTTGTCATGGCTGGTTGTCTGATCTGGTTACAGGTTGGTATGGTAGTAAATACAAATCAGGCATCCCACTGAGATAGTAGACAGCAGCCCTATCTAGTATCTCATAACTTTATCATCCTATAATCTTTTGGTAAATACAAAATTCCCATCTGCACCCCAAATTTGAGAAACCCCTTAGAGATGGGAACTGCCTGTTTTTCATACCCCCAATTGAGAATTATAGCTTTTATAGAATTTCTATGATCAAGTTTTAGTCAAACTTCACTTTTTAAGGTATATATTGCTGAAATAACAAGTAAATGTTTTGATGCCCAAATATAAGATTATGTTTAGTTTATTTATTTTGCAGTACTGGGAACTGAACCCAGGGCCTGACACATACTAGGTAAATACTATACCATTGATCTATATCCCCAGCCCTTAAAATTATATTTTAACATTAAATTTTATTTATTTATTCATTCAGTTATTCAATTATTTGTTGGTACTAGGAATTGAACCCAGAGGTGCTTTATCACTGATTTACATCCCTAGCCTTTCTCCTTCTTCTTCTTCTTCTTCTTCTTCTTCTTCTTCTTCTTCTTCTTCTTCTTCTTCTTCTTCTTCTTCTTCTCCTCCTCCTCCTCCTCCTCCTCCTCCTCCTCCTCCTCCTTTTTCTTCTTCTCCTCCTCCTCCTCCTCCTCCTTTTTCTTCTCCTTCTTCTCCTTCTCCTCCTCCTCCTCCTCCTCCTCCTCCTCCTCCTCCTCCTCCTCCTCCTCCTCCTCCTCCTCTTCTTCTTCTTCTTCTTCTTCTTCTTTTCAAATTTTGGGACAGGGTCTTGCCAAGTTGCTGAGGTTAGCCTGGAACTTGTGATCTTCATGCCTTGGCCTCCCTAAATTGCTGGGATTATAGATATGTGCCACTGTACCCAGCTTAACTATCCTTTCAAAATTATAGTGCTCCCCAGGTTCTGATGACTACCTTCTCCTCCTTCTTTTTCAGTAATAGAACTCAGGGGCTCTCTACCATTGAGTTCCAGATCTAGCCCTTGTTATTTTATTTTATTTTTTAAGGTACCAGGGATTGAACTCAGGGGCACTTGACCACTGAGTCATATCCCCAGCTCTATTTTGTATTTAATTTAGAGACAGGGTTTCAGGGTTTCACTGAGTTGCTTAGTGCTTCCTCGTTGCTAAGGCTGGCTTTGAATTTGTAATCCTCCTGCCTCAAACTCCTGAGCTGCTAGGATTACAGGTGTGTGCCACAACAACCGGCCCTTTTTATTTTTTGTTTTAATACAGGGTCTTCCTAATTGCTGAGGCTGATCTCAAATTTGGAATTCTCCTCAGTCTTCTAATAGCTGAGGTTACAGGCATGGGTCACATGCCCTTCTTACTTCTTCCTTATCCCCATGGTCTTTGAAAATTACTTTACCCCTATTGAATATGTGGCATGCTTTCTTTCTTTCTTTCTTTTTTTTTTTTTTTTTGAGAATTTTAATATTTATTTTTTTGTAGTTTTCGGCGGATACAACATCTTTGTCTGTATGTGGTGCTGAGGATCGAACCTGGGCCGCATGCATGGCAGGCGAGCACGCTACCGCTTGAGCCACATCCCCAGCCCATGTGGCATGCTTTCAATTTGTTTTAGTCATGTTTTTTTTGCCACTGTGACCAGAAGACCTGACAAGAACAATTTTAGAGGAGGAAATTTTATTTGATGCATATGGTTTCAAAGGTCTCAGTCCATAGGTGGATAACTCCATTGCTCAGGGCCCGAGATAAGGCAGAACACAATTGCAGAAGTGTGTGAAGAAGGAAAGCAGCTCAGGCCATGGCAATCAGGAAGCAGAAAGAGTGTTCCACTCATTCTCCAGCAACAAAATACACACCCCAAAGGCACACCCCCAGCAACCTACCCCCTCTAGCCATACTTAGCTTCCTAAGCTTAGCACTCAATTAATCTACATCAAGTCATTGGTTAGGTTACACCTCTTATAATTTTACCATTTCACCTTTGAAACTTCTTACATTGTCTCACACATGAGCTTTTATTAAAAGGATTTAGGCCACCAAATTATTAGAAATCAGTATCATATCTAGTGAATGGAAGGATTGATTAGACTGACCCAAATTTGTAATATTATTAAATAAAACCAATATATTAACAGAATTTCATAGGTAAAAACTACTATTTTGGGTTCCCTTCCTTTTTCTTTGTCACTTTCAGAATATTCATACTCATATTCCAATCCTTCTAAGACAAAATGGCAGTAGCCCTCCTCAAACCATGTTTCACCCTTAACTCCTGCTTTCATTACTCAAATACATCTTTTAAATCTGATCACAGACTTACAGAAACTCTGTAAATTTCTGATTCTTTAATAAACTATACAGATTTCATAACATTGGTATAAAAAATAAAAATTCCACAGAAAAATTAGAATTTAAGCAATAAATAAGGTGGAAACATTTTCTTACAAAAAAATCTTCTAAAGACACTTTATGAATTTTTAAAATTAAATATGTAAGGAACCAGAATATGTTTTCATTTTTAAAATTAAACACATAGTTTTTGTTTGTTTGTTTGTTTAGTTGAGAAAGAGGCAAAAGAAAGTTTATTGCTTTGCTAGCAAAGAAGAAACACAGTGGACTCCTATCCCAGAGGCCTTGATTCTGCCCATCAGCATGAACAGAGGGCTTTTAAAGAGGTGATTCAAAGGCTACATTCCACATATTCTCTGTTGCAGTTGCAATTCACTTGTTAATTTGGGAGACAGTCATTTCTGAGATCTTCTGGTGCCATCCCCAAAGTCTGGATTACTTTGTTCCTATGGTGGCAGTGTACTCAAGGACAGATAAGTCTGGCTAGGATGAGGAAAATAGGTAATCCTATTTCCCCTGAGATTGGGGATGGGGAGAGATTAAGGAGGAGCAGGGAGAGAGGAAATAGAAAAGAATAGGTCCCTTTTAAAAATCAGTTACAGGGGTAGAGCAGGAAGGGCTATATTCAAAGCATAAAGAGGACACTGTTATATTTCCCCACTGTCAATTTCTACATTTCATTTTTATGAAAAAATGAGTGACAACATCTCCAAGCTGCTTCCTGATGAAGAGGGCAAAGTTAAGGGAAATAACCCAAAGTCCTTGTTCTCTATGAGGTGGGGTGTAGACACATAAAAGCAGTCATCATCAGAGCAGTTCAGACCTCCACCGTGGCAAATGGCAGGGGAATGGACAAGGCATACAGCAACATAAACAAGATAACATAAACAACATGCTAAGACAACATAAACAAGACAGCAAAGCATTACTTTTTTTGTAAACAATTAGCAGAACAATAATTAGTGTTTCAGCCAGTCTCTGAAAGCCATGAAGACAGTAACTCATAATCATGTCAGTGGAAAATAGATCAAGTTTATAAATGTAGCAGTTTAGGAAGATTTGTAGGTCTATGGAATCAGGCTCAAATTGACTCAGGACAAACTTGTGACTCTAGGGTCTTTTATGATTATTATTATTAGGCACTCCTACACAAGAGCCTTTCCTCTATAGCCTCCAGCTTTACTTCCTTTTGGTAGGGCTGACACAAATGTACATCTTAAGTTACATTAAAATCAAAATAAAACATTGTTTTTCCCTTTAAATGTAGGACTATGCTCAGGCTATACTCTCCTGCCAGGTGTTTAAGACCAAGTTGGTCAAAACTGACCTTGTTCCTATCTACTCTTAGAGTCAGGTGAGATTCCTCAGAGATCACTCTTGGAGACCTGTGCAAAGCCTCTATCTCCTTTAGCTTTCTTATACCAGTGGTGCCATCTGCTAGGATGGGTCAGAGTTTTTTTGTTTTGTTTTGTTTTTAATTTATTTTCTCATTTTCTCTTTCTTCCAAACTGATCGCCTTCTCATTGGGGCCTACATGGCCTTTCCTTTCTTTCTTTCTTTTTTTTTTAATATTTATTTATTTTTTTGTAGTTTTCGGCGGACACAACATCTTTGTTTGTATGTGGTGCTGAGGATCGAACCCGGGCCGCATGCATGGCAGGCGAGTGCGCTACGGCTTGAACCACATCCCCAGCCTTGGGTCAGAGTTTTGATGGCCATATGTGGTTTCTCTTGGAAGGATCAGGGACATTTCTGTCTCCAATGACCCTTCTTTTTGCAGAATGTGCACTGGTTGGCTTCCTGTTTTCTAGGGTCCTCTCAATCTCCCTGATCATCGGACCAGGTGACTCATTAGAGTTGCAGGACCCAGAGAGGGTTCTCATCATTCTCTAGGTCCTGGCTGACTGTAGAGGTCAAGGGTCAAAATGTTGACTGCTTTTTCCTTGGCCCTTATACTTCCTTGACTTTGTTCTCCATTTTTTTTTTTTAAACACCCAGCAAGCCAGTTTAACCAGTCTTAAAGAGGGACTTCAATATCTATATAATCTTACAATTACCCCTTTCACTTAATTGGGGTTAGTATTAGTACTGGAAGTTGGCATTATATACTATTTGTTCAGTAGGTGTTGGCTTATTATCTCAAATTAACTCAAGTTGTTTGTTGTTGTTGTTTGTTTGCTTGCTTTTTTTTTTTTGTTGTTGATTGTTTGTTTATTTCATTTTGTTTTTAGAAGTAGTACCCTTACAAAACACTAACAGGCAAGAGTTATAAAGTTTACAAGGAAAATACAAAATGAAATTTACAGAGCAAAAACATTCAGTTTGTGTAATAGCTATGAACCAAGAAAAATGTCTTTTATAATCTTGAACCTTGACTTAGTTATATATTATATCCCCTGTTTGAGATTACGGTAAGCTTTACAAAGAAAATCAATCTTTCGAACACAGCTTTAAGTGAGCTGAAGTCTAGCCCATTTTGGAGCTATTCAAACATGGAGTAAGGTAGGAGGCAGGTAAGGCAAGGCTCTTTACAAATAGCACAATACAACGTTACATCTGAAACATGAATCATAGAAAGGCTAAGAGAGCTTTTAACTTTGTATTTGTGAAAAAAAAAAATGGCAGAATGCTTCCTGTTTTACAATGTCATCTTTAAACAGATCAGGCTCCCCTTTATTATCTTCCAAAAATGCATTTAAATTCTAATTTCAGTGTGAAGAGTAAGTAACACAAATTGTAAATATAACTTATTGACAACAGGTTACTATAGCCAGCTATAAACCATCAAATGACTTGAATAAATTCCAACCAAATTTGTTATTTTTGTACAAATCCAAGACTTTTGCTACACATATTTTTTTTTAATTTTTTATTGTTGGTTGTTCAAAACATTACAAATTTCTTGACATATCATATTCCACACTTTGATGCTACACATAATTTTAGTATGGAGAACATCAACTTGTCTAAGTGCTCTTCTAAGCTTTTTATTTAACTAAGTTTAACTTTTAAAGTAAAATTTAGAATTCTGAGTGTCTGGTATTAATAATCACACATCTGCATGGGTTAACAAAAATCAAAGGATAGCCTTAAATCTCTTATAACTTTTAAAGTATAATTTAGAATCCAGAATGTATGATAACAGTAATCACACATCTGCATGGGTTAACAAAAACCAAAGGATAGCCTTACATTTCTTATGCATTTAGGAAACAGTGTTAATGATTAGAAATTGACTTACTCAAAGAAAACAGATATAAGACAGATCCTCAAATAACAGTGTGACCCTTCTATGTCAGATACAATGTACAAAGAGAGCACTTATCGATTATATTGCCAGTGAACTTACCTGAACTTTCATTTTATAAACTTTTACACAACACTTAGACAAGGCTTAGACAGATATAGTTCTCAGATGAATACATACATATACTTAGTCACATATATTTTGGGTGTCAACTATATTGTTATAATCTAAATAACATTTGTTGGTTTAACTAATTACAAAGTAATCATTTAAGACTTTAAAACAGGTACAAACCCTAATTCCTTTAAGACATAGTTTCCCCCAAGTAATAAAACCTTTCAAATACTAGAAAATTATCTTGATAGATAAGAGCAGATCAATGTTTCTGACTTTGCTTTATACTAGTACATTAAAGTTCAAAATAACTTTAACGACTGTGCTGCGATAGCCAATTTAATCACAAACTTTTTGAGGTTTGCCTTCCACAAAACTTCTTTATATTAGTTTTGCCTTCTTTCATCATGGACTTTAGCAAAAGAATATTACTTTACCAGAAAAAATACTTTCTCATCCAGAAACATTAAAAAAATTGTTTTTTAGTTGTAGATGGACACAATATATTTGTTTTATTTATTTATTTTATGTGGTGCTGAGGATTGAACCCAGTTCCTCATGTATGCGAGGCAAGGTCTCAACCACTGAGCTACAACCCCAGCCCCCAGAAACATTTCTTTTACCATCTATTTTTCCATGCTGAAATATTTCCATACCTATAACTTTCTTTTATATTTTCTAGTTTGGGACACTTTTAAAAATTTGTATTCTGAAACAGTATTTACGAATGTTTCTGCACATTTAATTTACATAACAAATTTCATCCCAGGAGAGGGTTGGACAATCCAACATATACAAAAGCTGTGCCTTAATGTTATTTCTCCCAGGTTGTATTCAAAGGGTTGGAGCACAGGATATTTTTGAGCTAGACCTGTTGAGAGCCACAGCCTAAGGGGCCCCAGCAAACTTCCAGCTGCCAGCAATCCAGCTGCCGGCTGATGATTGGCTCACAGCGGCCCCAGCAACATCTAGCTGATTGGCTCCTTGGCCCCAGCAACATCTAGCTGATTGGCTCCTCTGCGGTGATGCTCATTGGACTGTTTCCCTGCCCTTTCAGACCACGGAGCTGCTCATTGGGGGACTTTTTGGCTCTGCCCACGTGACCCAGCCAATCGGCCTCAAGAGCAGGAGGATTGTGGGAGGTGAGAAGAAGCTTGTGGGGGGAGAGACAGGCTTGTGGAAAGCCGGTGGTGGCAGTTGAGGCTCTGAGGGTTTTTCCCGAGAGGCTGGTTTGTTTGGCGTGTTTGGTTCTAAAAATAAAGTTAGTTTCTTTTGACAAGTGGCTTCTGATTGTGCCCAGCCAGACTGCGGCAAGACCTATGTCCCTTATTATTATAAGGAGAGATTGCCATCAACTTTAGATGAGTTCCCCACTGTCAATTGTCCCCATAGGTTCCTTTTGGGCCTTTTTCTTATAGTACACATATTGATATGCAATAGAGGATGCCCTTTCTATCCTTTTCTTTAGGGTTCCTTGAAGATCCTTTTTTAGAGACTGCCTACAAAACACAGGTTGGCCTTAGTTTTTCTTTCTCTTCTCTGGGTGCAGTTATTGATTCTGCCAGTTTCCCCAGGCATTTAGTTTGATGGGATACTGTTATAGCAAGAATGGCTTTGCCCCAGTGATGGAAATCCCCTGGCCACATGGGGTGTCCTGTCAGATATTAAAAGGGAAGATCGTTCTTGCACCCAGCTCATAAAGCAACAGTGCTGAAACCTACTGTCACATTCTTTGTGGCCAGAAGCCTCCACCCCCAGGAGCAGAGGGGCTGAAAGGCAGGGCAGAAGCCATTTTTTCTGCAGCCCAGACAGCTTTTCTGGGATGCCCTGCCCCAGTTTAGGGCTAGTTTGGTGAGATGATCTGTGGCTGCCTGGGTCCAGGCTGAGAAACAGTGCTGGGAATGCCAGCACTGGGTTTAAACTATTTAAATCTTTTTAACCCTTTCTTCTGGTGTCCAGCTATCCTTGCACCCCAGAGGCAGTGACTTTTGTCACTTTCAACTTAGTTCCTGATGGTTCAGACCCCTTTATCATGCAACTGCATAAATGCCTATACATACAGAATCTCTTTCATACACTTTACCCCTGACAGACCAACTCCAATGTCAAGATTGTATAATAATCCAGAAAAACCATTCAAAGACCAGATTGAGTTACAGGAAAACATCTTTCTCTTAGGCTTATACCTAAAGGCGGCCCATTCAGCCAAGATCTCTCTGCTCAAGACTACTGGTAAGATCAACACAGCATGGCCTATGTCTTAAAGGGCCAATAACAGACAAAAAAAAAAAAAAACAGACAAGAGAGGATCCCTGAAACCAGGGGGGACAGACAGAAACCTCTAAGTTTTCCAAGCAAAAGGAGCTTTGGAAGTTGCTGGAAAGGTCCCTCAGTCCCTCCCTCTACTCACCAGAATTAACTCCTCTGTTTCCATCTGAGGCAGACTTTTTTTTTTTTTTTTAGTATTTGGCAGACCCAACATCTTTGTTTGTATGTGGTGCTGAGGATCGAACCTGGGCCGCACGCATGGCAGGGAGCGCGCTAACGCTTGAGCCACATCCCCAGCCCTGCAAACTGACTTTTAACTCTCCTGCAGTTGGCTCTCAATAAGCTCGCCAGCATCATGAATCCTCAGCATGGAAGTAAAGGTGCCTTGGAGAGCCAGTCCTACCCAAGAAGCTGGAGCAGGTGCTGCTCTCGGGTCCCATCTGGGGTGCCAAATTTGTTGCCCAAACCTCGGTTTCTGTCCCCAATGCCAATCCAATAACAAGGACATGGTTTTGAGGAAAAGGAAAAAAAAAATGTTTATTGCTTTGCTAGTGAAAGAGAAACACAAGGACTCCTGTCCCAGAGGCTGTGATTCTAAACACACAGATTTTAAGTGTGAAATTTAAAGTGGGTAACTGTATATATTCATGTACCCATGACCTCAAACAAGATCTAAAACATTCCTGTCACTCCCCAAAGTTCTTCAATGGCGCCTTTCAATCAAATCTTACCTTCACAAACAACTATTTTTGTGATTTCCTTCACCTTTGATTAAATTTACTTGTTTCTGAACTTCATATAAATGAATGACACAAAGTGTGCTTTATTTTTTTGTGCACCTATTGTTCAACATAATGTTTGTGAGATTCAGCCATATTGTTGCATTATCTGTAATTCTATTTAATTGCTGAATAGTACATATACCACAATTTGTTTGCCTAGTCTCCTGCTGAGGGGTATTTGGATTGTTTCCAATTTTTGCCATGAAGGGGAGGAAAAACTTTTCTCTATCCTTTTGCATTTGAGTTTGAGAATTAAGCTGATGTGAGAGGAATCAACAGGAAAAAAGCACACAAATTTAATTTAATGTTTTCACCCATGCATGGGAGCCTTCCTGGAAAAAATAAAAATCTGAAGAAGTGGTTAAGACTGAGAATGAATATGCTTATGTGTGTGTTTGTGTGTGTGCACACGTGCTTGGTCTACCACCAAGCTACATCCCTGGTCTTCTTTGCTTTTTTGAGACAGAGTCTCCCTAGGCTGGCCTTGAATTTAGGATCCTCCTGTGCCAGCCTCCTGAGTAGCTGGGATTATGGGTGTATGTCACTGTGCCTGGAGTTTACATGCTTTTTTTTTTTTAAAGAGAGAGTGAGAGACAGAGGAGAGATAGTGAGAGAGAATTTTTTTTTTATATTTATTTTTTAGTTTTTGGAGGGCACAACATCTTTGTTTGTATGTGGTGCTGAGGATCGAACCCGGGCCGCACGCATGCCAGGCGAGTGCGCTACGGCTTGAGCCACATCCCCAGCCCCCTACATGCTTTTTTAACAAAAGAACAATAATTTAGTGAAGCAACAAGAAAAAGAAAAGGAAGTTTAAACTTCTAAGGGCAGTAATTGTGGGAAAATGTCTATGAATTATAAGAGGAAAACTCATGCTGAAAAGGATAATTTTAATAGGTTGGTTTGTGCAGTTCCATTTTGGGATTAACTCTCAGTTCCTGGTGAAAAGACTGCCCTCTTCCTGGTACTGCCCTCTTCTCACAGGAATTAATGTCCTGCTTTCAGGTAGAAAGAAGGAAGGCAGAGAGCTTTTCCCAAATCTGCTGTTTCTTAAATGCCTTTGGCTCAAAATAATCAACATGCCAAAGAGGCATGCTTTGGGGTGGCAAGTTCTGACCTTCTTTAGCTATTATGAATAAAGTTATTATGGACTTGTCGTATAAATCTTTTGGTTAACTTATGCTCCAATGTGCCTTTGGAGTGGAGTTGCTGAACCATAGCATGAGTGCAATTTTTTTTTTTGATACCAGTTATTGAACTCAGGGGCACTCAACCACTGAGCCACATCCCCAGCCCTATTTTATATTTTATTTAGAGTCTCCCTGAGTTGCTTAATGTCTCGAAGTTGCTGAGGCTGGCTTTGAACTCGTGATATTCCTGTCTGAGCCTCCCAAGCCTCTGGGATTACAGGCGTGTGCCACTATACCCAGCTGCACATTTTTAACTTCATAAGAAACCGTCTATTTCCTGAATTGGTTGTTCTGTTTTACAGTCCCATCAACAATATATGAACATTTCCATTGCTTCTTTTCTTGATATAAATGCAAGTCAGAGTGGTCCATATCAACTTTTCAGTGTTTCTCTCTTTTCAGAGACTTTAATAGAATATTTTTGGAAACATTAAATCCCAGTATGTGGGTGACCACATTCTGGATAATTCTTGCCCAGTGTCCAATATTTTCAATATATACAGATACAAATATGTCATATAAAATACAGTTATCTTGGTTGGGTACAGTGGCGATATGCCTATAATCCAGGTGACTGAGCAGGCTGAGGCTAGTCTGGGCAATTTAACCAAGCCCTATCTCAAAATACAAAGTGAAACGTTCTGGGTAGATAGCTCAGTGGTGGAGAATTTGTCTAGCATATGCAAGGTCCTGGGCTCATGCTTCAGTATGTACCACCCCCACCCCACCCCACCCCCACCACACACAAAGAATATATACAATATCCATCTCACTTTATGTGATAGTTCTTTCTTGTGTATAAAGGTGAGTTTTGTAGCTCAAATCATTTTCTGAAATAATCTTCTCCAACTTTGGTGTCCAGTTCACATTCTCCTCTTTCAGGATGGTCTCTCATGTTGTCTTGACTAAAGCAATTTCTTCGTTCTCTAAGTTTTAGCAGCTCCCATGATTTGACATTTGTCATCAATAACACTCTTTTGGACCTTCATAATTTATAGCTTGATTGCTTAGCCTCCTTATTCACATGTATATATATTATATATATTACCTTTACACACACACACACACACACATACACACACACATAGACCCAATTCCTTCATTAAAGGAAGAAATGGTATCTTAATGTTTAAAAAATTTCTTTCCTCTTATCCAGTGCAATGCCTCGCACACAGTCAGTACTCCATAACATTTCCTACTTAATCTTTTTCTTTCTTTCTTTTGTGTTAGGTGAGGAATAACTGTTATTTCCTGAGTCAAGTAATTTACTTGTTTCAATTACACAGCAATGTCTTCAATTTTCTATTTCTCTTGACTAGTGTAGAGCAAGCCTCATGTTAAGATTGTTGATTCAAATGAACTTTCCTTCCCATTTTACTAATTCCTAGTTCAGTTCCAAGCACCCCCTGTGTGGCATGGTTTAAAATAAAAAGCACAACATAAGGAGATTAGGGATTCCATCTGAGATTTCCCTCTAATTCTCCCTGGGGACTGTGAGTTGCCATTTACAGGCCTCCACAAGGTACAGAATCCATTTGCCAGTCCCTGCAGGCTGAGGAGGCTCCTGTTCTTAAAAGCTTAGCTCAGAGGTTATGTTTTCTCTCTTCCCAAATACAGAGACTTGTTCAGCCCTTAGTGTTCCTACACTCATGCTTTTTTAGTGGTTGGCACTTTGAGACACAATTTTTTATATGTGTTTGTTTATTCATAATGGGACTATTAAGTTCCTCAAAGCAGGATCATCATATACGTCAGTCTTCCTTGCTTGGTTTGTAGTAAATGCTCAACAAATTAATATACAGATTAATGAGTAAACATTAGGATATTCTAAATATTAGGATATTCTAAATATCCTAATCCTGCCAGGCACAGCGGTGCATGCCTGTAATCCCACTGGTCCGGGAGGCTGAAGCAGGAAGCGTTCAAAACCAGCCTCAGCAAAGGCAAGGCACTAAGCAACTAGGTGAGACCCGATCTCTAAATAAAATACAAAATAGGGCTGAGGATTTGGCTCAGTAGTTGAATGCCCTTGAGTTCAATCCCCAGTACCAAAAAAAAAAAAAAAAAAATCCTAATCTCTTAAAGAATTTCCACCTTTCCACCTTTAAAAATTTCAAATCTCTGGATTATTTTAATACAGAAAGGACTATTTAGCTTAATTCTCTCACCTAACTTCCATGAAGTTAGTGGGCTGTGTGTTATGTAGCTTTGAAATTATTGCAAATGTTTACATAGCTTGATATATGAATGATATTATTTTGATTTAATATATATATATATATTTTTTTTGGGGGGGGGTACTTGGGATTGAATCCAGAAGCGCTATACCCTTGAGTTATATCCCAGTCCTTTTAATTTTTTTAATTTATTCTGAGACAGAGTCTCACTAAATTGCTCTGGCTGGCCTTGAATTAGAATTCTCTTGCCTCAGCCTCCCAAATCACTAGGATTACAGGTGTGCACCAACCACAACACCAGTCTGATATTGTTTTGTTGTGTATCCCCTCCCCTTGGGAGTGTGACCTTATATCAGATCCTTATGTGAGAACTTGAACTCCCTTTCCCTTGGGAATCTTACACCACATCTTGTTAGACTCCTCACCTGCAAGTCGCTAACTTCAACTCCTGGTCTTCAAAATACTTGTAGACTGAGTACTAATCAGAATAAGATATAGTCTGTGCTTGTGAAGCCAGATTTAAAGATAGGTAGTTAGTGTAGTTAGGTAAATGGAAAATGAAGGCCACTTTGAGAATGGAGCCCGGGAAGGCAGAGCAGCACTTGGGAAATTGAAATGTTAAAGTTCCCAAGGCCCAGAGCCCATTCTAAAGAAATGTTAATGAAACAGCTCTCAGCAAACAGGGAGATGCTAATCAAAAGCAGCCCCAGGCCCTTCCTGACCAGATTACTCCTCAGGCCCATCTGCCCCTCACTTTTTGGGTCTCCCCACCTACATTCTATCACTGCAAGATAACAGAACCAAGGACAGGAATGCTGACAGAAATGCGGGAAAGCTGAATGAAGACCTTAGTCATAAAAGAGAGAAGACCTCCCCCCTTCCTCAGATTCCATCTCTTGGGTCCCCTTCTTCCTCCGGGAGAAGTCTTTTCTGCTGTCCTTTAATAAAGCCTTCCACTTTCCACTCTACACTTGCCTCGGCGTGATTCTCTGATGTTATACTTCAGCACTGGAGAAGCAAGTGGTAACACTTGTATAATTATATCAAAATGAATTCTACTGTCAGCTATAACGAAAAAGAACCAGTAAAAAAAAAAAAAATACATGTGTAGATTCAAGAGTTGGACAGACACATTAGGGTTTATGCCCACTCTGTGGGCCATTTCCCCATAGACAGAGAGCTCAGGCATTACAGGATGAGTCCCTGTTAGCCTTAGAGTTATTCTCTGAAGGCTTGACCCTCAACAGAGGCATAGACCTCAGCACAGAAAGACTTCATATTTTGCTGTGGATCTTTGTTGTGGTGGTCAAACTTCTGAGAATCATTTGAATAAAAGTACACCTCAAACTTTAATTAGACTTCATTTTCCACAAAGTCCTGCTTCTATCCTAGTTCAGCAACTGAATTTTAATATTATTGGAAATCACTATGTGTACTCTCAGTATGTAAAGGTACTTTTGTACTTTGTCTATGAAGGGTATTCCCTGTGAGGTTTGTTCACATTATTCTCCTTCTTGTTAAGCATTGTGAACCTAAAAATTTTTTCTTTGTATCACCATAAACCTTATGATTCATAAAATCATACTTTATCTCTTTATTGTAACCGCGCTGTAATAATTTGTTTTGTCAGCATTTCTTTATTCCTTATTCTCTTTTGGAATGAACTCCTCATTATTATGGGGATCTCTTATTGTTGGTTGAGACCAGCTTTGACTCTCCACTCTCTTCTGCCTCTGTCAATCAAAGGGGTGGAGTTTAGCATATATTTGGCCAATCAGGGTTCATCCTAGCTCTGTCATAGTGAAGCCAGATTTAAAGTTAGGTAGTCAGTGTAGTTAGATAAATCGGGTCTAATGCCGAGTGAAATCTAAAATGGAGGCCATGCTGGCAATGATTCCTGGAAACGCAGGACAACTCATGAAATGTTAATGAAGTCCCGAAAAGGCCCTAGGCCAAAGTCCACCTCAAAGAAATGTTAATGAACAGCCCCCAGCAAAAAGGTGCTGACTCAGAAGTCCTTCCTGACCAGATTACTTCTTTGGCCCACCTGTGTCCCACCCCTCGGGCCTTCCCACCTACATTCCATCACTGAAAGAACTATAAAAAGGGGAGACAACATCCCTTCCATGGATTCCACCTCTTGGGTCCCCTTCTTCCTCCGGGAGAAGTCTTTTCTGCTGTCCTTTAATATAAACTTCTAATTTCTACTCTGACCTTGCCTCAGCGTGCTTCTTTGGTGTTATTCTTCAACATTGGGGAAGCAAGGACTGGTCACCGGTCAACAGCGGTATCAATAGTATTTAGTTCAGGGTTAGACACATGATCCAAATGGGCAAATTAATTCTCTTAAGATTTGTTATATTGTGGGGCTGGGGATGTGGCTCAAGCGGTAGCGCGCTCTCCTGGCATGCGTGCGGCCCGGATTTGTGTCGGCCGAAAACTAAAAAAAAGATTTGTTATATTGTAAGCTTCTTGGGAAACTTAAGCTCCTGGTGCCTAGGAGTCATCTTTTCTATTTTTAAGAGAGCTGTGTTGAAATGAAATCATCAAGAAGTGGAAGGAGATCATTCTGATGACAGGATTGAACTTCCAGATATGAAATATCTCAATCCAAAACCACCTTGCAATCTCCCAGTGTCATGGGCAAGTTTAGATTTGCATTTCAATCACATTAAAGTTTAATATTCCTCAGTGTTTACTCTTCTTTTTTAATATTTATTTTTTAGTTTTAGGTGAACACAATATCCAATATCTTTATTTTATATTTATGTGATTCTGAGGATCGAACCCAGTGCCTCATGCATGCTAGGCAAGCACTCTACCACTAAGCCACAACCCCAGCCTCCTCAGTGTTTACTCTTATTGCCTTGCCTGGTTAGGTTGAATCTATGTCTAATGATATTTTATCATTTATAGGGAGAGTCATGTGTTTGTCTTAGTCTGTTTCCACTCTGTGTTGATGTTCTATAGATAGGAACTTATTGTGGTTCTCAAGTTATGTGGGCCACTGTCATATCTATCTCCAGTGCTTCTGCTGAGTTGTCTCAGGTGACCAGTACACCCAGGTCAGTGTGCACTTTCCTTATCCCAATCATTTCTACTATGCTGACCTTCCTTAGCCTCTTCATACCCTTTGGATGGGCTTAGGAAGGTATATTAGTCAGGGTTCTCTAAAGAAAAAGGACCAATAGGATGGATATCACATAGGAGTGATTTATTTTAAGGAATTGGCTCATGCAATTGTGGAAGTTGGCAAATCCAGAATCTGCAATGTAGGCTGGCAAGCTAAATTGCCTGGAAGAATTGATGTTGAAATCAAGTCTGAAGACTGTTCTGCATGCTCCTTTTATCCTTTGCTATTATCTTTTTGAGTCTTCTGAGTAGCATAGTTCTAGTGAATACTGATCTTGTCTTCTGCTCTGGTAGCCCAAGATAAGGGGAACGGAGTACTTTTTTTTTGGTACAGAGCACTTTTTTATGAGGCACAAACCTTCTAGCCTCAATCCTTACCTTCTCCTCCATTCAGAAGTGTGACAAAGAAGTATGAATCCTCCAGTGCATCTGACTTCAAACTGCTATTCCTTCTGTAGCTAGGTTTTTTATTAGGGCTGGGATGGAGGGAACCAGTTCAGCCAGATTTTTCTTCTTTTCAAATATGTGAAATCTTTTCTTATGACTTTTTTTTTTGGTAGTGCTAGGGATTAAACTCCAGATATGAACTTATCA
Source organism: Marmota flaviventris (assembly GCF_047511675.1). Taxonomy (NCBI): domain Eukaryota; kingdom Metazoa; phylum Chordata; class Mammalia; order Rodentia; family Sciuridae; genus Marmota; species Marmota flaviventris. Next base: position 56,592,146 of record NC_092502.1, read on the forward strand.
TGGTATCTCCCATGCTAGGCAATATAATTGATCCTTTCTTTCTTTTTTATTTTTTAAAATTTTCTTGTAGTTGTAGTTGTAGAGAATGCCTTTATTTTATTTGTTTATTTTTATTTATTTATTTATTTATTTTTTAATATTTATTTTTTAGTATTTGGCGGACACAACATCTTTGTTTGTATGTGGTGCTGAGGATCGAACCCGGGCCGCACGCATGCCAGGCGAGCGCGCTACCGCTTGAGCCACATCCCAGCCCCAATATTTGTTTATTTTTAATGTGGTGCTGAGGATTGAATCCAGTGCCTCACGTATGCTAGGCAAGCACTCTGCCACTGAGCTACAGCCGCAGCCCGGCAATATAATTGATCCTAAAAGTTGAGATTGGTATCTTTAGCCAGGTCCAACAATGCTGTGTGGGAAGAATGGCACCCCAAAGTTGTGGTTAAAAAGGAAGAAGAACACACTAACATCTAGTTGAAACTTCATTCTTTTATTTTAGTATATCAATTACACAAATACTATATTTTCTTCCCTCATTTGCTTTTTTTTTTATTAGTTGCTCATGACAATACATTGATCTTGACATATCATACATTTTGAATCAAATGAGGTATAATTTCTCATTTTTCCAAGTGCCTCATTTGCTTCTTGAACTCAGTTGCATGATGTGGAAGAAACACTGTGCTTATCTTTTCAGATTGACCCAAAGTATTTTTTTTTTTTTTTTTGGTACTGGGAATAGAACTCAGGGGCACTAGACCACTGAGACACATCCCCAGCCCTATTTTGTATTTTATTTATAGACAAGGTCTCACTGTCTCACTGAGTTTCTTAGTGCCTAGATGTTGCTGAGGTTGACTTTGAACTCGCAGTCCTCCCGTTTCAACCTCCTGAACTGCTGGGATTACAGGACTGCACCACCACTCTGGGCTCAAAGACTAAGTCTTAAAGAGAAATTTCAGGCAATATGAGAGACGAAGGCTAGTGGGGAAATATTTTATGAAGAGTCTCATTTTTATAGTTGAATAATTAAGGAAATAAATTAAAATATTTCTGTGTAGAAATAACCTATATATCAAGATAAATAAGTGAAGAATGATCATGTAAGAGGAAAGCCTTTAGCCTTCTGTACTGGATCAGATCCCATCAGATTAGAAACAGCTGTATTACCTGTAAATCTTACACATGATACCAGTCTTTATTATTTTTACTTCAAGTACATTTTTATTAAGGTAGAGATGCAGATTTTAGTTGGAAGGGGTATACCTTTGTAAAATTAAAAAAAACTCAACAACTTAAAAATCAGGCTGGGAGCAGTGGTGCATGCCTGTAATCCCAGTGGCTTGGGAAGCTGAGACAGGAAGATATCGAATTCAAAGCCAGCCTCAGTAAAAGCGAGATGCTAAGCAACTTGGTGAGACCCTGTCTCTAAATAAAATACAAATATGGCTGGGGATGTGTGGCTCAGTGGTTGAGTGCCCCTGAGTTCAATCCCTATTACAAACAAAACAAAACAAAACAAAAACCCCCAAAACACAAAATCAGAAGATAAGTGCTAATTTTAGAAATGCTTTAAAGATATCCTTAAAATACTTTAAAGTGTTGTAAATGTTATGACCATATTTTGGCATAAAATAAGACTAAAATGCTAAGAATGCAAACTGCTTTTTTCTTTTTGGTACCAGGGATGGAGCGCAGGCACACTAGAGAAATGAGCCACATTTCCAGCCCTATTTTGTATTGTATTTAGTGAAGGGGTTTTACTGAGTTACTTAGCGCCTTGCTTTTTGCTGAGGCTGGCTTTGAACTCACAATCCTCCTGTGATCCACTGGGATTACAGGCATGCTCCACCCTACCCGATGTTGCTTTTCTTTTTGACTAAACTATAGGTAATCAATAAGATGGAACTAAAGGAAGTAACTCAATCAATCCTACTATTGCCAAATATCCAGATCTTAACAAGCATATATGGAAAACATTTTGAGCAGTATGTAAACCTGCAAAGGATGTATTATTAGAACAATATTAAAGATAATATATGTACCATACTTTAAAATTCCTAGGCTCTTTTATTATTATTATTATTTATTATTTTTTTTTAATTTTAGGTGGACACAATATCTTTATTTTGTTTTTTTATGTGGGGTTGAGAATCGAACCCAGTGCCTCATGCATGCTAGGGGAGCACGCTACCACTTGAACCACATCCCCAGCCCCCTAGGCTCTTTTTATTTATTTATTTTTTGTTTATTAACCAAATTTATTTATTTATTTATTTTAATTTTTTATTGTTGGCTGTTCAAAACATTACATAGTTCTTGATATATCATATTTCACACTTTGATTCAAGTGGGTTATGAGCTCCCATTTTTACCCCATGTACAGATTGCAGAATCACATCAGTTACACATCCATTGATTTACATATTGCCATACTAGTGTCTGTTGTGTTCTGCTGCCTTTCCTATCCTCTACTATCCCCCCTCCCCTCCCCTCCCCTCCCCTCTTCTCTCTCTGCCCCCTCTACTGACATTCATTTGTCCCCCTTGTATTATTTTTCCCTTTCCCCTCACTTCCTCTTGTATGTACTTTTGTATAACTCTGAGGGTCTCCTTCCATTTCCATGCAATTTCCCTTCTCTCTCCCTTTCCCTCCCACCTCTCATCCCTGTTTAATGTTAATCTTCTTCTCATGCTCTTCGACCCTACTCTGTTCTTAGTTACTCTCCTTATATCAAAGAAGACATTTGGCATTTGTTTTTTAGGGATTGGCTAGCTTCACTTAGCATAATCTGCTCTAATCCCTAGGCTCTTTTTAAAACACAAAAATAAAAGCAGAGTTGTAAGAGATTCTGGACAGTCATTAGATCTTCTGCAACATGATTTATTCTTACACTTTTTAAAATTAATTTTTAAATTTATATATAACAGCAGAATGCATTACAATTCTTATTACACATATAGAGCACAATTTTTCATATCTCTGGTTGTATACAATGTATATTCACGAATTCATACTTTCATACATGTTCTTTGGATAATAATGTCCATCACATTTATTCTTACACTTTTTTATAACTTAAAAAGAATCCATTTTGCAAAGTACATTAAATGAAAAAAACTGGTTCAGTAAAGGACTGTTTTCAACATTCACTCTGCAAATATATATTGAGGAAATACCATTTAGCATTTTTTTTTTTCATTTTGTATTTCAATCCTGGCTATCTTGTTTATATTGTATACTCAGCTATCTGCCAGCTGTCATTCTCCTGTCCTGTGACAAAAATGGGTTACTTCTAGCCTTCAGTCTCACCTTCCCCTTCCCTATCCTTTCCCTCTCTATCCTAGTCTGGTCCCCTTCCTCTCAGGTCTCTTGGGTATGCTATATATTTCTGTCCCAGATCCAAAAGACATACAGGAAGTAGAGCAAATGTCAAAATAGTTCTCTGTGTGTAGTGAGGTTTGTATATTATAGAAAGAATATGGATGAGGGAAACAATGGCATGCATGTTGAGGCTTGGTGGGGCTTTATGTGACCTAACCAATTATCAGGGTATATGCCCTAATAAGTAAGTAAAAAGTCTATAGGGAAAACAAGACATGGGGGAAATCATGATTATTCATGTAAATTAAGTATTTTCACCAAATTTAAGTAACACTTAGTTTACTGGGGGAAACTTTGGAGACAGTGGGATTCTAAGAATTATTTGAATAAAAAACAGGCTAGTTAAACTTAAGAGTAGGCATTAAGAGTAGGAAAGAAACAGGACATACTCCAGGTACAGAGTTAGGTATGAGTAAAACAGAATAGGGCAAGTGTACATTTAGTACCTGACCAAAAACGTGTGTAGTTGTCTGTATTTCAACTGAAAATCTGTCATTCTTTTTCATTGTTTTTGGAGAGACACAGATTACTCTTGGTAAGAGTTAATGTTAATACTCTATGATGTATTTATTGTTATTTATAGTTAATACTTTATGATGTGTAGAATAGTAGTTCTCAGACTGTGCCTAAACCTGAGTTACTTAATTTTGTAAAGCAGTAGTTTGTCATAAGTTACTCCATTTTGAGTTTAATTCTTTTTTTAGAGAATTTTAATATTTATTTTTTAGTTTTCGGCGGACACAACATCTTTATTTGTATGTGGCGCTGAGGATCGAACCCAGGCCGCACACATGCCAGGTGAGTGCGCTACCGCTTGAGCCACATCCCCAGCCCTTGAGTTTAATTTTGAGGTGAAATAATTCTACACTTTGTACAAGTAAACAACTACCATCTGGCATAACCATAAATCACAAACTGATAAATTGTGACAATAAAAATGACCACCTGTGAACTTATCAAATTAATCAGAAATGCATGGATTCATGGGCTTATCAAACCCATATAGGAAAAACCAGGCCCATGAGGTTATCAAACACACCAAAACACTGAATGAAGCACTCAAGGCCTATAAAAGGAGGAGCACCTGAAGACTGAATATGACAGCACCCTGACCCCTTCACCTGGTCACTTGTCAGGAGTCTTGTTTGGGAAAAACCTCACAGAAGCGAACTTCTGAATCTCTGTCCTTGGGCTTTAGCAGAGCATGGTTTTTCTCCTGCTGGTGATAACCTCACGTCATACTCCAAAATGACACTGTGAAACTGCCATGTCTGGACCTTGGCCTAGAATAAGTTCCTGCCTTTTGACAGCTCTATACCCTGAACAGTCTTTGACTGGCTCATAATCTTATCTGATGACTTTTGTATCCATACCTGCTCTTCACCTTTGCTGTCAGTTCAGTCTTCTGAACTCCTGTAGTTGCCTTAAACCTTTCTTAGCCTTTCAGTAACACACACACACACACACACACACACACACACACTTCTGTGACTTGAATGTTATATATATTAGAAATTAAGATTGAAATAAAAGAACCTATGATTACCTGGTTTATGACTACCGGGTGACCCACAGTATTTATTGAACTGCCACTGATGAAAGTGTTATAGTATGTGAATTTATTGTTATTGAATAAATTCTAACATCACAGAAAGACACAAACATACTTGGTCTATGTTAATGACAGCACGTTCATGAGAGTTACTACTTAGTCATGACATATTATATGTCCAACCCATTACATGTAATGTTTAATTTGATCTATACATCTTCTCTACAAGGTAGGAATCATTTGCATTTTCCTATGACAAAACCATGAGATAATTTCCTCAAACTTACAGTTACCAGTAGCAAACCCTCAAGTCTTTGAATCATATACAGGTTGGTTTCAGGTAACAGAATGTATCTCCTAAAAGAATCTGAGGTTAAGGAACTCCATCCAGCCATAACTACAAGGTATTGTGAGCAGGATAGATCATAGCCAAAATCAATTCACGTACAGTCAAAGGGACAGAAAATAATTTTAAAATCAAAATAAAGGGGAGTAAAGAATGTAAAACATATTTATTTATTTATTTTTTTAGTTATTGGCAGACACAACATCTTTGTTGGTATGTGGTGCTGAGGATTGAACCCGGGCCGCACGCATGCCAGACGAGAGCGTGCTACCACTTGAGCCACATCCCCAGCCCAAGAATGTAAAACATATTATCAATGACTGGATTGACCATACCATCAGAATGGGATTGACCATACCATCAGAATGGCAAGGACCTCAATCTAGTGAGAGTGGCAAGGGCCTCAATCTAGCCAATCCTGAGTCCACAACTTTGGACTGAGTACTTTCTTTCTTTAGGCCTCCTTTCTTCATTAGTAATTGATTCTTTTTTCCTTTGGTATGGGGGATTAAGCCCAGGGGTGCTTAAACACTAAGCCACATCCCCAACCCTTTTATTTTTTGAGACAGGGTCTTGCTAAGTTTCTTAGGGCCTTGCTAAATTGCTGAGGTTGGTCTTGAACTTGTGATCTTTTTGCCTCAGCTTTCCAGTCACTAGAATTAAACGTGTGCCACCATGCCTGATTAGTAATTTAGATTTTTAAGGTCACTTTTAAAAAATTTATCTAATTACTGAAATATTTACAAATGCCTAACACCAATTGGGCACAGCGGCACCCACAAGTAATCCTAGCTACTAGGAAGGGCAATGGCAAGGCCAATTTCAAGTTCAAGGTCAGCCCGGGCAATTTAATGAAACTTATCTAAAGACAAAAAAAAAAAAAAAAAAAAGCTGGGGATGTAAGTAAATGGAACAGTGCTGGCCAAGCTATTTGCAAAGCTCCAGTACTGGAGGAAAAAAAAAGTCTAACATCAACTTTAAAATCTAAGCTTTCCAACTCTACCTTTCAAGGAGGTAAAGGAATGAGATAGTTTAGGTAACAGGGATAAAACTATTAATAAAAAGAGTATCATTCAGAGTTGAGAAACTTACCAACGATGGAATATGTAGTCTGATACCCTTCACTAATTCTATATACAGGACAACACCCTGGTGTGCAGTTCTGCCATTATTAAGGTAACTTGCTGAACTTACTCTATAGATGTGATGTGGTCATCTAAGTTACAGCCAGACTTTGGAGTTAATTAAAACACTGAATTCAAATGAAGTCCTGTTGCCTGCTGAATATTTAATAATATTTAAATGTATGGATTTTTCAAATAAAAACAATCCAGGTCTCATACCATAGGGAGGGTTATGAGGATGAATGTTCCACGAAAAGCCAGGGTGCATAGTTCCAATATACGCTAACCTAAGTTAAAATATTTCAAAAAGGTTAATAGACTTTCTACTAGAACTAGCTGCTAAGAATATATCGCATGCCCTTTAAAGCAAAAAGTCATTTCGATTTTCCCAAGTTCAGGTTTTTTAGGTATTCTCCTTAAATGGATCACTAAAACAACTTGTGCGTGTTTACTAAAGTCATGCAGGTAATCATCTGTGAGCTTTTTTTTTTTGTACAAACCTTGTTAGAAGTAGATCAGGGACGGCCCACCAGCATTAGTAACAAGTGATTTAAAATCAGGGTTGCTGTTTTTTTCTGTGATAAATAATCAGTCGCTTTGAAACACACACATCTCAAGTTTCATGGGAGGAGGTATTTCGATAGTTTTCCATCTTATAGAAAAATAAAGGCTTGCACTTGGCCCGCAAGCGGCAGAGAACCTCGGAAGAAAGCGCCCCTTACATAACTCTAAGGCAGCGGGGCCTCCGGCCATTTCCCTCCCGTGGGGCGCGGGTAAGATTACAACGCCCGCGGTCCACCACGCCACGTCCGTGGTAGTTACGGACGTTTACGTTTGAATTTCCCTGAACCGCGGGGCGTGGGCGGCGGCACGAACCCGCCCCGGAAATCTCCGGCTCTTTCCCGCCATTCGCAAGGCCGGCCCCTCCAGGGGTCCACAGGGGATGGGGAGAGGCCCGGCGCGCGGTAGGCCCTGAGCCCGGGGGCGGACAGTCCCGGGCGCCCCTCCCCTTCTCTCTCAGTGCAGTCCCGGCCACGCCCAACTTCGCGCTTCAGGTCGACGGTTGCCCCAGGGCCCGATTTTGAATTCACAGGCCCGGCCCCCGAGCCCCAGGAGCGCGCTTCCCGTTCCCCATTGGCCGGCGGCGGTCACGTGCGCGAGCCGCCATGTTGGGGAGTACGGCGTCCCGGCCCGCGCCACCTCCGCCCCCCTCCGCAGCTAGCCGGCCGCCCGCCCCTCGCTGCCCTCCTTCCCCCCCGCCCGCCTCTCCGCGCAGCCAGAGAAGAAACAAAGTGCTGCGGGCGGGAGACTCAGCGGCGGCTGCGCGGTCTCCCGGTCAGCCTCCCCTCCCTCCTTCCCGCGTGTGCGTGTTTTCTTACAAAGGACATTTTACGATCGATTGATTCGTAGCGCTTCCCCTTTGCCCTTTGTGCTGTAACCCGCTGCCGCCATCCCAGGTGCTTCTCCCTCCCCACGCCGATCTCTGTACGCGAGTGCGGTTCGCCAGTTTGGGCTTTCGGTCCCGGCTTCGCCGCTGCAGCCTCTTCTTGTGCCGGTGCTGCCCGCTGCCTCATCGCTGTGCTCTCCTCGCCGCTCGCCATGGCGACCGCGACCCCCGTGCCGCCGCGGAGTGGCAGCCGCGCCGGCGCCCCCAGCACGCCGCTGAGTCCCACGCGGCTGTCGCGGCTGCAGGAGAAGGAGGAGCTCCGCGAGCTCAATGACCGACTGGCCGTGTACATCGACAAGGTGCGCAGTCTGGAAACAGAAAACAGCGCGCTACAGCTGCAGGTGACGGAGCGCGAGGAGGTGCGCGGCCGCGAGCTCACCGGACTCAAGGCGCTGTACGAAACCGAGCTGGCTGACGCGCGACGCGCGCTAGACGACACGGCCCGAGAGCGCGCCAAGCTGCAGATTGAGCTGGGCAAGTTCAAGGCCGAGCACGACCAGCTGCTCCTCAAGTGAGTGTTTGCTCGCTGGGGGCCGCGTTAGTTGCGCTGGGAGGGGCGGTTGCGCCTACGGGGTCCACCCCGGGTAGGGATAGCCGAGGCCAAGTGCCCACGCCCTTGGGAAGGGACTGGTCTCTGCCTTCGGAAAGAACTATTCTTGTGTTTTACGGAGGAACAGGGTCGTGGAGGAAGCTCGAGTTATAGTGATGGTGGAGCAGTGATGCTTGTTTCCAGGACGTGGGTACCCAGCATGGTCGGGCGAAGTCAGTGCTTGGGGCTGCCGATGAGTAGTGCGCGGCCTCGAACCCCAAACCTAAGGCCCAGGGATCCAGACTGCTCTTCATGCTGCACGGTGGCCCCCATAGTCCCAGTGGGGGGAGCTGGCGCACGGGCGCGCGCTCGAGTGCGCGCCCCGGTTTCCGGCCAGCGCCAGACAAAGCGTCTGGTGGGTTTGCAAGGCTGGGATAGCCGGCCACGGAGTCCTTGCTGCCCGCTACGAGAATGAATGAGCTGTGCGCGGGAGGAGGAAGGGGAGGGACCCGGACCCGCCCGGAGCGTCCGCGTCTCCCGGGGGTGGGTCCTGCTTTGGCGCGCTCAGTCTTGGCCCAGTGACATTTTTGCTAGCGCTCAGTGCCTTCCTTGGACATTCAGGGCGGGGTCTGATTGGCCCGCCTACTGCTAGTCTTGGGCTAGTTGGTTTTACTACCATGTTAGCTTTCTCTGGGGAAAAATGTCCTGCCTTTCAGCGGGGAGAGTTGTGGGCTCTTGGGTGCTTGTGAACTCGAGATTCTTTAAGCTGGGCTTTTGTATTCCACGGCCACTCGGGCTACCTTTTGCGAGTGGCGGATCGCTCACTGGTCAGGCAGCAATTCTTTCCCCCCAGATTTTGACTCCTCACGTTGTAGTTGGTTTTTCCCTTAGAGACTATGCTAGGATTCCCTACCGTACTCCACTGTCACTGTGGTAATCAGTAGGCCAGGGCAGGTGAAGGGGTGCTGTGTAAAAATGTTGTTTCAGTGAGGGAGAGCTTGTAATTATTTCATCTAAGGTGGTCTGAGTTTTCACAGATACACTCACAACATCTTTGCTGACTTCTAATTCCCCCCTTCCTCCGAACTGGGAATTGAACCCGGGGGCGCTTTGCTACTGAACTACACTCTCATCCTTTTTATTTTTTATTTTGAGGTAGGGTCTTGTTAAGTTCTCCAGGAGAACTTGCAAGTTGGTCTCCCAACTTGCTATCATCCTGCCTCAGTCTCCGGAGTCACTTGGATTACAGGCGTGCTCCACAGTCCCTAGCTTTCCTTGATTTTTCTGATAAGCAAAAAAATGTCATCAGTAGGCAACAAGTGCTGATGTCACACTTTAAAGATTTTCTAAATTTGAGTCTAGTTAATGGTCTCTGCATCCTCACTGTCAGTTGAGAAATTTCTTTTTGACTGTTTATCCTTGAATTTCTTTGTTTCTCTGAATTTTCCTGCCTCAGTTTCTATATATTTTTATGTCTCTCATTAAGTGTTTTAAAACAGTAAATAAAAAAAGTTTTGTGTTTGTGATAAAAATAAAATTCTGCAGACTGACCAGAGTGAAACCCTACTCCCCTGTTTAGGGTGTCATTGTGTTGCCAAGGTTGGGCTCTTGAACTCCTGGGCTCTGATACTCATGCCTCAGCCTTCTGAGTAGCTGGGCCTGCTGGCTTTTACTGCCGCCTTTGAGGAGGCAGTTTATATTTTTATTTTTATATCTTTGGGTATTTAGTTCCTAACTGAAAGAAAAAAATAATTCTTAGTAAATCAAAAACAAAACATAAATAAAACTAACTCTTGGGATCAATTTTTGAAATGAAGGATCAAATTCGCTCTTCATCTTCCTCCAATTTTTTTTGATACTGAATTTATTCAAATCTTACATGTCATTGATTTTAAGTCTTGCCATTATTAATATGTGCCACTAAAAATAAAAAAAAAATCAGGGCCAACTGTGTGGAATCCATTTTGTTGCATCTATCCCAATTTCAGAAATGTTAGATTACAACACAGATCAGATATCTCATGTACTAGGCACTGTTTTATATGTGGAGGATAGAGATTTTTAAAAATTAGCAAATATCCTACATTGTTGAATGCAGTGGGAGTGATATCCAGTAAGCAAAATTGTCTTGTCTGATCTGAGGCATTTTGATGCTGGTTCTTTTATAATCTTTCTGTAAAATATCCATTGAAGATTTTTTACAGTGACAAGGCTGCCACCTGGCTGACAATAGTTGTAAATGTTAGGGATTAGAAAATACATGCTGATTTCAGCAGGATTAAAAAGTGAGAAGAATGTGTGTATTAGAATCAACGTGATATGGTGTGTGCCTCAAAAGCTGTCTTATTGCAAGAAATGAGATAATTAGATTATGATAGTTGTTATCTAATGAATGGATTTATCCATTTGATGGATAATAACATGAATGGATTATTGGGTGGTAACTTTAGATGGATGGGTTGTGGCTAGAGGAAGTCAGCAACTGGGGGCATTCCTTGGGGATTATTTGTTTTGTCCCTGACTCTTCCCACTCTATTTCCTGGCCACGATAAGGTTAGCAGCTTCACCATGCACCTCTGCCATGATGCTCTGCCTCATCTCTGGTCCAGAGCAGTGGAGTTGGTGGACTTTGGAACTCTGAAATCGTGAGCCCAAAATAAACTTCCACCTTTGAATTGTTTTTGTCTGGTATTTTGTTCATATCGAGGAAAAGTTGACTACACAACAATATAATGTATATAATGCTAGAGTAATAACATGCTAGGGAAATGAAAAAGCGGGTTGAAGGAATAGTGAGGTGAAGGAAGATCTGTGAAAGGTTGACAATTGAAAATACTCTCTGAGGGGGCTGGGTGTGGTGGCATTGGCCTGTAATCCCAGCAACTCAGGAGGCTGAGGCAAGAGGATCCCAAGTTCAAGGCCAGCCTCAGCAATTTAGTGAGACCCTATTTCTTTCTTTCTTTTTTTTTTAAGAGAGAGGGAGAGAGAGAGAATTTTTTTTAATATTAATTTTTTAGCTTTTCGGCGGGCACAACATCTTTGTTTGTATGTGGTGCTGAGGATCGAACCCGGGCCGCACGCATGCCAGGTGAGCACACTACTCCTTGAGCCACATCCCCAGCCCAGTGAGACCCTATTTCAAAAAATATTAAGGACTGGGGATGAAGTTCAGTGGTAAACTGCCCCTGGGTTTAATACCCTGATTAAACAATATCATCTTAAGATCACCATCATCATATCATCATCATCATCATCATCTCTGAGTTACCAAGCAGTGTTCTAGAACTCTTTTTCTTAGGTGTGCTACTGTGTGTATTTTCGTAGTGTCAGGATCAGGCATAATATTCTCTTTTATAAAACAAATTACTCACAGTATGCCACATTTTAGATAGCTATTTGAATCATGTCATTTCTTGTAAAAAAATTTTTTGCTTCAGCATATATGCAGACTTTTTGAAGAAATCTAATCATAATATATGAATCTACTTTTCCTTGCATGTTCTGTTCTGAGGTATCTTATGCATTGATATCCTGGAATTTACATGATTTAAAGTCAGTGTCATCCTGGGTAACATATTTTCCTTTTACTTGATTTCTTTATTTTTTGTTGGACAACATCCTGAAGTAACTTAATTCAGAAAGAATGGCAGGAAATAAAACTTTCTGAGTCCTTTTTGTCTGAAAGTAACTAGGTTCATGCTTGATTGATAGTTGGGCTGGGTATAGAATGCTACTTTAACATTTTACCTCAGTGCCTGGAAAGTATCATTTTGGTATTTTCTGTTTCATTGTCTTGTAGCATCCAGTGCTAATTAGTAGTTTTGCTTGTAGTTGCCTTTCCCCACTTCCTGAAAGCTTTTAAGAATTTTTCTTTATCTTAGTTTTTTTTTTTTTTTGCATTTAGGAAATGGCTGCAGGCTAAATAATAATTGTAGGGTTGTTTTAACATTCATATTCTTTGGTGTTCAGAGCTAAAATAATAAATGTTGTCAGTTTTGAGATTTTTTTTGTACATAGGATGATTAAACAATATCTAGGCTTATATTCTATCCTGCATCCTGGCTTTTAAAAATGGGTCCTTAATTTGAAGACCTGTGTGTATGTGTTTATCTTGTTTTCTTTTAAATTTAGCTCTGCTTTTTTCCATATCTTTTTCTGTGCTCTTATTGAACCCAGTGTCTTGTTTTTTCCTCTATTTTTCTTTTATATTTGTCCACTTGCCAGCTTAGTAGGGACATTTTAAAAGCAGAAATCATACTTTTAGTCCCATAGAATTCTTTTTTTTTTTTAACAGATATTTTCCTTTTTAATCTTCTTGCTTATATTTTTAAGTATTCAGTGTCGTTAAGCTGAAGATAATATTTGGTGTCTTCTCTTTAAACTCCTTTTTTTGCTAGGTGCAGGGACACATACCTGTAATCCCAGCAACTCAGGAGACTGAAGCAGGACTATCAAAAGTTCAAGACCAGCCTGGACAATTTAGGGAGATCCTCAAATAAAATAAAGAAAGTATTACATTACTGTATGCAATTGTAGTGCTGTCAAAATACAATCTTGAAGAGGAATGATGCTAACTACCTTCAGTGATTCTGCAAAAATGTTTAGAATAGCTGATCTGGTAAACTTTCGGGAGGAAATTCTAAAATGTTGATTCAGGATATATTTTTTTAATATACTTGTACTAAATATGTCAACATATATTCCATATAACCAAGAAAAAATAAATAAAACAAAAACCAAAAAGTGCTAGGAATATAGCCCAGTGATAGAACATCCCTGTTCAGTACCCAATACTAACAAACAAAACTAACAAACTTCTGTTAATTGGACTATCTCTGTTTTTATTTTCTGGTCATTTGTGCTTTTTGTTGCATTTGTTTTTTCTTGCTACTGATCTTTGTTTTATGATCGTAGGCTAGGTAATGATTATGTGTTACTGCTGCTATTATTCTGTTATCTTGCTGTCTTCTAAATGGGAGAATAAATGAGGATCTCTTTATATTTGGAGTGTGCTGTTAGCCAACTTGTTAGCACATAAAAAGGATGGTGAGAAAGGCCAAGTGCAAAGCTGTTTTTCAGTAAATACCCATCTCAATTTTAGTCCTGCTTCAGTTTCCATATAGCACACTGTGTGCATCTGTGTACTTAAAAAAATAATTTATTTTTAATGGATAACATAAAAACAAAAATAAAACAAGGAGGGCTGGGGCATATATAACTCAGTTGGTAGAGTGTCTTACATGCCCAAGGCCATGGGTTCAATCCCCAGCAGCACACACACAAATAAATGAATAAATAAACAAACAAATAAATAAATAAAAATAAAGAAATGAAGGACCATGTGATATTTCAATTCATGTATAAACTGTATAATGTTTAATATTAAACATTTGTTTTCTCAAGTGTTTATAGTTTCTTTATGGCAGAAATATTTGAGATATAGGGTATGTAATTATCTCTGATCACTCTACTAGATTGGTGTGCATTAGCATACAAGAACTTAATACCTACTATCTAATGTAATTTAGTGCCCATTGATCAGTCTTTTTCTATCCCTCCCTCCCCTACTCTTCCCAGTATTTGATAACCATTATTCCACTAAACCTTTTTATATTCTGCATGTGAGTGGGATTGCAATGTGTACTTTTATTTACATTTCATCTTCTAGAAATTTGTTAATGTCTGCTAATAATCCCTTTCCCATTTATTTTGTTGCTGTGGGTTTATTCCATATTGTATATTTTACTTACTTTTTATTTGGGTCTTGAGGGAAGACAAATGCCAGTGTAGTATCAAATCATCTTGTTACTTTTGCGCAATAAGGGAAGTGTAATTGGCAAGATGGAAAGGAAGACTCAATTTACTGTTGGTTTGAGTCCTTTCAGTTCTTGAGTTTGTTTAAAAATAATTTTCTATATATAGTTTTTAATTTGGACCTAATATTTATAATTAAGTGTAATTACCATTTAGGTGGATTTTTTTTGTGTGTGTGTGGTCCTGGGGATTGAACCCAGTATTGCTTTAGCACTGAACTACATCCTAGTACTTTTTAGTTTTTATTTTGAGACAGGGTCTTGATAAATTGCCCAGGTTGGCCTTGAACTTGGAATCCTCCTGCCTCAGTATCCCAAACTGCTGGGATTATAGGCATATGCCACTGTGTTCAGCTGTCTGTCTTCTCTTTCTCTCTTTTTCTGTCATAAGGTGGGACTTAAGTGCACACTACTGATCTGGCTTGCTTTTAAATCTTTGAGCCTGTGTTTCCTTACCTATGTAATTGGGATAAGGGCTAAGTAATAGTTTTCTAAATCTCAGTAACAGTTAAACCTTTTTTCTAACCTGTCATATGCTCCTCTCCTAGTAATGGGGGAATTTTTATCCAAATTAGCTATTTGAGGAAATCATGAAGCATTCAGCATGTAAATAATGAATTTTTAAATTATTTTTTTAATAGGGATGGGGGTTGTGGCTTGCTATGTATTTGGACTTACATTTACTCTGTTGGCTTTTTACACATTTATGTCATGAATGAATGAAATTTAGGAAATGCCCACAGGTTAAATAATAACAGTAGGGTTGTTTTTAACATTCATATTTTTTTGGTGTTCAGAGCTAAAATAATATATGTTAATCGGTTTTGAGATTTTTTTTGTACATAGGATGATTACACAAAAATTAAAAACTTTCATTTCATATAGTACTGTGTTTTTAGATATCACATTACTATTTTTTCTTTGTTTTTTTCCCTGTTCTTTTTTTTGTTGTTGTTGACAGTGTTAGAGATTCAGCCCAGGGCCATGCGCACTCTAGGAATGCACTCTCCCACTGAGTTACATCCCAGCCTCTTTTTTTTTTTTGATGTACCATTTTGCCCTGGTTGTATGAAGTTGATAACACATTTTGGTCTTAATATAAAAAGCCACAAAACTTCATATTAAATAATACTTTAATTTTCAGGAAAACAGCTTTATGATGCTATAACAGACTATCCGAATTAGTTAACTTACAAGGAGAAATTTTTATTTTGGCACAGAATTTTGAAGGTTCCAGCATATGAAAGATTGGCTCTGTTGTTTTGAGCCAGTGGCAGGTTTGCTCATCAAGATGGAAGTATGTAGTGGAATAAAAACCACTCACAGCTGGGCAATGGTGCTTGCCTGTAATCCCAGCAGGTCAGGAGACAGTTCGCAGCCAGCCTCAGCAAAAGGGAGGTGCTAAGCAACTTGATGGGACCCTGTCTCTATATAAAATACAAAATAGGGCTGGGGATGTGGCTCAGTGGTCCAGTGTCCCTGTGTTCAGTCCCAGTACCCTCCCCAACCCCAAACAAAACAAAACAAAAATCACTCACTTTATGCTCAGGTAGTGAAGAGAAGGAATAGGAAGAAAACAGGGTCCCGCAATCTCTTTTGGGGACATACTCCCCAGTGACCTAAGTATCTCCCACTAGGCCCTATCTCCTATAAGTTTTCTACCTCCAGTAAAGCTCCCCTGGGGGCCAAACATTTAACACATGGGCTTTTGAAGAACATTCATGATTCAAACTACAGCAGGATCAAACCCATAGAATTGGTGTTAAAGTCTTGGTAATAGGTCTTAAGTAATTAAACTGTCATGACATTTCCTTTCTGTGCTTTCAAAGGATGTTTGGTACAGCAAGATAGCTTTTGAAATTGTTTATTTAACTTAGGGGGTAAGACAAGGTAATCTTTTAGTGTACTCAGTTTCAAGGAAGTAAACACACAGAATGAAAGTTAAAGCACTGTAAAAATATGCTGCCAAGTCTTTCTTTTTCTTGAGCAGTACTGCTTATGTTTATTCTTTATTGCCCAGATTATGTTACCTCGGATAGACCTGCATCGGAAATCCTTAGACTTATACCATCAGTTTGGTCGTATCATGTACACACAGAGAGAAGGAGCCTCAGGTGTCAACTGTATGAGGGAACCTTGTCTGAGTCCCCTAGTTATTTCTAGAATTCAAGAATTCTAAACAAAGTTTTAACCTTCCTTTTCAGTGCACATCTGTGATAAGGAGATTGTACTTTGGTAGTTGTATTTTGGAATTTCAAAAAAATAACTTGTTGATACAAAAATAGAAAATGATAAAACACAGATAAACAATAAGAAGAAAATAAAAATCACTTAATTCCATCTCCCCAAAATAAAGAGTTTGAAGGTTCATACCCATGTTATTAACAAAAATGGGTTAATGATAAATATTTATAGATGTTCTTTTTTCATGTGACATTTTGTGGACATCTTGTCAATACTTGTGTAGAATATCATTTAACACATTTTAAAGATGTAACAGGATACCCTGTATTGGCCACTAAATTTGCTCTGATCAAGGAAATAAGCTTCACAGTGACTCAATCTAACCAATTTCTCTGAATCCACATGGTTATTTAGGAGCCTTTTTACTGATAATACCAGGTTTTTGTCCCCTAATTAATTCTGGTTAAATGTTATCGAATTTGTTAGTTAAATATTATCCACTGGATAAAGGCAATGCACTTTTACCTTTTTTTATTTTGGTACTGGGGATTTAGCCCAGGGGTGCTTAACCACTGAGCCACATCCCCAGCCCATTGTTTATTTATTTATTTTTAAATCCTATGTATTTTTTTATTTTATTTATTTATTTTTTTTGTAGTTGGACACAATACCTTTATTCCATTCATTTATTTGTTTTTTATTTTTTTAAGAGAATTTTTAATATTTATTTTTTAGGTTTTGGCAGACACAACTTCTTTGTTTGTATGTGGACACAACATCTTTGTTTGTATGTGGTGCTGAGGATCGAACCCGGGCTGCACACATGCCAGGCGAGCGGGCTACCGCTTGAGCCACATCCCCAGCCCCCCCATTGTTTATTTTGAGACAGGGTCTTGCTAAGTTGCTTAGGGCCTCACTAAGTTGCTGAGGCTGGTTATGATTCTCTAGCCTCAGTCTACTCAGCCACTGGGATTATGGGCATGTGCCACTGTGCCTGGCCACTTTTATCGATTTTTGATGCCATCAGGAATGGGTGAATATCCTTGTCCTGTTTGGAATAGTTTAATATTTTTCTATAGGTTTTTTTTAAATTGACCATTTAAATTGTTATATTTACATTGCTAATATAAAAGAGAAGATTCTACACTTGGATCATAATCTTAGGTTTCTGCTGATAGTTTTGGTTTAGACCTGGGTAATAAGCAAGGCTTTCCTTAAATGATATATGCTTAGTTGGTCTTTAAAATTTTTGCACTTATTTCATTTTTATTGATCATAGAATTGCAATAGGGGTTTTAGATCATCTGATCTAACCAATTGAATCTAGATACAGAAAGAGTGGCCTAAACAGATTAAAAAACTTGTGCAAGATGCAGGAGGGAAAAAGAGCGGACATTCGGGGTTAGGAGTGTTGGTCAGTGGTAGAGCACTTGCCTACCATGTGAGAGTCCCTGAGTTCAGTTCCACCCTACCTTCTCCCATACCTTCCAAAGAAAAGCTGACATTTATTTCTTGCCTGTTCTGTTTGCTGCAGTATACTAGAGGCTTTACAGATAATATCTTTTAAGCCTTCTGATAACCTTACTCTGGACGAGGAAATGAAGCTCAGAAAGGTTATTTTTTGTCTGAGACGACTTAGCAGATAAATGAATGGTAGAACAATCTGAATCCTAGCTGTCTCTGTAACATTGTGATAGAGTTTTTACATATATGGACTCATTTAATCCTTATGGCAGTATGGTTCTGCAGGTATGATTCTGGTTTACTGACATGAAGCAGTCTCACAGAACACTGTAACCTGTGTTTGGGACATGGAGGGAGGACATTTGGTTTTCAGGTCCCTTTGGGTACTACTTTTGAAAATGGTATTAAATGTCTGTTTTTCACATTGTTAGTCCATACTCTTCAGAGAGGTAATTTTGGATTTGTCAGGAGGGTGCAGTAATTGAAATGGTGTTTGAAATACTGAGGGAGTCATTTGCTAGTGAGGAACAAGTGAAGATGAATAACTAAAAGAGACTTCTTTTATCTCTTCTTTAAAAAAATCTCCTTTCCCATTTTATGCCATGCCTTAATTCAAAAGAAATTAAAACCTGTCTATAAATCTTTAATACTCGTGACAGAAATGTTCTTTTATTTTTTTCTTCAACCCATTTGCCAGACCTTGAACCAGATGCTGGGACTACAGAGATGGGACACTCAGGTTCCATTATCAGGTTGTTTATCATGGGGGGGGGGGGACACAGAAACCTGACCCTACAGTATTGTGGTACTATAGTGCAGTACCTGGGTAGACAGTGTTGCCCCAGGTTTGGAGGAATCTACTCAAGATTAGAGAGTTAGTGGTGTTTTTTGGATTTTATGGTGGAGGTGTCAGCTGGCAATTTGGAGTACTTGCAGACATGGAAAACATAGGGGCTAGATAGAAGAAGGAAAATCCACAATGGGGTTGGATGGGATCATTAATAGAGCAGTAGGAAGAGTTGAGTGGGAGAATGAGGAGTTTTTAGTTTTTTAATTTGATATGACCTAAAAAATACCCATGGTCTATGCCTGGGTGATGATTATTGACTGAGAAGAGCAAAACCACCACCATAATTGAGGGAGAATGAGACGAAAGAGATCTTGTTCAAGAATGTTGCCAGTGAAGGAAAGGAGGTTGGCTTTGAACTTATGATCCTTCTACCTCAGTCTACTGAGCCACTGGGATGGATTACAGGTATGTGCCACTGTGCCCAGCAGCTCTGTTATTTTTTAATATATGCAGAAATACACAACATTAACATAATCTCTAACAGAACTCTGAAATATGACTAATGTTTCTTCTTACTTTCCATCACCTATGAAAATAGCATTTTTTTATTCCATTTACTCAGTGTTTTATAATATGGACTTTTTATGCCATTTGTTAAAATATCGGTCATTAAGTATCCTATTAGTTTTAGTTTATTAATGAAATAATTTTTGAAATCTTGTCTTCCTCTCCAGTCTAGTTGCCTTGCAAAAATATTAATTATTTGGGTGTAGAATTCTAGGTTGTGAAGGATACTTTCTTAGGATTTTTGAAGTCATGTTGTATAGTTTTTTAGGTTTTGTTACTGTAGAAGTGGTAATAAGTGAAAAATTTTAAACCTTACAGGATCTTTTGGTGTAGTTTTAAATTTCACAAGGGTATTCTTGTTGTAGATCTTTTTTCATACATTGCTTTGGTTATTTGGCTGAATTTTTTGGATGTGGAAATTCTTGTCCTTTAGTGCTTAAGAATTTTCTTGAATTACTTTATTGATATTTTCTCCTATTTTTATTATATTCTGAGATGCTTATCAGTCAAATGGTGGGCCTTATTGATCTTTTGGTCTCCTTACCTTAAATTTTTTTTCTCTTCTAATAGATGTTCTAAATTTTCCCTTCCAAATTTTACTGTCATTTTAAAAATAGCTTATTACTCGTTTTATATCTCTATATCATCCTGTTCTTATTTAAATTTTATGGATATAGTAGTTTCTCTTGCCTCTTCGTAGCCACTGTGTGCTTCAAGTTAATTTCCCTCCTTCCCTCCCTCCCTCCCTTCCTTCCTTCCTTCCATAGAGGTTTATTTAACTCATTGTTCTGGAGATTGGGAAGTCTCAGAATATGGCCCTAGCAGCTGTTCAGCATACGTTGAAGGATTTTTTGCTTTTTGATGTCTTTTGATGCATCATAACATGGCAGAGGGCAGCATCACATGGAGAGACAGAGATCCAAGTTAATTTCTTTTTCTGTTTGTTGATCTTTGTACGTTGAAAACAAATGGTAAACAATATGAAATGTAGGCCCTTAGAAAAAAATTTTAGAAGGGCTTGAACAGGAATAATGCCTAGAATATTGTAGAACTGACCTTTGGGAACTTTTATGTCCAAGTACACCTTGAAACAATTGAATTTCAAAAAACAATGTGTAGCTGTGATTCAGGACTAGGAAGCCACCACTGTTGATACTGGAGAATGGACAGTGGACCCTATTAGAGAAGAATTTTACAGACTATATTCCTTATGAATATAGGTGGAAAATTAAAAAAAAAATAATACAAGCTGAGTATTCTTAGACTCTGGAAGTCCAAAATCTGAAATATCTGAAATCTGGAACTTTTTGAGTGTAATGGTGCCCAAGAAGTTTTGAATTTTGGAGCATTTCAGATTTTTGGATTTAGAGATTGTCGACCTATAGTTTATGGAAATATTCCAAAATATGAAAAAATTCTAAATCTGGTATTCTTCAGAGTATTTCAGATAAGGGGATACTTTATCTGTACTAGCAAATGAAATCCATTAGCATATAAAAAGAATTATACAGTTATTAAGTAGGATTTATCCTGGAAGTATAAGGTTGCTTCAGTTATGAAAGTCAAAGTAATACACCATATTAATAGAACAGAAACCATATGTTCAAGATGTGGGAAAAACATTTGACCAAGTCCATTACGTTTCATGACAAAAATTTCCAAAGTAGGCATAAAAGGAAACTTTTGCTAAAGAATCTCTATGAAAAAGACAAGTGATATTTTCTGGTAAATATCAAAGGAATAAAACAAGAATGTGTACTCTCATTTCTTCTATTCAACATTGTCCTGAAAGTTTTAACCAGAGATTAAGACTAAAAAGGAAGTAAAAAACCTTTATTTGCAAATAATCTTGTATATAGAAAAATTTAAGGAATCTTTTAAGAACAAAAACAGAGAGTTAATAAGTTTAGCAATGTCAGTATACCATAGATACATATATATATAGTATATATTTTATATAATACAAATATATAATTTATATACATAAAATCAGTTGTATTTGTGTACTCTGGCAGCAGATAATCCAAACATGAAATTAAGAAAGCAATTATAGCATCAAAAGGAATAAAATACTTAGAAATAAATATTATGGGAATGAGAGACTTACACACTAACTAGAAACTTAACATGGCTGAAAAAAATTTTATAAGGTTTAGATAAATGGAAAGACATCCCAGTTCATGGATTGGAATATAATATTAAGGAGGCAGGGGCTGGGGATGTGGCTCAAGCGGTAGCGCGCTCGCCTGGCATGCGTGCGGCCCGGGTTCGATCCTCAGCACCACATACCAACAAAGATGTTGTGTTCGCTGAGAACTGAAAAATAAATTAAAAAAAAAAATATTAAGGAGGCAGCTCTCCTCAAATTCTTCTGTAGATTCAGTGTTATATCTTACTAAAATGATAGCTGCCTTTTTTGTTGTTTTGCAGAAATTGATAAGCTGGCTGTAAAATTCATGTGGTAATGCATGGGAACTGCAGTAACCAAAAACCAAAGTTGGAGGACTTACATTTCCTGATTTCAAGACCTAACTAGTTCTACAGTAATATGTGTGATACTGACATAGGAAAAACTTCATGCTTTTCTGTCCTTCATGACTTGTTTGTCAGCAGAAAATCTGATGCAAGGGCCTGGAATGCGATCCCATGCATTTCTATATTGGTCCCGTGCATTCCTGTATTTCTTCTTTGTTGTTTATGTATGAATTTGGTTAGAGAACCTAATTGGCATTCAGCATCATAGCTGCAAGAGAGTCTGGGGGAACTTAGAGAGGTGACTTTCTATTGTATGAAAGTACTACCAGGAGGTTAGAATTGACATTGGTTGAACCAACACACAGTGTCTAGATTTCTGGAGGTTCTTATGAATGAGGTTTCTTGATTATACTTCTTTGAGGTGAAGTATGGCTTCACCCAATGTCTGGCTTAGGATTCAGCACCCTTGGATTGGCTAAGTTGTTTTTATTCATGATCTGCTTTCTGGCCTTCTAAAATACTGTCACTTCATTTTCAGTTTTTCTCCTCAAGAATTTGTACTTTTTAAAAAATATTAATTTTTAGTTTTAGGTGGATACAATATCTTTATTTTTTATTTTTATGTGGTGCAGAGGATCGAACCCAGTGCTTCACACGTGCTAGGCGAGCGATGTACCATTTGAGCCACAACCCCAGCCCCAGGAATTTGTACTTTTGCTGTTTTAATCAGGTTTCTGAATGGGTAACAGTAGAGTCGGGTTTAATGTGCCATTTGTGTCCCAAAACGACTCATGCGTTATTGAAATACCATGTACTTTTCTTCTCTCTCTCTCTCTTTTTTTTTTTTTAAAAAAAAGCACTCTACTGACTAAGCTATATTCTCAGCCCTGATCTGTAATGTTTGTTTTTTTTTAATATTTTATTTATATTTTAGTTTTCGGTAGACACATCATCTTTGTTTGCTTGTGGTGCTGAGGATCGAACCCGGGCCGCACCCATGTCAGGCAAGCGCGCTACCGCTTGAGCCACATCCCCAGCCCCACTTTTCTTCTCATTCCTAGAACTTATCAAGATATTTCCAGACATTTGTTTCATTGATTAGATAATTTTGTGTAAATAATTGATAGTTTGGAATCTCTTTGTGGACTGGCTAGTGTCAGATTTTGCTTTCTGTTATAGCTACAAATTCCCCAACACTCTGTAAACTCCCTTAAAAGAATTATTAACAGTGATTTGTAGGAGGCTGTTTTTTGCAGAAGGTTGAGTTCCACACAATCCATCAAGGAGTAGTGAAATTACAATTGATACTAGTATTCATGTTGCTAAATAAAATATAGGCTTGAAAAATGTAAAAATGGCTGTTAATTATAGGCACAGAATTAGTCTTTGTGACCACTATATTCAATCATCATATTCCCCTTCTACACTCCTTATTCTGCTTTATTTTTCTTCCAAATAGTGGTTATTCTTGACATATGTATTCGTGTTTTTTTTTTTTTTTCTTTTTAACTGCTTTATTAACTTTATATGTTTCCATTCAAATGGGTAAAACCCTACTGCTGTCAGAAACTTAGGTTGGGTGCAAAGGCTGTCTTCAACCAGAAGCTGGCAACGCAAGACCCACTTGACACATGGAAATAACATAAGGTTCATAGCAAACAGATCTGTAAAGGCATATCAGGAAAATGCAAGGAAAAGAAAAACAGGGGTATCACAGTATTAATCTCATGGAAAATGGACCAAGTCAAGGCATAAGGCAAAATTCATTATGCTGGTCATGGTGATTAGAGAGCTCTTCCAATAAGAATACATAGACAGTTCCTCAACTGCAGCTCCCTAAGTTTTCTCCTGATTTCTCTCATCTCCTCTCATTTCCATATCATCTCCATCTCTACGCATTCCATTATTGATCTGCCTATTGGGTATGGTGGGCATGTCTCTATTATTTCCTGCCGGCTGGTGGCTTCACCTCTTTCCAAAGGGCGGCCTTCCTCTCCATTGCACAGGCTGCTCCATTTCTTCATTTTCCTGGGCCTATCCTTGTCTTCTCAGCCTCCAGATTCTCTCCGCCAGGTGCGTTGCGCTACACTGGGCCCCATAGACCTGATGCCAGCGCCCCCCCCCCGCCGTGCGCAATGCAGGTAGCCAAGTGATGACTGTGCCCTATGCTGCCTTGCTTTTGTATTTGTGCATTTTGTGACCTTTCTCACAAGAAGTTCCATAAGGGCAGAAATTTCGTATATTTTGTTAACTGCTGGTATCTAAGCTTCTAGGTCAGTGCCTGCACATAGTAGGTAGGTGACCAAATACTGGTAGTGGTTGTTTTTAAATGAATAAGTCATTCGTATTAGTACTTAAAGTGTCTATTCCCCAATTCCTGTGCCTGTTTTTATTAGAGTGAATTTCTTGTTTTCAAAGAAAAGGTTCTGTGGTCTACTTTCAATCTCTTTTAGTAGTTTTCCTAATTTTAATCTGGTTTCAGTTAGGGTTTTCCTGATTCTGATAGGGTTGTTGGTTAATTTTGTTGACTGATCAACTACTAGCAATAGCTTTGGAGTTTGTGCAAAAGCCTCTTAGTATTTTTGCATATGCCAGTAGCAATCTTTGTTAATAAGAATTGTGATCACAAGATTATCTGGAATTTTTGTGTATTACATTTGTTTTAATAACAGGGAAGTTCATTAATTTTCTTTCATGAGAAATGTTGTAGATCAAATCCCCTTTCCCTTTGGAAGGGATGGTAATTGGATACTATTGAAACTGATCAGGTAATGTTGGAACAAATGCATATTTAATAGGCACTTTGAGCCTATTATGAAATAAGATTATTTAGTTTTAGGACAGAAGATTTTTCTGTAGGCATATTAATAACCTTTATTTTAAACTCAAAGTTTATTTTTCTTCGAAAAGTTTGGACCATGACTAGATAATAAAGACCACATAGATTCTGAGCTATGGGTATGAAGAGATCACCAGGAACAGATTTGATAGTCACTTGAATAAATGTACTTGTGTTGAGTGGTGTTCAGCTGCCACCAGACAGCTGTTCTAGAGAACCTTATGGTAATATAAAACATGAACAGAGCTCAGACAGCTGTGCCTAATTGGCCTGGCTTTATGTAGAGCATATCTGTTTGAGGAATTTAAAAATCCTTGTTTTGTGGAGATTAGGAATAATTTTGTATAGAATGGTAGCTATTATGTTTTTGTCTGAAAATGAAAAACTGAATTGTATTTCCTTTTCATCCCCCAGAATTTCTTTTTCCAAAGTAGAATTGTCCTAAAGCAAAAAGTAAGGAGTGGGAAAAAAAAAAAAAAAAGTAAGGAGTGAATGTCAAGTTAAGAAAGGTAGCTAGCGGGCTGGTTGTAGCTCAGTAGTAGCGCGCTTGCCTAGCATGCATGAGGCAATGAGTTCCATTCTCAGCATTGCATACAAATAAATAAAATCAAGGTCCATCAACAACTAAAAAATATTTTTTTAAAAAAGAAAGGTAGCTAAACACAGGCAGAGAAAGCCCATTATTGGCTTGGCATCTGTTTCTCTTTCATCTTCTCTAATAAACTCATTTCCATTCAGGAGATTACAGTATATGCCTCAGAAAATTCTCAATCTGTACATTTGTTGATTCTCTTTTATGTAAGATGACAATCTGTAATAGCTTCTTTTTTAAAAATAAATTTTGTAGTTGTAGATGGACAGTGTGCCTTTATTTTATTTGTTTTTTATGTGGTACTGAGGATCGAACCCAGTGAGTGCCTCACATGCTAGGCAAGTGCTCTGCTACTGAGCTACCGCCCCAGCATGTAATAGTTTCTTAAATGCTAGAAAGTGATGTAAGTAGCCAGAGAGGATTTAGTGGAATTCAAAACTAACTTGAGAGTTGTTTGTTTTCTGGTTTTTCATATTATTGGTTTGTCTGACATATTAAGGCAGGAGTAAAAATCTCAAGTAATTGTATTTCTGTTTTTTATCTTTGGAAACAGGAATGGCTCTTGTCCAGTTTATTTTTTCAACTGTGTAACTTGAAAGTTTATATTCTTAGATCCATCAGTCATTATGTCTTGAATGAATTTTTTTTTTTTCAGGAGAACATATATATCAGTAAGTTTTTTTCACTTAGCAAGCATTTGATGAACACAGATTCTTGACCTTGTCTACTCTTTTGCATATGTGGTACCATAAAAATCTCTGGGAAATTTCATGCACATTTAATATCTAGAAGTTAGCTTTATACTTTATTCTAGGCATGTAGTCTGCCAAAAAAGGGACCATTTATAATTTAGGTCTTTGTGTGTGTGTGTGTTGCTGGTGATTGAACCCAGGGCCTTGTGCATGTGAGGCAAGCACTCTACCAACTGAGCTATATCCCCAGGTCTTTAATTTTTTAATGTGACTTTTTGCGCATACATTGTTTTTAAATTTTTTTTTTTAGCTGTCAGTGGGCCTTTATTTATTTTATGTATATGTGGTGCTGAGAATTGAACCCAGCGCCATAGCACTGAGCCACAACCCAGCCCCATAGCACTGAGCCACAACCCAGCCCGCACATACATTTTTGTATATGGAAATCAAAGAACAAGGACAAAAGTACCTGAGGAAAAATGAAATTTATGACTCTTAAATAAGCAAACCAAACTGAAGCATGTCTATAGGTCCTGTCCTAAAAGTGAACAGATTCTTTGCCTACAACTACATTGTGAGTGATTAAGAGAAACGCTCATTCTTTTGTTGTTGTGCTACTGGTCAAACTAGAAATTTCTTTTTTAAAAAATATTTTTATTTTATTTTTATTTTTAGTTGTAATTGGACACATACCTTTACTTATTTATTTATTTATTTTTTATATGGTGCTGAGGATTGAACCCAGGGCCTCGCACGTGCTAGGCAAGCGCTCTACCACTGAGCCACAACCCCAACCCCCCTCAACTAGAAATTTCATTCAGCTAAGCATTTGTGTCAGGTGTTACACAGTAGGACCAAGAAAATGTTAATAGAACGATGATAATTTGCCAATACCTAATTTAAACTATTTTGTATTGAGCTTCTAATTGTTCTACATATTAGTTCCTACAAGTTTTGTGATTGATTTCTTTTTATTCTCTGTTTAACTGATCTTTTTTTTTAAGAGTTTATGGTAATGATATGCTTCTTAATTAATTTTCAAGTAGTTATTGTGTCATAACTTACTAGGTCTTAAATGATTTTCAGCATATTATTATGTATGTGGTATGACTGGGAAAACTTGTTCTCTACAGTTATTTTATATAGTAATTATGTATTTCCCAAAGAGGTTCATCGAACATTTCTAGCAGTTCTGTAACTGGGTGCATTTTCTAACTTCTACTTTCTTAGAGGTAGGACCAGTCTGAGGTACACCTAAACAAATGAAGAACATAAAGAAAGTGAGATTGAGTTTTTCCAACAGAAGGGGTAGTACAGAGGGCAAAGTTTAGACCCTGAGTTCCACAGACAATTACTTAAGTAGAGAAGCCAAGGTTAATGTCAATGTCAAACTATAGATTGAACAACCAATATGGTCAGAGCAGTAAGGTACATGGTATTGATGGTGGTAAGAGATGGCAGGAGAAATTTAGAAAGTGATGGAGTAACCTGTTGCATCTGTGTTAGTCTAACAGGACTCTGCAAAGGATAGCTATGTGTCCCAGACAGTTAATGGTGCTAGGTCTTATTGGGAAAGTACACCATAGTATATCACTAAAGCCATATCTTACTCTTTAGTCATTACTGGAGAATGTTAACAGGAATGTAAATATATACTTTCTAGCTGCTTATTTCTTTAATGGTCAAATATTTAATTAGAACTGCCTGCTTAATGTGACTAGTGTAATTCAAGCTTATTTGAAATGAAAGCTAACTTTGCTAAGGGAGGGAATTCTTAGGATATAGTGTTATAAAGCTGTTTGTTTTCCTGGTTGTGTGTTTTTTTTTTTTTCTTGTGTAGAATATTTAAAGGAAATGGGAATACTTTATGACTTATTCAGGAGTGCACATATTTGTAGCATTAGATTCACACTGAATTTAAATGAAAACACTAGAAATTCTTTCTCTGGAGGTAGAAATAGTTTAGTCGGGCAGGTCAATGACACTGAACAAAGCCAGTCAGGAAATATAGTCAAAGAAAATATAGTCAAAGAAAAATGTATTCTAACACCTTCAGTAATAACTTCTAATGACTTTGGATCCCTGTTTAAATTGCTTTTTGTTTCATGACACTGTCAGATATCTCTGCATGTAATAGCTTCAGCAAATTAGTATGTGTATGTTTCAGGATGTCAATTCTGCAGGCTTCTGCACTCTGACCAGTTATCTGCTGATAACTACATTTGGGCTGTCCACACTGTATTCAGTGATGAGAAGCAATACAGTTACAAACCTAAAAGATTATGTTCAAAATATTAACTCATGTATGACCTCCATAATCTTAATCTTGTGGACATAAAACTCATTGATTCAAGGCTATTAATCTGATGGAGACTTGGGTGTAGTCTTGTGTTTGTGTGTGGATTTAACTTAGGGGTGCATTCTTAACTACTGGGCTTCATCCTCAGACCTTTATATTTTTAATTTTGATATAGAATCTTGCTAAATTGCCAAGACTGACCTCAAATTTGTAATCCTCCTGTTTCAGCCTTCCTACTAGTTGATATTATACCATGTCCAGCTTGAGTGTAATCTTAAGAATTTTTTATGATTCATCCATTCTTGGAAATTGGTAGGGTAAGTTGTTAGGGAGGATATTTCAGAATGTGACTAACAGAGAATATATAAGTATCAGTTACTTTTTTTTCCTTGAAAAAGACATGATATTTTACATGGGATGAAAAAAGCAGAAAACTAGGACTGTTGGGATAAACCCTGGAGGGAGCTTTCTAGGAAGGTGTGTGTGGAGGGTTCTTCCCCCCCCCCCCCCCCTTTTTTTTTTGGTGTTGAGAATCAAACCTAGGGTGTCAGAAATGCATGCGCTGTCACTGAGCTGTACCCCCAGCCCCATGTTCTTTTAACAGTTAACAAAATGACAGTAATGTCCAGGCTTTCTGTTTCTGTATAGAAGATATAGGGATAATAAGAATGGGCCTTCCCCTCAAAGAGTTCTGTCGCTTGGAGTAGTAAAGCACATCCAGAAACTTAGGAATTTGTATGATCAGTGTAATTTTAAAGTGTGTGCAAGGTGTAGAAGTAGTAGTCGTCAACTCTCCTCCCTTTATTAGCTTTATGAAACATTAATTTTTCGCCACTGTTAATGTTATGGATTCAAGGAGGAAGAAAAGAAATGTATGTACACAGAATAATTTGTACAGCTGAAGGGTGTTTGGGATGTAAGGACAACTACAAGAACTATTTGCCCTAAGCTCCCTTTGCAGTACCCCTTACAAGTCCTTCCTTATTGCTTTACTTGAGCATCTACAAGATAAACCTTTATGTCACCCAGACAGCTAAATACCTAAGTGTAGTGACATAGGCTAGTGTCTGACCTACAGCAGTAGAAAGGTATTCAGGGTCCAGTAAAAGAAAGAAAAATCTCCTAAAATGCAAAGTATACTCCACCAGGAACCCTGTCTTATCTATCTTCCTATCTGGGTAGTACATAGTAGATACTCAGTGTTTCTTGGATTAAATAAGTAAGTTTTAAAAATTTAGGGCCTAGACTCAGTCCTTTCTCTGCCTTCAAACTCTCTGGTGTACTTGTGTATAAAATATTATTCTGCATTTTGGGAGGGGATTAGAAAAACCAAAAAGTTCACTCACAAAGTTATAGGAGAAGAGACTATAAATTACTTGGCATCACAGAAAGTGGCTTGTGTTGGACAGTATAATGCCTGCTGTCTTTCTGTGCAAGAAGGCCATGGTGGCTTGTAGGGCAGATCTAGGTTGATTGGGCTCAGAATAAGCTTCATCCTCAGTAAACAGAAGATACTTTTCTACCGATAAACTGTTACATTAAATATGACTTTAGGTTTTGCTCTGAACTTTGTATTTGTATTTCTTGCTGTGGTTTGTTGCTTTTTCTTTCTTTCTTTTTTTTTTTTGGAGCATCTACTCTGAAAGAAGGTGTCCTGTGCATTGTAGTAGAATGTTGAACCAAGTGCAGTGGAATCCAGATGTCTTTTTTTTTTTTTTTTCCTGCTAGGAGAGATAAAGCAAGAAAGCTTTAAAGAAGAAGAGATGATGTTTGTTTGGTCTCAGTTTTGAATGATAGGAGTTAAATGGAGTTAAGAATTAGAATAGATGACACTGGAGTTGGGGAGAATAAGATCCAAAGCCAGAAGGTATTCAAGACTTGTGTCCTGAAGGTCTCTGCAGGTGGCTATGCCATGCTACACTAAAGAGCTTGGACATTAGATAATCAGAAGTTTTCAAACCACATGCAGAAAACTAGGACTGTTGGGATAATGATTGACAGGATACCATACCTGCACTCTGTCTTTAATCCTAGCATCTCCATGCATAAACAAACACAAAATAAAACATGCTTTTGAAAGTACTGTTATTGGCTATTAAAAGGTTTTGTTAGAAGATTTATACTTTTTGAATCATAAAATCTTAAAACCTCAACTCTTTGGCAGGGGGATATCGTGTTTTTTTCATGGTGTTACCTGGTTTAATTTGTTTTTTACTAATCATGTCATGCCTTCTAACAATTTATTAGTTCCAGTTTTCACTGTAGTTGATTTCCATAGTTCAGATTTTGAACGATGAAATCTGAATTGTTGCTGGTCAGAGATTGGCTTCCAGAGTCAGATATTTACCTCTAGTCTAGTTGGATATAAGCAGGCCCTGATAGGAGTTGTGATTGTTGTAGTCCCTCAAGACAAAGGAATTAGGCCAATTTCCAGTTCCTCCGTGGGAACCATTCATTCTTTTCTTGTGTACAAGTGTTCAGAAATATTCTCTGTGTACATTGTGTGTATTGATATATACACAAGATATTTTTTCCCCACAGAAGGAAATTTAAGAGATGGTTACTTTCCTTTGGAGGCACTTTTTTTTTAAACTGCCCCCCCCACCACCACCATTATTCGAGCTTCTAATCACGTGCATGTTTTTAAAAACCTAACAGTTGGTATTCACTGGGAAGTATACTTCTGTATAGGGGGAAAAAGCCAAATAATAAATTCTTTGCAATTGTAAATACATCTCTAGCCTCTGATTTATATCTACCTAATTTGCTCAGCAAGGTGGAAGAGCTTTAAGGTAGCATTTATAATGGAGCAGTTTATATTTTCATAGACTATCACTGTTTTAAGTGACTAAGAACTTGACATTAAATAGACACTGTCAGCGTTGTATGGCTGAACTTAAAGCTCTTAGAAAGTTTCAACTGCTAGCACTAAGAAACTCAAGGTACTCATCCATTTTAGTCCTTCTCTTCTTACCTTATTTTGTTTTGTGAAAGAACCATATTTTAGTCATCTGGGTGCACTGCCCGATTAATTTTTTGACTTCTTGTATTTTCTACAATGTACAAAATGTTGCACAGTATCTTTTACTTAGTGGAAGATTGAGTCTCAAGCTATATGCATGTACTACCCATAAAATCAGTGTGATTCAATAAGTACATGAAGAAGATACTTCATAAAATATACCCATTTTTACAGAACACTGCAGTAGTCTAATATCATCGTGATATTTTGTTCTCCATCATTCTTGGTAGGCTGTCGGTCCGTAGAAAGCATAGGTTTAGTCGCAGTTATGAAGCACCACATTATGGTCTAAGATTGAAACACTAAATAGCGGTGAAGCAGAGATTTTGTAATTTTTAAATAATTTTGAGCTAGTAGCTTTTGTTAAGTATTGTGCAGTACTCAACAAAATACAGTTTTACTTTAAATCATGTATTATGCTATGTATCCTATTCCAACTCTGGCCACTTTATAGTGGAATAAAATAGTGGCTCCTTCACAAGATGCAATTCTATTTCTGTGGAGACCCAGTGCTTGAATGAAGTGGTGAATAACCATTCTGGCTGTAGGTTATGATTCTGTGGTTTTCTTTAACCTCTTCTAAACTAGTTTTCAGTGAAAGCCTGCCATCTTGTGGCTTTTAGAAATATGGGTTTTAGTAAAAAGATCTGAGATTTTAGTTATATTATGATACCAAAATGTGTAAGAAGTCTTTAAGTTGTATTTTCTTACCATTTGGTTGATTTTTTTTTTAAATTCATTTTCTTTTAACATTACAAGACTATTTTAATTTTTCTATTAACTAAAAAATTTCTTTTTCAAAAGTCAGTAGTAGAAGTAACTTCTACATTAGCAATTTTACTTAAGAACAGTTATTGAAAATTTGATATTAAGACTTATTATATAACTAATGATAGTTACTTGAATGAGAAAAAAAATTCTGTCTTTTAAAATAAAATCATTGGACAAACTGTATCCAAATGAACTTGTAATTTATAATGTAGAACCCAATTTAATAATAATAAAAACTAATACTAAAGAAAAAAAAATCTCAATTAAAACTTCATTTTGCCTGGTATGGTGGCACATGCCTGTAATCTCAGTTCTCCAGAGGAGGCCGAGACAGGAGGATCTCAAACCCAGCTTCACAGACCCTGTCTCTAAATAAAATACAAAATTGGGCTGGGGATGTAGCTCAAGTGGTTGAGTGCCCCTGAATTCAATCCCTGGCACCAAGGTCAATCAATCTATCCTAATGTTTTTTTCAATATTTTTTTGTCAGCATTATATGGCTGATTGACCTTTATTTATTCACGTATTTATATGTGGTGCTGAGAATTGAACCCAGTGACTCACACATAGGAGGCAAGTGCTCTACCACTGAGCCACAAAACCTAGCCTTCCATCCTCATTTTTTGGTAGTTAACAATATAAAATAATTTTTCTACAAAATATTAGGAAGGCTCTTATTTGTAGTTAGGGAAATTTCAAATCACTTCATATAAGAAGTGGAAGTTGCTTTTAAGCTTTTGGGGTCAGTTAAATTCTAATTAACATTTACACTCACACACACAGTACACGTGTATCTTAATGTTATACCACCAAGCAAAAAACACATAACAAGAGAATTTCTATATAACTTGATACATCATTAAGGTATAAAATTGCTTCTTAAAATAACTTACTTCTGACTGGGGGGCTGTAGCTGAGTTGTACAGTACTTGCCTAGCATGCACATGGCCCTGGGTTTGATCCTTAGTAATACCACCACCAATAACAAAACAAAAACACAACCAATACAAAAATAACTTTTCATTCTCAGGTAATTAATCTAATTTTATATCTTGCCTGTCTCCTATATATCTTGCGTTTGTGTTGTTGTATTTAAAATAAACTTCTTTTTTCAAAAAAAAAATCTTTTTTTTAATGTGTCTCTTCATAGAAAAGGATGAAATGTGTTCTTATTCAGACAACCAACACTAGTAGTGATGTGACAGTGAAGGAGAATATTGTTATCTACCCAAAACTCTAGATCTAACGCCCCTGAATTGCTTTTCTAATAGGTTTGGATAGCCCTTATTTAAACCACCTCTTTTATTTTTCCTTTTAGCAGGCAAGGAGAAGGATTCAAAATCAGGGGTATAATTTGATATCTGTGCTTTTTCAAATGTATTACAGTTATGCTAAGAAAGAATCTGATCTGAATGGTGCCCAGATCAAGCTTCGAGAATATGAAGCAGCACTGAACTCTAAAGATGCAGCTCTGGCTACTGCCCTTGGCGACAAAAAAAGTTTAGAGGCAGATTTAGAGGATCTGAAGGATCAGATTGCCCAGGTAAGGTAAACGCTGTGAGCCATGTTTGGAAGGTTAATTACCAAGTGTCTTAATCCTTGGTTTGATTGATTTTTTTTTTTTTTTTAATATTTATTTTTTAGTTTTAGGTGGACACGACATCTTTATTTGTATGTGGTGCTGAGGGTCGAACCCAGCGCCACGCGCATGCCAGGCGAGCGCACTACCGCTTGAGCCATATCCCCAGCCCTGATTGATTGATTTTTAAAGGCTATATGTTTATTTTGGAATTTTAGTTTTTTTGGATCAGTTACCTGAAGAAAGTTTTTAGGTATTTTAACATGTAAAGCTCCCTGAAGAAAATTTTTAGGTATCTTAACATGTAAAGCTCAATCACCTCTCAGTCATTCTGTGGGGGTTATATAGATCTTGCCATTCTTTCTTGTGTAGATGCTCTCAGAACCTATTTCACGATTGTACTAAGATGTGAGGTGAGGAAAGAAGATGTTGCAATGCTGTTTCTTGCACACAGGAAAATATCAAAGTGGTTAACTAAAAATCATTGGTTTGATTTTAAAAATAGGAGTGATAGGTTTTTGTTCTGTACTCTATTGGCCATTTTAACAGGTGATCTGTTTGGTACCCTGTAAGTGGGATCAGCAAGTGAACCCAAAATTCTGTGGTAAAGGTTAAAATATGGTAATTATACCTTTATAAATGTATAGAAATTGTAATATTTGATTCAATTCATATATATTAAATTCATTGTTAAATGATTGCTGTGTAATTTTATCACATTTTTTTTCCCCTTGTAATAGTTGGAAGCCTCTTTATCTGCTGCCAAAAAACAGTTAGCAGATGAAACTTTACTTAAAGTGGATTTGGAGAATCGATGTCAGAGCCTTACTGAGGACTTGGAGTTTCGTAAAAACATGTATGAAGAGGTAATTATATATAATTTTACTTTTAAGAAAAAAAAACATGTAAAAGTACAAATTATTTAAATATGATTTATTTCCCACAAGAAATGTGGGAAATCTAATGATGAAGGGATAAGATTTGGGAATAGGAGAAATTTTGCAGGCAAACTGTTCAAGTTGTTGATGCCAGAAAGACTGCATCTGGGCTGGGCGTATAGCTTGGAGCACTTGGCTAGGGTGCAGAAGGTTCTGGGTTGGATCCCTAGTACCTCTATAATAAAAAAAGAAAACAAAAGACTGTATTGAAGAGCATAAGCTGTTAAGATAAACATATGCTGTCACTTCATCTGAGTTATAAAGGCTTGGTCACAGCTGCTAATTACTGTCAACATGTTAAACATTTGCATTAGTTATCTCTTGCTGCTTAAATAGAGTACTCCAAAATTTAACAATCTAAAACCATGGGCTTAAGTGGTGGTTCTGTTGCAGGGTCTCCTGAGGTGCAGTCAAGCTTTCAACCTGGGCTGGAGAAACTGCTTCCTAGGCAGGAGGTATCAGTTCCTTGCCACTTGGTCTCTATAGGGCTACTCATGATTATGCCTTTCCCCAAGAATGAGCCATGAGAGGGAGAGTAGCATGAGACCAAGAGAGAAGCTTCATTATTTCTGTAACCTACTTGCAACAGTGACAAATGTACCATTTTCACACTGATTAATTGTGAGGAAGGGGATTACATTAGGATGTGAATACCAGGAGGCAGCAATCATGGGGACCCATCTTGAAGTCTAGCTACTCACAGCAATTATAGGTACATATGAGAATTTTTAAATAGCATTTATAATCCTTAACTTCTGTGTCAAGGGTGGGTAGATGCAACATATGCCAAATAGAGGAAGTAGTAAAATTGAAGAAAGGGAATGTATATTTCCTAAAACTTGAAAAAGGTTGGGATTAGTAGTGTCATTTTGAAAATAGTAACTATCAAAGACTTAAAAATAGGAATTCATGGGCTGGGGATGTGGCTGAAGCGGTAGCGTGCTCGCCTGGCATGCGTGCGGCCTGGGTTCGATCCTTGGCACCACATACAAAGATGTTGTGTCAGCCGAAAACTAAAAAATAAATATTAAAATTCTCTCTCTCTCTCTCTCTCTCTGTCTATCTCTCTTTAAAAAAAAAATACAAGTGAGAGAAAAGTCCTATTTAAAAAAAATAGGAATTCATTATAGTAGTCAAAAACATTTGTAATTGAAAATAATAAAAATCCAATCATTTTTATTAATGGTGTTTAAATAATTAAAATAGGCATCTTTGGTGCCAGTTGCACTGGACAAGCAAACAGATCTTGGATGACTTTTGAGTCTGTTTATTCTTTAAAAGGAAATGCTTACACTGTTTTTTCTCTAAAGTGTGACAAGGATGAAATGAAATGCTGTTTGAAAGTGCTTTGTGACATGTAGTGCTGTTATATAATTCTCGACTAGTGTTGCTTTATAAAACCAGTTTTGTTTGTTTTTGCAATGTGGAGATTGAACCTAGAACCTTGTGGATGCTAGGCAAGTGCTTTATCACAAAATCAGATATTATGCGAAGTTGATTTGCATTTTTTGTACTTTTAAAATTGTCCTTGATGTATTGCTTGTTTTTGTTATAATGTCTGGATTGCCAGGAGTAGATTATTTATTCTTTGTAAGGTCACTGATTCTGCATAAAATTTGAAAAATGGCATCAGTAAAACATAATCTTATATTTTTAGAGGGAGGGGGTAGCATTTTTGAATATTTGGGGCTTACCTTTTTGATAATAATTTAAAATATTTTTATTCTTTTGGTTTTTTTTTTTTTGCACATTGAAGTCACTTCAGTAGATATACCTGATTTCCTTGTTTATGGATAGGTAAGAGGGGAAAAAGGAGGGAGAAAATGGAAGAGTAAGTGAGGTAGACAAAGGGCATACCATTAGTAGGTGTTCACTGTTTGTTGTAGCCTTCATTTGCACGTTTATATAAGTATCATTTGCTAAACAGATGTGAACCCTGGGAGGTTGATAGCGGAACTGAAATATGAACTCTGATTCTTTTTTGCTTGTTTCTGTCAAGTGAATTTTCCTCTTCAGTGGCTAAAAGAAAGGATAATAGCTAAAAGAAAGGATGAGAAAATGTACTGGAAAATATAAGCATCAAGCAACTTCAGTGGGTTTTACCTCCCTCTTGTGGCTTTTGTAATTATTGCCGCTAAACAAATCTTACTTTCATCGTGAGAAAATGGAATGGAAATTTCATTCTTGCCCTTGTTCTTAGACACAGATTGTTCGTTCCAGTTTTATTTGGTAACTTAAAACAGTGAAGGATCACGATTATTCTACCTGTTCTTTAATAGTGAGTTTATATGTAGTTGAGTTAGTCAAGTAATATTATTAATAAGACCCTATCCTCTATATCACTTGATTAGGAAAAGAAGTCATGTAAATTCTTTGCTCTGCCTATTACTATAATAATTTTATTGCAGATAAAATTTTAACTTGTAGTTGTCTGGACTGATAGTTTTAACTCTCCATATGTATCTTTTTCAAAATAGTTTCACCCTGAAGTGACTTTTGTTTGCTTCATTCCGTTTTTCTTTTTTTTTTTAATGTGTATTTTTTTTGAGAGAGAGAGAGAGAGAATGAATGAATCTTTTTTGTTGATGGACACAGCACAATTCCTTTATTTTTATGTGGTGTGTGGTGCTGAGAATCCAACCTGGGTCCCACCTGTGCTAGGCGAACGCTCTACCACTGAGCTACAATCCCAGCCCCTTCATTCTGTTTTTCTTTTTCTTTTCTTTTTTTTTAATATTTATTTTTTAGGGCTGGGGATGTGGCTCAAGCGGTAGCGTGCTCGCCTGGCATGCGTGCGGCCTGGGTTCGATCCTCAGCACCACATATAAAAACAAAGATGTTGTGTCCGCCGAAAACTAAAAATAAATATTGAAAAAATTCTCTCTCTCTGTCTCTAAAAAAAAAATTATTTTTTAGTTTTCGGCAGACACAACATCTTTGTTTGTATGTGGTGCTGAGGACTGAACCCGGGCCGCACGCATGCCAGGCGAGCACGCTACCGTTTGAGCCACATCCCCAGCCCAATTCTGTTTTTCTTAAATGATTTGCTTAGTCTCCATCAATATAGAAAATGGATATTTTGTAAAATATGGTTTTCTATAACCTATTATTACTAGAAATTTTTAGAAAAAAGTAGGATTGTTTCAATTTTATTAGGGGTAAAAGGTTCTCCTTTTTTGTCCTATATCACTCATTTCATGTTGTAGTAATAAACTCAAGTGTCTGAAGTATTTTTCTTTCAATTTAGAAAAACAATTACTGTTCAGTGTTTAATATAGTATACTGTCTAGTCATCCATGATTACATGGCACTTTAAAAAACTTTAAAAATCATTCAGGAGGTCATTTCATGCTTTTAGAGAATGTTTTGTTCCTGTGAAGACATAAACAGTTCCTACAGCTTGATGTACTACCATTTCTGTTATTAATTCCATCTCAAAAATCTCTCACCTGAAAACTAAGGCAACAAAGTACACCCACATGCCTGTTCCAGGACAGACTTGAGGAAGTTGGTGTGTAAAACTTCACATGGCTCTAATATCCCTCAGATTGTACCATTGCAGCCATGGTAAATGATTTATTTGATTTTTGTCATTTTTTTTTTCTACCCTCAGGAAATTAATGAGACAAGAAGAAAGCACGAAACACGCTTGGTAGAGGTGGATTCTGGACGTCAGATCGAGTATGAATACAAGCTGGCTCAAGCCCTTCATGAGATGAGAGAGCAACATGATGCCCAAGTGAGGCTATATAAGGAAGAGCTTGAGCAGACCTACCATGCCAAAGTGAGCATTTTTCAGAGAGTTTGTTTTAAAATCCAAAGTCAGTACTTGACAGTCACCCTAAAGTGACTGTTGTTTGCTTTGTTCTGTTTTTCTTAAATGATTCACTTAGTCTCCATCAATAAAAAATGGGTATTTTTTTAAACTGTGGTTTTCTATAACCTATTATTACTAGAAATTTTTAGAAAAAGGTAGGATTGTTTTAATTTTATTTTTGTCCCATTTATCACTCATTTCATGTTGTAGTAGTTGAATGCAAGTGTCTGAAATAATTTTTTTTTCAATCTTTATTTTTATGTGGTGGCTGAGGATTGAACCCAGTGTTTCACACATGCTAGGCGAGCAAGCCCTCTACTTCTGAACCACAACCCCAGCCCTGAAATAATTTTCTTCCAACAACAAAGTACTGATCATGCTGCCCTAACATCCATTTAGTGGTAAATGAATGTTGGACGTCTTCTGCTTCTGATTTCCATACCATTATTATACATAGACTGTGACCACTATACTTTGGCCTTTTTTTGTACAAGGCCAAATAGTCTCTGATATTTCTTCCTCTGTCATTATTATTTATATAAAAGGTATTATAGAAATATTGTACTTCTATTAGCCAAAAATAAAAAAAATAAATAAAAATCAGGCTTTGCTGGTAAATGATTT
Organism: Marmota flaviventris; assembly: GCF_047511675.1. Lineage (NCBI taxonomy): Eukaryota > Metazoa > Chordata > Mammalia > Rodentia > Sciuridae > Marmota > Marmota flaviventris. Next base: position 56,630,994 of record NC_092502.1, read on the forward strand.
TACCTCATGTATTACTGGGGATATAGCTCAGTTGATAGAGTGTGCCTCAAATACACAAGGCCCTGGTTCAACCTCCCAGCACCAAAAGAAAAGAAAAAAGATTTAATTAAAAATAACTATTAGGGGCAAACTTAGAAAATTAGAGAGATAGAGTCTTTGAAAGTAATTTCCATTGCATGACCTACCAACTGTTCATATTGGGTTTTAGTCATTTTATGAAGTAGCATTTGGCTCATGAAAGAGAATAAAATTGTCCAACAGTTACTGAATGCTGGGCACTGTGCTAGACAGAAAAGGAGCTAAATTAAGGATCAATCAATCACACACTGTGTCTTAAAGGGAGCCAGTGAGGAGATGTAGAAACATGTTCCTGAGACACACACATGCATACGTGGTAGAATGTTATGGGCATTTGGAGGAATGGGGTATTTACCTGAGGGACTGTCTTTGCTTCTGAAGGAAGCATTTCTATCTGGTGTGAAATAATCTATTCTGTATTGGATTTGGTGGCTTAGGGATATGTGATATTTTCTTACAAACATCATCACCCTTGCTACTACACACTTTCTTTATTAGCAGTGTTATCCTTGTCATTAAAGGTTTAGTGGATGAAGTATTGAAGTACTAAACTTTGGGGGGCGACCAGATACATTAATATTGTTAAATAAAACTCATATTTTAGGAAGTGAATTCAAAAGTCAGACAGACTTAAGGTAATTCAAACCACGTCAGCAAACTTCATGATGCTTTTCCTGTGTTTCATCAGCCAGTTACCAGCAGGACTTAGGTTTAAAATGTCTTTAGGTGAATTATGCTTCCTCATTTGTTAGTTTTAATTTACTTCTTAAGACTGACTGTGACTTGCTGTGTCTTTTAGCTTGAGAATGCCAGACTGTCCTCAGAGATGAATACTTCTACTGTCAACAGTGCCAGGGAAGAACTGATGGAAAGTCGAATGAGAATTGAAAGCCTTTCATCTCAGCTTTCTAATCTACAGAAAGAGGTAAGTATCTTCCTCTGTGAAAGACCACCTCTACAACAGTGGTCTACCTGCTTTGCCTGCCTTCTCTCTGTTTGTCACACATGATGGTGCTATTTTGCACTCAGGTTTTCATAATTTTCTAGATTTTTTTGTTTTGCTTTGCATAAGCATCCGCTAAGGCAGATACTACTATTCCAAGTTAACATATTACATGAAGCTAAGGAAATTGCTAGTTTCTTCACTGGACCTAGGACCTAGGACTTGGGTTTTCTGCTGTGTTCAATAGCTTCATCTTTACAGGGTGCTATTCTTGGCACATTTCCCTCTTTTTTTGGTCATGATTAGAAACCACAATGAAGCAAACCATGCAAAAGTGGATAGTGAATGCTTTGTGTTTCTAGACACTCTACTTGTGCTTAAAATACTTAATTAGGATCATGGGAAGTAGCATTAATATCTGTATTGGTGGGGCTGGGGATGTGGCTCAAGTGGTAGTGTGCTTGCCTGGCATGGGTGCGGCCTGGGTTTGATCCTCAGCACCACATACAAACAAAGATGTTGTGTCTGCCGAAAACTAAAATGTAAATAAAATATTAAAAAAATATATCTGTATTGTTTAAAAATTTGGTGGCTTCATTCATTCATTGGTACACACTAATAACAGATGACTCCATTGCTACTTTGACTCGCTGCCTTCCAGTCCATGGTGATGTGCTTCAGGTGCAGTTTTAGCAGGTATGGACATGGCTTTAAGTCACTTCAGGATAGGGTAAAGTCAGTATGGATCCAGAGGACATAGACAGCTGTGTGAATATACAGCATGATTTGGTGATTTGTTGCTCACTTTAATCACTTGGGAAGTAACTTCTACTTCCATTTTTCTTAAGGGAGGACATCTTGTTCTGATTTTTCTTTTTTTGGTACTGGGGATTGAACTCAGGGACACGTGATCACTGAGCCACATCCCTAGCCCTGTTTTGTATTTTTTATTTAGAGACAGGGTCTCCCTGAGTTGCTTAGCGCCTCGCTTTTTGCTAAGGCTGGCTTTGAACTCATTATCCTCCTGCCTTAGCCTCCTGAGCTGCTGGGATTACCGGCATGCACCACAATGCCTAGCTTATTTTGAATTTTTTACATAGGAATAAACTTGATTGAACTTTTCTTTTTTCGTCATTTTATTTTTAGTATACATCTTCTGATTATAAAACTGAGCACATTTATTGTGTGAATTCAGAAAACAGAAGATGAGTTACATAAATTAGGTGATGTAAAAAGTTAACATTAGTTTATATTGTCAGAGATACTTTATTACATAATATAAAATTTTGAATTAATTAATTAATTTATTTATTTTTAAAAAATATTTATTTATTTATTTTAGTTTTCGGCGGACACAACATCTTTGTTTGTATGTGGTGCTGAGGATTGAACCCGGGCCGCACGCATGCCAGGCGAGCGTGCTACCGCTTGAGCCACATCCCCAGCCCTTGAATTAATTTAGAACTGTATTCTCCTGATAGTATTTAAGGGTTTTCATTTAACATTGGAGCTAGAAGGACCTTATAGTTCATTTTGGTTCAACCACAGACCTGGGTAACTTAAGTGACATATTTAAAGGCTGTAGGCTAATGTAGGTTTTTTCTTGGAGTCCCAGTTTTCCCTTTATACCTTGCTTAGATTTTCTTTAAAGAACTTAACAATTTATTTTCCATAATCTGACTTATTCTTTCGTATTGCTACAACAAAATATCATGGGCTTCGTAGCTGGCTTATAAATAGCAGAAATTCGTGGGTTTTTTTTTTTTTTTACAGTTTAGAAGTCTAGGAAGTTCAAGGCACTGCACAGTAGATATCTGTTTGGGGGCTGTTTGCTGATTCTAATGGTGCTGCCTTCTCTGTATATCCTCAAATGAGCCCCTTTGGGCACATTTTGTGAGGGCCACCCCTCCTAATCAGGAGGGCTCTCTTCTCATGATATAATCACCCCATAGGCTTTATTCTTAATACCACTGCTTTGGAGTTTAAGGTTTTAACGTGCGAGGCAGGGTGATATAAACATTCTTGGGCTGAGTTGATACTGCTTTTTTTCCATATAATTAATTAAGTTCTAGGTATTGCCTTTTCCTCTGTTTTACTTTTCCTTATTTTTTTGCTTCCTTGCTTGTTGGTCGGTTTGGCTACTGCTTAATCCACTTGATGCTATTTGGCAAAATATAATCAGTTTCTTCTTGAGGTGGATATTCATTTTATAGATGAAGAGACTAAGACTTGTCTGTGGTTAAATAGCAGTAGCCATGTCTGAAACTTGGTAGCCAGTTTCAGACCCAGGCTCAGGGTCTTTTGCCTGTTTGCCTGCTAATTGTGTTCCCATCCTTACAAGTTTTTTTTGTTAAATAATGTCAGGGCAATTGCCTGGCAGTTTCTAGGAGCTAACTCAATAGCAAATAGAGAAGCCACACGCCCAGCCCTTTTTATTTTGAGACAGGGTCTCCCTAAGTTGCTGAGCCTGGCTTCAAATTTACGATTCTCCTGCAGCAGCCTTCAGAGTTGCTGAAATTACAGCAATGTTCCATGGCATGTTCCATGGCACCCACCTCAAATAAAAAGTTTCTTGAGTCTTTTTTTCTCTTTTATTATGGGTTGTAGATTTTATGATAAAGAACATATTTTGATGAATGTTTCATTATTTGGAAAGTTTATATTTAGGAAAAAAATCATCCAAAAGAAAAAGTGATCTCTTAATAGTTTCTCATTGTTTATCTTAATTGTTTTTGTTGTTGAGTCATTACAGTTTCATCATGCTGTCTGTTGGGCCATAGAGTTTCCTTTTGGTTAGTTATATGACTCATGTTAGTAAAGTACTTCTTGAATTTTACTTAAAAAATGAGATAGCCCTTAAAATATTGGTTTTAGAAGATAGGTAGATGGTAGCACTTATGTTTTAGAATTAGGAATTTTATACATTGTGGTATTGTAGTATTTGTAGTATTTCTAGATTTCAGATTTCAGTGAAATTAATTGGTTATTCAGAGTATGCTTGCCTTGCAGAAGAGTCTACGATGTCATTTCAAAGACCTCTGTTATTTGTTTTTCTGATACCCATGTTCTGCAGACTTTTATTGCAGCTAGACCAATATAAACCAGAATAATTATGTTACACATTATTTTTTCAAAATCTAAGATCACTAGAAGTCAGTCATAAAATTTTATTGTTAAGAAAGAAGATCTTAGAGATTCTAGTTTGATCCCTTCATTTTATGAATGTGGAAATTGATTTAGTGAGGTCTAGTGATTTAGTGAGAGCTTGCCAAGGTCTCACAGGTAGTATACATGGCTGATTGGGAAAGCATCAGGGTCTAATTACTCATACTCTTCCTTATATTTCCTTTACACAAAGTGTATATGTATATTACACAATAAGTGTAGTATTCAGTGTAGAACTTAAATATTTCTATTTAAAATACAAAAAATTCAGAGTAACTTTAAACTTTGTTACACCTAGATTTTGATTTTTACCTCTTTTTTTCATAATTTTAAAAAATATTTTTTTTGGTAATTGTGTATGGACAGCATGTCTTTATTTTGTTTATTTTTATGCAGTGCTGAGGACCAAATCTAGTACCTCACACATGCTAGGCAAGCGCTATGCCACTAAGCTGTTCCCCTATTCCTGATTTTTACCTCTTAAGGTCAAAGGTAGTCAAGTATAGTGACGTTTGGGGGTTTGCAAATCTGGGCTCACATTACCTCTGAATCTTGAATAGTTTGTTTCTAGCCAGCTATCCTTGGATTTTACCTTGTGGCCCATTCTGTCCTCTGTCTCCCAAAAGAGTGAAGTAAAGTGAAGAGATTGAATATAAGACCATGGGAGGAGGAATGGATTTCTCATTATGTAGCATGGTTTTTGCATATGCAGTTAAATGCAAGTTCTCTAAGGCATAAGGACTCTTTATAATGTATAGTATCAATCTTTTTTTGCTTTTATTGGTACATTATAGTTATACATCGTAGTTGGATTCATTTCAACATAATCATACATGCATGAAGTTTAATTTCTCCATTTCAGTTCCTGGTGCCTCCTCTTTCCCTGCCCTTCTCCCTCCTCCATTCCCTTTCCTCTATGCTACTGGTTTTCCATTTATGTATTTATGTATGTATGGACGAACGTACGTACATGTGTATTTTTTGTTTAGTACCAGGGATTAAACTCAGGGGTGCTTTACTACTGGGCCAGATCCCCAGCACCATTTATTTTTTGAGACAGGGTCTTGCTCAGTTGCTTAAGTTGCTGAGGCTGGTCTTGAATTTGCTATCCTCCTTCCTCAGCCTCCTAAGTTGCTGGGATTATAGGTATGTGCTGCCATGCCTGGCTTTATCTATTTATTTTTATTTTTTTTCCTTTTATGGGAAAATGTCAACTTTTTATTTTATTAAAATTGTAAACATTTGAAACCAAAAAGAAAAAGGTGATTTTATGAACTCAGTATCAATTTATTTTTAATTGGTACTTTATATGTATAGTATCAATCTTAAAGGAATTCCTGTTTCTAATATAGAATATCAGATGCTACTCGGAATTTTATTAATTTATTGATCAATTATTTTTTCAAATAGTTTTGTTATTTTGGCCTAATTTTAGATCTACAGAAAAGTTAGATTCATAGTACAGATAGTTCTTGTATATCCCTCATCTGGTTTCTCCCATTGTTAGCATCTTATGTTACCATGAAATGTTAAAGCTAAGAAACCGAGAGTAGTGTGTCAATACTGACTAGACTCCAGACTATTTGAATTTCACCAGTTTTTCTATTATTATCCTCTTTGTGTTCCAGGGTACTTCATGCCTCCCTAGTCTCCCTTGGTTTTGATAATGGCTTTTCTTGTTTTTCATGACCTTGAGTCTTAGGAGGACTGATCAGGTGTCCTATAGACTCTTATCCAGTCTGGGTTTGTCTGGTGCTTTTCACATGATTAGAACCATGTTATGGGTTTTAAGTGTCGGTCTGGTCACATCATGTCAGGGACGATGTGATGATAATCACTGGTGATATATGGTTACAGTAGCATTTGCCAGGTTTTTCCATTGTAAAAAGAGTATTATTCACATTTCATACTCTTCTTGGGAAGCAAGTCACTAAATCCAGCTCACCCTCAAGGGTGAAGGGCAGGAATTCAGCTGTACATCCTGGTGAAACTCTTATTTATCTTCCTCATTTATTTATGTTTGCTTTTATCGGTATAGACTTAATGGGCATTTATTTTATATTTTGGGTTTTAATTTAATAGTACATTATTTCATTGGTTTAGATTGTTCCACATATGGAAATACTGTCAGGTTAACTATTGTGTACTATTCTCTTTGAATACTTCTTACTGTTTGGCACTATAAAATGTTCTAAGGATCACTGTGTATTTTCTCTGCTTCAGCCGTAGAGTTAGTTATTTGTTTCTCCAAAGAGCCATGGTTCTTTTTATTGGGAAAGGTATTTGACATTAAGATCTGGGCTGAGTGTGTACTGGGGTGTCACTGTTTCTGTGTCCTCTCATAGACAAGACTAAGGAATGCATCTATGTATGCTAACCCATGTATTCATATATATCTGTAATTGTTTTTCTGTGTAATATATGTATTTTTATTAAGTGAAACATTTATTTTTATTAAGCTAAGATGTATGTCTTGAATCTATTACCACAGGGTTCAGTTTTGAATTTTTCTTTTGCTTATTTGTAACTTTTCTCTCAGAGTGAGAAACCTGGTTTCTGCCATCTATTTGCTTATTTGTTGAGTTCCACTGTGTAAAACTGTTCAAATTTTTCATCTATACCCTTGTAAGGAATGAATTTACCACCAGGAGTGCAGTATTTATTACAGTGTGTGGGTCCCTTTGTCTCTAGCTTTCCAGATTTAATTTTTGCACAGTAGGTGCCCTTTCTTTCCTGCTGATGCAGCCACTTGTGATTCTGAGATCTGAGCATCACATCAAGTTGATTACCCTTGTCAGTTTTTGAAGCCACTGAGATGAATTCTGTCATGGAGAAGTGCAGGAGAATAATTACCCAGTTGAGTTACAGGTTTATAAGATGAACTTCCTGGTATAGGATATGTGATTTTTTTTTGTTTTTGTACCAAATATAAATTTTCTATATTTACAATAATATTTTACAAATTACCCACTATCGTGTTCTCTGTGTGCTAATTAAGCATGAGATATCATAGAAATTTTTTTGTTATATTTATTTATTTTTTATTTGTTCTACGTCGTTGTACACGACAACAGAATGCATTTTCAATTCATCATACAAAATGAAGTGCACCATTCATGCAATCATACGTGTACCTAGGGTAATGATATCCATCTCATTCCACCATCTTTCCTACCCTCATAACCCCTCCCCTCCCCATCCTCCCCTTTGCCCAATCCCAAGATCTTCCATTTTTCCCACCCCCACCCCCATCATAGATCAGCATCCACTAAACAGAAAAAACATTTGGCCTTTAGTTTTTTGGGATTGGCTTACTTCATTTAGCAAAATATTTTCTATCTCCATCCATTTACCTGAAAATGCCACAATTTTATTCTCTTTTAATGCTGAGTAATATTCCATTGTATGTGTGGGTGTGTTTGTGGGGGCAGGGTGTGTGTGTGTGTGTGTGTGTGTGTGTGTGTGTGTATACATGGTATCACAGTTTCTGTATCCATTCATCTATTGATGTTGGTTCCACAGTTGAGCTATTGTGAATTCAGCTGCTGTAAACTTTGATGTGGTTATGTCACTATAGTATGCTGATTTTTAAGTCCTTTGGGTATAAACCAAGGAGTGGGATAGCTGGGTCAAATGGTGGTTTCATTCCAAGTTTTCTGAGGAATCTCTACACTGCTTTCCAAAGTGGTTGCACCAATTTGCCGTCTCACCAGTAATGCAGCATGAGACACCATAGCAATTCTAAGGAGAAAATGTATAGTGCCTTCTATGTCTTTGGTTTCTAAATATTTCTCAGCAATTATCCAAAACATACTTTCACCCATCTTGAGCTTTATTTTGTGAGTGAATTTTTCTTTTTAGTTCTTTAAAGAATTTATACTTTTGAAAAAGGGCCTTCCCTAAGTCAGACTTGAGATTTTACCAAAATTATAGGTTATATTTTTGTTTGATCAAATACAGAGAAATTGTATATATATTTACAAACTTTCATTTGGGGACTGTTTCTGTTTTGTTAGTTAGCCAAACTCTCTTGAGATTTGTTTTACATTTTAGAAACTGGTTTTTAATTTCTAAAAATCAAAATATCTTAAATTCTAATGAATTAGAGATTACATGGGGCCGTTTGTTTTCCAAGTCCAGGAAATGTTTAAAATAGCTGCCTTGTGCTAATGTTGGAATGTTCCTAGAAAGTAAATGTGTTCCTTTGAATCTGAAGTCTAGAGCATGTTTGGAAAGGATTCAAGAGTTGGAGGACTTGCTTGCTAAAGAAAGAGACAACTCTCGTCGCATGCTGTCTGACAAAGAGAGAGAGATGGCGGAAATAAGGGATCAGATGCAGCAACAGCTGAATGATTATGAGCAACTTCTTGATGTTAAGCTAGCCTTGGACATGGAAATCAGTGCTTACAGGAAACTCCTAGAAGGCGAAGAAGAGCGGTAAGGAATTCAAAGTTCACCCTGCCTTATAGTCTGTTTTCTGTTCCCATTCTTTTTATTTAAGGAAAAGTAAAATGAGGATTAAAAAAAAAAATTAAGGCAACATAACTTTTTTCTTTCTTTTTTAACACCTAGATATAAAAGGTAGTAATAAATCATATTTTTGCTTTGGCAATAGAACATGCTGATTAAGCAGTCTTGGTTTATTATTATTATTGTTACTTTAAATGTTGGACAGTGTCAGAATAGACTATATCCTTTGTGATTTTAAATGTTTTGGTAACTTAATATGTTGTAGAATGTCATGTATGCTAAAAGAAAGCTTGTACTTGTATTTTAGATCTAGTTTTGTGTGTAAATCCTTCTGGTACCTATTCTCAGAAAAGAGTTTAAAAGAAAGTGGCCAATATAGGTTAAAAGAACCAGTCAATTCGATGTTCTATACATTTTTATGACTACAAAAGAATACAGGTATGAAAAGAAAAAGACATACATTTTATATAACATTGGTGGGGGTTAGATGGGATGACTTTTCCAGGCCCATGTTTTCCACGATTCTTGCATTATGGTTACATTACTTTTTTTCTGAGCAAAAACATTGAAATTATTACTTTTTAAACAAAACTGGGCATCCTAGCATAAATAAATGTTATCTTAGTTAAGATGTTTATATAAACTTTGTCTAACAGATTGTCAGTAATGTTTTACTTTAGAAATCAATGTACAGGATATTAATTGTCCTTTTAAAGTTTTTTTTTTTTTTTAAATTTTTTATTGTTGGTTATTCAAAACATTACATAGTTCTTGATATATCATATTTCACCCTTTGATTCAAGTGGGTTATGAGCTCCCATTTTTACCCCATATACAGATTGCAGAATCACATCAGTTACACATCCATTGCTTTTAAAGTTTTTACTAAAGTAACCAAGGAGCTTGTAACTCATGAAGGGAATATTATTTTTTCCTTTTAGATTGAAGCTCTCGCCAAGCCCTTCTTCCCGTGTGACAGTGTCCCGCGCATCCTCAAGTCGCAGTGTGCGCACAACTAGAGGAAAGCGGAAGAGAGTTGATGTGGAAGAATCCGAGGCCAGCAGTAGTGTCAGCATCTCTCATTCAGCTTCAGCCACCGGGAACGTGTGCATCGAAGAGATAGATGTTGATGGGAAATTTATTCGATTGAAGAATACTTCTGAACAGGTAAAAGAATAGACCCATTTCTTTTTTCCTTTTTCTAGCAAGGCTTTGCAGATAGCTGGGCTGTTGTGCAGTTGTAACAGCTCTTCATCTTATATTTGGATTCAGTAAGTCTTCATGGAATGCGGTTTCCCTCCTTTTTTTTTTTTTAAGTTCAGGAAATAAAATAAAAATTAAAATGGGAGGCTGAGGAATATAGATGGTGCCTTTTGTTGTTTCAAGCGTTTCTTCATTAACCCTTCTTTACAGAGCCAGGACTTTTTTTTCACAGTTGGTCATTTTGTCACAGTGGTCTTCTCAAGGATGAATTATTTCTCTGCCCTAGCCAGATTTGTGAAAACGCAGGAGGAATTGGGGTGAAAATAGTGGATATTCTTTCACAATATTAATGAAACTTTTTGAAAGAAGGAAGTAGGAGCCCAGGCTCAGATATATTAAATGAGTATTTTTCTCTCTAAATAAATGAATGAATGGATGTTAATGACTTAATTTATATAAAAAAAAATAGTATGAATCCCTATTTTGAAGTTTTGTTTAAAAGTGAACATAAATGTTTATAGCTAGTAGGATTTCTGAAGTTTAGAGCTGAGGCTTTCAGGAATTCAGTAGTCCCTGGCTTGGGCTGTGAAGGTGTGAGCTTATGTCAGAGTCAGTTAAAGTTTGGGGATGCAGTGGGATGGATGCCACTTCCTGAAGCATGTGTTCAGGGTCATCTAAAAGTCTTTGTAAAAATCACTTTTTCTCACTTGAGATATTTAAGATTTCCTGCATGTAGGTAAATAATTTCACTAAGTAGAAGAGCACTTGCAGTTCCAGTACTAAGGCACTAAGGCTTCCTGATTACAACTTTAAAAGCTAAGAGTAGAGTAGCTTCTGTTGCTTTAAAGAAGTCACTCTACTGTTCTTCACAGGCCATAGCAGCCAGGTATGGAGCTGTTTTGGAAGTGACCATCAGCCTGGTTTATTCTTACTGATGAGTTTGAGATGAATATACATTTCGCTTCTGCTCCTTTTCTAGTTTGTCAGGCAGCAATGTGTAGCTGGGAGCTGGAGTTATAGCTGTCACTTAGGTCTGGTTCATTGAGTCACAGCCTGAGTTCATTGAGCTCCTTGTGTTTGAGTCACATTGAGTTCATTGAGCCCCTTGTGTTTGAAGGTAAAAGAGCCGACTGTGAGTGGAAGCGGCACAGACAAAATAAAATAGATTTTCTTCTTTCTGTTTCTAAGCTGTGTACTTATTTTAAAAATGTAAAGTCATCAAATATTAGATATTTATAATTGCTATTATTATGGCTAAATTGTACTGTGAATTTAAAAGATCCACCTGGTCTAGCAGGGAATATGACCATTTAATTGGTTGGGTTTACACTCTTCTTCCAGGTTTGTCCTCTTTAAAACCTTCATAGTTAACTACTGTAGCGTCTTTGAAGTTACTATTGTTGAACGACAAAACTCAATTTCTTTTTGCAATAGGAAAATATGAATCAGAGAAAGACAGCCACAGGGCTGCCTTAGTTTAAAAACCTGTCGATTCATGTATTTGATTATTATGTAACTTTCTGTATATTTGAAATAACCTTGTTATGTTTTGTACTGCGAATAGGATCAACCAATGGGAGGCTGGGAGATGATCAGGAAAATTGGAGACACTTCGGTCAGTTATAAATATACCTCAAGATATGTGCTGAAGGCAGGCCAGACTGTTACAGTAAGTGAATTTAGTCATCATTTAGTTTAACTTCATTGTCTTACTAGAAAAAGTAGTTAAAAAAATTTGTGGCCTAAACAGAAGTGTTTTAGAAGTGGGCTTTAAAACAGCTTTGAACAGGGAGTTGGGTTGTAGTTCAGTGGTAGAGCACTTGCCTCACACGTGTGAGGCACTGGGTCCAATCCTCAGCGCCACATAAAAATAAATAAATAAATAAAATAAAATATTGTGTCCATCTAAACTAAAAAAATATTTTAAGCAGCTTTGACATTATTAGGGCTTTACAAGTGTTAATTAAAGATATTTAAAATTCTGTCTACTGAAAGTGATGAAAAAATTGACCTTTGAATTCTTTTCTCTTGTCTCTTCCAGTAGATATAAAATAGCTGTTTCTCCATGGATACTTACAGCCTTGTGTAATTTAGGAGATATTGTTTGGCCCAGATGGTTGGGAAGTTAAAACAGTAATTGCCTAAAACAGCAATCACCTAAATCACCTTGGACAAGCTTCAGTGTCATCTGAGTAGTATTTTGGTGTCCAGGCTCCACCTAAACCTTAGCTATTCCTGGGGTCCGGGTATGGACTTGTATTTTGAAAAGTACTTCTGTGTTAGACACTCTTGTACAGAATCACTTTGTCATTTTGTTTTTGCATAGTATTAGTGTTTCTAGATTTAGAGTGATATGCTAGTTGATATTCTGACTCTCTTGGTGTGTTCTAATATACTACATCTTTATTGCTCAAATACTATTAGCTCACTTTTTAGAGAAGTGTACATCTTTTGGGTAAACACAGAAGAATCCTTTCCTTTGACTTAGTAAGTAGATTTAACAAACAATAAAATATACTAACTTTGATACAGCAGCCAGAGAGGCACTATTTTCATCCCTAAATAGTGTAAAGGAGTCCCTTTAAAAAATATTTTTTATTTTGTTATTTTATTTATTTATGTGTGGTGTTGAGAATTGAACCCAATGCCTCACACATGCTAGGCAAGCACTCTACCACTGAGCTCAGGATCTTTTTTTTTTTAAATGGAATTCTCTTTTAAAAAGTTTTAAACAGGGCTGGGGATGTGGCTCAAGCGGTAGCGCGCTCGTCTGGCATGCGTGCGGCCCGGGTTCGATCCTCAGCACCACATACAAACAAAGATGTTGTGTCCACTGAAAACTAAAAAATAAATATTAAAAGATTCTCTCTCTCTCTCTCCTCTCCTCTCCTCTCCTCTCCTCTCCTCTCCTCTCCTCTCCTCTCTCCTCTCTCCTCCCTTTAAGAAAAAAAGTTTTAAACATTTGTTTTAAATAACATTTATATTTTTGATTTATGCAGACCTTAGTGTTGTAGGTCAAAGCCTTAAAATACAGGTTAAAACTGCCCAAAAGATGCCACTTTGAAAATATCAGGTGCTAATTTTGTAATTATGGGTAAAAATCTGAACAAATATTCTAACTATATGATCTTTTCTTATCTTTATTATATTGATAAAATTGCTCAGTCCTAGGAAAGCTACATAATGTGGTGAAAATAATCTGACAGTTTAATTTAAAGAATTCAGATTTGAATGTTCTCTTCTCTCTAAAATAATATGAAGCTGTTATTCCAATCATTCCCCCCCACCCCCCACTGGGCATACTATCTGATGGACTAACTAGGTAGATCTTATGGGTCTCATGGAGGACTCATTTATCATATCAAGTAATGTACTTTTTTTTTTTTTTTTCCTTCAGTAGCTCCCAAAAAATGAGATAAGAAGCTTTTGGTGACACAGTAGTAATAGGTGATATTTCTATAAAATTGTGCAAGTCTAAAGCAAAGATCAGTTTAAAATTCTAGAATAGAAGCAGGAGAAACCTATGTATAATATCAAATTTTCTTGTAGCCATATTTTTAAAAGTAAATTAATTAGAACTGTTTATTTAACCCAGTATTTCTAAAATATTATTATTTTAATGTGTAATCAATACACATAAAAATTACTGGTAAGGTATGTTACTTTCTTTTTTCTAACTAAAAAAGTTTTTGATGTACATTTTATTCTTACGGCACATTTCAATTTGTCTAGCCACCTTTCATATACTCAGAAACCCATGTATGGCTACCATATTGTTCTAGGACATACTAGTCTTAGGTTATTACCAACCAGATCACTGAGGTCTTATGATAACTATCGTCATTATTAACACGAAAGCAGCTATGTAATTCTGTATACATTAGTGAAAAGTATTGGAAGAAGTTAGGAAAACACATCTGTATAATCTGAGAGATGGATCCAAACCAGTTTTTTCATCCCAGTAAATGTTCCTTTGAATGCTAATAGATGCTCTGGAAACTTCAAGTGAGCATCTAAAAGGTAAAGGCTTTTTCCTAATTAGTAATTCATAGATTTTTCTCCCCATAATTAAATATACCTGCCTTTGTCATCTCCAGCTTTCCTCTTGTAATTATAAAGTCTTTTTATGTTATGACAATTTATATATTTAAAATTTTTCTACTTATTTTCATGTGATCTTTATAAAAGATCAGATCTGGTCATATCCCTGTGGCTGAGGACATTGGGGCTGATTGAAATGTAGTGATTTGTCTAGTATTCAAGTCTAGGTTTTCTGACTGCCAAGTTTTCTTCACTCTTCCTATACTTTCCTGCCAACAAATACTTAAAAAGGGGGGTGGGGTGGGATTTTATGCTGATGAGAAGGGAAATATAATTATTTTCTTTCTTTGTCTATTTCAATAACAGTTATATTTTCCCTTGAACACTAGGGTGATTTATCAATTTTCTGCATTCTTTTTGGAATTCAGTCTTCAGATAGTCTGGGGTATTATTATACTGTCTCTGTTTGAGATATATCAGTTTTTATATGAGTATTGTAGATGAGCTGTATGCTACAGAAGGTCTTCTTAATTCCTACTGTTGACAACTGGAGGACACTATAGGAGGGGGTCAGAAGGCTCTCAATGTAAGGATGGCTCATAAACCTGTGGAATAGTAGAATGCTAAGGCTGCTGTTATTAGTGAGCCAGGATCTGTATATGGGTAATCGCTTCCTCTTCATAATAGTCTCACCTATTATAGGTACCATTTATGCCCCATTTTATGGATTTTGTGGTGTGTAGAGTAGGATGGGAATGTTTGGCAGCCTCACTTCACAGACCAGTGAATCAACAAGATCATTTATCATGGAGAGGCTGAGGCCTTTAGAAACTCTGCAAGTTCTGGATACACAAGTAGTTGACATAGCAACTTGGAAGCTGGGGCAGGGTTCTCAGACTTTTAGAAGTAGGAGTTTGTTGCTGTCATTGACATGTGAGAGAGCTGGGGTTCTTCATGTATTTTGATACTTTTGTCTTCCAGATTTGGGCTGCAAATGCCGGTGTCACAGCCAGTCCTCCCACTGACCTCATCTGGAAGAACCAGAATTCTTGGGGCACTGGTGAAGATGTGAAGGTTATATTGAAAAATTCTCAGGGAGAGGTATGGCCTATACTGCTATAATGTTGGATTTCACCAGAAAGTTTATTGTATGATTTCTTCTCAGAAGTCAGATTGCAAAGTGAAGTTACTGTTGCTTAAATGATACCAGGGCTGCTAAGTAAATCAAAATTACAGATTTTAGAAATAAAATGAGTACATCATAGAGTACCAATTATTATTAGTACATGCTCCAATTGTGTTCCATTTCTGTTGGTCTCTACTGCACAATTGTGTCCCATTTCTGTTGGACTCTGCTGCACATTGGCTTTGTGACATTGAGCAAGTTACCTCACTTCTGAGTTTTCTCACTTTAAAATAGATAGTTAATGTGACAGTATAAATGAGATGTTAGTATGAACCAGACAACCTTCAAAAGTGCTTGGAACACTATCTGGCAAGGTACATTCAACTAGTAAGTACTTGATTAACTTTTTTAGTGGCTCTCAGAGTGCTCATGAAACAGTTTGAAGACTGAGGGGTGTACCTGTGCTATGCTTTCAGTTCGTCAGTCCTAGAATTCTTATGGAAGAACCTTATCTCCCCACACTGCCTTGTAAACACACACCCACACACACACACACCCTACTGATGTTACTCTTAGAAATGCTTCTTTATAATAAAGCAGCTGTTGGAGCTGGTAAAGAAAGGCTTCATCCCTGTCTCTACCCAGCTCCCCAAGTAGAGGGGACAACAAGAAAGAGTTTGAGGTCGCCATTGTTGCCGCCAGAGACTAATGAGGAAGGCGGTACTCAGTCAGCAGGGGCAGATTGTGTAGGTTCTGATGAGAGATGTAGATCTCACTCTCAGTGCAAGTAGAGGCTTTTTGGAGGGCTTTTAGAATGACATGGTAAGATAAATAAGGAGAAGAAGGAAAATTTGCTGCTGCGCAAGTTGTTAGGAAATCAAAGAGGAAGAAACTGAACAACTAGTGTTATGAGGTTTCAAATTGAAATGTCTAAGGATATATTTTATAAATAAAGTAAGAAAGTAGGATAGGATTTTGATTTGTTGTTGCAGGACTAAAGAAGATTGGTCACTTCCAGTCTCTCAGCCAGAAACTTTTCTGTGCAATCTATCTTAACCTAATTAATAATAATAATAAAGCACATGATTCCTTAGATCCATTATGATTCTTTGAAAGAAGGAGAGATAGAAGCATATAAAACAGAAAAAAGAAAACAAAAAAAGGTTCTCAAAAAGTTTTCTGAGTACCCATCTTTCCTCAACTCATCTGTCGGTGAGAAAAGAAAGGGGAAGAAAACCCAGTTGCAGACCTGCACACTCAGCTCCCACAGCACGTAGATCCCACATGTAGCACTGGCTCAAAAGGCTCATGATGCATCTCAAGACTATTAACCCCAACAAGAATCTTAGGAAACAGCAACCTGCTCAACATCATTAATTATGAATTACTTCAACACTACTATTTTTAATGTAAGCCTTCTGTTAAGTACTTTTCATTTGATAACATTTAAAAACCAATTAATCCAATGCAGAGCATCAATATGGAATATGAGTGAACTAAACAATCTCTAAAAATCTAGATAGAAAAATAATCAAACAAATAACAATTTAGAACCAAAATGTTGTCGGGAGGTTTAGATACAGGAAATTGTTGTTAGTCAAGATGGTAATTGTTACACCCCAAAAAGACGCCCTCAGCAAGGTGCCCAACCCTTATCAAGTAACCTGGACAGACACATAAGCAGTCTTACATGTCTGATTTTACTCCCCTTATAAAATGTATTGCTGGCCTGCATCTGCTCAGCACAGCACACTAATATGTCCAGAGATGCACTGATGTCAGCAGGCAGCAGCTAGCTGTGCTCACCTCCTCACATCTGTGAATTCATTAGAAGCCTGAAAATCAGCCACAGTGAAAGTGTAGGTGAAGAGTTAATTGTCTGTTATCTATTACTTTTCCATGTACATAAATATCATTTGCATACACAAATTTCAGTCATATCTCTATTGTGGAAGGCACGGGGATTTGCTTTTTTTTTTTTTTTTTTTTTTTTAAATTTCCCTTATAGAAAACCATCTGATTTTACTGTGGTGACATTCACTGTTTTTAATCACCTAGCACCCCTCCCTCTGTGTCCAGATAAGAGCCCCCAATTTTATCTGGATGCCCGTCTCCTGTCAAGGAGCCCATGTGTCACAAGGAGCCAAGTATTAACTAGTCATAGAAGAGGGAAGAAAGCTCAAGCTCCAACTCCTCCTCCTGTTTAAAAGGAGCATGTAACCCAGATTGGGTCAGTAAGAGGAAAGCCCAGGATGGGAACCTCACAGGAGATGCTCATTCCCACAGAAAGAATGAGCCAGGTATGATAGTACACGCCTGTAATCCCAGAGACTTGAGAGGCTGAGGCAGGAGGACTGCCAAGTTCAAGGCAAGTTTGAGCAATAGCAAGATCCTGTCTCAAAATAAAATATAAGAAGGGCTGGGGTATAGCTCAGTTGTACAGTACCCTGGGTTTAATCCCTAGAACCTCTGAGAGCTGCTGACTGTTATCCTGCATCCTCAAGGTAGGCAATCCAAGGAGAAACAACACAAATCCTTGGGGACACTATGTGAGCCACTAGATCAAGTCCACTATCTCCATTTTTTATTAGGTAAGGCCAAAAATTTCCCATTATTTTAAAGCCAGTTTAACTTGGTTTTCTGATACTACTAATGCCCCAAAACAAGGAAAAAAAATAAACAAACCAATCACCTGTAATCTTATAAAAATGTGTGTAGTTATAGAGTGCTGCTAATATGGTCTTGTACCTACTAATAAATGTGGTCCTACAGAATTAAATGAATAAATACCAAATGTGTATCTAATGATCACAGAAATAAAAACTGTATTCACAGTTCTCTCCTCATTTGTGACAGAAATCACTTAATACAGAGCCTAACAAGCAGAAAGTAGTAGACATTTGTTAAAAGAATGAACAAACAAAGCAAATAATACTCAGTGTTTACATTAGGAAGGGAAGCCTAAGTTTGGTTAGCTGTATAGAAATATCATCAATAATACTGTGTTCAAGACATAGTCCATCATGATAACTGCTACTGCACTACAAGTATCCTCCCATATGTCTGTTTCTAACTTGGAACACATTACACATAGGAAAAAAAAAATGGTAGAGATGATGACGAGATTCCATGGTTCACAAAAGCCTATTCAATCTCCAGGTATGTCTATAAACAGTGCTTTTGGATCTGAGCAAATCATTGCTCTTAACTATGTTTTGAGAGACACATAGTTCAGATGTTCAGGTTGTCCTGTGCTTAAACAGAAACACTGCTGCTTGTGTCCAAGTCAGCATTCTTTACAGGAAAATGATCTGTGTTTGAACAGAAATAGTTGGGAATAGTTGCTTTCTTTTATACCTGTAGCGAAGGATAGATCTATTTCTGTACTATTCTAATTGGGACCTCACTAGTATGTTATTAGTAATTAGTGCTTATTCTTGATTCAGTTTCCTTCAAGAAGAGCCACTTGCTGAAGGGATGAAAAAGGAGCTTGTCCTTTTCATCTCACTACTCGGGTGGTTGTTTTGCTACCATGGTCCCTGAGATCACAACAGTTGGCACCTAGCTTCATTTTATTCAGCATTTATTTAGCATCATCTCTTTGCTAGGAGCTAAGATCTTGAAGCTGAATTTTTGTTGAGTTCTTTAAAGAATTTAGTGTGCCAAATAATTTGCACAGAATTCTTAGTAACAGAATGGGATAAAAAGCATTGGAAACTTCTCAGCAGGTATTTTAAATTTGATACCAGTAGGTCCCCTGAAGGGAAAATTTAAGGTCTAAGAACTGCTATTAATTGTGTAAAAATTCTAGTTCAGTAGCTAACCTCCTAATAGAGTGTTTTTTTTTTTGTTTGTTTGTTTGTTTTTTAAATAAACCTTGATATGGGAATGCTGTTTTTAAGCAAAAAAAAAAAAAAAGGTGGGGAGGGTTCCTCTTCCCCTGCATCTTTGTGATTAAACTGTCTTGTTTTTAGGAGGTTGCACAAAGAAGTACAGTCTTTAAAACAACCATACCTGAAGAGGAAGAGGAGGAGGAAGAACCAACTGGAGTAGTTGTTGAGGAAGAAATTTTCCACCAGCAGGTATTACTGTAATTTTACATTTAATTTTCATTAATAGAATTACATGAAAGTCTGTTGTGGGTTGCCCCCATTGATAAACCAGAGCAGTGATCTACCAAGTGGGGGTTATACCTCCCGAACTGATGAAAATTCAAGTACTTTAGGTCACTGGTAGAGAATATATTAGCACACTTTTGTTTTTTTCCCTCATTTTCAAATTTCCATCTTGTTTTGTACATATATGATAGGGCATATAAATTACTTACAAATGTATATGTATAAATGGATTGGAGTGCTTGACCTGAAACTTAGGTACTATTGGGTTCTGTGATTGAAAAGTTGAGGTCACTAAATTAGAGCAAGCATCTGCATATAAACTGAAAAAAGAGTAATATTCAGCTTCAGTGTGAAACAAAATTCCTGCTATATTAAGTTTCTAATTATCTAATTGCAAGATAGATTTTGGCTGATGCTAGGGTTTTTGAGAGCCCTTGAAATAAAGAAACTCCAGATTTGGTTTTAATTAATTAAATTGGAATTATTAATAATGAGATTTCAGTTTATATTCTCAAGCTGTTTGAGTCTAAGTTCCTACCCTGAAACTAAGTCTTATCCTGGTAAGACTTCATCTCTGTGTCTCCAAATTTATAATCTAGGTTTGCTTAGTTTCTTTAGCCCAGTCCTACTCTATAAACAAACATTCTCTAATGTGTTTAGTCCCTAAGGTTGGGAACCACTTCAAGTGGGTTATATGAGATAGAATGATTCTTTTTTCCCTAGATTTAAAATGAGGTTTATTCACATGAACTGGTCTGTATAACTGAAGGATCTTAAGGATCATGTTCTCACTTCCTGTTTTCTTTTTTTTAATTCTAATTCATTATGTATGACAGCAGAATGCATTACAAAGATTGATTTTTTTTTTTTTTTTTTTTTTAAACCTGGATGTCTTCTTCTATATTTTGGAGCAGTATTTAAGAACAGATGCTTTATAACTTGGCTTTATTAAGGAAACAAACACAAAATCATAATGACTAGACGTAAAATAACATTGTGAGGTGTTTCCAAGTTCCAGCCCAGTGGTCTACATAGGTAGCAGATCAAATACTGAAGAAGGCTCTCTAGGCCACCAGTGTAGTTGAGAACAACACTGGAAAATGGTACTTGTTTGGTATTTTGAAGGATGGAGGGATAATTGTTATAGGAAGAGACAGATAATGGTGTTTTGAGGGTGTTTTTGAACTGTCTGCTGCTACTTATTAACAGACCATCGTTCTGCTGTGGTTTGACTGGGCTCAGCTGGTAATTCTTCTCTAGGTGGTGGAAGATGAGTATTAATCATCTAGTTGTGTACAGATGGAAGCTTGTGTGGGGTTAGAATATCCTCTGGGGCTCTTTCTGAATGTCTTCTCACAATGCAGTAGTTTGGCCTAAGTTGTTTGAAGTATGGAAGCTGGTTAAGAGGGTTAAGAGGGTGAAAGTGGAGACCACCAGGTGTAGGCCCTGAGCTGGTACAGCTCCCTTCTATCATTCCCTCAAAGTGAACCATAAAACCAGCTGAGATTCATGGCAGGGGTAAATAGTTTCCTCTTATGGGAGGAGCAGCAAAGTCTTTATTGTGATCTTTAATTCATACAGGGAATGTTTTAAAATATATTCACCAAATGTTTCTGTCTATCCAGTTGTATTTTGGGCTTTGTGTATGAGAGAATGTTAGTTGAAATGAAGTTGAAAGGTTGGTGTAAAATTGACATTGTGTGGAATGCTCGGGCATGTAACTTCTGCATAGTTTAGAGCAAAGGAGAAATTGAGACCTATAGTTTAGAATATCACTGGGCAAACAATCAGGTACTGACTCTACGAAGGAGATACCACAGACACTCAGGTAGTATGTAAATAGTGATGCATTAAGGTGAAAGAAAAAGTCAAAGATGTGTAACCTTTTTTGTTTGTATGATTATAGAAAATAATGTCAGCAGAACAGCTCTTTTGACTGCACATTGGAGGGTGAATCCAAAAGCCTTTTGAATTTTTGAATTGACTAGAAGGGTTTTGGTGGATTTTTTTTTTTTTTTTTGTACAAGAGATTGAACTCAGGGGCACTCAATCACTATTTTGTATTTTTATTTAGAGCAAGGTCTCACTTGAGTTGCTTAGCACCTTGCTTTTGCTGAGGCTGGCTTTGAATTCCCAATCCTCCTGTATCAGCACCTGGAGCTGCTGGGGTTATAGGTTTGCGCCAACTGCGCCCAGGTTTTGGTGACCTTTTAAGAAACCAGTTTTAGTCTAGTCAGTGGTGAGTCAGTAAGTTTTATTGTGAGGCTGTTAGGAATTAGCAGGTCACAAAGAAATGGATAGGAAAGCCTTTTTGACTTCACTTTTGAGAACAAATCCAGTGTAAATGTTTTGAAATATTGAAGTTCCTGTGAAGCATATCATGCACTGATCTCATTTGCTCATTTTTCAAGGGAGATTATTGTATAGTGATTTTTCAACTTTTAGTTGAATATTAGAATTAATTTAAAGTTATATATAGATACCTTTCCTCAGTTAAGTGAGAAATTCTTGTTTAATTGTTCTGAGACTCAAAATCAGTTTTTTGTTTTGTTTTTTGAACTTCTGTGAAACCAGAGTTGGGAATTGCTGTTTTGTAATCTTTTGGCGTATTCTAGAAAAGTTGTTCTTAAGAGAAGGTTATAAAGGTAAGTGAGAAGTGATAAAGGGTCCATTTGAAGTTAGGTAATACAGATTCCTGTAGTTTAAGATTTTTTCTTATTTTAGAATACTGTAATTTGTTTTCTTAGTACTACTTTTTTCTTCTGTTTTTCTTATCAGGGATCCCCAAGATCATCCAATAAAAGCTGTGCAATTATGTAAACTTCTCAAGTCAACTGTCTTCCTCAAGATAAAGAAGTATGGTAATCCTTACCTATATACAGTGCAGAGCCTTCTCAGAAGCACAGAATATTTTTATATTTCCTTTATGTGAATTTTTAAGCTGCGAATCTGATGGCCTTAATTTCCTTTTTGACACTGAAAGTTTTGTAAAAGAAATCATATCCATACATTTTGTTGCAAGATGTGAATTATTGACACTGTACTAACTGTGTACTGTTTGGTAAGGGTCCCTAAAATTTTTGGACTTTTTTTTTTAAAAAACAAAAACCGTTTGTGTGTGTGTGTGTTTCTTTTTTCTTTTTTTTTTAAAGTTCTTATGAGAAGGGGAGGGGAGGTTAAATAAACCACTGTGTGTCTGGGCATAATTTGAAGATTGCTCCATCTGGATTAGCAATCTGCTCTTGATTATTTTCTGCTATAAATAACGGTGCTGTGAGGGAGGGGGAAAGCATTTTTCAATATATGAACTTTTGTACTGAATTTTTTTGTAATAAGCAATCAAGGTTACAATTTTTTTAAAAAACGGAAAAGAGAAATTTTGTAAGAAGGCAATATTAACATGATCATCATGTAAGCACTCTGGATGAAGGATTCCACAAAACTTTGTTTTATGGTCACTTCTCTTAGATTCTTAATTTCTGAAGGGAATCGGGATGGGGCGGTGGGCTGGGGGGCAGGGCTTCTCTGTTATAATGAATTAGTTGTGTTTTTTAAGATAGTGTAACATGCTTAAATTTCTTATGTGACATTAACAAATAAAAGAAAAGCTGTTTTAATATTAATCTACTGTCCTTATTAACCCTTTAAAAACAGATTTTGAGAAGAGAAGAATGTTCCAGCTTTGCTTTTGTTAAAAAATAGTTTAGTTTATTTGAACTGAACTTTTCTTCTCTTTAAGGCTTTGACAGTTGAGAAAGATACACACAAGTGAGCTATTTTGAGGTCTTCCCCCTTTATAGTACTCTGTTGACGATTATAAAAACAGTAATAACAATGATAGCTAATGTTTCTGAGCTAGACATAGTCAGTGCTTTGTTACGTTTTTTTACTTTATCAACAATAGGCTTTTCAATTTTTCTTTACAAAAATCAAATAGCGATAGTGGGAGAAGAAAATTCCTATTAAAATAAAAATTTAAAAAAGCCTTAGAATCAAGTTTTTACTGTCCTTTAAAATAGGAAAGAAAGAAATTAGTTTTAGAGGATTAACTAACTGCAAATGATAATGAAATACAAGTGTGCTGTGAGAGGTGGTTTTGTGTGGTGATGATTAGGGTGTCATTCATTGTGGGTTTGGATTTTTTTTTTTTTTTTTTTTTTGTCTTGATTGCTGTAGCAAGTGAGTTCATCTTGTGGGAAGCAGAATGTCTGGAACCTCTCTAGAATGCACAGATGATATTTCAGAAGCCAACCCAGAGCCAGTGTTTGCTTTCCTCTTAAAATATTCCTGCAGTAAGCTCTGCAAAGACTACCAGCTTTCACTTGAAAATAACTCACAAAGCCCCAAATTACAGTGCTCCACAGATTTACTGCATACTTTGGTGCTGTCGCAGACACAAGATAAATGCTGGGTTAGAAATTCTGTCTGGTGAAGCAGATAAAATGATAACTTCTCAACACAGATTTATCTTCTGAATGAGAATGGTACATGGCCAAACTTGACTGTGAAACATTTTGCCACAAGATGGGGTTCTTGTCATCAAAATATATTCTAGGTGTTTTAATGCTGGAGAAATTTGGTTTTAAAAATAAACACATTAATTAGGCATGAAAAGGAATTGACAGTTTATTGCAGTTGCATAGGTTGTACTCCAGTGAACTTTAGGTTAAAAACCCAGAACTCTTTTAACATAAGTAGTTTGGTGCTCCTGGTGTGTGGCAGTGGATTGTTGAGTCTATGTGGACTGACAAACTCTGAACTAATTGAGGTTTTCTGAAATTGATAAATTGAGCTGCACCTAAAGCCTTTTCCACAGAACATGGAAAGCTGGAGAGCCGGAGGACATGTGGCCTGGACATGAGGCCTCTCTATCCTAAACTTATATCTCTACATCAGTGGTGGTTAGATAGACAGTGGAGATAAAAACATAGTTAGGTATTTAACTCTTATAACAAGCATGAGTTCATTCTGTTCCCTTGATTTGTCTTCTGTATTCCAGTTTCAGCACTGTTTAGATAGATCTTATTTTTAAGCCTTGTATTCAGGTCTCATCTCTCTATTCTTCACTAAAAAAATCCTGGATATTCTTATTGAATATTTTTTCACTCTTGTTCTCAACAGTTCCTCCCATCTTTTTAGATTTATATTGAACCCATCCTCTTTTGTTAATTCTAGATTTCTTTGTGCTATATTCTTAGTAACTCCTTTGTATTGATTTCACTGATTCTGTTTACGAACCTGTTCTAACTCATCCTTTGTCCAGGCCACTGAAGTTACCTTAGTTCCCTATTTTTCTTATTATTCATTCATCATTTATCTATGTATCTATCTATCTATTTATTTTTAGTTGTCGATAGACCTTTATTTATTTATACGTGGTGCTGTGAATCAAACCCAGAGCCTCTTATATTTATTTTACAATCTCAGTAATTCTGTTTTCTTGAGTTTTTAGAGATGCTAATTTTACTGTTCTCTGCATCTGGCCACCACTCCCTTTTGGTGGTGCCCTTCCTTGTGGGGTTTTTAGGATTGTGGACACACCTAAAGCAAGGGCTGGGTGTTTCATGATCAATCCATGTCCCCAGGGTTTTATGTGACCCATGGTATATGACTGTAGAGGAATTGGAGGGTTTCTTGTGTCAGAGTCCTGGTAATTGTTATGATGTGGACCATATTTGTTGTTGTTTTCTCACTTCATGTTAGGGTAAATCTACTTGGGTACTTGTGCATGTATGTTCTCTGCTTTTCACAGGTCACTTCTACACGTTGCCCCAAACCCCAGCAGTGCTTGGCCTTTGCTTCAGGCTGGTTGGCATCGTTCTGGTCGCGTGAGGGTGAGGGAGCTTGACCAGGTTCTCTGACTTGTGCAGTCTTACCCTGTTCTCGGTTCTCTCTCTTTGCCGGAGCCCAAGGCCATGCTTTGCAGCCCCATCCCTTAGCTCCTAAGGCTTATATTTCAAATTTGGAGTTCTTTTTTTTATGGCACCTGGATATTTCTAATTGTTTTTAAGCTTGGTTGGTTCTTTATTCAAGCAAACAGTACTATTTTCTCAGTCCTACAGTGGAAGGAAAGGATTGTTCATGTCAGTGTAGTCTGTCATGTATATCTCTTTTTGATTTCAGTTTCTTACTCATCACCCTTTTCATCACATCTTAAATTACAAAGAAGTTTATTTGAATACCCCTTCCTTTCCTGGCTAAAATACATTTTAAAGAGAAATTGAAGGTTTTTTAATCTGTATCTTCTGGATCACTGGTATAAATAGCAGTATGGTTATGAAGTTTAGGAGGTACCACCAGAGGGGCATGTTTCCTAGGAGTCCAACTTTTGAGTCCTTGAAGCAAGGGTGATATTTACATGACAAAATCCAGAATTTTGAAATTGGGACTCTCACTGCTTACCAAAACAAGGTAGAATCTAGAATTTCATTGGGTGTTTTTTTTTTCCCCCTGCTTTCTTGAAGTGACATTCAGAGCCAAATTGATGAGAATGAGGAAAATATTTAGGCAAAATAAACGCAGAATTCACACAAGTCATATTTCGAGTCAGGGACAGAGGCTTCACATTAATAAGCATTAAAATATGGAAAGAATAGTTAATGAATGGGGTATGTTTCTGGGAGTGGATGCTGCTTGGCTGTTTTGGAGGGTCAGAGTGAGGGCAGAGAACAGTCATAGACTGGACCAGCAGCCAGTTTGCCTGGGAGACATGTACTGGGCCCAGAGTGTGAAATCTCACTTCCTACCTCCTACTGATCACTTCCACAGTAATCCTTTTTTGTTCACTTTTAACAGCACAGTAAATCCTTCCTCTGGTGACATTTCTCTAGAGACAAAATGCACCTCTCAGTCTAAGGAGACAGCCTGTCCAGTAGTTTAATTAGTTTATAACAATAAAACATGTATTCTCCCAGATTTATTATGTGAGTGCTTCCTCCAGCAGTCTGAATTGGAATTCTAGGTTTAAATGCCAGCCAAGTTTGCTCTTAGAGAAATGCAGATCTTGTTCCATTTCAGTGGTTTTTATACCTACTGTGGCTCTGTATTATTTGAAATGAGCTGCAGGCAAGATCCTAAAGATTCATCTGCATTTTTATGTCATTTTCTTAAATATTGGAGTAGTTGTTGTTTTTTTTTTTAACAGTCCTCACTTTTTAAGCTTTATTTCACTAGCACTTGCTCATAGCTGGTGGCCCTAACTCTCTTGCCACCTCCCTCCTTGGGTCTGTCTGTGGGGCCAGCCTTATGGGACAATTGCAGTAGAGTAGAGGTATCTTTGCAAGGGCTTGGTTTTCCTCAGTGTTCTGTGACTCACTCTGAATAAGTACTGTTCCATTCACTTGCCTATTTTCACAGTCCCCTTATGGTCCTGAGTCCCATGACATACGTTTGGTCACAAGGGCTGGCCAGTGTCTGCTGTGAACACATAGAGGGGGACACAGATGTCTCCCTCTGCAGACTGCATGTCACCTCTGACAGAACTGGCTTTCTAGCTTGGCAAGTGAGTGTGGTCCCCAGATGGCTTGTTGCTCAGCCAGCTTCCCAAACTGAGAGCCAGACCACTTGTTTTTCCCTTCTTATTTTCTCTATACTCTCCATTTTTGAGTCAAGGCACCTCCTGGCTCACTGCTCTTGGACAAGCTCTACTTTTTGACTTAGACCCTGGCATGAGCTCTCTCCCAAGGTCGTGACTCAGCCTTCCTCTTGGCCTCCACCTTCCCTTTGTTTCAGCTGGGCCTGAAATTTTCCTATGAACTATTTTCTTAGCTTCCTAGTCAGCTTCCTCTTTTTAAGTATTCATCCTGCTAAGAGATAAATTGTTGGGAAATTTGTAACTCTGTAAACAAAACAGAGTTAAAAACCATTCTATGTCATAAAAGAGATAGTGGGCCTGGACTCCACCCTAAGAGAAGTTGTCATGTGTCACCAGGAAAAATCATGAGTACCGTCCTCTTGAGAGGCTTGCTGTGGTGTTGAGAGCCACAGCGGAGTCGGAATGGCGCCTGTCATTTTGCCAGAAGGAATGCTTGAGAGGTGATGCCATGGAGCCATTAAGATGATGATAATTAAGCTGTGTATAATTGCTGTGACTGGAAGATGCTGGACTGAAACAGGCTGTGTATTCAGTTGTATATAGACCCCTGCTGTCCAGCAATAGGGTGGCTCCTGCTGCCTTGGGTGCCTGCTACTTTTGACTGAGTTTTCGCGGAGTTCTTACGGAGCCGAAGAGAGCTGAGAGAGTTCCGGGGGGGGGGGGGGGGGTGCGTGTGGAGTGCCGGTGGAGTTTGGGCAATAAAGGAGTTCCTGGTTGAACCTACAAGTGCCTCGCGGCGGCTCGGTTATTTTGTGCCCAGCCAGACTGCGGCACTGTGGAGAATGTTGGGGTGCCAGAGGTGGCGAATGCTTTGTGTGACTCAGGGTGACCCCATACCAGAAATCCTGAAGGAAGCCTGCAGCAGGGCTCACCATTGTGTTGTGCAGCTGGGGGAACATTGGGAACTCAACTGAGAAATGGCAGGAATGGGTTCTGGAGATGGACCACTATCCTGACACCTGCAGGGTGCACAGAGTCACATATTGGTCTTCCCTACACAAGAAACTCCTTGGTTCTCACATAGGAAGGCAGGAAAATAACCTATTAGCCGCCAAGAGGAAGGAGGTGGGTGCTGGGGTTGTGGCTCAGCGGTAGCGCTCGCGTAGCATGTGCAAGGCCCTGGGTTCAATTCTCAGCACCACATAAAAAAATAAATGAACAAAATAAAAGATATTGTGTCCAAGTGCAACTAAGAAATATTAAAAAAAAAATAAAGGAAGGAGGTGGAAAGGGAGAGTGACACAACGTTTACTGAATTCTCACAAGGCCAGGTAGTGTGTCAGGCTTGTCCCTTCAAATGTCACCTTACCTAAAGCTCACAGACCCCCTTAGGTAAGTGATATTATCCTTGTTTTGGGATGGGATAACAGGCCCAGAGGTTGTTATTTATTCACTCATTTACTCATTTATCAACCATTCACTGAGGGGGGCTTTGTTTTGCCAGGCACAGCCTAGCAAGCCTTAAGGAATATCTTGAGGAGAGAGCCAGTTCTGTTCTTGAGGAACTCTGCTTGGTCACACATTGCCATGTCTTGACAGCTCTGCCTCTTTTGCTCCCCCAAGCAATGGTCAGGAAATAATTAACCTAGCTAGTTTTCTAAAGCAAATGGTGCAACTCATTGTCAAAAATGGGTGCCAACGATTCCAACTGTCACATTATCCTCAACTCCCTGTTTGAAATCCATTGTTTCTAATGTTCTAACTAATGGCAAATATAATAAATACTGTTTGCATGGTGCAGTATAGAAAATGTTTTTATGTTATTAGCTGATTTAAACCCAACAGCCCCTGCAGATAGACTTGGAACTGCAAAGGGACTCTCTTTTCCACAGCCCAAGCTCTTGCTCAGTCTTTCTTTTGCTGTTGCAGAAAACAGCTTTCAAAAAAGACAAAGCCACAGCTCTGAAGAACTGATGTTTCTCAAATTGGCAGGATACACTGTCCTTGACATCAGGGAGGTAATTAAGCGTTCTGATTTAAGAGGCTGGGGTGCCCAATAAGTAGTTGAAAGTAGTTTGGGTCTCAGTGAAGTAAAGTGTTAATTGTCTATCTGGGAATTGTTGAAAGTAACCCAGAGAGTGTGCAAGTGTTCCCAGTTATCCTCTGGGCAGTAGGGAAAAGTTACGAATAACAAGAATTATTGGAACTGGTGATTCAGCTCTGATTAGAAAGGAGATAAAATTCTTTTTTAAAAATTTTTAAATGTACCAAGTATAGTCCTGGGTGATGTCCCAAATTTGTACTTTCTCAGACAGAGGGCTTCTCCATAGACAAGTTTCAAATAGAATAAGTCTCAGCATTGTTTTTGCCTTTGAACTAGCTCAGTGAATAGAGAACCCCTGACAAAAAGAGCAGTCAGTGACACTAGGTTGCTGTCACTTAGTGGTGTGACCCAGAAAAAGCTAACATTCCTGAATCTCAGTTTCCTTATCTATAAAGTAGGATTAAAAGTCCTATTCTGGCCAGGCACAGTGGCACATGCCTGTAATCCCAGCGGCTCAGGAGGGTGAGGCAGGAGGATCAAAGCTAGCCTCAGCAAAAATGAGCACTAAACAACTCACTGAGACCCTGATTCTAAATACAAAAAAGGTCTGGGGATGTGGCTCAGTGGTTGTGCCCCTGAGTTTAATCCCCTGTACCCCACCCCCCAAAAAAGTCCTATTCCATAGAGTTAATAGAAATAAATTAGAACATATAAACAGAGCATACCAATGTAGTAAGTTGTTTACAAGTTGGAATTTAAAACTGATTAACTTCAGAATTTTTGTTAGGGGAATTAAGATGGGAAGGAAGGTGAGCCTTTTATAAAAGGCAGAGTTGTTAATTACTATTGGTTTGTATAAGTCTGCAAGGGCACAGTGTGTGGGTAATAGTTAATGTTTCTCCTTGAGTTGGTCAATTGTAAGACAAGGGCTGTTATTGAGAATACCAGAAGTACCACATTTTACTCATTTCATGAATAAATACAAATTCAACAAACAATTAATAAGCACCATGCTGTGAACTGGCAGTACAATGTTGAATAAAAGGAAATCTTGCCCTGACCCTGGTGAAGTTTACAGTTCATTGCAGAGACAGATGTTCATCAAATATTCACACAAATATGGAAAACTCCCAACTGTGGGATGTGCTGTTTTGAGAAGGTGCCACACACATCAGGTTGCTGGGGCACTGATCTCATAGGACTGGGCCATTGGGAAGGATTTGTCTAGCAGGAGCTGAAGTTTCAAAGATGACAGTTCTTGTGTTCACAGTCAGGACTAGCCTGACCAGTGTCCTGGAGCCTTGGGCCTGTTTTCCCGATGTCCCATGTTGGTCCTCGCAGTGAAACTCACAGGTTCCAGAACTCTAGGGCCCAGGTCAGTCCAGAAGGCTTTCATGGGGGTAGAGCCTGCCTGGGGTCTGTCACACCTCACCCAGCCAACTGCAGGGGTTCACTGTTCTCCGGGACTTGACTCTTCCTGCCCTAACTGATGGGTTTGGGGTGGGAATATGCCTTAGTAACTTGGGAGTTTGGGGGTCTAGAGCTCCCCAAAGATAGGTTTGGTGTGTTGACTTCAAAGAGAGACCCTTACCTGAGAGGTCTCAACCTTCCCCCTCTCTCACCCTGCACCCAGATGGAAATATGTTAAGGCAGCAATAACTTTGATGAGTAAGATCTGTTTCTTTTTTTCTTCATTTGGAAATTGAGTATATATGAGGGACAATGACTTTTCTAGTTAAATGCTTTCAAAAGTGCACCAGGATTTTTCAATTTTAGACAAATGTCAGCTCACCCACAAAGCAGTCTCCATTGTATTTAATTATTCCAACTCATTTTTCAATGTTGTGATTTCATTTCCCTTTACTTTACACATTTTAATCAGGTGGCTTACTGAGTGGAGGTCCTATTTCTACTAGATCCTTCTGAATTTCTGGCAAGCAGCCATTTGTGAACACTGTCAACAGTTGTGACAGCTCAGTCACATTGGCACCTTTGCCCCTATTTAATACTAACGCAAACTGACTGTGGAGGTGCCCCCCGTTTGCCCGGGGCTTAAATGGAAAATGGAGAGGATTTCTGGAATATGTTTGGCACTCACTTCTGAGTTTCACATTGAGACCCAAACACTAAGAAAATCTTTTGGCTCGTG
This sequence comes from Marmota flaviventris, assembly GCF_047511675.1. Taxonomy (NCBI): domain Eukaryota; kingdom Metazoa; phylum Chordata; class Mammalia; order Rodentia; family Sciuridae; genus Marmota; species Marmota flaviventris. The sequence goes on from NC_092502.1 coordinate 56,661,865, forward strand.
CCAGTTGGCCACCCTCCTCCTTTCGGCACTTCCCAGCACACAGGACCTGCATGTTCTGCCGCTGGAAAAAAACTCTGTGCTCCACACACGAGCTGAATACCAGCTCTCCGTCTGATCCGTAGAACTGAGACGACAGGATCTCACCTGTCCACGATGATAGCTTAGTTTTATTTCAGATTTTCATTTAAACAAACAATTTCAGCCTTCGCCTGAGACACAGGATTGAAGTGTCAATAGGCAAAGCCTCTGGCATGCCAAAGCCACATGTGACCCTGTAGCAATCTTTGTTCTCTTCCTTACTCAGGCTGCTAAGAAGAAATGACTATGGGCCTTTGGCAACTCTTTCCCAAAATGCATGATGGAGGGTTGGGAAACACTGAATTATGAAATAAAGGAAAGCAGCTTCTTTCGTCATCCTTGGCACCTGAATTGCAAGCTACAGTAATGACATCGGCTCCTTAATGGGGAACCAGAGGGTGCCTTGCTCTTCAGCAATTTGTGTTCCCATGTGTGTTCTTGAGCAGCCTGATGGGGATGACTTTGGATGGTCATAACAGGGAAACAAGTTAATGCTCACCGATAATGAGGAAACTGACAGGATTACAGAAGTTGGCTGTCTGCAGAGGCTCTCTGTTCCAAGAAGAGACAGGAGGGGCAGGAAACGCTCGTTCATGGACTTGCATCACATGGCAAATTGTTCCGTCTGGGCTCGGTGACCCCTCTGATGTTTAGAAAAGCTAACAAGAGGTGGTGGAGACAGATGTGTGCTTTGCTCAGCTCCAACCGCCAGCCCGGAGGGGTATCCAACCTCTCTCCTGCCTCCCCCACCGTGCGACTTGCTTCACCCACTGCCTTGTTCTTTCCCCTCCTCCAGCCACCCTGTCGCAGGCACTATCTTTAAGCAGCCCTGGCTGATGGAGCCATGTGGAGCTGGGACTGGGAGGGTGGGAGGAGGAAGAAAGTGAAGGGAGGGCTTCACGTTGGGACTGGCTGATACCCACAACCAGTGCAAAGCCGCCCTGGGATTCTGTTAATGCTGTGTATCTGTGTCACAGGTATTTTTAATTTTCCTGGGGTGGGGGTCTTTACTTCAGAATAGCTTCTTATATTAAAGGAGCCCCATTTTTTGTCTTATTAATGCTCTGTGACCCACAAGGCACATAATCTTTGTCCCACATTGGGGTGTATCCCAGAGCTTGCACATGCACTCACTGTGACCCCTCTGCTGGCCACTAGGGTGAGGTTGACACTCTGGGGCTGGGAAAGTTTGCTCAGGGCAGACCTGCCATGTGCACAGTGGCCTGGCATTCTAAGCACCTTCCATACTTCATGTATTAACCTGGTGAATGCTGAGGCCAGCTAAGGCAGCTCACACACATTCAAACTAGGCTGTGTGTGTACTAGTGCATAGACATGCCTTGTGTAGGCAGAGATGGGGCTTCAGGGGATCTTGTGGACATTGTTCCTGTCTGGAGGGGTGGGGTGGCTTGTCTCACCATAGCAAGCTGATTGTGGCAACCTCCTCAGCATCCTCCAATTTCAACAGGACATGGGTTTTGTTGTTGTCGCTGCTGCTGCTGCCACCTACCCCCCACCCCAACCCACCCTGTACTGGGGATTGAACCCAGGGCACTCTATCACGGAGCTACATCCCCAGCCAATTTCATCTTTTAATTTTAAGGCAGGATCTGGCTTCGTTGCTGAGCCTAGCCTTGAACTTGGGATCCTCCTGTCTCAGCTTCCTAAGCAGCTATGATCATGGGTGTGTACCACCATGACCAGCTAGATTTTGTTTTCTAATCAGATGCCCCAAGGTGAGCAGGCCTTCTGTCCCTGACTAAAAGCATTATCCTTGGCATGGAATCTTCAGTCCTCTGATTTCCACTTGCCTTCTCCTCTTGACAATTAATGCACAGTCAGCCCTGACATACTTACACTCCAGTATGACCAACATCAAAATATTCGACATTGGTGCACATAGCATCTCAGCGTAAAATGACCAGCCTTGAATCTACAGCCTGTGATCCAAACCCATCCTTAGTTTCTTGTGCTAATGCAGAAACTCTCAGTCCTCCTGCCTGAGCTGCAGCCCCTCTTCTCAGCTCCCTGCTCTCTGCAGATCTCTTTTTTTGGAGAGAGCTTACGTCTGCCAGCTGTGTCCAACTTTTTTTTTTTTTAAGTAACATTACAGTAGAAAAGTTTAATCCCATATAAAAGTAGAGAGAATAACAAGTACCAGGTATCTATCACCCACCTAGCTTTGAACAGTTATCCAGACATTGCCAATATTGTTTCATCTCTACTCCCTTTACCCCACCATCCACTGGATTATTTTAAAGTGATTCCCCAACCTTTCATTGCTCTTTTTTTAGCGTTTACAATAATAGAGTTTTACTCTTCAAAACATACTAAAAATAATAATACACATATGCAACGTCTGCCACACAGTATACTTTTTCTTTCAACTCTCTAGCTTCATTGAAGTTTAGTTGACAAAAATTTTGTATATTTACAAAGTAAAACAAAGTGATATTTTGATATATGTATTCATTGTAAAATTATTGCATCAAGCTAATTAACATATCCATTGCACATTGTGTGTGTGTGTGTGTGTATGTGTGTGTGTGTATGTGTGCGCGCGTGTGCTGCAGGCACAGTTCGGAGGATTGAATTTAGGTGTGCTCTAAAACTGGAATGCATTCCTGGCTCTTATTTATTTTTAAAATTTGAGACAGTGTCTTGCTAAGTCAGTGAGGCAGGCCTTGAACTTCCAGTCCTCCTACCTCAGCCTTCCTAGTAGCTGAGATTATATGTCATTGTGCCTGATTCACATACTCATTTTCTGTGTGTGTGAGAACCTTTAAGATCTATTGTCTTCATCACAATACCTCATCCAAAATTATACTACAGAGCTGTAATAACAAAAACAGCATGGTATTGACATCAAAATAGACATGAAGACCAATGGAACAGAGTAGGAGGCACAGATAAACCCACATATTTAAAACTATCTGATACTTGACACAGATGTTAGATATTTTTGACATATTTGTTAACCTTTTTAACAAATAGTGCTGGGAAAACTGGTTAGCTATATGTAGAAAAATGAAACTGGATTTCTATCTCTCACCCTGCACAAAAGTCAAATCAAGGGCTGGTGCTCTAAGCTCAGTGTAGCTTGCCTAGCATGTGTGATGCACTGGGTTCAATCCTCAGCACCACCAAAATAAATAAATAAATAAATAAAGGTATTGTGTCCATTTACAACTAAAAAAAAAAGTCAAATTGAAATGGATTGAAGACTTAGGAGTTAGAGCAGAGACTATGCAACTGTTAGGGGAAAAGCAGGGTCAACACTCCATCATATCGGTGCAGGCACTCACTTCCTCAAACAAAACCCCTAAACCCTCAAGAAATTAAACCAAGAATCAATAAACAAAAGCTTCTGCACAATAAAAGAAACAAGAGTGCGAAGAGAGTCTACAGAATGGGAGAAAATCTTTGCCAGCTACTCTACTGATAGGGAATTAATATTCAGAATATATAAAGAACTCAAAAAACTTAACACCAAAAAAACACAAAAACAAAAACCACATTGCCCAATCAATAAATAGGCAAAGGGGACTGGGGTTGTGGCTCAGAGGTAGAGTGCTTGCGTAGCATGTGTGAGGCACTGGGTTTGATCCTCAGTCCCACCCACATAAAGTAAAATAAAGACATTGCGTCCACATATAACTAAAAAATAAAATATAAAAAAATGGGCAAAGGAACTAAACAAACTTCTCAGAAGAAGAAACACAAATGGCCAAAAAATATGTGAAAAACTATTCATCTCTAGCAATCAGGAAAATTAAAATCAAACTACACTAAGATTTCATCTTGCTCCAGTTAGAATGGCAATGACCAAGAATACAAACAATAATAAATGCTGGTGGGGTTGTGGGGAAAAAAGTATGCTTGTACATTGTTGATGGGGCTGCAGACTAGTACAACCACTCTAGAAAGCTGTATGAAGTTTCCTCAAAAAACTAGAAATGAATATGACCTAGCTATTCCACTCCTCGGTATTTTCCCAAAAGAACCAAAATCAGAATACTATAATGACACCATCACCTCAATGTTTATAGCAGCACAATTCACAATAACTAAATTATGGAGTCAACCAGATGCCCATTAATAGATGAATAGATTAAGAAACTGTGGTATACATATACAATGGAGTTCTACTCAGCCATAAAGAAGAATGAGTTCATTACATTTGCTGATAAATAGATGGAAATGGAGAACATCATGCTAAGTGAAATGCGCCAGACTCAAAAACTCAAAGGTCAAATATTTACTTCTCATAAGTGGAAGTTAGAGTAAAATAAAGGAGAGAAGGAGGGAAGGACGGGATATCAAAAAAGGAAAACCATGTAGAAGAAGGAGATGGAGAAGCAGAGTGGAGAGATGGAAGAGCGGAGGCAGTGCAGAATGAATTCTTTCAAAAACCATGTTATGTGCACATATAAATATAGGAACTTCATCTTTATGTATAAGTAAAAAGAACCAATCAAATATAAATAGATGAGCAAAGGAAATCTAGCAGAGTAGAGGAAGGAGAATGAGAGAGGGGAGGGAGGAGAGGAGGGCAAAGTGGGGGAATCATGAACTGATTTAGAATGTACGTATGATTTTGTTGGGTTGAACCAAACACTATGTATGACTACAAAGCTCTAATTAAAAAAACAAAAACAAAAAACCCAAATCCATCCTCTTAGCAACTTTTGAATATTCAATACTTTGTGATTAATTATTCTCCAGGCTGTCCAGTAGATTTCTAGAACTTATTCCTCTCAATCAAGACTGTACCCTTTGACCAATATCTCCCTATCACCCCTTCGGAACTTAATAAAACCCTCAGAATGTGTAAGGAGATGAGAACCTTAAAAAAATGTAATCTTATTCTAAGAGTAATTCCCTAATATTCTCAAATATGTTCAAATTTCCCTAATAGCTTCATGGTGTGATTTTACACTTTTTTTTGTTTGAGGATTTAATTCTATAAGTTAAATTGGTTGATGCATTTTAGAGTCTTTGAAATCAATTATCCAGCCCCAAATATTAGTGATGCTACTGTTGAAAAATTCTGCAATGTTATCATTTAATGATAACATTTCTTTCCTTTTTCTTTCTTTTTGGTACTGGGGAATGAACCCAGGGTGCATAACCACTGGGCCACAGCCACAGCACTTTTAATTTTTACTTAGAGACAGGGTCTTACTAAGTTGCTGAGGCTGACTTTGAAGTCAGGTCCTCCTACCTCAGCCTCCCTAGTTGCTGGGATTAAAGACATGCACCACTGCATCTGGCTATCCCTTTATTTTTTAGTTTTTTGGCAAATGAGTAGTTAGCAGCTTAATTAGATGCAGATTCAATTTTTTGGCAACAGCATCCCATTGGTGTTTCTGAGCACTTCCTAGAGTGTCACATCTGGAGGCCCATAATATCACAAAAAAACTTTCCTCGTTTTTTTATGATATTAAGGTTAGTCTGTGGGTTTAAGTGTCAAGGGTCGGTTCCTTCTATTTTCAACTTCTCCATGAGTTACTGGTTTCAGCATTCCTTAATGATCATTAGGAAAATCATTTTTTCATATAGATTCTATTATTATTTTGGTAGTTAGGTGTACTACTTTTCTAAAGAAGAATTCGCTTTCAATATGCCCCCCAATTTTTTTTTTTAAAGCAGTTACTAGAATAAGGATCTCATTTTTTAGTATGCTGCAAAGGTGACTGATGAGGTTTGTTTTTTACAGTGTCATTGTGAACGCAGGAGGTTTTTTTGTTGTTGTTTTGTTTTGTTTTGAGATGGGGTCTTGCTATGTTTACTGGCTTGGCCTCCAACTCTTAGTTCTCTTGCCTGAGACTCCCAAGTAGCTGGGATTGCCGGCATGAGCCAACACAGATTTAACCTAGATGGTATGTACCAATTCAGTGCATTCCTTATTTCTTTCAGTGTTCATATCATTCCATCTCAGTCTCCTGGGAGGCCATTTATGTTGCCTCCTGTGTCTTTTGGCCAGGACACTCTCAGCTGCAGAACTGAAGGCATCAGATATGATCGGCCCTGATGACTAGGCAGGGGCAGCAAAAGAAAGGTCAGTGATGGGGAAAGTCTGGTGACATTTTGTGCCTTGGCAAAGTTAATTGTGGAGTAAAACACTTGCCTGGGCTTCCTGTTTAGAGAGCAGGCAAACAGTTCCAGCTTTATACTATAAAAGTAATGCAACTCACCCATCACTGGTGATGTCCTCCTTTGTGGCCTCCGTGGCACCGGCTGCTCTGTGATGGGTGTCCCGTGGAGTCACACTCCAGGAGTGTCCTGACATGTTGTCTCACAAGAGTAAGATTGATGTTAAAAATGTCCTCATGTCAGCAGATTTTGAGTCCTCGCAGAGTAAACACAGTTTTTATGTCTTCTAAGTGTTACTTATTTGCAGCTGGGTGAAAGACCCAGCTGCCTCCTTCTGGCACTATGTAACAGAGGGAAGAGCTGTGTCGTTTCTTCTTTGTGCAGGACCCAGGCAGTGCAGGACTTTCCTACCACGTGCTTCATTACCCTCTGCAATGAATACAGTCTCCAAGAACCAGGGAGCCAGAGGAGGCTGCCCAGAATCTTAAAGGAGAAAGGACTTGGCAGATTTCAACACTATCATTTTCAGCAGCCCAGACCTTTACTTTCCAATGAAATCGAGCCCAGATGTCCCCTCTGTGAAGCAGAGGGAAAGCAGCTGGGGACCACAGCCAAGGTTATTGGTCTTCTCCCCATGACCTGTCTCCTATAACAACTCCAGGGCTCTAAGAAGGAGTTTTTGAGGCATACTGATGCAGAGAGTATATCAAACTCACCCCGACTCTTCACTCCCTCTGCCAGTCAGCCCTAAAAGAGCTGAATAAGTGAGAGAATCGTTTGTGGCTCTAAGAAAACCCAGGGAACACTGGGGCTGCCAGAGGTGTGGGTGAGGAAGGGTGGGATGCCATACCTGGGTGGCAGGCATGGCGGGGAAAGTCGTGTGTTTTCTCTCTACTGTGCTATGCTTATTTCAAGAAAACAGAAAATAGCAGTGTCAGCCCAGTGCCATCAAGTCACTGGGATAATATTAATGCTGCATTCCATGCAAGCTGGGGCAGGTGCATGCAATGTGTGTGGCAGAGGTACAGCTATATGAGTTCCCATTTCCTCTATTCTTCAAAGGAAGCTGATTGCAGTCCATTTAGATGGGACCTAAAAAATAGTGACCAGGATAGAGGTATGCAGAAGCTCCCTGAGGGCACGGTCACATGCTAAGGTGTGGAAGGTAGAGAGTGGCTGAGTCCAAATGGCAACACCAGAGGATCTCCCCACCTAGGTGTGTGCCCATTGTTTCTGCTGACCCACAGGGATTGTGCTCCTCACACCGTAAAACCACATCACTAGCCATGGCTGTCAAGATCCCCAGGAAAACATGATATCATAGGGAAATAAGATGGTAGATTTAAGACCCAACATAATAGTAAAATAAATTTAAACAGATAAATCCACTAATTTAAAGATCCTCAGATTTAATTTTAAAAAAAGAATATTACCAGTATGTTATCTATAGGTTACAAAAATATTTAATATTAGCATCAGATAAAAGAGAACTTCAAAACATCAAAATGAGCTGGATGTGGTATCACATGCCTGTGTGTAATCCCGAAAGGGCTGGGGCTGGGGATGTAGCATAGTTTTAGAGCAGATGTGTAGTATGTTTTGGGCCCTGGGTTGAATCCCCAGGACCCAAAAGACCAACGACAAAAAATAAACACACACACAAAACAAAAGAAAGCACCAAAATTGGACCATAGAACACTATATTTTAGTAAGAGGAATACTATATTAAGAAGATACAGTGATGAAGATAAACCTATCAATAGAGACTCAAATATATAAAGCAGCTACTAACAGGACCAAAGGGAGAAATATACAAATCAAAAGTTATAATCAGAAAATTGCATATTCACCTCTCAGAAATTGATAGATTGAGCATCAAAAACGTGAGGATAAGAAGATGTGAACTGCAAAATAAGTTGTAGCTTATTTACTTATATATACATATATATGTAGCACGTATATTTGCATATATACATAGCACATATGTATATATATTTGCAATAATCAACCATGTGCTAAGTCACCAAAGTAATATAATTTCGGACTATATCATAGAAATCATAGTTCTCTGATCATAATATAATAATAATTGAAACACAAAAGAATAGCCCTCCCAACTTCACTACTTTACCATTTGGTGAAAACTAAAAACTCAGTACTAAAGGACTCAAGTTAAAAAAGGAAACGAGGAGGGGCTGGGGTTGTGGTTCAGTGGTAGAACACTCCCCTAGCAAGTGGGAGGCCCTGGGTTCGATCCTCAGTACCACACAAAAATAAATAAAATAAAGGTATTGTGTCCAACTACAACTAAAAATCAAATTAAAAAAAAGAGGAAACGAGGAATTTTAAAATAGAACTAAAATTTAAACAAAAAAATTTCAAAAATTGTGGTGGATAAAAATAGGACTTAGAACAAAAATTTAGTTTTAAATCATTTATCCTAAAACAAACAGGACTGAAACAGGATAAGTGAAAACAATAAGAAGAAGGAAGAAAATAATAAAAATAAGGCTAAAATCAATAAAATAGAGGACAAAAGATGGCTAGAGGAAGAGAAGATTAGGAATGTTCTAAATTTATTCTTCAAAAAGATTACCGAATACACCAATAACCCATTCTGCCAGACGGAAGGCTAGGAGAAGATGGATAGAAATAAGTAGAAGACCAGACGAAAAGGGAAGTAACTGCAGACTGGGATCCGGACGCTGTCCCCATGGAGGGGTGGCCAGGCGTGAGTGTCAGAGCCACAGCGGTGAGGGCGGCTTCCAAGAGGGGAGGGGACGGTGGCTGTGGAGATGGGAGGATGCTTACAGGCAGACGGATTGATTAAATAGGTAAATAAAGCCGGGACAACCAAAGGCAGGCTCCTCACTTTAGCAAAGGGAGATATAAATATGGAAAAGGAAAAGACCAGATTCGACTCCGTGGTATTGGATTGGAATTGGTGGTGTCAGTGTGAAGTCTTGTTTTTCAATATAGACAAAGAAAAATCTTATCTAGGGTTGAAAGAATGGCTGCAACATTTTGTGTCTTACTACATAGGATTAAAAGAGAAAGTCGCAAATTTTTCAATGTTATTAATTACATTTCATTAGTATTATTTAAAGTGCTATTTTAATTTTATTTTAAATAAAAATTTAAAGAACTCAGCATCAGAAATAGAAAGGAAATAGAAAAACTCAATGAAATCATATTTAAAAAGTATAGCAAATATCAAATATAGCAAATATAATAGTGGAGAAACTTTGGACACATCCTTTAAGCCTGGGAAATCAGCAAATACGCCTGCTGATCTGGCTGCACTGGAAGAGGCCTGGAGGGCCTGACCACTGCACTAAGACAGGAAAGAACAGACTAGAAGGGGATAAATTGTCAAGATGAACAAACTATGAGAACTAATACAGAGTTCAGCAATGATACAGCATAACTAGTTCTCCCCTACACCAACACTAACCTAGTGGAGAACATCACAAAAAAATAAAATACCATTTGTGATTGTAACACTATCTATGAAATACTTAGGAAATAATTTAATGAGGACAAACATTTTATTGATGATAAAGATTAAAACTCTATTATAGCACCCAAAACTAAACAAACAAAAAAAACAGCTTAATAAATTTGCTCTGATCATCATATGGAATCACTACAAACTATGAAGATGGCAGTTTTTTTTTTTTTTTAAATATTTATTTATTTTATTTTTCCGGCAGACACAACATCTTTGTTAGTATGTGGTGCTGAGGGTCGAACCCGGGCCGCACGCATGCCAGGCGAGCGCGCTACCGCTTGAGCCACATCCCCAGCCCGAAGATGGCAGTTTTCATGAATAGTAAATGAATTTACTACAATTCCAATAAAAGTTCCATCAAGACTTTTTGATGACTTACCAATTCTAAATTTCTACCCCAAAACAAAAAACTGGATAACAACTAAGACAGTTTTGAGAAAAAGAAGACTGAACTTGTCAGGGGATTGTGGGGAGGAGCTACCTGTTCATTCCTATGGATATTGAGACACAGTGGAACCGCAGTTAAGAAAGTGAGAGATGGGCATGGTGGCGCACGCCTGTAATCCCAGTGGCTTGGGAGGCTGAGGCAGAAGAATCGCAAATTCAAAGCCAGCCACAGCAAAATCAAGGATGCTAAGTAACTCAATGAGACCCTGTCTCTAAATAAAATACAAAGTAGGACTGGGGATATAGCTTAATGGTCGAGTGCCCCTGAGTTCAATCCCCAGTACCAAAAAATAAAAAATAAAATAAGTAAGTTAGTGAGGTAATTCAGGAACAGTCATAAATTGAGTACTCAAAAACAGACCATGTTTGTGTGGAGCAGAATATATAAGATACAGGTTGACACTATAAATGAATGACCAAATGGGACACTGATCAGCAGATGGTGATGGAAAAATCAGTAGATGGTGAGGGAGATAAAGTTGGGTCCCTATCTTGCATGATAGAGATGCACTCCAGATAGAGTAAAGTTAAAGAAAGAAAATAAGTGGGGAAAAAAACTTTGTGACTTTTGGAATGAGACAGGATGTCTTAAATAAGATCACCCATAGTACAAAAACCAGATTTGACTATGCCAAAATTAAGGATTTCTGTTCAACAAACATAGAGTAGACAAAGTTAAGGGAGATAAACAAATGAGAGAAGACTTTTTAGCACATCAAACTGAAGAGACTAAAAAAGGGAAAGATGGGGAAGCCAACAGGAAATATAAAGAAATGTAAATTTGAACAGACACAAGGAGAAAGACACAGATTCATGCTATCAGGTTGACTAAAATGAATCAAAAACAATAATAGTGTTGGAAAGAATATGGAGAAATGAGAAAATGACCACTATTGGAGGGCATCTAAAGAAGTACAATCCTGGAAAATGATACAAAAACTGTGAATTTAAATATGTCAACATCCATAACCCAGCATCCCCACTCATGGATGGTAATCCAGAGAACATCTCCCATGGGACCTAGGTAATGTGTATTAGGATGTCCATCCCAGTGTGTTGATTGGGTCAGGGACTTGAAGGTAACATTAAGGGAATGGAAATGGAAAGTGGAATTCCAAATAGTCATCAGAAGCAATGAGCTAGATACACATGCAGCAACATAGCTCAGGAAGCCGAGGCAGGAAGATTGTAAATGCCAGGCCAACCTCAGGAACTTAGCACAGCTCGAAGCAACTTAGTGAGACCCTGTCTCAAAATAAAAAGGGCTGGAGATGTGGATCAATGGTAAGGCACCCCTGGGTTAAATCTCCAGTACAACAAACAATCCTCCCCCCCAAACACAGTTATGATACCTTTTATGCAAATTTAAGATATATGCTCAAAACCAATATATTTTACAGAAATATACAACTGAATATATTAGTTTATGGGCTTCATGGTGGAAGGAGATGAATGTGGAGATTAGGGATGAAGGGGAAAATATTTTATAGCTAGCCACTCAGAAACATGATAGCACAGAGCCTGGACTTCCTCAGCTGATTGTCTGGGTCCAAATCGCAACTTTGCCCCTTAGTAGGTTTGCTACTTTGGGCAATTAACTTCTCTCCTTGATCTTCTCCATCCTTAAACTGGTCTGGGTAGATTAGCTTCTGCTCATCCCAGTCTGTGTGAAGCTCCTACCACATCAAGGTCTGTGGTTGCTTTGACCAATAGGATGCAGAGGAAGTGCTGCTCTGGGAGTTCCAAGCCCCAGAGTTGAAGCAGGACAGAAGTATCTTACCTCTTCTAGACTCGAACAACAATGAGAAAACCCTTAAAACCGAGATGGCACGTGGAAAGTCAGGCCACATGGAAAAGCACCCAGGCCATCTAATGATATAAGACCCCCAGAAGAGGCACTGCCTGGGCAAGTCCAAGCCGACCCATGGAATAGTGAGATGCACTATGGTTGTTTAAACCACTGAATTTTGTTATTATAGCCTTAGGTAAAATTGTTATGAGGATTAAAGTAAGAAATTTTCTAAGTTCTTGGCTCATGACCTGTACAGACAGATGGTGAAAAAAATGTGTCATGGAGCTTCAGATAGCTGAACACATGGGGGTTCCTGCAAGGAGACTCCTTGCTCCTTTCCTCATACCTTGTCCTGTACATCTCTTCATTGGGTATTCATTGTTCTCCTTGGTAATATTCTTTATAATAAACCAGTTTAAAAAAAAAGGCTGTTCTTAGATTTCAGAGTACAAACTGATTGATGCTTCCAAACCAAACTGATACCCTGAAACAAGTCCAAGGCAAGAATGATTCACCTAGCACCCAGGAGCATGGGACATGGAAACATCATTCCCCCATCCACCAGGGATTGAACCCAGGGTTGCTCAACCACTGAGCCACATTCACAGCTCCCTTTTTAAAAATTTGAGACAGGGTTTTGCTAAATTTCTGACGCTGGCTTTGAACTTGTGGTCCTCCTGCCTCAGCCTCCTAAACTGCTGGGATTACAGTTGTTCAACCTGGTGCCCAGTGGGAACATCTTTCTTAGGTGTGGTAAAGTAAATTGAATGAAAAGTTTATCGCTTTCCATCCTACCACCACAATAAATACATACATACAAGAGAAATTTGTTCTGGACCAAAATGTATATGATTAACTTAATTATTTGTTTATTAATTTCCTTCATAAGGAAACTGTGACCCCGGTAGGTGAAAAGTGTATTTTAAAAACAAAGAAACTGAATCTTACTCTGTTGTCTTTGTGCACAGAATTAGAGCCTCCAAGAAGGCTCAGGATGTGATTTCAGTGACTCATGATCCCTCATTTCTGGGAACCCAGACAACTGATAGACATTTGTTTTTCTCTGTAGCACCAGACCCAGAACTAGCATTTTTTTTTTTAATGTGTAATGATTTCTCAATAGCCATAGCCTCCAGTACCAGGAAATGTAAGAAAAAACAAAAATATACACATCATTCAAAGATCTCAAGTCAGTAATCTCAACCTCCAGAAGGGTCTTTAATAGTTCTTTTTGCTTTCATGAAAAATGCTCAATAAATATTGGTTGATTATTTAAAATTCGTCCCTTTTCTTTTTGAAAAGGGTTTAAAACAATTTGTTTATAGTCTTCAAATTGATTATTAAAATTTTTCTTCGAAAGCCATGCTAGAACAAAATAACCCAGATGGTGGCAACAGTGAGGAAAAGGAGGGAGATGGGAAGGTCTGCCATTCATTTATAAACTATTGGGAGCTAAGTCTCACAAATCTTATGCAAGGACTGTATGAGGTAGGTAGTATCATCATTTTACAGAGGCAAAATGGAGGCTTTGATGATGGATCACTTTTCCACAATTGGCAGCAGGGTCACTAGAGAGTCAGGAGATGAATTTGGGTAGACTGATTCCATAGCTGCTTTTCTTTTTCACCCCATCACATTGGGAAGCAGAGTCGGAATCACCCTGGAATGACTAAAAGAGCAGGAAAGGCAGGATGTCCTAAAGTCAGCTCCTAGACACAAACTATTGTGAAGCCAAGAAGGTGGATGAAAGCCCATATTTCTGCAGAACTGACACATTTTGAGGGAGATAGCAGTTGCCAAGGCATCACTACCCAGGTGCCAATTTCTTATGACTCTAATAACCTCGTCGGCACCAGGCTTCATGCAGTCAGTCTGCCAGTCAATAGATCCTCTGTGTGCTTGGCCAGGAAGGGCGGCGTCAAGCCAGGCTGTCATGGTGCCAACCTTCTTTCTTCCTAAAAATCATTCTGAACCCTGTCCCCTCCCACTGGCCCAAGTCCCATCCCACATCAGTCTTCAGATTCACAACTCTACATTTCTCATCTAGCACTAGGGACTACAAGCTGTGTGGGTGATCTTTAGGCAGTTTCCAGGAATGCTCTGGATTAAAGTGGAAAGGAAGCATTTCCTGATTTCAATTCCTAGCTGTCTTTCCTCCTTGGGTTCTTTTGGCCTTGGACATTCCCTAGTATGGGCAACTCTGTAAGGTGTGTAGAGTGTTAGGGAAAGCCAAGGGCATTCAAGTATGAGGGAAAGACACAAGGCGCAGGTGCAGACCCAGAGATGGCCAATGACATTGCTCGGTGGGGAACAAAGAAAACCCTTGGAGGACAAGGAACCTGTAGCCAGCTGCTTGCCCAAGTATGGTGTTGCCTGAGCTGTGGTTTCACTTCCATTTCCTCCAGGCCCCAGATGAGTACTTTCACTGAAAATGAAAAGACTGTGGCTACAGTCCAGATGAAAGACAAACTGTGGCAAAGCCCCAGCACTTGGGGCAGGAGGGACCAAGACAACAAAAGACAAATCAGAGTAACTTCCAAATGGTGCCATTTATTTATTCTCAATTGAATTTTCAGCTCATCTCAGTGTCTGCTCTCACAGTTCTCTGAGGAACTGTAGAACTTCTGTGGATGCTCCTCCCCTGAGACAAGCACAGAAACAGGCACAAACTTGGGGGGGGGGGCATGAGCATACCAGGCATGTTTTAGTTGTCAATTGCCTTCTCTGGCTTTACTGTGATGCACATTTGTCTTCACATGACAGTCTCAAGAAAAATGAGTAGGATGGTACCACGGCAAGGAGTATGGAAGAGATGCAGTGAGACACCAGGGTACTTGCCTGCCCCCACTCCTTGTCCCTTCCTCTGCTTCATTTTTTTTTTTTAAACATTGCCAGGGATTGAACCCAGGGCCTCACACATGCTAGGCAGGTGCCCTGCCACTGAGCTGCATCCCCAGTTCTTTCTATTTATTTTGAGACAGCATCTCACTAAGTTGCCCAGGCTGGCCTCAAACTCAATCCTCCTGTCTCAGCCTTCCTAGTAGCTAGGATTGCAGGTGCACATCACCAAACCTGTCTTTCTGCTTCATTCTTTTTTTTATTTTTTGAGAGAGAATTTTTAAATATTTATTTTTTAGTTTTCGGCGGACATAACATCTTTGTTTGTATGTGGTGCTGAGGATCGAACCTGGGCCACACGCATGCTAGGCGAGCGCGCTACCGCTTGAGCCATATCCCCAGCCCTCTGCTTCATTCTTGATCTTTCAAAAATAAAGAAGCAGGGGTTGGGGATGTGGCTCAAGCGGTAGCGTGCTCGCCTGGCATGCGTGCGGCCCGGGTTCGATCCTCAGCACCACATACCAACAAAGTTGTTGTGTCTGCCGATAACTAAAAAAATAAATAAATATTAAAAAAAAAAAAAAAAAGAAGCAAAGGAAGAGTACAAGTTAGCAAGGATGTTGACATTCTACTAGCAACTTTGTGATAATTAGCAAAAGGCACCCCCTTTTCCTGGCACATGCAGCCCTTCTATGCAGCAGGGCATGAAGGCAGCCCCCTCCCACGCTGTGTTGGCTAGGTACCTTTGTGCCTATGCTGCAATTCCCTAAACTCTCCCACCTTGAACAACCTCAGGGTTAAAAGACCAAGAAGAGATTGAATGCCACCCAGTAGTCTTCAGAATTCCAGATGGGCCCTGGTATTGATGGAGATCAGAGCCTCTCACTAGGAGGTCCAGGATGGTGACCTGAGAAAAAATGTGCTGATGCTATTCCTGGCTGCCAGGGGTGTCCTGCCCACCACCCCACAAGCAACCTACCCCTTCTCCCTTGGACTCTGCTTTACTTCCCAGGATGGGGATGCATCTGTAGGGAAAAGAGGCATGGCCAAGTATAGGATTAATGTGCTACCCTTTTCAGCACAGGAACCCCAGAAAATTGGCTGCCTACCTGTGATAGTGGTTCTCTGCAGCCAGCCTCAACAGATATGGATTCTGATCCATGGATTCCTTAATTCTTGGAAGAAGCAGGGAAGAGGCAGGGTATGGTACTCTAGGGAAGGTTGCCATTTGGTTGAGAGGTTGCCACTAGTAGAGCACAGAACGAGGCTGGGTGACCGTCATTTATGTATTACGGTGCCGCAATTACAGGCTACCAAGTTGCACTTTTTGCTCTGGAAATTTAATGTGTGACAGCTGCGTGCAGCCAGTGGTGTCCAGGATTTTTAAAAGGTCAATTAAGAAACGGTTGATGGTGCCGCAGCTAATGACAGCCCAGAGGGGTGAGCAGGGCCGCGTAAACAGAAGGGCCGAGATGTATTTTACTGGAATTGAAGTGTCGAAGTGAAGCGTAGTGGGGAGGAAATCTATTGTCACAAGCCATAAAGCACATCTGAGGTTTGCGGGGGTGAGCAGTACAGCTGTTTTCCCCGGGCAGCCCGGGGAGCAGCCTGTGAATAGAGGGCTCCGTCCGACAAAGGGGACACCTGCATCAGCTCCATCAATCTGCAGGCAAAAATCATTATCCTCGCTGCTGCATGTTCCTTTGCACTTTTCGCTCTCCCACTTGGGAGCATAAGGCGGACGCTGCATTGATACTCAGAATGTGGGTCATGTTCTAGAAATCCATATTTTAAGCGTGCCCGGAAGCTGGTCCCGCCCTCTCTTCGCGGCGCGCTTGGGTGGCGGACAGCCCTGCAAGAGCTTCTGCAGCCAGTGTCCTCCTTGGAAGACACGTCCGCTGCCTGGCTTCAGCACACACAAAGCAGGCTAAGCGTCAGACCCTCTGAGCTGAGATGGATGAAAGGGTGACACGAAGCCCTTAGAAAAAGTCTATTTCGGCCTGTGACAGAATTGGCTCATGGTTAGGAAAGGCACTGTGTGGGGTTTAAAAAAAATCAGACAAAGGGGTCTTAGACTCAGTGCACCGCTGCTAGGACAGGCTTTTTTGTCACATCTACCTGTCAAGCTACAAATTCAATACAGCAATGAGAATGCTAATTGATATGCCAAACAGGTCTAGGGTTCCTAGAAATGTCTAATGATCCACCAATTCATTAGGAATGCAGAATTAAGACATGCACTCAATGAAAGGGGAGGGATAACACCAATCTTTTTGCTTTTCCTTTTTTTTTTTTTTTTCTTTTTTAAACCTACTTTGGGGAAACTTAACAGGTTTTACGATTTAAAAAAAGAGTATTGCAATCAGTAGGGTTTGTCTTTCACACACTGGATATTTATTATTAGAAAATAGCTTCTATGAGCTGTCAGTACCAAACAGGTTGAAAGGAGGTGCTTCTCACCATAATTTTTTTTTTCTTCTTAATGATATTTAAATAAACAGCTCACTGTGTGGAGAGTTGCCACGCCTTTTTTCCCTTTAAAAACTGAATAATTAAATGAGGTTTAGTACAAAACATCCTTTAAACATATGACCTGTTCTGTAGTCATTATGGTGTCTCTTTGAGTAAGAGACATGAAAGAGATGAAAAATACCACTCAAGCTATCAAATTACCCCCAAAGAGTCCACAGTAGAAACCGGGAAACAAACTAACCCAAATGAAACCCATCCAAACCAAGAAACCAGTTTTTACATTGGCTTTTCGATTTTGATTATCATCTAAGTTTAATATATATTTTTATATATATTTTGAAATAGTAATAAAAAAGGAAGAATTGAATTGCATCCTTAGCAGGACAACCTTCCTCACATGTTAAAGAGGTGTTCAGAAAATTCCATAGAGTATCTGCTAAATAAACATGTTTGGCAGCTTAGCAAATATCATATGATTGCAGCATCCACGATTTGAAGAAAAACAGCATTTGCCTTCTTCTGGCAGAGTTCATTGCTCGGGCGATGTGCTAACACAGCTCTGGATGTTCTTAGACCCACAAGGTTAAGGAAGGGCTTGGAGGTGGCTCAGTGCATGGCCCCAGTGCAGAAACTTCCAAACCCAAAACACGAATCAACCAACCAACACAAACATCAAACAATTGTCTCCTTTGAGTTCCTCTTGACCGAGTGGAGGCCCAGCAAGGACTGCTGGTTAGAAGGTACGTTGACAGACTTTGGGATGAGGAGAATCACCCTCTGATTGGTCCGACGCCATTCGTTGTACAATCGACAGTGGTACCTAAATGACACCTGGATATAGGAGAGGAAAAATAAGAGAAGGTATACAGGTAGGCAGAAGTTGATAATCAATCCAAGAAATAATATTGCCACATAAAGCCGCTTCAGAGGCTTGCAGCCTTGCAGTGGGGCAAGAACTCTGGGCACAACAGCTCCAGCAAGTAGTTGAGTGCTGGGATATTACTGGCCATCAACCAAAGTGCTCCATGTATAAACATGACAGGGCTTACATGATGGCTTCCCTTTTCTCTCCACATAGCTAATCAGGATATGAACAGGAAAATAAAGCTCTTTCTGAGTTTGGATTTATTTCGGGGCCCCCCAGACCTTAGTTGTGAAAAAGGTTTGCTGGAGGCAGCAGGACAGACTAGGTACACCACCAGCCCTTGTCCAGCTGTGTGACATGGTCAGTGTACCTATCTGCTCCACCAGCTTCCTCTGTTAAATGGGTAATACTAGGGATTAATATAGTTTCCTGCAGGTTAGACATGCACTACAAAGGATCCCATTTGCACTGTGATACAAAGGACATCCTCTGTACTGGGCTGTGGACAAACTGTAACAACTGTACTTGGTGGCCCTGAACATGGCATGGAGCACTCTATGTGCTGTGCTTGTTTTTCTCTCCCTGTGCAGCAGGAGCAACTTGATAGAAGGCTCTGTGTTGCATGCCCAGCACCTATCACAGTATCCGACATTTATATTGCTCAAGAGAGTTTGCTGAAAATGAATGAATAAATGAATAAAGATCCTAATATTTCTGATTGCAACACAGCTTCAAACTAAAGCCTTTCTTACATTATACCTGATAGTGTAAGCAGTGAGTCCTAAGGTCAATTGTGACATAACTATACCACAAAGCACTTGCTTTTTATGTAAAAAAGCTGGAATGACAAACTTTGACCTGTTTGTTTTGGAGAAGGCTGGCATAAACTGATGGCCTGCCCAGGAAATTCAAAGTCTATACTTTTGAAGAAGTATTTTAAAAATGGGAGTAGATTCCAGTTTGAGTGCATCCAGATGCCTAGTAGGTGCTAGCAAGGAAGGTGTCCATGGATTCAGGGTGACCAGTCACTCAGGCCTGGACTATGTAATTGTCTTAGGGTAGGTGGGTTGTGTAGATTCTCAGTATGGGTCCATGGGAGTCAGAAAGTGGGCTGAACTGATGGTTTAAGCTCAGCATTTGTAGAAGTAGAACAGAGAGTAGACTTCCATCAGAGGGGCTTGGCCTTCATGGCTGAACTATGAAATTCAAGGCTACTCGCTCAAACCTGAGGCAAGGAAGCAGAAGACATAAGCCGAGAGCCAGAGAGATTGAGTATGAACATGTATGCTTTTAAACTCACACAGATGTCTTTTTCCAAAAGCCCTGAACATACTAAAGTAAATCAGTTTTTTCTTTTTTTGTTAGGCTTCAGTCTCTCTACTCTGTCCTGCTGCTATTCATGAGTGTAAGAGGGGAAGCTCGGAAACCCTGCTTTCAGGGCCAAGTGCAGGAAGGAGATGGAATGAAGACAAGTGCTAATGAAGTCTGAAATCTGGAAATATTAAAGAAAAGCTGGGTTTCAAATCAAGAGGCCCTTCTTTACCCTGCTAAGATTCTCTGCATACTGGGCATTAGTAATCTGAGAAGCTGTGGGTACATGCAGGAAGCAGGCCTCAGATTCTGAGGCCTGATACACAGAGCTGGAATCCTCATTCTCCATCTAGTGGCTGCCTGACTTCGTGGAGTTATTTGTCATCAACAAGCTTTAGTGTCTTTTTTTTTTTTTTTTTTTTGTAAAATGTGAATAACGACATCTGAGATAAAGCATGTAACACACTTAGACAGCCTTGCACATGTGGTGGTGTTCTGGACCTGAAAAAGACGATGACAATTTTGTGACTCTTCTTTAGACACAGAGAAACTGAAAAGAGAGAGATTGAGCTGTTTCCTCTTAGGCCTTACTTTGAGTTGTGGTCATGGGCCAGCAATAGGTTGCATCTCCTGGGAGCTTATTAGATTATCAGAATTTTGGGCCCCACCCAGACCAAAGGAATAAGAGAGCGCATTTTAACAAGATCCCATGGTGATTGGCATGTACATTCAAGTCTAAGAAGCACTGCTTCAAGTATTATTGAGATTCAAGGACTTCGTAGGTTTCCCTGTTCCTTGGCCAAGATTAAAAAAAAAAAAAAGAAGAAGAAGAAGAAATAAAGGAGGAAAGACAGAAAGAAAGTGGCTGGGGCTGTCACTCAGTTTTAGAGCACTTGCCAGCACACATGAAGCACTAGGTTCCATTCTCAGCACTACATAAAAATAATAAATAAATAAAATAAAGGGATGTGTCCATCTACAACTAAAATATTTAAAAAGAAAAAGAAAGAAAGCCACTTGTATCAACAACCAAATGAGATCTTAATAAGCTATTTAATTGCTATTAACTACCACAGTCTGCAGGCAAATTCAGTCACTGAAGAAAGCATCATATGAAGACTATTCCTTATCAGGGAAAATAAAGGAAGTTGAGCACAAGGCAGAGGAGACCACAGGTCTGCATTGCCCTGGGTTGATGGCTGTCCCTGTATCTAGATGCTCCCCCACTCCCTCCCTACAATGCAATATCATAGGCAAAAAGGAGGCTTAATGTAGAGAAATAAAGAAGCAGTAAAGAAAAAATAAACAACATAAAATTTAAAAAGACACTACAGGGCTGAGGTTGTAGCTCAGTGGTAGAGTGCTTGCTTAGCATGTGTGAGGCCTTGGGTTTGATTCTCAGCACTGCATATAAATAAACGAATAACATAAAGGTCCATCAACATCTAAAAAACGTTTTAAAAAAGACACTACAAACAAAATGTTAGGAGTTTTAAAAGATAGTTTTGAATTTTCTGAGTTTTTTTTTTTTTTTTTAGGAGAGAAGAGAAAGAAAGGGTATAGGGCCATCATTTAAAAAATGTTACGTCTTATAGGATGGATTTCCTCAAGTTTATTCATGTTTGTATCTAAAGGATAGTTACCAACTTCCTATCATGGGAGAGTCTGTTTACAACGAGTTGCAACTACTATGAATGGCAGAAGGGGTAGGAAATGTTAATATTCATCTTTCCCCATTAGAGAGGTGACTAAGGCTGTGGTGAAGGTTTGCTGTGAAGTCACAGCCGACTTTGGGAAATCTAATTACATTTTTCGATTCTGCCCTTTCTCTCGAAAGTTATGATATAACTTAAGTATATGGATGGGGCTGGGGTTTTAGTTATTTGCCTTCCCTATCATGGGCCCAGCTTGCTTCTCTCCGACTATATTGTGGAAGAGAAGAAGACTGGTAGTAAATTTACCATGGAGAAATACTACCAAACCTTCTCTGGCTACCTGTAGGAGATGTGTCGAAACCACAGTGAGGCTTGTTGGGACAGTGTTCTACTGGATGTTTCCCCCGTCACAATAGGAACTTAAAGGAGTTAAGGGACCAGCAGTCTGCCTTTGAGGAACCAGGCCATCCATTCATTTTGGTCCATGCTGGGTACTGTCGGCATCAGTGGTGTGACAGAAACACTTTGGGCCCCATGGTGCATTGACTTGCAGCCCTATACTGGGGCCAACACCATGTCCATCAGTGTTATCATGTTAGCATGGACTCGGTTCCCAGTAAGCTCTTTCTGTGTCTGTTCATGGACTTCAGGTCATTTGTTACAGGAACAGTGATGTTTCTGGGACACTCTACCCTGAGCTCACAGGGTAGAAATGGGTGAGGGCCAGGCCTCCTGGGTTCCAGGTATGCTTCTGGAACACCAAGTTTGCATCAAGATGGGTCCTGATGGCCACATGACAAAGTCCAAAGGCACTTGGAGGCATGTGGCATGACCACTTGTCCCTCTTCACAGCACAGGGTGGCAAGGCCCTTCAAGGAATTGCTCCTCTGAGGAGCCTGGCTTGGACTGACACTGTGTTTGTTTATCTAAGACATTTTCAGAGCATATTCTCCTTAAGCTTGACAGCTTGTTTACAATGGGTTTCTGCCGGAGGGCAGTTTCCAAGTGCTGTCAGCTTCTGAATTACGGCTCTTGCCAGGGCTGCTCAGTACAGCATTTATCTGGGAAGGAATTATTCTTCAGTAACCTATTGCTGAGCTGACTCCACAGCACGATTTTCACACCAGTCAAAGGGGAGAAATGCCTTTCTTTCCCTCCTGCTACTTTGCATTTTATAGAGGGCTGGGGAAAGGTAGGAGTGGGGGGGTGGGGAGGGAAGTCACAGGGTGACAACCCTGAGCCAGCACTATGCTAGGTGCTCGGATATATGTTCTCAGGTGTTACCCCACTTAATCTTCATGATAACCACTGATCCAGGGGTTATCAATTATTTCTTCCTTTTTTTTTTTTGTATAAGAGGAAGGATGAGAGGTTAAATATCCTATTTGAGTTACTAAGATATTAGGATGCTAAATCTTAGATTTAAACACGGAGCCTCTGGATTCTAAATGCATGCCTTTTTTACTATGCAGCACCATCTCTCAGACACATTTCTGAAATGAAGTATGTTCTTCTAAGGCAGCCTAGTCTAAGTACCTTTTCCACCCAAAGCTTCCTTTCACCTGAGATAGGAGATGAAATAGGTTCACATCCATTGTTCCCTGCCTTCCCACTTTTCCTTCTTGTTAGGAAAGTGTGTGGCTTTATAAAGCAAGTTTTCAAAAAGACCTTAAATTGGTTTTGAAAGCCCAGCATGTAGGTCTCACCTTCATCCATCCTTCATCACAGGAAATCTTCTAAGAAAAATTACAGAGCAGAAAAAGTCTAAATATGGCAAAAACTTATACATAATTATTATTTCCCAAAGTATTTTCCTATGTATTCTTCCATTTCAATCTTACAACATGAGGGGAAGTTGGCCATATGGTCATTACTGCCACCCCCACTTTATAGAAGGGGCCCCTTAAATTCAGAGAGGTAAAATGACTTTCCCAAGATGGTGTAGTCAATGGAAAGATAGATGTATTTAGACTATTTAATTTCTTATTTATAACCATTCTTTCATCACAATAGAAGCTTCTGGATCAGCTTCATTGCTTGATTCACAATGAAGTAGGACACTTCGGAGCATGGACTTTTAAGGGAGGGAATAACAGTGTCATTTGGGATTTCATTAACCTGGAAACAGGATATCTAAGTTAACTGGAAGACTCAGGTAAGTTCTTTGCATTAGAAAACTCCCAGCTTACCAAGGCTCAAGTCATGTCCCTCTTCCTGAGACTAAAATGTGTCCTCTTGCTGTCTGAACACTCTCCTGGGAGGGGCCAGACAAGGCTGGCAGTACCACATGATGAGTAAGAGGGAAATGAGCAGGGTCCTTGGAGTAGCAGCTGATGGAGGCACAGGGAGGGAGGAAGTATGAGCCTGAGAAGCAGCTTCCACATGCTGACACTGTGCTATGGGATATGGCAAGGTACACTTTAGACAGGAAACACCGATTGAATAACAAAGGAACGTGCTCAGATTAGAAATGAGCAGGCACAGGAGAGTAATGCCAGGAAGCAGGGCACCAGGTTTCTGAAAACATTCAAGAGGAAAGTGACGTCCTTCCCGCAGCTCCCACAGGGAAGCATTAAGAGAGAGCAAATGTTGTACTTTGTGGGTGCTGCCAACTGTGCCTGAGCCATCAACTTACTGCATAAAGTTAAAAGAATGAAAAAAAAAAAGATGTTTAAAAATTCTTCCTCATATACAGCAGGAACACTTATTGGGAAATGGCTTTTCTTTGGTGGCAGCTTCTCAGCTAGATAAATTAGTGCTTTTATGGGCAGCAGAGTAAATATCCCAACACAGGGAATAATCATCAGGCAAAGTGCAGCTCCACGTCCAACAAAGACTTTAGGCTGTGTTGGGACATAAGAAGAAAATAACCAGCAGGGAGGATTCATGATCTGTGCAGGCGGGGGCAGCAACAGCGGCCAAGTGCATCATTCACAATATACTACAATCCCAGCAAAAGTGAGAAACATAAACAAGAGAAGGAAAGTGCCATTTTTCATAACAGGAGGAGTCCGAGACTACTGGAGGAGAGAAATGTCCTAGGTGCGTGTCTTTGATTGATGGATGCTCAGAAGTTGGGCTTTTTCTTTATTTGTTCTGTTCTTCCTTGTGGTGCAAACCCACGCATACATGCATATACACTCACATGCAGAAATACATCAAATCACACACTTTGTTCAGCATTTGAAGGTCTGTGCTCTACTGGGCAGGTGAGATATGCTACAGCTGGGAGGCTGGCAGCTCCAGCTGGCCTGAACCCCCAGTCATGGGCCATACTTACTAGTGTCCAAAAGAGGTAAATAGTGAAGAGTGCGACAGTGAGTGCAATCAGTCCGACGGCCTCCAGCCGACTACTAAAGTGCAGGTGGTCCACGGCGCCCCGCAGGCACAGCCAGCCTGAGATGGTGGCTAGTGGGGTAATAAACAAGAAGCACACCATGTCTCCAAACAGAGTCCGCTTCTCATGCTGGGGGCCAGGGTTTCTGAGCCACTGCCAGAAAAAGGGAGACAGAGAAAAGCAAGGGAGAAGGTTAATGCCAGTGTAGAGTGGGGACACACTGTTCTGAATTGTTTTTGCCCTCAGAATCTGGGAAAAGGCACTTCTGACCTGTTCTGAGATAAGAAGGAAACATTAAGAGCTCATTGTCATGCCTCTTCCCCTTGAATAATAATTATTATGGTAATAATAACAATGATAGTTTACAATGTTCTTGTTGTAGCTGACTTGCTTTTTGTGAAAGAAATTCAAAGGCTACTATTCTGAATCATAGTGATCACCTGTGGAAGGCAAGGTGGAGAAGGTGTACTCTCTGAAGGTGCTGTGGTTTGGATGAGTGTCCCCAAAGGATCAGATATAAAGGTTTGGTCCCCAGGTGGAGGGTTGGAGAGGTGCTTGAACCTTCAGGAGGTGAGGCCTAGTGGGAGGTGGTTAGGTCATTGAGGCTACGCCCTCGAAGGGGACTGTGGGACTCCAGTCTGATTTTTGTCTGCTTCCTGGCTCAAGATGTGACCACTTAGGTAGGCACAGTGGCACATGCCTGTAATCCCAATGGCTCAGGAGGTGGAGGCAGGAGGAATGTGAGATCAAAGCCAGCCTCAGCAACAGTGAGTGAGGTGCTAAGCAACTCAGTGAGACCCTTTCTCTAAATAAAATACGAAATAGGGCTGGGGATGTGGCTAAGTGGCCAAGTACCCCTGAGTTCAGTGCCTGGTACCAAAAAACAAAACAAAACAAAACAAAAAACAATGTGACCATTCATTCTGATGCATGCTCCTGCCATGACATGCCACCCTCATTGGAAAACCAAACTGATGGACAGGATCTTGGACTTGAACCTCTAGAACCATTATCCAAAATAAATTGTTTTTCTTTGTAAGTTAATTGCCTCAGGTATTTCATTGTAGTAATATAAAGCTGACTAATACAGAAGGTGAGGGAGGCTGGCAGCCTCAGATGAGGGTTAAGAAATTTGGTCATAGGGCCAAAGCCTTGACTCTGGGACTATGTGCAGAGAAAGGTTAACTCAGCAGGCCTGGGTTGTTCAAACTCTGCAAATCCCCAAGAAAGGCTTGGTTCTGGAATGGCTCCTAAGAAAAGAACATTGAGTCTTTGTAATTTCTGCCCAATGAGAGCTTAAGGCCTTGAGCCACACAATACCAGTTTGATCAGAAAGTTCTACTAATAATGTGATTTAAGTTGAATGGCTGTTTTTGTCTTAGGGGTCAGGAATCTCAGCACCTGTGGTCCGTATGGGTATTGTGTGCTATGGGACTAACCCAATAAAAAGCCTGGATACCAGGGCTCAGGTGAGCTTCTTTACCTGTACTATCACAAATTGTTACTAGAAAAATTAAGTATTTCCATGTGATTCCACTAGGAAATGACAAATGGAAATTTGTGCTGGTTTCTCTCAGACTTTGCTCCAGGCACTTTCTTCTTCCTTTGCTGCTTTTAATCTGTGTCCTTTTGTTGTAATAAACAATAACCATGAGTATAACAGCTCTTCTAAATCTTATGAGTTCTAGAGAATCTTGAGCCTAAGGGTGGTCTTGGGGGCCCTCACACAGAATGAGACTCACCTGACTCCATGAACTCAGTAATGCCCCTTTCTTGACTTCTAGGACCCTGAGCCTCCTCAATTAGGAACCCCTCTGACATCCTGATAGTGCTACCATCTTGAATGAACCAACCCCAAAGAGGATGAGGAAAACTGCATGACTGTTGAAAGACCAGAGATGAGAATTTCTGTAGGAAGGGAAACAGAGTTGTTGTCTTCCCACTTGGTAACTGCTGAAATGCTTCCCTTGATCAATTTCTACAATGGATTACAATGTCATCCAAAGCTTACATATTATTGTCAGTACAAACTAATAATAGCCTTGTGACTTTTCCTTAGATTTGTGTTAACATACAACCCCAGATAACTGGTATCACTATTGTACTGTCCATGTAGTAATGGCAGAGCCCCAAAAGTCCTGAGAAGATATGAGATCAAACAGATGATGGGGTGGGGTGGGACCCATTGGTGGACTCTGTCTTCCATCTTGTCTCCACTAACAAACAGGTCCCAGCTTTGTCTGTCTGCTGACACATTGTTGGTGCCCAATGGGAGCATGACAGGCTGCTAGAGGAGACACACCAAGTAGGCAGGGCAGCAACTCCTGCAAAACCATTGGTGGGAGGGAAAGGACAATGATGGGCATGACAAGGGCAAGTGGACCAACTGGAAAGGGAAGGGATCATGATTCTCAAGGACATAAAGAGGAAACAGAAGAGCAGCAAAGAGGGCAAACAAGTCGAGGAAGGGTTGATGGAAGCCTCATGAAACGAGCAGAAGAGAGAGGAGGTAAAATGCTCAGAAGCAAGTTGGCTGGGCAGGATCCTTCCCCGGATGTTTGGATCCCCAACATACCAACTTCCAGGAATAACCTACCAAAGATGGGCCAAAGAAGTCAATTTCAGCTCAAAACTGGACATGAATAAATATTAAGACACAGATAAGCAGCTGTTGACATGTTTGTGAATGTAAATACAGCATTGTAAGTATTTAATATAAATACAAAAATTACCAAGTACAAATATATTGACCTTGCCCTGTGTTGTCACACTGCCTCAGAGATTTCAGCAGCTTCAAAGGAATTCAGAGAGCTGTTATTAATTAACATTTTCTTGACTAAATACAAGGAATAGCGCCATGAAGTGAAGAACAGAAATAGGGGCATTATTATCCCAATTTTACAGAGACTCAGCAAGGTTAAATGATTGCTCCAGGTGATTCAGAGGCTGAACTGAGGAGAGGATCAGGATCTCTCTATTCTTATTCAGATGTGGTATTAGTGAAATATTTGAAAACTGAAATTGCAAGACATTAAAATTCTTAAAATGAAGGTGCCCAAATTGTAGCAATTCAGTTCCCTCAGAGTTTGAATTTTCCATGGAGGCAGAAGGAAATTCAGGCTACTCACCACTGTGCCTCCATTTTATAGAACACAGTAGGTTCTTAATAAATATGCCACATATGTGCACAGACACACTAACCTTCTGGGCTACAGCTTCCGTTCTTTTTCTTTCTCCTTTTTTTTTTGGTGGTACTGGAGATTGAAACTAGGGGTGATTTACTACTGAGCCACATCCCTACTTTCCCCTTTCCCCTTTTTAAATTATGAGACAGGGTCTCACTAAATTGCCAAGGCTGGCCTTGAACTTGCCATCTCCTACCTTAGCCTCCTGAGTCACTTGGATCACAGGCATGTGCACCAAACCGGCCCTTCCTTTCTTTTGCTTGGGAATTTGGGACACATTTTATTAACACCAATGCAATACTTATCTGTATTACTTATCTTGACAGGGCCCAATGCAATGATTCAGTTATGGAAGGAGATAATTATGAATCACTATTTACTCCCATGTAAAATAAATGTGCAGAGGCTGAGGGTGTAGCTCAATGGTACAGTGCATGTTTAGTATATATGAGGTTCTGGGTTCGATATTCAGCAGACCCCAAAATAAATGTGCAAAAGACAAGCTAGAAATTACAATAGCTTGTTCCAACTTTCTGATTGTTTTCTATTGGGGGCAGCTTACTCCTTTTGTTGTTTGTTGCTAGTCAAGTTTAGGTATGGTGTTCTTAGATACTATTATATGAAATCTGTATTTTCTTCAGAAGCCTATATGTTACTTATTTCTCATACAAATGCAGGCCTGTGAACAATCAGAGGTAATAATTGATTTCTGCACTGTTAGTAGGATTGTAAATTAGTATTAACCACTATGGAAATCATAGTGGTTGTACTAATTTAAGTTCCTTAAAAGCCTAGGCACAGAACCACTATATGATCTAGACATACCACTCTTCAGCATTTATTCTAAAGAATTAAAGTCATCATACTATAGTCATCCATGCATACCCATGTTTGTAGCAACATGATTCACAATAGCCAAACTATGGGACCAGCCTAGGTGTCCATCAATGGATAGATGGATAAAGATAATGTGATACACACACACACACACACACACACACACACACACACACACACAATGGAGTTTTATTTAGCCATAAAGAAGAATAAAATGATGTCTTTTACAGGAAAATGGATGGAACTTGAAAACGTTATGTTACGTGAAAAAAGCCAAACTCAGATAGTCAAGTGTTGTTTGTTTTCTCTCATATGTGGAAACTAGAGAGGAAAACAGAAAAAGAAAAGTGGGGTGAGACAGGGATCTCAAGAAAATCAAAGGGAGATGAGTAGAGTAGAGGAAAGGGACCAGGAGGAGAAAGGAAGAGAGGAAAAGGGAAAATACTGGGGAATGACATTGGTCAAATTATATTGTTATATCATGTGTATGTATGGATATATAGCAATGAATCTCATCACTATGCACCAATAAAAAATAAGGAAAAATAATCTCTTGTTAAGAAAAAACATTGTCCTGAGCCATGGTAAGGACTACTGACAAAGTACCTAAATACCTTGGATATAGGATATTTATTAAAGTAGAGTAAATTTGATTACAGTTTCAATTTCTAACAATATGAAATTATCTGAATAAATTATGAAATTTACTTAAACTAGAATACCATATAGTAATTTCAAGTGATAATGCGCATTTAATATTTATTGACAAGATATATTGCTGAGTAGAAAATAAATTCTTCTGGACAGAATGTGTACTTTGATCCTGTGTATTTAATGATATATTTACACAGACATAGAAATTTATATTTACATAGATGTAATATATTTACATAGACAACAACCAGGGAATACTTGGCAAAATAGTGGCTATTTTTGGTGGTGGTGAAGTTATGAGTATACTTTAACTTTTTTGGTATGTATCTTCTTATTTTTCTCAAATGAACATGAATAATTTGTGTAAATATGTGTGTGTGTGTGTGTGTGTGTGTGTACCCTTCGTCTATGTAAATCAGTAATTTTATAAAATTTTCTTAGGCTGCTGTTCTGTTCTTTGTTAATTCCTTTACCAAACTACAATGAGGTCTAATTTCTGGGTACTTAATCTCAGGTACATTATCACACATTTTGTCCTAATTAGTAATAAAAAATTGATTTCTTCAATTACTTTTCTATTACATTTCTGGTTATTATATGTCTTCTGCCTCTCTTATTGGTTATACTTAATTATTCAATGAGTATCATAGCTGTTCTGTAGTAGTCCCCATCTCCTGAGTTCTCAGTAAAGGGCAGGCACAGGTAGAAGGTCAGCTCATTTGTGTCTTCCTGTTGGGCCCCACCTGTATAACAGTGGTGTCCAGTATAGCACCTGCTGAATGGATAACAACAGCCTGTTTCCTCAGCCCTTAGTATATGCCAAGAATTATCTTACATGCTATATGTAATAATTTATTTACTCCTCCTCCATAATCTTTAAAAGGGGTATTATTATTAGCATCATTTTATAAATAGGGAAAATAAGGCCCAGGGAAGTTAAATAATTTGTATAAGATTGGCCTTGGCTTTGGTCTAGATAGTTCAGCTCCAAAGACTGTGTTCTTAACCACTATAGTACATTATCATTTTTAGTAAAAAATGGGATGGTGGGTAGGTGGAGGGAGAAGGGATGATCATGTTCTTCACTGTTCTTATCCCTAGGAGAATTTTGACTTACTGTGGTTCTCTTAGGATGATACCAATTATTTCATCCTGCCCCTTGTGCATAGCCATTGCAACTAAAATGCCACTCTTAAAGAGCCTTTAGTTTAACCTCAGTCCTCATCTTATACTTGGTAGTTGGCTGTATTTTAAAAGCCAAGATCACTGATTAAGAATATAAATTTGTATGGCATCATTCACCAGGCAGGCCCACCCATGTGGCTGCCAGGGCTCTGTGGGCAGCCCAGGCCATCCTTCCTGCCTCTTATTCTCTTGTTCATCAAAAACATGAAGCAGACAAAGATCATGCTGTTGAAAGCTCTGGCAGTGAGCTGCCTATTTTTCTATAGAGGTTTCATTCCAATCACTAACTTGTTCCTGAACAAGGAGGTTGATCTATTCTTGGAAATAAGTTCAACAACCAACCAACCAAACCAAACAAAAGCCCCAATATAATTAGCAGGGCCTGAACCAGTTGAGGGAATTAAAGCAGCATTCTACCACCAATGACACAGCATCATTCACTGGCTGTAAATGTGCATTCAAGGTGAGCAGGCACCAGCCAGAGACTGCTTTCGGGGTGGGTTGATTGTGGCTTCCATCTAATTACAGTGTCAATATGTTAAATCCCTTACTGGAGGGTCAGGTTGTGTGGGGTGGTAGTGGTGGTGGTGTGGTGCTACAGGACATTAGATTCTGCCTTCCAGACTCTGAGTCAATCAGTTTAAATCCCTAAGGTGGACAGGACATCATGCAGGTCAGTTTGCACTAGAACCAGATTATACTCTGGTGGCTAATAGCTCTCATCGATTATATCCTTCCCCATGAATCTCCTTAATGAGAAACCATCATGAGAATGAAAGAAACTGATAAAAGGGAAACCATAACAAATTTATGGAGCTGGAATTAAAAAAAGAGAAGGTATGGCCTCACGGTGTTTACTCACTTGGGTTTATCTGCCTGAGTGTCTCCTGTTAACCAGACACTGGCAGAGTTATTAACAAGCACTTGCCTTTCTTGGGCTGGGTCTTATTCTGGAAGCCCAACACATTCTGCACTAACTTGCATTGCTTGTCTGCAGTGCTGGGATATGAAGAGGGCAGTGTGATGATCAGGAGGAAGTGATAGGTTCTTACATGATTTGAAACAATGCTTTTTCAGTTAACTGAAACAGAGCACAGAACAAAACCAAACTCCTCCCAGTGTTTAAATCCCTGAATTCCACAGTCTGTCAGTGAGCTTCCAGGACAGCTGGAGTCACACAGAAAGAGATTCTGACTCCAGGGGATCTCAGGAGATGCTTGCTCTAGATATCCATCAAACCCTGCTTGAAGCAATGCACCTCACATGAAAACTACCAGAGGATCTGCTCATGCACTGGCCTTGCTCCAAAGCTTTAGATGTGCATATCCAATAGCCCATTCAACATCCGCATTTAGATGACTAATAGACTACTCAAAATAAATCTGCCCAACACAGAGCTCTTGATGTAGCATGTAACTCACAACCCTTAATTTCCAAATCTACTCCATATCAGTGACAATGACAACTCCACCCTCCCATATGCCCAGGCATTCCTGTTTCTTTTCAGTCTTACTCCACACCTCAGTAAGTCCTGCTGGCACGACCTTCAACACACATCTGCAGTTCATGTACTTTTCTCCCACTGCTACCATTCCTGTCTAGGTCACCATCATCTCTTACCTGGAGGCAACAGGTTCCCTGCTCCCATCCTGGTCTCCCTACAGTTCAATCCTAAACCAACAGTCAGAGTGAACTTGTAGAAATAGAAATCACATGCTGTTCCTTCTTTGATCAAAATTCCCCAATGGTTAGAATGAAGTCCAAACTCTGGACTGACTCTGGACTGGCCTGACCTCATTCCTTCCCACCACTCTAATCATGCCTCCTACTAGTTTTCCCTTCTTTTTTTTTCTTTTTTTGGTACTGAGGATTGAACTCAGGGGTGCTTAACCACTGAGCCACATCCTCGGCCCTTTTTATATTTTATTTAGAGACAGGGTCTCACTGAGTTGCTAAATGCCTTGCTAAGTTGCTGAGGCTGGCTTTGAACCTACAATCCTCCTGCCTTAGCTTCCTAAGCTGCTGGGATTACAGATGTGTACCACCAAGCCTGGCTCCATATGGCTGTTGCCATATGGAGAACAGGCTTTGCCCATGTTCTTGTACAGCTAGCTCCTCATCATTTAGGTCTCAGCTCAAATAGCCCCTTCTCCCTGAAAGTGCTCCTTACACTTTGAACACCACCCAGCTGTATTTTCTCCAGTGCACACACTATTCTCTGAGAGGATGCCATTCATTTGTCTGTTCACTTGTCTGCTTACTGTTATCAGAAAGCATCACAACAGCAGGGGCTTCATTCTTGCTCAGCTTTCTTTGCCTTGACCTAGGAACAATGCTGGAACACAGTAGATGCTTAATGAAAATGAATGAATAAACAACTGAGTTGCTAGCGGCCCTGGCCAGAAATGATCTTATAGTATTACTTAGATGAATTAAATTGATCGGAAAGGAGAGATTGCTGGTGTGTAAACACCAAGTTATCAAGTTCATTGCTTTTAGCTTTCTAGACTAGAGAAAGCATTCCACATATATATTTGTTTTCCAAGAGAAGAATCTATACATTGTTTTGTTGCTACTAGGTGAAAAGCCTTTAATTTCTATTTTTTTTCTTGAATAAAAAGGACTGTGGCATACTATCTTTCCTTCCATAGGTCATGAAATTGCCTGAGAAATCTAGTAAATTTCTAAGAACCTTTGACTGTTTCAGTTACTATTTTTTTTCCCCTAGAAGAAAATTACCCTGAAATATTTGAGGAAAATACCAAATGTCCTTTTTAAAAATTATGCAACTCTGGTTTCACCAAAAATCATGTGTTCAGGGCTTATCATATGCTAGTTTTACTGAATTTAAAAACCTCAGATAGTGTTATTATTCCCATTGGATCAGGATATTAAGGCCCAGGGAGGTTAACAATACTTTGTTCAAGGTTCCATGGTGGAAGAACCAGTATTTGAAACCCTAATCTCTTTCAGGGTTTCCTTCAGTTTCTTTTGTACTACCTAAAATCTTTTTTTTTTTTTAAAGAGAGAATGAGAGAGAGAGAGAGAGGGAGACAATTTTTTTAATATTTATTTTTTAGTTTTTCGGCGGACACAACATCTTTGTTTGTATGTGGTGCTGAGGATTGAACCCGGGCCGCACGCATGCCAGGCGAGCGAGCTACCGCTTGAGCCACATCCCCAGCCCCTAAAATCTTAGTCTTAGATAAATTTGGTTAAGTTGCTTTGTGCAGGGAATAAACATGGGTTTGGAAGCAGGAGATGGGACACAGTTTCCAATTGCTGGTTCTCCCAAATGCTATGTGGCCTTTATCAAGTTCTTTCATCTCTGTAGGGGAGTTAAAAAAAAAAAAAGAGATAGTTTCCTTGAAGTGAGGAAGGTACAGCTTTGAGGGAAGTGTGAAGGACCCTCTCTAATTGTCAGAGTGATGCCACAGAGCTCTTGAGTTTCCCTTTCAGCTCAAAACATCAGTTCAAATACAGAGTACATGTATCATCCTTCAGACCAACCCTCTTCAAGCCCGAGGCTTGTGGACCTACTTGCTTACTTGACATCTCTCCATGTGCACAATACACAGCTCAGACTTTACAAGGTCCACGATGGAACACTGGATCCACCATCCACCAAACCTATTCCTCTCCTGGGTGGGGCCATACCTGCATGTGGCTATAGGAACACCTTGTGGCTCTTATAAACAAACTTAGTACTATCCTTACTTCTCCCTTTCCACATCCCTCTGCCCCCAATATTCAAGCAATCAGCAATTCCTATCATTCTTCCAGCATATCTTGAATATGTTCACATCTCTCCAATCCCATCACTCTTTTCCAAGAACCCCTCATCTTTCATCTGAACCACCTAATATTCTCCTTACTTTCTCACTCTTCCATTCCTGTTACCCTAAGGCCAGTTTCAATAAAGCAGCAAGATACACCATTTCTCTTGCTTATAGTTCCACATTTTCTACAAAGCCCTGGATGATTCAGTCTTAGGTATTTATTTGTACCCTGTAGTCCACAGAGCTCTAAGGGATCCATGGTAGGAGACATAGAATTTGTAATTTTGGATGAGATAAGAAAAAAAAAATCTCATTCTTATTATCCCCACTTCGAACTGAAATTTAGCATTCATGGGAGTTGGGGAAGGGAAGAATAAAGGTTCACTGTATGTATTAGCCTGGTGAGGTGGTGCACACCTGTAATCCCAGTGGCTTGGGAGGCTGAAGCAGGAAGATTGCGAGTTCAAAGCCATCCTCAGCAACTCAGCAAGGCATTAAGCAACTTAGTGAGACCCTGTCTCTAAATAAAATACAAAATAGGGCTGGGGATGTGGCTCAGTGTTTGAGTGCCCCTGAGTTCAATTCCTGGTGCCCCCCCACCCAAAAATAGTTCATTGGATTAGACAAAAGGTAAATGAAGGGAAAGGAGAGGGGGATAGAAATAGGAAAGACAGTGAAATGAATCAGACATAACTTTCCTATGTTCATATATGAATACATGACCAATATAACTCTACATCATGTTCAACCAGAGGAATGGGATCCTAATTACAATAAGTTATATTCCATGTATGTATAATATGTCAAAATATATCTACTATCATATATATTTAAAAGAACAAATTAAAAAATGATCTAAGAAAAAAAAGAAAGAAATTTAGCATTCCATTGAGTTATGCAGAAAATCTCAGTGAAGTTAGCAGTTCCTGTGACTGTCACTAATAATCACATATATTCTATATCACATTATTACTGTTACGGATATTTTGAAATCTTGCTACTTCAAAGTTGGGTATTATATTGGCCACAAAATATGTTAATAATGAAGCACTTATATTTTATACTGAAACTTTGTCTTTTAAATATTTTGATATCTATTTTAATGTAATTGATTTCCTTTTGTGTTCCTATGCATTTTATTTTATGCAATTAAAAATATGATTCTGAGAAGGGCTCCAGAGGCTTCGATAGACTGCCAAAGGGTCCATGACAGAAAAGTTTTAAGCACCTCAAATCCTGCTCCTTTGATCTCTCACACTCATCTGCAGTGTTTCTTCCTGTTTCAGAATACCAAAGTAGTTCCTGCCTCAGAGCCTTTGTAGAGGCTGCTCCCTCTGCTTGGAACTCTCACCATGACTGGTTCCTCCTCCTGGGTCATATTTCCACTTTCTATCACTTCTTCACAGGGGCCTTCACAAATCACCAGACATATAACCTTGCCCCAGTCATTCTTTACCACAACAACTTGCTTTAGTTCCTTTATAATTTTAACTACTGTCAGACATGATCTTGCTTGTTTATTTACTTATTCCTTTTTTGCCTTCCTCCTTAGCAGATAAACTCTATTAGAACATGACATTCATCTGGCCTGTCTATAGCTACATTCCCATTTCTAAAAATATTGAATTTATGCTTGATAAAAATTAGCTGAAGAAACA
Source organism: Marmota flaviventris (assembly GCF_047511675.1). Lineage (NCBI taxonomy): Eukaryota > Metazoa > Chordata > Mammalia > Rodentia > Sciuridae > Marmota > Marmota flaviventris. Next base: position 56,697,565 of record NC_092502.1, read on the forward strand.
AATCCTTTCAAACCAGAGAATCACTTTGGGCAGAACTCAGATGAGTATAACTGAAAAACATACATATGTATGTAAGATCATGCACCCATACTCTTCCCAGAAAATATACTAAAGTACTTTTTGCTACCTGCGCATACATTGCAGTTGCTCTGGCATTCACAGTTGTGATTTGGCTGAAGCATAAGTCATATTCAAGAGCACCCTGGAGACTTGTGACACTCCCTGGAGAACTCAGGCCAATAAGCCAATTAATGGTCTATAATGTGTCAGATATACTGTATTTGTGACTGGAAACATTATAATATGGCTCTAGCATTATTTAAACAAGCACTACACACATCTACACCAATGGTTTGAAATTTTTCAAAGATTAGATTAGCGGCACAGCAGGATTAGATGGTAAAATAATTTCACATATTCACTTGCAGTTTCAGATATAAGCAAAATGGGAATCATCTCTATTTTAGATCATCACTGTGTAGAAGTGATCACAGCCAAATGGAGGTTGCTTATCTGAAATATGAGAATATAGTGCAGAATTATGTGGCATATGTGATCAACGTAATGCCGGAAATATAAGAGGAGATAAACAGCCAAGAGAGGATGAACAAGAAAATACAAATTTCCATGAGAAAATTGATAAGAAAATGTACAGTGCCAAAGTAGAAATTACTATTTACTTTAGGAACAGTGGATTCATACTGTGTAGTCTTTTATAATCACAAGTAAAAGCTCCCACTCCCCAATCCTGCTTCACCTTTACCCTTATTAGCCCCCTGACCATCCAGACCACACAATTACTGGTGTTCATTGTCCACTCTGCTGGCCTGTTGTTGGAGCTCAGGCTTCTGAAAATCTAATTACCTCCAGCAGAAGCATGGATTGTGGGGTTAAGGTACCAGGGCAGTGTACCAAGTGATAGCCCTATATGGAACACTGCACAAAAGATAAGAGATAAGAAATGACACAAAAAGGATAACAAATTCTTATTTTGATAATTGAGGATGAATACAGGAATGGAGAAGCAGAAATAAAATTCAAAGCCAGGTCCTCAAAATGCAGGACCTGCATTAAAAATCTGTGTCCCTCAGGAATAGTGAGAATGTAATAAAACTATCCAAGTAGAATGTGGTAGAAAGATTCAATGAAATACAATACATGTGTAAGCTAGAGGACAGATGAGGCTTTCCCTCCACAAACTCCCAAAGTAAGCAAGAATGAGAGGATGGGCTATAATTTCTGCTAGATGGAAAGGACCAAAAGAACAGGGAACTTTGAGTTTCATGACTTCTCTGGTTCATTTTTCTGCCAAAAAGATACACAAATATATAAGAGGGTCTTGTGGACACTGGACACATCCTAGCAATGAGTAGATTTGCACTCTCTCAAGGCTCCACTTAAGGCCATGACTTTAGTTCATGAGCTATGGCAGTGGTGGCACCTCTTTATTTTTGTTTGAAACTCTGTCCTCAAATTCAAAGGGAGCTTTTCCATCACACAAACAATTTGGAACATGCTATGTATTCTATACTCACATTGTCTAAGCTGCTCATGATTTTCAAGATTTCAGACACACCTATCATTAGCTTCCTCAGATCTAGGTTAAAGAATCTCTTAGGGCTGGGGCTGGGGCTCAGTGGTAGCCACCTGCCTGGTATGTGTGAGGCACTGGGTTCGATTCTCAGTACCACATATAAATAAATAAAAGTAAAAATCTATCATCAACTAAATATATATATATATATATATATATATATATATATATATATATATATATATATTTTTTTTTTTTTTTAAAGAAGAATCTCTTTCTTCCTGTCTAGCCATCCACTTTCACTGCTTCTCTGGAGTTCCTGGATATCTTTATTGGGTATGGTACCCAGAACAGCAGACGACTAGGGGAAGATAAATCCTTCTATTACAGGACAGGATAACACTATTTCCATCATATTTCTTATCTTGATTATGTTCTATGTGGCTCAGTGGTTGAGTGCCCCTGAGTTTAATCCCCGGTACCAAAAAAAAAAAAAAAAAAAAAAGTTCATTGGATTAGACAAAGGGGAATGAAGGGAAGGGAGGGTGGGGGTTAGAAATAAGAAAGACAGTAAAATGAATCAGACATAAGTTTCCTATGTTCATCTATTCCTGAGGTCACAGCCCTCATGATACAGTCACTTCTCAAAGCCCCTACCTCTGAACACTGCTGCACTGGGGACCTAGCGTTTAATATATGAGCTTTTGGGAGACACCTAAGATCCAAAGCCTAACAACATTCTTAAGAGGTAAGCGGTAACAGCTCAAATGACATTAGTCATGACATGGGGAACTGGTACTTTCAGAGGGACATGCAGGAGACTGGCTGGATGAACAGTTGCTGTCTGTGGGAAAGTTCTACTCCAGCTGGGAGACACAGAGATATTTTGAGCTTGAGTGATTCTGAAACATACACCCTCCAGGTGTCTCCATGACAAAACCAAGCCAACCATGAAAGAACTCAAGTTAATAACTAGCCCAGTCTCTGTATATGTGCATAACTGAATCACCGAATCTTCCTTTAAGACTAGCAAATCACACTCTTTGTCATGGTGCACATAGAAGTATAATGTAGTCTTCTCATGGAAGAGGGAATTGGCAATGAAGTGATGATAGCTTCTCTTACTTTTCAAGCTTAAGATATATTAGAGCATAGAAAACACTTTTTAAAAAAGTCTCATGTCCCTTTATAGTTATGTAACTATTTTTCTAGATCAGGGGTCCTTGATGTAGGGTGTAGGGCTTCAGAAGACCTGACACCCCTCTACCCCTCTGAACCTGTATTTGACCACTGTTATGTCTGCATTTCAAGGGGAGGGAGTTCAAACTTTTATCAGATTCTCAAGCATATCTGAGACCCCGGAAAGGGTAACAGTCACTGTTTCAGAGCATTTCTGAAATAGCTGAGGATATTCCTTGGTCCATCACAACTCTGAGGTTTGATGAATTTGAGAATATGGGCAATAGGACTTGATTGCCTTCTGTGAATCATTATTTTTCCTTAGACCCTGTTCACCACCCCACCTGAAGTAGAAAATCAGTCAGGAATAAAATGTAAGATTAAAAAAAAATAACTGTATAGTTTAGATGGTATAGGACAGTAGAATCAAATTAAAGTAATGGGCCTAAAGGAAGAAAAGGGTCCTTGTTGAATAAGAAGGGCAAAAATTCAGATAATATTAAAAAAATCAATGTACAAATGGTTTTACATAAAGAGTAAAAAATGAACATGGTTTCATTACATAAACTGTGATAGGGAGAAAGCCAAACCTCAAGAGGGGCAGAAACCATAGACATCCCTGTGCTAGTTTCCTCATTTCTAAAATGGAGATGTTTGTACCTATGAAAAGGAGAGCATTACTGAGCAAAGAACAGCAGCACAGGTGAAGGCCTCAGGAGGTAATAAATGGTAGTTGTAGGAGGTGTATGTTAAAGTAAATAGAAGGTATCATTATAAAAAGTATAATTGTATTAATGAAGGTTAGGATACATTTTCTATAAAACCTGAGACTGGAGCTTGCAAACTCTATGTTAAATGAAAGAGGCAAACTGCAAAGAACCACATACTTTGGTTCTTCTTTACGGGAAGTGTCATGAACAGGTAAATCCACAGAGATTGAAAGTAGATTAATGGTTGCCCAGGGATGGGGGTAGGAAAATGGAGAATAAAAGCTGAGGTGTGTGAGGTTTCTTTTCAGGCTGATGAAAATGTTCTAAAATTGATTCTGATATGATTGTACAGCTCTGAATACACCAAATGCCACTGAGTTGTACACTTAAAATGGGGAGTTGTGTGATATGGTAATTATTATATCTTAATAAAGCTGTTAAAAAAAAACCTGACCCTGGAAAAGCCTTTGGTTAAAAAAACATATGAAGCATCCTGTCAATTTTCCTAGGGACCACCCCGCCCTTTCATCTTGCACAAATTCCCTTATACAGGTATTTCCTTTTGCTTTGCCACATCTTCATCTAACAGGGTGATTTTTCAGATATGTACCAGGTGTGTCTTACAAGCAGCTGACAATGCGTATATCCTGATAAATGAATGACTTCTGGGGTTCAACATTAAAGTCATAGATTTTAAGGAGATGAGTCAGTGTTCAGAAAAATATTGGAGCCATTTATTACTTCCATCTCTTATGACTTTACTCCCATCACTGCTGGCTGTGTAAAGTAAACAGCAAGCCTTTGCAACTAGGCGGATTGTGAGGAAGAGCTGCATTATTTTCTAAGATGGTGGCTATTTTCCCTTCATCTCCCAATTTCTGCTTTTACTGATTCTTCTAAGATTGAAGTCCTTAAATGTCTATAAATTCTATTTTACAACTTTCCTGCTGCTCCTACTTGCCCAGATTTCATATTAACTATATTAGCCATTTTTCCTCAAAGCCCTAAAAGATTTTGAACCTCACTACTTGTTCCAACTTTCTATTTCTAACAGCATTGCTGGAGGTGAAGCAATGACAAAATAACAAGTATAAAATATTTGTTTTCTTCTCCTAATCTGACCTCAATTGTCACAAACAGATCCTTATACATTTTCATAAGCAGCACATCTAAGGATTAAATTTATTTTTCAGAATCCCAAACTAAACCCTTAAGAAGTACTCCCCTTTTCGCATTATAAAAGCACAACATAACTTTCTTCTCACATATCCTTCACAGTGTAAATCTATCTCCCTAACTTGTTAGAGTCTGTAAACAAGTCAAAATAACACCTGGCATTTTGCCAGGGGAATGTTAGAGTTCGTAAACAAGTCTGGATGGTGCCTGGCAAAATGCCAGAGGGAGTGGTTTGAGAAGTAACAAAAACAAGCCATTAAGTGTGGAGATTCCTTATTGGTTGACTGATGTATCTAGTTTATGCTAATTAGATAAGCTGTGTGGAATGTATAAATACTGCTCCTGTCCTGCAATAAACGGCTTCCACTCCTGCTGTATCAACGTACACAAGTTATTCGTCACCCCCCCCCCCCCACCCCCGGTTATTTTGCTGCAGCTGGACTGCGGCACTAACTCAGTAATAATGGATTGCAAAGAAACAGTTTTATCCGAGACAATCTCACAGGGCCCCTATCTCTTCAACAGTGGAGGGAGGCAGTGACCAAGCATGGCACCCAAATATATGATGGGGGGGTGGGGGAATGAAAAGGAAGACAAAGCTGGAGGACTCAGAGATCTGATGGAGTCTCTTCTTATTTTTCCCCAAATCTGCTGCATCTGTCAAAGACAGCAAAGCAAAGAATGGAGACAGTTATACAAATAATTCAAAGGAAAAATCAGTGTTGTCCTTCATGGGTTACAAAACAAGGATTACCAATCTGAATGACTTCAATGACAGTCTTTAAAGAAATGTACCTCACAAGTGTGTTCAGCCACATTATGAGTGATTAACCTTTCCAACCGTTCATGAAGGAGTGACAAGGCTCTTAACAACTTTTGAGTTCACCAGGCTTCCTAATAACATCTCCTTTGGGAGAATCTCAGAAGATATTGGTGACATAATGACCCAGTAAAATAAAAACTCAAATGCAGAGAAAGAGTAACTGACAAGAAGACAAAAAGAAAGGATGGGTAAAGTCTCTTGGAAACTAAGAAAGATTTTTGGTTTATCATAGGCTGTTGTAGCCCAAAGTTTTTTTTCCAGTTATACTACAGTATAAAGAGAATCATATCTTTTTAGAGCACTTTTTATTTGCAGCAAAACTGAATGGAAAGTACAGTTTCCATAGGCTCCTTGCCCCTATCTTGAGTATCTTCCATTCAAATATCACCCCACCAGAGTGGTACACATGATACAACTGATGAACTTATGTTGATATCATACTGAATAGTGTCAACTGCCCTAAAAACCCTCTGTGTTCCACCTATCTATCCTTTCCTCCTCCCTAACAGCTCTGGAGTTAGTAGACAAAATCAATGCCAAGAGGAAACCTGGGCTTTCATCTTAACTTTTTTCACTCTCCTCTTCCTGACATACATCTTGTCCTGTGGAAAGGCTGGTAATTGGTAAAGAAGTCCTTGGCTCTGTGTGTGCACACATGTGTCAATAAGCAAAGGAAGGAAGAAAAACCAAGAGGCAGAAAGGATGAAGCTAAGTTCTGTATTCTGAATGTTTGTGTCCCCCAAACTCACATGTTAAAGTCCTGTCAGCTGATAATATCAGGAGTTAGGGTCTTGGAGAAGTGATTAGGTCATGGGGTGGAGCCCTTATGATTGGGATAAGTGCCCTTATAAAGGAGACCCTAGAAAGCTAGCCTTTCATTCCAACACACGAGGACATACCCAGATGTCAGCAGCCTGCAGCACTGAAGAGACCTCACCAGAACTGGACTGTTCTCACACCCTGATCTTGGACTTTCCAGCTTCCAGAACTGTGAGAAGTAAGTTTCTACTGCTTGTAGCTGCACAGTTTATAGTATTTTGTCATAGCAGCCCAACTGGACTAAGATGCCAGGGAGAGTAGGAAGAATGTGGACCCTGGAGCCACACAGATCTGGATTCTTTTTCTGCCTGTCCTTTACTAGTTTTAAGGCCAAAAGCATTTAAGATTTCTAAAGTGTGACTTTAATATGTCAAAATCATAGTTTTCTTATCTACAAAATGGGACTTCTTTGTCCTTATAGGGATACTTGAGACAGTGAAGTAAGGTGATTACATGAAGTGTACAGCATGTAATATTTCCCCTTTGCCTACGAAATGGGTAAACATAAAATTCAAGAAAAAAATAGGGTATGAACATCTTAAAGCTAAAAATAGATGGATTCAAAGTAAATTAATGCCACAGGATTAGAGTCAAGATCCATGACTATTGTGGAAAATGAAATTCTTAGCACAAAAGGTGATAGCAGGGTGCCATTCATAAAGGACCACTGACCTCCCACTGAAAATACTTCTCCATGTCACTAATTTATACAGCAATACAAATGACCACATTCATATTGGCGATATCTATTGCATAATAATAACTATTAGGCAGAATTGAACTACAATGATGTACTGTTCACAGTAACTCACAGTATTATTTTTTTAAGACTGTATGTTCTTTCTTCAGAGTTAAAAGTTACTCGTTGACAAAACTGAAACAGGTAACTTTTAAAGAAAAGAAACTCTTAACATGGAGTGCTATGCATATTCTATAACTTTGCTTCAGAAATGTGTACAGGGCTCCTGCAATTTATGTCTCCCTTTGGTTCCATGAGGTGCCTGCACCTTGCACAGGGCAATTTCTGAGGGTTAATTGTGCCTTGCTATTTTAGCGGGATTCAGGAAAAAGATGATTACCAGTGGTAGTCAGTCAGTGACATTTCACTGCTTTTTCCGACTGCCCTTTACAAAGCTCTTCTGCCATCAGCCCAGGGACACCATCACCTCCTCCACCCAACTCCCAAGTAATATCTTTTAATTGCCTTTCAAAGACATGAACCCCTTGACAGTCAACATTTGCTGCACTATTTATTCTTACACTTGGCATTAACTAAAAGGGTCCAGAATCTTTCAAGATTGCCTGTCTTATTTTATTGACTTCCTCTTATTCTTGGCCAAGAAGATATGCTTAAAGAAAACCTGGGTAAATTTTATCTCATATTTGAGAATGTGTAAGGAATTACTGAGTTCCAGAGACATGTTTTCTCTGCCCACCAAGAAGCTGTCCTATGAAAGGTCTGAGGCTCACAAAATGCTAACATTTGCTAGTTCTCAGTATGAGGAAACACACCTATTTGTCCTCTATTTTTTGAAACATAGAATAATTAAAATAAAGTCATGTGTAACAACTCTCAGTGTTTGGTGTCTTTGTAATTGTGTGTGATTTTATGTGTGTGTGTGTGTGTTTTGTCTTTGCAGGAGTTCTCAGCTGGGGCAACAAAGAGAGCAGCTACTGACTGAATCACATCCTCTTGAGAATGTGGATTCTAATGCATGTTTCAACCCAAGTTAACTGCAAGGATCAGTACAATTGAAAATAAAAGAACCTGCTCATGTAATTCTTTTTATGCAGGGAACTGAATTTTTCCCTCCAAATTAATCCTTTACCAGCAATGGATAGGCTGCAAACACAGGCTCCGAGCAGACAGCTCACTTCCATCTGGCACGGCCATGTGAACACTTCGGTTGGCTTGCTTTTTTAATGAAGTGATTTTTAATGAAGCAAGCTGTGAATTTAATAGATACCTTAAAACTGCTTCTTTGTAGCTAAGCTTTAAGTAACGAAGCAACTGCCAAATTAGACACCAAAACCAAGAGAAAAATTCAAGGCTGAACAACTGCAGGATCAAGGATTGCTGGGGTTCGGTCATCACTTGTGTCACCTCAACTGCTGACACAAAGGCTGGTGCCACAAGTCCATATGGAGGCAGTGTGCTCTGATGGAAACCCACTCAGTGACCTTGTCAGAGGTCAAGGAAACACTTGGCTAGCACCAGAGCACACTCAAGTGCAAGGTAGAGTAATCATAGTTATTCCTACCACTGTCCATGTGAGTACACTGTCTCTTACATTTACCTTGATTTTAAATCAACCCTTTCAGCTTCTTGTAATGTGGGGGATAACAAGAAGGAGATCATTAGGTTCCGTCTATAATTCTCTAAAAGAAAAATTTTTTAGAAAGAAATGCACAGAGAACTCCTTTAAAGGTGGGAGAAATTATCCAATTCAGGAGTCTCACAGGTCAATAGTAGGCAGTGGGAGCCAGGGAAGAGGGCTGAGGGTGGGGTGAGCAGCAGGCAAGGCCTGGCAGGATGGAGGAGTGCACGAACCACCTAATGGTCTTCTCATTCTTTAGTTAAAAGAAGTATCCACCCAATAAAACACATCTATCACATGCTACGATCATGGTCTAGCCACCTTATTTGCTAGGCTGCACTCACAGGTTGGAGTGAAAAAAGAAGCTTATTTGCCTTCCTATGAGGAATGCAATAGTGGGCCTCACGCCTGTGCATCTCCTTGAATCAGTTGATATCCTTTATGGTATAATTCCCTAATCACCCCAGTGCTGTGAGAGTTTGTTGATGAAAGTGAATACTCTAAAACAAAAAGTTCACGTTTTTACTTGGATGAATATTAAAAATCAAAACCAAACACACTATAATAAGAATTCCTGACCTACATCCAATACCTATCTATATATCTCTATCTCTACATCTTTATCTATATAGCTATATTAGGAGTTAAGTGAAGTCTTGAATCTATTAAATAGCAAGTGTCAAGTGGTTTCTTTGTGTGCAGTTCTCTCTGCTTCATGGGCACTTTCTCTCTGTTGTGTAGCTGGAGATTATACTGAATCCAGGGCACACTTCACAACTATTTTCTTCTAGTGACTTCAAAAAATTCATAAATAAAAAAAGTTAGGGAAAATCCTTAATCCTCATCTCCCTGGCTTTACATCCTATTATTCTGGGTAACTGATACGTGTGAAAACACTCGGTTTCAATTTAGCTAAACCTCTGACTCACAGAGAACAGCTTTTAAATTGTTCATATAATTCTTATCAATCAGCTGGTTCTGTGTAAAGGAAATAGGAATACGGAAATCTAATCACCCCCTCTGTGAAAAATCACCATGTCTCCCTCATCAGAGGAAGATCAGAGCCTAGAAAGCCTGCTTTCCAGATTTTCACTGTTTCCTGGTTGTTTCATTTTAATCACAACATTGTTGAGCTGATCTATAACTTCATGGGTTTTCTGGGCCAGGCTAGTAAGCTACCGACTCATGTCTCAAGGAAGCCTAGTGGCACTATCCCATCACTAGAAAGAAATGTTACCAGCATGCTATTTGCACATAGCAAGATGGGGTTCTTTGCAAACTGGTCAATCAGAAATGCAATCATGGCAATAGGCTGTAGTTGGGACACACATTTTGGGGGATGAATCTTGGTATTTTTATTGGTTTGCCATATTTTACCATTTGTTATAAAAGAATGGTATCAGAGTTCACCTTACAGAGAGAAATGAGAAAACTAAAAATGAGCAGGAAGGAGACCATAAAACCACCCAGGCCGGTCATTCAGTGAATCCTTTTATGGTTAGTGGATATCTATTTACTATGTTCTAGTGGGTCATTATTCTTGGGGATAATTCATCTTACAAATTGCCACAGGGTGCAATTTTCCATCATCAACAAAAACCACATAGCCTTCACGAGAGAAGCTAGCTGTGGAGGTAAGAAATGCATGTCTGTTTTAACTGCTCTTCCTTTTCACTGTGTACGTTTTGAATGCTTTCAGGCTTTGCATGATTGGACACAGACCTTATGAGATTTGCATTAGTTGGACTAGGACAGAAATTCATCCACATCTGACTAAACTAGATGACTGCTGCGTAGCTCTCTTGGGTTGAAACCAGCTCTTGTTTTACCGGCTTATGTTGCAGCAAGAAACTATTTAGGGTATAAAATTTGTATGCAACCACCAAAAGAGACTAAAAACATCCTGGCCATATGCGTTAGTAGGCAAGGTAGGTAAGTAGGTAGAGAGGTAAGCAGACAGACATAAAATCAACTTATTGAGATATAAATTACATACCATACAAGGTACCTATTTAAAGTGTAGATTTCTTTTTGAGGGGCATACTTGGGATTGAACCCAGGGGTGCTTTACCACTGAGCTACATCCCCAACCCTATTCATGTTTTTATTTTGAGACAGGTCTCAAAAAGTTGCTGAAACTGGCCTCAAACTTACCATCCTCCTGCCTCAGCCTCTGAAATCACTGGGATTATAGGCATATGCCACTGTGCTGGCTAAATGTAGTTTTTTTTTTTTTTTAAACAAGAACTTCTAGCCTTATAGGACCCAGAAGAAGTCATGGAGAGCTTCTTGCTTGCCCTCTTCCAAAGTGAAGCTCAGAGAAACTAACTGAGACACACAGATGGTCACACAGATGGTCAGTGGCAAAGTGGGGAGGGGATATCCAGTATGGAGATTCTTATAAAACCAGCCCATTGATTTGGCCATATGAATAGAAACTCAACCGTGTTGGGGGGAAAAGACTAACCTTGGCAGCTTGTGTATATGCAACAGCCCCGTGTTCCTCATCAGTTAAAATCCAACAACTGGCTGCAGAGTACAGACAAGGAGTGCCTTAGGAAAGTAAGTAAAGGGGATCCAAGGGCTGTGTGAACAGAGGGCTGAAAGGGTTTGCTGAAAAGTGCGAGTTGGAGGTGTTAAAGTAATTCCAACCAATGTTAGCATCTAGATGCTGACAAATAAAATTTATAAATGACTTTTAAAACTGCTTCCTCTAGCAACAAGAGCTGTTATTGTCACATCGATTTTGAAATTAAATGTTATGGAATTTTCTTGCTTTAATGAGAAGGCAGATACAGCTGGTAAACAAAGTAATGATTAAAGCAATTAAAAGAGTAAAAATGAGAAATAAAGTAGCGATACTCCTAATCCTTAACCCAAATAGGCAGGTTTGACTGATATACTTTTAAAAAAAAGATGCATGTTTATCTCAGGGTAAAAATATTGAGAAGCAATGCTCACTACAAATAAGCCTGCCCTTTGGTAAGAAGGGAAAAGTCAATTAGTCATGTCAGTCGTTTAAAAATCTGCCCACACCTGGTTCTCATTTGTCCTACAGCCCAGAAACCAAAGACAACTTTTTATTGCTTGTGGTCAAACAGCAAGTTCATTTCACCATGGGATGATCAAACAGCCAGCCTCCCCCAGCCTGAGAAGTTTGCCTTTCACTTTCAACTTGTTCAATCATCATTAACTCTGAAAATTGTCACATTCCATTTGTGCAATGAAAATTTCACCACAGTGACCGTTTGGGTGAAGTTTTTGTAGGCGAGGCCCTAAATCTTATAGAGCACCTCACACCTTCTCAAGGTCATTTGACTCATTTCCTTGTTTGATGACAGTTGCCTGCCATTCTGGAGTCAGTCTGGGACCAGAAATTGGTAACTTTGAAGAAACCTTTCTGTGTGGGTGTTATCCTCTCTGAGACTGGGTGATTTGACACCAAGTTATTAGAAAGACTGAGGCATATGCATACATGCATACCCGACACATTTGTTACATATTTATGGGTACATACACTGGAATTTTTTTTTTTTTTTTGTATCGGGGATTGAACACAGGGGCATTTAACCTCTGAACCACATCCCACCTTTTTTTGTTTTTTATTTAGAGACAGGGTCTCGCTGAGTTGTTTAGGGCCTCGCTAAGTTGCTGAGGCTGGTTTTGAATTCGTGATCCTCCTGCCTCAGCCTCTCGAGCTGCTGGGATTACAGGCATACACTGGAATTTTTATCGAGTGAAAATAAAAGTCTTCACTGGAGAGGGACCAGTAAAGAAGACCTCTGGATGCAATCCATTTAAAAGGATTTCCTCACTCTGGGAAGCCAGCTGCCCTAGAGAGGCTGCAATATCGAATTCCAAGAAGCTTCTGGAAAGGAGAAATAGACTTCTTTTTACTTTTGCCATTGGGCTTAAGAAATTATCACCCTATTTGTTTATTTTTATTCAATTACATTTCCCCTCTGCAGAAGGGGTTCTGAAATGTTAACTCCCAGTGAATCTGGCATGGGGTCAAACTCCTAATGGAAAATTTACAAATATGAATTTCTGAAAGTGGATGTCAAGTGGCAAAATGGCTAAATTTAGAGGTCATTTGATCCAGCATTTGCTGGGGCAAGTCAAATAAATTTTGTGCTGTTTGGCAAGTAACTCATAGCTAAAACAAGCCCCAGTTGCAAATCCTGATTAAAATTTCAAGGTCAAAACCAAGAGATGTATACACAGAGCTCTCTAGAGCTTTTCAGGTGCCTTGGTGCCAATACACTTATTTAGCAGTCTCTAAGAATGGCTTCTTGATCTCTAGTTCTAGTTCTAATTTCAGGGGTCCACTGGGTTAGCTGCTGAAATAATATTATGAGCTCGTCTGGATCACAGACACAATGTCTTAACCCCTTTCAGCTAGCTCTGCCTCACAATGCACTAAAATATTTAATATTGCTAATATCCAGCCTTTAATTTAGTACCTGAATTTGGGGGTAGGAGGGAGGGCAGAAATAGTATATATTTTTTTCTACTTCTCTGATTAAATTCAGATCAGACCTTCAAGAATAGTCCTGTGCCTCCAAAAACACAGAAAAGAATGTCTTGTCATTTTAATGGCTGCTGGGTTGATAGCATCACTTTTAAGAAAAGCAATTCCAATACTAGGTTATTAGCTGAAAAAAGCTTATGCATGATATCCCAGGAAGGATATTTTTATTCAAACACTTGAATATGTGCCCTGAGTTATTAAGTGTTTTATACATATTAGCTCCTTTCATTCTTATGGCAAATACAAGGGATATGGTAACTTACCCAAGGCCAAAGAACCCAGGATGTGTGGGTCTAACTCCATTGTAAATGCAGCTATATTTTCTCCTGAAGACCTGTTGGGATATGCAACCTGAATGCCCATTTATCTATTGCTCCACATTGGTCAGAGGGTGTGCAGAGAGGTGTTCAATTTGTTTGTTCCACTTCATAGGTATTGAAAAACGGAGACCATGTCACTGAACGTTCCCTTTCTCCTTACACTAATTTCCTCTATTTTGGGGTCCACTTTTGTGGAGGTCACCCTTCTACTGCTGGCTCCCAGTAGAATGAGCTGACAAGTTGTCCCTCCCTGTCTGCTTCTCTTTCTCTCTCTCTCTCTCTCTCTCTCACACACACACACACACACACACACACACACACTCTCTCTCTCTCTCTCTCTCTCTCACACACACACACACACACATACACTCACACAAGAGCTATTACTGTGCTTCAGTGAAGCTGTACAGGGTTTGTGATCCAGGCATAAAAGCAGACATCATTTGCTCATTAGAGCTAAGTTTTCAGGACGTGCCCCACTTACTGACCTCCACTAACGGCCTGGGTTTGCGCTCGACTGCAAACCTGAAGTGGCAGAGTTCACAGTAGCTGGTGTTTGAGGACGACAGCCAGTGCTCCAGGCAGCTCCGATGAATTGTCCCCAAGGTCCCCGTACATTCACATGGAGAGAGCAAGTCTTCTTGGCTGCTGCCCTCATGGCAGATCCTGCACATTGGCCGGTCATTGAAGGGGCTGCAAGAGAAGGAGGGGCACCTGCTGGTCACTGGGCTGTGACCCACTGCCATGTGGATGGCCTCTAGCTCTGTGTTGTTCGGGCCCTTCCCAGTGGCAACTGCTCAAAACAGATACTTGCTTTAAGACCCTTTAGATTTTTACACTTGACCTTGGCAATGGGGCCAGTGGTCTTAGGTACTCCAGAGTACTCAGGCCATCTACTTTTACCAATATAAAATTAGCCAGTATATAAATATAAAAATATATAAATATAAAGGCCAATATCAAAGAAGCCAGGTGTGGCCTAGGGCCAAAAATGAGTGAAAATGAACAACATGTTATTTTTGTCTTGAACATAGATGAAGTTCAGGCAAACTACCAATCAAAAAATAAAAATCATTCCTCACCATAAAGAACAGAAATGGTTTTGAAATGATATCAATTGTAGTTTCTAGACAAATTACATCTTTTGAACCGGCCAGGACACTTTTATATACCCAGAGGTTCCTTTTGTTTCTCTTTTTAATGATGTGGGAGAATGAGAGGAGGAAAGTGAGCTGGCAACAAACCCTGAAGCCGCCACAGAGAAACGTGGACAAAGTAGAGTGGTGGGTGGCCCTTTGAGCTTTTGGAAAATGATCTCTGGGATGCCAAACACACTGAACTGAAATAGAGTAATGAGTATGTCCTACCAAGGAGGCCTGTGCATAGAGTGCTGCCTTTACTTTTGGAAAAACCATTCCTGCATGGTGTGTGAAGGCAGTATAGTACAGTTAGTTGTCCCCAGTGCAGGCTCTGCAACCCAACTGCCGGGGCTAAGACCCCAGTTCAGAGGCTTATGGCCAGCTCACTTTGGGCAGGAAACTTCATCTTCCTGTACTTCCGTTTCCTTATCTCTAAAATGGGCACTAAGAATGACGCCTTCCCTGTGTGGTGATTTTGAGGATAAGAAAAGATAGTGCAGATTAGAAACTTAAAATAGGGACCAGCATATAGTAAAGGCCTAGTTGATGCTAGCTAGTGTCACTCATGGAAAAACTCAGGCCCAAATGAAATAACATGGCTGCACCATGAAGTCAGCGCCAGTGAAAGGATCAAAGTCAGATAGCTTCACTTCTCAGTGGGTATTTTGTCCTCTGAGAAGTCTCTGATCCATGTTTTCTTCTCTCTCTCTCTCTCTCTGAAGTTCTGCCTCACAAATGCTAAGCAAGTGCTCTACCAGTGAGCCCACATCCATATCTTCCTATGTTGCTTGTGCAATGCTTTGTTGGGCTTTAGACTTTAAAATATTATCATATATGTGACAACCCTAGAGCCAGCCTCCTTGCTCAATTCCCTGTCTCTCCCACATACTCCAAAGATGACAGGACCAAGGCCTATGCCACATCATTCTCTTCAATATAATTTTTGATCCAATGGAAAACAGCCATGGAAACAATGCTGTTTCCCAAAGGTCTTCTGGGAATGATTCTGAGAATAAGTGAAGAAAAAGACCTCCCTCCAACTTGCATGGAAGACCCACTTGTGCTGGGGGGAGAAGAAAGGTGTCAGAGTTGACTTTTTCCTCCTGTTCTCCTTCATTCAATTTGTGCCATGTACATGCAAAGCTCTGCAGCCCTCTTGTTTGCGTTGCCATATAAAGAGAGAGCAGGGATGCCTGACAGACAGAAACACACTCATAGGCTCACAGGTCTCAGTCATTTCACCTGTAGCCTGCTCCTCCTGATCAACCAAGGTGATTGATGGCTGCCAGGGTGACTGGTGCACACCCAGTGATCCAGTCTCACTTCACTCCATCCTGTTCTGAGTCTTAATCAATTGTTGGAAATTTTCCAAGTAGTGGAAAAAATGTCTATTCAATATGTTTCTATTTCTTTGCTTTGTGACAACTGCATAGATTTTAAATAGAAGGTTTTCGGACATTTACAGCATGCATGGGTGTGATTCCATGTGTGAGGGCTGTGGTGCTACCAGTAGTCCTACTGCAGGTACATATATGGTCCTGTGGATCTGTGCCTGCACCAGAGGGGCAGTCTTATCTCTCTGTCTGAGGCAAATGGTTAAGTGTGAATAACTGGTCCTAGGTTTCAGGGTTAGAAGTGTGAGCACTGGCATTAGTGGGCAAGTCTGGTGGTGACATACACTTGACATTCATAGGTCAAAAGCCTATGAATTTAACCATTCTGAAAGAAATTTGGAGAAGTCAAGGTGCACCCATCAGCCTGGGAACCCACGGCTTCCAATCTGCCTTTGGTCAATTGCAGCACAAGAATAGCCCCCAGGGTCAAAGTGCCGGCCTGTATAAGCAGTCTCTGAGTTGTTCAGAACTTTCATTCACCCTTGCTTTGGTTCATCATAGGGAAAATAGCCGTGGAGGTTTTAACAATAGCACTCCACATCAGATTGTATGTGAAGGGTTGGGGACCACAGGGGCAAAGGAAGGGACAAAAGAAGAGGTCCCCACATCCAGAGAGTAAACCTGCATGGTGTGTCCACCCGGCAGTGCTGATCTGCATCATGCACCCTAGGAATGTCATTTCAAAAGTTGTGCCCACAAATCCGATGACTGGCTTAGTCACCTGAAATCAGATGCCTTGTTCATTCTATTCTAACAAAGGGCTTCTGAAGACAGTAAGAGCATAATTACCATAGCAATGTCAAAATAATAAATGTAAACAAGCAACCCTGCATCTTGTGGGATCCTTTCCTGCCTGGCTCTCTGCAAGTGTGACTTTAAGCAAAACACTAGACAACGTGAATCTCTGCTTTATATCTGATTGCTATAGAAACAGCGATGACAGAACTTGTGTAGTCTTTTTTTTTTTTTAACTAGTACCTCCTCTCACCTGACACAAAGACCTGAGCACTATTTACATTCCCTTTAGCATTTTCCATCTGACAAACAGTTCTCCAGATCAATTACAGATTCATTTATTTTAATTGTGGTACTACCTCTGGGTGGCAAGAGTCCGCACTACTGTTGACAGCAGCTGCCCGTCCTTGGCTGAAACTTGCATGACA
This sequence comes from Marmota flaviventris, assembly GCF_047511675.1. NCBI lineage: Eukaryota > Metazoa > Chordata > Mammalia > Rodentia > Sciuridae > Marmota > Marmota flaviventris. The sequence goes on from NC_092502.1 coordinate 56,714,671, forward strand.
TACTGTGGCTGCCCATTCACTAGGCTGCCACAATCCTCCACAGTCTTCACCACGGGTGCAGCCGAGCTGGTGCAGTCTGGCAGGACTTCAGGCAGGTGACTGCAGCGGCTGGTTGTCATGGCAACAGACAGCAATTACTCTGCTAATGGCTTCCACATTCATAGAGGATTTCCATCTAAGAGAGATCAGAAAACAGTTTACTTGGGCAGGGTGGTTAATAGAAAATGGAGAATTATGGGTCACCAACATCATCATGTCATTATTTAATATAAATAACAGGGCATCCCAGATGTGGCACTTATCTTATTACCCTTTAATACAAGTGTGCATGCATGTGCATACATGTACACACACACGGCCCACAAGTGGATATGGTTATAAACAAGACAAAAAGCAAGGTGGTGTATACAAACATTCAGCAACCCTGTTTTCCATGAAGTGACAGATGATGGCTCTGAAGCCCAGATTTGAAGAGAAGATAGCAATTCCCTCGCTCTACCAGAGAAGCAATAAAGTCTTTGTTGACACTCTCTAAAAGTTGCTAGAATCATTATTAAAACTATGTGCAACTATTTTTTCTTGTAAGCAATTTATCTCCATGCAGCTTCATTCTAAGATACTAGGGTTAAAAATAGAGAAAGAAAAAAAGGAAAAAGCAAATTTGGCTAAGTAGCACATCTAGAACACTGCTTGTCAAACATAAATCATTCAATTATTGTATCACCTTTCTGACTTTTGTCAAATCCATGTCCCATAATTCAATATCTACTTAAAAATTAAAACTTGAAAATTAACTTCATTTAAAAATTTAATCTCTTAAAGTTACTCATGATATGATTTGCTTATTTTATCTTTTTTCAAATGGATGTTAAAATAAATGCATTAGCATTGATTTTTCTGTTTGTGTACTTCCTAAAATTGAGGGGTACATGCATCATAAGAAAGTACATGGAAGAACATAAGAAGGTGATAAATGAGCTCTTATCACCAATTATAAATAATCTATTATTAATAAGGGCTTTACCTCCCCAGTAGACTCTCTCATATAAACTATAAGGAATTCTGTTCCTGAACTGTGTGGTGCAGGGCATGGGTCATGACCTCAAGTTCAAAGTGTTAAGACCCCCAGGGGTGAGGAATTCCACTGCATTCAATAATAGGTCAGCATGTGATGTATAAGAAATGGGGGCTTCCGAAGAAACTTGCTGGAGGAATTGTGTCCAAAGGTGAGATGACACAATGTCAGGGCTATGCATGCCCTTTCTGCCAGCCTGCTCACCTCATGCTCCATATGGCCTGGGCTCAGTAACAGTGGCAGGACTGGTTGATGGACTGAGTGCTTGTCAATAACTAGCCTATGTGGTCAAAGCCCTGAATCTAACTAACTAAAAATCTTGTCTTCCCCCACTCCCTAGCCCCAAGGGGATATTTGGAATTCCTCCATGGGTAGTTTCCTCCCAGATATCTGTCTCTACTTATTACATTTTATTTGATTCCTACAGGTCCAGAAAACAGGATCTCTCCAACTTCCAGAACAATGTGCATCAACTAGATGTTCTCAGGGCGATGAACTTGAGTGGACAGTTTCCCTCCCAACAAGCACATGTCAGGCAGGCTGGACTTCTGGAGATGACTGGATATGAGCATAAACCTCCTGCTGATGCTGAGGTATCTGGCCAGCATCACTCTAGCAGCTTCCTTTTCTGGTCCTCCCTGCTGCCAGAGTCCTTTCAGGGTGAGTGTTTGCCCCAGCCCAGCAGCCTTTGGAACTGGCAAAAAAGTGGGGAGAGAACTGTAGCTACTGGTCTTGGTTGAGGCCTGTTGCAGGGGCACAGGCAGGATCACCCTGCCCATGACATTTTTACAAACCCAATACTGAACACCCAGAGAAATACAATCGGTTAGCTGGGATAGAGTAGGGTTTTGCTTTTTAAATAAGACTTGCTGCTTTATATTACATTGCAAATTCAAGAAGTATGCAATATAGAAAATACAGAAAAGCACAAAGAAAACAATGAAATTCACCCATAATCCCATCATTTGGATAAACAGTACCTTTTTTGGGTGGATGTCTTTTTATATTTTTGGCAGAATCGGAAGGGTGAACTTTATTTGTAGTTGGGGTCAGAGAGTCTTTTTTTTTTTTTTAATGAACTATGGTAGCTCTCAGGCCAACAAACAAAAGGATGTTAAAAGATGGCACTCTTCTAAAACCGTGTATAATTCTCCTCCTCCGGCCTACCCTGACAAAACCCCATTGACATGATTTTAAATTCTCAAAATGCCTCACAGTCACAAAGTGTAGCTTCCTGGCACAGCTCTCTTGCTGCACAAGGCAGCCATAGATTAAGAGCCAGAGCATGTTGGCAGGAAAAGCAGACACAGTGACCTTCTTGCCGAATGGAATCACTATGTCTGGGAGCATTCTGAGAGTCTATATTCAGGTTTTGCATATCTCCGGCTCAGAGGGCCAAGTGCTCCCTCCCTATTCCCAGTGGAACTAGAAGTGGGTAGAGGGGGTGCCCAGTGTGTCAGTGGGACCCAGGGCTGTCAGCAGTCAGGCTACCCTAATCATATACATTCATTCACCTGTAACCTAGATTAAGTCCTCATCAAAGAAAGTAGTTTTAAATGTGTGGCCAAAATTCACAATAAAATGCCCTTTAAATATTCCAGAGGCAGAGTTTCTCTTAAGCTAATTTTATATCTGTAATGTCACTTATGTATGCTATATTTCATTTCACTTCTCAGAGAGGCAAAAGGGATATTATTAGCTACTGATCAGTTTATTCCATTTGTGGTGGGTACCAGGCACTGAGTTCAGCATAAAGGGACACAGGGCATAACTATCTTGCCTTCTCTTCCAAGAAAACCCCACCTCTTCTTCTGTGCTGTGTCTGCAGAATGCTGCACCCAAGATCCTCTAAGTCTTCACTCAACTTAGGGTCTAACCGAAGTGATATTCCAGTTCAGCACTCCCTGAAGAACTTGCCAGCATGTCTGCTGTATACCACACACCAGAGTAACCTTGAGATACAAAGGCTGGCGTGCCAGCAATGAGTCCCAACAGTCCTAAAAGACCATGCTTTGAATTTAAAACACATGGGAGGGATTACATAGAACATGACACTCTTGGTCACAGTGAGAATGGACGAGTTGATTCTAATCCCAGGAGAACAGATTTAGTCACCTACTCAGGTGGAGTCAGAGGGAAGGGAACACTTTGTGCTGTGATCTCAGTGAAAGGGAAGCCCAGAGACTGAGATGCAGGCAAGGGGCAGGCAGGAGTGGGCCTGCAGGCTGCATGCACCAATTGGCATGCATATGTTGCACCTGGGGCAGTGACAAATGGGCCACTGCATATTCCTGTCTCATTCAGAGCCACCTGGGAAAACAGCAGGCTGTTGCCTTGGATGCTAAAAAGAGCTGAGCTGTCAGTTTGCAGTCCAGCACTGGTCTTCATTGAGTTTTCTGCAAAATTTCAAGCACCTTTCGATTGCTTTCTTATCAATACTAGTGTATTACTGCTCTTGTGGGAAAGCAGCCTCCTAGCTCACTCAAGAATACTTCTCTCTGGGATTCCTCAGGATAAAAACACAGTGCTGGGAGAAAGTAGTATATGTATAAACTTAAAACCTCAAACCACACTGGCAGGACAGGTCCTTTGTTGGCCAAGTTGACACCTTGTACAATTTCTTTCTCAGACTGAGAATAAAACATGATTTGGCATTGGCCAAACTCAACTGCACAACAATGGGAAATGTGGGAGTAGGTGGATGAGAGGGAGACAGTGAAAACAGAGGGAGTGGCTAAACAAATGAAAGCCTGAACAGAGGATTGTTAAAGACTTGTCTGTTAAACTGTGACCCCTCAAAAAACTGAGTACAGGTTTCACAAAAGGAAGAGATTAACTAGGCTGCAGCTAATAATTGCCTAGTTTTTGGAACAGGCTGCCACTGGTGATTTCCATGGGAATGTGGCTGGCATCATGAGGACATGTTCTCAGGACATGGAGGGAAGGGAAAGAAAGCACTTGAGAAAGCATGCCCTGCTAACCTCTGCAGACCCTGGGCCTCAGCAACCTTGAACTTCCATGATGATCATGAAGTTAAGGGAAAAGCTCTGCTTTTAGAGGCATAACCCCCAAACCTTTACCCTGGTTCACTACTCACCAGGGTAAGTCACTCTGCCTCTCAGACTTTTCTGAGCCATCCCACCTGGTTGCTTGTAAAGCCTAAAACAATATGTATTAGTCAATTTTCCATTGCTATGTCAAAATAACTTATAAAGAGGTAACTTATAAAGAAAAGTATCTGGCTCAGTTTTGGAGGCTGAAAATCCCAACAGCATGGTACCAGCTCTCACAAGGGCCTCCATAGCTGCATTACATCATGGTAGATGGCATCAAGGTGCAAAAGAGAATGATCACATGGCAAGAAAGGAAGCCAGAGAACTTTTGGGGGACAGTCAGGCTCACTCTTTTATGATAACTTACTCGTGTAGGAACTGAAATTCTATGAGAACTTGTCTGATTCCTTCTGAAGGCAGGACCTCCAATGACCTAATTACCTCCCATGAGGCTCCTCTTCTTTTTTTCTTTGCAGTACTAGGATTGAACCCAGAATCTTGCATATGCTAGGCAAGTGCTCTACCACTGAGATATATTCCCAGTCCTTTGTAAATTTTGAGATAGGTTCTTGCTAAGATGCCATGTATTTTAGTAGCTTTTTTGTTGCTGCGACCAAAAGACCTGACAACAACAATTTTAAGGAGGAAAAGTTTATTTGGTGGCTCATGGTTTCAGAGGTCTCTGTCCATAGCCAGCTGACTTCATTCCTCAGAGCTTAAGGTAAGGCTGAACATCATGATGGAAGAGTGTGGTGGAGGGAAGCAGCTCATATGATGATCAGGTAGCAGAAAGAGACTCCACTCACCCAAAGGCATGCCTACAATGCCTACCTTCTCCAGCCACACCCTACCCATCTTCAGTTACCATTCAGTTAGAATCAGGGGATTAATTCACTGATGGGGTTAAGGCTCTCATAACGCAGTCATCTCTCCTCTATGCCTTCTTGTATTGTCTCACACATGAGCTTTTGAGGGATACCTCATATCTAAACCATAATACCCAGAATGGCCTTGAACTTTTGATCCTTCTGTCTTAGATTTCTGTAGGCTCTACTACCTCAACATCATTGCCATCCTGAGGACCAAGTTTCCAACACATGATTCCTTGGGGGACAAACATATCCAAACCACAGCATAAGATAATATGTGTGAACATGCTTTGTAACTTGGAATGTGCTATGCATGCATAAGTTTGTAGTTTATGCTACATTAATTGAGATTCCTGCTCTTTTTCTAGCTGCCATCTCATTTCTATCCTTTTTTTGGGGGGGAGGGGCGGGGGTGCTGGGGATTGAACCCAAAGCCTCATGCTTGCTGAGCAAACACTCTACAACTGAGCTACATCTCCAGCCCTCATTTCTATCTTTTAAAACCATCTCCCTGCATGGTGGTCAACCTATCCCACACTGCACCTTTTGTGCCACACTCGAACTCCAACATTGTACCACTTCATCTCTTAGCTAGGGAGCCTCATCCTCTCATCCTTGTTTACTCAGTTCTCATTCTCTCCAGCCCCATTTCCTTTAGATCTGAAACACAGGTTTCATGCATCCAGAAATTAATAAAGATTAAAAAAGCTTAATAAAGACATATGATAAAAACTTCTATGATGTTGGAGATACTTATAGCAGCTACCTTCATCTTTACCAACCTTGCAAAGGATACCACCATTAGCTTACTAATCTTTCATGTGATGAATACACTAGAAAATAAAGTGTAAGCCACTCTCAATTTCTTTTTCAGGTCTACTTGTATTAGAACAGCATTTTTAGTGCCAAATGAACTTTATTCTCTTTGTTGCAGTTACAGAGGGGAAGTCTGTTATCCTGGTACCTCTGTTTGGGTATAAATTTACCCAAAAGGTTTAAAGGTGGCAGCACAAGCATGTGTGAGTGATGGCTGGCACTAATCTGGTCACAGGAGACACCTGGGTGGTGATCTGAGCAGGCCCATGCTTGTAGTGGCAGTATAGAGCAAGACAGGCCCTCTAAGTTCAACTTTACTCTCCAATTCCAGAGGTTTTAAGAAGTGTTGATGAACTATAGAAATGGCCCCTAAAGTAATAAGGAATTACTAATCAAGAGGCATAGGATTTCAGTTTAGTAAGATAAATAAGGCCTAGAGATCACCATAACCATAATTAACAATAATTATTATACACTTAAAAATCTGTTAGGAGAGGGAAAAAAAAAAACTCTGTTAGGAGAGTAGATCTCATGTTAAGTGTTCTTACATAATAAAATACAATTTAAGAAAAAAGATGAACACTCCTCAGGTCCAAATATGTCTTGGAAGGGTCCTCTGTTGTCTCTACAACCAGGGTTGGTCAATAAAGCAAAGAGGCAAATTCATTTATTCACTCTTCCAACTAAATACATCTTCAAAAAAATGCTTTTGGGAACTTACTACTATTTCTAGTGGTACAGGGTCTAGCCATCTCAAATCCTACTTTATATTTCAAAGGGAAAAGTGCAGGTTACTAATCTTGTGTTCCCCCAGACCTCTTCTGGGGGTACAGAGCCATGTGGACCTGATACCTCTCCAGATGAGATCTTGATAACTCAAGGAAAACCATGGGATGCTCCAAGTTTGGGGGGAATGACAGTGCAGAGCTGTGGAATGGCTGGGTGTCTTTGTGCTCCCACAGAGTTCTGGGTCACTAACACTGGTCCAGGATTCAGAAGCTTGGCCTTAGCTTCACATGAGTGGATCTGCTTCAGAAAAGAGCTGTGCATTGTTCCCTTGCTTTCTGGGAGGGACAGCAACACAAGAAGCACAGCTTCCTCCAATGAGACCAATGAGTAGGTAACACAAGGCAGTCAATGATGGAAATGGGGAAAAAAATGTGATAATGGCCTGCCCAGGAATTTTCTCAGGCAAGTTAAGATTTGCAGACTTTGAATTTTAAGAACAATCTCTGAGACTAGGAAGGCTCTTTGATAGAACATTTCCTTGATTCTCAGGCAATGTTAAAACCAGACAGTGCATTGCATGGCTGATGAACTAAGAGTGTCCTGACTGTTCAGAGCAAATGAGGAGAGGCAGGAAATACACAGTGACCTTCCTTTCCAGTGAAAATAGAACAAATGACTAATTTCAAAACCATTAACATGTAAAAGTGGCATATTTCTTTTGAGAACAGGACACAAAGGCTCTCCAAGGAGATTGCTGGGACATGATTATCAGCAACATTGAAGTTTTCAAAAACACACCAAGGAGGCTATTCACTGAGAATGTGTAGCGGCAAAGTAGCTGCTTCATTAAACTTAAATAGCCATGGCAGGGCTGTGCTTACAGACCCACGCTTCCAAATTATACGATTCTTTCCTGGATGCTTCACTGACCTCATTATGAAGAGCACAGAGTTTGTCATTCCAAATAAAATGACCATCCAAGTCTTTATAAACATGTCCATCAGGCTCTTGATGAGTCTGAGGAGGGAAACACTGGATGGGCCAATGAATTAAAAAAAAAAAAAACTTCTCTTTTGGTTGTCTCATTATTTTCTGCTATGTGCTTGTTGCCACATTTATAGTGCACAGTGAGCAGGTGAAATGCCCCCTTTGAGCATGAAGAAAGTTTTGAGTGGGGGTAATGGCATTTTCTTGAGGAATATGCAAATACCAAAGATGAGCCACAGAAAGGGGGAAAAAAACAAAAAATAAAACCAAAAACCAGACCAGCATAAGGCAACTTGGATACAGAGGAAATTCCCAAAACATATATCCAGTGTACTATTTTGAAGTTATATTCAGTTTATTATCATTTCCCCTCCATATAATTAATTTTGATTCTCAGCCATAAGAACTTTTAGAAACATCAGACAACTCTTTTTTTCCCCATTTAAAATTACTATATTTTCTCTTCATCCAGGTAAAATCCTCTAGTTCTGCTGAAGGCAAATCAAGTACCAATTATCATATTTATACACATTTTTTTCCCCTGAAGAAGTACTCATGAAATTAATTCAGATTTTGGAGGCTATCCATTTTTTTCCATTTAATTTTAATTAGATAGATGAAAATGGCAATTAAAAAATCCCACAACAACTCTGTGTGTTCAAAGATATAGTGACAGCTGAATTACACTTGTAAATAACAACTGGCTCCTACACACAGAGCCCCACTGAGCCAGGGGAGGGGGATGAAGTGGAACCACATGCAAGAGTGCTGGGGGCACATCAGAAGGTTTAAATATCCAGTTAAAAAATATCAAGGCAAGCAGAAAAAACAGAATGAGATATTCATGGGACATCACTTAGGAGATAAATAAAAGTACACTCTTCAAACGATACTCCGAGAACCCAGTGCCAATTAACAGTTCCTTGTCCAGTGTGTGCAAGGAAAGGTAGGCAAGGTACAGGACGCTCGACAGGATACCTGATCATGCAAGAGAAAGACATCTCATCGACAATGAGACGAAACACACTCTAAGAACTGGGAGTTCCTAATTTGTTGTTAGGCTCATGCATATGATCCATCAGCATGCAGATGAATGCCTACCACTAAGGAAGTTGATCTGGGACTCGTCAAGTTGTACCTCACCTTCCTCTGCATAAGCAACCCAGTATTAGCTGCACAGACGTGCTAACTCCACACTCCAGGACAGAAACGGCTGCCGGCTGATTTTTAGCCAGGGTTCCTGGGAGCTTTTCTCGTCCTTGTTTCACTGAGACCATGGGGAGGTTGCAATCCCAGACTTTCACAGATCAGTGTCTACTCCACTAGGGTTGGATGGCCAGGCCTCTCTGTGTGTTCCCTGAAGTGCTCTCAGAGTCTCCAGGATCCTTGAGACATTTGGCTGCAATCCTCTGCACTCATGCAGGAGGTGATCATGGCTACGCAGCTTGCCAAGGAGCATTACAGCAAGGGCAGAGTGAAGAGCTCTCTTGATTTTGCTTTTTACCCTGTCCTCGGCATAACAGATTATAGATGGACTCGCTATCATATACTTCACATTACCACAAGCCCTCAAATCATCAGTTGTTCTCCCATGTGTGCTCTGAAGATAGACCTGTCTGAGTCTCTGGGTGTTCCTCCCTTGCCTTTTTATATATTTCTCTGTTTTGACTCAGAAGCTTTCTGGGAATCTTGGGAGGAGACAGCACAGAGCTCCAGTTATGAATCAAGGAGTCCTGGCTTTGAACTGCCACCCAGCTGCTTATCAACAAGAGGCAGTTATTTGATGCTCCGACTATTTCCCCTGACACTGAGGACCTGAGGGAGGTATTTGCCTGGCATACAGGGGGCTCTCTGTAATGGGCAGCGCTTATGACTACAGTGCAACAGGGTTGTCTCACAATAGTGGGGGCCAGGGCAGGAGCCTCCAGATTCCACCTCTATGTTGCCTCACCTAACTCACATGTCTCTGCCATCCTCCTCACTCACTGTTGCAGTCCCAAAAAAAACATCTGGGGGAGGGAGGTCCAGAACCATTAATATCTGCTTGGACAGTCTTGTACAAATATAGATTAAAAAATAAAATCACAGAAATGTCCTCTGGGACATTTCTTGGTCTTAGAAACTGGTCTCCTCTCCATATACACACACAAAGAATCAGATTTTCTTTTTTCTGGGATTTCTAAAATGGGTACAGTCTTTTTTTTTAATTTTAATTTTTTTTTTTTTAGTTATAGTTGGGCACAATACTCTTATTTTATTTATTTATTTTTATGTGGGGCTGAGGATGGAACCCAGTGCCTTGCTAGGTGAGCGCTCTACCCCTGAGCCGCAACCCCAGCCCCGGGTCCAATCTTTTTAAATAATCAAGATACCAGCAAGTACAAGAATACAATAACACCTAGTCAATAACCCAGTTACCTGAGGTCACTTCATCACTTGATCTCTTCACAATTTGTAACTTGGATTCTTATGGACCATGAAATTGGCAAATAGGGTCTCTTTCTGGATTATGATACTTATTTCCTACTCATCTCAATGCAAAGCACTTAACTAATCTCTTCAAAGGAACCTCCAAGGCATTCTATGGCTGGACCTGTCTGCCTCTATCTGCATTATTCCCCTGCACCCTGGTAGAGTGGCCTCTCTTACACAGACCCCACCTGTGGACTTGTGGAGGGTGGGCTCCATCTGGACTTCCTTAACCTGAGGATTGGCCAGCTCTCTCCCCATCCTCCAGGGAATCCAAGCGTGTAAGCCTGTTAGAAATGCTCCAGTGTGTCAGCTTACATAGTGGGCTGTATTCACATCAGAAGGTCCCCTAAAACCTCTTGGCCTTGAAGAGAAAGGTACTGAATCAAATATCTGGTCTATTCCTTTCCCTATATATCCAGTCCTGCCAAAAATAATAGGTGGGCTTCTTAAAACTCAATTCAGCCTGTTTGACAGAAACAAAATAACTTGATATTGACACTGAACTACGTAATTATCCAAGACAAAACAACTAAATAATACACAGAGGTCTACACTTTTAAATTTTCACTAATGGTAGTTTTCCTTCAGAAACAGAAAAAAAAATTACACTATTAATGGCAATAGTGTGAGTGTATTTTACTATTTTCATGGCACTATTCATTTTCCATTTTCTAAGCACTTAATAAATACAGTGGGTTTTTACTGCCTTCTAGGGTGAAAATAACAGTTCTACCCCCATGGAACTCATTCATTTGCTTTATGGGCTAAAAAATCTCTGGCGTGTCACAAATTAACACAATGTTCCTGAGGACTGTGTTTTATTCTTGAATCTCCAATTTCACTAATAAATGTGAAAAACACATGTAGTCCCTAGAGACCAGCCACTGCAGATGCTGAAGAAAGCAAGTTATTCCAGCTAAGATCAGCACTAACTTTAACACTAGAGACAATTTGTTTCCCACGTTCTCTTTCAAGTGCCTGATATCAGGCAATGAATTCATTTATAGTGACAACCCTGCCCCCAAAATAAATAAAATCAACAGAGCTAGTTTTGTCCTTTTTTTTAAACACAGGGATCTTCAAAACCTAAAGAAAAAAAAATTGAATCACAGAAAGTGACCTTTTTTTGATCACAGCTCCTATGTTGTCTAAAGGCAATTGGGCTCCTGCTACAATCCCGAAGAAAGATTTGCTGTTTCTCTCTTTAATATTTTTGTCATGCAAAATGTCAAACAGAATACTATAGAAAACCCACATATGCCCATTATCCCTCCCTAATTTTTTAAATTTATTTTTTGGGTACTGGGGATTGAACTCAGGGATACTTTTCCACTAAGCTACATCCCTAGCTGATTTTTTTTTTTTTTTTTTTTTTGGAGACAGGGTGCTAAGTTGCTAAGGCTGGACTTGAACCTGTGATACCTCCTGTGTCAGCCCCCTGAGTTGCTGGGATTACAGGTATACACCATTGCACTTAGCTGCCACTCGTTTTATCTTTCTTTCCTTCTAAAAAGATTTTTAAGTAAATCTCAGAAATAATGTCATTTCACCTCTACACACTTCAATATGAATTTCTAAAAATATGGGCGTTTCCTATATATGTCATTATATTATTATGCCTAACTTAAACTAACTATTATCTAACTATTACTTAATACCCAGACTGTATTCAAATTTCCTTGACTGTCTTGAAAAATTTTGTATTGGTAGTTTGTTTAAATGACTCAAACAAGTTGTGTATGCATCACATTTGGATTTATATATCCCAAGACTCTCACATTTCATGTTGAAGAAATTCATACATGGCTCCTCCAGAACTCTGTCCCAATATCCATTCTTGATTTGTCCACTTACTTGTGGTACCATTTAACTAGTTCCTCCATTTCCTGAATGTTCTGAAACTGTGTGGATCATATTGATTGATGTCAGGTTCAACCTATAATGTTTCATAGGTGGTGGACATCAGGAGGCAAGTAAAGTATGGTCATCTCACTTTTAGTGGGCTCAGGGAAGTTTCCATTTTGACATTTCTAAAGATCTGCATCCATTGATGACAGCTGTCTGAATCAATAATTTCACTTGTGGGCTATAGAAATATGCTTTTCCAATTCTAACTTCCCTTCCACACTTAGTAGCTGGAATTCTTTTGTAAAGAAGAATTTTCCTTCATCAACCTGTGCAATGTGGTTATCCTGAATTGCAAATTGTGCGAAAAAGGCATAATCACTGCTTAATTCTTTCCTATGATTGCCAGTCTTCAGAGTGAAAAATTGGTGTCTTACTTACATCCAATGTTAATTGAATTGTTTTTATTATTATTAAATGTCCACCTGCTTTATTGAAAAAAAAATTAAACCACTACTTTTATAATGAAGCCCTCTTGTTGAGTATAGAGAACTGATTTGTGATTTTAAGTGCAAAATGAGGCGAGGGCATGGTCCCTCCCATCTCACAGAAGTCTTGGTTGTCAGTTGGTGCCATTTTCTGTAGCTGCTTTGGTATCTAAGACTCTTGTCTCCCTGGTTGACACAGTCTTCTCTTAGAGACTTCTGTATTTAGGGATTCCTTAGGAATAATAAGAACAATTCTAAAACATCCCTTCTTTTGCTTCTTGCACAGAACTTTGGTGTCCCTTGCCTCCATAGATCTCTGTTTTCATATTATTTACTAGATACACTTGGAGGCCTGGCCTAAGCTCACGGAAGGGGGTCAGCAGCACTAATGCCTCTGTAGACTCATAGGCAAGGCCACCCTGCCGGGATTGCTTAGGCTTTGTCTGTGATTCATCAGGAAGCCAATCCTGCACAATGAAGCCTACAGGTGCCATCTGGCAGGGCCACACCCCGTGCCAGCACCATGATGGTGACACATTAACATGCTAGTCAAGCTTCTACCTGGGTAAGAATCTGTACATATATGAGAAACATCTCACTTTTCTTCTTCCTATTAATAAGGGTACAAACATTTAGGCTGTTCAAAGGTGTTAACCACAGAGGCATTCATAAGCTGTCCTTAAGGACGGCTGACAAGCATGTCTGAGACTGACAGAAATCCAGGGTCTTTCTTTTCTGTTTTCTAAGAGCAGAGAATTTTTTCTTGGGGGTACATTATCACCTTGTTTTACAGACAGGCATCTGTCAGTTAGACATTAAAACAGAATGATAATGGGAAGATAATGTGCTGGTTCTGTCCACACATTTCAAGAGGGAAGCACTTGTGAAAATGTGTATTTTGGGAAACTGAGATGCTCATGCCCATCTGCATTTTTACTGAACTTGAAACTGAATGAAGAATAGAAAAGCAGTGAAAAAAGGAAGAGCAGAGGGATGGAAGAGGAGATGTCTACAGGTCCATCACCTGTGGGGTCCCTGATCTAAGGGCAACACGTGCCAGCGAAGTTGGAAAAGAGGGAAGTCCTTTTTTCTGTCTTCACTAGAACTCACTGAGAGCTGCTTAAACACCTTCCAAGGTTCTGGAAGTGGAGGACTTGCACGCGTTATGAAAAAGCACAAATACTTTCCTTTGAAACAGAGGCTAAAGAGAAGTGCAAACTTTAAATAAACTGCCCAAAGCAATTTGGTTTTTACTGAGAATCTTTCTTGTGAATGGTTCTGTATTGAAAAGTAATACTGTTTCTTAGATATTTGGATCTTAAGTCTCATTTTCAGGTCATGTCCTGACTTCTTGACTAATGAAAGAAAAAAAAAAAAAAAGCACCCTCCAATCCCACCCCATCATAGTCCCTAGGTAAAGCCATCTTTATGCTAATAATTTACTACAAAATCATACCATACTAGAACTAACCACTGAACCTAGGGACAAACTGAAGTGTTATCCTAACTGCACTATGAACACAATGGAGGAAAATAGGTGCCACTGTATTAGGTGGGAATCATCCACTTGACTGGGGTAGAAGCCACAAATCACTAGCTTCAGCAGCAAGAAGTGATACATTTTCCCTTTTAAAAACAAAGTGGGAGAAAGCTATTTGGTACAACGATTGGGCATGTAAGCCCTGGAGTCAGACATCTTGGGTTTGAATCCCTTTGATTTTCCATCTATCATTTTCCTCTAGCTGGGGATAAAATGATGCCCATCTGAGATTTGATGACCAGGTGAAATAATGCATATGAAGTTCCTTGCATAGAGGTTGGCACACAGCAAACACTGCTGACTGCAATTACTGTGCTAGGGCTATAGCAACCTCCAACATCTCCAGGGTACCCTGTTGCTTTCAGTATTTCTGTGTAAGCCAACAAACATTTATCACAACACTGACATCTATATGGGAGGCAACACAGTACTTTGAGAGGCAGAGTGAAGGAACAGAAAGAAACATGTTTAGGATTAGGCACACTAAGCTTCCGCCACCTCAATCTTGGATAAGTTACTTCTCTGCATATCAATTTGCCTATCTGTGAATAAGGAGAAAGTGTCGTCTTTACAGTCCTTGTGCAATTATCCCACAGTGTATTTAAAGTGTCTTGGTGCTGGGTGAATGGTAGCTCTCATTATTAGAATATTATATAAGGAACAGGAGAAGGACAGAGGTGGGCCTGACGAATCCTGCTGCTAGATGGTGTGATCCTGGGCTGGAGAATACTGGGGTGAACCTGAGTACACATACCCAAGCACACTGGGAGCCTAAAGAAATTAGGTGTTACTGAAAGGTGAAAAATGTAGAGAATATTATCTTGAAACACAGCATCTGTACAACGCAGAAGAGAAAATGGTCTCCTTTTGCTTTTGCCTTTGAGGGTATACATAAAGCTTGGGGGAGCCCAGATGCACCACTGTAGCTCCTGGAGCTTTCTCTTTATCCTGAGTTTGACCAAAGCCAGTTACCATTCTGGCCCCAGTTACTCTGAAGCATTTAGTACAGATACAGAGGAATAAATGACCCTGTTCTTTTCAGGGAAGGAGGTGTCTTTGCACTTTTCTAACAACAAAGGGGAGAATCAAACTCTGCTTTCATCTGTTGATATCAACATTTCTAGAAACCAAGTACTCCCTTCACCTTGTTTACACTGTGACAGAGAAACGTGTGGCTTTTAAAAACAAAACAAGGATTTGCTCAATTTACAACTGCTGGATATCTGGGTCATAAGTACCTGGATGCTTGAAAGAGGCTAGAATACACTACATCCTGATTTTTATTAAGTTCTATTTTCAAGGTGACATGAAATATGCATCCTGTCTGCTAGGGGAGAGAATGCAACCAAAGCTTAATCCACAGTAACAGTGCAGATGCATGCAAACGAAGCTTGCTGATTTCTCCAGCTTGGTCTATTCACAAATTGGACTCATTTCTTAGATTTACAAATGATGATCACTATGGTAAATTCGATAACAGAATTTTCTGCTGTAAACATGGTATTCTCTACAGTACCTTTTTAGAGTCCTTAAGTGGTTTTGATGTACATGAAACTAAAAGCTGGGAGAATTAAAAATTACACAAATAATGAAGATGAGTTCCTAGGTGAATTACCCATTACTGGGGAGGTTTTTGGATATTTTCATTAAAAAGAGTAAAGATGCCATCTAAAGATACTTGTGTTATCTACAAATGATTGTAAAGTCATTCTCTTTATTTCTTTCTAACTCCCATAAGCCTCTTTTATTAGTTGCAAGGAATAAAGCTCCAGTCTGCTTCAGTAAACTGCATTATTTTTTAAACTGCAGAAACATACGTGGTTTCTTTACATGAGCAATCTTCTCTAATGGCAATGCAGTCATCGAGAGACTGCACTAAAAGGCACATTTCCTAGAACTTCCCTCCACCTGACAGCCCCTCTCTACCTTCTTTTCCTATGATATGAGGACCTACTTTTTTTCATGAGTGCCTTTTTTTCATGGCATATAATGGACACTTTAAAATTTTTGCTGACTCACTGAATGAATAAATGAATTCACCAACTTGATGTCAAATTTTGGATCTAGATTCAGTCACAAATAGGGGTAATACAGACTCTCTACTTAGAAATATTCTTCTATCTGACTTAACTTTTAAGCAGTTTAGCATCCCCTCTGCTGTTTGATGGCTGCCTATTTTTTTCCCTTAAACCTCTGGTGCCCTGATTCAAAACTCACTGCTGTATTTTCCCACTGTGGGTAAAATGGTTGGTTAGAGTTGGAATGGTATCATTACTTCCATATTCAGAAATACTATGAGTGACTGGGCTTTTATGAACTGGTTTTAGAATCTAAACACCACATAACCCAGTTTCTATTTATGTAAGAACTACTTTCTGTTTCTGAATGATGTGCAGTGGTGGCAAAATCATCAGAAATGGCTAATATTTGAAGGAAAATATTTTTGTTGTTGTCATTTCAAATGGTCATTTGTAGATGCTGGTTGGGATAGACAGGCCAAGCAAAGGTGGCACAATGGTGCGGGTATGATGAACAATTTAATGTGTCATCTTGACTAAGGATCACAAGCTCCCTAGATATTTGGCCAACTATTATTCTGGGTAGTTCTATGAGGGTATTTCTGGATGAGTTCAAAGTCTAACCCTTAAATTGATAGACTGAGTAAAGCAGATTGCTATTCCTAATGTGGGGAGTCCTCATCCAACCAATTGAAGGCCTGAGCAGAACAAAAAGGCTAAGCCTCCCCTGAAGACGGAACTCCTCCTGACTGCCTGCCTGCCTTATACCTGGGACATCAGCTGTTACCTTCCTTTGAGCTCAAACAGAAGTATGGGCCCTTCTTGAGCCCTAAGCCAGCTGGCTTTCATACTAGAATCACATCAATGACTTCTTAGGATCCATGCTTGCTGGCAACAGAGCTTGGGATATATCAGTCTCAATCACATGAGCCAATTCTTTATTTTATATCCATATATATATATATATATATATATATATATATATATATATATATTAAATATATGTATGTGTGTGTGTGTGTGTGTGTGCGTGCGCGCGCATGCACAAGCATGTGCATACTCTTATTGATTCTGTTTCTCTGGAGGAATAACAAAGAGCTAATAATCTAAAAAGTACATATGTACATATGGCATATGTGGGTATGTGTATGCATATATGTGTATATATATATATATATATATATATATATATATATACACATATATAAATACATATATACATACACATAGTCATGTGTTACTTAACAATGGGGACACGTTGTGAGAAATGTGTTGTTATGCAGTTTTGTCAATGTGTGAACATCATAGAGTATATTTACCGGGGATATAATCATATGGAACCAGTTGCATATATGGTTCATTGGTGACCAAAATATTGGTAAGCTAAACAAAACTTTACATGCATATATAGCTTTAAATTTCATAAATGTAAGCAAATTCCTAATTATCTTCTTGGTGATGCCCAGGTTATGTTAAAAGTAATCTTTTTATACACTAAGAAGAGTAGATGACTGGGGTATGATGAGCAGAGGTGACACAACTTCTTCTGAGCATGAGTGATGAACTCTTACACATATGTCTGGTGATATCAAAAACCTCAACATGGACATTCATTTCATTTCAGGAACTAACTTACTTTCCTTCCTGCCTCCCTTCCTTCCTTCCTTCTTTCCTTCTGCACTACTGGGATTGAACCCAGGGGTGGTCTACCACTGAGCTACATCCCCAGCCTTTTTAATTTTGAGACAGGATCTTGACATATTGCTCAGGCTGGCCTTGAACCTGTGATCCTCTTGCCTCAGCCTCCTGAGTCACTGGGATAACAGGTATGCCACCTTGTCTAGCATTAACAATCTATTTTTAGGACATAACATTTGAGTTTTTTTTTGAAGGAATCTATTTTAGGAACATGATCAGAAATGCATACAGAACTTATGTGCAATTGGCAGTGCTTTTTTATACTCTGCAGTGTTTCTTTCTCGTAGCACAACATTACCCAACAGTTGGAGAAAGGTTAAATAAAATAGTATATCCATATCATGGATTATTAGTAGGCTAATAATATTGCTTTTGTAATAAATGTTTAATGTTTCTGGAAAATACCATATAAGGCCATGTGAAAAAAAGGACATACCAAAAAAAAAAAAAAGGGGGGGGGGACATACAAGTACTAATCCTTATAATTTCAACTGTAATTTGCCAAAGAGAGAAAGATGGTATACCGGTATATGAGCAGTGGCTCTCCCTAGATAATACATGAGAATTATTTTACTTTTATTGTTTATGCTTTTTGCATTTTTAAAATTTTCTGAAATAAAATATATTTTTTACTACATTTAGAAAAAACAAGGTTGAACAAATAACATTTTACAACCCTTAAGAAGGGAAGCATATTAAACCACTTCCAGAGAAAACAAACAATAAATACAGAAATCAAACCCAAACAAGCCCAACCCAACCACAAAAAGCACATACCCTCATCATAAATAATCCAAAAGGCAATCAGAGGATTTCCTTTATTCTGTAGGTGCAGAAAGGACATTACAGATCTCCAGGGAAGGAAATTCAACAACCTCTCCTCACAATAGCCTGCTTCAGGAAACAACTGGGTGAGTAGGGAGACCCGTGGGTCAGGCCCCAGAGGCCCCAGGTTCTTGGATGCTGACTGGCTATGGGATCACCCATGTGTCATTTAATCTCCTTCAGCTTCAGGTCTTTCATCAAGAACACATGAGAATCAGTTTCTGAGCTACAGTGGGTGTTGTCAGAATAAAATGAAGCAGCAAATTCACAAGTACCCCCAAGAGCAGAGCACTATGGCAATTTAACAACTGGTCACCAGTGGTCACCACAGGTCATGGCTGAATCCTCCAGTGACTCCTCTTCCTTCCTTGGTGGCAGCCACAGATATCAACAGTAGAAAGACAAAATGACCCAGCCAGGATACTCCCTCTTTTCTTCCCTATACAGTTCAATATGCCTAAATTAACATTTGGTGGTAGTTGTTGTTTTTTTCCTTCTTAACCAGAAATATGCCAACTTAAATTAAAAATCCATATACTTAACAGGAGTCATATTCTTGCTAGAGAAGACAAATCTATACACAGGACCTAGCTACAATAATCTGCCAAGCTTTTATAAAGCACCATTTATCATCTGTGTTTAGAATTTATACATCCAAATTGCCTGGCCAGATATTGTATATCTAAACACGTGGCCTTTTGAAAACTGGTATGTAGTGTCACCTTGCTTGTTTCATAGTGAGGAAACCAAAGCAAAGGAATCTAATGATTTTCTTAGCACCCTAAATTACTGGAAGAACAGGATGAACTCTACTTCTGACCCCAATTTCTGTGACTTGCTACCATTATTATTATTTAGTACTGATTAAATGCCAGGGGGCTCTTAGTCATTCTTTTTGGGGTAGTGTGAGAAGGAAGAGTAGGGCAAGAGGAACAAAGAAATAAAAACCTTCCCCCAATAGGTTAGAGTTAACAAAGTAGGTTATTTATCCAGCAATGACAAACATATACCACAAAAAAGCTTCCCGAGTTTCCTAATCACACTGAGTAGGACTGTAGCCTTAAGGGAAAATACAGGCCTTTTTTTCCTTTTCTCCTTTTGGCAGTACTGGAGGTTGAACCCAGGAGTGTTCTAATTCTGAGCTACATCTCTGGTCCTTTTTAATTTTATTTTGAGACAAGGTCTCTTGATAAGACTCAAATTTTGAAATAGGAAGAATCTTGGTATTTAACGCTTGGGCAAGACAGTGTGTAAAGGTTGCAGGATTTCATGATTAAATTTTATAATATATCATTGTAGCAGGTACCATTGACATTGATGAGCACCTCAGCTTTTTTCAATCCACATTTTGCTAACTTAGAGGAGAATATAACTCTCAGCTCTGCTGGGCTGATTCTATATAATTTCATTTTTGTGTTTTTAAAGCTGAGAGTTAACAGGTAGGGCAAAGAAGTAGAAAATCATATTAAGAAATCCCTTAAAGCTGACTCACTCTCCTTCACATTCCCAAAGTCCCATGCTGTGTGTGCAACTTCGTATCTTTGAGCCATCACACATTTTTCTAGGCAGCACAACTCACTCATTTCCCATCTTCTGCAATGATTTAATCACCCGCACCGGCCCCCCCCCCCCCCCCACACACACACACTGCCAGCACTTTAGAACTGTGGGCAAGAAAGTTCTGCGAGCTGTCCTACTGAATTACAGAAAATTAGAATCTGATTCAAGGGAAATAACTTCACATGCGCATTACAATGAAGAAAATGTGATATTTCCTCAGTTTTGCAGAAGCCAAAATAAATAATTTTCCTTACCTCTTACACATAACAAGAAAATCTATATCATTTCCTTCAGCTATTAAAATAAGGTATTTTGGAGTAAAAAGGGGAGTCTAAGATTGTCCTCTCATTTAATGAAAATGAATCCTGTGGATATATGAACCTCTAAGGTTGCAAATGACTATTTTTCTTAGAAAACCTTACAAAGGTTGCCAGAAGTTTCTCCTTTCTTCGTTACTATGTAATAATAGCATGTGTACAAATTCCTGTTAGCATTGATTCTACAATAAGTATAACCTTGTGCTAGGGTTGGTTTAAACAGGTGACCCACCAGTTAAACACTGGTATTATTATTTATTCATTGACAGCTTCCTCCCCTTGGGTATATCTTCCCTATGTGAAAAGGTTACCATCAGCATCTCACTCCCATAATACTTTTCTTCGTGCCCTTTCATTTGAAAGAAAGGATTCCCTAGGTGGCATAAACTTTGGCCAGGGCTGTCAAAAGGTCTAGGAGTGCATGGGATGGGAGAACACATACTACACCCCTGGCTACTACTCATTCTTCATTTATTTCTCACCCCTACCCTTCCTATCATCTGTGCTGGATGATCAACCTTCACTTTGATTCCTTTTGCTACACGGTAGGGTATTAACAAATAAAACTGAGAAATATAGTATCTTGGAAGAACTGAAAAATTACTGTTAGCGATTCTGGGAAATAATTTGTTATAATTTTAACACCAGAGATTCTTCAGGATTAAAAATACGTCCCAACTCTTAAAACTTCAGTAGAAAGGAAATCCAAATACTGTAGATTTTGTTATTCATGATAGCGTTCAATAAATTGCTACAAACATTGGATGAGTGAAAACTAAGCATTGCTCTTAGAGGAAATACAGGGTTAGGTTCCTGTGAGCCACTGGACAGCAATCCAATGATCAACACATAACCTTGTTTTATGTGGGTCCCTGCTTGAACACACTTTATTTAACGCACGTTGATTCATTATCATTGTACTCACAGCCAACAGCACTGTAACTTGTGGCTGGACAAAGTTTATCTAACACATGTATTCTCTCTGTGAGGCACTTCACACAGCCTTCTTGAACTCATGTACACTGGACAGTGCTTTAGCACTGCCCTCGGAAATCACCAAACAAAGCACAAAACGTGAAACCTGTGGCAGTGAATGGACTACAAAAAGTTTTTTTTAACCTAACAAAGATAAAACGAGAAGGCAGAGTGTTGCTAGAATGTCCATGTGGGATGGCTCCAATTTTTGCAACTTTGTGGATGTCCACAAATGACTGTGAAACTGTTTTGAGTATTGATTTGGGGGTTATAAATACATTTTAGCAAGTAAGGATATTTGCAAATATGGAATCCATGAATAATGAGGATTCTACCTTTATCCAATAGCACATGATGCTTTGTTTATCCCCCTTTGTCCTAAATTCTCTCCTATTCTCCTTTTCTCTTAATGGCCTCAATCAATCTTCTATGATGAGCACTGAGAAATATTTTTATGCTACATAGTTATCATAATTACAGTGCAACTGTATATTATTTTTTCAAGTAAATAGAAGTTAGAAGCTTTGATTTTTCAAAAATTAATTAATGGAATATGGGTGTAGAAATACATAACACGAGTTCACAAAATTTCCTCCATTTTCCTGTCTTAAAAAATGGGAAAAGTTTTGAGTCTGAGTTAGCACTAAAAAAATTCAAAAGTTACTTTTATAATCCAGGTAAAACTACCATTAAATGCATTATAACTTACTCAGCTTCAGAAAAGGGTCTATTCAGAATTTAATACAATGATGAACAATTACTAAGAACTCTAGAAAAGGAAAGGTGCTAAATGGAATATATGCAAAACATATGTCCCTGTCCTTTTAAATGCTTTTGTGCTGAATTGCATTTCAGGAGCTTTCCAACACTGCAGGTAAGATCAGAAGTTCAAATCAGGTTTTTAAAAGTTGTTGACTTCTCTAAACTGTGGTGGAAAATCTTGACACCATTTACCCAACAAGGAGGTGTAATAAATAGAAAAAACTAAACTAGGTGGGAAGATTCACACTTGTTAGAAACAGTTTTCAGAATTGTGCTTGGGTTTTCAAAACTTAAGCCAAAGTATGTTATACATGCTAATAGTGCCCCAAGGAGTAGAATCTGAATGAGGCAGGACTGATTTGTACTTAAGTCTAGAGCAACATTAAAATAAGATTCTGGCAGGATGACTGTTCATGTTTGGACCTGACCCCTGGAAAGTATACTCATTCATTCATTCATTCACTCACTCATTTATTTGTCAGTTTGTAAGCAAGCTCATCATGCAAGTGTGTGCCTAGGGCCCTTTTGCTGTTAGAACTGCTATCATGTACCTTGATCCCATTGCTACCATTGCTTCCATCTAAGTCAGACATTCCAGCATTCAGCCTGTGGAAGAGGTGTTGGAGGGAGATGAGAGCTGATCCTGTGAGGTATATGCACACAGTGTAGGTATCTCATATCCAATGATACTAAACAGTTCATCTCAGTTACTTGAAGCAGCTCTGTGCAGTATATTATTATTCCTGGTTTATACAATGGTGGTGCTGTCTAGAATCAAGGTGCCATCTTCCTGCTTAGTGCTTCCTACCTAAAATTAACTCATAACCCCACCACAGCTATCTTGGAGACTGAAAAGAAGCACTCTTGAGCATTCTAGCTAATCATATTGTGGCTTTAAAAAAATGGTATTGCAACAATTTCCAGCATTCCCCACATGGTTTAAGAAGCAATAAAAACCTTGAAAGCCTTCGCATAGCCACTGTAGCATTTACTGATTAAATATTAACTCTTTAGGGGATCTATCTATTAGTTATTCTAGGCAGAAGTCAGCAAATCTTTTCTGTAATGGGACAGATAGTAAATATTTTAGGTCTTGTGACTATATGGTCTCTGTCACAACCACTCAACTCTGCTATTGTAGCATGGAAACAGCCCCAGGCATTAAACAAATGAGCACAGCTGTATTTCAATAAACTTTTAATTTTGGACACTGAAATTCAAATTTTATGTAATTTTCATGTGTCATAAAATACTAGTCTTCCTTTTAGTTTTGTTTAAAAAAATTTAGGAATGTAAAAGTAATTATCTTGGTCTGAAACTGCAGATATAGTGCCTGCCCTATGTGAATTTACCATTTAAAGCAATGAACATTGATGCAAACATGCAAACACAATCCGGAGAAATAACTACACCTGACACTGTAAGATGATGGGTTAAGGTAAACCTCTGATGCTAGATTTTTAATATCCTTATAAGTTTTTATTGATGACTGTATTTTGCAAGGGATGTTTTAGGCCATTTAAAGTCACTGGTGAATTTACATAAAGAAGAAAAATCATCAGAGTTCTTGTCATCTCTCATTATTAACTGTACTATCTTGGGGCAGTTTTCTGACAACTGTTTGGAAATTTCTTCAGAAACACTGCTTACTAAAACATTCCCAAACTCAAATGCTAGATAGCATCGTATCCCCTACTGTATTAACAGCACTGTTGGCTAGGTTTTCCTTTCCTAGGGTTTACATCAAACAAGGATGTTAAAATGCCTCAGTGTCTTTTTCTTTTCTTTTCTTTTTTTTAGTGGTCCTGGCAATCGAACCCAGGAGCTTGTGAATGCTAGGCAAGAACTCTACCAACTGAGCTATATCCCCAGCCGCCTTAGTGTCTTATTGAGAAAAAATCAGAAAGTTATTAAAGAACATAAAGACAATATTGAGTGTTCGCTATATGACAAGCTATGATCATAGCATTTAGCCTGTACCTTCTCATTTAATTCTTATAATGATTCCTTGAGACAGAGACTATTTTTTTCATTGTTATTTCTGTATAAGTAGGAAATTACAGCACAAAGGGGTTAAGTTTCTTACCCATGGTCATATATCAGAATTTAAACCTAAGCAATGAATTCACATCTCTGATCTTTACCACCCAACATGCATTATATCCATAAAGTATTCAGCCTTCCCTGCATCTTTCCCCTCCATCTTTCAGTTTTTTCATGTGTCCAACTATCTGCTTTTATACTCTGAGTAGGTATGTGGTTATGGGGAGCTGTCCTGACTAGTAAAGGAAGGTGGGGCTGGAACTTAGGAGTCCTTGGTCTCAGTTCAGGGGTGAGCTGTGTGGCCCTGGATAGATCACTTGACCTCTGGGAGGCCTAGTTTCTTCGTCTGCAAAACAACACTGACCTCCTTACGGATGTGACCAAATAATACAATGTATGTAGAAGTATCATTATCTATAAGGAATGAGTAATTGTTGATCTTTATTTTTATTACATGGTATTTTCCTTGCCTTTTTCATTCTGTCCACACTTTTTATGAAAAAGCAATACATTTGACTTTATATCTTACACACCTTTCTGTTGCCTGATGCTTCTTTTCCCATTTCTCCTTTCTTTTTATTCACTAAGGAGATATACAATGTTCAGCAAAGCAAGATGACCCCTCCTTTTCACTGTACTCCCAACAGAGATGACAAGACATACAGTGGTGCAGGAGTCAGCTGGTACTGTCTCATCCTTCTCTTCCCTACTCTGCATTCAGTGAAGCCAAATTGATGGCTTAGAATTGGCAATAGTGAGAGTATTTATGTTATGGAACCGGAAAATGTTATAAATTACTTCCCTTCTCTTCCATCCAGAGAACTGGTTATTAAATATTTACCAGCACACCTCTTGGATTTAGAAGTAAAATAATAAAGTATCACAAATGTTAAGAAGGAGATAGTCCATAGTGGCCTGGAAGCATGGGAGATCATTTACCATAGTTATGGCATGTAGGCAGTGGCATTCAGAAGTGTCCTGGAAGAAATGAATCTTAAGCTGAGATGTCAATGATGAAAGGAGTCAGGCAGGTAAAGAGGAGGGAGAAGAGAGTTCCAGGTAGAGGTAACCACAGGTGCAGAGACCCAGAGTGTTAGAGAAACAGCAGGCAATTTCTTATGGCTGTGGTGCACAGTAGAAGGGAGGAGAGAAGAATGAGGCCCAAGAGGTAAGAAGTGCAATTTGACCCTGAGGACAGTGGGTGGCTACCAGTGGGCTTTGAGCAGGCAGGTTAAGTGTGGGGTTCAGAGTCAGAGAGATGGCATTTGAATTCTGGCTCTTCATCTGGGTGACCTCAGGGGAGCCTCTGGCCTCAGATGACAGCTAAGCCTCCCTGTAAAGTGGGGGTAATTGTAGCACTCACACCTCCTGGGGTGGTTGTGAAGGTGGAGGTAAAGATCTCCTCACATGCCTGGCTCCTCAGTTGTCCCGGAGGCATCTGAGCACAGAGCACTAACCAGGAAGCAGAAGCACATGTTCTGCAGGGGTGGGGACTTGTCTGCTGCCTTAAAACTCTGCTTGTCTACTGGTCCAGGTCAGTTTCTCACATTCTGGATGCTGACCCATTAGTTAGCGTTGAAATCTAAGTAAGTCTTGAGCAGCACTTCAAAAATGAAGTAAAATTGAATAAAAATCACCAGAGTCCACTGTACGTTTTAAGTGTAAGTTTTATGGAAGTGTGAGATGGCTTGCCTTGAGAAATATATTCCTGAGGACCGGCGTTAAGAAGTGTGAAAACCCCTGCTTCAACAGGAAACCTCCTACAAACTCTGGGGGCTGGAAGAGGACAAGACAAGCAGAGCCAGCCTGCCCTTTCCCAACCTCAGGAGCCAGAAACATCTCAGTTAGGGATTCTTTCCTCTGGGTTTCCAGGACTTTTTGGTTTCCAATTAAAATAAATCAATCCTACCTCCACCAGGTAAAAGCCTAGGCTTTATCTGTCCCCTCTAAAACCAAGAAAGAGGAAAGCTCATAGAAGTGGCCCCAAAGGCCAGAGAGGGAGAGGGCTTCTTCTACATAGGGGTGTGCGTGTTTGGGGGATGGGAACTAAGGACTTGCAACTCCCCTGTTTGGACTAATACTAGACCCCATTGTGAGTCAAAGTCAGTTACTGGAACCATGAAAGGCAAGTTGCTGCCCAACCACTTGGCACACAAAGGAACTAAGCATGTGAAATTGACTTTTAGTTTGGTGTCTCCCAGAAAGATAATTCTATATGTGAACAGATTTTAGAATAATTTATTTTCAACATATGTCAAAACATATCCAGTTTGCCCTTTGGAGTTGCAAAAACTGTTTGGTATTTCTTTTTTTCCTTTTCAGTTTAAAAAATGGAAAGTAATGGCAGAGTCCTGGTCAGTGTTTGGCAGAAAAAAACAAGCACCCCATGATGATTTAGTTTCCTCAGTCACCACAGGGCTCACTCCCCAGGCATATGCAATTGACACTAGATTAGCTGCCGACATTTATTGACAAAGGAATTAATCTTCACCAATGATGTTTTTTTTAAAGCCCATTCTTTACAGGGAGCTGTGACCGACATCAGGGCTCCTTTACTTTCCTCTTTTCCCTCCTGATAAAAGTGGCTAAAAATAACCTCTTAAACCCTTGCTTGATTCCACTGTGGAAGGTGCAGGAGAAAAGAACAAAAGAACATGGCAGGAGGAGGGGTGGGAGCAGGCAGAGCATAGAGGATTTTTAGGGCAGTGAAACTATTCCAAATGGTACTATATGATGGACTCATTACACATTTGTCCAACTCCAGAGAGTGCACAACACCACAAGCAAGCCCTAATGTGAACTATGGGCTTCAGGTGATGATGATGATGTGTCAGAGTGGGTCCATCAATTGTATGCATGTGCCCATCCACTGGGGGATGTTGATGATGTGGGTGACTGTGTGTACGTGTGTGGGGTTATAGTTATATGAGAAATCTCTGTACCCAACTCTCAATTTTTCTCAATTTTCAAATCCTTTAAGAAAAAAGTTTTTAGTTTTAAAAAACTAACCCAAATAAATTGAATATATTCACGGAAAAGCTTTTCCGTGGTGAGGGATCTCACGTGCCAATTCAAAATCACAGGCATTGAGACCACCCTCACACAGGGTGTGGGAGTGTGGGAGTGGGGCAGCCTAAGAACAGGACCTCTTTTTAATGATCTGCAGGTACCCAATTCCTGGCTTAACTTCTTTTTCCTACCATACTTTCCCCTCATCAAAAGCACCTTTTAGTGGAGGGAAAAACGCAATATATACTTTCTAGTCAATGAAACAGTGCCAAGGTAGGAACTGCCCACTCCTTTTTCCCAGACCTTATCAGGAGCCTTTCTTATCCCAACCCCCGATAGGCCCCGGTCAGGCTCCACTGGGTACCTCAGTGGGACTGCCCATTTTCATAGTCTGTTAATAATTTCTATTTGAACATCAGTGCGTGAATCACACAAAGGAAAAAGAAAGCTTTACCCCTGACAACTTCCATGCTCCATGGAGAAACAATACATAGAATGAAAATGCATGGGAGAACCAAAAGCTAAAAGTAACCTCCTGTTGTGGCCCTGGAGTCTCTGTTACATGAAGTTCTGTATGATCTTTCAGCTAGATCTTAGGGGAATTATTTCTTAAGTGCCCATGGATTCATCAACTCTGTGTCAAGGAACTTGGTGATAATTATAGAAAGACTGGTGTACAAACAGGACAGAAGCCACAAGGAACTCAGAATTGTGGGTGTACCCTCCATGGGTTGGTGCTGTTGTGATGTTATAAAGGATAGCTTAAATATCTCCATCAGGCAGAAGTGAGCTAAGAAAGGTGTCATGGTGAGAGCAGGCTTCTTGGACAGGTGGCAATTGTGTGCATTTTTCTAAGTGTGCCTTTGTCGGCTTACAGCTGTGGAGGTGGGGAAGATGAACAATAAGGGCAGCTAGAGAGGACAGAGGATTCTTCCCATCCTGAAGAAAAATCTTGGTAATTAACAAGGCTTATGATATAAGCATAAAATTTTTTGAACAGAATTTTAGCTTTATTCAAAGGAAATCCCAGTGGAGGAAATACCTTAAAAAACATTGCTTAGGAGGTAAACATAGTTACAAATGCTTTCACTCCTACATGAACATATGTTAAAGAAAACAAGGCACTTGCAAGATAATAAATGATGTGGAATCTCAAATTAATCCTCCCTAGAGGATTTAATTATCTTATGAAACTGATTTCCCATTAAAGATTATAACACACAATCATTTGAACCAAGAAAAGTATGGGGACATTGCAATGATTGGTGTATTTACAAATAATGTTTAGAGTGGTACTGATGGAACAGAAAATATAGAATGTTTTCTAGGACAGATCACATTCAACACTGTGAGCATCCTATTCTTTGACCTCCACTCCTACCTTTCCAGTTCATTCCCTCAAGTATCCCAACTCCAAAGGTTGAACTATATCCCTTTGCAGTCCTGGGTCAGGGAGTTGGACCTAAGCTGTGAAAGGGAAATACTTTACCTCCCTCCCTTCTAGCCACCCTTCATCTATTACCCAGCTACTGACACAGGGGAGTACCTCTCAGGAGGTCCTGAAGGGACAGACACATGGCAAGCACATGCATTACTCCTCACTTCCCTTCTGGTTGCCAAAGGAATCATAGAATTCCCAGTATGATTCAAGGGCAGATGTTGTCAGGGAGTTGAGATCAGACAAGCAAAGGAAATACTCTTAAAGCATTTCCTTCCTTAGTTACAGAGAACAGTTAGGTTGGGGTTAGGTGATCTGAGAAGGATTGCAAAAATTCCTGGGACCTCAGGGAGAAACAGCAATGGGCAAGAAATAGCCATGGCAGAAGTAATGGAGATAGCTTTTGTGATCCTACTGTCATCTCTTAGGAAGGGATCCTAACTGGGTAGACATAATTTGTATATCTATATAATGTGACACTATATTATGCATCCTATTCTTTGACCTCCTCTCCTACCTTTCCAGTTCATTCCCTCAAGTATCCCAACTCCAAAAATCTTTTTATTTTTATTTTTTTTTGTACCAGGGATTGAATCCAGGGCACTTAACCCCTGAGCCACATCCCCAGCACTTTTAAAAAATTTTTTTATTTTGGTACTGGGGGTAAAACTCAGGGGCACTCTATCAGTGAGCCATATCCCAGCCCTATTTTCTTTCTTTAAATATTTTTTAGTTGTCAATGGACCTTTATTTATTTATATGTGGTACTGAGACTTGAACCCAGTGCCTCACACATTCTAAGCAAGTGCTCTACCACTGAGCCACACCCCAGCCCCCTCAGCCCTATTTTCTATTTTATTTAGAGACCGAGTCTCACTGAGTTGCTTAGTGCCTTCCTTTTGCTGAGGCTGGCCTTTGAACTCACGATCCTCCTGCCTCAGCCTCTTGAACTGCTGGGATTATAGGGTGTGTGCCACTGTGCCCAGTTCCCAGCCCTTTTTAATTTTTATTTTGAGGCAGGGTCTTGCTAAGTTGCTGAGGCTGGTTTTGAACTTGTGATCCTCTGCCTCTGCCTCCCAAGTTGCTGAGAATACAGGGGTGCCCCACCACATCTAGCTCCAACAATCTTTCGACTCGCTGGGACCTTTGATCAAGTGATCCATTGATTTTCATTTTCTCTGCACCCCTTTATGTAACGTCTATTCCCTTCTGACTCAGTTTAATCAAGTGGTCCATAATTACAATCAATCTCTTACATGTACTGTCTAGTCTTGGCAAAACTATGATCCAACTCTATCACACCTATGCTTGCACTCGTGCTACTGAACACCGCTAGAGAAAAAGAGACTGTGTTTAACAGATTTGCTTTCAATTCATGACTCGGGGATTCATGCTGCCAGCAATCACTCCTCACTCCATTCATTTACACATTCTCACTCTCCTTGACAAGTTCACAAAGACCTTTCTCCCCTCAAACCTCAACCTCTTCTCCCCATCCTCACTGGAAGCTGATAACCTGGCTTCCCACTTCATGGAGAAAGTGAAGCAATCCAAAGAGAACTTCCACAGACCCCACCCATAACCCCTCACCTTCATAGATTCTATACCTCCACCTGTGACCACATGTGAATCATTGTGCTCCTCCTCCATTTCTGTGCTAGATCCCATCCCCCTATATGGCTGTGTACAGGACTCTAGCAGCTCTCAATCTTTTCAACACAATCAAATTTCTCCCTTTTGGGACTATTTTTCATACCATATAAATATGTGGTTATTCCTCCCATCCGAGAGAGAGAGAGAGAGAGAGAGAGAGAGAGAGAGAGAGAGAGAGATTCTTCTTTTGCCTCATGTATTCTGTAGCTAATCACCTAATTTTTTTTTTTTTTTTTTTGCTCCCCTTGGAAAAAATATCTCCTTAAAAGACAGAGTTTCTCCATTTCTTTCCTCTTTTTAAGTTTTATTGAGGTACAAATGAAATACTCTAAAGTGCACAAACTGAAAATATATAATGTGATCAGTTTTGACATCTGTATATGCCATAAGACCACAACCACAATCAAGAAAATAAATCTTTCTATCACACTCCAGAATTTCTTTCTGCATCTTTCCCTTCTCTCTTATACCCATTCCAATCAAGCTTCTGGCATGGACATGCACTGAACCACGCATCAAAGTCATGGGTTATCTCACATTGCTAAATCCAAGAGCCAGCCCTTGGTTCTCATCTTATTTGGCCTCTTCACAGCATGCCACCTAATTGTTTTCTCCTTCCACTGTGGAATACTTTCTTCACTTGACTTCTGGGACATTACACTTGATTGGTTTTCCTCCTACCTCTCACCCATGCTGCTCACTAGTGTCTCCCCTTCTTACTAATCATCTTACACTGGAGAGCCCCATGATCCTCTTCTCTCCATCTACACTAACTCCTTTAATGATCCTCAGCCAGTAGCATGGTTAACTCCAAATTTATATCTCTATCCCAGACCTCTCTCCTCTACTTCATACTCATATGCCCAGCTGCCTATTTAATATCTCCATATTGCTGAATAGAGTCCTCTCAAATATGACAAAAGTAGAACTCCTGAATCCACCATCCCCAACAAAAAATTGTTCCACTTGTAGGTATTTTCATCTCAATTGATGGCATTTCCATCCTTCCAAAAGCCCAGGCTATCAGAGACTTAGTTATTCATGATTAGTTTCTTTCATCCCTGCCACCAAAATTCCATCAGAAAATCTAGGTGGCCCTATTTGTAAAACATATCTAAAATCTAATCACTTTTACTACCTCCATTGCTTCCACCCTGGTCTTAGCCACTGTCATCTCTTGCTTGGATCATCATAATGGTCTCTGAATCTTCTTTCCCCTAATATCCATTCTTCATATGGAAGCCATATTGATTCTTGAAAAAAAAATCATCCTTCTGTTCCAAATCTTCCAATGGATCCACTTAGAATAAAAGCCATAGTTGCTATTATGGCATAAAAGGATATACATATTCTAGCCCTTCCCTCATTATGCCTTTATGTCTGACTCACTGGCTCCACTCTGTTTCCTGGTTTCCCTGGTATGCTTTTGCACTGGCTGCTTAAAGTGCTTTCTCCCTGGTGCAGTCACTTTGGAAAAACATCTGGTAAGAAATTAAACACAGAGTTACTACGTGACCTAACAATTCCACTCCTATTTATATATGCAAGACAAGTGAAAACATATGTTCCCATAAGAACTTGTCTATGAATGTTCATAGCAATATCGTTCATGATAGCCCCAAAGTGGAAACAACACAAATGCTTATTGACTGATGGATAATCAATATGTGGTATATCCACACAATGGAACGAATTATACTGATACATGCTATGACATGGATGAAACTTGAAGGCATTATACTAAGCAAAAGAAGCCATGCACACAAGGCCACACATTGTGTAATTCCATTTACATTAAGTGTCCAGAACAGGCAAAGCCTTAGAGACAGAAAATTGGTTAGTGCTTGCCAGAGATTGGGTAGAAGGGGCAACGGGACATGACTGATAATAGATACAGGATATTTTTTGGGAGGTGGTACAGGAGAGGAGATGATATTTTAGAATTAGTGATAAAGGTTGCATAACTTTGTGAACATGCCAAAATCCACTGAATTATATACTGTAGGAGGATGAATTTTGTGGTATGTGAATTACATCTCAATTGTACAAACTCTTTTTCTTCAGATATCTGCCTGGATTACTCCTTTAGCTCCCTCAAGGCTTTATTTCATCCAACTAGCAAATCTCTCCACCCTACTACCATATTTCTCCATCCCTTATGTCCTTTTGCATCTTTTAAGTCACTTAGTATGTACCAGCTTCCAACATATGTGCTTCACTTAAGATGTTTATTGTTATTTATTCCCATACATTTGTTCAACAAACATATGAAAAAATGTTTAACATCTCTATTAGTTAGAAAAATGCAAATCAAAACTACTCTAAGACTTCATCTCACTCCAGTCAGAATGGCAATCATTAAGAATACAGGCAACAATAAATGTTGGCGAGGATGTGGGGGAAAAGGCACACTCATACATTGCTGGTGGTGGGCCTGCAAATTGGT
This sequence comes from Marmota flaviventris, assembly GCF_047511675.1. Lineage (NCBI taxonomy): Eukaryota > Metazoa > Chordata > Mammalia > Rodentia > Sciuridae > Marmota > Marmota flaviventris. The sequence continues at coordinate 56,747,289 of NC_092502.1, forward strand.
ATAACCAATCTGGAAAGCAGCATGGAGATTCCTTAGAAAACTCGGAATGGAACCACCATTTGACCCAGCTGTCCCACTCCTCAGTCTATACCCAAAGGACTTAAAATCAGCATACTATAGTGATGCAGCCATGTTAATGTTTATAGCAGCTCAATTCACAATAGCTAAACTGTGGAAGCAACCTAGATGCCCTTCAATAGATGAATGGATAAAGAAACTGTGGTATATATACACAATGGAATATTACTCAGTGTTAAAAGAGAATAAAATTATGGCATTTGCAGATAAATGGATGGAGTTGGAGAATATCATGCTAAGTGAAGTAAGCCTATCCCCCCAAATCAAAGGCTTCTCTGTTGATGCTGATCAAAAACAGGAAGGGGGGAGGAATGGGAAAAATGGAGGAACTTTTAGCAAAGGGGAGGGAGGGGAGGGAGGATGCATGGGAGCAGAAAAGATGGTGGAATGAGATGGACATCATTACCCTAGGTTCAAGTACGACTGCACACAGGGTGTGATGCTACATCATGTACAACCAGAGAAATGAAAAGATGTGCTGCAATTGTGTACAACGAATCAAAATGCAGAATTAATACCAATACTTTTCAAGTTATTTCAGGAAATAGAAAAAGACGGAGCTCTGCCAAATTCATTCTATGAGGCCAACATCACCCTGATTCCGAAACCAGACAAAGACACCTCAAAGAAAGAAAACTACAGACCAATATCTCTGATGAACCTAGATGCAAAAATCCTCAATAAAATTCTGGCGAATCGGATACAAAGGCACATCAAAAAAATTGTGCACCATGATCAAGTAGGATTCATCCCTGGGATGCAAGGATGGTTCAATAGCGGAAATCAATAAATGTTATTCACCACATCAATAGACTTAAAGATAAGAACCATATGATCATCTCGATAGACGCAGAAAAAGCATTCGACAAAGTACAGCATCCCTTTATGTTCAAAACATTAGAAAAACTAGGGATAACAGGAACTTACCTCGACATTGTAAAAGCTATCTATGCTAAGCCTCAGGCTAGCATCATTCTGAATGGAGAAAAATTGAAGGCGTTCCCTCTAAAATCTGGAACAAGACAGGGATGCCCTCTATCACCACTTCTATTCAATATAGTTCTCGAAACACTAGCCAGAGCAATTAGACAGACGAAAGAAATTAAAGGCATAAAAATAGGAAAAGAAGAACTTAAATTATCACTATTTGCAGATGACATGATTCTATACCTAGAAGACCGAAAAGGGTCTACAAAAAAACTACTAGAACTAATAAATGAATTCAGCAAAGTGGCAGGATATAAAATCAACACGCATAAATCAAAGGCATTTCTGTATATCAGCGACAAAACTTCCGAAACGGAAATGAGGAAAAACACTCCATTCACAATATCCTCAAAAAAAAAAAAAATACTTGGGAATCAACCTAACAAAAGAGGTGAAAGATTTATACAATGAAAACTACAGAACCCTAAAAAGAGAAGTAGAAGAAGATCTTAGAAGATGGAAAAATATACCCTGTTCATGGATAGGCAGAACTAACATCATCAAAATGGCGATATTACCAAAAGTTCTCTATAGGTTTAATGCAATGCCAATCAAAATCAAAACGACATTTCTTGTAGAAATAGATAAAGCAATCATGAAATTCATATGGAAAAATAAAAGATCCAGAATAGCAAAAGCAATTCTAAGCAGGAAGTGTGAATCGGGAGGTATAGCGATACCAGATTTCAAACTATATTACAGAGCAATAGTAACAAAAACAGCATGGTACTGGTACCAAAACAGGTGGGTGGACCAATGGTACAGAATAGAGGACACAGAGACTAATCCACAAAGCTACAACTATCTTATATTTGATAAAGGAGCTAAAAGCATGCAATGGAGGAAGGATAGCATCTTCAACAAATGGTGTTGGGAAAACTGGAAATCCATATGCAACAAAATGAAACTGAATCCCCACCTCTCGCCATGCACAAAAGTTAACTCAAAGTGGATCAAGGAGCTAGATATCAAATCAGAGACTCTGCGTCTGATAGAAGAAAAAGTTGGCTCCGATCTACATATGGTGGGGACGGGCTCCAAATTCCTCAATAGGACACCCATAGCACAAGAGTTAATAACAAGAATCAACAAATGGGACTTACTTAAACTGAAAAGTTTTTTCTCAGCAAGAGAAACAATAAGAGAGGTAAATAGGGAGCCTACATCATGGGAACAAATTTTTACTCCTCACACTTCAGATAGAGCCCTAATATCCAGAGTATACAAAGAACTCAAAATATTAGACAATAAGATAACAAATAACCCAATCAACAAATGGGCCAAGGACCTGAACAGACACTTCTCAGAGGAGGACATACGATCAATCAACAAGTACATGAAAAAATGCTCACCATCTCTAGCAGTCAGAGAAATGCAAATCAAAACCACCCTAAGATACCATCTCACTCCAGTAAGATTGGCAGCCATTATGAAGTCAAACAACAAGTGCTGGCGAGGCTGTGGGGAAAAGGGTACTCTTGTACATTGCTGGTGGGACTGCAAACTGGTGCGGCCAATTTGGAAAGCAGTATGGAGATTCCTGGGGAAGCTGGGAATGGAACCACCATTTGACCCAGCTATTGCCCTTCTCGGACTATTCCCTGAAGACCTTAAAAGAGTGTACTACAGGGATACTGCCACATCGATGTTCATAGCAGCACAATTCACAATTGCTAGACTCTGGAACCAACCCAGATGCCCTTCAATAGATGAATGGATAAAAAAAATGTGGCATTTATACACAATGGAGTATTACGCAGCACTAAAAAATGACAAAATCATGGAATTTGCAGGTAAATGGATGGCACTAGAGCAGATTATGCTTAGTGAAGCTAGCCAATCCCTAAAAAACAAATACCAAATGTCTTCTTTGATATAATGAGAGCAACTAAGAACAGAGCAGGGAGGAAAAGCAGGAAGAAAAGATTAACATTAAACAGAGACATGAGGTGGGAGGGAAAGGGAGAGAAAAGGGAAATTGCATGGTAATGGAGGGAGACCCTCATTGTTATACAAAATTACATATAAGAGGTTGTGAGGGGAATGGGAAAATAAACAAGGAGAGAAATGAATTACAGTAGATGGGCTAGAGAGAGAAGACGGAAGGGGAGGGGAGGGGGGATAGTAGAGGATAGGAAAGGTAGCAGAATACAACAGTTACTAATAGGGTATTATGTAAAAATGTGGATGTGTAACCGATGTGATTCTGCAATCTGTATTTGGGGTAAAATTGGGAATTCATAACCAACTTGAATCTAATGTATGAAATATGATATGTCAAGAGCTTTGTAATGTTTTGAACAACCAATAAAAAATGCATTTTGCTGTCATATATACCTAATTAAAATAAATAAAGAAATAAATTTTTAAAATGTGTTCATGTTTTCTAAACTCACACGTTTTGGATTTAGGCAGATTTGGGATCTAATTTTTGTTCCATGTCTGACTGGCTTTGCAAGTCTGGGCCAATTTTTTAACTTAAATGACTCTATTTAACTTAGATGACTCCATTTCTTTTTCTTTTTCTTTCTTTTCTTTTTTTTTTAATATGGGCATCCTAACAGTTTCTTTGGATACCTTTGAAGATTAAATGAAATAATATACGTAAAGCATCAGCACAGTATCAGGCATGTACTAAGCACTCAGTAAAGTGTTAGTTATTAGTATTATTCTTTTATAATAAACATGGAGTTAAAAGTACCAAATTATATGTAGTACTACTTGCAAAATTTTTTTTCATGAAATATTTTGAGACATTCTTTGACAAAAGTAACTTCCTTCAAATGAACAATGAACTTGAGTGGACAACCTCATCTTGGTTATTATACCACTCCTCGCCTCACCCGAACCATTCTGAGCCCACTTATTTCTCTGTTGTCTATGTTTACAGGATTCATCTCTTCCCTGCTAATTTTGGACCATGTTTGATGCATCTGGTTAAGAGTAGATTAGATGTACACAATAGTTCTGTCTGTAACGCATTGACCTTTAATGTTTCCATTTGAGCTTTTTTGATATTTTTCTCCATTGTTCAGCATTTCCTCTAGATTTTTCTGTTTTGGCACAACTGTGAACCAGAATCCCAACTCTCTAAGAAGGATACAAATGTTACTCAACAGCTTCCCAGCAAGTCAACATTTTTTCCAGTCGGACTTTTCATTGCAGGTGGAGAGAAGAGAGAGAATCAAGATGGGAAGTGGACCTTAAATTTTTAAAAATCCCCCTATCAAAATTTGTTACTGAAGCAGTCTATACTCATGATAATGTAAATCCAATCCTCAAAGGGGGAAATAAGTGAAGGCTTGGCATCTCCAGTTCACATACCATCCCTAGTCCCAGTAATTTCAAAATAATTCTTAGTTTTAGTTCTTCTCTTTTTTTTTTTTAAGGGAAACAACAAATTTTATTTTTTTTTATTGTTGGTTGTTCAAAACATTACATAGTTCTTGATATATCATCTTTCACACTTTGCTTCAAGTGGGTTATGAACTCCCATTTTTAGCCCATATACAGATTGCAGAATCACATCAATTACACATCCATTGATTTACATATTGCCATACTAGTGACTGTCGTGTTCTGCTACCTTTCCTATCCTCTACTATCCCCCCTCCCCTCTCCTCCCCTCCCCTCTTCTCTCTCTACCCCCTATACTGACCTTCATTTCTCCCCCTTGTATTATTTTTTCCTTTCCCCTCATTTCCTCTTGTATGTTCTTTTGTATAACCCTGAGGGTCTCCTTCCATTTCCAAGCAATTTCCCTTTTCTCTCCCTTTCCCTCCCACCTCTCATCTCTGTTTAATGTTAATCTTCTGCTCATGCTCTTCGTCGCTACTCTGTTCTTAGTTACTCTCCTTATATCAAAGAAGACATTTGGCATTTGTTTTTTAGGGATTGGCTAGCTTCACTTAGCATAATCTGCTCTAGTGCCATCCATTTCCCTGCAAATTCTATGATTTTGTCATTTTTTAATGCAGAGTAATACTCCATTGTGTATAAATGCCACATTTTTTTTATCCATTCGTCTATTGAAGGGCATCTGGGTTGGTTCCACAGTCTTGCTATTGTGAATTGAGCTGCTATGAACATCGATGTAGCAGTGTCCCTGTAGCATGCTCTTTTTAGGTCTTTAGGGAATAGACCAAGAAGGGGAATAGCTGGGTCAAATGGTGGCTCCATTCCCAGCTTTCCAAGAAATCTCCATACTGCTTTCCAAATTGGCTGCACCAATTTGCAGTCCCACCAGCAATGTACAAGTGTACCCTTTTCCCCACATCCTCGCCAGCACTTGTTGTTGTTTGACTTCATAATGGCTGCCAATCTTACTGGAGTGAGATGGTATCTTAGGGTGGTTTTGATTTGCATTTCTCTGACTGCTAGAGATGGTGAGCATTTTTTCATGTACTTGTTGATTGATTGTATGTCCTCCTCTGAGAAGTGTCTGTTCAGGTCCTTGGCCCATTTGTTGATTGCGTTGTTTGTTATCTTATTGTCTAATGTTTGGAGTTCTTTGTATACTCTGGATATTAGGGCTCTATCTGAAGTGTGAGGAGTAAAGATTTGTTCCCAGGATGTAGGCTCTCTATTTACCTCTCTTATTGTTTCTTTAGCTGAGAAAAAACTTTTTAGTTTGAGTAAGTCCCATTTGTTGATTCTAGTTATTAACTTTTGTGCTATGGGTGTTCTACTGAGGAATTTGGAGCCCGACCCCACAGTATGTAGATCGTAGCCAACTTTTTCTTCTATCAGACGGCATGTCTCTGATTTGATATCAAGCTCCTTGATCCATTTTGAATTCACTTTTGTGCATGGCGAGAGAAAGGGATTCAGTTTCATTTTGTTGCATATGGATTTCCAGTTTTCCCAGCACCATTTGTTGAAGATGGTATCCTTCCTCCATTGCATGCTTTTAGCCCCTTTATCAAATATAAGATAGTTGTAGTTTTGTGGATTGGTTTCTGTGTCCTCTATTCTGTACCATTGGTCCACCCGCCTGTTTTGGTACCAGTACCATGCTGTTTTTGTTACTATTGCTCTGTAGTATAGTTTGAAGTCTGGTATCGCTATACCGCCTGATTCACACTTCCTGCTTAGCATTGCTTTTGCTATTCTGGGTCTTTTATTTTTCCATATGAATTTCATGATTGCTTTCTCTATTTCTACAAGAAATGCCATTGGGATTTTGATTGGCATTGCATTAAACCTATAGAGAACTTTTGGTAATATCGCCATTTTGATGATGTTAGTTCTGCCTATCCATGAACAGGGTATATTTTTCCATCTTCTAAGATCTTCTTCTATTTCTCTCTTTAGGGTTCTGTAGTTTTCATTGTATAAGTCTTTCACCTCTTTTGTTAGGTTGATTCCCAAGTATTTTATTTTTTTTGAAGATATTGTGAATGGAGTGGTTGTCCTCATTTCCATTTCAGAGGATTTGTCGCTGATATACAGGAATGCCTTTGATTTATGCGTGTTGATTTTATATCCTGCCACTTTGCTGAATTCATTTATTAGCTCTAATAGTTTCTTTGTAGAGCCTTTTGGGTCTGCTAGGTATAGAATCATATCATCTGCAAATAGTGATAATTTAAGTTCTTCTTTTCCTATTTTTATGCCTTTAATTTCTTTCGTCTGTCTAATTGCTCTGGCCAGCGTTTCGAGAACTATGTTGAACAGAAGTGGTGAAAGAGGGCATCCCTGTCTTGTTCCAGATTTTAGAGGGAATGCCTTCAATTTTTCTCCATTCAGAATGATGCTAGCCTGAGGCTTAGCATAGATTGCTTTTACAATATTGAGGTATGTTCCTGTTATCCCTAGTTTTTCTAGAGTTTTGCTGTACTTTGTCGAATGCTTTTTCCGCATCTATCGAGATGATCATATGGTTCTTATTTTTAAGTCTATTGATGTGGTGAATAACATTTATTGATTTCCGTATATTGAACCAGCCTTGCATCCCAGGGATGAATCCTACTTGATCATGGTGCACAATTTTTTTGATATGTTTTTGTATCCGATTCGCCAGAATTTTATTGAGGATTTTTGCATCTAGGTTCATTAGAGATATTGGTCTGTAGTTTTCTTTCTTTGAAGTGTCTTTGTCTGGTTTAGGTATCAGGGTGATGTTGGCCTCGTAGAATGAATTTGGAAGTTCTCCCTCTTTTTCTATTTCCTGAAGTAGCTTGAAAAGTATTGGTGTTAGTTCCTCTTTAAAGGTTTTGTAAAATTCTGCTGTATACCCATCCGGTCCTGGGCTTTTCTTAGTTGGTAGTCTTTTGATGGTTTCTTGTATTTCCTCAATTGATATTGGTCTGTTTAGGTTGTCTATATCCTCCTGACTCAATCTGGGCAGATCATATGACTTAAGAAATTTATCGATGCCTTCACTATCTTCTAATTTATTGGAGTATAAGGATTCAAAATAATTTTTGATTATCTTCTGTATTTCTGAAGTGTCTGTTGTGATATTGCCTTTTTCATCCCGTATGCTAGTAATTTGAGTTCTCTCTCTTCTTCTCTTCACTAGCATGGCTAAGGGTCTGTCGATTTTGTTTATTTTTTCAAAGAACCAACTTTTAGTTTTGTCAATTTTTTCAATTGTTTCTTTTGTTTCGATTTCATTAATTTCAGCTCTGATTTTAATTATTTCTTGCCTTCTACTTCTTTTGCTGTTGTTTTGCTCTTCTTTTTCAAGGATTTTGAGATGAAGTATGAGATCATTTATTTGTTGGTTTTTCCTTTTTTTAAGGAATGAACTCCAAGCAATGAATTTTCCTCTTAGAACTGCTTTCAATGTGTCCCATAGATTCCGATATGTTGTGTCTGTGTTTTCATTAATCTCTAAGAATTTTTTAATTTCCTCCTTGATGTCTTCTATAACCCATTGATCATTCAGTAACCTATTGTTCATTCTCCAAGTGATGTATGCTTTTTCCTTCCTTCTTTTATCGTTGATTTTCAGTTTCATTCCATTATGATCAGATAGGATGCATGGTATTATCTCTACTCCTTTATATTGTCTAAGAGTTGCCCTGTGACATAATATATGATCTATTTTTGAGAAGGATCCATGTGCTGCTGAGAAAAAAGTGTAACTGCTTGATGTTGGGTGGTATATTCTATATATGTCCATTAAGTCTAGGTTATTAATTGTGTTATTGAGTTCTATAGTTTCCTTATTCAACTTTTGTTTGGAAGATCTGTCCAGTGGCGAGAGAGGTGTGTTGAAGTCTCCCATGATTATTGTATGGTGGTCTATTAGACTCTTGAACTTGAGAAGAGTTTGTTTGATGAACATAGCTGCACCATTGTTTGGGGCATATATATTTATGATTGTTATGTCTTGTTGGTGTATGGTTCCCTTAAGCAGTATGTAGTGTCCCTCTTTATCCCTTTTGATTAACTTTGGCTTGAAATCTATTTTATTTGATATGAGTATGGACACTCCTGCTTGTTTCCGAAGTCCATATGAGTGATATGATTTTTCCCAACCTTTCACCTTCAGCCTATGTATGTCTTTTCCTATCAAATGCGTCTCCTGTAGGCAGCATATTGTTGGGTCTTGTTTTGTGATCCATTCTACTAGCCTGTGTCTCTTAATTGGTGAGTTTAAGCCATTAACATTTAGGGTTATTATTGAGATATGGGTTGTTGTTCCAGCCATATTTGTTTATTTATGTTACTAAACATGGTTTGTTTTCCTCTTTGATTATTCCCCCCCCCCCATTACTGTCCTACCTCCCACTGTTGGTTTTCATTGTTATTTTCCATTTCCTCTTCCTGTAATGTTTTGCCGAGGATGTTTTGAAGAGATGGTTTTCTAGCTGCATATTCTTTTAACTTTTGTTTGTCGTGGAAGGTTTTAATTTCATCTTCCATCCTGAAGCTTAATTTCGCTGGATACACAATTCTTGGTTGGAACCCATTTTCTTTCAGTGTTTGAAATATGTTATTCCAGGATCTTCTAGCTTTCAGACTCTGTGTTGAAAGATCAGCTGTTATCCTGATTGGCTTACCCCTAAATGTAATCTGCTTCCTTTCTCTTGTAGCTTTTAAAATTCTCTCCTTATTCTGTATGTTGGGCATCTTCATTATAATGTGTCTAGGTGTGGATCTCTTATAATTTTGCACGTTCGGCGTCCTGTAGGCTTCTAGAATTTGGGATTCTGTCTCATTCTTCAAGTCTGGGAAGTTTTCTCGTATTATTTCATTGAATAAATTGCTCATTCCTTTGGTATGGAGTTCTATACCTTCCTGTATCCCAATGACTCTTAAGTTTGGTCTCTTAATGTTATCCCATATTTCTTGGATGTTCTGCTCATGGTTTCTTAACAGTCTTGCTGAGTTGTCTATGTTCTTTTCAAGTTGAAATACTTTGTCTTCATTGTCTGATGTTCTATCTTCTAAGTGTTCTACTCTGCTGGTAGTATTCTCAATTGAGTATTTAAGTTGGTTTATTGCTTCCTGCATTTCTAGGATTTCTGTTTGTTTGTTTTTTATAACCTCTATCTCCCTGTATAGTTGATCCTTTGCTTCCTGGATTTGTTTGTGTAATTCAATGTCGAAGTGATCTTTCATTGTCTGATTTTGCTGTCTAATGTCTTCCTTGATACTCCAGATCATCTGAAGCATATATATCCTGAATTCTTTATCTGACATTCCATCTGCTGCAGCTGTTACCTCTTCTAAAGTTGAGTTGACCTGCATTGCTTGTAGTCCTTTCTTTCCTTGTCTTTTCATACTGCTTGCGTTTCATTCTTCTTGGTGAAACTGTTGTGTTTTTGAAATTCCACCCCCCCCCCATATATTTATATTGCTCTTGTATAGTTGAAAAGTCTCCCTTGCAGGTGCGGGCGGGGGCTCTGCTCTGCCCCTCCTCCAATTGGTGTGAGGTGTCTACCACGCCCGCGGACCCCTGGGCCTGATCTGCCGTTCTGTCGCAGGTCTGCCTACCTTGCAGGTGGGGGTGAAGGCTCTGCCCTGCCCCTCCTACCACGCCCGGGGACCGCTGGGCCTGATCTGCAGGTTGGTTGCCGGTCTGCCCACTTTGCGGGCACGGGTGGCAGTTCCGCTCCGTCCCCACTCCAATTGGGGTCGCTTGACCACCACACAGGCGGGCCGCTGGGCCTGATCTGGGTGCGGGCAAAGGCTCTGCTCTGCCCCTACTCCAGTTGGGGTGAAGTGTGTACCACGCTGGCAGGCCGCTGGGCCTAATCTGCCGGTCTGTCGCAGGTCTGCTTACCTTGCGGGCGCGGGCGGTGGCCCCGCTCCTCCCCTCTGGCTCGACGACAAAGCGAGAGAGACTCAGGTATCTGTGACTCACCCTCCCTACCAGGAGACCAACTGTTTCCGTCGCCGCTGGCACCGATGAAGTTCTCTCCTCGGCCGCTCTCCGATGACATCAGATGTCTGCCATGCTGGTATCCCCTGTTCTATGGCTGAATCCCATTTTCTTCTCTTCCAATAGGTGGAGCTGTGCCCTCCGAACTGAGCTTCTGCCCTCTATGTGCTCTTAGTTCTTCTCTTAATGCTTCTAAATCCTCTCTTGATTTAGTGACTTTACATGGTATCTATTAACTTATGTTAAAAAAAATTAGAAACTTAGCTCTTACTTTTTTTCCTTTCTTTCTCAATTCCCATATTTTTTCTTTTAAGTTCTTTGCTATATTGGTCAGATTTCTTTTGTGACAAAAGACCACAGATAATCAATTTAAAGAAGGAAAAGTTTATTTGGATCACAGTTTCAGAGGTTTCAGTCCATTGTCACTGGCTATGTTGCTTTTGCCTGTGGTAACAATTACATCTTGGCAGGGGAGTGCAGGGAGGAGAAAAGCTATTCAACTCATGGCAGCCAGGAAGCAAAGAGAAAGTCAGGGAGGGGCCTGGGTCCTAATATACTTTTCAAGGGCATTCTCCCACTAACCTTACTCTCTAGGTCATTGGGTCACAGGCTCCACAACAGTATCACTGGCTGGCATGCACACCTTCAACAGGTGAGTCTTTTGGGGTCATGTATGATCAAAACTATAATGTAACTTTACAACTTTAAATAATATGCCTACATATTTATTTCTTATTTTTTCCATCAATTTTGGGAAATATCTCTTAACCATCTCCAAATTTTTGTGCAAATTGAGGAAACAGGCACTTTTTTCCATTGCTCCTTCTTCTCCCAGCACCCAGATTCTCTCAGCCATATAATCAATTTTACATTCTTAAAATTTATAACTTGAGTTGTTTGTAATCATAATTGTCTTCCAAAGGTTCTTGAGAAAAAAACAATTCCAGAAATGAAAGAACATTTCAATATTATGCTTCTAAAGGTATTATTTACTTGAGGACCAAGTACTGTGGTTGAACCCTAGGAGAGAGACTCTGGGCTCTTTAACTACACTTGAAAGGGAATGCTCCAATCCTCAAGGTCAAGCCTTTTTAATTTTATTTGACCAATTCTTCAAAATCAAAATATACTTCCATTTGCTTCATAGTTGGACTTTGCATTTCTTATGGAAGATTTTGTTTTTCCTGACAGTTCTCATTGCCTTTGTTTTCTTTCCCCTTGTTGATGAGAGAAACTGTTTGCCTGAATGCTAAGATCACAGCTACAATCAAATCATTGTGGGAAATCCAGATTCTTCTTGATGACATGTTCCTGCTGCTTTCTGACTTTGTGTTGTAATTCAGATATGTTGCTTTCTAAACCTGCCAGTACCCTACAATTTTTTTTCATTGTTCTTTGAGATTAGGTTCAATATTTTCTTGAATGATGTTTCTTCTCTCTTTTAGTTTCCCTGTTTCTTTTACTAGAGAACATTCTCAATTGTTTTTTTTTTTTTCAGAAATCATTATTCCAAAGATATTAAAAAATCTTTATTTTGGCTTTATATTAACTAATAGCTTGATAGTATATAAATTCTATGTTCAAAATAATTTTCTCTCAGAATTTTAGAGTTATTCTTTAAATGTCATATTGCTATAAAATTTGGAAGTAAAACACCAGTTTGATTATTTTTTTCAATTCCTTCAGTCTCCTCAAATTTTTTTGGCATTTAAAATTTCATGAAGATTTTCCCTTATAATCCGAAGGCTCTGCCCCCTCTTCAGTTAAGGGACATGTTCTGTTATCTCTTTAATTGCTATTTCTTTTCCTAGTCTTTGTTCAATTTTCCTGTATCTCTTAGTAACCAGATGTTAGACTTCTAGGACTGGATATCTATGACCATTAAATTTAAATTTTCTCTTGTATATTCTCTCTTTTTATCATTTTCCTATGGTTCAAGAGATTTTTTACTTTATTTTAGATCTAGTAAATGGATTTTAAATTTCACCCATCATATTTTAAATTTCTACTGTTTTTTATTGCTTATTCCCATTTACATAGAGAATTAAAAAATAAATTTTTCTTATTTTATGGAAAAAATCTTCTTATTTAAAAATTTATTAAGTAGAGAAGATAATATATTTAAACTCTGAATATTTAGCTTTAAAAAATTCCCGTCATTTGTTTTCTAATTTTGTTTATCATCTACTTGACAAACAGGTTATAGAAGTTAAGCCTATTGATAATTTTCTTTTCATTCTTTTCTTTTATTCTTATGATTGCAGGTGCCAGTAAACAATTACCCTAGATTTTCTGTAGGTTTTATGATTTCATAAATTCTTTAGTCTATTTATAATTTATTTTGGGGTATTATGTGATGTTAAAGTTGATACTGTGTTTTAAATGGGTTAACCTAAATAATAATATAGAAAAAAGTAGATCTTGAAAATATTTAGTTTTCTCATCTAGGAACATAGTATTTTTTCAAATTTTCTTTTGTTTGCTCAATAAAGTATGTTAGTTTTCCAAATATAGATTTATTACTGAATACCTTAGACTCATGTAAAGGGATATTTCCATTATGCTTTGTAATTACTCATTGCCCAAAGGCAGGAAAACTATTGATTATAGTTTATTTTGTATATAGATTTTTTATTTTATCAAATTTTTATTTATTACATTACTTTCTATTAACTATTTTAAGTTTCTAGGTAAACTGAAATATAACATAAAAGTCATATTATCTTTCTCCTCCTTTCCCCTGATTTTTGTTTCTTAGATGGGCTGTAGCTTCAGGATAATAATGAATGGTCTTGATGAAAAGTGACTTCTGTATCTTTGTTTTGTTTATGATTTTAATGAGGTGCCTCTGGTTTACCATTAAGATGCTCTATGTTGTTTCTCTGACTGAGGCATTCTTGATTTTATTAAAAAGTTAGTTTAATAGATGGTCTAATTCATTTACTTTTCTTGAATTTTAAAAAACAGATTTCACTTTTTTATTTCCAATAGCCCATTGCTTTTATAGTATCTATTTTTTTTTTGTTTTTCATCATCTAATTCTTCATATTCATGCTACCTCCCTAGCTAATTCTGATTGAATTTGTTCATCACTGATGTTAAAATAACTAATCTTTGAATCCAAAAAGAGTATAAGAACTGGTATTATATTGAAGAAGAAAAACTAATGGTACTGAATAGTATCTGAATAATCAAATATGACTTGATTTTAAAATGCCACTTATTCACTGGAATAGGAGAAAAGTTTGAGTTTTCGGTGCAATATACAATTAACTTAAAGACAATCATTAAAATAAAACAAAACAAAAAACCCAACCCCATAATGATGAAACTATTTAAAGGGACACAGGACAGAGCGAGCAACAACAAAATAAAGTAGCATTACATTATAGCCCAAAGTATAAATAAATATCCATTAGTTCATACTGATTCAAATAAATGATTTCATAAATAAGGGGAAGAAGACAAATCTCTTGTGTAGAAGAAATCCAGATAATTTATGTATATACTTTGACTTCAAGGAGGTAGAGACAACTCCCCATTCCTTCTCCCTGTTCCTTAAGTGTGGGCTGGGCATGACTTCCTTTAAAAGTGTTTGCAGTGGGAAAAAGAATAACCTTACCCAAAGGGGAATGAAGGTAAGGAAGGGGAGATAGAAATAGGAAAAGACAGTGGAATGAATCTGACACAATTTTCCTATGTACATATATGAATACACCACAGTGAATCTCCACATCATGTACAACCACAAGATTGGGATACTAATTAGAATAAGATATACCCCATGTTTGAATAAATATGTCAAAATATATTCTACTGTCATATATATCTAAAAAGAACAAATAAAATTAAAAAAAGAATAACCTTACTATGGAGGAACCTGACAAAACTCTACCTCAGCCAGGTGATCAAGGTCAACCTCAACAATAAATCATGTTGATAGTATGTTTCTTTGATGTGATGTGATGAAAATGGTACTTTTACTTATCCCTTCCCAATTCCATAACCCCAGTCTATTTATGAAAAAAAATACCAGAAAAGTCCCAATTTGGGGACATTCTACAAAATACTTGATTAGTACTTTTGAAACTGTTAATCAACCTCATTAAAAACAAGGAAGGAGCTGGTCACAAGGAGCTGGTCACGGTGGTGCACACTTGTAATTCCAGTGGCTTGGGAGGCTGAGGTGGGAGGATTGCGAGTTCAAAGCCAGCCTCAGCAATAGAGAGATGCCAAACAACTCAGTGAGATCCTGTCTCTAAATAAAATACAAAATAGGGCTGGGGATGTGGCTCAGTGGTTGAGTGCCCTTGAGTTCAGTCTCGGTACCCAAAAAACAAATAAATAAATAAATAAAAAACAAGGAGTGTGTGAGAAACTATCACAGCCAAGAGAAGCCTAAGGAGAAACTGTACCATAAGATCTTGGATGGAATCCTGGCTCAGAAAAAGAATGTTTGGTAAAAATTAAGGAAATTTGATTTGAGGAAGTAAATGTTTACCCTGATTGAACATTGCACAATGTATATCTGTATTGAAATATCACGTGATACTTACAAAATATATACACTTTTTTACGGTATGAGCTTAGAAATTCAATTTAAATTAAAAAAAAAAAACTAAGGAAATCTGAATTAAGCATGGTCTTTAAAAAAATGATGAATAAAAAAAGTATGGTCTTATTAAAAATAATGCCTTAATCTTGGTTCATTAGTTCTAACAAATGTCTGATACTAACATAAGATTTTAATAATAAGGGAAACTAGGCCAGGTGTGGTAGCGCACACCTGTAATCCCAGCTGCTTGGGAGGCAGAGGCAGGAGGACCTTGAGTTCAAAACCAGCCTCAGCAAAAGCAAGATGCTAAGCAACTCAGTGAGACCCTGTCTCTAATAAAATACAAAACAGGGCTGGGGATGTGGCTCAGTGGTTGAGTGCCCCTGAGTTCAATCCCCGGTTACCCCGCCCCTCCAAAAAAATAAGGGAAACTAATAGTTAATAATGTCAACTCCCTGTACTATCCTTGACATTCTTTTTTCTGTAAATACAAAACTGTCCTAAAAATGAGTTTATTTAAAAGTCACACCTTAAGTGGTCATAGTCAATAATTCCTGTGCATCCTTAGAGCTGTGATTACTTCATCTCCATGGAAAACGACTCAGTGAACAGCCAGTCAGCTCTGCTTGGTATTCCAACCAGCATTGCTTCCTGGACTAATTACCGGTGTACCTTTGTCTTCTAGGTTATTGCTTAGCTATGGTTCCACAGGGGGCACTCGGTTATGCTGTAAGAGGTCCTCTGAGAAAACAGCAAGAAAATGGATAGAAATCTAAGCAGAGTGTTTGAGTTAGAGTTGCGCTTCGCTGTGCTATGAAGCTAGCTATGTGATATTCCTTGCTGATTACCTTTTAAAGTGTGAGTTGACCAAACGATGATTTGGTCCAGCCTAAATTTAGCCCTTCCTGGAGTAAATCTGGCAAGAAAGTGAATTTCTACAGTTTCTAGACAGTCCTGATAATTTTCATATTCCAAATAGAAATTTTCCATAAACAAAAAGTTGACATAAGTGGTAACCATTTACCTAAAAATTATTCATCCAATTGTTCACATTCTCTACAATACTCTTCATTGACATATGATTTATTAATTTTGTTCTAGAGATTTGAGTTCAAGCTGTATAAACCATGAATAAAGATTAGTTTAATAGTCACAATGCCCCCTGGGACAACATTTCAAGTGAAGAAAACTCAAATTGTCGCAATGTGAAAATAATATGACAGTTGTATCAATATTTGCAAATTGAAATGATATTCAATACCCTTACAGAGACAGAGCATAAATCTTATTCCCACTTATTTTATGCAAGCCCTAAAACTTTTCTTTTTAATTTTTTATTAATGTTGATTAATATTTTCCCCTGTGAAAATGTCTTGAAATATAAATCTAAGATCTTCCTAATCTGCCTCCAGCTATTAAGCAACACTAGACACTGACCTCTTGCTACTGTTTTGATGACTTAAATACTTAGAAAAGCAATATATTACCAGGTCTCCACGCCATTTATAGCAATGATATTTTGCTATTTCTCATGCATTAAAAAAGAGAAGACTATCTGGCACTTTGGCAAATACTATAGTATTCAAAAATCTATCACCTTGTTTTCCTTGGATTGTTTTTTGTAACACGTTAACTCTTATGACTGTAATTGTTCACATATTCAAATATGCAACTGTAATATAGAAAAATGACCAGACAGTAAATACCCTCGTGAAGAGCTAAGTACTCATTAGCATGAATTAAAAGTGGCTAAGACTAAGGAGAAACAGCTCGTTATGTGGGTAACTCAATGTTTATATTATTTATGTTAATCTCATGAAGCTCATGGTGTGGTTAGCACAGATAAGATAATGTGTTAGTGGCAATTCCAGCTATGACTTCATATATTCAATGACACCCCTTGTAATATTTATTTCAAACATCTGAATCCCGGATGTGCTGGATGAAGAAAAGAGAAATACAGCAAGCAGAACCAAAGAAACCAAAATCCTTCACATGAAACTCCTTCCCCACTTCACTAATGATATTTTATTGGAAAGCTTTCAACATGTTCTTTTTAAATTTTTTTTTTAGTTATACATGGACACAATATCTTTATTTTATTTATTCATTTTTATGTGGTGCTGAGGATCTAACCCAGTGCCTCACATGTGTGAGGCAAGTGCTCTGCCACTGAGCCACAACCCCAGCCCTCAACATATTCTCTTTGTCAGAAACAGGGAACATTGATCTACATGCAGAGTTTGCGTAGAGGTTATCAAAACAAAATTTTAGAGAACTGTCAGAAGGCAGAATATGGTGCATTAAATCCAGAGATGCCAAAACTCAGAGCCAGACATCTGTCTTTCAGAAGTGACCAAACACAAGGCTGATGAAAGAGAGTTCATGGAAAGGTCAGAAAAAAATGCCAACAATTACACTTCTATTATAAAAAATATTTATGATAAGCAATATAATTTGTTCTTGTTTTTTGTCGCATATTGTCCTCCATTCGCTTGTATAACTACAGTACTGAATTTATTTCATTAGCTAGTGCTTGGGAATGAACGAAACTTGATTAAAATTCAAATTATAATTCCATCACAATGTAGTCTGCCCTAGTATTCTCTGGATCTAATAAGAAATTATGCCTCATCAAACATATATAATTTGGCTTGAAGTGGTAATAGTAGGAAGCCAAATTTATAGTCATAATGAAGTTGTTTAAGCTGGATATTTTCATTGCAGAGTGTAATCGCATTGGGCAACCTGTCCCCAGGCAATCATTGAGTCATTTGTGCTTGCTCTGGGTGGAGCTTGTTTACATTCTATAATCACGCCATTAACAGTCATAGCTAAATATAAACACAAAGAAGAATATTATTAGTTGTTTTACAACCCCAGTGACACCACTACAGAATTACATGGACAGGCCTGTGAGTGATAATGCTGAAGCTACCATGGTTGCCCATTCACAACAAAACCAAAAGGCATCTGATCCAGACTGAACACGAATATGCAGTACATGCCCTTGACCTACAGAGTTAGGGAGGAAGCATCATGTGAAGGCACAAGTATGGGTCCATGACATTAACTTGATGTTTGCTACATGAGAACTCAGGGAAGGAAGTTTTGGCCAAATTGCTGATGTTCAGGGAACTTGTGTTCAAAGCAGGCACAGGATATACATCTGCTGATTGATCCTGAAATTCAATGAACTAGTTGTGTCCCTAGTTGTCCCTAAATGTAGGTGAATCATTTTACTTCTGTAGTCCTTAATTCCTTCATTTGGAAAATGGGGATATCAGATGTTCCATAGTGGTTCCCTTCCAGTCTAAGATTATGTAACAATAATCATGTGTATATGTGTGTATATGTATGTATAACTATATGCTTCCAATAACAGCAACAAAACAAAACTAATATGTATTTGTGATTCTGTAACTTGCTACAGAATCCATTTTATTATTTTTTAAATAACAAAATATTTTCTTTCCATGTAACAATGGACAAATTGATATTCTTTCAGTTTTGGTTTCCTTATATGCAAAATTAAAGTAATGGTGGCTCCTGGGGCTGGGGATGTGGCTCAAGCGGTAGCGCGCTTGCCTGGGATGTGTGCGGCCTGGGTTCGATCCTCAGCACCACAAACAAACAAAGATGTTGTGTCCGCCGAAAACTAAAAAATAAATATTAAAAATTAAAAAAAAAAAAAAAGTAATGGTGGCTCCTATCATTGTTTAAAACATGTTGTAAGCATTACCTAGATAATGTAGGTACATTTAGTGCCAGCAGGCACTCAGTAGCCTTTTTCTGTTATGTTTATTATAATATAATCATCTTTATTTTTCTTATGAAACAAGTGAGCAAAGAATTACTAGTCTTATGGTTGTCTCCTTGGAAGGAAAACTATTTTTATGAATTATTACAAAAATATTTTTGATGAATTAGAGTTAAAGAAACATTTGAATTTTAGTGATACATTTTTTCAACAAAAAAGAGAGAATCCTAAAATAATACAATTCCTTTTTTAAAGATAAACTAATTATACGTCATGTTTGTATTTTGCAGGAAAAACCCAGACAGCATTAATTATAATACCCATATACACCAAAATAGAAGATCTGAACAGTCTTAAGTAACTTGTCACAAGTTCCAAAGGAAAAAAAAAATCCTTAGAAATTTAAGGTTGAATAGTAAAAAAGTAAAAGGAAACGTTGCATGTAAAAAGAAAACTAAAAAGGAAACCAAATCAAGCATCCACATCTTCCTCTTTGCTATGTCTCATCCTTGCCCTGAAGATGAGACTAACTGCATAAATCAAAAAACATAGCATACATACAGGTAAGAATAATAAGAATGGAACTGATGGGGGTTCAGGTGGAGAGTCTGACATGATGAGTGCATCAGAGAGTGTCTCTGGATGCTTCATTTGCTAGAGATTGATCTATCTGGTATGATTCACTCACTTCCTTATAGACTTCAATTTCTACAGATTCAGTAGTTGGGGAAATGCAATGCTGGTTACTCTGTAAAGTCCCTAAGTGCAAGGGCCAAGAGAAGCATTTACAAAATGGTCTTTAAATGGGAAGGCTGAGACTGGGCAATTTTTCTTCCTTATGGCACATATCTTTGGAAAATTAAGGACCATTTTCTGGAATTTTAAGATGTGAATTCAGTGAACGTTTTCCTATTTTCTACCATGGTTGTTTTTCAAGAGAAAGAGATAAGAGAGATTCCATAGTTAGTCTGGGTCCACATAGCTGATACATTTTTTTAATAACTTTATTTTATTTATTTATATGTAGTGCTGAGGATTGAACCCTTGCATGTGTGAGGCGAGCGCTCTACTGCTGAGCCATAACCCAGCCCTGAGCTGATGCATCTTAATCTCTCAGTCCATTGATTTTTTTTGTTTTTTTAAGATTCTTAAGTATGTGGGACATCAAGGCCAACTTGTGAAAGGAAGCAGGATGTTTCAGTGTGAGATGAGTCAAAATAGGTGAGGCAGAGAGCAACCATGTTTCGTGTACAGGCCACTGAACAACTGAACTAGACTGGAACCTGGTGAGAGAAGGATCACACTTCCTTCTCATACTGAACAGCGGGCAGGAGTGGACATTGGGGAGGGAATAATCTTGAAGAAGACTGGGCTTATTAGAAGCTGATGGAATGGGAGCTTCCTGACTTTAAAGGGGAGAGGGAACATGTTCCAGGTCAAAGCAGAAAGAAGAGGGAATTTAATCCTTGAACACATCCTCTATGTTTCTTATGATGACCTTGCTTCAATCATATTGGAACATGTCTTCTTTTAAAACATCCATTTGCTGAGCAATAAATATGACCAGGAACACTGCCAAAGGCTTTACATAAATGAGATCACTGTCTTTACAACAATCATATGAGATATAGATAATTATGGCCCCTACAACCTAGATTACAGATGAGGAAACCAAGGTTGTATAAGTTACAAAATTGGTTCATGGAAAGAAGCCAAGGTTCTCACACCTTGGCTTTGAAGAGACTTTGATTACCTCTTCAAGCTGGGCTCTTTGTCCCTACACTGAACTGCTCCTCTTTCTTGAACAGAGGTGCTGACTTCCATAGGAAGTCAACATTCAAAATGGTAGGCCACAAAAGCTGCCAAGATACTGAATAGTTCAAAACTTACTCACATTCATTGCCTACTTACTAGAAAGGAACATAAATAAATGTCCTTTTAGAAACAGTTTTCTAGCTATTGGTGTTTGGAAAAAATAAATTGTGCTTAAGACTTTAGTTGAGCTGATATTAATGCTTGATTGAAGCTTAAGAAGGGTTTAGAAAAACAAATGCCAAATGTCTTCTTTGATATAAGGAGAGTAACTAAGAACAGAGTAGGGACGAAGAGCATGAGAAGAAGATTAACATTAAACAGGGATGAGAGGTGGGAGGGAAAGGGAGAGAGAAGGGAAATTGCATGGAAATGGAAGGAGACCCTCAGGGTTATACAAAATTACATACAAGAGGAAGTGAGGGGAAAGGGAAAAATAATACAAGGGGGAGAAATGAATGACAGTAGAGGGGGTAGAGAGAGAAGAGGGGAGGGGAGGGGAGGGGAGGGGGGATAGTAGAGGATAGGAAAGGCAGCAGAACACAACAGACACTAGTATGGCAATATGTAAATCAATGGATGTGTAACTGATGTGATTCTGCAATCTGTATTCGGGGTAAAAATGGGAGTTCATAACCCACTTGAATCAAAGTGTGAAATATGATATATCAAGAACTATGTAATGTTTTGAACAACCAACAATAAAAAATTAAAAAAAAAGAAGGGTTTAGAACCATATCAGTGAGGTTTTACATATATACAAGGTGAAACTCTTAAAAAATAGTGAATAATAAAAAAAGAACTTAGAAATATTTCTGTTTGCTATTTTTTAGGTCAAGGTTATGGGCTTTAACTGGCAATCTTATTCATTGAATAGTGGGAGTATTAAATGATGAAATTACTTGGGAAAAGAGTTTGACAGTTTCTTAAAAAGTTAAACATATATTTAATATATGACCTTGCATTGAGCATTTACCCAAGAAAAATGAAAACATATCCCCCCAAATAGTTATGCATTATTATTCATACAAACAGAAACAACAAGAGAATGGATAAATAATCTGAGGTATATTCACTTAATGACTGATGTGCAGCAATAAAATGAAATGAACAACTTATAACATGCAACAACATGGATGCAGCCCATAGGTATGGTGAAGCAAAGAAGCTGGACACTAGCACACACAGTTTGAATTTGTTTATATAAAATTCTTGGGGCAAAACTAATCATTGGTGACAGAAATCCCTTCAGTGGTTTCCAAGGGCAAAATAGGTGTTGGGGGGAAGACTGAATGCAAAGGGGCACAGAATCTGGGGATGTTCTACATATTGACCTGGATGGTGATTACAAAAGAGTATATACATTTGTCAGGAGTATTCAGCTGATATACATAAAGTATTTTATTACATGTAAATTTTATCTCAATAAAGTTGATTTAAAAAAGATTGTGGCTTAGAAGAGAGTATTCATTAAAAGCAAAATCAAAAACTCTTCCATCTCAGTTTTTCTTCTTCAAAATGTTTTCCATATTCAGGGCTTGTTTCAGAAAGGAAGTTTATATTCTGTTATTTTTCCTTAGTCGCAAGGTAGATTTTTGTTTATAAATGTCAAGTGGAAAAATTAGAAGACCTTGAAATAAAGCTATTAAGGATTTTTAAACCATTTTTTTTTCCTGGCTAATCAGATGTCCTAAATGTTTGAGGTTTTAAGAATGTAGTTTTCTTAAAATACTATTTTCTGAAATAAGCATTTACCTCCATAAGGCTTAAACAACATTTACTGGACATAATTCAATCCTCTCTGAATGCCTCCAGGTCATCATTATGAAGATAAAAAGACATGCTATTTTGTAAACAGTGATGATTTAAAAGTTTGTTATGGCACATAGGGCTGTTTGCTTCTATGCTAAGTGGTCTCAGAATACTGAATTTCTAAAGTTCTTGAATTTGTGACTTATTCTTTTCAATTTCTCTCTTGTTGAGCTGTTAACATCCTCCCTCCACCTCACCCCCACCCCGCTTCCTATTGCCTATTTGTCTCACATTGGAGTTGGCTTTCCTTTTTTCTAAACTGCTAAGACAATCAAGTTAACAGAACTATATAGAGAGCAGTGATTTATATTGATTTTCAAACCAGCAATTTATTGGTTTCAAAAGAACCAGAAACCTGTTAAAATGACAGATGTGTAGGCCTCAACCTTGGTGATTCTAATATCTACTCAGTGAGCATCATACATGATTTTATGTATGTGTGTGTGTATGTGTGCATGGGACTGAGGATTCAAACTAGGGCCTTGCCCATTCTAGGTAAGCTTTCTACCACTGAGCTATGTTCCTAGTTCCCTACCACCTTTTAAATTTCATTTTAAGACAGGGTCTAAGTTGCTGAGGATAGCCTCAAACCCAGGATCTCCTGCCTCAGCTTCCTAAGCAGCTGGGATTATAGGTATGCACCACCATATCCAGCCATACGTGATTTGTAAATTATAGAAATATGTTTGTATATACTGGACATATACAAAAGTAGAGAAAATAGTATAATGAACCACCATATACATATCATCCAGCTTCAAGAATATTCAATATCTCATCAATCTTTTTCAATTATCTGCCCCCTGCTCTTTTTTTTCCCCCACTAGAACTAAGGGTGGCAATCCACCACCCCACAAAACAGGTTCAATCTGCTGCCTAATTTTAAAAATTGAGACATAATCCTTATGCCATAAAATTCATTCTCTTAAAGTGTACAATTCATTGGTTTTTTGCATTTCACAATGTTGTATAAAGATCAGCATAATTATACAATGAAAACTACAGAACCCTAAAGAGAGAGATAGAAGAAGAACTTAGAAGATGGAAAAATGTACCCTGTTCATGAATAGGCAGAACCAACATCATCAAAATGGTGATATTACCCAAAGTTCTCTACAGGTTCAATGCAATGCCAATCAAAATCCCAACGGCATTTCTTGTAGAAACAGATAAAGCTATCATGAAATTCATATGGAAAAACAAAAGACCCAGAATAGCAAAAGCAATTCTAAGCAAGAAGTGTGAATCGGGAGGTATAGCGATACCAGATTTCAAACTGTACTACAGAGCAATAGTAACAAAAACAGCATGGTACTGGTACCAAAACAGGCAGGTGGACCAATAGTACAGAATAGAGGACACGGAGACCAATCCACAAAATTACAACTTTCTTATATTTGATAAAGGCGCTAAAAGCATGCAATGGAGAAAGGATAGCATCTTCAACAAATGGTGCTGGGAAAACTGGAAATCCATATGCAACAAAATGAAGCTGAACCCCTTTCTCTCACCATGCACAAAAGTTAATTCAAAATGGATCAAAGAGCTTGATATCAAATCAGAGACTCTGCGCCTGATAGAAGAAAAAGTTGGCTCCGATCTACATATTGTGGGGTCGCGCTCCAAATTCCTTAATAGGACACCCATAGCCCAAGATTTAAATACAAGAATAAACAAATGGGACTTACTTAAACTAAAAAGTTTTTTCTCAGCAAGAGAAACAATAAGAGAGGTAAATAGGGAACCTACATCCTGGGAACAAATTTTTACTCCTCACACCTCAGATAGAGCCCTAATATCCAGAATATACAAAGAATTCAAAAAATTAAACAATAAGATAACAAATAACCCTATCAACAAATGGGCCAAAGACCTGAACAGACACTTCTCAGAGGAGGACATACAATCAATCAATAAGTACATGAAAAAATGCTCACCATCTCTAGCAGTCAGAGAAATGCAAATCAAAACCACCCTAAGATACCATCTCACTCCAGTAAGATTGGCAGCCATTATGAAGTCAAACAACAATAAGTGCTAGCGAGGATGTGGGGAAAAGGGTATACTTGTACATTGCTGGTGGGACTGCAAATTGGTGCGGCCAATTTGGAAAGCAGTATGGAGATTCCTGGGAAAGCTGGGAATGGAACCACCATTTGACCCAGCTATCGCCCTTCTCGGTCTATTCCCTGAGGACCTTAAAAGAGCATACTATAGGGATACTGCCACATCAATGATCATAGCAGCACAATTCACAATAGCTAGACTCTGGAATCAACCTAGATGCCCTTCAATAGATGAATGGATAAAAAAAAATGTGGCATTTATACACAATGGAGTATTACGCAGCACTAAAAAACGACAAAATCATGGATTTTGCAGGGAAATGGATGGCATTAGAGCAGATTATGCTAAGTGAAGCTAGCCAATCCTTAAAAAAACAAATGCCAAATGTCTTCTTTGATATAAAGAGAGCAACTAAGAACAGAACAGGGAAGAAGAGCATGAGGAAAAGATTAACATTAAACAGAGACGAGTGGGGGGAGAGAAAGGGAGAGAGAAGGGAAACTGTATGGAAATGGAAGGAGACCCTCATTGTTACACAAAATTACATATAAGAGTTTGTGAGGGGTAAGGGGAAAAAAAAACAAGGGAGAGAATTAAACAACAGCAGATGGGGTAGAGAGGGAAGATGAGAGGGAAGGGAAGGGGGGATAATAGGGGATAGGAAAGGTAGCAGAATACAACAGTCATTAATATGGTAGTATGTAAAAATGTGGATGTGTAACCGATGTGATTCTGCAACTTGTATTTGTGGCAAAAATGGGAGTTCATAACCCACTTGAATCAAATGTATGAAAGATGATATGTCATGAGCTTTGTAATGTTTTGAACAACCAATTAAAAAAAAAAAAGATCAGCATAATTGAATTCTAAGGCATTGTCCTCACTCCAAAAGAAACCCAACACTCATCAGCAGTCACTCATTTTCCACCTTTGCAGCCCTTAAAAATTGTTAACCAACTTTCTGCCTCTATGGCTTTGCCTATTCTAGACATTTCATGTAAATGCAGTCATGCATTATGTGGCTTTTTCTGTCCTGTTTCTTTCAAATACATTAATGGTTTCTTGGTTCACCTATGTTATAACATAAATCAGCACTTTATTCCTTTCTATGAGTAAATAATATCATGCTGTAAAAATATATACATTTTGTTTTTCCATTCATCAACTGGATAGTTGTATTGTTTACACTTTTTAGTTGTTATTAACAATGCTGCTGTGAACATTCATGTATGAGTTTTAGTAGGAATATGTTTTGTTTCCATTGTGTTCATACTTCTTACTGAATTTTAGTTCAGTCAAATAGCTGGATCATATAGTCACCACTGTTCAAATTTTTGAAGAAGTGCCCAACTGTTCTCCAAAGTGGTTATGCCATGTTATATTTCCACCAACAATGTATGAAGGGTCCAGTTTTCCCAAATTCTCATCAACACTTATTATCATTCATCTTTTTTATTCTAGTCATCCTAGTGGGTGTGAAGTAGCATCTCATTGTGGTTTTGATTTGCATTTCATTAATGACTAATGGTGTGGCGCATCTTTCCATGTGCACGTTGACTATTTGTATATCTTTGGAGAATATCTAATCAAATATTTCACCACTTTTTAATTGGGTTATCTGTTTTTGTTGTTGTTGTTTGTTTGTTTTACTGTTGGGATGAAAGAGTTTTAAAAAATATGTTCTGGATACTAAACTCTTTTCAGATAAGTAATATGCAAAAATTTCTTTCCAATCCATGGATTGCAGTTTTTTTTCCCCCCACTTTCTATCTTGATAGTGTCCTTTGAAGTGCAAAAGGTTTTCATTTTTTGCTTTTGGTGCACTGCTAGGAAAGGACTCTTCCAGTCCTCAAAACTTTTTAATTTCAATTTTTTTCTTTTATTGTTTGAGATTATATATCTAAGAAACTATTACCTAATCCAATGTCATCCAATGTTTTCTTCTAAGAGTTTTATAGCCGTATATCTTAAACTTAAGTCTTCTGCATCTAAACTTTTAAACTCATGTACTTTAATAGCAAACCAGTTTGGGAAAGAAAGAGCAAGTAGATTTTGATAGCCTCCAAGAGTTCAGAAAAAAAGTATCAATTTTGGTGCGGGATTTGTGAAACATATGTCGAATGATCAGAGACCTATTTTGATCTACTTTCTGTTTTTTTGTTTTCCTTTTTCCTATTTTGCAGATGGTTAAAAAGTCCACAGGTATTTGCAGATGATTCTAGAAAGGTGTACTATTGTTTATGTATATGGTCAACTCGTAGTACTAACAAAACAAATTAGTATAAACTTGTTTAGGAAAAGCTCCTTACAGTTTCAAATTTAAAAATACAAACTGTTGTTATAAAATATTTTCAACATACGGTGCCCCACAGTTCTGATCCAGGTATTGGGAGATGCTGTAGAGAAAAGGATGCAAATATTAGCATCTGGGACCTGGTTTCCAACCAAGAAAGTATGGCATGTTTAGGCACATTTCTTTCATCGGCAGAAAGAAGACATTGAGGCACAACCACCAACATCAACTGCTGGTTGACGGTTTGTTCCAGAAATAAAGAGGCCAGTGGCTCTCAAATTTGAATCAGAATCAGTTTGAGTGCTTGTAAAATCATAATGCAAGAAAGTGTAAATTGGATTATGAGAGTTTTAATCAATGCATTACTCCCCTGAAATGGATTAATTAGGTAATAACTGTAGGCAGGTAGGGTGTGGTGGTGGAGGTGGGACATTGGGGTGTGCCTTTGGGGTATAGTATATATTTAGTTGCTGGTGAGAGGAGAAGTCTTTGCTTCCTGGTGGTCATGTCCTGAACCACTTTCTTCTATCACACACTTCCATCATGATGCTCTCTCACATCTTGGGCCCAGAACAATGAAGCCAGCCATCTGTGGACTGAGACTTCTGAAACTATGAACCCCAAATAAACTTTTCCTCCTCTAATATTTTTCTTGTCAGGTCTTTTGGTCATAGCGGCAAAAAAGCTGATAAAACACTATTTATCCCTACCATTGGTCACTTCAAGTCTTTTAGTTTGGTATTAAAATTTTTATATGGTTTCTTTGGGTTAGTGTTTCTCTGATATGCATTTTTTCTGTCTCTTTAGTTTTGGCCTTTCAGGTTTCCCTGTCTTTTCTAATTAGAAAACAAAAAGTTTTCCTTTTAATCTGGGATTTTATATCTTGTAACAGATAAATTTAATCTAATTACATTTATTATGATTATTAATATATTTGAATTTAAGTCTTTCATCTTATTTTGTGTTTTCCACAATTTGAATTGGACCTCAAGTTCAAAGAGGTGAGCTAATCATACATTTTCAGTTTATAGCAATTTATCCTTAGTTTTGCACTTTTTATTTTTTTGTTTTCCATTTTCCTCCTTCATATCACTCACTTCACTCACTATCAGGTGATTGGAATACATTTTTAATGTCTAATGTGTTTATAACAATTGGTAATTGTGTTTAAATGTGCATTTTGCTAATTTAAATAAACATTATATTTAAATTAAGAAAAAAAAAAGATTTTTGGGCCCCATACCATGAATTTGCCTCTTCAATGGGCTTTCAGATGATGCTGATGACGATACTGTCCCTGAAACCATACTTTCAGCAGATATACGGACTGAGTCTCCTGCCCTGGTGCTTACTGAACATGGAGTAAACATTAGGTCAAGAGATTCATCTGGTAATCCTGCCTGGTGATGAATATGCCAGCAGTATACTAAAGAAGTCAAGAGGCTCTAAGTATGGTTTCTAAATTTGGTTAAAATTTCTAATCACTAATAGTCACATTTCATGTTCTAGGATTATGATCTTTTCCCAAATGCCATTTAATCACTTAGGAAAGCATCTTGATTTCGATAAAATCATCAGAGATGATCTAAATGGTTTTTGTTTTTCAGATATTTTTTGGTATTTGATGTTGCTAAATGTATGTGGTCACTGGCTGTGGGTTAGGAATGCTATTCAGGAACATCCACTGTGTTTGTGATAACGTATTTGACCTGTGGCCAAATGGTACTCTTGAGAGATGTGGCTGTGACTTTGACAGATTGAGCCAAAGTTAAATCCTGATGAAGTGCAAAGGAATTTTATCAGTCCCAGGATGGTTGCCAGCTGAGTTGGGTAAAAGGGTGACTTTCCAAAAATGTCCAGAGCAATCTGCATTTATTCTGTCACCTCTACATCCAATTTTCTCAAAGCCTGGCTAAAAACTTCATTTTCCTACTTTCTGCCATTTCCAAGACCATAAGCTTATACATGAAAACCAAATGTTAAGCAATGTTCCTGCCTCTTTACAAATCAGCAAAACTAGAGTTCAGCAAGCAGAAGGGAGTTGACAGTTTTGCTGATGTCACATGAAGAAGAATGAGACCTTAGCTCATTTGGCTCTTCAGTAAAGAAGATAAGTAGAAAATTTGTTTCTGTTGATAAATTGAGGAGTTTCAAAAATAGACAGAATTTTAACAGGCTGGCCACAAAAAGTCATTTTTGTATTTATACTCTTATAGCCATACCTAAAGTCAATTAATTGTTTGAAGGAAAATAGAACATTTCCTTCAAGAAGAAAATACAAGTTCTATGCCAACCCTGTCTCCAACCTCCTCATAGCATGTCCACCTGTGGCTTCAATTCTGCTCTTCATCTCCCCTGTGGTGCTCTGCCTCCCAGATCACACGGGAGGACTTCAGAGTCTATCAAAGGGAAGTCCTTGCAATGCTCCAAGGAGAAAGTATTTTTTAAAAATTTTTTTAGATGTATGGACCTTTATTTTATTTGTTTATTTATATGTGGTGCTGAGAATCGAACCCAGTGCCTCACACATGCTAGGCAAGCGCTGTACCACTGAGCCACAGCATCAGCCCCAAGAAAGTATCTTTTTATTTTATTTTTTCCCATATTCTTATTGGTGCATTATAGTTGTACATATTGATGGGATTTATTGGTACATAGTTGTACATGCATGCAGAAAGTATCTTTTAAACAGACTGCAATAAGACCCAAAGGAAAGCCAGTTATCTTAGTACACATATGTCCACCAGAGGAAATATA
The DNA here is from genome assembly GCF_047511675.1 of Marmota flaviventris. Classification (NCBI taxonomy): domain Eukaryota; kingdom Metazoa; phylum Chordata; class Mammalia; order Rodentia; family Sciuridae; genus Marmota; species Marmota flaviventris. The sequence continues at coordinate 56,776,747 of NC_092502.1, forward strand.
TGTAGTGTTTTTATCCCAGTGAGTGATAACAGTCACTGGGCTTCTAAGAAATTTGACACTGTTATTCCTCCCCTACTTTTCTAAATTACAATGACAGTAACTGCATTTGTACTGAATCGCCCTAACTGGCTAGCTACTTCATTAAATTACTGTATGATTCCTATTTTATGGGTACAAAATAGTTGATCTCAGTGAACTGGCAACTTAGAAACTTAGGAGGCAAATTAGAGCAATTACTAATAAATTATACATGTGGGAACTAACAATTTGTCTATCACTGAGAAATATGAGGGAAAACTGCCAGACTCCCTGGCTCTGCAATTCTGAACAGGTCTTTTCATTTCTTCCTTTCCCAGACCAAAAGCTTTCATTATCCACACTGGTTACACCATTATTGTTGCTGCTTTCACAGAGTCCAACGTTTATAATACAAAGTTAGAAATATAATGGATAGGATTTGCACTCCTTTTGGAACAGAGGATTTGACTGCTTAAAATTAAAGGACTAAAAAACAAAAAATTTTATTCTAAAAAACTGACATCCCCTCCTGCCCCCACCCAAGGAGTCAGTAACAACATGTCAGCTTTCTCTTAAGTAAAGTTATAGAGGAAATAATGGCAAGAAGTGGGGGCAAAGTATCTCTCCATTCATTATCATAATTCATAATCACTGCTGTGTCCTCTCTGGGTGAGGCAGTCTGATGAATTAAAGGAAGTTCTGTGTTACAAGTCTCCTGTAGTTACAGGGAGGAGGTGAGATTAGGACAATTAACAAGATAGGATCTCCCTCTTCCTGCTTGTCTCACCTAGGCACCAGGTGCGCCATTCAACATGAAAGGTGTTGATGCCATTCTTCAACCCAGGGCCAGATTCCTCCATCAGCATATTCCTCCCACCTGGGATTGCCTTACCACCACCCACCATCCATTTACGTGCCTGGTAGGTTTTGTTTTGTGTGGTTGCTTGTCAAAAGCTAAGTGGAGGAAGAGAGAGGCTTTTATAATTGTATGCATGAATTTATTCTCATTGGTCTCTTGTTCAAATGGGAAAAAAAAAAAAGTATACAGAGCTTGGGGGAGGGGGCCAAATGTCTATAGATGTTGAAACTGGATATAAAACACACACACACACACACACACACACACACACACATACACACAAAACCCTCATTATTAGAGTTTTGATATCAGTCCCAAATACCCTCCATCTATGGAGAAATTTTTTTTCATAATTTATATATAGCATTTTCCCCAATACCCAACAGAAATTATATACCTATTTCTCTACATTACTTGATACCTAATCAGTTTGAAAATATTTTCTCTCTTTTTTTCTTTTTGCCTTGATTACAAATGATCCCTTTGTTCATAATCTTATAGTATCACATTTTACCTTTCTTACAATTTCAGTATTTTTCCCCATTCTCTTCGTTATTTTTGCCATACACCTGGTTACAGGACCTAGTTTCATGTCACCACATCTCCCTGGAGAATCACATAGCAGATATCTCCCTTGAGAATCACCAAAGTTAAAATAAAAGTGTAATCAACACTCATTGTTTTCTATTGGTGCCATGAACATTATTTAAAACAAAACCAATCTCTTCATGAATTCCAAATGCCCTTCTAAATCACTCTGGGTGCTCTTTCAAAATCTGACCTGCATAGTTCCTGTGGGCTGCTGTGGGAGTTGTATTTACCCTGTGTTCACATGTTTGTGTGCTGGGTCACACTAACCCAGTAAACACACTCTGCAGCAGCCCGTGGTTTGTGGATACCTGAGCACAACATGTGGAATTCCACCCTTCTGGGCTCCCTCTAGTTGGAACAAACCTAAAGTAAGGGGATACACCTGCGGGAGATGCATCTGCAACCCTGGCAGTCCTGAGGTCACACCTCTTGATTCATGCTACAACTGAGTCTCTCTCGAATACTTAGATGCTAAAGCACGTGCAGGAGTACAGAAGGTAGTAATGTAAATAGGGAATAGGGGGCAGTGGGTAATTCTCAACTCTCACACCACTCCCCTTTGCTTAAATACATGTAAATGACTCCATCTAGTTCCATAGTACTAGAAAACAAGTTTGTGTGTGGATTACTGCTTCTAAGCAATTATAAATCAGTAAATTATCTGTTAGAACATATGTGATATACATTTTTGTACCTCATCACTATAAAGTGATGGCATAAAAAGACATTATTTTAAAACATTAATTATTATTTGGGGGATGAAGGATGTCTTAGGGAAACTATGTACTTCATATCTAGAACACCAAGTAAAAGCTATTTTTCAAGCTGGGGAGCCCAGAATGAAGGAAAGATGGAAGGAAACCCTCCATTCCCCAGGAGAGTCTGGTTGCTGGGAACCATGGTCCAGGCCCTTGATTCTTACCTTCCCCTGTCAGAGCTACACCTCATTAAGGGAAAACAATACTGGAGAAAACCACAGTAGGAGGGAGAAGCCTCCCCAGTGGGTTCTACTCTGACTTCTGTTCTTTGAATCAAAAGAGCCCTCTGCTCACCTCCTCTATATTTTGGCATTATTCTCTGGGTAATCAAAGGCGGAAGGAAAAATAAATAACCTTTGCAGAATACTCTTACCCTTGTGTTTTGTTCAAAATTCTATGTCACCAAGGAAATAATTAAGAACATCAATTGGAGATTTTTAAATTAAAATCATTACATTGATCAAAGGTAGGACTTATAGCACTGTTCAACAGATGAACTCATTTTAAAATAGCTTTCAAGTGTTGGCCAAGATTTCAGAACACCAGATTAAAGTTGTAGACACGATGGCTAGTTAGACAATAAGAAAATGGCCCTCTTTTTGTAAGCTAAGATGCATTTCTTAGTAAGTTTGTACATATTCAATCATGCTCTGATCATTACTTTTTTTCCAATAAATTAATTTTATCTCTGACTTAAAAGTCTAACAAAAAGTTTTGTAAGTTACATGTGCCAGCTGAAGTCATTTGGCTAACATTCCTTCTTAAATCTATTTTAAAGTAGAATATGGTATTCTAATGTTGACATTTTATTATTATATTTCATAGTTTTCCCACATTTAAATTCAAATTATTTTTAAACTTTTATACATTCTGGCAAAACAGCCTGTCTTGGGGGTCTATGTCCATAATGGCAATGTTCTGCCAATGCTATGGGCCAGATGCCTAGGGAAGCACTTCACTGCCATCTGGGAGGATGCAGAAGGTGAGGAGAAGGAATCTACCAGGTAGAGCAAAGGCAGAATCTAATGGCTCTCAGAAGGGCAGTAGGTAGTAGACCAGGATCTACGTAGGGGAGGTGAAAAGCCAGAACTGTACTGGCTAAAACTCAGGATGATTCAAAACTTAAACCTTCCCATGGATACACCCAAAAGAATCTAGGAAACTGAAAGCCTTTTGAATACATCAATCTTCTTTAACTAGAAAATGTACCTCATTTTCTTCCCTTGCCATATCATTTCCCCAGTAAGCCTGTCTCTTTTGGTTTCTTTTACTTTCCTTGTAGCTGCCTGCTGTTCTTTCCTGCCTGTCTCTTGTGGCTCCCCAGGGTGATGCTCAAAAAAGCTCCTTCGATCAGGTTTCCACTGTCTTTTTTCCCTTGGGATTACTTTCTCCTACTATCACCCAGGAAATGACAAAGGGGGATATTTCTCTTTCTATGTTAATGGGACTGAGGTACATGTTTTTAACGCTTTTTTGAACTTGTTCGTGATATATTCATAATGTCATGTCCTTTCTAGGATGTGTCTGGGTGTCCATACTACAGTATGGAATACCTTGAGGGTAAAATTCTTAGGGGTGTCTGGAGACAAAATCTCCTATGACTCAATCAATTTTGCCATCCCTAACCCTAGGAGTCACATACTTTTCTTATTAGTTTGCTCTGATTTCAGATTCAGATCCAAGTCTGCTCTCTCAGTTCCTTTGCTACTTGATGTCCAGCTCCACTGCTTCTGCTTCAGGCCAAATGGCTTCCTTGCAAGTCACGTGACCCTTTGCCAGAGCATTCAGGCTATCTGTGAAGCTGAGCCCTGTGCTCTTTTTTATCTATCTAGACCTCCTTACATCCTTGACTGCACCCGGCCCACCCCACATCAGAGCAGCTGATTAGCTCACTCTCCCCACCCAGCTCAACTCACTCTGGCTTCCTCCTGACTCCTCTTTCTGAAGTTAGGAATTAAAATGCCCCAAACTTCTTTGGGAGGCCACTCCTCAGCATATACAGTTGCATAGGTGGTCCCTCATGCTTCACTTTTTCTGGAGATGCTTGCCCTAATTTTGGACAGCAGGGAGGGCACACCCCTCTGGCACTCTGCCTGCTGGCCTGGCAGGAAGCTCACATCCTGCCTGGTGTGGTCCTGACCTGGTTTCCAGGTTCCTATCCCATATTTGCTTCTGGTCCCATACTACAAGGCAATTCCTAGAAGCTTTTAGGAGAAAGGAAGGTCTAAGTGTAGAAGTGATGACGTGTCCTGCCATCTGGCCCCACTGGGGGTTAGAGTGTTGGCTTATCAGTCTTGGCCAGGATGTTCTCCGTCCGACAGTATTAGCATGTGTGCGTGACTGAAGACAGGCTCTGCTCTCCGGGAACAAGTTTTGGGTTCGAGGCAAATGGGCAGATACAGAGGTGTGGAGGGCTTCACAGTTCACACTACTAATGACATCATCACACTGCCCAAAGTCCTTTTTATGAGGTCCCAAGACATGGCTTTGTCTTTAGCAATAGAATCCATTATTATCAGTTTCTCTTCTTTACAATGGCTGCAAGAAAGCTTAGTACTAAACCTGAAAGTTGCCTAGGGCTTAGAATGAATTTGAGTGAATTTTTAAAATAATCTTAATCACTACTCCATTTTATGTCCTTACTTTTATTTTCAACCTTTCCTTCCCATCTACCTCTAATTTATATTTCCTTGCCAGCCACCTTAAGCCCTTCCTGAATCAAGGTGGGACATAAACAAACAGACATATAAAACAAGGTAAGTTATGAAAAATCAAAACAGCATCTTGCTTATACAGTTGGTTAGAATATAAATTTCTGGAGAGCAATATCTAGTAAATGTTACAATGTACAATATTCATGACACCAAAATACCAATTCCAGAAATGTATCCTATAGTCACACTCACATGAGTGTGCACTATCTATTTGATCATAACATTGTTTTTAATAGAAAAATAAAATAAGATAAATGTCTAGGAATGGCTAAATACATCATGTTGTATGTATCCAAGGGAACACTATGCAGCCATTCAAAAATGAGAGATGAACGTATATGTCCAAACATCAAGGATGCCTCTAGTGTATTCAGTGAATAATAAGGAAACTGATGGTTGAGTTTGGGAGAGTGGATATATTTTTTATTTAAATCTCTTGCCAATCCTGCCACAAATAGCGCAAGTACTAAGGATGGCTTATGTGCATTTTGGAATACTAATGAATTGTCGTGCTCGGCCCAGTCTTTCCCCTAATTCAAAGCATTATTAAATGACAGGCATGAGAAAGCAAAGGGGGCTACCTTCTATGGATTGGAGAGCACAAGCTACAGAGCACAGTTGCAGGAGGATGGTAGTAAAGTCGAAAGGTGTGGAGGCTGGCCTTTGAAGAGAAAGGCCTTGGCAGTTGAGGGTTGCACAATGGGGATTTTGTGATATTTTTTCTATATATGGGGAGTTCTTCAAATTGCCTCCCAAACTCTCAGTAAAACCTACCTTATTTCCCAATACTTTTGCAGTTGGGTTTGTTTTGAAGGGAATGTGATAAAGTGTTGCATATGACCTAAAGGTCAGAGAGGGTCAAGGATATAGGCTGCCCAGAGGGCCCAGACCATCCGGGTCACCATAGATAATCAGGTCCCATGTGGAGTCAGTTCTGCACATATTGGGAATTGAAAGTCAAAACTAGGAAGACTGGAGTATGAGGGAAAAGAGCAAATAAGCCAAATCGAAATCCACATGCAGAAGCAATGGTCTGGCTTAATAAATATTGAGACTCCTTTTCAAAATACCCAGATGGCAGGTGGTAATTTAGGAAAAGGTTGATAGGGTTACAGGAGAGAAGATAATTCCAGAATTTAACATGAGTCAGAGTGGCCATAATTATGCACATGGCAGATATACCAAGTGCTAGCTCTGACTACATTATTTGTTACAGGAATATCTGCTTTATCTAGAAAAAAAAATGGAAACTGTTTCTCATTAAAAAAATCCCTCTCATGGGCCACTTTGCCTCTGTGTACCCAGTCCTTTGCCTGCACACAGAACCACTCTCTGTAACTTCTTTCTTTGTAACTGAGACCCTCTTCTGGAACCTGCTTCTGCATTCTGTGCATATATGTACACACCCTATAAGCATATACGTACATATCCCTAAAGGCTGGTGCTGCACATGAAACTGTCCTTAATTTAATATGATGTTGCAACAGGCGGTGAGCTCACCCACCTATTAATGTTTCAGTAATAGTGCAGTCATTCTGAGGAGCTTTTCTTTAGGTCACTGACTCTACTTGCTAGCCCAGAAATTTTTCCCTCAACTATGCTGAAGCTCTTTAAGACATTGAGCTCATGTCTTTATATTGTATTTCCAAAGCCTAGCATAAAGCTTGACAAACAGTTGGTACTTGATAAATAATGAAAGTTCACAATGACAGTCTTCAGAGTACACTAGACACCGAGGTGTTTATTATTATGATTCTTATTTTATAGATGAGGCAAATGAAGTCTAAGTGCAGATCTAAGTTTGGAAGATTCTGAACCCCCATTGTCAACAGCTCTCTGTAAATTCTGTTGAATGAATGAATGCAGAATGAGGTGATAGGTGATGGTTATTAACCCTTTCCATCATGTGGATAAAGAAACTAGGTAACAGCAATGGGGAGGAGATTGCATCAGAAACTCTAGTTACTTGTCTTTCACATAAGTTTGTTCTTCTTTGTTTTCCTAACTTTGTTTGAAATTGTCTTTATTTCTCATTGGAAATGGAAGTAAAACCCTGTATACTAAATTGAACTTGTTCAACTATCTCTGATTCTAGCACTCTGGCATAGGAGAATCTTGTTCATTAGTAGATCAAATTGAAATTTGATTGACAGGAGTTTGCCACCATGGACATCTAGAATGAAAGCAAATCTTTCTTTTTCTGAGCTCCTTTTCTTGTTGGAGTCCTCAAACTCTGATGTTACAGGGTTTAATAGGGAATAGAAGTAAAATGAATGCTGCTGGGAAGCAGGATGACCAGAAGGGGAGCCTGCATCCATTCTGGAGGAAAGAGCTGTCTCTTGGCCTCACTGTGTCATTGTCATTTGAGAGTGTGGGCCCAAGGTGACTGGATTTTCAGAATTGTAAGAGAAGCCAGAAATGTAGATTGTATATAGAACTTCCTGAATTTTAGATGCTAACAACTCACTCAAATACTTTTTTTTTTTAAAGAGAGAGTGAGGAGAGAGAGAGAATTTTAATATTTATTTTTTAGTTATCGGCGGACACAACATCTTTGCTTGTATGTGGTGCTGAGGATCGAACCTGGGCCGCACGCATGCCAGGCGAGCGTGCTACCGCTTGAGCCACATCCCCAGCCCCTCAAATACTTTTTGAAAACCAGTAAAACACATCACATATGGCTGGGTGAACCTGTGGGTCACCAGTTTGCAAATGTGGGGAATATTCAGAGCCATTTTCTGCCCAGTCTGGCAGATTGAGGGTACGGAGAAAGGTGAGATCAATGATTTCAGTTTTGCTACTTGTTAGCATCTTTCCTGATGGGTTTGTTGGGGCAAAATGGTTGAGAGAGGGACTAAAATTGCTTTCAGACTATCTGTGGATTTGAAATATGCTGTCCAAGGCACCAGACCCAGTGTCAAGAGGGGGTGGTACTATTGTGTATGACTTTCTCCCATAAGCTACCAGTCAAACTTTGTGCTGCAAAACGAATTGGCCTGGTGTGCACTGACACATGACTTCAGCATTCTTCAAGCTGATTGTTAGTGCATAGCACTCTGCTGAATCTGCAAAAAAAAAATCCACAACCTGCTGCATGTCTTCTTATATTGCATGTACATAAGGGGCAGCAAATCAGCCTACAGCAGTGAACAATGACTGCTTTCAGGGCATCTGTGGACAGACACTGACCAGAAAGGAAGAAAAGCTTCTCTGAAGAATGGACCTCTGGTAACAAGAGGACCGTACTTCTCCTTTTACCCAGGCAAGGCTGTGCAAAACACCAAATAAATCTGCATCCACTCAGGGATCTACTATTCTGGCATATGAGTACTCAGGCCCTCTGCCTACTTCTTGGACAGCATAATCTCTGTGGCTTTCATAGAGGAAGCCATGCAAAAGCACAATTCAGAAAGATGAGACTTCTGAGACCTTTAGGAATTAGTTTCTGCTGCAGATCTAAGAATGTATTTGGAAAAAGCTTCCTTGAGCCTTATTTTCTTTAAATACATTAGTGAGATGGATGCAGAATATTAATGAACTTTGCAAGGTTGGGGAAATAATACTAAATACACTTACTTTTCAAACTGGAGATGTTTAGTGGAAAGGATTTCTGTTTGTGTGTGTACCAGATATCCCTCCCTCCAATATAGTACCATCAAATTGAGAATGACCCAACCTTTTTTCTGTAAACAAGAGAGAATCCCAAGCCAAAATCAATAGAGTACTGAAGTATGAACAATATCAAATATATTTGGAATAAAACGTGGCTTTTCATTGGCTGTCAGGCATGTTCCCTTTAATTTTAGAAGAAGAATACATTACTTGACTACTATGGCATTTAGAATCCCTGTATTGGAGTAGTCACAAGGGTTTGGTGTGCGTGTGTGTGTGTGTGTGTGTGTATGTGAAATATCTAAGGCTGTTTCCAAAAGGCATTTTCCACTTTTGTTAACAACTTCCTTTTCTAATATGTTAACTTGGTACATTGTGACTTTCTAATTTCAGGCCTTCTCAGACTTTCCAATGCCCAGTTCCAGCATGCTATGAGGACGACCCAGTGATGATGAAACCTGGTTCCATGGCTAAATGTTTGTGCTTCTCATGCTGATAATTTGTAGACCTAGGTCATATTTCAATGCAAGTCCCCCAAAAGAACCTGTGTTCAATCTCTCCTTTTTATCCTACTTTTTTCAATTCCTAGATATACAAGAACCTGTATGTTAAAAAGAGACCAAACAAGAATTGGTTTTCACAAGGATCAAGCAATACAACAAACAAGAGTTTTCTCTTTCTCCAATAAATGTGGTCTTGAAATGGAGAATTTAATCATTCCTTAAGCTGATTTCCCTCTCCCCAGTTGTTTCTCATGCTGACAGTTAAGGTAATCTACCAAGGGTAGCTGAATAAAGAGGTATATCTTCTCTGCAGAAGGAGTCCAGGTACCTAATATATTTGAGAACCAAAGGTTAGATATAATTTAGAAATTAGTTTGTTTGGATTTTATTTTCATTAAGTAAATAATGACAACTTGAGCAGGATATATATATATATATATATATATATATATATATATATATATATATATACACACACATACATACATACACACACATACATACATATTCTTATTTTTAAATTTTAAATTTCAGACATTATTTACAAAAATTCACTCAGTGAATTTTAGTACATTTACAGAGTTGTGCAACCATCACCAATGTTGATTTAAAAAATCTTCATCACCCCAAAAGAAACTTGTTTTGGTCCGTTTTTTCACTGCTGTGACCAAAAGACTTGACAAGAACAATTTTAGAGAGGAAAATTTTATTTGGGGGATCATGGTTTCATGGTCTCAGTCCAAAGACAACCATCTCCATTCCTCAGGGCTCAAGGTGAGGCAGAACATCATGGTGGAAAGGTATAGCTCAGAACATGGCACCAGGAAGAAGAGAGAGAGCTCCCCTTACCACAGACGAAATATATACCCCAAGGGAACAGCCCCTTTACCCACCTCCTCCAGTCACACTCCACCTGCCTACGGTTACCATCTGGTTAATCCCTGTGGAGAGATGAATGCACTGATTAGGTTAAGATTCTCCTAACCCAATCATTTCACCTCTATGCTTTCTTGCATCGTCTTAACATGAGCTTTTAGGGGGATATCTAATATCTAAACCATAACAAAACTGCATACCCCTCAGTAGTCACTCTTCACTCATTCATCCCCCAGCCCTTGGCAATCACTGATCTACTTTTTGTCTTTACAAGTTTATCTATTCTAGATATTTTGTATAAATAGTATCATACAATATGTGGCCTTTTGGTTCTGGTGTTTTTCACTTAGCATTATGTTTTCGAGGTTCAACCATGTTCACCTGTATTTAAATTAAGTGCCAGAGGTACACAAGGACATTGTCTGAATGTGCCATAAGGACCTGGGCAGCCTGTTCTTACTGTTTGCTTTCTCACCCTCTTTGGACTATTTGCATCACTGCTTGATGCATTTGAGCCACTCAGAAAGTCTGTCTCTCAACTAAAATTTTCACTTGCTGGTAGACATCTTATTGTTAGGTCCTGTTGCCCTGAAGCTTCTGTGAACATGTTAATCTCACCATTTTCCCTCTCCAAACCCAATATTTATCTTCAATGTACTCATTTTCATTAACTGTAGAACCATCTGTCCACCAGAACTTTAAAACCTAGTCATTTTTACTTCATTCAAACCTAATTCATCCATCACTATGCTGGAACTGTTGTTCTTTGGCCTCCAAACAATGTCTTGAATACATCCTCAGAGATACTCCCTGACCCAGTCCCTCTTCATGACTGCTCCTGTCTCTCCCTGCATCAATCTTCCCTCAACCAAGGCTGAGTTCTGCACTGGATGAACTTCAGCAAATAGCTCAGTCTTGAAGGCAGACATGGGGCAGGAACCACAGGAGAGCTGGTGGTTTTGCTTGGACCCACATTAGGACACATATGATTGATGGAAAGAAAGCCAGGCTGTCCTATCAGGGCAGAAGAGTAAGCTGACCTGCTCACATCTCTTCCCTAGGTGGCATAGGTTCCACTTGCAGAGATTCTGAATTATCTTCAGACCACCCTGCCACGATTCTAAGGTACAGCCCCAGGGTCTACCAGACTGCCAGGATGACACGGTGCAGTAAGACAAGTGAAGGATCTAGAGGGTCAAACCTAGGTTTACCAAAGGCTAGATGTGATATCTGGGACACATTAACTCTACCTTCAATTTTCTCATCTGCAACATGGGATAAATATACCCTAACAGAAATGCTCTGGGTATTAATTAGGTCAGATGTGAAATACAAAATAGAGTGCCAGGCACATAAAAGGCACTTGGAGCGGGAGAGCAGAGTGAAGTATAGATGTCTTGTTCTGAATTGTCTTCATCACAGTTAATATGGCTGAAGGACAACTGTTTTGTTTGTCTCTCACAAGGCCCCACATTCGGGTGACTCCTTTGATGAAAGGGAAATGGTTCAGCTGACTTATGCTCGAGCATACTTGGGACCTGACAACTAATCCTGGCACAGGTGCACAGATATCCCAACACTGTATGTTGTTTTAATTTCTTCAAAGGTGAGAGGAGCTGAGGTGCATGGCGGCAGTGTGGAGTCAGCTGTCTGCTTCTCTTTGTGCTCTGTCTTCCTGCTGCAGAAGAAGCACTGGATTAAGAGATGTGTGGAAGACTCACATAACTGCATGGCACTACTGCTCCAACAGCCGCCATAGGCCCCAAAAGGGAGTTGGCTTTGGCTTCATAAAAATGCTGCTTACTTTTCAGTTAATGAAGGGACAAATAATCTCTTCTGAAAAGTCAGCTTCAGAAGGGAAAGGAAGAGAATGGGTGGGAGGGCAAGTGATCTGGTGGTGCCTCCATCCCTATCTGAGGATGGGAACCAACTAGGTCTCTGCCCTTGACTGAGCTTTGCTGTCAGTCAAAAAGGCCACAGTCTAGTCACTTCCTTAGCAGAGGATCCTGTATCAGACTAAACAGCTCAGAACTCTGACTTAGAGCAGGAATCTAAATATGGCAAGGCTGGAATTCTCTCCTTTGGATATCAGCAAAGGCTATCCGAAGTGTCAGCAGGCTCAGAATGCAAACCTCACTGGCAGCTAACTTTGGACTGGAATGGCAGTTTGCTGAGGGCCCCAAATCTACCCTTGCTGCCAACTTATGATTTATGATACTGGGCTCAGTCCACTAAGACTCACAGGGCCAAAGAGCCAGATCCCTCAACTTACTTTCTAACTGCACCCTTTCTGCTCTCAGATGCAAATCAGAAGGAGCACAGGACAAAAAGGATTCTCTCAGAAATGGCCCCAAGCAAAGACCTACACCAAAAGAAACCACTGAAAGTCTGTATTCCTGTACCTTTCCTTTTTCTCTTTAGTTTCCTTCATTTTATTTTCATATTTAATCACATTAAGTGGAATAATATGGCTATTCTCCCCTCCCAATTTCATCATTGAGAAATTAACTAGAAAATGTAGAAACTACTATCAAAGGACTAAGAGAGAGAGCAGTTGTTAGTTCAGGTTGTAGCAAGGCAAACTGGCTTTTGGTCTCAGCTAGCTCTAGGCTGGAGTGGAGGAATAGCATCTAATGCTGACATGGGATCTTGCAATCTTAGGGAGCTGGGAGCAAAGATAATGCCAGGATTTCTCAGGGCATTGGATGTTAGTGTCTTTTTGAGAAACATCATTCCCTGAGAAGGTAATATGCCATCTCTGAAGAGGACAATGGTTCTGGAATGGGCCAGGTGTACTGATGAGGGGTAGGAACTGAAAAGAAAACAAAAACTTCGAGTGATACTCTATATTCAGAAAAGAAACTCTGGGGTAGACCAATACAGAGTAAAGGTGCTTGGGAAATAAGACAGAAACACCTTCTGAAGTGGGTCAGTGGGCTGTGGAAAGGAATAAGGAGAGTCAGGCAGGTTAGGTCCAGTGAAGGGGACAGCATTCTGGAGAAAGACTAGAGGAGGCACAACCCTGCAGGTCAGATGAGGTGAGATTGACAGGGCAATCAGCAGGAAATAATCTGTTGCTCTAGGGCCTATGGCATCACTGTCAGAGCCCAGCCTAGGGCTTAAGTGGATATAGAAGGAGCTGGTGAGCAGGGGCGCCCAGAGTGCCTCTGAGAGCAGCCATGCTTCTTCAACATTTTGGGGTCATGGATGTCTTTTAGGATCTGAGGAAAACCTCAGAGCCAATTCCCAAGAAAATCCACCAATACCCACATATTCTACCTTTCACTTCTGGGGATTTACAGGTCCCCAAAAGCCAGGGCACAGACCCAAGGTTATGAACCCCAGGCCTGGAGGATGTGTCTATGCTCAGAAAGAAGAGGAGGGATAACAGGAAATACTTGAAGGATTGTTTAATCCTTTAAACCTCTGGCAAACTAAGTGGAATAATATGAAGCCTGGCCTGAAACCGGTGTGAATAATATATAATTTGCAGCAAAGATTAGTTAGGCACTTAAGCTGACAGTGTGGGCCTGATTCCAGGGGAAAGGTGGGGGCTGGGAGGGTGGCAGGGAGGTCTCAGAGGCAGCCCTGGAAGAAAAGAGAAATATAGTATAATTGAAAAAACAAAGTTGGCGGGTGATGGTGAGAAAACTGTGCTCCTATTCACGGCAGGTGATAATTCTGAACATCGATAGAGGGTCCTGACGCTGGGACTCTACTTTTGGGAACTACTCTTAGCTTTTGTAGCATATATTTTGTAGTACATTAAGGCACATAGCATTTCTAAAACAAAGAAAAATAAAAAGTATTTATACAAAAATACATACTGAAATGATGCCTTTCTCTCTCTCTCTTTCTCTCAATATAGGCATTGTTACATTTTATCTGGTTGTTGATGATAACCACAATTTGACTCTTGAAAGATACAACTTGGGAGGTATGGGCAGGAGAGAGGAACAGCTACATGTGCTATTAGTGAATTATGCAATTGATTTAATTTGGTGTTTTATATCAATATTAGAGCACGTTTTTTAGTATGTGTTGGTTTTTTTTTTTTTCCAGTACTGGGGAGAAAACCCAGGGCTTTGCACAAGCTAGGCAAGTGCTCTGCTGCTGAGTTACATCCCCAGCCTTGTATGGATGAGTTTTCAGGAGTGATGGAAAAGCTCTGGTTCTGAAAATATACAGTAGATTTTGATTCTTAAACACACTTTTGCTGAAAGAAAACTGACCTTGGGAGCACTTTTCATGCATGACTTGAATTGGTCCCTGGGTATGCAACATGCATAGGACACAGTGGGGTAGAATGATTGTCCAAGGAAACTTAGATTCTCACGAAAGAGATTGTTTAAATTATAAGCAGAACATGTCCTATGTGAGTCCACTGCCAACCTACCTAAAGGTACTAGGATTTACAGAAATATGCTCCTTGTCAAATGTTCCCCAAGGATATGTACAGTATATTGAAACATATGCAAAATAAAGAGCACAGAATTAGGAGTCAGAAGACCTGGAGTATGTAATAGACTTGAGACAAAGGCATATGACCTCAGGCAAATTATAGAACATTTCAGACACAGCCCAAATATTCTACCTACAAAATGAGATTAAATATGCCTGCCACCTCCTTCCTCACAAGCAGTCATCAAATGTGAACAGCAGAGGATGTAGCTCAGTGGTAGAGTGCTTGCCTAGCATGTGCAAGATCATGGGTTCAATCCTCAGCATCAAAATAAATAAATAAATAAACAAACAAATACCAAAGAACAAAAAATATGAGCAATAAATGAAATATCAGAAATTAAACACTTGAAATCTCTAAAGTGACATATTAAATTATGCCATTATTATATAAAGCTAAAGAATTTTTAGAAAACTTAAATGTATTAAAAAAAACTTTCAGTGCCTAATTTGAACAAAGTATTGCTCTAGCAAATAAGCCCTTCAAATATCTATTTATTTTACAACCAAACTCATATTATGAAGATTTTTAAAAACATTTCAAATTGGGTGGACTTAGGTCCAAAAAAGAAGCCAGTTCCATTTATATAAGTTATAGTAAATAAAAGGAGTATGTGAAAAATATCAAACAATTACAATGTAATAAATGTCTAAGAATCAACATTGCTGAGCTTGTCTGGAGTATATGTAAAGCAAGTGAATTTTTAATCTCAAGAAGACTGCTGGCCTATGCCTATGTTTAGAAGGGGCACCTGGAAACAACTGGGTTCTCTTTAACAACTGAACTTTGGTTTTAGTAGAAGGTAAAATGAGTACTAGCCTTAGTCTCTTTATACTCATATACAATGATACTAAAAGGGAAGGATGTGACATTGAAGAAACTGGGAGAGGAACATCAGGGAAAGAGAGAGCAAACAGAATTCTGGAGGTCAGGAAGAATAGTTTTATGTATCACCTCAGCTGGGCTACAGTGTCTAGGTGTTCAGTTAGAGGTTAGATACAAGTCTAGATATTGCTGTGAAGGTATAGGTGCAGGGAGGTGGCTATCTCTATCCACTGTCTTCAAGTTGAGCAGACTACCCTCCATAATATGGGTAGGCCTCATCCAATCAGCTGAGGCCTGAAGGGCAAAAACTGAGGTTTCCTGGGGAAGGAATTCTCCTGAAGACTGCAGCATAGAAAACAGGATTGTGCTCTATATGTGTACTATGAATTGAAATGCTGTCATATATAACAAATTAGAATAAATAAATAAAATTTCCAACAACATGAATATTCCTTAGATATCTGTTGTGCAGTGTTGTACCTATAACCATAACAGTAGTGTATTGTGTACTGAAAAAATTTATCAAGAGGGTAGCTCTCATGTTGCATTTTTTTCAATAATAATAATAATAATAATGGTAATAATTTGAAATAGAAATCCTGCCTGGTGTTCAGTCTGCTTGCTTGCCCTATGGCGTCAGGACTCAAAACTGCAACATCAACTCTTTTTTAAAAAATATTTTTACTTGTCAATGGATCTTTATTTATTTTTATGTGGTTCTGAGAATTGAACCATGTGCCTCACACATGCTAGGCAAGCTCTCTGCCACTGAGCCACAACCCCAGCCGCAATATCAACTCTTACCTGAATTTTTGGAATGTCTGCCTGCCCTGTGGATTTCGGTCTATGCAGCACCCACTATTGGGTAAACCAGAAGCAAATATTTTTATCTCTCTTTCTTTCTGTTTTCCTCTCTCCTATTTTGTTTCTCTCTGTGGAGAAAACTGACTGACACAGAAAGAGTATATAAAAGCCTCAAATACCCAGGAAAAAACTAGGAAGGTGGGAGGGTGGGAGTGAGCTGTATGGCCAAATTCCTCTAAAATTCCAAGCTCACTGCCCGAAGCAATGGAAACTGGGATTTCAAACTGGGGTGGAAAAGATAGAAGGGACTTGAAGGCTGCCTGAGGTTCACTGGCCTGGGGCACCCCCCATTCTCCTCCCTACAACACTGGCCTTAGCTGCCTTAGGTTCCTGCACGGTGATGGGAACACACAATTGCACTTGCTGCAGAAATATCAGAGGACTTTTTATCTATAAAGAAATTTAAAAACTGCTTGGAAATTTTACGGTAGGTAAGACATTAATATAAGGGGAACCTGGGTGAGGTATATACAAAAACTCTGTATTTTGTAACTTGTCTCTATGTCTAAAATTAGATCAAAATAAAAAGTGAAAACTGGAGAGAACTAGGAGGGCCAGAGTCAACACTCCAGAGTGAAACATCCCCTCCTTGATATCTGCCCTGCTCCCCACACCCACATAAACCTCTGACTAAAATCCTGCCTACTCTCAGTTGATCCTAAAGTGAAACTACTAGGAGATGGCCCCCCACACCCATCAAGGTTCCACAAAGACTTCCTATTCATGGGCAGCAATAACAGGAAATCAGATCTACATACAGAACAGCAGGGGAAATCCACACCATCTATTAAGAAAAATAAGACCCAGCCCTTTGTTCTTAAATATGGATGGATAACCAAACCTCACTACCCATATTTAAAAACAAAATGCAAGCATCAAAGAGAAAAGTCAAGTAATTAAACATGACATCTGATTCTCAAAGAAACAGACAATTCAGAAAGCATGAGAAATTTAAAGAGAACTCAGACTCCATTTCCACAGGGATTATTGATATTTTCATCTAAGAGACTGGAGAGTTGAGAGAAATTACATATATCAACAGGACAAATAATGGAGGCTTAAAACTATTATTTTTAAGATACCAAGATCATCAGTAGAATGATTAAAATAACAACTAGCAACTTAGGGACAAGGGTAACGTAAGTGAACAAACAGCAAAAAGGCAGCAGTATGTAAGATTATTATTATTATTATCAACCCATTAAGCCAGTCACTCATTGCCTGAACATCTGCTCCCAAAAGAAATTTTTTCCTGGGAAAGGGAAACATGATTTTTCATTATAAGCATTTATGTACTGTTTTATTTCTTAACCTATGCATATATTTTCACAAAAACTTAAAGGAAAGAAATTTCTTCAAAAATATTCTATCAGATATGAAAAAGGAGATTTTTAAATGTAAGTAACTCCCACAGACATCACCAACACACTTGATAGACGAAGAAAAACATCTATAATGATAGGACTAAAGGGGAATAATTTCAAAAGCAGATTCAGGGGCTCTAGCAGCAGGACAATTTGGGAATTTCTACACTGACCTCTTTGTCAGAAAGCAAAGAAAGGTTTTTTGTTGTCATTGTTTTGTTTTTAAAATATTTTTAGTTGTAGATGAACACTATTTATTTATTTATTTATTATTTGGTGCTGAGAATCGAACCCAGTGCCTCACACATGCTAGGCAAGTGCTCTACCACTGAGCTACAACCACAGCCCCCAAAAAAGATTTTTTAAAGAAGAAAAGTAATCAACAATTTAGTTGCCCTCTTCTTTCCCCTGTGGCAATCTCATCAGTATTATGAGTGCAATTCATTGTAAATCCAAATGCAAAAATGGACCAATAACTTTACAAGCTGGGGCACAGATTCATCTTGATGCCTTTCTTTGGTTGAGTGAGATTTGTGGAGTGTTCTGTGATCAGTTCTGTGATGTAGCAAACCATAAATTGTAAGGCTTGTAGAAAAAGGGAATGTTTCACTGATAGTAGTAATATGAATATATTAATTATAATGCTTAAAGCACATCAATGATAATTATGAACAGCTTCCTATTATATTATGCACTGATCCTTGGTGTCTTCTGCAATCATATCAACTTGCCTTTATTAAGAAGTGGCATGCAGGCTTCTTTCATTACTGCATTTCTCCTCCCTGCATCCATTATCACTGCATTCTTTTCCTTGGCAACTGTATTCCTGAGCCTGATCAAATGTCTGGCTTTATGAACTCCCCATATGCCTAGCAAGAATGCTCAAAGATATTTCCATTCACTTACTGCCTTTCTGAATTGATCTATAGGTTCTGTCTAGTGGATCTTCTTCAGGCCACGTGGAATATACACTGTTGAACAATTCACTCGGGCTGCACTCACTAGCAGTCTGGGAAAATAATTTACTGGGCGATAAAAGGGAAAGACATCCTGTGGGCTTGGTTAATGCCAAGTGAACAGTTACAAAACTGCTGGGTGCTCCAGGGTATTTGGTACAATCAAAAACTGTGATTGTTTTCCCCCAGTTTCTCTTTGCTCTCATATTCTGACAGTTCAGCTCTAAAAAGTTCACCTGCAGTCAAATCTGTAGCTGGAAACAAAATAAACTTCTTCATCTCCAGACCACAGGATATCAGACTTCTTAGTCTTTACCACCCTATCCAAAGTGACATTCATAAGAATGTCAATCAACCTGCAACACATGCACCCCTTGATGATACTGCAAAGGCTCCTTCAAGAAGACAGCCCAAGGAGGGAAGCAGGAGCACTGTGACTGATAGGCAGGCGCCTGAACGGACATTCCCGAAGCATAATCACACAGAAAATAATCATTTTCCATTTGTTTTCTCATCTGCTTCCTATTTTATTAAAGTAGAGTTGTGAGTGAAACACAAAAAATCCACTGGGTTTCTGGTGCCCTTGGCTGAATGTTTTCCTTAGTCAGGATCCTTCAGTTAATTCCTGCTTAATCGCTGAGTTACCGCTTCCAGGAGGTTACTGCCCAGATTTCCAGGCGGGGGTGCTGATACAGTTACCATAGAACTCTGAAGGTTACCAAGGGACATCAGAGGTCCACAAGTTACTGGTTCTTTTTTCTTCCTGTTTTTTGACAGCCATCTGATTGGATTCTAAAGCAGATCGCCATGACCCATAACAGGCCACAGACAGATGAGGCCTTCACCACATAGCCTTTGCACTGATTTCTCCGTTCAGTACAAAAGATGCTGACGGCAGCAATAGCCAGGCAGTACACAGACACATCCCTTTGGAATTAGGGCCAAAGTTCCAAGGCCAGGTGTAGAAGCCAAGTCTATAATCCCCTATTTCAACCACATAAAATTTAGATGATAAGAAGCCTTACAAGCAAAGCGTCTCCAGTGGTCAGAATCTGAAAACATTCAGACAAGGAGCTAAAGGAAGCAGCTACTGAGCAATTGAGAATTTGAATAAAACTTGGAAATACTGTATAAGTAAAGATATGTCCATCTTCAAGTTTCCAATACACAACATTATCAGATGCCATCAACACTGGGTGTTGCCTGAAGGGCCTGGGAAATCACTGTGTGGCCCAGTAGATTTTCTGAGCTTATCTGCAAAGCTGCTCTAATCGCCCCTGAATATCAGGGCAGACACTTGCCAAGCAGCCAAATACTCACTTTAATCATTTTCAGGCAAGAAAAGAAATATTTCTGTATATAAATAAAAAGCTTAACCCATTGAGATAGGGTCTCCATCCCTATTCCACATCTCTCCCTTCCTCTTAATCACCTGCAGTCGAGGCAGAACAACCCAATCAAAACCTTTAACTGACTTTCAAGCTACCTAAAGCATGTAATCTTATTGAAAGGATCTAAAATGGTATTGATGTAACGTTAATTCTAGACCTTTAAATTCTTATGAATATTACAGGAATGCAAAATAGTTCAGCAATTTGTAAAATGATTCAATAGTTTCTTACAAAAATTGAACATACATCTGTCATTCTACCCAGTAATCTCATGCTTTGGTACATAGGTATGAGAAATGAAAATATAAGTTCACACAAAAACAGTATACAAATATTTACAGTGGATTTATTCATGATGACCCAAATCTGGAAACAATTCAAATAGAAACAAATGCTGGAATTCAAACAATTAAAATTAGCTGGTGATTAAATCAATTGCACATACACCAAGGAATACTACTACTCAGCAATAAAAAGCAACTTTTTTTTTAACTAGTGATATATACATCAATATAGACAGATCTCAAATAGCTATATATTATTCCATTTATGTAACATACTAAAAAAGGCAAAACTATAAGGTCAGAAATCAGGTCAGTGTGGGCAGAGGCTATGGGTGGAGGAAGAGTTGACTACAAAAGGACACCAGAGAATTTTGGGGAGTGAAGGCACTGTTCCATACCTTGACTGTGGTGGTAGTTACATTTATTTGTCAAAATGCACAGCATTGTATGTAAGAAATTTTACAATAGGTAAGTTGTATCTCAAAAACTCTAACTTAAAAGCAAAATCTATGTAAAATATTCAATGTAAGAAACAGACTTCAAGCTGGGTGTGATGGTGCACACTTCTAATCCTGGCCATTGGGGAGGCTGTGGCAGGATGAATTTAAGTTCAAGGCTGCTAGTTCAAGGACACAGGTTCAAGGCCAGCCCTAGCAACTTAATAAGATCCTATCTCAAAATAATTTAAATAATAGGCTGGTGTAGCTTATTGTAAAGAGTGACCCTGGGTTAAATTTCTAGTACTGAAAAACAAAAAACACCAAAAAAAAAAAAAAGACCAGATTAATTTACCAATTCTGTCAAGACCTGGAGGCTTTCTCCTGGGCTGGGTCTGGCAACACTCCAGAAACACATGCCCCTTTACTTTAGGACACAGTTTAAATAAAGCACTAATATGTAAATCAGTTGCACCTGTATCACTATGATATTTGATGTTTTTAAGCCTGTTCTTCACGAAAGCTTCTAATATTCTGATATTAAAGTCTCATTTGTTTTGCAGATTGCTGCGCATGTTCCTGCCTGGAGTTCTAACTACCTGGATACCACTGGTATCATAATCATGGAATCAAAAAAGTATTTCAGATTGAGAATCTGAGCCAGTCAAGTGTGTTTTCCATGATGAAGCAAATTAATATTTATTATTCTGACAGGACATAACACAAAGTAAGGGACTTCCTTAATTCAGTAATATTTTCATAGATGACTTCTACAAAATTATTTTTGGCAGAAAAAATATCCAGGTCTTGGACAGTCAAAGGTTTTAGTTTAATATTCTATTGGATGCTGTTATGATTTGAATCTAGAATATCTTCCAAAGGCATACATGTCGAAGACTTGGTGCCCAACATTTAGAGTTTGGAGGTTTGTTTAGAGGTAGAACTTTGGGGAAAAGGCACGAGATCATGAGGGCTCTGATAGCGTCAGTGGATTAATCCACTGATGGAATCATAATTTGAGGACCTTATTGGAAGGTATAGGAGGCAGGATTTAGTTGGAGAAAGTAGGTCACCTGGGATATACCCAGAAGAATATTTCTTGTCCCCAGACCCTCCCCAACCCCTCTGCTTCCTGGCTGCCATGAGTTGAGTAGTTTTCCTCCACCATGCCCTTCTGTCATGATATTCTGCCTCACCTCAGGCCCAAAGCAATGGAGCCAGATAACCATGAACTCAAACCTCTGAAACCAGGAGCCAAAATAAATATTCGCTCCTCTAAGATGTTTATCTCAGGTATTTTGTCACAGCAACAGGAATGTGACTAACACAGATGCCAAGACCATAATATTCCACCTCCATTTCGAATGGCTGTGACATGAAACTAATATCTCCAATGGAAGGCAGTATGTGGTGTGTTATAAGCAGAGGCATAAATATACTGCTCAGGCAGCAAGGAGGGAAGATTGGAACAATCTAGGAAGATGGAATTTAAGCTGGATCCTTGAAGGATGCATAAGATGTGAGACTCTAGATATTCCAGACTAAGAGAATATTTTACATACTTTCAGTTCACATTTATTTATATCAGTCACTATTTGCTAGTATGGTGAAGCCTGAAAGCCAAGGGCACTCAAATTATTTATTTATTTATTTAGTTAAATTCAATGTCTTCAGGCCTCAGGCCCCTCCGGTTCTCCATAAAGACTACTGTATCCTAAGAGAGCACTAGGTGGGGATAGTAATAGTTCTGAATGTTGTAGCATATTGCCTGAAGAATAGAACCAATCATCTGAGTTGATTAAGAAATCATGAAGCAGCTTTGACAGGAAAATTTATTTTAGCAGACAGTGGGCACAGGATCTGGTGAGGTCCTCTTACTTGCTATAGCTTCACATATTTCAGTCACCACCTGGTCCATTAAGGCATTTTAGCATGGACCCTGGTTTAAACATATTGATGGGTCAAGCACAGGATTGTAGAGAGGGGAGTGTGAGAAAGAACAGAAAAAGGAAAAGAGGCCACACTGGGTGCAGGCTTCAAGAGAGGCAGCAGTACTTGCTCTCCTCCAGTGCAGTATGCACCCAGGATCTTTAATCCCCTCAGGGAATGTATTGACGAAAAGAACTAATAATATATGCAGGAAAACTATTGCTGCAGTATTATCATTTCTAATGAAAAACTGGAAATCACCTAAATGTTCATCAACAGAGAACTACTTAAATCAATAAATGATTATGTGTGCATGGCATACAATGAAGCCAGTAAGGAAAAAAAATAAGTGTGAAAAGAAAGACCTCTATAATAAATTATTTAAAAATCAGTGTAGAAGAGTATGTAAGTCTTCTATATATGTTTTCATTTGTATACAAATTTATGGAAGGTCACATAAAAATTATTAATGATGGTAATATCTGGGGAATGTAAACTGAGGGAAGGAGAAAGAAAACTCCGCTGTTCAGCTTATACCCTTTTGTAACTATTTATCTACTTAATAAAAGCAATCCCACATAATTTATTTTCATCTGGTGGGTAATCAAAACAATATGAACAGGGGGCTGGGGTTGTGGCTCAGCGGTAGAGCACTCGCCTCGTACATGTGAGACCCTGGGTTCGATCCTCACCACCACATGAAAATAAATAAGCGAAATGAAGGTATTATATCCAACTACAACTAAAAAATAAATATTAAAAAAATATGAACAAATGTTTGAAAAGTGTACTCCTAACAAAGGGCACCTGAAAAACAAACCAACAAACAAATCTGTGTTGTCTTCTTAACAATTTCTCACTTCATTGAACATTTCTAGTTGGAGACACTTTGTAGCAGAGTATTATCATCTCCTTTTAGCATGATCTGCCCCAGTTAGTTCTGAGAATTTTTTTAAAGAATGAATCCTCTGCATCATCTAATACAAGGTTCATGTACTCATTAAAAACAATAATACAGCCCTCCATCTGCATGTTCCCTTGTTCATAGAGCCACACCTGCATCCTGCATTTATTTTGTAAATATCTGAAAATGAGTCTGATCGGGTATACCAACACTTGTAATTTTTTGGCCCTGGTTATATAGTATGCCATTGTGGAATCTCACAAAGACCACATTGACAAGAGCTTGTTTATTTTCAACCCTGCAGATGTTGTTGATGATGATGATGAAGACAACGACAACAACATTAAGTATTAAAGAATACTTCCTGGGGTTGGCCTGAGATATAGTATAAAAACAGTGGCTACTGTTGTAAAAGGACCAATGAGCACTAGAAGTTAAATTTAGCAACTATTAAAAAAGTTTAACTTAATAGGTAGTCACTGGGAATATTATTGTCCAATCTTCAAGCAGCTGACAATAGGGCATGGCAAAAAGATAAGACAAAGAGAAAGTCATCAGATGTGATGTGAATTTCTATTTCCTAGCACGGGAAAGCCAGGCAGTCAGAGAAGACTTCCTGGTGGGGCTGAGGATTATGTTTGAATTGATGAGGTAGAAGAAACGCAGAGTAAGCAACAAAATGAGAAGGCAAGAAAAAACAAAACAAAAACATGGTGAGCTTTTCACCTGACAAAGAGGGAAGTCAACGTGGTGAGAACTCACCTCAGAAGGGAAAGTGAAAGGGTGCCCCTTACTGCACTCCTGGACCACTCAGCACCGCGCTTGTGTGGCTGGGAACCACTGACCCAGAATAGGGGTTAAGAAACTAGATAGCTCAGTATTAATCAGTATGTACCAAGATGAGATTGGTGACAAGGAGAGGCCTCTGAATGCATTAGCACTGCCTAGAGCCTGGGAAATTTGTATAACTGAGGTAGAGGAAAGAGACATCAACAAAGGCAAACTGAGCCAGCACAGAAGATTAGGTGCTGGAGGGTGGAGGATGGGAAAGGCAGCGGAGCACAACAGACACTAGTATGGCAATATGTAAATCAATGGATGTGTAACTGATGTGATTTTGCAATCTGTGTATGGGGGTGAAGGTGGGAGTTCATAACCCACTTGAATCAAAGTGTGGAATATGATATGTCAAGAAATTTGTAATGTTTTGAACAACCAACAATAAAAAATTAAAAAAAAAAAAAAGAAGATTAGGTGCTTTCAGTGTGATGTAAGCTGATTATTATTTTTAAAAGGATGGAATGTTTCTCATCCCCCTGAGTTTGGGGATTAAAATACATACCCTTTCCAGTGGGTTGCCCAAACTGAGTCTGCTTGATGTATTCCTGGGGAGTGCTCTAAAAGTCCTGATCCTATCCAGCCTAGTCTCTGAGGATATGACTCTAAACAAAAAGGCACTTGCCTTTTCTCAATTCTTTTTCAGATCCAATTAGTACTGGAAGCAAAAAAGAATCCCCAAACCTGAATATCTCAATCCCTCTCAACAGAAAACAGATACCTTTCCAAAAAAGACTCCAAAGACTGAACCAAAGTGGATCAAGACTCATGAATTTGACTTAATAATGGGAAAACACTAAGAATTCCTGCCCTCATGCATGCTTTAACGTGTACAAATGCATTTTAAAGAAAATTCTGATTTTTTTCTTTGCTAAACATAGAAGCTTTGCCACATATTTAAAGTAATATTTGATGAGAGCTCAATCCTGACAGTCTCCTTGAGAAACACTGTCCCATTTTTGCAAATGTTGGGGATGGGAGTAAGTCTTCAGATTAGAGAAAACCACCTCCCTAATCAGTAGGCTTGCTGTCTCTCATCATCCCAGATACCGAGGATAACTAATTCAGTTTATTTCTCTAAATTCCAAGTTTACCCATGTTGACTGGATACTTTTTAAATCAGATTATCCTTTTTTTTTCCCCCAAATTTCCCCCCCTTTTTCTCTTGAGAAATTATGTTAGGTCTATAATAATTCTCTTTGTCCATTTGGTACATTTAATCAAGCCAGGCTTGACTGCTACCACCCTTGAGGAATTATTTGTGCTATAGTATCAACAAAGCAAAGAAACACTGCCAGTTATTTTGGAAAATGATCATAATAAAAATGCTGATTATTTATCACTAGAAAGAGAATACTGAAGCACTTTTCTTATGAAAACTATTGGAGGCTATAGGCAGTTTAAGAACAACTGAGGAAATATTAAGAGAAAAAAAAAAGGAATATTACCCTGTTTCTAAAAACTCTCCTGGCTGGAATCATAAAACAACTTTTTCAACAGCAAGAAATAATATATCTCACAACATGGGAAATCTTAAGTCTTGGTGGATTTTTTTCTTTTAATTTTTTGTAGGTCACAAAGTAAATTAGAAAACTCCATGTGCAGGGGGAAGGAGGGGTTGGGAAGCACAAACCACTTCCAAGTGGTCCATGTGGCAGCCAGAGAGCTGCCTAACCCAGAATTAAATGGGCCCGTCTGCTGATCAGAAAACAGCAAATGCTGACTTAGTCTAGATCAGAATTATGCTCTAGTAGCTAAGAATAAAGCACAAAGTTCCTGGTTTCATTTCAAGCCACTCCTTGGCTTTCTCCAACTTTGAGAAGGTACCCCAGCTTGGATCAAGAGTGAAACCAGAGAAGCTACACTAGATGGGCATTGGCCTCTCTCCAACACGCTTATTCCTAGATTCAGCTACTAGCAAACCCTATGCAAACATTCAGCATTCCACAGCTGAGGCCACACACACCATCGGGTGGACATGCCACCAATGTACTTTCTCACACAGAGAAAACAGGGAGATAGGGAGGGAGAAGGTCAAGAAGAGGGTGAGGAGGAGGATGCCTCATGAATGTTTTAAAAGCCATCTAAGAGAGACAACTCATGGATATTTCTGTGGATGTCAACCTGAGAAAAGCCATTTTAAAGCAACTCACTCATTCCCCTGTTCCACTCCCTCCCTGTCAATCCCCAGAACCATGCCACAACAAACTGAGAAGCTGTAAAGATTTGTGGATGAAAGAAAAAGCTCCAAAATATCTGCAAATGTTACCTGAAGAAGATCTAAAATGATGGATTAAAGTAAAAAACTGCGACTTAGAACTGGAAGAAATATCAGCACATGCCACAAGACATCAGGAGGAAAGCATATGTGCCAAAAATCTAGAGAGGCTCCCAGAAAGTTCCTTCTCAGCAACCCCTCTCAAGGAGAACAAGCATATTGTACTTTTCACATAATTGCTTTTCAGGTCTGCCTCCCAAATAATTCCTCAGTGAATACCTAAGTCAGCAAAATAACAGGAATTTTTATATTGATCCTATAGTACTGGCAGGTCTGTGAGATATAGGACTCAATCTGGTCAAACACATGAAATATTGCCAACCTGCAAAAGAAGTTTTTATTTAATGTAGATGATGCAGAAAATGTGTCCATTTTATTCCTTTTTCCAGATGGCAGACTTCTTTTTTCTTATACAATGCCCATTTTTATGACAATTATGCCCAGACTGGCGTTCAATGAGTCCATTAGAGCTAGGCAGGTCAGCATAACTTCCTAGGCAGTCTGACCCCTGGGGACTGGGAGTCTGTCTGTAAACAAGGTCCTGGATAGGCTGACCTGCATCCTGTACCTCCAAGGTTACTCTCTCCCTGAATTTCAGATTTGACCCCCACTGTTCTATTCCTAGGCATACATTTACCTAACTTCCATTACTATTTCACCAGCCCATCAGCCACTTTGCAGTAATGTCTCCCACCTAACCTGGTCCCTGGTACTGTGGCACCTGACCACTTCAGAGGGGAGTACTACTACCCCTTACAGAGTGATATATTTTCAAAAATGTTATTTGCTTTCGGATTATAAAAATTCTCCAGAAATCAAATATAACTTGTTCAACAAACATACTAAACATCTCTTATTGAAAGATTGTTAGTGCCAAAGGTACAATTAATAAGGCACTCTTCTGGTCCTCAGAGCACTTACCTATTATTAATATACCACACTGGATAGAAATCAGCCAATCCCAGCAAAGTCATATTATGGAACCAAAGCAAAATAATACTACCACTTCAGATTCATTTTAAACTTTATAGTTTTCACAGGGATCATATGTGTGTGTGTATAAATATACATATATATATGTGTGTGTATATATATATGTATATATATATATATATATGTATATGTTAATGATCGTGTGTGTGTATAAATATACATATATATATGTGTGTGTGTGTGTATATATATATATATATATATATATATATATATGTATATGTTAATGATCTCAGGTCAAATTATTCTAGTGAATTGAAAGAGGCCCACCCTTAACATCATTTAACCAACCTTATTTGTGCTACCTCTATTCCTATCCATTTTAGCATATCTTCCTCATAAATCTCCCTCTCTCTATAGCCTCAATAAGAATATTTTAGAAACATGTTTCCTAATTCTGGGTTATCTATTTAATGCCTGGTCTCACACTCTGCCTCTCAATGCTAGAAGAAACAAAATTTGGGAGCCCAAAATGACATGACAGATCAGATCTAGGTTGAAGAGTTCAACAAGCCCGGGGTGGCTAAGTGAGTTATATGGCAGCAGAGCCAAAGGATCTTGGGTCTCTCAATCATCCCTATACCTCCAAACAACCTAACAGTATCAAGTCACCTACTGAAAGGAGTTAACAGGTAGGACCAAGCAGAAATAAATACTGCTTGAATGATCCTCAGTCCACACACTCCCACGAGCAAAGAACACTTGATAGTTCATTTGACTTGAATTCACCAACAAGGCAGAACAAAAGGGAGTTTGGATAGATGAGGTAATGATTTATGACTCTTGAGTTTGCACTTTTTAGAAGTTCTACTGGTAGAATTTTAGAAGCTTTTTAATATTGTTGACAAAAAAATGTAGAAATTTGGTAATCCAGTTTTACTCCTGCCACTTTATAATAATAGGTCAAAAAGATTCTTTTTTCACATATCATAGCCTAAGTATTCTGATCTAATTCTATTTAGAATTGAACTTCACCATTGTCTATAAAATGCCACTTAATGTAGCCAATAACTCTTGATTCCACATATGAAAACCTGCCTCTCTTCTATGATGCTACTATCTACCCAGATGCTCGGCCCCCAAACTTGGGCATCATCTTTGCTTCCTTACAATTCCTCATTCTACATACCCGATTCATTATCAAGTCCTATTTGTTCTGCCACCTGGAAATCACACCCTTCTCTCCAAGTTCACTGCTATCACCTTACCCAAATCATCATCAGGTCTCTTCTGAGATACTGTGGTAACCTCCTAACTTTTTACATTGCTTCCACTTTTGTTCCTGTACAATCTATTCTCCACAAAGCAGCTAATGATCAGAGTGCTCATAGCATGCAAGTAAGTCATGGTAAATTTGGTCCCAACAAATTTGACATTGTGTGCTGGGCAGTGATATAACATACAGGAGGATGAGGGGTAATTTGAATCTGTCAGAGCTGGTGATCTCATGGCATCACTACACTTGAAAAAGGCAAGAATGAATTACTTCATGTAGGACTGAAGTAAGACAGCTGTAATCAATTGGATGCATGCCACTTAGAACACTACAGAATGGACACTACACATAGTGACACATTCCAGAGGGTATGGAATGAGAAACAGGGAAAGACGGAGGATGAATCGAATAGACTTAGTGAAGAATGACAAGGCATGAAAGGATTTAAAGAATGAAGCCGGGAAACCAATGATACCCAGGAAGACGTTACTCTATCACTAGTGATCAAACTGGTTAAGAATTCCAGCCTAACAACACAGCCTTTAAGGGAAAAGATCTTGCATTATCTCAGCCTTGGTACCATTTGTCTGGTGATTACCAGAAGACTGAGCAATAGAGATGAGGGTTATATTTAAATGTTTGTTAGCTTTCAAGTTCCTTCCCCACCACTTAAGTCTGGCCTATATACAACTGGCATAGTTTTGTGACTGTGAAAGATTTATCTATCTGCCTGTCTCTATTCTTGGTGGCTCTCTTACTGAAAAAAGAAACACACACACACACACACAAAAAAAAAAAAAAAAAAAAACAAAAAACTGATGCCTGTTGTATTTGAATGGACAGAGAAACTTGAACACATAAAAGATCTAAAGGGAAGAAATGGGCATAGAGATGAAAAGCAATTTCACTAGCCACAAACTAGAATAAACAGTTACCATGGCTAACGGGGGTTGGTTTGTTTTCTGTACTGATTTAAAAATGCTTAGCTATTTCGGTGCTGCACTGGCACTAAGATGACCATGTCAGAGGGTAAACTGTCAAAAAGCCATTTGCTGTGGCCAGGACCACTTTGCTCTCAGGTGAAACAGCATCACTGCAGGCTTCCAAAGGTAGCCAGGCGTTTTGCATCTCTTGGGCATTTTATAGAGAATCCAACCCTTTCTCATACCATTTTTCTGGGAGGGTGAGCCCCTTTCTAAAGCCCAGATCCTTCCATAAATCAGACATAACAAGGGGTTTAAGATGGAATTAATTTCTACCGGGCTACTGCTTAGCTGTTGTTGCAATGGAGTGTGCTGGCAGAAACTCTGCCTGGAGGGAGCAATCAATAAGCAGAGTAGAGAAGAAAGCAGAGAAATGACCGCAGGTCTCACTGGACTGAGCAACTTGGGGACAGAGATTCTGTCTTATTTATCTCTTTAGCCCCAGAACCTAACAGGTGCCCAGCATTCACAAAATGCTTGTTGAACTGACAACAACTATAAGAAAAGGAGAAAAAAAGAAAAAGAAAAGGCTAAGAGGTAGAAGCTTGGAGAGTGGGGTGGGAAACTGAAGGAAATTAAGGGTTTGAGAGTACTGGAGGAGTAAACAACTTTGGGACCAGAGGAATAGAGAGAAAAAATTACAAAAATTTACCCCCAAAAATTGATGGAGAATTAAATTTAAAAAGCATTCCATAAAAACAGGACAATTATACACAGGTGTGCACATACACACATTTGTCACACATGTGTGCACACACAGAATAAATAACAATGGGGAATTAGAACTCACTAGAAGGATGAAAGGCAGAGGGCTCTGGGAGGCACACTGGGTTGGTTTTAGCGCCCAGGACAGGGAAGCAAGGTGGTTGAGGAGGCTGGGGGCATCAGTGAGGACAAACACCAACTGGAGGTGGAATTCAGCAGGGAGGCACATCCACCAGCAAGGCAGCTCCAGGTACTTAACTCCAGGCTCTTTCCTTTGTTCCACAGAAACCCCATGGATGAGCCCTTTCACTCATTCCCAGGGAGATCCCTTCTAGTTCTATTTCCTGATATGAACCAAAATTTACCTGACAATCCACCTTGTTTTTATCATCTATATATAGCAAAGAATGATCTTCTCTCTATAAATAGGTTGCGAAACTGGGCTGTGCCTTTTGCAAACATTAAAGTAGAAATAGCCCTCACAGAGATCAATAATGCCTGCCCATTTCCCCATGCTGCTCTGTTGATTTTTAGCCCCCTACACAGAGTCCAATGTTTAGGAAAAACTCCATATCACCTTCAGGAATACCACCAACTAAAGACCAAAGCAGAAAAATTTTAATTTATTTTTACATTCTTTTTTTGTAGAAATAAATTCAGACTCAGCAGGCACTTATTCTACTACCTCATTACATAGATTCAGGCCTTTGGGGAAGGAGATCATGAAGCTTATAAAATTCCACACCTTCTTTATTACTCCCTGTTTTCTTCCATTTGCCAATTTATCTAAGAGTTCAGTTCTTTATCCCACAGGCAAAAAAAAAAAAAAAAAAAAAAAAAAAGTACATGTCAACCCACATAAACCCAAAGAGAGAGCTTTGGGTTGCTCAGAAATAGAAAGGAATCTGACTTTCTGCCTCACCTTCTTTTACATATACATCATCATTTATGCAAGAGAAAAATTGCTGCAAAATATCAATGAGGACTGCCATGAGGATCCCCAATATAAAAGGCATGTTAGAAAAAGCCACACTGTAACATATTTTGCCAAATAAAGTAATTGGGACCTGATTCTCTACAGAGGTTGCCTTATTCATTTCTGTAATTCCCAGGATTTTAGCAAAATACCCTCACACAGTTGGTGTCCGCTGATGCCCCAAGAGAAAAACAAGTTTCTTTTAAACACAAGTCTATTGTGATTATTTGTTGAATCTGAAGTCCCGACTGGACTTGGGAACTTTGGGAGGGATCTGAAAGTTCCATCCTCATGTTTGCATCCTCAGTAGCCAGACCAAAGCCTGGGATGTTACACATGCTCAGGAAGTCTTGATCAAAAGATACGATTATGTCACTATACGACCCTGGCTATGTTACACAGGTATTCATGTCCTCATGAAGGGGATTTAACTAGAGACCATGACAGCAGCCAATAGTGAGCATATGATCACCCTGAAATTCTGGGCAAAATTTTATTTGGCAGAATATGTATAGTTTTTCTGAAGGTACATGTCTTTTATTATCTCAAAGTAGTTTAAATAATTATTCTCTGGACCCACAAGTTTAAGAATCTTTAAAACTAAAGCTAAAAAAGAAAATTATTGAATTTTGAATCTTAATATGAAAATTATTGGATTATAAATCCAAACACTGATAAACTTTTGGGTATGAATATCTGTTGGTGTACTAGATATGCATTCATGTGCCATACTATGTACACTGTAAAACAAACATTGAAATTATAAACCATGATATAAATATTAAATAAACAATACTTTAAAATATTTTCTTTAAATATCTCTAACAGTACACATTCTTTTTTTATCTTACTAAATAATCATTTTAATCAAGAGGAATGTGACTAGAATATGCTTCATTGTGTTTGAAACTCTAGGTCTAATTATTTGTGATATGTTAATTTGAAAGTGTTGTTCTAAGTTCAATTTATTTTATAATAGCTGGATTTTAGTGGCTGTCATAGTTTAAAGCAATAAAGTCACACATAATATAAACATTTCTAAGAGCTGTTTTTCATAATATTCTCTCTCAACACAGTTGAGAAACTCAGTTTCTTTATAGTTCAGTTATTTTCTTATCATTTTAAAAATGACACATTTATCTTGAAAGAACAGATTCATTACATTAAGTTTTTTTACTGCTAGGTAGCACACTATTGAAGTTGTGGTTATCACAGAAATGGTCAACAAAATATGGGACGATTTCCTTTTATAATAAGAAAAATGAATATAACTTATCTGAAAGGTTTACAACTATTTGTCAAATAAAAAAGATACTTAGCAAACCTCTGTGAGGTAAAAAGATTTTCATGGATCCTCTTACAGATATTGTAGGCCTCTACTACATTGTATATTAAAGGTTTTTTTTTTTTTTTGGTTTTTTGACTATATTAGCAAAATTGACAAACAGTTGCACTAAAAAGAAAGACGACTCAAAATCAGAAATGTAAAAAGAAATTTATATCTGATGCTACAGAAGTACAAATCATAATAAGATACTATTGTGAATAATTAAATACAAATTAATTGGAAAATCTAGAAGTATTGGATAAATTCCTGGGTGCACACAACTTACCAAAATTGAACTAGAGACTAATAGAAAATTTGATTCAACCAATAATGAAGCTGTATAAGTAGTAAAAAGCCTTCCATCAAAGAGAATATTTGGAGATGGTAAAGGTTTGTTTTTATAAAATTAATCTCATTAGTAACATCTGTAACATTTCCTGTACTTTGGGTATCAACATCTTGGCTGCACTAGGTTGCTAATTAACGATACACTGAATAAATTTATCTCTTGTAACTTTACCCTGGAATCTTTCTCTAAGAAACAGCTGCTTCTTAAGAGAAAAAGCTATGCAGGTCCCCCCCACCCCCCCCGCCCCATAAAACATTTTCATAAACATTGTAAGCTAATCTCTAGTGGTAATTCATCAAAAAACAGCTCTTGGTATATTTTCAACATCTTCCAAAGGTAGAGCAAGACTTTGGCCTACTGTGATCTGTTCTCATATGGTTTCTTCAAGATTTTGGCAACATTTTCACCAATTCCTTCAAAGGCCTTTGCTGACAAAGAAACTCATTTTAGATTGTGTTTTTTCAACATATTATCTTATCTTGTTTTAGGACAAGAACAAGGAGGAAGGACAAAAGTTAGGGCCAGAACAAGTGTCTTGAAAGATAGCTTCTATATTTTTGCATATGAGTATAAAATTTCAAGAGAGGATTCGAAACGATTGCCATTTAGTTTAGTGAATTTTTATTCACATAATTAGGTAAGGGGCCTGGGGTGCCACTCAATGGTAGAGCATAAGCTGAACGTGTGCGAGGGCCTGGATTCGGTCTCCAGCATTCTCTATCCAATACACACTCATGGATTAGTAGGTGAATTAGACATGAAGGAAAAATTGTAGAGGTTATTCTCTGTTTTTCTAATCATGACATCTTCATATTATCATTAGGAAATTTTTCAGAGCAAAGTATACCCTTCCTTTCAACATGCTCATTATTAATGATAGTAGATATAAATCTATTTTAATTAGTTATCTCAATTTTGAGATCAGAGTGCCAACTTATAAGACTTGATGGATTGTTATTGTTTTTAACCCATAACTTGGCTAATAACTTAGTCAAGTGTCAACTTTTCCATTTTTTATTTGTTCATTTGTGCTTGTTGGCACAAACAATGAGAGCTTCAATCATACTTGGTGTTTGCTTTCATTCCTCCCACCCCACCCCCAGAATTCTTGTTCTGTTGTTGGTGGTGAGGTCTGGTGTCACTGGTTTTGAGGTCTGAAAATAACTAATCTTCTGAAAACTGACTTACCTGAGCACATATAAGGCAACTTGCTGCCCACGCGAGAGGGAACAACAGTGGAGGTCTCCAAGTAAGAGAAATGCACTCCCTTCTCATGGCACTGCCTATATCCTATTTAACACATGGCTTTCTGACCTAAAGAACAGGAGTGGGTGCCTATGTTGACTCATATGTTGTAGATAGTAAAATGTAACCTTTCTTATTTTTTGAATATAAAAAAATTAAAGTTCTAGTATTTTCTCCCATACTCCAAGTAGTTAATCTTGCAAACTCCACTCTGGAGACCTAGTTTAGATAATCCCGAATGCCATTTTCAACTCATAAATGAAGTCAATGGAGGTTATGCCAGAACACAGGCCCTCGTTGTCTGACTATTGGAAGAACACCTGTGTAATCCCCAAATTCATGTTTCCACTTATTGGCTCCAGAGAAACCCTCCATTCAGAAGCCCACTCTGTAAAGAATGAAGGAAGGTTGATAGGTGAGTTTTCTCCTGTAGTCACTCAGCTCTGAGTGGTGAATCCTCTCAGAGTTGGGAGAAGAACTGAGAAAT
This sequence comes from Marmota flaviventris, assembly GCF_047511675.1. NCBI lineage: Eukaryota > Metazoa > Chordata > Mammalia > Rodentia > Sciuridae > Marmota > Marmota flaviventris. Next base: position 56,811,490 of record NC_092502.1, read on the forward strand.
GTCAACAAGTCTCTCTCAAAACAAAATTATTCACTGGATACAAATTGTATTTGGAAGACTTAACAGCTGCAAATGGTGGGAGGGATGTGATGGGATCATGTATTTGCATGGCTTTTCTTCTGGACAGTTCTATTTTGTATGGGAAGAAGAAATTGACCCTATTTTATTATGTAGAAAGTAAAAGTTTTCTAAATCTAGTCTTTACCACTTGGATTATTTGCTTTAAACAAAGTTTTCTGCATGTGGTATGCCAAGGGGCAGGAGCTCAGGAAGTCCAATGTGTATCATTAAAGGTAGGGGGAATGAAGCTATACACCATCAGTAGGCTGCAACCTGGTCCAGTGGGCAAAGCCAATATTAAGAGTCTGAAAAGACAGTTATAAACATTGAGGAGAAATCATTTCTATAGCAGCAAGAACTAGTCACCCATAAGTAAAGTCTCTTAAGATCCTAATTTACAATAACAAAGGTAAGTTTTAAAAGAAAGAAAGTACAAGCCATGCCCTTTAAAATCTGTCTGGTCAAATTTTCTCCATGAAAATGAACTTCTGTCTTGTTCTTACTTATTCTTCAATTCCTTCCAGGGGTTAATCACTCTCCTAACCGGAGTGCTTCATAAAAGATAAGAATAATTTGCCCTTAGGAAAATGGTTGATTGGCTATGTCTGTGTTTGAGGACAGGAAGGTAGATACAATGTAGATGCCATTTGGTACTTTTTTGTTTGGAAAAAAGTTTTGTTAACTAAATGACAAGAGAAAGAAACAGTCCTAGATTGTTTTTTTGCTGTTTTAGAGATTCAACCAACATTATCTATCATCAGAGAGTCTAAGTAAAAGAAAGGGTTGTTTGTATCTTATTTAAAGTTATAATACCCCTTCTATTAGGTCTTTTAGAAAGTGATGAGATGGCTCTTATAAATGGCACTTTTATTTGTACTTCATCTTTACACATAGGTTTATAAGCACTGGTATTGCATTTCCTCCATGAAGGGACAGAGATTATTAACTACTTGCATCCTCACTGGGTTCCTGTTACATGTTTGCATATTGGATTCCCCCTCTTTATTTTACCATGAAACTAGACCCTCCATACTCAGCCAACCCCAACCACCCCACTCTGTTTAGAAAAGATCTTGCTTCTCTTTGCATCAAAATATGCAGCCTGCTGGTTTCTCTTACTTATAATGTGTAATCAGACACACTTACTTGAACTATTCCATACAACACAGATTAAAGAAACAGTCACAAGAGCAACTTCAGCAGCCAGTCAGTAACCTGGGGAGTATTGTCTTTACAATAAAAGTCACTAATTAGATACCAAGTTTACATGTTTCCACTTACAAAAAGGAAAAATAGCCCAACATGGTGGTGCATGTCTGTAATTCCAGCAGCTCAGGAGGCTGAGGCAAGAAGACCACAAGTTCAAAGCCAGCTTCAGCAACTTAGCGAGTCCCTAAGAAACTTAGTGAGACCCTGTCTCAAAATAAAAAGTGAAACAATGGGCTAGGGATGTGGCTCAGTGGTAAGGTAAGTGAATTGAATTCAATATCTAGTTACCCCCCCCCCCCCAAAAAAAAAGGAAAAATCAACATCAACAGACTTGAAAGATGAATGAAATCATATAGTATTAAAAACCAGAACAAGTCTACAGCAGTGACCCAGTTTTCTTTCCTTTCCTAGAAGAACATAAGGCCCAGGAAGGAGCCTGGCGACTCTCTACATCCATTTCCAGTCAGAAGCACAGCCAGGGCTGGGATTCAGGGCTCCAACTGGGGAGGAAGCAGAATCGGGGACATGGCCATCTGATCATTTACACTAACTTTACAGAGAGAGAGAGAGAGAGAGAGAGAGAGAGAGAGAGAGAGAGAGAGATATCTCATAGCAGCAACCAAAATTAAGTAACTAAATTCATAAAGTGGTAAGGAGTTCCATCAGGCACATCAAGATTTAAATATTTATTAGTTACTCATACATTCTTGAAACTAGAAAGGGGAACCAAAATCTAAACCTTCTTTTCAAATCAAAAATATATTTCAGACACTTTTAGATATTTTATAGCATGGTCCCATCAAACTGTCAGCCCACATTCCCTGACAGAGGCCTAGGCAATAAGCTAACTCCTTAGCTTCCAACCATCTCCTCCATCATGGCTGATAACCAGGCACACAACATGAACCAGGCCCAGCTGACACATCAACTGTCACACTTCTTGTGTATTCTCCAACCAGAAGCCAACAGACAGATCTCTTACTGCCACTCCGAAACCATTCCCAGAATTTTCATTCTGAAGAACCATCTGAGAGGGTTGTGCTTCCAACCCTTTCTCAATATACTATACCTGGATCAGGCATGAAAATATAGGCTCAATGTTTAAAATGGAGAAGTAATAAACACTAAAAACACTGTTGTAATTCTTTTCCACCTGAGGAATATGATTCTGCTTCAATAAGGAAGGAAATTCTGACATGTGCTATTAACATGTCAGATCCTTGACAACATTATGCTAAGTGAAATAAGCCAGTCACAAAAGGAAAATATATATAATTCCACTTATATGAGATGGAGTAGTCAAAATAATAAAGACAGAAAGGAGCACAATGGTTGCCAAGGGCCAGGGAAGGAGAGAACAGGAGTTACTGTTTAAAGAGTTTTAGTTTTACAAAGGATAAAAAAAGTTCTGGAGATGGTTGTACATCATCATGAATGGATTGATATCACTGAGCTGTATGCCTTAAAATGGTTAAGATGGTTAAATTTTATGTTATATTTGTATTTTACCACCATAAAATAATACATTTTTAAAAGTACTTTTTTCCATTGAGACTTCACACAACTCACCTCTCCTCTTAAAAGTTATAACCTACACAAAATAATACTAGCTCAAAGTAGAGTGTTTCAATCTGCATTAATAACCTTTGAAAAAGTGAGCCTAGGAAGGCCTCTGAGATTCAAGCAATAAAACTAGCCACTCAAAGTTCACTGAATCCATAAGCCAGGGTACTTCTGTGAAGGACTCTGTGCTGGAAATGAATGAATAAGGCTCTAACGACAGATCCAAATTCAATCAACACGGCATGCCTCTATCTACTCATCCAAATAACTGCAGGCTCTTTGAGCATGTGTTCAACTGCTTAATCTAGCATAAGGGGATGGCTATGCTCAGAATCCAAGGAACCATCTTGATTTGAGCCCAAGAATGTGGTATTAACTCTCATCAGAGCAGAGCCAGGAGAGCACTGTTTTTTTTTTTTTTTCCTAGCCTTTTGCTTAAAAATTAGTACATGCAAGTATGCTTACAAACATCAAACACCTTCTGTGATGAAAAATTCCAACATATGAATAATAAATCTCCCTCTTATTGCCCCCCTCAAAAAGGAAAAGTTTACGGCATTCCCTAAAAGTGTACTCCTTCCATTCTCCCCTATACTACCACACCTTCAAATATAAAGATAAATGAGATTTTTAACATAATTCACATTTAACTGATTGGTTATTCCCTAAAAAACAGTTTCAAATACCAGGTAAATCCACAGATGTAATTGTACATAACTGATTATTGCTTTCCATGTATACTTTTAGAATGTCAAGGCTGCCATTCTAATTGGCATCAGAGATCTGTCAATGTACAAACCCAGGCAGCTCAATTATTTTGCCCAACTGGAGAAGTGAGTTATCTAGAAACAAATGGGAATGACAGATTAAAAGGCAACCCTTGCTAATACTTTCAAATTGGGCTAAAGTTAGTTATACCCTGTCGAGTCCTTCTACTTCTCTGGACGACCAATGCAGCAAGCATGGCGAGACATATTGCTTGGGCCTCTAATCTTAGCTCTGACATTTCCTGTCTCATGTTCTACCATCAATAGTGACCTACTTGCTATACCACGCGGTTTTCCAACTGGGGCTTTTGATGCTCACACATGGGCAACACAATTATTTTTATATTTAGCACAAATGTAGCCATGAAACATTTCAGATGATTTCCAGCTCAAGATATCCACACTAATCTTGTTTTGTGGTAATCTTTTTTTTTTTGCTTTGTCATTTAGAAACACAATAGTTATCATCCGTTAAAAAAAAAAAAACCTTCACATTCATTTTAAAGGAACCTGTGAAAATGCTAAATTATATCGGTATCTAATAAATTGAAAACCAACTAGAAAAAAGTGAATCATATCCTAGTTTTTTATTATCTCATTTGAAGAATTGATCACAAATGACCTTTGTTGAAAGTGATTGATAGGAAACAATATTGCTAGTATCATTTAGGTCTAAAATCCTTAGAAAAGAGAAAATAACTTCATAATGACAAAAAAGAGTAGACAAAAACTAATACTGAGAGATGGAATAGAAATATAGATAAAGATTTACACTTTTCCTTAGGTAAAACTGTGGGGGAAAAAATGAAAAACTCACTGAAAAATAATGCTCCAGTAGTTACAAATATATAACAAGAAAGATTTCCAATGCAACAAAATATGCCTGAAGGTATCTCAGTAATGTTTTACTAGGCAAAGTAAAACTGCTATTCATAGTTTTTAAAATTAGGAAGGCCATCCTTGCAGATGTATGTAACACAGTAAATGACTCTTCTAAATTTTGTCTTTTTGTTAGCTTTGATCCACAAATCCTAAAGAAACAAGCAAAGGGTTCAATGAAGGATACTTGTTCTATGTCACTTGTGAATAAGCAAGTTCCTAAAACCCAACCAAATCTCCAGAACAGATGTCGGGAGTCTGCAATACACCTATTTAAATGAATCTCCAAAACTCCATAACTACACCAACTCAAAAGCAGCTGCTTTTGTGAATCATAAAAGGACCTTTCAAATCACAGTATTCACACATGGAAAAGCACATGTTCCACTTTGCCTCAGCCAAAGAAACCTCACTGCCTTCCCCCAAAGTACTTGGGAAATATTCCAGCAATGTGTGTGTACCCATTATGAATTCGTTCTCATTGCTACAGCTTTTGCTATACATTTTCTATAGTGTCATGCTGTTTTTCACCCACATAGAAAAGAAAAAAAAAAGAAAAGAAAAAAAAGGTGGGGGGAACTTCAGTTGATCCATAAAAAGGCCAATCTATTGTATATGAAAACTGCACTGTCAAAGGCAGGCTGTCAAGAGCTTACATAGATCGTACACCTGTTGAACTTAAATAATAATGGTTCATGGACTAAGTCCTTTAATTATTGATCTCATTTTCACCTGGATCCCTGATAAATTCACACAATTATACATCCAACTATACTCAGGTTATAAAATGAGAACAAAGTGAGGAAGAAAGTAGTCCCCGCTAGCATACATAGTATCAGGCAAACAGCATAATATCCTGTTCCCTTTCTTTCCCCTCCATTTTTTATGACTTGTTTCTGAGGCATAACCTAAAAACAATCTGCAAGAACTGGATTAAAAATGACTCTAAATACAGATGTGTTTTTACTTACCATAAAATTTAGATCTGTTTTTGGAAATCCGATATGGGGAGTTTAGCTCAGAAGTATATATCATTGTAAGTGACTCTAACAGGTTTTTCTGATAGTGGGTACATCAGGAGACAGAAAACGACGACAAAAGGATTTAGAATGATATGATGTGCAGAACCACCAGAGCTTGTGAGAGCGCCTGGGGAGAGCCTCAGGAAGATAAACAGGGAGGAGGAGAATGCAAAGTTCTTATCAAAGTCAAATGAGTCTCAGACACTCACACTGCAAGTCTCAAAAATAATGCCATAGTTAGCAAATAGCACCACAACCCAAAGAGAAACAGTTAAAGAAGAAGAACAACATACCACAAAATAACTACGTTAGTGGGGAAGGTGAAAGCCAGAGAAAAGGGACTTTGCAAAGAAGCACCCTATTTTATTTCTGTTGATCCCTTGGAAATTAATATGTAAGGTAAAGCTAGTTTTCAATTTGCACCTTCATAATTACTTCAAAATAATTAAGAATACAGTTCTGAGAAGAAATCACTTTAGCAGATACATGAGTTCAAATGAAAAATTATGTATATGCCAAGAAAACAATTTTATTTTGTTTACGTGAATCTGCCATCACAAATGATGCAATTAAAATTTCTCCCAGTTTACAACTCAGCCTTAGAAGTAACTTCATTTTTTAAGGGCTTATGCCAAAATAAAAGTGTTGGTGATATCCTTAAAACTATAATAAATTTTTAAAAACCTAGAGAGTATGACTCAAATTCCCTCTTGTTCTAGGCTCTCTCAAAACTCCCACATAATACTACCATAGTAAGTATATCTTCTCTAAAGAATTTTGATATCCATATCTATTTTTGCCCTCAAACATAATGAAATATAAGTTTTGTTAGTCCTCAAATTTTATAGGGAAAAATCTGAGATGGAAATATTCAAGTTTAAATGACAACTGACATCTTACCTTATTCTTAGGGAAGGCAATAAAGATTGACTGTGGATTATTAGAAATCAAAACTTATAAATATTCATTAATTAACTTATTCACTTGTTTTTTCACTCATTTTACTGTAAGTTTCAGCCCTCATGGAACTTATATTCTAGTGGAGGAGATGGATAAAAATAAGAGGTACCTGTGAAGAGGAGACATTTAAAGGCCTGAAGGGGAAGATGTAGCTGTAAGAACCAAATACATGTGATTTAAGCAGAGGGAAGAGCAAATGCAAAGGGTCACACGTGGGAAAGAGTCTGGCTTATTAGACTAACGAGGAAGACATATGGTTGGCAAACTGAGTGAGGGCAACAGGGTAAGTAATAAGGTCACAGTTTTTGAAGTTTGGTCAGGGCCTTATCACCTAATACCTTGCAGATCATGGTAGACCCGGGACTGTTTTCCAAGTGAAGGGAAGCCATGGAGAGTAGGAAGGGTTAGGCAGATGAACCCAAGTCCAAATCCTAGCTTAGCCACTTATATGTTGTGTGACAAAAGCAAATTACCAGCTCTTCTTGGATGCTAAAATCCTAATTTATGAAAGGGCCCTCAACTATAGTCACTTGTAATCATCAGTCTTATTAACACTATGATATAGAAATAAAGTTAATAAAAAAGTTTACATTTAAATAGGCTTACAATGCAAAATAACATACTGGAAATACAGAATTATTGACAAATAAATAAGTTATTTTAATCTCTTTTTATTCAGTAAAGATCATACATTTATTGAGGATTAAAATACAACCGACACTAGTATGGCAATATGTAAATCAGTGGATGTGTAACCGATGTGATTCTGCAATCTGTATACGGGGTAAAAATGGGAGTTCATAACCCACTTGAATCAAAGTGTGAAATATGATATGTCAAGAACTATGTAATGTTTTGAACAACCAACAATAAAAATTAAAAAAAAGACATAAATTAGTTCATTCAAATTCAGTGGGGTTTATTGTGATTCCAATCAGGACAATTATTGATTCCGGATCATATCTCCTTTAATTGGTCTGTATTGTGGCTTTTTTTTTTTTTTTGTCTGTCTACCTAGGTCTTGCCCTTTTGTGTCCAGAAACGTGTAGCCATTCAGTGGTACCTACCAACTATACAGCAGTCCAGAAGGGAATTTCAGTTATTTTCCAAGTCACAACAAGACACAGATACCCGAGTAATCTACCTTCCCCACCTCCCCTCCCCCAACACACATACACCATACATCTTTTTTGCTAAAAGAATCCTAAGTTTGTTCACATCCATCTTCTCTCTCAGGCAATGATTCCCTGCTAGTGACTGACTGAGAGATGAGGATATGAACCAATTCTAATCAATGAGTGAGAGGCCCTCTGGGAATCTTCTTAATAATGTTTTCATAGTCTTTAAAAGGAAACCTTGAAATGCAGTCAGTTGCTTCATCTTCTGTGCTCTAGATATTGTCGTGCTGCAAGAGACATTTGAACTGCTGTAGCCATCTTGCGAGTATGAGAAGGACTAGTCCTAGCGTGAACCAGTCCCCAAGGACAACAGAGGCAGAGAGAAGAAACGGACCTGTATCCTTGATGATGACATTGTGTAAGTAGATCAACCAATCCTGTCATCTGCTCTGTTTCTCACATAGGATAATGCATTGCCTTACTGTGTATGCCAATTTAAGCTGGAGTCTTTTGTTTTATATGTAGAAGATCTCAGCAAGTGGACTCTATTACCTCTCCATGTGGACAGTTCCATTCTTGGGGGAAAAAATGACTCATTTCTCTGACTCTGAAAAGGTCTAGGATTGGAATGAGGACTCTGATTCTAGTTCACTGAATTCCAAGAACACTAAGTTATGGGATAAGAGCATCTTAATTTGTAACACTGGGATAGTCAACCAGAAAATCCCAAGGGGAAACACTCTAGAAATCAAAACAAAAAAATGGGTAGCCAGGACCAAATAGTCTGTGGCTTTCCCTACTTGTTTAAAATATTTACTTTTGCCTCCCACCCATTTGGGACATCAGTTCTTCTCCCAAGAAGCATACTTTTCATGAATCTTTTATTCTTTAAGGCTGTCAACTCCATCTTTATCTAATTATAAGAGTTTCAAAAGAGATCACATGGACTATCATAGACCCAGGCACAGGTCAGAAGTTAAGGAATCAAAAGAAGCTTTATACTTTGCAGACATGAGGACTAGGTGGGAGAAGTACTCCAGAGAAGACGTAGAGTGCTGGGATTTCTAGTCAGGAGGTAGACTTATCTGAAAAGGAAGGAAAAAAACACCCTAACTATATACTATGGTAGGAATATTTGCATCCCCTGCAAATTTCATACATTGAAATCTAATTCCCGAATGTAACAGTATTAGAAAGGGGGACCTTTGGGAAGTTATTAGGTCATGAGGGCTCTGCCTTCATGGTTCCCTTATGGCAGCCCAAACAAACTAAGACACCATCAAATGATATGTGGAATTTTTAAAAAATGAAAATATCAGGGATCAGTAAAATTTATTTTGTGAAAAAAGCATAGATGAAATAGGTGAAAGAAAGAGCTGGAGGAGGACTACTGCTTGGGGAGCTGATGGTGGGGATTGAGAATGAAGTCAATAAAAGATTACATAAATGTCTAAGGGTTCATAACAAGCAAAAACAAAACAAAACAAAAAAACAGCATGGCTGGAAATCAAATTAACCATTCCAGTCTAATAAGCATTTTTTCTAAAAGAAAATTATAGAATTATAAATTTAGCACATAATGGAGAGCAGAAAATGTAATGCATACAGATTTTATCATTTCATACAGTATTTAGAAACATTACTTGGAAAATGGAGTGAACATTATAACTGGCGAAAATTTGCTAAGAGACCATAATTAAAGTAGAATAGTAAATGGTGTCTTAGTTCTTGAAAGGGTCACTATCAGGATTCCATTTAATGTCTTCATTACTAATCTGCAGCAAAAGTGGAAATTCATTCAATGTGACGAGAGTATCTAACTGTGAGATATTGCCAGGGGCAGGAAAGTGGTAGAAAAATATATGATGTGAAACAACACAACTTAATTAGATAAGTAAGGAAAAACAACCTGAAACACCAGAAATGAAAACTAAGTAAAAAACAAATGAAGAAGAGAAAACTAAAGTTCACTGGCAATAATTCTGAAAGGGAAGAAAAAGTAACAACTGTTGACACTGGGTACAAAGTAATTAACATCCCAGCCTTAAAGAGAAATAGGCTATGGCTAGTGAACAAGAAGTTAAGAATTGGAGAAGAGTCACATCAGTCTACACATCCTGTTTTTAAAGAAATCAAGGCAGGCTTACCATTATTCTCCCTATTCAGTGTGTATCTCTTTGGGTTTTGTACAAAGTTTCATCTCCTTGGTTGTAATAAACATGTCTGTTGCCAGTGAAGCTTTATGATCTTGCTCCTTAATGACAGGTAAGTGAGCAGAAGTTGGTAAGAGTGATTAGGCAGGTAGAGGGTATCACTGGTAAGGATGTTAACATTGGTTAAAAACTGAGGTTTTGTGGGCTAATCACTTTTGCACCATATGAGGCTGTCGGGGCATGCAATATCCCATCAGAAATATACACTGGAGTGCTCTAAAAAGTCCTCTGATAATGGTCAAGAATGTAGTTACTCTGGCAGGGAAAAGATAAATGGTGACACTGATTGTAGTAGGGCTTTTATGAAGTGGAGTTCTACCTGAAGAGAAGGGAAAGGAGAGTATCAAAGAAATGAAAACATTATTGGAGGGTGGGGACTGAATTAAGGAGAGAAGTTGAAATCAGGGATACTTAAAGATTAAGGAATAACAACTTTCTGACTGAGAACCTCTGTTTGTACTGCATATATACAAAGTGGAAAAGGAAGATTTAATATCTAAGACAAGAAAAGCAGATTTGAGAAAATGCAAAGCAAAACACCACAAGGAGAATATTCACTCATTGCAGAGAAGGGAATAGTTGATTGTCCCACAGATGTTGGTCTCTACACCCTTACTTGAAGTCTCCCTGGGGTCCTGTCCTGCCAGGCCCCCACCTTAAAAGATTAAAGGAAAGTCCTGCATGTGCAGGGACAGGTGCTCCTGACTTATAAGATCCAAATGAAACCAGTGTTTGAGCCTAGAACCTAATCTAGGGTTGTTCCTCTTCTCTATGGCCTTGAATATCTAGATATCTTCTGATGTAATCATTCATTTTTCTAATATCTTCTTGGCAGGTATGAGAAAAAAGTACCTATATTAAGTGAGACTCAATCTCCCAGATGAGAGAGATAATTGGAGTCTTTGATCTCCTATATCCTCTAAAGACCCATAAGATCTAATATAAAATGCTAAACCCAAGGCCAGCATCATTCTAAATAGAGAAAAATTGAAAGCATTCCCTCTAAAAACTGGAAGAAGCCAAAGATGTCCTCTTTCACCATTTCTATTCAACATCATCCCTGAAACTCTAGCCAGAGCAATTAGACAAAAGAAAGAAATTAAAGAGATACAGATAGGTAAAGAAGAATTCAAACTATCATTGTTTGCTGGTGACATGATTCTATATTTAGAAGATCCAAAAAAATTCCACCAGAAAACTTCTAGAACTAATAAATGAATTCAGCAAAGTAGGCGGATATAAAATCAACACCCATAAATCAAACACATTCCTATATATTAGCGATGAGTCCACTGAAAGAGAAATTAGGAAAACTACCCCATTCACAATAGCCTAAAAAAAAAAAAAATGCCTGGGAATCAATCTAACAAAAGAGGTGAAAGACCTCTACAATGAAAACTACAGAACACTAAACAAAGAAATTGAAGAAAACCCCAGAAGATGGAAAGCTCTCCCATGTTCCTGGATAGGCAGAATTAATATTGTCAAAATGGCCATATTACCAAAAGCATTAAGCAGATTTAATGCAATTCCTATTAAAATCCCAATGACATTCTTCATAGAAATAGGAAAAGCAATCATAAAATTTATTTGAAAAATAAGAGACCCAGAATAGCTAAAGCAATCCTTAGCAAGAAAAGTGAAGCAGGAGGTATCACAATACCAGAACTTAAACTATACAACAGAGCTATAGTAAAAAAACAGCATGGTATTGTCAAGAACATAGATTTGGAGACCAATGGTACAGAATAGAGGACACAGAGACAAACCCACATAAATATAGTTTTGTCATACTAGACAAAGTGTCAAAAACATTCACTGGAGAAAAGATAGCCTATTCAACAAATGGTGCTGGCAAAACTGGAAATCCATATGTAGCAAAATGAAATTAAACCTCTATCTCTCATCTTGCACAAAAATCAACTCAAAGTGGATCAAAGACTTAGGCACTAGAACAGAGATCCTGTGCCTAATGGAAGAAAAAGTAGGCCCAAATCACCATGTCAGCCTAGGATATGATTTCCTTAAAAAGACTCCTAAAGCACAAGAAGTAAAATCAAGAATCAATAAATGGGATGGATTCAAATTATAAAGCTTCTTCTCAGCAAAGGAAACAATCAATACCGTGAGGAGAGAGCCTACAGATGGGGAGAAAATCTTTACCACATGCACCTCAGATAAAGTATTAATCTCAAGGATATATAAAGAACTCAAGAAACTTAACACCAAAAATACAAATAACCCAATCAATAAATGGGCTAAGAAACTGAATAGACACTTCAAAGAAGAAGAAATACAATCAACAAATACATGAAAAAGTGTTCAACATCTCTAGCAATCAGAGAAACGCAAATCAAAACTACACTAAGATTTCATCTCCTGTCAGAATGGCAATCATCAAGAATACAGAAAACAATAAGTGTTGGTGAGGATGTGGAAAAAAGGGTACACTCATACATTGCTGGTGGGCCTGCAAATTGGTACAACCACTATGGAAAGCAGTATAGAGATTCCTCAGAAAACTGGGAATGGACCCACCATTTAAAAAATGTTTTTGTTTTAGTTGTTGATAGACTTTTATTTTATTTATGTATTTATATGTGGTGCTGAGAATCGAACCCTGGGCCTAACACATGCCAGACAAGTGTGCTACTACTGAGCCACAGTCACAGCCATCCCACTCCTTGGTTTATACCCAAAGGACTTATAGTCAGCATACTACAGTAATGCAGCCACATCAATGTTTATAGCAGCTCAATTCACAATAGCTAAATTATGGAACCAACCTAAGTGTCCCTCAATAGATGAATGGATAAAGAAAATGTGGTATATATACTCAATGGAATATTACTCAGCTTTAAAGAAGAGTGAAATTATGGCATTCTCCAGTAAATGGATGGAGTTGGAGAATATCATGCTAAGTGAAATAAATCAATCCCACAAAATAAAGGCCAAATGTTTTCTCTCATATGCAGATGCTAATTCACAATAAGGCAGGAGGCACTAGAGAAGAACAGCATTACCTTAGATTAGGTAGAGGGAAGTGATGGGGGGGAGGGGTGGGGAAGTGGGAATAAGAAAGATAGTAGAATGAAACAGATATTATTACTTTATAGTATATATGTGACTACATCACCAATATGATTCTGCAACATGTACACTCAGAAAAATGAGAAATTATATCCCATCTATGTATATCAAAATGCATAAATGCATTCTACTGTCATGTATAACTAATTAAAACAAATTTTAAAAATTAATTAAAAATATTGCTTCAAAAAAAGAGATCTAATATAAAAGGGATATCCTAATGGTCTTTATTTCAGGCAGTTAAGCTTAATTCAGTTAAACCATAAATTCCACCTGGACCATGGTCTATAAACAACCTCAAAAATACAGCTCCCAGGAGTAGTGTTCACGTAAGCCAAAAGATTGTGTCACAAAAATGATCATGTTGAGGATGTATCCTGAAGAAAAGAAGATTTATAAATGAAAACTATTAAAAAAGAAAAAAAACCCTTCCCTATAACATTGAGCTTTGGACACCAGCTGCCTCTAGGCATAGTACCATCTTGCTCCTCAAAGGTCTCCCAAACCCATGGTCAAAGCTACCTAGTAACCTGCATCTGATGGCCCAAGGAACCAAAACATCTGAAACTTTACAGGACAGGAAAGGCTATTCCAAATCTCAAAGCATGACCCACAAATCAACCACCTTTCAAGATATAACAAGGGACATGCAAACAAAAGAGGAGCCAGGAGAGGAGATGGCCTAGACAGGGATTGTGACATCCTTGAAGACACACAGGAATGAGAGGAGGCAGTGAGACAGGAATGAAGCAAAGGGACTTTGAAGATGGGTGAGGCAGGAATAGGTGATCTTGTGTGAAGTACTGAGAGTGGTACTAAAGCTGACAGCAGAGCCCTACAATTGCACATCTTTTGAAGGTCTTAGATGTTCACTTATAATTCTTCGTAGCCTTTAGTGCACCTAGCAACTACTTTTTCTTTTTTTTAAGTAAACTTTCTCGAGAAACTACAAGATGAAAAGTGTGATCCCTGCCCTCAAGAGGCTCCCAGTCTGGAGGGCAGAATACAGAAGATAAGGGCTTTTCCCAAAGAGGATACTGGGCCAAAGGGGAACAAGGAAAATCTTCCCAAAGCCACTAATAGTTGAACTGAATTTTGAATTAGCTAAGCAAAGAAGGGGTACTACCCGTGATGGGTATTCAATAATATTTGTTAATTAATTTCAGTTCATTTTTGTTTGTACTGACTACCTGGAAGATCACTTAAGGACTTGGAGCTAGTTTTTATCGCCTTTTTTTTTCCTTTGTTTTTATTATTGTCCATTTAAAAAACAAATCTATCAATTTTAGCAGTCAATAATAATAATCTGAAAAAAATATTGCATCTTATCTTTAGCTGGGGTGGGAAAGTACACTCATAATTTTTCCAATTACAAGGCATCTTCTTCTTGTATTTATTTCATAGCAAAAAGTTTTTTTAAACCTTCAAAAAAGAACACATTTTGCTCACTTGAAATATGTGTGTATATTTTAGCATAAAATACACTTGGCAGCTCCTAACATAATTGCATGGCTACGCCTTGCAAAAACTTGATTTCTTTTTAATCAAATTTTTAGACCCATACTGGATTTCTTGCCAGTGCTGCAATAGTAAGCAATAAATACATCATTAGACCAATGGTGGTCCGATGATAGATTACTCAAAAGATAGTTCCAGCCAAGAAGAATAAGACCAGAAGTCTCATTGTACAAAGATTAATAAAATATCGTTTAAAACATAGATACCAAGTTAATATAACAGGAAAGAAAACACTACAAAATAGAACAGAATGGCTCTGGGTTTATGATGTAGTGATATTGATCATGGATTTTCCTAAGTACTCAAGAGCAGCCACACTATTATATATGCCTCTGATTAGACCCGGAGATGAGAAGGAAGAAGTTATATAAAAAAAGGAACTAACCAGGGGAAGGCCTTCTGCTATAATAAATTATTTAAAGCAAGCAGGGTGAGTGGGTTGTGAAGACAGTATAAAACAGAATCAATGCCCCCAAGAAACCCCAAACCATTTTGCACCTCTATAAATTTCTTACTGCCCTGCCTGGCTTTTTAATAGAGGTATTTCTTTCCCACATGTTCCCCATCCCATCCCCATTCCTGACCCTTTACTTTTGGCCCAATTCTTTTTCAGAGCTTAACATTTGTTTTTCTTGTGTAACCCTGGATCTGCTGTCTTCAGTTATGTTTTTCAGCTTGTGTTAGGAGTGTCTGTAAGGCCACAGATGAGAGCATCTGTCACTTCATTCTTCTGGATCTTAAATTTCCCACTGACACTATAAGCTGGGATATCTAATATGATACACATATCAACATGACTTCAATATCATCCTTGACTTTTTTTCTTTTTCTTTTTCTTTTTTTGTTTTTTAAACCGCTGTTTCATTAAATCCACAAAGCTAAAGCTAAAGTAAAACTTCTCTAGCTCAAATATATGCACTGTTAGGAGATATTAGTAGACCCAAAAATTCACAGCAAAGGTAGGAGCTTGAAGGAATGTTTTGGAGACATGTTAGTTAAAATATCTAACATTTAAGTATTAGTAGAAGTTAAAAGAACAGATTAACTTGAAAAGTGGATTTTTTACAAGTTGACTTCACCATGGGAATAAGGATAAGGAAAGAAGGGTCAAAAACTTGAAAAGAGTTTGTCAAAGTTAGATGCCAGAAGTATGCCATGGCCAAAAAAAAAAAAAAAAAGTTAAAATTGTTACATAGAAACAATGACCTATGGCCTAGTTTTAAGAAAAGCAGCAATTCACTGAAGTTTTGTTTTTGTTTTTAAATTAGGCTCAAACCAGGGCCATTGTATGGTCAGGGACTGTGGTATACCTCAGGCTTTTCAACTTTTGTTAGTCCATCAAAATCATGCAGAAGCTGGGCAAATAAAATATAAGTAATTCTATTTTGCAAGTTTAAAAACATTCTGGGTAGCATGACATGACAATAGACAAACCAGCACAAGGTTAAAATACAGGCCCAAAGAATTCACATAGGCTTTGCTCCGTTGGGCTCTGGGAACTTTAGCAAATTATTTGCCTCTCTAGGTCAAGGTTGGCTGATTAAGGTCAGGATTATTGAACCAATTATCATATATGATGTTAACTTTATAAAGAAAACTGTTATAATGTCACATTAAGTATGAAAAAATTAAAAGAAAAGAATAAAAAAATAGATATATGGTATAAATGACTAAGCATAACCCTATCTTATCACCACAATGCTAAATAAAAACAGTTCAAAACATAAGGCCAGCTTCTCAGCTATTGGTGTCATATTTGACTATGAAAGACAGGATCTAAATATTATCCTTTTGTGGCTGCTGTTTGCTCATCTGGAACAAAGTGGGAAAAAATCAGTGTCCTCAAAGGATTGTTAAGATAAGTGACCTATCAACATGCTTGCCAAGTGCTTCTTTAAACAGAAATTGCTCCATAAAATCCCAGTGATGATCCAATGGTCTGGAACAATCCAAGTTCAATGCTCTGGCCCACGTCCTTTTGTCATCAGGGAAGTAAATATTCTGAGCACTTTTGACCTCTGAGAAGTCATTTAGTATTTTAAGTACTAGAATGGTAGAAAAAGGGAAGGGCAGCTTTAATAGATTCATTCTCTTTCATATCTTATTTAGGAGTCTTTTATGGAAAATTATATATATATATATATATATATATATATATATATATATATATATATTCTGAAATGGTAAAACAGAATCCAGATGTCAGTATCAAATGATAAATAAAAAACTAATTGACAATAATTAATAAATCAAAATCCACACTAATTTTAGTGAAAAGAGAAGTAACAACCAATTCTCAATGCATCTCTCTCTGATAAAATGAAAATTCACCTAATTAATTAGACAAATACTTTAAGATTCTTCTAAGGTGACTTTCAGAAGCTGAGTATCCCTGTCAGGGTGCAGTGATGCACACCTGTAATCCCAGCAGCTTGGGAGGCTGAGGTAGGAGGAGGATCATGAGTTCAAAGCTAGCCTCAGCAACTTAGCAAGGCCCTAAGCCCTAATCAACTCAGTGAGACCAAAAAGGGCTGGGGATATGGTTTAGTGGTTAAGTGGTCCTGAGTTCAATCCCTGGTGCCCAAAACAACAACAACAAAAAAAAAAAAAAAAAAACATGGGCTCATGAGTGGGTGGCCTGGGACAGTCTGCTGGCTAACAACAGAGCAGTGAAACTTCCCAAGGAGACCCCTGATATATAAGTCTGTATTAGCTCAGCTGAAGTGTGCACTTTGGTTCTAGCTTCCATCCTGAAATGTCTTTTAGAAAGAAGAAAGGTGTCTCCTCTCCTAACCTCCAGGGAGAAATGCCCAACAATGTGTACTAGGGCTGGCCAAATCAACTCACAGCTTCCCAGGAACCAGGAGTGGGAGTGGGTGGTAGAAGGAATAAGATTAGGCAGGGGTCTTAAACTACCTTGCTTCCTAAGACAAACTTCCTTAGAATTGGGCCCAACCTGCAATAGGAATAGCTGAAGATTCCAAAACAACTCTAAACACTGGACAAAAGGGACCCATTGTTGAGGAAAGAGTGTTAATGCATTACCTATAAATTTCACAAGGCCAGTAAATGCCACCTGGAAATTTCTGAACAATTATTTGTTAAATCAGTTCACAGCCTATGTCCTTTTATATCGCAAAACACCATTCCAGTGTTTCTTGATTTCCCTGAGGGAATCCCTGGTATTAGAATCATTTAGGTGTAATTGTTGAAAATTCAGATTCCTAAGCACCACCCTAGACCCCAGAATTGAATCCCTAGGACTAGAGTCCATCCTAAAAACTAAATTTCTAAGGAGCAACCCAGTTGATTTGGACGGTTCGTATTAAGGCAGGAGAATTACTGTATCTATATAGCTCTTAGAAATTTAAACATGCAAATATTAGGGATTTGTATATTTGCCCCAAAATGTTTATATATACCATAGAAGTGAAGACAATACTTCTTGTGGTGAGTTCCCAAAACCATTCTAGTTTATTCTGCCCACATATAATGAAAACCATTATTAAAATGTAAATATGAGCATAAAATTATTGTGAAAATATCAACTATGCTTTTAAAAAATACTGCCTTTATTGTCACCCAAATGCTATTAAAGGAATTTATAGTTTTAAAAAATATCAGTCATTTGGCTTCAGGAACTTATTAAGCTGCTGTACTCCTCCCATACCCTTTTAGTCATCAGAATTTTTGTGATAAAGCCTTTTTATTATTTTTAAACTATAAATTGTGAAACATTGCTACTAGTGTTTAGGCTGAATATGAATTTATGTCCAAGTTATAAATTCCTTAAAAGCATGTTTCATTAAAATTACTAAGACAGTCTTAACTCCAGTCTCTGCAATAAAGCTCTATTTATTTATATTAAAGTGTCTTTTTGTGGGGTACAAATAATTCAGTTTCAATGCATTCTCTTAAGAAAAAGAAAACAGTTTCTGATATACACACTACTGCAAAGCAGTAAACCAGTGTTGCATGGTGATGTGACAAGCACCACATTCCTTTTTCTAGAGGGATTATTTTTTCTCCATTAAGCTCTCCCTCCCTGAAATCATGGCTACAATTATTTCACAAAATACAATTTGTGACTTCTAGAGACAATATTCCCTTTTTTCCTTTCTCCCTCACTAAAACTGCAAGTTCAGGACAAACAATGAATGAAAATAGAACTTGAGAGGCAGGCTTTGTTTGTAGCGCGTTAGTTCTGCTAAAGGGTTGCCCCCTATTCACCCTCCACTCCAGTTCTCTGACTCAAGTATACACATTATGTTTTAACAGATGGGAAGGCTGGCGGCTGCTGGGCTGTAAAACAGGAAGGCGGAATCTGCACCTAGTGGTATTTAACTGAATGCTCGTAAAGTTCATGGACATAACACTGACCCAGACTAGGCAGATGCAGACATGCTTACACATATACACTCACCATACACTCCACAGCTCAAAGGGCTCATCTCTGTGACCCAGGGAAAGTTCAAGGCTGTTTCCCCTTCATATATTTTTACCTCATCTACCTATCAATTTCACACATACATATACATACGAGTATGTGTATATGTATGTATATATATGTATATATATGTGTGTGAATACATATATATGTACATCCACATATGCATACATACATACACACATATAACTATGTATGTCAACATTTTATGTATTTTTCAAAGATCTATTCCCAAATTCTGGACCCAAGTCTCTTTCTAGTACTCTCAATAAGCTCTCATTCATTTTAAATAAGAATGAGAAGAAAATATTGTACTGGATACTATTTAGTAAACACATAACATAAACTTCATGTATGTAATTGCCCTCAGATAAACAAGCTGCATTAAAAGACAAAAAGGAAATCTAATCCAGACCGAGTCACAAAGTGTCAGGTTTAACCTTGACTCCTCTGTTGTCAGTTCTTGCCACAACTTCATCCCTTAAACACACAGGTGCTCAAACAAACGCCACGGGACCAGCTGGCGGTCCCTTTCGCAGTCTTGCCTTGGTCTCTCCCGGGCTGAGGCAGTGTTAGACACAGCAGCTCCCCCACCCCCACCCCGCTCCTAATTAAGTCCCTCAGACACATCTTGCGGGTAGATGTCTCGGAGGTTGGAGCCCCTCAAGAGGGGAGCGGATTCAACTGCTGATAGGAAGTAATTACTTTACAAAGTTTAACGTCCAGCAGAGCTGTCAATTCCTTTCCATCTGCAAAGCACTGAAGCCCCCGCTGTGGTGCCCACCCGGCTGGCCAATTTCTGGCGGCTGAAGACCCACCCAGAACACGAACGCTCGCTCAGCCCACGGGTTCAGATGCCGACGCCGGGTTACCGCACCGCACCGGCTGGGACGCCGGTTAATGTTTGAGGCACCCGTCCGCACGTCATCTAGGAACTGCTGTCCGCACACCGGAGGGCACGGTAGCCGACCCCCTGCGCGATGTCGCCGCCGCAGAGGGACAGGGGACGCGTCCGGACCTAATAATGGCAATTACGCCAAGTTGGTGCGTACACCGAATCGCGTTCGGGGCCGAGTTGGGATGCTTTGAAAACAAGTTCGGGAGTGGGCATATTGGCACTGAGTAAATTTCGCCCATCTGACCTCCCACAGCGGCCACGCTCTGACTGACCGACAGACTAACGCCAGGAAGCGTCCGGTCTCTCGGTTCGCCGGCCGCGGAACGGCGCTGAGAGGAGCCGCTCGCCCTGCGCGCGGCCACTCACCCTCCTTGCCGAGTCCCGATCACAGACCGACGCCCCTTCTGCAGGTTCTCAGTTCCAAGTTGCCCCGAACCGGTTGTTTCCCACGCCCCGGCGGGCCAGGACACACTGAATCTGACCCGCACCTCGAAGGGAGCACCGCAAGCCAGGCGGCCGCCCCGGCTCAGCAGTCTCCGGAGCGCGCTGACAATTCGCGGACCTGATCAGCGAATGAGGCGGAACGCCGGGCTGAGCAGATCAGGCTCCGGAGGGAGGCGGGACCGGACGGTAAGGGGGGCGGAGCCAGACCCGGGCCGGCCTCGAGGGGCGGGGCGTCAATCAACCCGTGACTGATGGAGCCGACAGCCAATCGTGGCGGCGCCAGCACCTTCGACGACCGCGGGCTGTGCTTAGCACCGGTTCCCGCCCCGCAGACACTATCCAATCGCGTGCGGCCAAGGACTGGCTCGGGGTATTCTCTGGCGGCGGCGAAGTTGGCTACTGCAAAGTGTGGTGGCTGCTGGCGGGTTTTGCATGGCTTGCTGCAGTGGGACCTGGACGCTTCAGGAGGGAGGCGGCGGCCCCTGAAGCCCCCTAGCCGAGAGAGGTCGGGAGGCCCCAGAGCCATCACGTGTCGGCGTACTGTGGGGCTAGAAGCCCAACCGCAGCGCAGGCAGAGACCCGGTTGACTACGCTTGTATCTGGAACCTGCCAGAGGCGCGGAACGTGGCTGCTCCAAAGGAGCCCCCGCCGTCGGAGGAAGCAGAGGACCCAAAGAAGGTGAGGCCCAGGACCCAGCCACCAGTGGAAGACTGGGCCAGAGACTGAGAGCCCCGGACTCCCTGGAAAACGTCCTGATCTTGATCTAAAGATTATCATCACCGAAACAAAACACGGGCTCCAGAAACCTCACGAAAAGTTCAGTACAGGCCCCCCTCCTCACTCTTGCCCTCCACACCACTGTCTTAGGAAACCTTACAGGTGCCTAGGTCCTTTCTTCCCTACACATGACGTCCGGGGCACTAGCTCAGAGCCGTGACCAGGAGTAGGCACCAGTGCTGGAAGGCGCCAGAATCTGCAAGACCCTCCCCCTCTCAGGCGGGCTGACCTTCAGAGTAGCATCCTCAGGGGTGGCTTCTGTGACTGTCTTCTGGGTCTACCAGGATTCTCGAGGGACCAAGATCATCCATCTTTGTGGTCAGGAAGCTGCTGAGGAGCCATATCTGTCCCACTATGTGTTTCCACCTCCCAGGCTGGGAGGGAGACATGGAGCCATCTCAGAAATATCAATAAGAGGGCATCAGTAGCCTGAGCTATCCGGATCACTTATCGCAGAACAGCTCTGGAATATGGCTTTGCGGATTTAGCCCACCTAGCTGTCCGGGTCACTGCTGCTTCTCATTTTAAGCCCTCATCCTGGGTATAACACACACATACACGTGCAAATGTATTATCAAAAGCAGAGGGTTGGGTGCTCTTACTTTCCATCTAAGGCCTATAATGTAAGTGAGCCCTAGACTGCTCCAGGTGGGAGGAGCCTCTGCCTAAAACTGCACCTGCCATAGATAGGCACCCAACCCATGTTAGTAGGAATATAGGAATGCAAGACAAGAAAGAGACCAAACTTCCTAGCACCCTGACACCTGCAGAGACAACCCCCCACCCCTTCCCCATCCTTTTGCTTCTAGCTCAAGCCCTTGAGAGCATTGTCTCTCTTGAATTCCATAAGTCCTTTAGAATTTAGTCTCTTAGTGTAAGGAACTATTAATATGTGAGGGAGCCTCAGGAATTATTTTAATGGCCATCCATAAGGTCCTGCATCACAGCTGACCTCTCACAAGAAGGTTCTAATGAGGTCACTAGGGAAAAGAAAGGCAAAGGACTGGCCTGTGACTGGAAAGCAGATGGCCCTGTGGTAGGGAAGGCTGCAGCTCTTTGATGAGCTCTCTGCTGGGTTGAGTTTCAATGAGTCTCCTCAGATCCCCTTCTCAGTGGGGGAAGGTTCATAGGTAGGCTATCAAAAGGGCAAGAATAGGGCCTGGACAGTACTTAGCAGCCCTAAAAAAATTGGTAAGTGATGCCTAAATGGTACATATTTAAACCCCTACTTGCCTAGTGAACAGGAGGTCTGGTACAGATGAGGAAGACCATCCTTATTAATTTCTAGGGATTACTCAGTATGCTGCTGCATGACTGAGGAGAATGACCCTTGTCCACAAAGAATTAGATGTAGACCACATGAATGAAATACACATTAAGTATCTGCCAACGTTGGGATGAGTGGGGGGTGTGGTAACAGGGCTGGAGGTGCCAGACAGAACAAGGGAAGGCTTAGGAGAAGATGTTACTTCCTATCCTGGTTCTAGCAGTATGTTCGCTGTTCATCACTGTGACAAAATTTTATCTGGGAAAATCAACTTTAAGGAAGAAAGGTTTATTTTGGCTTGCACCTTCAGAGGTTTCAGTCCATTATTACTTGACCTCTTTTGGTCAGTAGCAGCAGAGTACTTCATGGTGGGAGCATGGGATAGAACAAGGCTGCTCACCTTATGGTGTCCAGGAGGCAAAGAGAGAGGAAGAGATCGGCTTCCCAATATCCCCTTCAAGAGCACAATCTCCAATGGAATAAGCTTCTTAAAGTAGGCCCTACCTTCTACCATCTTTCAGTAGTGCCACAGGCTGGGGAATGACCTTTTTATACATGGGCCTTTAGGGGATGTTAAAAATCTATAGCAAGCAGAAAAACTTCACTTTGATCATTTTTTAAAAATTGCGCTCTTCTGTTTGTTTTCATAAACCTCTGTAAGCTTTCCATTGAAACCCACCATGAAGCATCATCCTTGATTGGAATTCTCAGGGGAAAGAATATATTTCTTTGGATTTTCCTCCCTACACTCCTGAGTCACCAAACAAAAACTAGAGACAAAGTCTGCCAAAAGTGCTTATCATTTTCACATCCTGTGAAGGTGTTTCACAGATACTGATTATTTTTCAAATCACCTGGTTAATAGGAGCCAAGGACTGGCTGGTGACTAAACTTACCAAAGTATTTATGTTAGATGATGGAAAAAGGAAATTTCCTTTGTGAAATAAGTTAGAATTAGGTAACTTTCATGTCCCAATTTCTAAGTTTTTTCATTTGTTTCATACAGACAGGTCTGTCCATGGTTCTTTGTCAAGTAGCAGATTTCATTTTCTCTTTTAGAGTACATGACAGAAAAGAGCATATTTGGGCTACATTCATATTTCTACAATTTATTTTGTTATAATTGGTTTTCAACAAAAGCTCATCACTTGAACACAAGACTTACATTTATTCTTACATTTATTTTTTTCAAGACCCAGGACGGAACCCAGCACTTTATGCATGCTAGGCAAGAACTCTGCCACTGAGCTAAATCCCTAACCCCAGCTGTAATCTTTTGAGTTTGGGTGAGCTTGATATTCTACAAAGGAAAATGAGATCTGTTCCTGAGAACTCACACTAATATGTATGAAACAAACAGAAAACCATTAAAAAATGATGTGGAGGGGCTGGGAATGTGGCTCAAGCGGTAACGCACTTGCCTGGCTTTTGCGGGGCGCTGGGTTTGATCCTCAGCACCACATAAAATAAAATAAAGATGTTGTGTCCAATGAAAACTGAAAAATAAATATTAAAAAATTCTCTCTCTCTCTGTCTCTTCTCTCTTCTCTCTGTCTTTAAAAAAACTGATGTGGAAGTTATTTTCTTACTTCCAACCTTTTGCATGAAAGGAAATTTATTTCACTTAAAGGAATCAGGAAGTTTCTGGAATGACTTGAGGATGAGAAGACTCATGTGGAATCATGGAAATAGGGCTGGTTCCTTTGTGAATGATAAAGTTATCTTCAGGTATTATCATCCCTCTCTGACACTAAAACAATATTTTCAAACCTTCTCAATTTGATGGCTTCTAATCTGAGTGGCTTTAGTGGTAAGCATTTCTGATAACCTCCTTTTCCCCATGCTTCCTTGGTCAACAATGGTGGCAGAATTTGCCTACTTTGTTTAGTTGCTCAAGGGGGACCCCATGACAATGGTTACAAAGACTAAGTGCATTGTGCTTATAATAAAACTGATTTTTGAAAAGGAGGAGAAAGTGAGGTTGAGATGGGAAAACAGAGTACTCTGAACAGTTCTTTATACACTAAATTTCTATCTATTTCAGTCATTAGATTCTTGACCTTCCATAAATGTAAATGAGGGGAAAAGGCCCTTTACTATCTTTCTTCAATTACCACATGGAAGCTGTAAATGGGAATGGGTCACCAAACAAAAAGCAAACCTAGAGTTGAGGAAAATTTTACATAAGTGAATAGTATTTTTCCCTCTTTTCCATTCCTATCACCTCTCTCAACATAGATTTGCTTTTAAAATTGTTTACATCTTGAACAGTTTGCATTAAAGATCTTGTCAAAGAAATGCAGAAATTTCTACATTGTTGCCTGGATGTGGTGGCATATGTGGTGACAATTCCAGCAACTCAGGAGGCTGAGGCAGGAGGATCACAAATTTGAGGCCAGCCTCATCAAACTTGGCAAGACCCAGTCTCAAAATAAAATGAGCTTGGTTGTGGCTCAATGGTAGAGGACTTCTAGGTTCAATCACCAGTAGGATGGGATGATATAAATCCCAGGAAATTACTGAAGGAAGGAAAGAAGGAGGGAAGGAAGGAAGAAAGGAAAGAAAGGAGGAATGAGGAAGGAAGGGAGGGAAGGAAGGAAAGAAGGGAGGAAGGAGGGGAGGAAGGAAGGAGGGAGGGAGGGAAGGAGGGAAGGGAGGAAGGAGGGAGGGAAGGGCGAGGGAGGAGGGAAGGAAGGAAGGAAAGAAGGGAGGAAGGAGGGAAGGAGGGAAGGAGGGAAGGGAGGAAGGAGGGAGGGAAGGGCGAGGGAGGAGGGAAGGAAGGAAGGAAGGTGGGTAGGGGAAGGGGAAGGAGGAAAGAAAGAAAAAGAAGTTTATTTCTAAATTCCTATCATAAGCTACAGGTTCTAATACCAGCTCCTCTATGAATTCATTCTGAGACCTTGCCCAGGTCATTTATCTTTCATATTTAGTTTCCCATCTATGACACTGCAGTGATACTTCTGACCAATTTTGGAGATGAGAGAGATAACTAATAAAAAGGGCACTTTGAAATATTAATTGATGAATAGACTACAAAATACCATGTAGGTATTTTGGGCAAACTAAATGGTGTTGGTTTGTATACAGCAACTAGGAGATATTTTTATAACAGAGAAATTTTTCTGGCATGGTATCTGTAGCAAGTATGATACCACCTACCAAACAATGCTATTTCATTACATTTGAAAGCCAAAGCAACTTCCCCATTGAGAGTTATATTGCCACAAGTCCAACTAAGCTAAAATGTGCTAACAGAAATGAGTAGGGAAGGGAAATTTTTCCACAAAAATTTTGGATTTTATCATACATTCCCTGGAAGAAAAACTACATTGAACTTCTTAAGAATTGATGCCACGGAAGACAACTGATAGGAGACCACAATGACTTTGGAATGATAGCTGGATATAAAACTAGACAGACTGTCCAGAACTCCACCACAAGAGACTTCAAAAAATACTCCTAGTTTTAAAACTTAGTAATAAAATGAATAGCCCTAATGGACTAGACAGCCATTTGGAAATGGAGGATTATGTGCCATGTGTGGAGGTCAGGGTGGAAGGAGGTCAGGGTGTTAAGAAGAGACTCTTATTAGTGGGGTTCTCCAGAAAACAAGGAATAGGATATACATATACATATATATGTATACACACACACACACACACACACACACAGTTTTGCAAAGAAAAGTCCCAGAATCTGCTGTCTACAACCTGAGACCCTTCAGTGATTTAACACTAGTCTAAGTGAGAAGGCCTGAGAACCAGGTGAGCAGATAGGATGGTATAAATCCCAGGAAATTACTGATGTCCCAGTCAAGCAGACAGAAAGGAAGCAAAGGGTTGAATTCCTACTTCCTCTGCCTTTTTGTTTTATTAAAGGCCGCAGTAAATTGAATGATGCCCACCTAAATTGGGGAAGGCAATCTATGTTACTGATTCCACCTGTTTAAATGTTAATCTCATTCAGAAACACGCACACACCCAGAAATAATATTTAATCTAAACACTCCATGGCATAGTCAAGTTGACACATAAAATTAACAATCACAAATACAATAAAAACAGGAGGAAGTTCTCCATGTGTGACGAGTATGGGCTTTGGACAAGTGAGATCTTGGGCAAGTGACTTAGCTTCTCTAAACCAAATGGAGTGGATGTGGAGGTGATTTGGTTTGTCTCATGAGGTTGTTTTGAAGTTCAAATGAGAGCCTAGCACAGGGCCTATCTCTACTGATAATAATTCTTCGTATTTATTACTAGGTGTTATGCTCTTTTTAAACTTCTACATCTAATGACTTAATTGATCCTCATGATAAGCTTATAATATTGCTGCCATCTCCTCTTCCTTAGAGTTCCTATCTAAGTTGAAGGACTATTCAAGGAATAATATCCTGCTATGTACTAAAAATAAAAATCCTCTTTTTATAGGAATTAGAGATATTCTAGGAAAATTTATTTTTCTATGGACATCATCTTTCTTGAACATATTAAAGATGAAAATACCATCTTAAACTAGCATTGCCTTGCTTTCATATGGAAAGAGCTAATTTACCCCTTCCCCGATACCTCAGAAGCCAAGTTGCAATGGTTGCACATGTATCACAATAAAGCAACATAGGGACTTAGAATTTAGGACAAAAAGAGTGATAGAAAATGAGTGGTACTTTAAAACCCCAAATCATTTTCCAAGTCTCATTGTAAGCTCCTAAAATATTTGGGCTTCTAAACCATGTACTCATCAACTGGATTTTAGACTTTGTGGGAATTAGTTCCCTTGAGGAAGCAATATTGGAATAACTGACCAGCCAAACAGTGAAAAAAATGGATTATCCTTTTGAAATGAATCATATCATTAGTTATTATGAATACCCCAATTATGACAGATTCACATGTAAGCATGCCAGGGAAAAGTATAATACACAAAATTGTTTATTACCCAAGAGAATCTAGGTGCTAATGTGAATGGTATTGCATCTGTGAAATTCTGAAACCCACAAAAGATTTGAAGATATAAAGCCAAATAAAACATAATACAGAGGAAAATGATTTTGATTATGTAAAATTTATATATAGCATTTCATTTTACATTTTCAAATTGCTTTCCAGTCATTGGTTTATTCTTCACACACACCTGAGGAGTACATCCATGCTGTTATCCTCTGTTCATAGCTGAGGCAACTGAGACTGAAAGAGGCAAGGTGTTTAGTCCAAGAGCACCATAGGGGCAGGGTGAGAAATCATTCATTCATTCAATCTATTCAGCACCACTCTTGGCAGAGCACCAGCATCTATGTGGTGGCAGTGCACACAGATGGGTACTCTCTACTTGACCTCTGCCTGGCAGAACTTGCTGTCTGCTGGTGCAATAAGTGGTTTATCATTTAGGAACATTCCAGACACCAAGGACAAAGATTTAAAGAAAGTGAGAGTTTGATAAGCTTCCTGAAGACAGTGGGATTCAAGACCCTTTGAAGATGCGTATAAATGGAGGTCATGGAAGGTGGGAATGACACAGAGACATGAAGGTAGGCAAATTCAAGACATCCTGGAGAATGTCTGACTATAGCACAGCAGTTACGGGGAAAGGGCTGGAGAGTAAGAGGAGGAGCAGCTTTTCCAGGTCACTGAATGCCCCGCAAAAATATATGGATTTCAGCTTGTGGGTACTGGGGATTGGACTCATCTTCTGACTTCTCACATTCACTCATTATTCTACATGTGTTAGACAAAGTGCTAATATATGCTTAGTCTACAGTATTTTCCCACACATTGGCTTTTTAAAACTGTACATCATTCCAAAAAGATACATGTTATAACTCCTCTTTTAGTGGATAAACAAAGCTGATATACTTGAAGGTTGAGACTTGTGCACAAGATCATATGGCTTAGGGCTGAGGCTGTAGCTCAGTGATAAAGTGCTTGCCTCACATGTGTGAGGCACTGGGTTCAATCCTCAGCACCACATAAAAGTAAATAAATATACTGTGTGTTCATCTACAACTAAGTTAAAAAAATCGTATGGCTCATAACTGACAGATGTGTTATTCATAAACTTCTACAGAGAATGGAAATAACAGATGCAGATTCTGAATAAGATATTCAGGATAGCCATCCAATAATGTGCCCCTCACTACAGCTAACTATCTTCCCAGAATTAGTGAGGAACATAAAGGGAAATAAAATTAATTCCTTAACATGTAGGTTATTTTATGTCTAAAGGCAGTTCTGGGTTAAAAAGAAAGACAAAGGATATTTGCCCTTATTTTTCTGGCCTACAACAAATATTGTCATTTTGATGATGTTGGTCTTATGGGTATCTTTGATACATTCTGCTTTCAGTCTTTCCACTAAGACAGAATCTTTCTCTGGAGTTAGTCAATTTGGTCCCTAAAACTTTCGCCTTAGCCCTGCAACCTAACCCATTTATCTTAGTGCTCTATAAGGGACCCATGCCAGCTTGAAGTGTTGCCCATCAAGAAATAGCTTTTGGTACAGGCTACTAATTTGCATTTTTTAATGTTTAATCATAAAACTAAAATCCAAGTGACAGGAGTACTATCTATCATTAAACCAAAAAATATTTAGAATGAAAACAGATTGCTTATTTAAATATATCCATAAGAAAATAAAGAGAGGCTCTGAGGAGGTGGGTGGTTACTTAGGTGACATAAAAATTAAAACAGAAAAATTTAACATTTGTTAATAGGGTGCTTCTCATTGATCAGGTTTTGAGGAATAATATTTTTGGAAAATTCCTGTCTATGATCAGTGAGAAAAGTCTTTCTCTAAAGCAAATATTTACCACAAGTGTTGGGCTATTGTTGACCTTCTACATAGAGAAAATTGGGAAACCATCAAAATGTGGAAATTTGAAATCTTTAATTCAATATGCAACATTCTCCTTATAGCTCAACCCTCCAGTGCCTTGTTTAGCAGACTGTACTTTCTAATCCAAGTTATGGAGACTCGCAAGTAAATGGTTGAGTGTTTTTTTCTTCTTTTTATTTTATTTTTTAGGAAGTTGAAAGAAAGCAAAGTTAACATGCAAGTGTGATTAAGTTTCAGATAAGAGCCTAAGGTTCCCCCTTGAAAGATGAAAAACAAGCTTTAGGCCAAAAAAAAAATGAACCTATTGCTGCCCTATCTTTCAAATCCCATGACCCTTTTCTCTGATTTCAAGGAGGGCAATGAGGTAAACACAGGTGGACTGTGTTTCACTGAGGAAAAAGATGGAATGAATTAATGATTCCTCAACTTCTAGATCTGTAAAGCAAATGAACATTTACCTTGAGATATAGGGAAGACAAAATTTTGAAAATCTCAAAAGAAATCATATAACTTATTGTAATCATTTTCATATCTTTACAGGGGAAAAATCCACCATGCACACTTCTAGGTATTTTCCATATTGATGGACGAAAGTGTTAAGAATACTTAAGTGAATCCCATTGAAAAGGCTGTATTAGTATTAATTTCTTCGAACTACTGAAATGAAGCCTATGTGGCTCTTTCTCCCACTCAGAAGTTCAGCAAAAATGCTGAGATTCTCAAAGATTACTGAGGTAGAAATATGCTGGAATTAACCTATTTTTAAAACAATAACTGTGCATAATAGATAATTTCCCCAACCAATGTGGCTCACTGCATTGAAGCTCTTTCCACCAGAGCTTCTGAATTCTGATCAGGGTCTAATAGCTGTCGCAAGCAGGAAAATGTTGTGTGAGAAGTAAAAATGGCATTTTAATTTGCCAGCTGCTGAAAGCCAGACTAGGAGTCTCCAGGAAACTAGTATGTCAGCTGACCAAACCCTGGGAGTCTATGGAGAGGTTGACGGCTTGCCCTGACTCAGGGAACCCACGGCAACGACATAGGCATCTCAAGGGACTATTGGCAGCCTCCACAGCAAGCACTAGAGTTTTATCCACAAAGACTAGTATTAAATAATAATAACTATATATATATATATATATATATATATATATATATATATATATATAATGTATATATATAGAATTTAGTTATTAGCAAGTCCTGAGCTTAAACAAAGAAGTCAGTTGCCTTGGGACTATAATCTAAACCCTGAGGGACCCAAAGAGGAAAGAGCATGGTCAAAGTCAAGTGGCCCAGAAAGAAACTTGCTTATGGTTCATGGCTCACATCAGCTACTGGGAGGGCACTAATTCTCATTCAGAGTCACAGAAACCATTTAATTGTAAATGAATTGACATACCTAAAATGGACCTGGCACTTTGAAATATGTGACCCTTTCACAGCAAAATGGGAAAGAAGAAAAAACATATTTGTTTTCTGCCTCATTTTTTCAAGAAGCTGAGTATGTAGCACAAATGTGCAATTAGTTGTGGGTCAACATTGTTATGAGACCTGCCCTTAATTCCAAGGTTAGATATTCTTTCCCTATATCTGCCTTCTCACCCTTTCCCAATGTGAAAGAGTTGTGAAGGTGTCATTTTGACC
Source organism: Marmota flaviventris (assembly GCF_047511675.1). Lineage (NCBI taxonomy): Eukaryota > Metazoa > Chordata > Mammalia > Rodentia > Sciuridae > Marmota > Marmota flaviventris. The sequence continues at coordinate 56,842,196 of NC_092502.1, forward strand.
ACATATTCTTTCAATCAAATAGAAGAAATGAGAAAAAGCTCAATATTACTATACAGGACTTATCAATAAACTAGAAAACAACTCAGGCTTAACATCAAGTGTCAGTGAGTAGTGTCAGCTTAAACACTTTTGTGAACATGAATATATGCTTTCTAAGAATATTTTTCAGATGAGTATATTTATAGGTATAATCTCTAATTGCATTAAAAATGATAAATAGCAGAATAGCACATTTATTTCAGGGCTATTTTATGTACTTATTTATTGCCATGATTGGACATGTCTTTCCTATGACTGCACACTGTATCTGCTTATTAGTCTTGGTGGTGAAGAAGAATTACTGTACTTTGGTGTTAGGAAAAGATCTTTGAAATGATGAGGAAGGTTACAGGAAAGCCTATGAAGTGTTTATTTTGATATTTGTCTCATTTTAAAAGGCTGTGACTAGAACTTCATACCTGTCTAATAAGCATTCATGTAACATTTTTATGTTTGCTGAATGATTTACAATCCCCTATTAGTCTTTATAATCACCCTTTGAGGGTGGGTCAGTATTACTGCCTACAGTTTACATATGAGGAAATTTAAGACACAAAGGGATTATGTGATTTGTACAAGGTCACCCAGCATACAAGCCTAGATAATAAAAGATGACTGCAAAGCTCTTTCCAAATAAAAAGTGCTTATAAATGTTAGGTGGTATTAGTGGGTATGATCCTAGGATGGGTAAAACATTCTCCAGGAGTAAGGTCTCATATATACTCTATAAGATTAATTTTTTTAACCGCACAGTGACTTTTGAAATAGTTATTCTTGAACCTGGCTATATATGAGAAATGTCTGCAAAGTTTTTAGAACATGAGAGTACCTGGGCCTTAATGCAGCCCACAAAATCATAATCTGGGTAATGGGGCCTAGATCATCTGTGCCTTAAAAAGCTCCATGGAGGATTCTGATCCTCAGTCAGAATCAAGAGCCACTACTCTAGACTACAGTAATAACCCTGGTTAGGCCAAGAGCAACTACAAACATGGTTTTGGGTTATTTCTGGGTCCACTTTAAAGTTTTAATTCTGAGTATCTTGTATTTATTTATAATCCACATAGTAAGAACCTATAGTACATGCCCATTCACCCATCTGTCAAACATGGTTGAATACCTGCTATGTGGAGATTTCAGAGTAAAAATAATGATCTTTGCCACAAGGAGTTTATAATCAAGTGGCAAAACCAACCAACCAACCAAATACATATTAAATTATAATCAAAATGTAAAACCAAAGTGTTAGGCATTATTTATGTAAGTGGAAACAACTCAAATGTTCATCAACTAATAAATGAATAAATGTGGTAAAACCATGCAATGAACAACTATGCAACAATAAAATGGAATGAAGCACTCATACATATGCTACAATTGGATGAACCTTAAAATCATTATGCTAAGTGAAAGAAACCAGTCACAAAGGGCGGGCCACATATTATGTGATTCCACTTTTATTAAATGTCCTGAACAGGGACATCTACAGAGAAAGAAAATAGATTAGAGGTTGCTGGGGGCTGGATAAGTTTGAAAGAAAATGGGGAGTGACTTTTAAAGTAACTGGTTTCTTTTTGGGGTGATGAAAATGTTCAAAATTAATTGTAATAATTGCATAGCTCTGCTGACTATACTAAGAATTGTTAAGTCGTGCACTTCAAATGAGTAAATCATTTTGTCTGGGAATTATGTCTCTCAATAAGATAGATAGATAGATAGATAGATAGATAAACAGATCTAACTATACAAACTTGGAGGAAGGAGTCACTAATTAATTTGAATTTTTTAAAAAAGTGGCATAAAATTTCCTGAAGGAACTAGCCTTTGAGCTGAGTCAAAAAAGTGATTTTTTTTTTTTAAGGTGCCCAGGGTGGAAGGAGAAAAGTCATGCTCAAAGACATAGTCAGTGATGGTGCCTTCATGCAAGGGCAAATTATCTGGAATAGAGATACAGTTTAGGATACATAAAGGATGCAGTAAATGGGGTTAGATGTAGGACTTTTACTGCTGAAGGTTGTTTTTCATTTTTGTAGGCATGGAATGCCTTAAGTGATTATGAATGGCCTGATCAGGAAGGGTAATTAGAGATGGTCATGAGGTAGATAGAAGAGGGTATGGAAGGGCAGTGAGCAAGAAAGACCACTTAGGAAGCAAGGCTATTGAAATGTGTAGGTGAGAGATAATGAAGCCTCAAGTATGACAATAGCAGTGAGGATACAAACAGGAGACAGAAAACAGTTAAGAAGTAGAATCATAGAACATTGATAATGGAGAGGAGGCGAGAAAATACAGGGTATATATAACCCAGTTTGAGACCACATAATGGCTTAGGTCCTTTTTTGATTTGCTATTTAGTATCCTAACACAGCCAGGCATGATGGCACACACCTATTATCTCAGTAGCTTGGTAGACTGAGGCAGGAGGATTTCAAGTTTGAGGCCAGCCTTAGCAACTTAGCCAGACCCTGTCTCAAAATAAAAAATAAAAATGACTGGGGATGTAGCTCAGTGGTAAAGCACTCCTGGATTCTACCTCTGGTACAAACACACACACACCTCATAATGCAAATACTATTATTTAAATGACATCTAACAGCCAGATCATAGCTCTTTAATATCTTGTTGACAAGGATTTGATTACAGAGAGCCTTAGTTTCTTAACAAAGGAATGTGTATTGTGAATCAAGGGTGGACTGAAGAGGGAAATACTATCCTATCATTCTGTGAGTACTCTCATAGCAGAGCCTCCCTTGTTGGAGATGAAACATTAATTTATGGCCTTTTCTAAACAACTAAGTATTTACCTCTTGCTCAGACAGCTTCCCTAGAAACACTTCCTTTGGTGTGAGCAACTTGGATTTACTGCCAGGGCAACACCTCCTATCCAACGCCCACACTGCCTCTTGGCTTGGTCCTCACCAGCAGGTGTTCATAAATAGCATTTTGTTTTGATTCTAAAAAGAGTACAGGCTTTGAAAAGTATAGGTTGATTGTATCATACATTTTAACTTTCACTTACAAGTGTTCTGATAGGTAAGATCTGAAACCATGGAATCTCAAGGATGAGGGAGACAAAGACGCCTTTTCTCTTAATCATGTAAGGTCACACCTATGTTTCCCATTAGAAGGAGGGGCAGCCAGACCCTGGGCAAGGTCAAAATAGAAATAGCCTCTTCCAGGGCACAGTAGTATACTCCCTGAGGATCTGTTAAGGCCTCCTTTGTGAGCTTTGGAAAGTGTTGCAATGACACTGCCTGCTGCTAGCAGAATTTGAGAACAGTGTCCCTGGCAAGTGCCTTATAGGAGTTTACCAAGCAGATAACACCATTTAGAGCACCACTTACTGAGATGTGCTTATCTGTGCCTGTCAGTAAATAATGACTATGACATGGTTCAATCACAGTTGTTAGTGGAGCTAATTACAATAGTCTCAAGTGGGAAAAAGCCCAGTAGCCACCTTCAAGGAACTTGCATCACAGGCTTAAACAGGGTAAGCAGTGAAAACCCACCTGTTGGGGGAACTTTAAACATTACTCTGCAACTCTGAACATGGATTCATCTCCTTCCACAGTTGGTGAGGGATCAGGTTTAAAGAGAACCACCAAAGGGAGAAGGAAAGGGATGCTTAAAGCCAGAATGGTAAATGTTTTTGATTAAATAAGAGCACAAATGGTTATTTATTTTCCCTTGGGCTGTCTTTGACTCAATGCATGACCTTGTAAATTTCATTTCACCTTGCTGAGCTTCACTGTTTTCATCTCACAATTAAGGATAATAATGCCAACTGTCTTATATCATGGGATTGCTGAAAGAGTAAAATAAAAAATTATATTTAAAAATAGAGATGGGGAAAATAGAAAACGTATATACAATTTTGTGTAGTATAACTGTCATTTCTTTTTTATTACACCTTTTACTTAAACATAATGACAAATAATAACAAAAACACTGGTACTATAGTAGAATTTCAAACTTAATTTTCAGATACTTCTGAATAGTTTCATGGTTTGGCCATTGCTATAGTTTGGGTCTGAAATGTCCTCCAAATGCATGTGTTAAAGGTTTCCTCACCAGCCCATGACACTATTGGGAGGTGTAGAAACTTGAAGAAGTAGGGCCTATGCTGGGAAGGATATTGACCAAATTATATTGTTAAATTGTGTGCAGGTACAAACGTTTAACAATGAATCCCACTATTATGTATGATTATAATGCACCCCCAACAAAAAAAGAGATGGGGCCTAGTGACAGGAAGTTAGGGTATGGGGGGTGGTCAGGCTCCTGGAGGAGCCATTGATAGTTCAGCCTGTCCCTGTCTTTCTTTGTTCCCTAACTGTCATGAAGCAAGCAGCTTCCTCTGCCATGATGTGTGACCTTGTTACAGGACCAAAAGCAATAGGGCCAAGCAACCATGGATTGAAACCTCTAAAACTGTGAGCCAAAATAAACATTTCCTCTTTGAAGTTAATTATCTCAGGTATTTGTTACAGTAATGAAAAGCTGGACTCACCTTCAGATTTGCCTTCCCTCCCCAGTTTGTTCTGAGCACCTATTCAAGTATAAACTTATTTCCAGTGTGAGGGATGAGGGAAGCCCAGAGGAATCTGAAAAGGCCAAGCCCCTGTATTCATCTAGTTTCCTGTCATTTTATCTCCTGCTGTAGCTCACATCGTGAAGATTTTATCTCTCTTTTCTGTAGGACACTTGATTTGGAAGAATGTTGGCCCTTGAATAAGCATTCCCATCATCAAATTGGGACTTAAGAGGATACCTCTAAAACAATTAAAAAGAATCTGTAACCATGTGTGCTGAACATGTCTTAATCTGGGTCTATAACTACATTCTTGTTCCTGCTGAAAATTACAGTACACTTCTAACCAAGCAAGGCACGTCCACTTATCTGATGCTGCTGTCAGTGATAGAAAAGGATCATATTATGGATTTGGCAGGGAGGAAAAGGAAGATTTATTTCCAAGGCTTGAAGATTTATCTTTTCCAGATATGCAAAAACCAGTCACAGCATTAAAAAAATATCAATGAAAAGTGATCATGTTTTGTGAAGAGAAGGAACCATTCTTGACTTCAAAATAAATGAAGATTTATAAGGATCCCAAATCCATGGTTTTAAAAAAAAGTGATTTAATAATAGCATGCTAGGGGGACTACCAGATCCTTAACTGCCCCCTTACAGTGAGGCAATGTCTCCATTTAAATGAACATTTATGTTGATTGTTTAAATTTCCCCCTTTCTCTTTTCTCCTCCCACCATTTAGTTTTTTCAACGTTCAGCATAGCTAAAAAGTCTAAGTAGGGAATTGCACATAATTACAGGCTCTGCACCAGTGGCAAAGTGATGTTTCTTCCTAAGTATTTGTAATCATCTGTTCTACTCTTCCTTCCTTCTCTGGACAATTTAGTTAGAACGTCAGCAGTGTCCTTTATTCTCTTGAAGTCATCATTGGGTTTCACTATGGGGGCAGTTAATAAAACATATAAAGAAGTACAATATTATGTTTTCCATAAATAGAAAAACACCACAATATATGAATAGAGTTAAAGGGGGACATATCTAAATTAAGTTTATCCACTAAAGTTATTTGGTAAGTTGAGGAGATTTGAAAGACTAAATCGAAGGTCATGACCACCCTGAATGTGTCAGCCTGCACCTGCCAGCTGAGCGGTTGTCTTGTGCTGTTAGGTGAGGATTCAGTGGCATCCTCTGCCCTGGCAACCTTTTCTTTATTACTGACTTAGAGAAATCTGACATTGCTAAAACCCTTAACTTGAATATGCTTCACAGAGCAGGATTCTTGCCAAATTCACAGCTCTTGTTAGTTTGCAAGACAAGCTACCATGCTGAACAAGAGACTGATACTAGAAGCCAGCAATCACAATGGGAATAAATCCCACGATCTGTGGTTTCTAAATGTCTTAATCTACACGGATCTTGAGAGTGATACGGGTTTAATTTTGAGAATAATTTTACAAAGAAAATACAGGGGGACATGGAGTTAAATTCCCAAATTTCATTCCTCTGGCAGTTCTTTCCTAACTTCCAAAGTCTTTTTATTCACCAGGTTATGAATCAATGCCCATTTTCTCTTCTTAGCATTAAATTCATAACCAAGAACATATATCAGTACCTCATTTACATAGTCAAGAAAAGCTGCCTTGGATAAAGGAGATTCCAGTTGTCACTTAACATAGTCCCATAATATTGTACATTTAAACCCATTTTTGAGGGAAGTGTTTTCCAAACATCGTTTTCCTTTCTCCTGTCTCAGTGACCTTGTCATGAAGACTTGGGATGGTTGCAGGGCCTTCTGTGCAGTGCAATCCTGCACCTAGGCTGTCATGATTTCTGAGGGGAGTCAGGTCCTATTGGTGCATTGCAAGGAGCACAGTGAAGTCACAGGCTCAACTTGCCTGTATCTCCTGTCCTCTCTACTTTTTGGTGATCCCAATCATTAAGAAAAGTTGTAATTGATAGTAAATTTTCTATCAGGAATAGTTCAAATAAAGTATTTCAACTCGAGGAAGGGATGCTTTTGACTGTCAGTATGAGTCTATGGCGGGATTTCTTCTTATTGCCTCTAATTTATTGGCTGGAACTGCTCCTATATGCTGATATTCTCTATATTTTCTATAATTATGTTTCCCTTTTCCTGAAGATTTATACCTTCTAGGTTTTAAAATTTAGACATTTAGCTTTGGAGTCATTTTTTAAAAAAAATTTTTGAGAGGAGTGGTAAAATGCAAAAATTTAGTGCCTAAACCAAATTTATCCCATGAGGTCATTCTGTTATCTTTGCCTCTGTGGTCAGCATGGATTTCTGTCATATCCTGAAGGTTATAATATATAAAACTTCCTAGCAGATGGATACCTTCTAAATCTTTCACTTATCAACCTACTACAATTTTCTTTCAGTCTCTTTCTCTTCTTCCTACCAAAATTGTTCTAAGGTCAACATTTTTTATTAGTTTCCTATTGTTGCTGTATCAATTATCATAAACTTGATAGCTTAAAATAATATAAATTTATTTTCTTATAGTTCTGTAGGGTTCACCTCAAGAGCCTTAACTGCAAAGTTCCCTTTGCATATAAATAATATTCACAGGTTCTGGGGATTAGAACCTGAATATCTTTGGGGGCTATTATTCAGCCTATAGCAGACTGATTTCTTAGTTTCAAACCCAGTGTCTTTTCCGTCCCTATCCTAACTCCTTGGATATTTGAGGCTTTCAGTTACTCTAGGAAAAGCGTCTCCCCCGATTTTCAAGATACAGTTATTTTCTATTGATGTGATATCTTTGTCTCTACTTCTAGAATGTAGGTCTCTGAGAGTAGGAACTCTGGCTATCTTTTTTATTGCTCTATTCCTAGTGCACTGAGTGTGCCTGCTACTATCAAATCACCAAAGTCATCATCTAATAGAAATTGGATGAGCTTCTCTCATTTTCAGTTCCATCATATCTCACTCTCTTTTTCCTTCACTGGAAACTTCCTCTGTTCCCATGGGTCAAGATTAGTATTCCCCCGGGCTTAGTGCTAGCCTGCTTTTTTCTCCTAATATGCTAGGTGGATACAGTTCCAGTTAAATTCTGTAGGCTCTCATACATGCACTCAAGCCCAAACCTGTTTTGCATTTCCAACTTTTATCTTTGCCTGGATGTCCCACAGCATGGCAAATTCACTATGTCTTATCTTTCATATCCACCAAGCACAACCAAAACCAAATTTTCTTTCTCTAATTCTCTATCAGTGAGCAAGTACTAGGTTTTACCCAATAGCCAGAGCAAGAAGAGTGGGAGTCATCCCAGACTTTCTATTTCCTCCACCACCATCCTCTCCTCAGTCCAGTCTATGAACTTCTGTCAAACTCAGATTTAAAAACTACTTATAGTTCTGTCTAACTTCTTGGTTCAAATCCTCATTATTTCCATGGATAGGATATAAGTGAACTTACCACTCTGTTCTCAACTTCTCTCGAATATGTTAGAATGACACACTCAAAATTTTGGATGTATACCAGGTTACTGATTGTTGCCTGCCCGGCTTCCAGTCTCTGATGAATGGGCAGTGATTATGTTCTGCATCCTTCATTATCTTGGCACTCATAGCCAACTGGGCCAGGAATTGGCATTTGTCCCAATTCTTCCATAGGTTTGGTCAGCCAATCTATAACTTGGATGACTGATTGTTAAATAGAAGCTGAGTAAAATTTTCCTTTTGGAATTTTTGAATAGAGAAGCTGAGAGAAGCTAGTCTGAAGCTGTTCAGACCACTGTTTTGCTAAAAACAAAGTTCAGGCATGAGCAGGCTGCAGTTATGGGGATGTGGATATTGTGTGAGCGGGGGAGCTGGAAGCCCAGAGAGAACAGGATAAGAAAGAAGTTGTGAAAAGGATGTCTCAGTGTCTGATGGTTCTTTAGCTGTACTTTCTGAAGCCTAATCACATTGTGTTTTCTACTTCACATGTTCATAAGATTGTTGCGCAATTAAAACAAAATATAACCAAAAGCTCTAGTCTGAGTGAACCCCTATTTCCTGCAATAAACTAACAATTATATGTTCCAGTAAGCCCTTATAATGTTATGATGAGACATCTGGAAGAAAGAAGCAATGTGATGATGCTAAGGGCAGCAAAATGAAGTCCCAAACTCACTGTTTATTCCAGTTCTTAAAGCATTAGCTTAAGGGGGAAGAAAGAAAGGTTAATAATGAGTTTCTGATGTGAAACTTAATCTTTATGTAAGAACAAATTGATCCCTTGTAAACATAATTTCAGAAAGGGAAAATAGTCTCAGCTACAAATACCACACGCAAATTACTGCAGTAACTGATATAACATTTTTCTAATATTTGTTAATAGTGGGATAATCAAACTACCTTTTAGATGCCATGATTTGAGATACTTGTCTTTCCTTTTGCCAGTGATGGGGACTAGAGGAAATGCTGAAGATCTCCAGGATTCTTAGTCACATCACCATATTCCTTTCTCAAATAAGTAAATTTATTGAAGATTAATAGGTTAAAAAGAATATTAGGCATATTTAATCAATATTCTGAATATGAGATACTATCAGAAAGCATCTTTACTTAGGTCTCTCATTATCTCTATAAATTTATTCAGATTATTTTTTTTTTCCTGTTTAGAATGTTTTTTTAGAAACCCAGTCAATGTCAGGACTCTTCAGAATTCTTATGCAACAGAAGGTCCCACAGTCACTTCCAACCATGTTTAGTGCATCTGATTTCATGTCATAATAAAAACTTAGGACTTGATTGAAAATTAAGTCTTAACAGTTTCCCCATGAGAAGCCATGTGCAAGTGCAAAGCTGAGGAAGAGGAAGGTCCTTCTCTGCTTGCTCCTGGAAACTTTTGATCCTTCCAGGGTAGGATGGGAGAAGGAAAGAGAAATGGGAAGCGGTGGGAATATTCTTATCTGAACACTGGAGCTATAAGCTGTCTTCCTCTTTCCTGGACCTGTTAAATGTTTAAAGAAGATCATATTTTGTATAGGTTGTTGTGGTTTTTGGGAGATTGCAGCCATTGCTAGTGGTGTCTTGCCCATTGTTCCCTTTGTGCAAATGTGTTCCAGTGAAGCAAACTTCTCAGCCCAGTTACCTGGTGTTTCCCTTCTGCTTCTCCTCTTCTGAGGCCTGCCTGCACTGAAGGAGCCCTCCCTCATGGTTGGCCCACATACAATCCAGGAGGAAACCCCCCTCCCCCCACTACACACACACACACACACACTCTTCCCCTGGACAATCTTGAAGCAATAACAGCTGCCTGAACTATACTGAAGATGCTTGCTAGCCCACTTTTTGTGTGATTGCTCAAGATAAAGTCAGACCACTGTGTTTTCTACCCAGGGACATACATCCAGCTTTCTGATGAGACCCACTTATATCCCTCTGTCTTGGTGTGAGGTGACTCCCAACCTTTCACTTTGGTGGGAACTGAGAGCACATATTTCTTTACACAAATTAAAAACCCTCTCAATATCCTTTCCCCAATCTCTAACACTCCTTGAGGAGACACAGTGTTTCCTGGAAAGTATCACACATTATTTCTTGGTGCTTTAACCAATACTTTAGTTTGAACATCCTGTAAGAAAATATGTGAATGGCAGAATTTTATTGTTTGGAATGAAGTACTACTCTACTTTTTGTCTCTGTATTTCCTATACACTGTAACCACATGGTTACACTCAGAAAAGTAGTGCCCAAGAAGAACAAACCTCCAGCTAGCTCTGCTTTTTGAATGGATTCTTCCCCTCTTCCCTGAGGAGACAAACTATTAGGACTTTCCCAAGGGGGGCCCAAGAGAAGGATCAGAAACCCTAGGACCCAGGGTCCACATAATTCTCACCCTGCCTGGAGAAGGCTGTAAAGAACACAGATTACCTAGTCTCACATGTGAGGGACCTTGTTTATGGTGCCTTCTGATTCTACTGAGTGGATAACTGTCCTGCAGAGCTACTACAGGGTACTGTTGCACTCAGTGTGCTAAATGATTGAAAGAAGGACTGCAATAGATGGGGCTAGAGAACTCAGCTATCCACAGGAATCAGGAACTGGGAGGGCTGACTCTGGTTGAAGGCAGGAAGCAATGGCAGATCTGCTGGGAAAAAAGCATAGTAGCTCAGGTCTTCACAATGCAGAGCCCAATTCATCTTGCAGTTTCCTCTTCCTAACTCCCTTCTCCTTCATTTCTGTCATAAAAAGCCACTTCCCATTTCCTGACTGTGCCATGCCCTTCCACACCTCCAGAGTTTACCTATGTTCCTCCCTCAGGATGGAAGACACTCCCTACTTTCCCTACACCAGAGCCTCCTACAAAGCTTCTGTACAGCTATCAAGACTCAGCTGAAGTCTAATTTCCTGTGAAGCTTTCTTGCTACTTTCCTAATCCACTGTACCATTTTCCATGTGTCAGTTTCAGCCCTCACTGCACTATGTTGCTGTGCTTTATCAATTTGTTTCTCCCTGCTTCAGACAGTGAGTGCCTCAAACACAAGGAAGGGCTGTGCCTTTTTCACTGCTGCTCTCACCACCCAACACTGTACTTCAATGTTGTAAGGACATGTTACACAGAAAATTACCATACGTTTATTAGCTTACAGCTTCTGTGGATCAAAAGTCTAGGCATGTGGCTGGATTCTCTGATTAGAGCCTCACTAAGCTGAAATTAAGACATTGGCCATGGCAGTAGTTCCCATCTGGCACTCAGGGTTCTCTTCTAAGCTTATTGATTACTGACAGAATTCACTGTCTCAAAACTGTAGGACTGATATCCCCATTTTCCTATTGGCTGTTGTTCAAGAACTACTCAGTTCCTAGAGGCCACCCACAGTTTCTTGCCATGGGGCCCCACTAGGCAGTAATGGATGTTTGCTTGTTTTCAGGTTAGCTGGAGCACATTCTATTTTCCTCTTTGAAACCACCTGGCCAGCACTCTCTGCTTCTAAAAGTTCACCTAACTAGATCAGGCCCACCCAGGATAATTTTCCTTTCACCATATAATGTAACATAATCACAGCAGAAATATTTCCACCCACACTTAAAGGGAAGGGAATTATATAAGAGCAAGGTCACTAGGGTCCTTAGAATTCTGCCTACTACAGAGCTCAACAAATATTTATAATCTCTAAATGTGTTCCACAAACTTGTAAATTATAAACATCTCTATTTAAGATTTTTTTTTTCTATTGTCACTTTGGAGGACTTAAATTGTTTGCAAATTTATGTTGGATCCAGAGTGGTTAGGGATGCTGTATTGAAATAACACAACGAGACCCCTGCAGAGAGTTCAGCTGGTATTCAGGACTATGAGGCAAGACCCAGCCCACCAGCTAACTGGCTGGGTGACCAATCTTAGGCTAAGTCTTTGATGAATTTTAGGTTCCTCCTCATGTATAAAATGAAGACAACATCTAAGATTTGTTAGCTCCAGTATTCTATAATTTCTAAGACTAAATCATAGTGATCAAATTAAAATCTAGTGGTCGATAATGTCCAAATTTATCCAACTAGTTCATGAAAGAATTTCATTACAGATGGAATTGCAGTGATGTGATTTTAAAAGAAAAAGGGAAGTTTTGTTTTTATGTGAATTCATTCCTAGATTGGCTGGATTTGACAAAATGTAAATACAGGTATAAAACTCCACTTTTAATTCTTTATATAGAATGGTGAAGGAGTATTTTGTTTTTAAATGACTTTTCTATTCAGTTATGATTAGAAGTGAATTTTCCCTAATATATTAAAAAGTGACAAAACTCCTGTCTTTTAAGTTGAATTAACTTAATTGATGATAACTGAATAACTATCAAAGGCAGTTCTCAATATTACAGATCAATTCTCTGAGTATGTGCAAAGCATGCTAGGTTCTTCTATACATTTTGGGGTTTTAAGTCTTTCTTTTGTCTCTATGAAATGACGTCTCTTTGGCTAGTATAATTATTCTTTTCTACCCAACAAAAATGAACTCTAAATTTAAACAGGTATTATTAAATCCCACTGAAATAGGCTTCATGCAGATGTATTCGTTAAAACATCCCTTTATTGACTGTGCACAGTTATTAACAATTCACATTTCACTTTATCTACTGAGTGGAAGAGCATTTATTCTTTCATTAAAAAGTTAAGCCCTCCAGGGCAGCAGCAGGAATGCAAAGCCTTCTTCCTATAAACAGCACTGTCCAGTTCATGTGAAGTGCTTCCATATTAATACAAAAGGGAAAAATAAGTAAGACAAATGGATTTCTCCCTCCTTCCATCATCCCCCTCCCTGTCAATATACTCCTCTTATTTTACAAAATGCCCACAAGTAAACAGTTCCCACATGGGTAACTTCCATCAATCAGAAGAGGAATGGCAACATTTATGTGGCACCACTGAGTTCAAAACAGCCTTAGGGCTCTGTGAAAAGTGACAAAAGGAGTATGAGGCCATGGTCATTTCCTTAGGAAGATGCATTATGGACAGAGAGGGTAGAAAACCATGAAGGCATTAGTCAGTCTGTAGCACCTTGCTGCTCAAATTTCAGAAGTTGTTTCTCAAGTTTTGAGGTGTTTACTCGATGCTTCATTAGAAACTGGTCATTCAAATGAAAGACGGGAATGTCAAATTTATACCTTTCATACCAAGCAGAATTTTCTGGAAGTGTGATGTCCACCTCCTGTAAAATAAACTGAAGCACAGACAGGCTAAAGCTCTATATTTTAGAGACTAAGAACAATGCAAATTTGCAGTTTCTAATGCTGAGAGGTTTTGGTCATTTGTTTTAGGTCCACTTTGTTCTAATGCCCCTAGTTTCCAAAATGACTGGTTTCATTATACCATATTCCCTACCTACAGATCTTGCTACTTTTCTGTTACACCTGTTACATTCAGCATCACACTCCTGCTCAGTTCTGATGAAATAAGACACATCCCAGCTGGGGAGCTGCCTAGGAAAGAAGTGTTTTGGTTGTAAAATGGTAAAGGTGTGATGGTCTGGCTACATGACAACATTTCCATGGAAGTTATGAAATACGATAAAAGAAATGGGGACAAAGGTTTAAAGAAAACATGAATATTGCACCTGCTAGTTAACTTTGACTCATATTAAGAGTCAGAGTAAGAAAATCAGTACTGTTCAGAGAAAAACACTTAGGGGTAATGAGTTTTATGGAAATCAGCACTAAACTCTCTCTCTGAAGAATAGAAAGAAAATTTAAATGAAAAATTATTTAATCTCTTTTCCTAAAAAAAGGATGGAGATAGATACTTTATACCACATACAATATCCATTCCACATTCATAAAAGCCACACTATTACCCTGTTTTTATAAGGCTTGAGTACTTCCTTGGCTTCATCACAGAGTGGGCATGGATCCTACAGGAAGGAAAAAAATAAAGCTGTTAAACCTAAAGAATGATCTTCAGCCTAACCAAAAACCCACAGGTTTTATTTACTTTAAAGGACAGTTTTCTGCCATGTTAATTAGACTGCTTTATTCTCAAAGCTAAACACTACCATAGAATCTTAAAAAAAAAAAAAAAAAAGCTACTATTCCATGATAGGTGAGCTCTCTGTACCTTTTGGTTTTGTGTTTTGATTTTTCTCATATATATATATCACCCTATATACATGGGTGTATGGATTTATGATAAATTTAGATGTTTATTATTTGTTTCTCTGATCTATCTACCAGAGGCTCCTTGAGTTGAGGAGCACCTCTGTGGCCTGGCTGCCACCAGCAGAATGGCTTATAGTCTGTTCTGACTGGGAAACGCTGAATTTTGCTGGCCTATTTTTCATGATCAGTCTGCAGGAATAAACCCCTCATGACACAGTTAGTTATTGTTCCATCTTTTAAAATGATGATACCAATTTGTATTATTTTACCCATTTTCTTGTATAAGTAGTATTAGCCACAGGTATTCTAATGCTAATACTCTACTTGAAAGGCAAGAAGTTTTAGCATCCATTGTTGTTTGTAACAAACTCTTCAACCATACCATGGAAAAGTATGTTGAGAACACTATTGATCATCAGCAGATTTTAAAGGATTCTCAGCCAGTCAGTCTAAGAAAAGGGACTAGCTATAGGTTCTCTTGTAGGAGCTCAAGATAGATACAACATTACTGATGTTTATATAAAATCTACATTTTAACACATCAGGAAGGGATGAGCTACTATGTTAAAAAGAGACCCTTCCTCCAGTTTAACTCACAGCATGTTTTATATAAGGACAGAGATCTTTCTGGGTCTTTTTGGCCCCACTCTCCTGGGTCAGAGAATGAGACTTACCAAATTGTTATTAGCATCAACAACAGATTATAGTTTAAGTCAATCATGCTGAAATTTTCTGACAAAGTATGAAAAAAGTTAACCTAAGACCTTAAAAGCGGAAACAAAACACAAACATACTAATTTTCAAAAGTATCAAATGTATTAAGATTTTGCTTTTATATTAAAAACTTCATTAAGATGTCTTTATTATGTGCCTCATGGGTTTAGTACCTATATTGAGTTAAATGGACTGTTGGTTTTTGTTGGTCTTGTTTTATAAATGTTTTTGACTCTCAACTGTTAGCAAGCTGAAAAACAGTGCAGAACAGTAGGCCAAATGAGTACAATTAGCCTTAGGGATTATTTATTTTTGTGGTTAATTTTCACATGCATTTGCCATCATAGATTCTCATATGATGAAATAATTTTTATTCCTTAATTCCCAAGAGTGCAATATATATTCATGGATATAAAAAGTAGTACAAATTAAATATTCTCAACAAAAATTCATTCAAAAACACTACTTCAGTTTTGTTATTTGATAACTGCTAGATTTTTTCAAACTGTTAAAATGTTTGAAATCTATTTTAAAAAACTATTAAGAGCCCCTTTTTATTTGAATTGCAGAATTATTCACAAAAGTTGCTTCTATTACTCTGCACTTTCTTTTTTTTTTTTTGAGAGAGAGAAAATTTTTTCATATTTTATTTTTTAGTTTTCAGTAGACACAACTTCTTTATTTTATTTTTATGTGGTGCTGAGGATCGAACCCAGCACCCTGCGCATGCCAGGCGAGCACACTACCGCTTGAGCCACATCCCTAGCCCCATCCGCACTTTCTTTTTTGATTATAAATTGCACAAACTGATGTAAACTAGCAAAAAGAAATCATTAATGTTTGGTCATAAATTTCAAGTAGAAAATCTCATTAAAAATTTTAAACTAACCAGGTGCAATGGCGCACGCCTGTAATTCCAGAGGTTGCAGAGGCTGAAGCAGGAGGATACCAAGTTTCAGGCCAGCCTCAGCAACTTAGAGAGGCCCTAAGCAACTAAGTGAAACCTGCCTTAAAATAAAAAATACAAAGGGCTGGGGATGTAGCTCAGTGGCAATGTGTCTCTGGTTTCTATCCCTAGTACTGGGGGCGGGGGGGGGTGTGTAGTATTAGGGATAAGAAAAAGAAATACATTCAATCTTCATTATTCATGAATTCCATATTTGTGAACTTGCCTACTTGCTAAAACTTATTGAAACCCTCAAATTGATACTTGAAACACTTTTGCAGTTATTTATGTACATGAACATGCAGAGAGTGATAAAAAATTCAAGTTGCCAAAGCACTTGTTATAAACTGAGGTCTAACAGTAATGCTCTGCCTTTCATTAAAATAAAAATATGCCTATTTTCAGAAATACCAAATGTAATAAAAATTTTGCTTTTGTATTAAAAACTATACATAAGGTTATATATTTGGTCATTTGAAAAAAATACTGTGACCAGAGGCTCATGGGAACCCAATCCTGTATTTTCTCTAGGAGTAATGATTCAGTATTTGCTAATTCTGTGTTTGTGGTGATTTTATAGAATATAACTACCACAAACTGACTTATTTCCAAATGATACTTTTTTTTTTTTTTTTTTTGGTACCAGGGACCGAATCCAGTGATGCTTAACCACTGAGTCACATCCTCAACCCTTTTATTTATTATTTTAAATTTTGAGACAGGGTCTTGCTAAGTTGCTTAAAGCCTTACTAAAATTGCAAATGATACATTTTTAAACATAATATAATCTATACTTTTTTAACATAGGGGTCAGATGTCAATTAAATATATTAATTTACTCTTTGATAACTGTGAAGACAATGAAGTGTCTGGGGAGGAAACAGTTACTGCTACTGTGCTGAGAGAGAAATTGGAGAGCAGGTTTGAAGAGAGTTTATTCCACTGTCTTCCTTTCAGATTTGTCCTGTATTTGTAAATGTACAACTGTATGCACCAAAAATCTTAATATTTTATATTTTTAAAGTAGTAATTTTATTTTTTCACTCTGTACCTTTGTGAATAAGGTCAGCACAGGCAAAGTTGTCTTAGAGGCAGAGAGATTTCTCAAGAAGAGTCCAAAGGAGGATTTAGCAAGTTGCATGCTATTTCCTTGAAACCAGAACATCTTAATTCTGCCAAAAGAAAAATAAACCAGTAAACTTCTGTGCCTTAGATTTTTACCCTTTACAATACAAATAGTTAAGCTGCAAGCTTATGATGGAATTTGAAGGCTTCAGAATTGCTCCTTGGAGTCCAGGAGTGCCCAGATGTTTGGCAAGTCTCCATAATGCCTCAACATTCATTGTATTCCAAACAGAACAGAATGGGGGAAAAAAATCACATTATGGCTTAGTTGTGTGCCTAGTTATTTTTTGTAAGTTAATTCCATGAGCTTATTAATTTGAATACAAATCACCTGCAGATTTTTGCCGGTATCCTGATGATTTCCTAAAATTAGAGGTATCTTGAGATAGTCACAGGGATTGCTTATTTATTTTTTTTTTTTTAAGTAAACTTTCTTATTCCAATCAGTCCTTAAAAACATCTTTTTGGTGCACAGTAATTATATATAACAGGGGGATTCATTGTGACATATTTGTACATGCACATAACATAATCTGATCAATTTCATTTCACCAAGAGATAGCTTATCTTACTGACAGACAAGCATTCAGCTACCATCACAGTAAGGGAAATAATAAGCAAATGAAAAGCACAAGTCCCCACTAAAGGTGCTGGCTATCTCTTTAGAGATCCATGCTACTCCAATGCAAGAGGTGGGGAAACATAAAACTGTAGTTAAAGGAACTACAGAGGAGAATCAGACTCAGTTAACTTGTCAGAAAAAAGAAAAAAATAAATCTCTGCTCAACTCCTTAAGAAGTATTTTAAAAGGAGATTGCCATAATTTTCAATAACTTCATACACAAATGTACTAGTGTTTCTACTGGAGAGATTCCAAGAACAGCTTAATAGCAGCATGTCAAACAGTAGGCTTTGAAGCTCCCTCATCCTGCTTTGCTTGACATAAGACACCCTATTATTTCTAGATATTCTATTGAGACTCCAGCTTTGTCTTTAAAACTACAAATATTATAATTTCACTTTTAAAACACATGTGCACTGTTGGCTTTATCAATATTCCCAAGATGAACTCATTCCTGGGATCACAATTTCTTAACTTCACTTTACTCTAACTTCATCTATCACTTTTCCTTCTCTTCCCTTGGTGAATTGCAGCTGCAAAAGTTCTCTTCTAGTCCTTGAATACCCAGAGATCATTTTTTCATCAGGATTTTTGTACATGCTTCCCCTCTGCATGAAAATCTCCTAAGTGGCTTCTACTCATTTGGCCCGGGTATCCTGTCATCTACTTTGAAAACGTCTTAGTGACCACCTTACCAATGCTAGCCAGTTCATAATTCTCCATCCTCATACCTTGAAATACCTTTCTTTTGTCCTTTGTTATCTAAACTGAATTCTGTTCCCTCTACTACAAGGTGAATTCTGTTAGAGCAGGTATTTGTTCAACCCTCTATCTCTAAGCACCCACAATCAACCTGGCATTTAATAAATGCTTAAATATGTGTTTGAATGTTTTAAAAAAGTATTGGAATAAGGTTTCCCCACTCTCACCTTTAACCCTCTTCAATCATTCAGTATGTATAGCAGTTACTATTTAGTCCTACCTTATAACTAAACGTTAATACTCCTCAGGGTGTCCACAGATTTTGGGCTGGGGTGCTGCAACTGGTTCTAACATCTTCACTGACACCAGCTTGAATTATCTGCTGATCTGCTCCACAGAGCATGACTGCATTAATTGTTAAACTTTACTAGCAATCAAACTCCTCAGTGTAAGATTAGCTTTAAACTCATTTCAAACAGAATGATATGACTTTAGAGAAAACCACTAACCTATATCAAACTATGGTAAAGACCACAGGAAAAAAAAATCAGATAGTGATCCACGATAACAGTAATTTTGCCTTCACTGTTAAGGCTTTCTTACTCTTCTACTTTTAGCAGATCACTTGGCTAACTAACTGATCTTGATAATGCATAAAAAAAAGGAATGTGATAAGAATTTTGCAAGGATGTGCTATCCAGAGTTACTCCAAGATGGAAAGTGGATCTAAACAATTTCCAATATTCTGTTCTACTTTCTACTAAATGTTAAGCCCTGGTATCAACATTCTCTGTAAATTCAGCAAAATCAACAACTCCAATAAGTAATTGTTGTTGGAGACACAGCTTCTAAAAACAGCCTTTGTCTTACACAGGACATAAATGAAGAGAAAAAATAGAATTTAGCCATGTTCATATTATGTAGAAATTTCTAAGTCACTGGACTTGGAAAGGCTCTATGTCACCAGTGGCATGCTGGATGTAGTGTCAAAGAAGTTATACAATATATGAAGAAGAAATAAAATAGGAAATTAACCTTATAAAAGACAGAAACACAGCCTTTGAAAATCAGAAGGATCTGGTCATCTATGGTGGTGACCTAAGACTAATAATCAGAATGGTGAACCATAGCTACATGCTGTTAGTGGAGGGACTGAAGATTTATTGGTGTATGGCCAGTAAGGGAAGTAAAACTTATTGCTTTTACCTAGCTGAGTTGAGGCTGAGGTGTTAAGGCTTTAAAAAAATTCACTTGCACAATGAAAATCTGCTTCAGTATTTCCAACATGACAAAACACAGCATGTGGTCTTGGTTGCACCCAAGACAAATAAAACCTGTCATAGTAAACAGAGTTGCTATTCATTCCAGATTTGCTGGAATATTTGTTAAACCAACACAGAGAGTTAAGTCAAGTCTTCAGTGATGCTACAACCATTCTGTATACAACTCCCTCTTTTTTCCAATTATTCTCCATTTCTACTTTTTTATGCATTTTTAAACAATGAATCATAAAACATTTGTTTACCAGGTAATGTATCCATGCTATGCAATTTTACAACCTCCGTATTTTTTAAATGCTCAAGGCATATTCATTTCACTATAGCGTTCAATTGACTTATTTCTTTGGAAGTATCATATTATAAAACTATTATTAGAGTCTGATATAAAGGAAAAAACTCCCTATCCCTCTCTTAGGCAGACAGTAAGGCTAAAATTCCTTAATTTGTGGAGTCCACTTTGTATTAGAAAAAATAAAATGCAACATGACACACTTCCATAGGAACTCTTTAATTATCTTCTTAGAACATCTTACTAAAAAACTGTCAACCCTAACACCACTGCTGTCAATGTCACATTCACCATATAGAGCCTTCTTGAAGTAAAATCTTAGTATGGGTTACTTTGTCAATGTGACATTTTCACTAGTTCAATTATTTTTGAACGGTATCTTCTTAGTACTATTAAAAAAAAAATCCTAAGGGGCTGGAATTGTGACTCAGTGGTACACTGCTTGCCTGGCATGCATCAGACCCTGGGTTCAATCCTCAGCACTGCATATAAATAAAATAAAAAAGATCCATTGACAACTAAAAAAAATTAAAAATTAAAAAATCATGAAAAGTGGTCTCTGCTTATTAGTTCATGGCTGAGAAAACAACTTTTTTGATTATGTCATTGAATTTAGTCATGAAATGTGGCCCTATTACACAGAGACACAATTTTATCCTTTGTATTTTGTTATATGTCTCTGTGATATGAGCAAAAAGAGCTGTGTTCATAATATCAAAGAGGTACAATTGGGTCACCTTTGTCACAGACTTACAAAAAAAAAAAAAAAAAAGAAGAAGCAAAAGGTATAAGATTAGATTTAGAATGTGCTTAAAACAAATTCCACAGCCTAACAATAAAGATGGTGACTCCTGCTGTTTTAAGTCCAGTGCTGCTCAGAGGTATAGATCCCACTGAAAGAGAAAGGGAATGCTGGCCTTTCAACAAAACTCAGGCTGACTTCAGTGGTCTTTATGGTAGAATCAAACACAATATTAGGGAGGGAGTCGACTGGACAGCCCTCCTTGAAACAAGATAGGGAAGATAACTTAACTTTATAGCAATTTCCCTGCAAAGCACTGAAGGGCATACCATTAAAGCAACAATTACAGTACAGAAAGAAGCCAGGGTTGTTTGAACCTTTATTAAGGATTATTCATTTCTTGCATGAGGAGCTGCCCAGGCTATGGCTGCACATCATTTATGCAGGGCTCCTGGATTTTTCTAACACTGTGTGTATCTGATTAGGAGGGAAACAACATTGTTCTTGCTTGAGTAGAGAAACTGACCTTCACTGACCAGAATTTTATTCATACAAAGAGTCTTTGGCACACCAAAGCTCCAAGCTCACATGATCCTTCATCAGCAAGCTGCAGTGTTAATTCACGTGCAAAATCAAAAAGTCTACATAAACCCAGGTACCGCCTTGGTTATTAACAGATAATGCTGGAGCTTCTTCACAAGAGTATAATGTACATTTAATGTTGAGCTGACATTAACCAAACACTATTACCATAGCTCTTGCTGAACCTGTGTTCCATAAAGAGAGCTCAGGGCTTCCGTTTAGTCATTTGTGCCATATGAGAAGTTAAGTGCTCCATTTCACATTTATTATCATCTAAGTATAACATTCCTATTTTTATTGGAATGAACAGAAACAGACACTGATACACACCTCTTTGGGGGAACAAATCCCATTATTTTGGATCACCAGAAGTTTATGTAATGAAGTGAGGTTCTCTAAAGGGACTCCTCTGGGTCATGGGTCTCTACCTAATTCAGGGAAATAGGGATAAATGCCTCTCCAGTGTTACTGTATTTCTGATCAGTCATGTCTGTCTGACCCTCATTTCCTCCTGAACAAGTGGCAGTCTACACTGGGATTTTGTGTACAAGGACAAGAGAGAAAGAGAGTATGGCCCTTGTGAAGCCAAGAGTGACAAGGAAAGGCACTATATAGAGACAAATCCAAAACTGAAAACTGAACAGCTACTGTGAGGTGTCAATTCCAGGGGGCTAAAATGGGGGTGGAAATGAGGGTACAGAACAGAAAATATGGAATGGGTGGGGGGTAGAAGCTCCAACCTGAAATGGGCCCCTAATTCACCTGGCCAGGGAAACTCTAAGAAAGTGGTGCCAATTCAGATAAGATTTTGCAACAAAGATCCTGAGCTAACTATCCACCTGTGGGTCTGTTGCACAAGGCATCCTGTTCAGCTTTGTTCTGATTAGGCAATCTGGATATCTGCTTTGCTTCTACACAACACATTAAACCACAAGTAGGCCTATTTCATGACCCAGGCCTGGGTAGGCAAGGAGCAGCTCCTTATACCACACTCCCTCCCTGCAGTTTCTACATCAGATCTCAGTGCCAATGGTTTCTCCACACAGGGAACTAGAGAACTAGTAGAGAATCAGAGTCCAGAAAGGACTGATTGATCACATGAGTGCCCACAGACAAAACCCTTTTAATTTCCCTTCAAATTATTATCATGACCATGGGATTTCCAAGGATCTGGATGTCTCTATTCCACTGTTTGGACTCAATGGGTGCTACATTCATTTGTATTCACGCACATCTAATTTGCAAGTACTCTGTGAAAAAGTTCTTTAGCTGTTTGAAGTGTGGGTTCTGCCTATCCAATAAATTGATTTCACTAAAAACATATGACATTTATGTGTTCACAGTTTAATATATGCATACTGCCTTTACCTCCTCCTAATTCTCTGTAAAACTAAGCAAGCCATTAAATTTTTTTTTCTATCCTGCTTGTTGTTTAGTCAATCTTTTTCCCTCCTAAAGTTCTTGAGTAGTCAACTTCACACACTAGATATGAGCAACAAGAATTCTAGCTGTATTTTAGTGGGTTGAAGAGAAGGGAGTTAAATTTTTAAATGAAACAAGAAATTATGATAGGCTTCTCAGTAATCAGTAAACTAATGATATCATTTATTCATTTATTCTACAAGTGGAGAGGGAAAAAAAGGATTGAGAGTGAATAAGAGAATCCTCACCCATGAAGAGTTAAAAAATCTGGTTGGAAGGTAAGACATGTACCAATATACAGGTAAATTATAAAAACAGGAACCTAACAACAGAGACATATAAAAGGTGATTTTAAATGCCATAAGAGAACGGGAAAGAAGAGTACAATGGGTTGAGACTGGAGGTGGTTTCACAAAAGAAAGATTTTAAATCATTTAGGATTTGGATATACAGATAAAAGGAAAAGCATTTCAAATTTAGGGATAGATACAAAGGTGTTGAGGTAGGAATGCCATGGCTATTGAATGGGGGAAAGCTAAATGGAGGTCAGTTTGATAATCCAGGTGTGGGATGAGAGTCACTGATGTATTTGTTCATTTAACAATTACCTACATTTCTCCATGTACCAGATATTACTATATGTGCTGGTGTATGTACAGTGGTGAACAAGAAAGCCAGGCACCTTGCCCTCGTGAGGTGCATATTCTAGCAAAGAGACTCCTATGAGTCTAATTATGTCTTACTGTATCAGACAGTGATGTGTACAGGAAGGAGATTCAAATGTAATGGTGACTAAGGGAGGTTCTTTAAATAAGGTATTCTCTGTGCAGATATAGTTCGAACCAAAACTAAAGGATGAGACAGTGTAAAGATCTGAAAGAGGAATACTTCAGGAAGAGAAAATAGTAAATGAAAAGGCTCCAAGTGAAGAGCAAAGATGGAATCAGAGACCTAGTTAACAGGTGACTATAGCAGTTTGAGAGAGGATGGTGGCATGGACTAGAATAAAACGCTGGCAAGGCTAGTTTTATTTATAAAGTGTTTCTAGAAAGAGGGAGAGGTTCATTTTCAAACAGAGCGATGAAGACTTGCCCAGAATAGGGGCAAAGAAATAACCTACACCATCTAGAAGAGATATGTCCGATGTGGCTCCAAAGGAGTTAATTCTTTCAATAAATGCCTACCCCTAAAACAAACTATCTTGACTGGTTCTTACCTAGTTTAACATCTTAACTAAAGAGAGAGATTTTGGGTAGGGATGGCGATAGTGAGTTGGGGGAGAAGAGTGAAGGCAAAAGTTGACTGAGTACCTTAAAAAGGGATAAAAATATAAAAACCTTTGCGTAAGTCATAAAACAAAATAGAGAAGACTATTGGTTAATAAATCATTCTAAGGCATTTTATGAATAACAATAATAATGATAATGATTCTACAAAAAGAAATGTGCTTTTATTGGCCTCAAATGGAAAACTTAAATCTCAGAAATCACAGCAATCTCAGAAATGGGGAATTATAAAACTGAAAATATTTCTAACAGAAATGGCTGAAAAATTGATTGTAAAAATTACTTAAGTATGAAACTCTCAGACATGACATGAATGATCAAAGATCCAATATGTTTATCTGCTATTAAGGAAGTCACTAAATCTAGGTAAGACCGACCAGCTAATATCTTGGTATGAGGTATTGGCTTAGTTCACTCAGGTTTCACAAAATATCAAAACAGCACACTGAAATTGAACTTTTCAGGAATCAAAGTTAACCCCAATAGCTTTTAAAACAAAGGCCAGTCCCTTTCCACTTGCTCTTTTCTAGTACTTGCCTTTATTTTTTCAAATATGGAAAAATTCAGAATCTTACTACTTTACCAATGTTATTCTTGATCCATGAATGTCAAAACAGAAGCTGCCTATGTAATGGTAAAGTTGGACTTTATTAATACCTTTAAATATAACTTGTCCCAAGCAGTACTAAATAAACTATCTAGAAGGGTCAAAATAATGTAAATGAACATCGTTCTTGTTAACTCATCAGTCAGAGAAAGTAAGCATAAATGGTATAATACTTCATTTAGAACTTTAAAGTTATTCTTCATGTGCCATTTCAGTTGGAATTCTACATTTGAGTTCTCTGAATGCACTTTTAAGGTGATGATTACATAAATATATACTTCATAGAGAAAGGTAGCTAATTAAGAGACATTGGGCAAATCCTCATTGTTTTTTTTTTTTTTTGGAGGGGGTGTACCAGGGATTGAACTCAGGGGCACTCACCAACTGAGCTATATCCCCAGCCCTATTTTGTATTATATTTAGAGACAGGGTCTCACTGAGTTGCTTAGCATCTCACTTTTGCTGAGGCTGGCTTTGGACTCACAAATCCTCAACTCTTTAGTCTCTAGTCTCATCAACTGTAAAACAAAAATTCTACCATTTGTTCTCCCATTTTCCAGAGACCCAGAGGAACTATGCCCTCAGGCTTTGGGTGTCAAACTTCTTCCTGATCTGAGAAGAGTAAATCTCATGCTGAAGAAACTCCATGGCAAAAGCCTACGACTGCATAAGGCCTTGAACAGAGTATCTGAAGTAGTCTGAAGGAAACTAAAATACTTGGCCCTTTAAAGAGGACCAAAATTACTTACAGATCCAGGGAGATGTAAAGGCATTTTTTTCATTGCCCACTCTTTTTTCATTCTTCAATCATAACTGAGAATCCTTGGTGTCAGAAAAGACTGTCAGGGAATGGGGGAGGGGACATTAGAATACCTGGGCACCCATCTTGAAACTGTCTAAGCACCTGAGATGGAAAAGCTTTCTATAAAAAGAATGCATTTTCTCTCTTACTATTAGATAAATTTTAATGAATTTTTTAAATGACAGATGCTCTTTACCTTGGTATGCTCTTCCATGCACAGAAACACTGCTGTCTTTGCCTTGGACTATAGCAAGCTGACAAATGTGGAGTGGAAAGGGAGAGGAATCTTCAGTGTAAGTAAGAGTTTGTTTTAGGATTTTCAGACCTTAGCAGCCACTCTTTCCAGATTGTTGCTTCAGAAGAGTCTACTTGTTAATGAGTTGGTTCACATGACAATGTCAGAGAAAGGTTTCCAAGAAAACATTCAGCTGAGAAAAATAAAATGATGATGCTAATCAAGAACAGTAATGTATTCTCATGATACACTCCCTCTAGTACCCAAGAGTTCAAAGAGTACTCTGGACTAATTTATGTTAACACATCTTTAACACAGAGGCCCAACCTCCATCCTCAACCCTAAAGGTACTGACTCAGCAACTGGTCAAGAGCCAGAGAAGCATATTCCAAATTCAAAGTGTGAAACAATGTTCAGTTCAATTATGACATAATGGCTGCAAAGCTGTTCCTGAAAGCCAAGAAAACCTGAATAATGTGGTTGGGTTATATCATATATGAGAGCTTAATTGAGTTTAAAAACCAATTTTAAAATTCCTTCATTCCATAAAGGTAGCATTAAGATGAGGGCAAAATCATCTAGTTCAAGGAATGGGAACAAAGTGCATAGGAATTATTCAGACTCCTTTCCACATTATCCTTCTTAACCAACATGACCCATTACCTTTGAAGATGTCTCTGATATTTCATACTGACCCAGAAAGAAGGTAATTTTATTAAACATCTTAGTTTTATTGTCTCCAGCTTGTAATACTAGTTTCCTTGGTATTGAAAAGCACATAAACTCAATCCTAAAAACTGTTTTCAATTAAAAATCCATCTACTCAGGCAGTGTCATCCATTTGTCACTAATATTCTACCCGTTTCCATTGCTTCTTGATGAAGAGGTAATATTATCCTTATGACTACAAAAGACCTGAAAGATATTTCATTAATTTCTAGCCATTATGTTGCAAATTGCTTTGGACATATGAAATGTTAAATATACACTCCACTAAACTTTTGATATCAACAAGACCTAGGCTCACAGAAGTATAATGCCAAATCTGAACGTTGGGAATCATCCACTCCTGAAGTCAGGCCCTGGCAATCCTCCATTGGTGAGATTCTACAATCTTCTAAGTCCTATTCTATTCTTTAACAGTCACCATTGATGGAATATTTCAATATTTTAGAACTGGGAAATGTCTTTGGAAATTCTGCTTGCTTTATGGATAAGACTTGTTTAACCAAATCTTTTATACAATCTTTCTTCATTTCTTTATATTTTCTCCTTGAACAATGGCATATTTTTATATATAATAAGACCAACATAAAATTTCAGAACTAGAAGATAACTCTAAGTTCAGCTCCCTTTCTTCTAAAAATCTCTAAAAGTCTTATATATTAATTCTCAGTGTATATCAAGTAACAGACACCATGTTTTGTTTAAGGATTATTTTAAGGTTGGAAAGAAGAAAAGACTCAGTTTCACATGGAAAAATTCTTTTACTATAGAATGAGGTTCTGATCTCTAACTCTTAAGAAGATCCACATTAATTTCATTTTAAACCTAGAGAAACAGCCTAATTTAGATCTCTTTTTTCCAGGCATATGTCTCAAATTGCCTCATCTGACTGAATTTCTATTAAGTAACAGTATCCTTTTTTTTTTTTTTTTTTTTTTTTACTGAATACAAAGATTATATGTTTTAAGAAGAGTTTTTTTAAAAAAATCATATAATTCAATGTCATGTCCTTTCTTTCTGACTAAGCTAAAAACCATTTCCCTACTATTTCATTATTAATATGAAAAAATACTGAACAATTGGAGGAAGTTCATTTGTTTACAATTGCAACATTAATTTCTGCTGCAATTTCATTGGCAACCGAAGGAAGCAGCATTTAACCCATGACTACCCTTTTACCACAGAAAACGCTATCAACTTTGAACTCTTTGGAATGTTGTTAATAAAGGAGAAAAGACAAGTGTGAATTTTTCTTAATATTATTTAAGAAACCTAGATTTAAAATAGTGATTAAATATAAGTCCTCTACTCTTAATGCAGAGCCAAGCAAAATACTGGTGCTGTATGTAAGGTAATAATTTAGTGTACCTTCATGGACACACTTCACACATTTGCCAAATAGGTATTTTAGTTAAGAGTTGAGCATGGCAGGCCTGGAGGGAGTGTGGAGACAGGGCTGGTGAGGCCTTTCAGCTTGTATATGCCATTCAACACAACAAAGGCTCCGCAACTGGCCAGGCAGAAATCCTTGGAAGGCAGTCTGGTAACCATCTGTAGATTCTCAAATATGCCCTTCACTGCTCCAAGCTGTTAATCAAAGCATTACTTCTATCCAGTAAATTCGTAGAAGGAGACTATTATTTCATATTCTTTTCTCTGCCTTGCTATACCATCCTAGTGATGTTTTCACGCCCCTTATAGATTCAGCTTCCCTTCCGGGATACTGCCCTTTCATTTCTATAGCAATGTAGTGTTTGCAATGTGCCAGGTATTATGCCAGGTACTATAAATATAAACAATTAAAATATTGTCCCTGTCCTTAAAGAACTCATACCTTGGGCAGAGGAAAGATGGATAATACAATACCACAGTCATAAAGGCTATAGCAATAAAATGGCTGTTACTTGATTTTACTGGTTTCTATGGTTTAGATATGATTTGAGTGTACTCCTCAAAGATTCATGTGCTGAAAGATTTGTCCCCAGTGTGGCACTGTTGAGGTGGCTGAATCTTTAAGAGGTTTTGTCTAGTGGGAGGTAATCCATAGGGATTGAGGACTGCCTTCAGAAGGGATTAATGTTGGTCTCTTAGAGTGAATTAGTTCTCTTGAGAGTAGGTGTAATAAAAGCAAGGTCACCCCACGTTTTGCCCCTTTAGCACATGTCTATTTTCCTTTCTGTTTCTCCACCACAATGTGACTTGGCTGAAGGCCCTTGCTAGGACCACAGTGACATAGTGCTTGGATCCTCCGGCTATGAGAATTATAAATCAGATAAACCTTTTCACTCTATAAATTACCCAGCTTAAAGCATTTTGTTATAGCAACAGAAGAAGGAATAAGATACTAATGAAATGTTCTGAAATTCTTGAAGATGGATACTTTCTAGAAACATAGATCCTTTGAACTTTGCCTCTATCTTTATAAGTTAATTCTTAATTAAGAATTGGAATAAAAAGAGTAGTGTTTTCACCCCTGTGTCTATACTGGAATAGTGAGTTAGAGATATGGAATCATATACCTATGCTAAACTGAGCTACAACTTTTTTTTTTTTCATATTCTTTTCCAAATGAGTTTGTCCTTAGAATTTGCTATGTGATAAAAAGGGAATGATTGTGGATACTCACGCAGTCATTGCTACCTGTGTAGCTAAACATACCTGATACAGATGGTTTCTCCCCTTCAAAATAATTGCAAACAAGATTAAAATCGCATTTAGGGGCTATTCCAGCTGGCTTTTGGCTTCTTCTGATGTATGCCCTGAATAAAGCAGTGGCAAAAATTAGATTTTAAATAAAAAACTTACTACATATACTAGAGCACTTCAAGGTCTTGCTATGTTTGAAACCCCAAGCCCTAGTATTAGAGTGACTGAATGTATCAGCCAGCTCGAGTATATACAAGTCATGAAATACAAAATTTTTAATTAAAAAACAAACTTATTTTGAAGGCACTGCCTCTAGGTACTTCAGAGTATGAATATAGCCAGGCATCTGGAACAAGACAGAAACATAATCCAATAAATTTAAAGTTGGAAAATCCTCATTTCTATTACAGATGAATAGTCCAATAAAACTATATAATGAT
Source organism: Marmota flaviventris (assembly GCF_047511675.1). NCBI lineage: Eukaryota > Metazoa > Chordata > Mammalia > Rodentia > Sciuridae > Marmota > Marmota flaviventris. Next base: position 56,871,531 of record NC_092502.1, read on the forward strand.
ATATTCCTCTGGTAAGGAAACAAAAATATTGGTCCTTTCTTGGCAAATGGCTATTACCAGAAAGCTGGGAAGAGAGAAAATCTGGAATGTGCCTAAAGTGCCAACCTCACAAATCTTAATTTTTACAACTGGGCCTTTCTGGTTCCACACAATTCCTTAGCAGAGCAGGACCTAGGTTATTAGGCTATAACATCTCACATAGATCCATGATTAGTTCTGCCTTGTCCTGTTACAATAATCACTCTGTATTGCCAGGGTTCACTTAGTTCTCCAAATTTTAAATCTGTTATTTACCTATAAGGCATCTCAATGTATATGGTTCTGAATATTGGTAGAGCGCTTCAATTGCATTTTACAAGCTATTCCACAGATTATTACTAAATGAGAAGACTATGGCCTCTATAGCCACCACAGTTTGCTCACTGACACACAGCTCGAGTGACTAGTTAACCAAGTGTGTAGTTTTGGGAAGCCTGGCTTTTTGTTGGGAAATGTTCTTGAGAAGCTGAGAATTTTGGGGTCATGCTGGCCATATTAAAATATAAAGTACTATATAAACACTATCTGTTTAGAAACAAGAATAAAGATCACCCAGGCAGAAAATTCCTTGCTAAAGACAGCCCTAGAAACAATCACATGCCTATTCATGTTAGTAACAATTTAGGGGGGACTTTTCTACCCTTCGACTTATTAAAAAATTGTATGAGCTGATATTTGTCAGGGTATTTGCTGGGAATTGTACAGTCGCTGATTTATTCTCTCATTGTGTCGTGCCCAGAAGACTGCTTCTGCTCAGTAAAGCAGAGAAAGGGTGCAGGCAGCTGATCCAGAGGGCCCTAGCTCTCGCAATGTTCTTTCCTGCACTTTTCAACCTTTTCACCCCAATTAAAGGTCAATATGGCTGCTCAAAAATATTTATTTAAAGGCAGTCATCTCAGCAGGCTGCCAAGTGTGATTATATTGCCACTTCATAGAATTCAATTAAACCCGGGACTGGGGCATCTGTGAATCACTGGAAGCATTGAGTTGAGATGTTTTCTGCCTTCTCTTAAAAAGTTGCCTTTTCCCTGCCGTCATTTATTCATTTCCTAGAACGCCATCACAACACATACACACGCACGCTTATAATCTCTCTCGGTGGTTCATGGACTTATAGCTCCCGGCTTAATTAAATTCCCTCTAACGGACAATCGAAATTGTCAGCGTAAGGCACAGCAAACGGCTCACGGGCCTCCCTCTGCGGCCGGCGCGCCGGCAACGAACCGCAGCTCCGCACCGCAGTCCGCCAGCGCACGCCGCCGGATCCCGGGCGCAGACACCCACCTCAGCCTCGCGCCGCCTGCGTCGCCGCTTCCGCCCTAGCTGGCGCTTCCGCCCGCGCCGGCCCCAGGCCCCGCACTTCCGCCCCGCGCCCGCCGCCCTGCTGGCGGGTCTCGCTTATCTCGGATCCGGCCGGGTCTCCGCTCACAGGGAAAGTGGCGCCTGAGCTTGTAATGAAAATCCGCGGAAAAGTGACCCTGCATGTTTGGGAACCATTTAGTAACCAACTTTTTCAAGACTATAGTCCAGACCGTTTTAACTCCTCACTGCATGCGTTCATTCATTGGTTAAAGTAATCTTTACTGTCCTCGGGTTCTGAGCTGAACTAGGTTATGGAGAACAGGACAAGCAAAACTGGCAGCCATACCCTCCCCAAACTTAAAATGGTGTAGGCAAGGCAGACATTAGCAAATTACCCTATAAGTAGGTCATGAATTTATTAAACTAAGAGCTTTGAGGGGTAGGCATATGACCTATGAAATGTTGAAGAGGTAGCTTTGGGGCTGCAATGTGAAGGGCCGGGGACCAGGACAGCCTTCCAGGTTGAGAGAGCACAGCATGGGCCTTGTACAGAAGACTGAGCAGTATGACTGAGGCATAAAGAGAATGGGGGAGAGAGTGAGATGGAGCCAGGCCAGGTGGCCAAGCAGAGTCTTTCAAGTTTGTGCGAAGGACAGCTGGAGGACTTTACATTTGACTCTTAATGCCCTTATGTGGGAGGGAGGTTGGGACTGATTACTTTTCCTTTCTGAAAGGATCTCGGCTTCAGGAAGGAGATAAGCGTTTAGAATAGGCAAGAGTGGAACAAGAAGGGAAGTCCGGAAATGACTAGTAGTCGGGGTGTCAGGTTTGGTGGCCTGAATGGTGATACCTTAATAGAGAGAAAATGATGGTTGATAATTATAGTAATATTCAAAGCTAATATTTATTGATTGCTCATCCAAAGCTTTACACTCATTAACTTGTTTAATCCTGTGAACAATCCTATTAAGTATTATTAGTACCATTTTACAGATGAAGAAATGGAGGCTTATAACTTGCCCAAATTCTCACAGCTTGAAAACGGCAGTTGAAATTCCATGTCATGCTGTCTGCTGCCAATCTTCATGAACTTGCCAGTGTACACTCAATGTGTATTCAGTGACTTTTAAAAAGATTTGAAGCAAACCAAGGCCGGGAATGAATCCCTTAAGCAAACCACACTGATTATATGCCATGGCTACAGGACACATTTAGGAAGCAGAATTTTCAAGTTCATATTTTATTGCTTCTGCATTTCATAGTAGGTAATAGAGGGGATTTTGTGACTGTAAATAGACTACCTGTGGTTGTTTTTAAGTTGATACATTCTGATAAGTGTATCAGAGTATCAACCTAGGAGTTGATCTTTCTGGGGAAAAAATAATAGTTGCTGATAGGATATCTTTAAAGAAGTAATCTTGGGTCCAGTTATAAACATGTTGGTAGAACATGCACAGCTTGCATTTCGTGGAGTGATAGAAAAGCTTCCTAGAAATATAACTCCAGATCAGCTTCCAAATCTTATTTCTTGTTGAAAAATGAAGCTTCGTAAAATAAATTAGATTTATGAAACCTGATTTCACAAATTGAAGGAGAAGGATGGCTTTGTGAAAGGCTAACAGTGAAGGCTTCTTAGCATTGGTTATGGGCAAATTCCTCTAAGGAGTCAAAAGTTCACTCATTTCCAGAATTTGTGTTTAATTTTTAAGAATTAATTTCTTGGGTTTTAAGTGATGGAACCACCTCTTTATCCTTTCAGTTGAGGGTGGCTGGGAATCTCCGACGCACTATGGTTGGTACCCAGTCAATCTGGGAGTTCCCGACTGAGGGCCAGTTTTCCAGATGATCAGTTTAACCTCTAGGTCCAGGATTTCCAGTGCTGGGCATAGAGCTTTGCTTGGGAAAATGTCTGGTGTCTGACCAGGAAAAATGATTGTCTCCAAGAAAAAAAGAAAAAAGAACAGCCAAAGCAAAATTAATAAACATTTATTCAGTGGTCACAAAATAGAACATTGTGTCAGCTTAATTGCTAGATTTAGCATTCATAACAACTTCATCACATTTGAAAACAGTTTTTTAAATGAGATGCTCTCACCAAGTGAGAATTCCTAAATGTATGTGATAATAGCATTACAGCATACTAGTTACTTTAGACAAATAATGTAAAAGTAAAATCTATAAAAATTCTTTTATAGAAAAATTATTATATGTGGGCTATGTACAGCTTTTAATGTTCAGGTGATGTGAAAATAAGAGTGAAGATCTTAAAATGGCACTGAGTCTTATACAATTTTGTTCATTCAGACATGCTTGTCATAGGCATTTGACCTGCATTTTGTCCTCTTAAGTCTGGACCCAATTCTAAATCATGACCTGGGAATCTGGATAGGACTGGAGCAGGAGTCTCTGAATTCTGGATTATTAGTTCAGAACTCACCTGGGTTGAGTTGTTCTCTTATATCTCCGGCCCGGCCCTGTCAGCTCAATGGCTGGCTCTGAGTCCAAAAAGCCTACTCTAGAGAATGGCCAGAATGGACAGTCTGATCTGTAACTCCTGAGATCAGTCATGAATACTTTACAGGACACATTATCTGTTCTTCCAGAGATGACTTGGAACGAACCTTTCTCTTTAAGTCCTCCTTAAGTCTAGACATGCGGGTTTGGAGAGAGGCAGCTTTATTTCTGCTCCCTTGGTTTTGCCTCTGGGAAAGCAGGAGTAAAGATGTGGCCTTTGATGTCAAGCCTTTCCCTTCAGAATAGCTTAGAAAAATAGCATTTTGGCAGATAGTGACTATCATGCCGTCTCTATTTTACAGTAACTTGGCTCTAGGCTGTCACTCAAACAACATGTGATCTGAACTTTGACTAGGAGGAGCAATCCCAGTAGTTGCCACAATTGGGTGATGTAATCGTGATGAAGGTATTCAGAAACCTAGTAGGATTTTTCCCCTTGTGTTTTTCTGGTATGTAGAGTGAGCATATTTGTTTATCTTATGAATCTGTCATCCCTAGTACTGAAAACTCTACAGCAAACAATCTGTAAGAACTAGATATTGTGTTATGTTTAAGACCATGGAGAAAAACAGTGGCAACCTCCCAAGGAAAAGACATCCTTCTGAATCTGGGATATCACTGGGGTCACAGTTGACTCCCCCCAGGCCAACCACTGTAGGAAACAGAATTATAAGCCTCTCCCACCAGGGGAGAATAGACCTCAGAAAACTGATTTCTGTATCCCCTTGACATTTTTAAAACTCCGCTCTAGTGCCAGACATTTAGAGGAGAGTGAAAAAAATTTCAAAGGAGAAAAATGTTTATTTGTTGTGAGGCTTGCTCACTAATCCACTTATGCCATTTACATTAGTTAAACAACCTTTCTGTGTAAACACCATTAATTATGTAGTGTAAGAGCCAAATAAAAATGCTAAAAAATAAAAGTAATTGTAGAATATATTAGTATAGCTTGAGTGCCCATACATTATATAGAGGCTGTAGACTTTTATATTTTACTGAGGGAGGTAATATGTGATTTTTCTATTGTTTGAGCTACTAGGATGGAACCAACAGAAATGACATTTTTACAGATGGATACCAAAGCTGTTAAAGTTTAAGCCTATACTGGTGATGAAATTATGTTTTCACAGGAACCTTGACTCATGCCTCTTTATATATCTTAAAAAGACTTTGGGGTGAGCTAGGGGTTCAATATCTTGTAGATCTCCCCAGAAGGTTTGTTGGAGCAAGACCATTGTTGTCTACTCCAAGCTCAGTACCCTCCATTCTTCTTTCATGTGTAATAACAGAGGATTGCTTGTGTCTGTGCTGAAGGCAATGAATCTTGTGCAGCCTGCCAGACACAAGAAGTGCAGGGACTGAAGCTGTTAAGGAAAAATGGTGTAGGGGACCTTGGAGTATCAACAATATTCATTTGTATCACCCTTTGTAGTATTTCAGGGGTTTTCATACTTATTAGTTAAGTTGATCCCTGACAATAATTCTGTAAGATAGGTAGGGCATATATTTTTATCAATCCCATTTTATAGACAAGGAAATTAAAGCTTAGGGAGGGAGATCACAATGAAGCAGGGATTGGAAAGCATTTTCTAACTCCTATCTATATTTTTTCCACTACCTCATTCATAATTCTTTTTAAATGCCAATGAAAAGAAATATAGTTTAGGTTGCAGCAATATTTTGTGCTATGTAGGATCTTTTAAGAATATTTGAGCACATTTACATCATTTCCTTAGGGAAAGTTTTGTTTTACCTAGGGAGGAGGAAATGGATTTGAAATGGGAAAAGTTTTTCATTTTTATGGATTAAACCCATCTGTTATGTTCACTAAGACTGGATGATGGAGGAGGATAGATTTTTTTCACAGTATAAAGAGGAGAGAAGAGTGTAAAGCACCTCCTTGGTTCCCTGGTCAGATCCACATCTATCCAGCGAGCCCTGGTCAGGCAAAACCAGGCAGCTATCAGAGAGAAAAGGAATGCTGTCCTCAAACATACCCCTGTCACAGGACAAGAGATGTCTCCAGAGAAGGGTCTGAGGAGTTCCCAGATGAGAGGGGAGAACTCAAGTCAGGACCAGTGGGTTTCTTGGCATATGTGACAGAAAAGAATTTCAGCACAAGCCAGAAAAAGGCATGAACGGGTTTATTTAGGAAGGTAGATTGACATTCAAGGGAGAATTCAAGCTGTTTTGAGCATGAGAAGCAGACTTGACTTGGGCTAGGGGTCCAATATTTATAGCAGGGCTATATCAGGGGCCAGGCTGAAGGTGGATCCAGGGTGGAGCTGTACAATTCGACACTAGTTTTCCTGCACTTGTGTATTTCCCTCATTTTACAAGAGCATGGGCCAAGGTTTACAACTGTGTTTTTTGCATCTCAGTTGTTGGAGGGTGTTTCCCTTAATATTCTGTGTTTCTCTGTTCTTATTCTAAGTCCCTATTTACCCCCACAACTTACTGAATAATCTTCCACATCTTTGAAGTTAACATTTATTGCTTAGAATTTTGAAGGAAATATATTTATTTACTTTACAGATTTGAACCTCCTTCAGAGAAATGTGCTTAAATATTTGACCATATCATCTGCTATGTCTACATAGCACAAAACAAGGGAAAATTATCTTTCATTTATTTATTCAGAGTAATGCTTACTGATTACCTATTATGTCTCAGCATTAAACACTGGAATTCCAGGGTTAAAAAAAACACATAGGGTCCTTCTTATAGAACTCAGTCAAGTAAGGGAGATAATCAAATGATGACATTAATAAGTATTTGCTATATAAGTCTCTTTTCCCAATGAGAATAGAAATTCTAGTTAATAGCTAGTTAATTGAAAATGTGAAATAGAAAATCAAATATATTTATATTTAAACATTATATTTTTTACTTAAGACACAAAGGTCAACATCCAGTTGCCAAATTTGATAGATCCAAGATTCTTTCTTAGAGGACCTGTGCAGTAATTGAAATTTTTATATCATCTTTCTCACATGAAGCTTGCTCAAAATGATCCAATATATATTATTATCTACAATTTCCAGTTTCAGATTCTTTAAAATGGAGAAAGAACTAATTTGAATTCATTTAGATTTTAAGTTTTTTCTACAAATCTTTTACACTTGTCTTACCTTCAACTAATTTAAGAGCAATTTTCCCCCAGCGTTTCCAGGTCTTTCCAAAGCATTTAACTTAGCTTTCATGGAAACAGCAACTCTCTTTTTATGTTCATATTTGAATAGTTTATATGACATTTAATTAAACTATGTAATTATAGTAATCAAGCACAACTGCCATAAACAGGTTTGGGAACAAAAACAACCCACTCTTAGTAAGCATGGAACTCAGCTGGTGGGAGTGGATGTGATGAGGGTACTGGGCGGGGGACAGAAGCTAGGAGCATTTATCGTGCTCTGGGCAATCAGTCAATACATCTTACTAAAGGATTTGAAAACATCAGTTAAGTCCCTAAGGAGCGCAATTAAAAGAGCTTCTATTGTAATTAAAAACTAATAAGCATTTCTAAGGAAAAGCAATGGATGCCATAAAGGTATTTAATTGAGGGATATGCCTTTGTCCTGAGAAGCCAGGAAAGATACTTCAGAGGACCTCACAGTTGAACTGAGATCAGAAGTCATTAGAGTTAATTCAGAAGGGCTGGAGCAGGAGCCTAGAGAAAGAAAGCTCTAGGCAGCCACACAGGGTCAATGGTGTGAGGCCTAAGGAAGTATATGTTGAAAATGAGCTGGAAGCCAGTGTGGATGGACCAGATAGTAGTCAAGGATGAAGCAGAGGGGAGGTCATGTCCACTGCATGCCAGCTTTCTAAGCATGGAGGTCTTCATCCCTGCTGACAATGGGATGCTGCCCATGAATGTGAAGCAATGCAATTTCAATAATAGCCAACTGGTAAAGTTTAGACCTTCATATTTTCAGTCTAAACAGGTGGTGGAGAAAAAAAAAATATTTTCTTAACTTCTGGCCCTGGGATTTCTCTTAGGGAGGGAATAGTCCTTATTCAGGAAATTGCATTCACCAGCAGCTTGTGGGTCAAAGATGAGGATCTGAGGGTAAGTGTCAAGATAATAAAAGAGATGCTAAATATCTCTGTTGAGAAAAATAAGAGGGAGGGAGCGAGAAAGAAGGGGGCTTTTGTATTAATTTCCTAAGGTGGCAATAATAAAGTCCTAAAAACAGGTGGCTTAAAATAACAGACATTTATTCTCTCTGTTTTGGAGGCTGGAAGTTTGAAATCAAAGTAGCAGCATAAGCTCTGCAGAGAATCGTTCCTCACTTTTTCTAGCTTCTGTTGGTGGCTGGCAATATTTGGTGTTCCTTGATTTACAGCTGTATCCATCCAACCCTGCTTCTGCTGCCCCCTTCCCAGTCTCTTTTTCTTCTAAAGATGCCAGTCACATTGGATTAAGATCACCATAATGACTTCATCTTGACTTGCTTACAGCTGTAAAGACTATCTCAAAATAAAGTCACATTTACAGGTACTGGAGTTCAGGACTTTTATTTGGGGAAACAATTCAAGCTATAGTAGGCATGAGGGAGAGAGGGGAAGAGGATCTGAAAACTCATGGGAGTTTAAGTACGTAGAGTGGCAACAACCAGTAAGAAATTGCCAGGGCAGGATGCCTGAAAGAACTAATAAGCAGTTTTAAAGTGCTTTTATCCCCACTGCACTAATTGTGTGACTTATACCTTTTCAGTAAAGTTCTTTCTATGCTTGTGTTAATCTTTTGATGGTGGAGATGAGGGTCAAGTGATAAGTGAAGTCACAGAGAAGCTCTTGGGTCCTGACTTAGGGTCACTAACATAAAGGGTGTCATCCACCACTTGAGAGCAATTCAATAGAGGCTAGAAAGCTGGAGGGAAAAAAGGTAATTCTGTTAGCCAATAACCCCCTGCCCCCCATATACATGCCCACACACTACACCACCACCATATACTCAGATATTCAGAGGAATGTAAGATCTTCCCAGTCTCTAGCAAGGGCCTTTGACCACCTTCTCTCCATCTTGCTAGACTGGATTTCCAATATGATTATGAAAAATGTTCAGCTTTGCTGGGGCTGTCAGCCTTTTCAGGGTACCATGCAGGATTTTAGCTATATTAGGAATGCTTGTGAACTTAAAAAGAAAAATCCTGCATCTCTTGTCCTACCATTTTCTAAATATAAAAATTGGAAATAGCCTATCGCTTTGGTGGTAGGAGGCTGCTCTCTGAAGTTCAATTTTCATTTCTTGTTGATCTCCTTGCTTACTCATAGTAAAGCTTTGTGTTTTATTTCTGGATTGGTGATTGAGGTGCTGGAGCTCTTACACACCTTTCACTCAGTGGGTGCCTCTACTCAAAACAGAGGAAACGATTTCCTGTAGTGAGTCCAGATGTTTGTGTTCAGCATTATTGCTATTAGCCATCAAGTCTGAGTTGTACAAAATTAGATCCGTCCTTGAGGCCTGAAGGGAAGACAATCTTAATAATGGTTTAATGTCCTCAGAGTGAAATAGCCTGAAGTGGGCGGGGGGAAACTACCATCTCCATGAACTACAATCCTCCACTACAGCATTTCTGCTCGTTTCTGCGGTTCATTTACATTGGTATTTAACACAAATGTGGTTTTAAAGCACATAAAAGCCTCCTTAAAAACCTAAGTAACTGGCAAATGGTTAGAATAATTAATAAAGCAGTTTTTTTTCTATAAGCAGCTCAAGGAAAATGGGAACATTTGCAGTAGATAAAGGTATTCTTTGTGGCTAACACATTGTACCTATGTGGAAACTTTCACCTTAGATCACAGGTGCTTCATGAGCACTGAGGCTATGCAGACAGAATGAAGCAAAAAGCAGAACAATGATCCAGAAACCTCAAATACAATATGAGTATATGGTTGGATATAAAGGCAAGAAACCACTGGGGTCTTCTCCCACTTTGTGAGTCCTGCATGAGTTGTTAGTTGGAATGGCTAGATAATGTTTTCTTACTCCTCAAGGAATTGGCTAACCCATCCATTCCACTGCATTATGTCAGGGTAAGTTTTGTTCTCTGCTGGCTAAGGAAATACAGTTTCTCTTGATGAACCTGCTATTCATTCGCCTCAGCCTTTGAGAACGAGTGAATATCTTCCTTAAACCAAAGCATGTGCTTTTGTAGGCTGGGAGAAGTTGTCCTCCACAGGAAAAGCACTTATTTCAGGGCCAGAGTCCTGGAGGAATGGTCTCTGAAGTTGCCTTTGACCCAAGGCCTACACTAGGTGCCAGCCTTTTTCAGTCTGTGTATGGTTCTTTTCCATAGTTCCTGCTCTGCCTCTTGTCAGTCTTCACAAAAACCCTTTAAAGACAGTTATTCAGCCAATCTATAAATGTGCCAGCATCCATGGCACCCTTATTTTGACCACATCCCAAGTCTAACACTGTCTTCTCATAGCTTTGTGCAGACTCTATGGCTACCTACTGCACATTAAAAAGAAAATTAACATAGAGGAAAAAAATGTGAACTTAAACTAGTCACACAGCTGTTCATTGGTGCTTACTACCCTGCAGACATATAACATTCTTAAATTTTAAAAATTTCATTTTTTTAAGGAATACCAAGTCAATTTGTCTAAGATTCAGAAGCAATCTCTCAAAATGGCAATAAATTTAATACAGTTCTTTATAAAATCAAAAGCAGTAACTACTTTCTGGGAAAAAGCAGGAAGACTAAAAGCTAACAATTTTTTTTGACAGATATGAATGTTAGAAAGAAAATAGGGGTCAGTTATTCTTATTAGTCAAAGAGAGAAGACAGTTAAAATTGGCATGAACTTGGTGGGATAAAAGAAAGATCTCTTTATTATAAGTACAAGGAAACTTTGGCATTGCCCTCCTGTACTATTGGTGATAATTCAGTTATAGTGTGGTCATATTTCTTATTTTGTAATTATTAATTGGTTAAGCATAGAGCATTTCTATGAAATTTCTGACTCTTCTCAAGTGTGTGTGTGTGTGTGTGTGTGTGTGTGCGCGCATGTAAATTAGGAAAAGAAGACAACAGCTGAGACTTGTGTTACTAACTCCATTCATCTGGGGAAAGTGGAAGTATTACTCTTTCCTTCCACTATCATGAGGTAGACAGTCACTTTAAAGATACCTACTCATAGTTTTGTTGTCACTATGGTCCTGTTCTGGAGTTATTGGTGGCTTGTTTGATCTCCATTTGGTCATCATGGATTTTCACATTAGTGCCGATGATGAGGGAGAAAAACTAACCAAGAGGAATAGTTCATGTTTCATTGCATTGTCTCTGCCCATTACTCATTTTAAAACCTTATCTGATTGTACATTTTCTTTCATAGTTTGCTTAGACTTCTTTTTCCTCTTGGTCTGGAGAGAAAGAAAGAGAGAGAGGAGGTGTTTCAAGTTAGTTCATCATCTAATGCTGCCTGTGCTCCTGAAGGTGATTTACATGCCACATGGTTTCTATTGTCTGTACGAGTAGGATAACTCAGTGGTAGCTGATCTTCAACAGCTGCTAAACCTCTAGACAGGGCAGAAGAGGCCATTATAGCAAGGAAATAACATGTGGCTTTCCAAACTGCATGAAATACATCTATTGTGACTCAATGATTACATATTCATGAAAACTGAAGAACGTAGTCTCCTTTGCTTGCTAAGCACTCACCTTGGCTGAGTCCAAGGCCTGGCAAACAATGCAAAGCTCTGACTCTCTCATTTATTTACCTGGCCAATCAACATGTGCTGCATAATTATAGATTTCTGGTACATGCCATGAGAAGAGAGCTGGGAAGAGACCTACATTTCCAAAAATCTGAATTCCATAATTATTGTACTTTTATTTCATGTTAATGAGCATTTGTTGAATGACCGCTGCTCTAAAATTATTCTAACAAAATTACAATATGATATTATTAGGATAGGAATTTACTGGTGACAAGGTAAATCTCTGCAAATACCATGAAGTTCTCTCTTCCTTCCATTAAATAGGATATTTAACTAGTGCATGTACAACTACTCATAGCAAGATGATAGAATTTTGATGTTTCTATTTCTTCGTAATTCTTCTTAGCAGGGAGTCATTGAAACTCTTCCTATCTTACTGCTGGGAAAAATGAAGCCAGAGATGTTAAATGATTTCCCAAGAGATATTGTTAGTGGCAGAGCCAGGGAGGGCTCTGAGTTCATATTTATTCCACCAGAATACCACACTTGTGAATTTGACTTTAGTGTTACAATGTCAGTAACACCGATGACCAAAAAGGATTGGATATTTAAAACACTGATTCCAGTGCTGGTTAGTACATGCACATACTGTTTCTCTTGCCTTCAGCACTTCTCTTTTCTCTGACCAAAGATCTCTTCATCCTTAAGATTTCTGCTGAACTGGGTGAGCTTGATGGATTCACTTGCTGCTCTTCAACCCTTTTTTGTGTTCCTATACAGCAGAGGTTGGAAAGATACTTCTTTATAGCTAGAGTTCCAGCTGTGGTTTGGGGGCTTTGCTGATCAGGTGCGTTGACACAAGACTTAAACTCAGAACTTTCAATATGCATATAATAGGAACTAACAAGTGTGATCTGTGGAGAGCTGCAAATGAGGTATATTCCTGTAACCACAGTGGTTGCATTGGCAAGTTGCTTGATTTCCAAGCTTTCTGAATATGGCAGGTCCCCTTGGGGGTACAATTCTGTGGTATTGTTCTAGAACTCATTTCCCTCATTCCTTCAGGTTTAACAGAGACTGCTCCTTCTGAATTTTGAAGATTTTTGTTAACACCCAATTCCCTGTATTAAATCCCTTTCTACTTAAACTTGCTAGAGTAGTTTTTCTGATCTGCAGCTGAGTCCTGTCTGATCATCCATCAGCCGGCTGCATCCTGAGTTCTATCATATCGCAGTGCATTTCAATTTCTCCCCCTCCCCTCTCTCCCATACCCGGACTACATGGTTATTCATCTTTTAGTCCTACTATGCCTGGGATAAAGCCTGGAACATAATATTCACTTAAGAGATATTTGTTTAAAGAAATGGATGAATGATTAAATGCATGGGAGAAAACATCTTGTGATGCTTATCTCAAGGGAGAATGAAAAACTTGTTGAAAATGCAATTTTATTCATAAATATGCCATTAGTGTATTTTATATAATAAAATGTAGAAAGGCACATACTTTTAGCTTGATATTAATCATTACCTCTTACTTAAACAGTCAAATGGAATTTGCTGCTCAGCAGTTAAATATTTTGCTGTCCCCAGAAGATTAGCAATGTGCATTGATGAATGTGAGCCCCTCCTCTTGGCTCTTGCCTCTTACCCATTACATTTCTTCCTGGGTAAATTCTGAACAGGTGCTACTAGATGCCTCATTAACTGTGTGGAGCTATGGAAATCATGTATGATCCCTCACCAGAAAGTAAGCCCTGCATTCTTTAGACACTGCACTGGACCTAAAGCATTGTGATTCGCCTTGTGTTGCCATCAGCTACAGACGCTGGCTTAAGGTGCCAAGAGCTTGAATTGATGTTATGTCTTATCTTTCCTCTGATTTTCCCTTCTTGTCATTATTCAGTCTGCTCTCTATCATTTATCTGTTTCATTTCTCCATTAATATTTATTAAGGGTCTACAGGTTGTATTGCAATAATAATACATATTATATTTTTGAAGCCATTTAAAAAGGCTTTCACAATTTGTAACTCATTTAAATCTCACTGAAACTTTAGGAGGTCTGGACAGTAGGCACTGATATTCTCATTCTTGGTGTGGGTTGAGAGGTTTAGAAAAAGTGTCCTGCTGAAAGTCACACAACAGAGCTAGACCTTCTGTTGATATGACTCCAGGTTCAGTGTTTGTTTTAATGCCATATTTTTTTTTAATGGTAACAAATGAGACTAAGAGACACAAATAGATAATACCATATTTGTAGGATGTTGCAGTGTGAACCAGAATATTATATACCTGTAGACACAGGGACTGTCTTGAAGAGAGTTTAAATGTCCCCCAATTCAATTATTAAAGGTATTTCTACTATCAACAAAGATATGTGGTACATCTATATGAAGTATCTAAATGGAAAGAACAGGCAAACTTCAGCTGGTGATGATAAATTTCTCTGGCATTAACAAAGCTGTTGCAGCAGCAATCAGAGGAGGTTACATGCTTACAGTGCTCTGACATGGCCTGATGACATAAGGAATAGCGAGTTATCATTTCCAAATACGAAAATAGGCAGGAGAGGTGAATTGGGATGGGGAAAACATTCTAGAAACCATATGAAATGGGGATTGAATTAAGGATATAGGGAGACAGGAGATGGGATGGTATGAATTATTTTCTGTGTGTCACCAGAGAGCAAACTACTATAGCAGAGGGTAAAATTACAAGAAGGTAGAAGAACACATTTCCAGACAATTACAGGAGTCCAGAAACGAGATGGACTACACTAAAAGGTAATAAGCTATTTGTCATCAGAAGTGTTCAGGAAGATGGCCAGCTGTCATAGCTATAAGAAAGAAGCCACCCAGGTGGGGATATTATATAGGTATCACTGGGTTAGACTGAAGCTGGCTGGGAGCTGGTGGAGCAACAGGCCTCAACCAAGGAGCCTGACTTAGTCGCTCTGGTAGATCTGGTGAACATTTGTTAGGTAACCATTGGACCAGGGCAGCAAACTCCACAGTAGAGGCCAGAAGAGAAATGAAATTGTCTTTTTATTTATTGCCATTTTATCTAAAACTAAATAAAAATTGTATGCTTACTAGTATCTGATGTCTAGTGAACCAGATACTAGACCAAGGTACTGCAGCAAAGAGGGACACAGTCCTCCAGCAGCACGAACTGCAGCAACATCTTCATTTGTTCATTCACATTAGTGTGTTTTTATGTCAACTGGGCCTTGTTAAAGGTTAAATAGAAGAATTACAAACAGAAGAATCTTTACAATAATTCAAATGAAATGAGGAATCAGTCATGACAATCTCTAGTGTTACAAATAGGTTTGTGGGTTATCTTGGGGTGAAATAATTTAATCATAGTTAAAGTTTGCTTTAACTATGATTAAATTATTTAACTAACAATCTATTGCTTTCTTTTAAGCAAAAAGATACATACAATTATATTGACCTCCTGCCATGATAAGTAGCTATTGATACTAAGCGTCTTAAAAATTTTTGGAAAAATAAACACATTCAGCAGGTTCCAATTCCATACATATACAGGCCAGACCATGTTCTGTTCTAAATGGGTTAAGCTGTTAATACAACATGCAATGCTAGGAGGTAGGGACCACTAGCTTCATTTTATAGAGAAAGAAACAGAGACCCAGAAAAGTGAAGTTACTTCCTCAATGTCACTCAGTTAATCAATGAAAAAGTGGGCTTTAAGTGAAGACTTTTCATCAGTCCACTAGTTTACGGTGAGAAATTTCTCTATGGTGAAATCAGTATCTTTTTGAAAAAAGAAAGAGAGAAAAACTTGTGCTACAGAGAAGGCATTTTGGAAATAATGACCAAAAATGTTTCAATCATTAATGTTATTTTTGTTGCCAAAGCTGTATAAGTGTGCAAACTTTTAAAAATTGTTGCAAATTTAGAAAACCTACTGAAAGAATTTCAAAACTGATTTTATAATAAAGAGTTTGGGCATATTTGAGGCACTCATTTATTAAATAAACACAAATATAGAAAATTCCAGTTGTTGGCAAGAGCAAATGATAGAGCAGGAAAAATTAATTTTATTAGCAAATTTCAATGAAAACTTTGATATAACTGGTAGATGAAATTAAAATAAGTGTCATATTTAGGAAGCCAACAATGTATTTTTTTCTAAAATTTAGGTGATCATATCTTTTTAACTTTTGTTTACTATTTATTTTAGTTTATTTTATTGGTGCATTATAATTATACATAATAGTGAGATTCCTTATGCCATATTCATACATGCACATAACATAATTTGATCAGTCTTGGTCCCTAGTACCTTCCCTTCCCCTCCCTTTCTCTGATTCCATTGTTCTACTGTTTTGCCTTCTACTATTGTTGTCATTTTAATTTGTGTATATATACACACACACACACACACACACACACACACACATTCACACACACAAATATATATATAATTCATTGTGGCATATTTGTATATGGACATACTATAATTTGGTAAATTTCATTTCCCAGTACTTCCCCATGCCCTCCTCTCCTTCCTTCCTCTCTATTCGCTACTCTATTGGTCTCCCTTCTAATTTCGTGGAATTCTCCTCACCTTTTATTAAATATTCATATTCTCTCTCTCTCTCTCTCTCTCTCTCTCTCTCTTTTCTGCATATGAGAAAAAACATTTGACTCTTGAGTTTCTGAGTCTGGCTTATTTCACTTAGCATGATATTCATTTCTGGTTACACATATTTTTGGGAAACATTTTTCTTAGTCACGACAGCAATTAAAGCTGCACAAAACTTTCAATCTCTGTATCACAAAAGTACTAAACCAAGGTTTTTTAAAAATGAAACATTCTATTGCTTAGTCTCAGTAGAGAAATGTTATCAATGGCAGCATCTATTTAGTGAGAGCAAACATTTTTCTTCCTTTTAATAAAATAAAAATCATTTTAAATATCTTCATGTTGTCTTTTACATTTTTCATTTTATATATTGTATAATAATTATGATGTATTAGTAAACTAGTGTATGCATGCAGCTTATAAGTGAATATATAAAAATAATAGGGTGTCTGCTTCTCAAATATTTTACTAAGATGAGGATATTATCAGCTAAATTTGGAGACTATTAGATGAGACATTCTTTGAGGTCCATCCCTAGTTTGGGGTCTTCAATTCTTAGGTGTATCCTTTGCTCTTACCTAAGTAGTGGGAGATAAAATCTAAGTGCTTGGAAGACACTTGCCTCCAAGGCAGGTAGTTCCTCATCAATCAGCTCATTGCCCAAGAACCCATCCAGAAAAGAAAGAAAAGAAAAAAAAAAATCCAAAACAAAACAAAAATGACTAAAGATCCAAATTTCTAAGTGAATCACCTTGATTTAAGACTTGGCGCTATCTGTTTTGTAGAACCTCTAACGCACAGTTGATGCTCAATAAATAACAAATTGTGATATTAATAATTAAGAATTGATGTTACTGCTCCTGTGAAATGATTTTTAGAAGAATTATTCCCCCTTCACTCATAAAGAAAAATGAGAGGAAGAGACAGAGCAATAGCTTTTAAGGAAATTTAGTTCCAACTACTTTGTGTATATATGGATCTTTCCCTCCCTATTTGGTAAATTTGATGAATAACTGAGTAAGACAAGACTCAGAGCCAGCCTAGGCTGCTCCCCCTCCACCCGACTCTTTGTCTTCCTATCTTTAGGTAGGAATGTCTAGGATGTTGAATTATATGATTTTAAAGTGCTTGACAAACATTAATTAACTGGAGGTCGTTCTTTGTTTGAAGAGAGTTATGTCTAATTGTGAATATGTCTCCAATTATCTGCTCCTCTTTTTTGACTGTATTATTATCTGAAATGTGCAGTATCTGATTTGCTTGCACATTTAATTTAGTAGGCTTTTTGAAATAGGTAGCAGCCATTAAAAAGGGGACATATAGCATCCCTAGTGAGAAAAATCGTAATTGTAAGAGATTTATATGTATACTTATGTATGTGCATATTATATGTATCTACACTGACACATACATTCATGCACCCACACACACTCCGATCCTTCTAGTTGTAACTGTGCTTTTTCTTTAAGCCATCTATTTTGACAGTTTTGGTCACCCACACTGAACCGGACTCCATTCCTTCTGAGTTAGGGTGATTGTTGAGATTGGCTTTTTAATAGCAGAAAATCAGAAAAGCTCTCCAGAAAAGTGAATTAATCCTCCTGCAAAAGCAAATGTAATTAATCATGAGAGAAAACTGGCCATGCATGTCAACAGAGTCCAGGGAATTTGTTGAGTGTTATTGATTCATTATCCACCATGGACCCCTCCTCCCACCTCATGTGGGAAGGAGAGGTGACCGTTCGGACGGCAACCATACCTGACATGGGTGCGTGGGCCGGGAGACCAGATGGATTACAAACTGTGAGGGATGCTGGGCTCATGTTTTGGCATAGGCAGTGCACACTATTAATTAGGAGCACAGCTTTGAACAATGTCTTAAATAATTAGTCAGGGCAGGTATGTGCCTGTGCAGGGGCGGATTACAGATTTTTCTGTTGCTTAGAGAATTTTTCTATAGTAACGAAGGAACAAAATGTAAATTAATCCACAACTGCAGGACTTACACTTATTATGCATTTCTAAACAGGCTTCTAAGTAAATCACCTACCAAAACCTTCTAGACATGTCAGTAGCCCATAAATACTGATGTTTATACCACTCTGAGCTCAAAATACCGATGTTTATACCACTCTGAGCCTCATGTCCTTGCACTGTTCATGAGCTTTTAGAAGCTGTATCATACTGTGGAGACAATGGTCTTTCATGTAGAATAGAGCTCAATTCAAATCTTGCTTTCATCATTTTACTGGCTATGTTATACACAGCAGTCCTTAAAATCCTCATTGATAATATAAAAATCATAGTACCAACTATGGTTAGAATTATGACCCTCTACTAGTCATATTTTAAAGCACTAACCCTAGAACCTTGGATTGTGACTGGATTAGGAGAGACAGCCTTAAAAGAGGTAAAAATGACGTCTTTAGTGAGGTTCTTATTCCAATCTGAATGGTGTCCTTATAAGAACAAAAGAGACGGCATCAGAATGGCTGTTTGTAAATCAAGGAGAAAGTCCTAGACAGTTCTTTCCATTATGTTTCTCAGTGAAAACTAATCTTGCTGCCTTGGTCTTGGACTTCTTGCATCCAGAACTGTGAGAAAATAAATTTCTGTTCTTTAAGCCATCAAACTCTGTGTATTTTGTTATGACAACCCTAACAAACTTACACTGTACCTGTTATAATAAACTTATTATGCAGATTTGTGAGATGATTTTTGCATAGAGGTCATCCTCTGTTCTCAGTTATTATTGTCATGTAGATAATCAGTAAATATTACCTCTCTCCCCTTCCTCACTGAAGAAGTTCTCATTCCCCAGAATTCCACAGCCATTACCCTGTGATATCTGTTTGAAACTGGGCTTCAGCTCATATGATTATTTTCTGTGTCCAATGTAATCTCTTTATGGGTTGTTCAGCCACCCTCATTCCTATCCTGGTTTCCTCCCTCTGGCTTTTGTCAGGTCTCGCTCACAAAGACAGAGGCCTCTCTAGGATTGGTTGCCTGAATAAGCAAATACACCTTCTTCTGCCCCTTCAAAATATTCTAAGGAAGGACTGTCTGGCATTGGTCAAGGCAGCTATAAAGAGAAAGTGAGAACATCTCATTGTGATACTGATGGTGTTCTGTATTTCTATACTTTCTTCACTGTCACTGGAGATGTGTTTGAATATCTGATAGCTCCACATTTTGCACAAAGTCAAAGTAGGTGCCAGAAACAAACACATCTGTGATGTTCTATTCTGACATTTGACTTTGGAGCCAAGGAAATTAGCACCAACCCACAGTCACAACACTTTTTGCTTTGATCCCAGACAGAAACAGTTGGTGACTCACAGCCCTCAGGTGCAGCCTGTCACTCAGGAAGGCACGAAGACAGCATAGTACATGAAACCTGAGCTGAGGTACTGGGGCCATTTTTTAAGATGTTTATGATGTAAGGGATTCTTTAGGAAAGGAATTTAGAAGTATTCTCTTTTCTCTATGGATTAAGAAGCTTGTTGACCTCAACCTTTGTATATTCATTAATTTAATCAATATTTATCATATGCTTATCAAGTACCAACCACTGAAATGCTACCTGAGGAGCATAATAACAGTAATAATAATAACAACAGTAATAGTACTAGTCAAGGTTACTGGTCTATTCCCTTTATATTTATTTTGGTCTTATTGATAATAGTTGTTGAATATCTGCCATAAAGCAGGAACTGTGCCATGCAGTTTACATGTACTTTATTTTTGAAGTAAGTTCATGAGAGAGGTACTCTTATTTCCATTGCACAGATGGGAAAACTGAGGTTCAGTTAATTTTCAAGGTGGTGAATATTGAAGCCAGGAATAAAATCCAAGTTGTTCTGATCCTGAAGTCAACTCTTCCTTTATTCATTTGCCCAAGAGATGTTGAGAAAGGAATATTCTGTAATAATTGAGATCCTTTGTGTCCTGCACTTGAAAGTCACTCTAAAGAGGAACAGCAGGATCCGCCCTAATCCCAGAGCCGCCCTAATCCCGGAGCAGGGTCACCTTTCAACCATTCCCTCTTGCAAAATGCCAGGCGTCATTCCGACTAAACTGTGGCTCTCAACAGCTCTGTTTAATCCAACTACTACCTAATGCTACTAAAAACTTGTATCTGTATCATGCTGACCATTTACAAAGCACTTTAGCAAACATCATCTCATTTGGTTATTCCTGTAAACTCTGGGTGGATAATTTTCTTCCTTTTCCTTCTAAAGGATGGGAGGCTCTGATGGTTAAATAATTTGCCCAGGGTCACAGAGACAGGCAGTGGGGGGAATGTCAGGAAGCATACCTCAACTGTGGGTTGAAAAGACAGAGATCCTTTGACCACATAAATCTGCCTCACTGACAACACACTTGTTTACCTGTTGAAACCTGAAAATGCTGGACTCCTGAATCACAGGCTATAAGGTCCTTGCTTGGCATCTGGATGGCCATTTTAAGTGACAGCCGCCATTTTAAGGAAAAAGTTTCACTTTCCCGGTCCAAGGGCATTTCTGAGAAAGCCTCACCACTTACAACCCAACCCTTAACTGCCTGCGTTAGGACCCTCCTGGCTCTGATTCCTGAGCCTCTCCCATAAAAGTCCCAGAACTCAAGCCCATTTTGCCTCTCTCTCCTATAGACAGAAGGCCTTTATTTGTCAGCTCTGACAAATAAACTCTTATGTGAATCTCTGCCTGGTCTCTGTCTTTCATTTCTCGCTTACCTGTCTCTCATTCCTCGCTTTCCCTTCACAGACCAGTTCAACAATGAGAAAATCTGACCTATGTCTACTGTTTGTGAGTATATACCCTCAGTCTGAAGCCATAATTATGGAAATGCCCTCTAATTCTGCTCTCACTGGAAATGGCTTTCAAGGATTGCAGCTGGTTGTGAACCAGCTCTACCATTTAATGGGTACATTGGTTAATGTCAGTCCTCTGACCGACTCTTCAGGTCCCTTTCTATTCTGTGTGTGTGTGCCAATTGGTTTGGTGTTGTTTGCTTTTAGAATATTTATGACTTTGTTTCCTCTGGGGACAGCCCTGAATGACAGGTGTGAGAAGGCTTTTGTTGGGACAGGTCTGAAGTAGCTTTTAGCCTGGGGACCCCTGTGGGATTAGGTGAAGTTACTCTCTGTCTATCAGAGATCCCACCGTTGCTGGATTCCCTGCCCTTCCCAGTGCTGCCTCCTTTATCCCATTATTAGTGACTTCCAAGAGGACCTCCCCACTAAATCATTTCTACTTGAACCCTCATCTCAAATTCTGGTTCCCAGGAACCTGGCTTAAGAGAAAGGGTATCAGAGAGATATGTTTCAGAATCTTTTGGCTGTTCTAGTTTAGTCTTTATTTTCATATCTTCATTTAAGTAGTTTCGATGTTTATTAGTCATCTGACCTGAAGTTATTTAAAATCTCTGAACCTTTTTTTATGTTTCTCAAATGAGAATAAAGAACATCTACCTCTTAGGGTAACAGTAGGGATTTAATGAGATAAGGTGGGTAAAGCACTTAATACTTATAGGTGGTATTCAGGTATTCTTATCAGTTTTTCTAACAATATTTTATATGAAAATCTCTTTATGGTGTTCTAGAAAGCACTGCCAGTAGAATGGGTTAAAGTTACTGAGTAATTCTGCAGCAATGCAGCCTTGTATGTCTGCAAATTTCATGGACTTAGAGACAAAAGCCGTTTATAGTCATGTAATCCAAGTGTCTCAGGATTTAGCAGCTGCTGATTGCAAATGCAGTCACATCATATTAAACCCCCAATGTCAATAGCAGTGAGCAAACCCCCATTTGACCGACTACTTGTTGACTCAAGGAAGCCCAATCTTTTACAGAGCACCTACCGAGGGGTGCTAGCATATGTCCACAATTATTCCTTATCACTGTTTGCTGAGCCCAGACTTGTAGCTCTATGTCCCTTCACTTCCCCAGAGGTGCTGATCCAAGCACTCCAAGCTGCTCCATCAGTGCTACTGTTGGTGCTGCTTTTGTGGCTAATGAAGATGGACGTTTCCCTACCTGATGTTGTTTTTAAAAATAGAACAAAACCACTGCACCTCAAGGCTTAATATCCTTGTTGTTGGTTTTATGAGGACAGAGGATCTTTCTTTTTTATTATTTCACACTCGGCTGGGAGTGCTCTGGCAAGGTTGCTTGAGCAATGGCTGATAGAGTTCTTCTCATCTACAGGTGGCAAAGCCAGGGTTTCAAAGAGACTAGGAACAATAATTCGAATGGATGTGTGATTCTAACACTCCTCCCCATTGCCTTTGTTATATATGCATGGATGCAGGTAAAACTGGAAGTCCACCACCCTCCATTGTGTTCAAGGTCATCTCATGGCCACCAAATGAAGTACACTCTCCTTTTTTATGTGTGTATATGTGTGTGTGTGTGAGTGTGTGTGTGTGTGCGCACATATACACATGCAAGCACACATGGCAATTGCAAGTGGAGAGGTAGAGATGAAGGAAAAGTTAAAAGGTCCCATGATGAGTTTATCAGAACCAAAAGAGTCAAAGAATTGTATTTTCAGTCAACACACAGAACCCCTTTCTCCTCAGGACAGAGGCATGCTATTAATTTCCTTGGGTGTCAAGAGCTTTGAAACCTGCCACCACCCTGTAACCATAATTATTTTCCCCTCCAAATCAAGCCACTGCTGGGTCTTATGGCAGAGATACAGCAATTTCTATTTAAAACCATAAGTGACTGCAGCAGCTTCAGTCTGGAAGGAAGTAGCATAATTTCTCTCTGGAGTAAATAGCCTTTTATTTAGCAAAAATGAAGCCCCCAGGGCATGATTTGGAAGGAACATTGGAATAAGGCTATAACTAAGCCAATCAGCACAAAAAGTAAACAAGAATTTTCTGGGGAGAAGAGCAGAGAAAGGAAGGAGCAGGAAAAGCAAGAGGTCAAGCCACAGAGTGGAAGGTTGTCAGTCTGTGGGGAATGCCATAAGTTAGATACTACCAGTGGCAAGAGGATGTTCAAAGACAAGGATGTTTATGTTCTGTTGTAAGCTTGTTCTGTGCTGAATAGCCTGCAGCCAGACCTTGTGTGAGTTGTGTTTCAAGGAAAACCAAAGAAATCTCCAAGCCAAATTTGAGTAACTAGAATGCAGAGCAAGTTGAACAGCAATGGGATAGGCTAGGGACATTTGGAGATCTTAAAGAAATATTTAGAAGGAGACTGTATTTCCAGTAACCACCTGGTGGGAGGGTGTTGGCCCATTTTATATAATTCTCAGGACAAGATGACCCCAACTGGTGTCTGGATGACAACCTACTCCCTTGTAATCTTTCACTTCCCTCCTAAACTGTGTAAATATACATCCCATGTGTATATGTCTGAATCCCAGCACAGTTTTAGTTTCCCTCCACTAAGGACACTCCTCAGACCAATGGAATCACTGGTTGCAAATGGATAAATGAGAGGAAGAGTATGTGCAATTGACAGGTGGAGAAACAGAATTCGGGGTATACCATGAAACAATTTTATTTGTCTCTCTCAACCCTCAGATAAAAATTTTAGGTTGCCAATATAATCTTTATTTAGCAAGTCCAGCCTATAAAAAGTCAAATTCCAAAGTGGATTTAAAATCAAATCTCCCCTCTCCCGTTAAGCCTTGCCCCTCCTGGGGAAGGAGAGGACAGCTATGGAGGTAGAAAGCATGGAGTCAGTTCCTCCCCCTCCCCCTCCCCCTCCCCCTCCTCCTCCTCCTCCTCCTCCATCTGCTTCCAACCTTGCCAGCCTGGAATAGAGTAGGGAAGAAGGAGAGTTAAAAAGAGGAGCAGGACAATATTCTCCTGACTGAAACTATTTTGAGTTGGGTTTGTGGTATGTGGGCCTGACAGGTGATTGGTGAAGGCGTCTCTATTGATTCCTGCACCCCCATATCTGGCAATATTCTTAGATTCTTTCCCCTAAGGTCTGTTTGTCCCTCTGGGAAATCTGATTGGGCAGGACTGAAAATGACCCACATTAATTCTTCCCTAGGCAAGCTACTTCAACCTGTGGGAAACACTCATTTTTCCCCTTGATAAACTCTGAAAGTATAGGCTGCTCAGCATAGCCACATATTCTTTGACTTATTCATCAACCCACTTAAATTTTTTAACGACACTAGCCTATGTGCTCCCTAAACAGTCATGCATTGAAATTCTGGTCATTAGGCTTGAGATCAGGAACAGGTTCCACCCACCCTGCCATACTGGGTGAGAGAGGCATGACTCACAGAGCATCGTTTTCTTCAGACAAAACCTCTTTCTTCAAAGACCTCTTTCTGAGACTAGATGTTTTCACGACCTCCATATCAGTGAAAAGTCTAAGAGATGTCTCACCAATTCTTGTTACCAACTCTGAAGTTTTGCATGGAGATAAAGGCATTTGGATTGTAACATTTATCAACTCTATGCTTTAGCGGAGATGTTCACTCAGAAGTCCCATGGATCCTCTTTATAGTGTGACTTTCACTAGGGCCACCCACATGGTAATCTATGTCTGAATTCCAATAGTATGATAGCTCAAATCTTTTTGTTTCTGGGGAACCTCTTCATTTCCAATGATAATGAGTGGGTACCAGTGGTAAAGGGGAGGGAGCCTATTTCTTTAGGCCATTCCCTAAATGCACTTAAGATAAAATGCTTGCCTCATCTTGGCTGTCTGTTATAATTAAGAAATGTCCAATGGATTCTTCTTTTTGACTCTTGGTGGAAAGACAGAACTGGGGCAAGGATGGTTTTTCTCAGACTATTTTTTAAAATCCAATGTGAACTACAGTATCATGAACCTTTTGTATTGGCAACTAGCAGACTTTGGAGAAATATTGTAAGTCTATTAAGCATAGAGTTCGATAGAAAATGATTTTCACCAGCCTCTTACTCTTTTTACCATCTTACCTGGAAAATAATCCTGATTCTCATTTATACTGATCTTTTCTTGTACAATGTAGTGGCCTTTATTTGGAAGTTTGAAATTCAGTATGATGATTGGCTTAGAAGTTATGTTCTGAAGAGTGTAAAAGTTAGGTCAAATTTCAGATTTATTTTGTGATACATGCAGATTTGGTTGTTGATGTTGGTTGCTTTACATTCCAAGAGCTATGAAAGGTACATTTAGAAACAAGCCCTATGATTTTGACAACATGTATTATTTCCTTCTAAGTGAGCCCACTGGGTTAATACTAGTGGAGAAGGAGTGTGTGTGTGTGTGTGTGTGTGTGTGTGTGTGTGAGTATATACACCATTCATTCAACCAAGTCCAATGAAATAATACAGAGAAGGAAAAAGAGGTGGCCATAAGGGAAAATAAATGAAACATGAGTACAGATAACCTCCTGCCCTGTTCAGCTATGCTAATTAGCAATGAGAAAAACATTCCTTTTTTATTCTTTTCAGTGTTAGGGCTCAAACCCAGGTTTTCCCTCATGGTAGGCAACTGCTTTCCTACTGAGCTACCTCCCCAGCCCGCAGTCCTTTTTTAAAAAAAATCAGGCAGTCACAGTGTAGTTTAGTAAAACAAACACCTCCCTACAACTTACTGAGTCTAAATCCCTACCTGCTAGCTTTACCTACACTTGCTATCAGCTATATGACCCTAGATAATTTGCACCTCTCTAAGCCTTGGGTTTCTGAATCTGTATTTTATAATGGAAATAAACCTACCTAATATGTTTGACTCTCATTTAAAGAATATGCTATTCATGAAACTGCTATATAAAGTATGTACACAGTGGGACTACAGGGTGCTAAGGCCAGGTGACAGTTGAGATCCCTGGGGGCATGGAAATCACTGGTATTTCAGGGTCCTGTGTTAGGTTTTCAGTTTCAGTGTATGTATGTACCCACTGGCTGTATTGACACAGCATAAAGCTAAGGGCAGATTTGACAATGATTTGTTTAGTTTGATTGATGTGGACTACAAAACTGGGCCATTCAGTTTGCAAAATATCTAGGCTGTAATGATCTGATATTGGCTGTCTACATTCATCAAACTAAATGGATAATTAGGCAAAACACCATTTGACTTTGTGATGTATAGACAGTAATTGTGGCTCTTTCTCCATTAAAAATCTCATTTAAAGTCGTGACTTTGGTTGTCACATCTGTGCAGATGATTTCAACATTTGTACCTCCAGCTTTGGTTTTTTTTCTGAAAAAAATGGTTTTTCCAATAGTCACTAGGCATTTTCTATAGCCTCTCCCATGCACATTTTTCCCTCCCAGGTAATTCATCCCCTAATTTTCATCCCAATCAGCCAGCTTCAGACTCTGAGGGTGAACCTCAACTCCTACCTCCTTCCCATCTTCCACAGTCCAGCAGATGCCAAATCCTAGCAATTTTATCTACAAAACATCTTTGGAATCTTCCTCCTCCCGTCTAATTTTACTGATCTGCTATCCTACCACTTAATCAAGGCCCAGCCTATGATTACAAAAACCCTATAATTGGCTGGTGTTTTCCAGTGTTGCCTCAGTCTAACCCTCCTATACATCAGTGCTCTCGTTTTGCTCTCCCTCTGATCACACATCCCTCGGAGGATTCTTACTGTCTTATTTTCCCTCAGGCAGTCTCGGCATTGCAAGGCTTGTCTCTAAACATCTTTCCCATTTTATCTTCTCTCATTCTCCTGCATGCACACTACTGAGCGCTCTAATCCTTGGTACCCTGCATTGACCAACTTCCTCGTAGATACTGTCCTATACTCACTCAGTTCTCTCCTTTAGCAATTTTCTCCTCTTCATTATGGTCTTCAAATCCCACTCTCACCCCCATCTATTCTCACTGTACTTCTTTAGATTTCTGCTTGGAAAAAAAAAATCTCTCCCCAATCTGTACTTCACTCACCTTGGTAAGATTTTTCTCTATTTACTCCTCTCTAGACACTAAGTTCCTTTAGGGAAATATTTGTATAGAATCAACTCTGTATTCTACAGGATCCACACATCTTGCATATAATAGATGTTCTTTAAGTAACTGTTGAGTAAATGAATACTATAAAGAAAAAAGAGCTTTCTAGTGTGTTTGTTTCCCATTTGCTCATGTGGGATACGACTTCTTATTTGATTATGTAAACTCATATGATGGATTGTTTTCCTTCAAGAACATGCAACATGCTCCTGTGGCTTCCTTCTCTCTAATAATGTTGGTCTTTTACCAGTGTTTGTGGCACTAATTACAGGGAGGAGGAAAGGAAATTCTGGGAAAGTAGTTCACTGAAGAGGAAATGAACATGAAAATTCTATCTATAAATGGAAAATAATAGGTTTGCCAGGAAGGACATTATGAAAGGCAATATTCCTCTAGGGCGGTGTTGTTTCTAAAAGGATTGCTTTTTAAATTTTTTTGTAGGAGTAACATCTCAGAATTTTTAAAGGAGAAACTGAAATTGTAAGAACTGAAGAAATCCTTGTGATATTGGGCCAGGCTTTTCCTAGAATTTTGTACCCCATTTGGATTTGATGAGATTAGACAAGAGAGGTAAGACTGAGTGCTGGACTGGAGAAAAGGATTGTCTCTATTAAGAGACAAATTACAGGAATGCAATGGTTTCACCCCAAGGATAGATGGATGATGTTTCAAAGACCACTATGTCATACAGATGATGAGGTGCTCTGCCTTCCCCATCTACCAGGTACATTGAAAGAATAAGGCCAAACTGAAGCAGTGCTTGGGAAAGAAGCGTGGGATTTCAGAGATTTGACCATACGCCATTCAGCTGAAGGACCCTGTAGGAGAGTATTCATCCATTGCCCATTGTACAACATCAGAGTTGTTTTGTCCATATCTTGACACCACCACTTAATTATGGGTTTATATATTCGTCTCACCATTTAGATTGTGAGTTCCTCAAGCTCAGGGTGCCCTCTTAATTTTTATATACTCAAGTCTTAACAGTTTCTAAAACATATAAAATGGTAGTAAAAGGTAGTATTGCTATTATAAATCATGATTAACACAAATAAATTTGTATTGAATGAATATTAAGTTCTCAAGGACATTGGAAAAAGGAGAGATTGAAGTGAACTATGTAAAAGCAGCACAAATGAGGCAGATTATCTGGTGTATTAGCCATGATAAAAGACCCTAATCTAGATCTTTTCACTTAAAAAGAACAACACCCAAACTCTTTGAAATTTGAACTAGCCAGAGTGTCTACCCATATTGATCAGATAATATGTATAACTCACCCTTCTTCATGTTATTGCTGTGTAATTACAATCTTTACATCACACCTATAATTATCCTCTCCCAGAACCATATTATAACTGCCTTAAGAGTCTTTCAAATGCAGAAAAGAGAAGTTATTATATGGGAAAGAAAAATGTCTTCATTAAAGGTTAAAAGACAGGATTAGTTGGATATGTTTGTGTCTTTAGCAAATTTCATGCCCCCTTTACATCTGTACTTTGGAGTAAATATGATATACACTTAGCAAAAAATAGTAAAAAAATGACAGAATGAGAAAAAATGTACAGGCCTGGCATTCTTATGTTTTCTTGATGTGTTTTCTGCAGATTTATTGCTGATAGATGTCTACTTTCTTCATCAGAAAGAGACAATGAACTATCACTGTAGCCTTTCTTATTGACTCTTAATCTAGCATAACATATGTCATTTTGGAAAATCACAATTTTTATTAATAAATTGTCTTATGTTTTATTTATCTAGTTCTGTCTTGATCCTAATATGAAGCATACTAAGGTGGTTAGCTCTCTGATGCCCATTAATATGACCATTATGAATGCAAAATACTCAGAATTTCATAGCTGTGCCCTCTACTTGAATATGTCATTATCTGTGTGTTTTGTTGCATGTGTGTAGTGCCTTGGAGGAGTGCTGTTCAGATTTCCCTTTCAGGGAACTTGCTATGGGAGTACAGTTGGTATGCGCTGCTGCTGTACCTTCTGATATGCCCCAGAGCTCACACAGAGGTCATGCTCCCAGCCAATGAACTGAGCATTGCAGAGCCACTGGAACCAGGTACATTCTTGACTCCTCTCTAGGGCAGCCTCTGCATAGGGTATCCATGTTGACCTGGCTGAAAAATGCTCAGAACTGCACTGCACCCTGAGGCTCTTCTTTCCTCATCCTTATCCACAGATGTCAGACATCCATTGCTGTCTGCACATTTGCTCTGCTCATTTCTGCTTTTTGCAACCTTATCCTTAATAGGCATGTTTGCTGATAAATCTCTTGCATATCTAATCCCGTTTTGGTGTCTGCTTTTTATAAGAATCAAAATGACAGGTGATATCAGTAGTGGTCTAAGAAAATAGTTATAATACAAGATTTGGGGACCACTCACTACCTGGTTGGCAAAAGGATTCCATCCTGAAAGGAAAGTAGGATGTGGATAGTTCCTGGCATAGATGGTGGGCCAGTTGCTGAAAATGTTTTACTCATAATAGCATGAAAATGTCCAGGTAGAGAGGAACCTTTACCATTGTGATAATTCAGGTATTTGAAAGAAATTGGGGGATAATGCCTATCAAGGCTGCAAGGTTGGCTGGTTATTACTAGATTGTAGTGAGGTAAGGGACACAAGAAGAAAAAAAAAACTGAGGTGGATAAAGAACAACTAACTAAAGGCTAAATATGAGTGCTGAAGGCCTTGGATGCCTTACAAAAAGGCCCTTATTCCCTGGTAGATCAGACACAGCTGAGAAGCAGAATCTTACTGTAATGAAATACAACAGTTTGGGATACAATTAAATGCTCAGCAAAGGCAGGTCTGTTACATTAACTTTAGAGCCTTGACTGGAAAAACCTGGGAACCTGAGATATGAGATGGAAACATCAGCATGAACCTTCCTGAGGATGGTAACTCTGCAGAAACTTTGAATCCTTAGAACCTATGCCATTGGCCCACCACTTCTTAGTAAAACTAGCATTTCTTCCATGAGAGAAGACACTGAGAGGCATAGGATCTCCCTCAGGAATTTTCCCCAGCTCCTCTCCTTGCTATTAGATACACAGCTTGGGTTAAGCCTTGTTGGTGACATGACATTCCTAATAAGAGAGGAAAGAGATTATGCCCTGAAGGATTAGTAAGCATTAGCTGTCCTGTGCCATAGGATCCAGGGGAGTTTCTCTGGAATTGGATTCTGAGGGACCTTTATTAAGGTGGCCAAACACAAGACTGGATTTTAAGAATTCATTGTTCAGAGCCACTTTTTCAGGATATGGAATTTAATACCTTGGTAATAATTTCAGGAGTTGGGGCAAAATTGCTCCTAGGGTGACTTTTAGATATCTGAAGAAAGGTATCACCCATGAGGAGAAAAATGGAAAGACCCAAGTCTCTCTGGAAGCTAGTAGAGGAAGAAGAAATAAAAAGCCTTAGGGAAGTGGGCAAAATGGATAGGACATGTGAGGCCAAGAGATCTACCAAAGGATTGTTTGTGTGTGTGTGTGTGTGTTCCAAGGAGGTTTATTAGTAAGCACACTAGGGAGCTCTGGGTCCTTGCCCAGAACAAGGGGCTGAGAACATCCAGACAGGGAAGTGGGGCCACCAGAGCCAACAGGCCTGGCTCCCGTGGAAATGGCCATGTTCCTGTTTCAAGCACACAGAATTCTCCCTCCTGTGCCCTCTAAGTGTCCTCCTGAGGAGGCAGGGAAGTCGGGCGCCTTCTCCACAGAGAGCCAGCTCCCTCAAGGTTCTCTAATTTGCCTGACAACCACCCGCCCTCTCCCCAAGAAATCTGGACAGGCCCTGTCTGCTCCCCCACCTTGGTCAGGGTTGGGACCCCCACATCCTGCAGAGCCAACCCCATGCCCAGCCCAGCACGCCCAGCTCACTTCGAGAGCCTGACAACTAAAGTCTTGAGTGGACAAATTTCAGCAGGTTGGCCAACTGCTCCTCCAGGTGCTGCTCATCTCCGTGGTTCTCGATGACCCAGTCAAAGTCCCCAAAGTCGTCCAGGCCGCATTCTGACTCAGCGTCATCCATCCCTGGCGTGAACACCCAGCCCCGCTGCTGCCGGCTCTGCTCGGAGGCGAACACGCGGACCGTCTGCATCGCAGCCCCATAGGCCTCCCGAAACCACTGGATGTCAGACACCCTCCGTGTGTCACTCACCAGCCAGATGGACTGGGAGACGCCTTCTACGATCTTCCTGCAGAAAAAGCCCGGGTCGGCCCGACGCTTCTCCTCCCCCCAGCGGATCATGTCCCTCCGATAAGCCTCCTTGTAGGTGCTGGCGTCCAGAAGTTTCTGGAAGTCCAAGCCGTGCTCCTGAGCATACTGCTCCTTGAGTGGACCAGAGAGCCGGAGAATAGCACAGATGTCAGCTCCAAGTCTGCTCTGCAGCGCGTCGGTCACGAAGTCCTTCCCGGATTTTCTCTTCCCGCTAAACAGCAGCACCAGTGGCGGGGTGCCTCCCTGCGGGGCCATGAGGCCACTCGGCTTTCCTATCCCTAACGCGGACCCCCAAAGGATTGTGTTTTATGGGAGGGTCTAGATAACACACCACTTATAAGGCCATCAGGAATGTGCCAATAAAATGGCACCAGCATCCCTAAGCCCACTGGAGGCTCTCCTTAGCAGGGCTAATGTTGATCACAAGTCATCAGAGCTGACTTCATTAACAACCATGGGAATAATCCCACCCTTTTCCACAGTAATAGAGGACAGGTGTTGACATCTAACTGACTGAAGCTAGGAGGTCATAATTACTATTATGACCAAAAGGTTTGAGGGGCAGCCCAGGGGGTTTGACCTATAATCAGTTGTGAGGTTACTAAAACAAAAGATCTCTATAGGCAACTTAGACCTTCAGCCAACAAGGGTGCTGCTGACTATCTACAACCAGGAAACAGGAATGGAAGAGCAGGAGCTTGAATCCCTTGTTCTATTCCAACTGGCTTGGATTTTAGCCTATTTTAGAGCTCGAACCTATTGACTGAAGGATGGCTGGTCTTCTAGAGAGAAGGACTTTATAATACTGCAGCAAGAATATGCTGTGATGACTCTTTGAGTGATTGTATTCTGGAGAAAGGGATTCTTATACATTTTGAGATCTATTGTGTATAGGTCTGAATTGACACCTGGAGCCCCAAGCACCATCTTGACTGCCTTTATTAGAGTTGGGGCTACATGGGTCAGAAAAATAAATGGAGTCTTGGCTAATATCTGGCTTCTAGGAGGCACAAAGTTCTGTAGATATGCCCAAATAATTTCTCTGATGTCTGAATCCATTATTGGAACTGATATACTTAGCAGTTGGAGTAACCCCACACTAGATCCTTAGCTATGGGAAAGGTCAAGTGGAAGCTCCTGAATCTCCCAATCCTCTATGGCCAAGAGTATAAATAAATCATGGTGGGATGGGTGGGGATTAATAACCACTGTTAAAGACCTGAAGGCTGTGGGAGTGGTTACACTTTATCAGATCTCTATTTAAAATAGACTAGCTTGGGTCCTACCCAAACTGAATGGACACTAAAGAAAGATTGTAAACTAGCAAAAATTCAATCAAATGGTAATCCAAATTGCTGTCATTGTTCTGGATATGTTTTCAGGAAACTTTTATTAGAGTTCTACTAGTCAGGGTACCCTCTAAAGTAAAAGACAAGTCATCACATCTTATGTCCCTTACCA
This sequence comes from Marmota flaviventris, assembly GCF_047511675.1. Classification (NCBI taxonomy): domain Eukaryota; kingdom Metazoa; phylum Chordata; class Mammalia; order Rodentia; family Sciuridae; genus Marmota; species Marmota flaviventris. The sequence continues at coordinate 56,904,292 of NC_092502.1, forward strand.
TAAAGAAGCATAGCATCTGTTTGGGCTCCAGAAGCAGCACATTCTACAGGAACCTTACTTTGTCCCATATCCCATGTCAGCAGGTCTCGACTACAATGCAAACAGCTCTATTGCCAGGCTACATGATCCAGCTACAGAAGCTAGAGGTGTTGATGGTGGGAACAAATTCATGTGGGATTTATAATGCAGGCCTGGAGTTTCGGAACAAAGCCTCATCATCCCAGCAGAGAACTTCACAGCTATTTGAGAATCAATTCCTGACATATTTTAGGGCTCTGATAGAAATGGAATGCTTGAGTATGTGGTACCAAGTAACCATGCACCATAAAGTAATAGAGAACTAGCAACAGTACATCTTAAGTCAGAAATGGTGCCTCTAGGATTAAGCCCAAGCAAATCAGGAGGAATGAATAAACTGCATGAATAGTGTTGGTCCATATCTCCTGTCACTTACCAGTTTCACCAAAGCCATCTCTCAGCTCACATTTATGTCAAAGAAGATAAAAAAAAATCTCCCAACTTGTTTTACAGGTGAATAAGTCCAGTCTATTAGTGCAAACCATATATAGACAGTGTCTGTGTTACAATTTCTTTAAGATTTAGCTTTGAAAGACATCCATGAATGGAACTCTTGCTAACAAGTAAAGCTGTAAGTGGTACATCCAGTCATTCACTGTGTGTGAAGTAAGAGTAACCAATGATCTGGTCAGCTGGTCAGGGGCATAGAAGGAAAACACTGGAAAATTGAAGATATCCATAGGCCTGAAGTAGACACATGTGTATGGACATATTGGAATAGACCTCAAGTGTGGAGACCTCTATATGGTACCATGTTCTCTTAGCAATTTACCTGCTTGTAAGATCCAAACTTCATACAAAAGCTTGGATCTTATAACCAGGTAAGACACCAAGACCAGCCGAAGTAATATCTGAGAGTAAGGTGAAGTCAGAATGAAGAGTGGAGGATGGTCAAGGGATCAAGGTGGTACTGGTTGTAGTTTCAAGATCAAATGCAGCCTTAGTATTAACCTCCTCCTTCTAAATTTCCCCTCAGGGAAAAAGGCCCATGGACAATGGAGGGACTGTCCCAGTACAGAGTTGTCTCAAAGCTTCATTTTTGTTTTCATTGTTTGTTGTCACAGAGTTTTATTTCTTTGCTAGCATTTTCCTACATTTTTTTTCTCAGAGTTCCTACATGTAGCACAGCTATTTTTATCTGCGTCATAGCTTTTCAGCCTCTAAGCACATAAATGCTCAGAAGTATATATAATTATCAAAAACTCTTTAATGCAGCTTACTAAATTCAAAAGAGGTGTTTGTTTAACCTTACACATTGTAGAAATTATAAGATTAATTTAAAAATGATTAAGTAAATAATCAGAAACTGATATCGTTCTTAAAAATAGTTACTACCTGTCTTTCTCTGTCACTACTGACACATAAATGGTGGGTGTAATTTTTTTTTGGGTGATTGCTGCATGTTTTCTTACACATTGGATTTAATGATTATGTGAAACTGAAATTTAATTGAAATGTGATGGAGCTTGTTATATACAGTTGACATTTCATGTCTGCACAGCCTTTTAAAATTCTCTTTTCTTATATCATCTAAGATACACTGAAAATTCCGGAATAATTATGGTAGGTACCATTTTTATCCCCTACCAAATATTGAAACTCAAAGGTACTTGGTGATTTGTCCTAATAACACACTTGAAATGTTAGAGTTGGCTTTTGAACCCTAAATTCATCAGACCCTAAATTCTGGTCTCTTTTCAATATTTGAAGTGGACTCCTCTTCAGAATAACATTCATAAAGTTTTTCAGGCAAAATGTACAGTAATGTTATGAAAAAAGTATCATTTATTTTTTTAAATTTTAATTTGTTATATATGACAACAGAATGCATTACAATTCATATTACACATATAGAGCATAATTTTTCATATCTGTGCACAAAGTAGAGTTATATCCTTCTTGTCTTCATACATGTACTTAGGGTAGTGATGACCATTGCATTCCACCGTCTTTCCTACCCCATGACCCCTCCCTTCCCCTCCTTCCCCTTTTCCCCTTTGCCTTATCCAGAGTTCATTTAATCTTCCCATACCCGCCTCCCCTCCCCAGCATATTATGGATCAGCATTCTTAAATCAGAGAAATCATTCTGCATTTGGTTTTTGGGGATTGGCTAATTTTAGTTAGCATTATATTCTCCAGCTCCATCCATTTACCTGAAAATGCCATGATTTTATTCTCTTTTAATGCTGAGTAATATTCTATTATGTATATATACCACATTTTCTTTATCAATTCATCTACTGAAGGACATCTAGATTGTTTCCACAGTTTAGCTACTGTGAATTGTGCTGCTATAAACATTGATGTGGCTGTGTCCCTGTAGTGTGCTGTTTTTAAGTCCTTTGGGTATAGACCAAGGAGTGATATAGCTGGGTCAAATGGTGGTTCCATTCCCAGATTTCCAAGGATTCTCCATACTGCTTTCTAGATTGGCTGCACCAGTTTGCAGTCCCACCAGTAATGTGTGAGTGTGCCTTTTTCCCCACAACCTTACCAACATTTATTGTTATTTGTCTTCATAATAGCTGCCATTCGGATTGGAGTGGGATGAAATCTTAGAGTAGTTTTGATTTGCATTTCTCTAGTTGTTAGAGATGTTGAATGTTTTTTCATATATTTGTTGATTGATTCTGTAACTTCTTCTGAGAAGTGTCTGTTCAGTTCCTTGGCCCATTTATTGATTGTGTTATTTGTGGGTTTTTTTTTTTTTTTTTTTGGTGTTAAGGTTTTTGAGTTCTTTATATACCCTAGAGATGAGTGCTCTGTCTGACGTGCGTGGTGTAAGAATTTGTTCCCAATTAGTAGGCTCTCTAATCACCTCACTAATTTTTTTTTTTCTGCTGAGAAGAAGCTTTTTAGTTTGATTCCATCCCATTAATTGATTCTCAATGTTAATTCTTGCGCTATAGGATTCTTATTAAGGAAGTTGGAGCCTAATCTGACATAATGGAGATTTGGGCCTACTTTTTCTTCCAATAGATGCAGTGTCTCTGGTTTAATTCCTAGGTCCTTGATCCATTTTGAGTTGAGTTTTGTGCATGGTGAGAGACATAGGTTTCATTTTGTTGCATATGGATTTCCAATTTTTCCAGCATCATTTGTTGAAGAGGCTATCTTTTCTCCAATGTCCATTTTTGGTGCCCTTGTCAAATATAAGATAACTATAATTATGTGGGTTAGTCTCTGTGTCCTCTATTCTGTACCATTGATTTACAAGTCTATTTTGGTGCCAATACCATGCCGTTTTTGTTACTCTTTCTCTGTAGTATAGTTTAAGTTCTGGTATAGTGATGCTACCTGCTTCACTTTTCTTGCTAAGGATTACTTTAGCTATTCTGGATCTCTTATTTTTCCAGATGAATTTCATGACTGCTTTTTCTATTTCTAGGAGCAATGTCATTGGGATTTTGATTGGAATTGCATTAAATCTGTATAGTGCTTTTGATAGTGGTCATATTGATAATATTAATTCTGCCTATCCAAGAACAAGGTAGATCTTTCCATTTTCTAAGATCTTCTTTAATTTCTCTCTTTAGTGTTCTGTCATTTTCACCTCTTTCTTTAAGTTGATTCTCAAGTATTTTATTTTATTTTTTTGATGCTATTTTAAGTGAGGAAGTTTTCCTCATTTCCCTTTCAGAAGATTTGTCACTAATATACAGAAATGCCTTTGATTTATGGGTGTTGATTTTGTATCCTGCTGCTTTGCTGAATTCATTTACTAGTTCTAAAAGTTTTCTGGTGGAATTTTTAGGATCTTCTAGGTATAGAATCATATCATCAGCAAATAGTGCCAATTTGAGTTCTTCTTTTCCTATGTGTATCCCTTTAATTTCTTTCGTCTAATTGCTCTGGCCAGTGTTTCAAGAACCATATATGTTAAATAGAAGTGTTCTTGTTCCAGTTTTTAGAGGGAATGCCTTCAATTTTTCTCCATTTAGAATAATGTTGACCTGGGGCTTAGCATAGATAGCTTTTACAATGTTGAGATATGTTCCTGTTATCCCTAGTTTTTCTAGTGTTTTGAACATGAAGGGATGCTGTATTTTGTCGAATGCTTTTTCTGCATCTATTGAGATGATCATATGATTCTTATCTTTAAGTCTATTGATGTGATGAATTATATTTATTGATTTCCATATGTTGAACCAACCTTGCATCCCTGGAATGAACCCCACTTGATCGTGGAGCTCGATCTTTTTGATATGTTTTTGTATTCAATTTGCCAGAATTTTATTGAGAATTTTTGCATCTATGTAAAGTTTTCTTTTCTTTTCTTTTCTTTTAAAGAGAGAGTGAGAGAGAGAGAGAGAGAGAGAGAGAGAGAGAGAGAATTTTTTAATATTTATTTTTTAGTTTTCGGTGGACACAACATCTTTGTATGTGGTGCTGAGGATCGAACCCGGGCCGCACGCATGCCAGGCGAGTGCGTTACCGCTTGAGCCACATCCCCAGCCCAAGTTTTCTTTTTTTGATGTGTCTTTGCCTGGTTTTGGAATCAGGGTGATATTGGCCTCATAGAATGAGTTTGGAAGTGCTGCCTCTTTTTCTATTTCCTGAAGTAAATCGAAGTGTATTGGTATTAATTCTTCTTTAAAGGTCTTGTGGAACTGGGCTGTGTATTCAGCTGGTACTGGGCTTTTCTTTGTAGGCTTCTGATGGCATCTTCTATTTTGTTGCTTGAAATTGACTTGTTTAAATTCTGTATATCATCCTGATTCAATCTGGGCAAATCATATGACTCTGGAAATTTTTCGATGCCGTCGATATTTTCCATTTTATGGGAGTACAAGTTTTCAAAATAATTTCTAATTATCTTCTGTATTTTTGTAGTGTCTGTTTTGATATTTCTTTTTCATCATGTATGTTAGTAATTTGAGTTTACTCTCTCCTTCTCTATGTTAACATGACTAAGGGTGTCAATTTTATTTATTTTTTCAAAGAACCAACTTTTTGTTTTCTCAATTTTTTCAATTGTTTCTTTTGTTTAAATTTCATTGATTTTAGCTCTGATTTTAATTATTTCCTGTCTTCTGCTGATTTTGGTGTTGATTTGTTCTTCTTTTTCTAGGGCTTTGAGATATAGTGTTAAGTCATTTATTTGTTGACTTTTTCTTTTTTTAAGGAATGAACTCCATGCAATGAACTTTCCTCTTAGAACTGCCTTCATAGTGTTCTACAGATTTTGATATGTTGTACTGTGTTCTCATTTACCTCTAATTTTTTTATTCTCCTCTTTGATGTCTTCTGCAACCCATTGTTCATTCAGTACCATATTATTTAGTCTCCAGGTGTTGGAGTAGCTTTTATTTTTTATTTTATCATTGATGCCTAATTTTATTCCATTATGATCTGATAGAATGCAGGGTAGAATCTCTACTTTTTTGTATTTGCTAATAGTTGCTTTGTGGCATAATATATGGTCTATTTCAGAGAAAGATCCATGTGCTGCTGAGAAGAAAGTGTATTTGCTTGTTGAAGGATGAAATATTCTATATATGTCAGTTAAGTCTAAGTTATTAGTTGTATTATTGAGTTCTGCAGTTTCTTTGTTCAGCTTTTTTTTGGGAAGATCTATCCAGTGGTAAAAGAAGTGTATTAAAGTCATGCAAAATTATTGTGCTGTGGTCTATTTGACTCTTGAACTGGAGAAGAGTTTGTTTGATGAATGTAGATGCTTCATTGTTTGGGGCATATATATTTATAATTATAATGTCTTGTTGGTGTATGGTTCCCTTGAGCAGTATATAGTGTCCTTCTTTATCCCTTTGATTAACTTTAGCTTGAAGTCTACTTTATTTGATATGAGGATAGAAACCCCTGCTTGCTTCCACAGTCCATATGAGTGGTATAATTTTTCCCAACCTTTCACCTTCAGTCTGTGGATGTCTTTTCCTATGAGATGAGTCTCTTGGAGGTAGCCTATTGTTGGCTCTTTTTTTTTTGGTCCAATCTGCTAGTCTATGTTTTTTGATTGGTGAGTTTAGGCCATTAACATTCTGGGTTATTAATGAGACATGATTTGTATTCCCAGCCATTTTTGTTTATTTTTGGTATTTAACTTGACTTGGTTTCTCGTCTGATTAGTTTTTCCTTTAGTGTAATATCTCCCTCTGCTGATTTTCAACACTGTTTTTATTTTATCTTTGGGGAATATTTTGCCAAGGATGTTCTGCTTTCTAGTTGTAAATTCTTTTAATTTTTGTTTATCATGGAAGGTTTTTACTTCATAATCAAATCTAAAGCTTAATTTTGCTGGATATAAGATTCTTGGTTTACATCCATTTTCTTTCAGAGCTTGGTATGTGTTATTCCATGATCTCCTGGCTTTGAGGGTCTGGGTTCAAAAATCTGCTAAGATACAAATTGGTTTCCCCCTATAGGTGACCTGATTCCTCTCTCTTGCGGCTTTTAAGATTCTATCCTTATTCTGAATGCTAGGCATTTTCATTTTAATGTGCCTTGGTGTAGATATAATGTAATTTTGTACGTTTGGTGTCCTGTAAACCTCTTGTATTTGGTTTTCCAATTCATTCTTCATGCTTGGGATATTTTCTGATATTATCTCATTGAAGAGATTGTGCATTCTCTTGTTTTGAAACTCTGTGCCTTCCCCTGTCCCATTAACTCTTAGATTTGGTCTTTTGATGCTGTTCCATAATTCTTGGATGTTCTGTTCATGTTTTCTTACTGTCTTCACTGTGTGGTCAACTTTATTTTCCAGATTGTATGCTTTGTCTCCATTATCTGACATTCTATCTTCCAATTGATCTAATACATTGATTATGCTTTCTATTGAGTTTTTTATTTGGTTTATTGTTTCCTTCGTTTCGAGGATTTCTGACTGGTTTTTTTTTTTTTCAGAGTCTCTCTATCTCTTTCTTGAATTAATCTTTTGATACCTGTATTTGCTTTCTTATCTCTTTGTTGGAGTGATCAATTTTTGCCTGTATTTGCTCATTTAGGTCATTATTTAATTCACAGATCATTTTAATTATGAACCTTCTGAACTGCTTCTCTGACATTTCATCAACTTTGCTGTCCATGGGTTCTGTTATTGTAGTATCCTGTTTGTTTGGGGCACTTTCCTCCTTGTTTTTTCATATTGTCTATGTGTCTTCCTTTCTTGCAGTGTGGATCTGAGACATTACAGTTTCTACCCTATATTCTTATAGTACCTGTGCAGATTGTCTGTACCTCACTTTGATGTTGGGCTTCCAACATCAAAGTATGCTACTGCAACTAAAGGTGGTGGTGGCAGTAGCCGAGGTAACTCGAGATAATAGCGGAGGTGCCCAAAGATGAATGCAATGTCCTACAGAGATGGGGCTGAAAGGATGGGCCTTACACTGTCTTTGGTATGCTTGCTGTGAGATGCAGCTGCTTCTAGGCCCTGTCTGTTGTCAGAAAGGTAGGGCCTCTGTGTGGGGAAGGCTATGGCGATGTCTGCAATGTCCCAAGATGGGAGTGGGTTAGGCTTGGGCTCGCAGATGGGGCGTGGTGGTGAACTTGGACCTCCCTTGGACCTTGGTGCCGCATATGTCGGTGTGAGCAGATCTGGGCCAGGCCTGAGCTCTTATGGTGGTCTGCTGGTCTGAAGAGGCAGTCCTGTTCCAGAGCCTGAGCTCCTGCTGGTGTCTGCCAGTGGTGGGATGGACCCGGTCTATTGTGAGCCTGGGTTCTGCACAGGTCAGTGTGGGAGGATCTGGGCCAGGCCTGAGCTCCTGTGGTGGTCTGCTGAAGAGGTGGTCCTGTGTTGGAGCCTGAGCTCCAGAGTGTGTGTGCTGGTGGCAGGATGGACCCATGCCTATTCTCCATTCCTTTTATTTATAATTTTCAAGGATTATCCATATCATTGAGAGTATTGTATTGTCCTTGACTTTTTCAAGGGTAACGAAACTGCATTAGATGCTCTACCATGTTGATGTTTCTTATCATTAAAAATTATCTTTAATTACCTAAAAGATGAATAAAATGTGAAATAGGGAAAGAAACAAATAGCATTAACTTTCAAATCAGCATTCCAAATGAAAAGAAATGGTTTCCCCCACACCTTTGCACTTATACTCTGTGATATGCAGCAGACCAGTGTTCAGCTTCATGCTGTTTTTCTGAAGCCCCTTTATTTATTTTTCATTAATCTGTCTCCCTTGTGTGCCTGGTGCTCAGTAATCTGCTCATCTCTAGCATGATCTATACTATAATCCATCGCTTCTCCCTTCGTGCATTTTAATGAAGCAATTTTTGCCTCCTTTACATAACTGCTGTCCTGATTTCATACTACACCATAACCATTTATTGTCCCATCACTGAAAGCAAATCTTTAAAGGAATACCTCAAAACAGGACAGATACAGAGAGATACAGAGTTTTGATTATTTTTTTTTAATTTTTTTAAGGGCTTTGTGAATTTAGCAGCATTTTAATGATTTAATTTCTAGTAGATACTCAGGTTTGGAAAAAGATATCCCCTGGACACCAACTCAAGTTGGGGGGGGGGGGAACAACAAAACATTGACAGCCAGAATCCTTTGTCCCCTTCATACATGCCCTATCTTTTGGCCGGGTGCTCTGAATTCCTGTCCCCCTCCCCTTTCCCACCCACCAGTGAGCTGACCTCCTGGGATGGTTCTGTAGCCAAAGAACTATAGAAGGACTATGCAGGAAGTGTTCGCTTGTTGTTGCTGTTTTGTTTCGGTTTTCCTGCCAACCTTGTCTTGCTCCTCTGTTTCCTGGCTATTGGCCTGGACTTGGACCTTCTCCTCTGCTCTGCCCACTGGTATTTGCACATTCCAGGTTGTGTTTGTCTGCCTGGCTTCTGACCCTTGCTCTCTGTGTGAGGTCTGATTCACCACCTTGCTCTGATCCTGATGTCTTGTATGATGTCCCTCTCCTGGCATTTCTCAGGGAAACTTAATCTTCTGTATCCTTTCTCAGCCTGCACCCATTTCAGGTTTTCTCCTTTTTCCCCAAACTTGTGTTTGAATGAACTTGAATGAACTGGGCCATTCATTCATTCAGCAACCAATCATTCAGTGTCTAATGTGTGTAGCTGATACAAAGATAAATGAGTCCTAGGCTCTGCCCCTATAGAATTCACTGACTGGAAGTTAAATAGACCCAAAAAGAAGTGGATGTTGATTTTGTGGCAGCCCTCATTAAGGAAAAAAAATGCAATACTGTAGTATATATTTAGGTAAGGGCTTTGGAAGGGGTCAATGTGGTGAAGACCCTGAAGCTTCTTTAGTTTCATGGGGAACTCACCTGTGTGGATAAGCAAGTTTTAAAGGGGTCAAGTTCTGAGGTAAAAATATGCAGGGTGTACTATGAAGGCACCACAGAAAGACACCTAAACCTTCAGTGTCAGGGATGGCTTCTTGGTGGAAATTGCCCCTGATTAATTTTGAAACCTGAGTGTTATTAAACTACATGAAGGAGAGGGGAAAGGAGCATTCCAAACATAGAGGCCCACAAACAGGCAAAGATCACAAATAGTTAAGTCCTGGGAGATGCCAGTAGCTCCATTTTTGCAGGAATGTAAAGGATGTAACAGATAGAATGGAATGGTGAGATTTGGAGAAGGAGCTTAGGATTAAAGCATTGAGAGTCTTTGTGCCACAATAATAATCTTAGATTTTTTTTCCTCAGATAAATCACTTGGAGGGATAATACACTGCCGCAGCCCGGCTGGCTGGGCAAAATAACCGGGGGGTGACGAACAACTTGTTTACGTTGATACAGCAGGAGTAGGAGCCGTTTATTGCAGGACAGGAGCAGTATTTATACATTCCACACAGCTTATCTAATTAGCATAAACTAGATACATCAGTCAACCAATAAGGAATCTCCACAGTTAATGGCTTGTTTTTGTTACTTCTCAAACCACTCCCTCTGACATTTTGCCAGGCACCATCCAGACTTGTTTACGAACTCTAACATTCCCCTGGCTAAATGCCAGGTGTTATTTTTGACTTGTTTACAGACTCTAACATTTCCCCCTTTTGTTTAATTTAAATAACAACCATAGTGGTTTTTACAGAAACACCATAAATAACCTGCTACAAACAGAAAGGGAGGATACAAAATGTCACAATACCAAGCCAATTGATGGCTCCATGCAAGAAGCCCTTGGAAAAATTATACCAGCAATGACACTGTTAGCAAAGATACCGTGTTACAATTTGTTATAGATTACAGTTTGTTGTCTCAGTCCAGGCAAAGCAGTGTCTCAATAGATTAACTCACAGTCCAGGTAAATCACAGTCCAGGTAAGTTCTGCAGGCAGCTAGCTTGATCCGAAGTCTCGTCCGGTTCTCAGCTGAAATCTCAGTCCCGTTCTCAGCAACACTGGGAATTCTTCCACCTTCGTCTTCACCCACACTGGGACGAAGGCAGGAACTCTGGATGGCTAAAGAAAATCCTGTAGCATTTCACTAAGAAAACAACCTTCTGAACAATTTAGTACATTATCTCAAGGTTTTTTTTGCATTTGAAATAAGCATTAATAGTGCTCATTACTCATCAGCTTCCAGGTGTGGGAGAATCATTGTAGTTTAGTTATTGGCATTGAAAATGACCAAACATCAGGGACACCAGTAGCTTCTTTTGTTGGCTGTAGCATCCTGGGCAGCCCCAGATGGCCCTGGGGAGTGTCCGGGACTCAAACTGCTACTGGGCACAGGGAGCAAGAGCCTGCGAGACTGTGCCTCCAGGTCAGGTCTAGATTTGGGCTCGCGGCAGTGGAAGAGCCAGCTCCCCGGCCAGGAGGCGGGGAAGGGCCAGTCGCCGCTGCCTCTTGGAAAATCCTTGCTGCGCTGTGACCGGCTTGCACACTCGGCAGCTGCCTCTCCGCTTCACGCACCCTCCAGTAACGAAAAGTATTCAGTAATAGCCTTTTGCTGCAACATTTTTCCTGATAATCCTTCCTCCTCTGATAATCTTTCTTCTTCTGAACTTTCTGTTTCTTTCTGACTAGAGTTCCTGGGCTTCTATCAACACATGCCCTAACTATTCTTGGTTCCACTGGGGTGCCTTCTTCCCTTAGTAATTTACTTCTCACCCCTTCCATATTTTCATCATAAAGACAATACAATACACTGAGACAAAACAAGACACAAACATACTGTATCAATCTTCTCCATTTTCTCGAAATGGTCATTTTTCCTCTCTCCCTATCTGCCTAGGGACGAGCAGATTGCCCCCGTCCTATCTATGGACGGGCAGCTTTTTTTCGTCACTTACCCCTGAGTGTCCCGGGGCTCCCGGTACGGGCCACCATCTGCCGCAGCCCGGCTGGCTGGGCAAAATAACCGGGGGGTGACGAACAACTTGTTTACGTTGATACAGCAGGAGTAGGAGCCGTTTATTGCAGGACAGGAGCAGTATTTATACATTCCACACAGCTTATCTAATTAGCATAAACTAGATACATCAGTCAACCAATAAGGAATCTCCACAGTTAATGGCTTGTTTTTGTTACTTCTCAAACCACTCCCTCTGACATTTTGCCAGGCACCATCCAGACTTGTTTACGAACTCTAACATTCCCCTGGCTAAATGCCAGGTGTTATTTTTGACTTGTTTACAGACTCTAACAATACACAAGTATGGAAATCAGTTAAGGAAATGTGGCAGTCATTCAGGCAAGAGGTGACAAAGTTATGAACTAAAGTCATAACAGCAGGGATAGAGAGAGGAAGTGGACTGAGAAATATATAGACTGAATGTAGACTAGAGAGGATTCTCTAGGCTTTCCTGCTCAGGTGGGTGAGTGAATAGCAGGAGCATCAAATGAAACATGGAGTAGGAAAGGGTGATGGTTTGAAAGAAGACCATGTGTTTAGTTTTAGGGCAATTCAGTGGAGGTATTCTTTTAGAAAAAAATGATATCCAAGTCTGCAGTGAGAGGAGAAATCTGGGCCAAAAGTACAGATTGTGGAAGCATTAGCTCAGAGAGTAAAGTGAAGGGAATGAATGCGCTAAGCCAGGAAGGTGAGAAGAAGTGCAGGAACCAGGAAAGGCATCTTGGGAAGATGTTAGAGCAAACTCCAGGGAGGTATGGGGAGGCCAGGAGAGTCAAGAGAACAAAAAATGTCAACCTGCCAAATTTTGCAGTTTTGTGATTAAAGATTGAAAAACGTTCATTGGGTTTGTTAGCAGGAAGAAGTTGGAGATTAGGAGGAGAAGAGTTGGAGAACAGTGACAGGAATAAACCAGATTTCCATAGGTTGGGATTGGATGGGAAGTGAGGAAGTAATGTTAATCAGTGTGGGACTCTATAAGGAGATTTTTGAATGAGAAAGGATTGAAAGGTACTAAGCATTAGTTGAGGTGATTAGACTCTTAAGTGATCATTTCTTCCTTTTACTTTCCTCCTCCTCCTCCCCCTCCCCCTTCCCTTCTTCTCCTTCTTCTTCTTCGATGGGAGATGCTTGAGCATTTTTATAGTCTAAGGGATTAAATGTTCAGAAGATAGGATGAAACCTGGGCTGGAACCAGGTCTTATCATCTTTGACTTGGACTGCCTATTGCCTCCTGGGAACCAGAACTCCTGATTCTTTTGCTTTTTCTAGAAGATTAAGTTTGTTCCATTCTAAGGCAACTAGTGCAGATCTGGCTGATTGGGTTTAATGATTGTTTTTGTTTTCTGTCAACTCTGAGGTTCAGTGATTGATTTATTGATGGCTCAAAGAAGTATAAATACATTTGTTGGTCTAGAGTGGTTTCTTGAGTTAGGCTACCATGAAAGGAGAACAGGGGAAAAGATAAAAAGTGGTGGAAAGGAATTATTCTTTGCTTCCAACATTCCTCTCCATTTTGTGATCACTGCCTCACCCCCCTCCCTTTCTGACTTGTTCTGGCAGGGAGCTATTTGCTTCAAAGGGAACAGTGTTATTCTGGGGGTAGAAAAAGATCAGGAAATGGTCAGTTTCTCTTACTTCTGGAAACCTGTGATTTAGGACATTATTAAAACTGATGGTATCCATTGTAGAGGCAAAGGAGAGCAAAAGCTATGTCCCAGAGGCCATCTCAGAGTTTGCAACTGAGATCCCTGCTTGCTAGCAGCTAAGGATGGAAAAATTAGGCACTGGCAATAAATATAAAAATGCTTTGAAAACTAGAACGTGCTCCACAAATGCCATCCTTTCTAAAAAACTGTTTGCAGAAATATTCGCCTGAAGACCCCATAATGCACAAAATGAAGCAATGGTAATTCAAAGGCAATTGTATTCCTTTTTAAAGCATATGTTTTATTGCAGCATGGGAAACTAAGCCTCATTTTCTGCATAATGCCCACTTGACAGACTTGGTGGAATAAAAAGTCACCCGCCATCGCTCACACACTGCCTAAGTGTGTGCTGAAGCAGGCCTGCTCTTGAGTAACCACAACACAAAATGAAAAGCACTTTGCCACCATGCCTGTGTGAATGATAAACATCCAATAAAAACCCCGGGCACTAAAGCCCAAATTAGTGTTAGTGTTAAAAAGACTTTCACCCATTTCAGGGAGAAAAAAATATACTACATTACATAGTTATAATCAGGGAAATGATGAGCTGCGTGCAAATAAAAAAGAAAAAAAACATTAGGATTCATGGCGGGTAACATTCACCATTAGTGCTCAGAGATGCACTGAAATTAAATCAGGCAAGCAGCAGCAGCAACATAGGAACATTGTTTTGTGTGGTCTGATTTTTTTCTGAACAAGAGAAACACCTTTTCCCCAAACCCAATCATACGTATCTTACTTACTGATACCTGAATATGTATGAAGATGGCTTTATTTCTCTTTCAAGGCTTTGCTCCTGATTAAAATACCAATTCTGGGAAAGGTGGTATTTAGTATTTCTCATCATATTGCTAAGTGTGAATGAATGTCTGGCTCTTTTCTTGAAGGAGGAAGGTGTTTGTTTCTGGGTGGAGGTGGGAGGGAGAAAAGCCAGGCAAGGGGCCGCCATGGCTCTTCACAGTTTGTTTAGGGCCAGAGCAGTCTGAGGTGTTGCAATAGAGGCGATGGTAACTGAACCAAGAGCCATCTGTCTCTGTGGTTCCTGAGTCTCCATTTTATGTTAGGTGAACATGTATCCAATGAAAGACCATGTTTCCAGACCCCCACCCCATCCCCAACTTACTCCTTGCAGCTAGTGGTGGTCAATAAGATACAGGTATAAAGTTATTTGGCAGAATTTTCCAGGACAGTCCGAAAAACAGGAAAAGTCCTTAAAAAGCATTTCTTTCTTTGTTTTTTGTTTTTCCACCTCTTTTATCCTTCTTTCTGCTAGGTATGCGGATTCGTTGGGTACAGAGGGCTTGTACTCCAGTAACAATCATGTAAATATGAGGCTGAGAGCCAGCACTGCTGAAACTGATCTGAAAAAAGCCTGGTTTCCTAGTGATGATGGAGAGCTCCCTTGCAATCCAATGCTCCCCATTGGAATTATCATGTGAGAAAAAATATACAAATTTGTATTAGTTTATTCACTCTTTTTGCAGGTCTTTACTACTGACAGTCAAACTCAATTCCTAACTGATGCAGATGTGTATATATTTTGTAGTAAGCACACACACACACACATACACACACAGTGTCCACATGTACTTATCAAGTATGTGATAAATATATGTCTGTATTATTCCACTGAGTTTCATGACAAATATTTCTTATTTTCAAGTAGTTTACAATCTGTTATAGATCACACAGATAAAAGCATGATGAAATATTTGAAAAAAATAGCTGCAAAGACAAGTTAAAAAATAGAAATATTTGAAAAGAATATAAAAAGTGATATAAAATGGCTATTGAAAAAGATTATTGTACAAAGTTTGACCTGGAAGTTCACGTTTCATGTGAGAACAAAACAAATGGGAATATCCTGACATAGAAAGGATTTTATGGTAAAGTGGGCATTCAGAGGTGGATTTAAGAGGCCAATGGAGCTGACCCTTCAGGTACCCTTATTTGCGTGGACCCCTTCTAATAACTGAGGAAATGTGAGAGACATATATTCACACGTTCTATTGTTTTTGCAAAAATTTGTGTAATTAATACATTTTAAACACAATCGGTTCAGATCACTGTTTCCAATCCAACTTCCCCTCTGTCATACTTCCTTTGGTGTTGGATGGTGCTGGAACGACTGGAGGCCTCTCTCTAGTATCCAAATAAGAGGAAATTGAGTTAAGGATGCCTTTAGTTTGCATTTAGTGGAACACAATTATGAGGATAACAATCACTTCAATAAGTAGTTTAAGTTGTCCTCAGCTATTTGGGATAGAAGTAACCTCCAGGAGAACTGCTGTTCACTGCATCATGCCATAAAGGTCTGGTTCCAGAGGTCACATAGTGATATAAACATTGTCCTTCAGCATCCAAATCTGGAAGTATCTGTGCAGTATAGGAGAACAGGTTTGAAATATACAGGGCTATAAGGTACTCTGGAACATTCTTTCAATCATCTGATGCATTTTTTTTATTTTTTAAAAATTGTGGTAAAAGAGACATTTACATATTGGTAAAATAGACATACAGTTTATCAATATTTTTAAAATGTATAATTCTGTGGTATTAAATTCATTCATATTGTTGTTTAATCATCACAATCATCCATCCACAAAACTCTTTTCATCTTGCAAAACTGAAACTCTATACCCATTAAACAATCATTCTCCATTCCCCTTTCTCCCAGGTCCCAGCAAACACCATTCTACCTCCCCTACCGCCCCCCCCCGCCCCCCCCCCCCCGAGTTTGGATACTTTAGGAACTTCATGTAAGTGGAATGGTAGAATATTTGTCTTTTTGTGACTGGCATATTTCACTTGGCATAATGTCTTCAAGGTTCATCCACTTCGTGCATGGGTCAACATCCCTTTCTCCTTTTTTATTTTTATTTTTGCAGTGCTGGGGATTGAATCCAGGGCCTGCACATATTAGGCAAGTACTCTACCACTAAACCACACCCCCAGATGTAGAATTTCCTTCCTTTTTGAGGCTGATTCATCTTCCATTATATATGAGGACCACATTTTGTTTATCCACTAATCTAGTGATGAACTCTTGAGTTGCTTCTACCTTTCGGCTATTGTGAATGATGCTGCTAATAAAAATGGTTGTACAAATAACTACAAATCCCAGTTTGTTTGTTTGTTTGTTTTCTTCTTCTTTTAATTTCCCCTTGGGTGTGGGAATTAAACAGAGGGGCACTTTACCACTGAGCTACATCCATAGTCCTTTCTACTTTTTAAGTTTTGAGACACGGTCTTGTTAAGTTGCTTAAGGCCTTTCTATGTTGATGAGACTGGCCTTGAACTTGTGTTCCTCCTGCCTCAGCCTCTCCAGTTGCTGGTATTACAGGCATGCCTGTAATGTCTGTCTGCTTTTAATTCTTTTGAGCATATCTGATATGTAAAGTTTTAGGTTGAGGATTATGTTCTCACTGATACCTAGTTAAATTGGAAGTTCTTACTTATTAGAAATATTTTTCATAATGTAGTATATAGAATTATAAATATCCTACATATTTTTTTTAGTTGGGATTTTCACAAAATAGAATCTATCAGTATTTCTGTATTAATAGCACAAATTCACAGCACTCTACAAAGCAATGATCATGACCATGTGTGAAGTCACATTTTACATATCCCAGCTATAAAAACTTTATTAATCATGCTAGAAGAAAGACTGACATCTTTTTACTTTCTCTATAAAAATGTTATGAAATAATTCATGTGAAAAGGCCATCAAATAATATGAACCAATAAATGTACAGAACAAGAATGATGCAGTTATGTCAAGTAGTTAATGAATAAAGCATATTTGGTTATTTTTCTGGATCTTATGATGTTTGTGGTCTCTGTCAGTTTTTAAAATTTTGTGATTTGTTATATCCTACTAAATAAATCTTCCTGCTCTTGCCTAATTTTGTGTGTATAATGCATTCATTTCTTAAAAAGGGTTTTAAATTGCCTATATTTTGAGCCCCAAAACATGGGTCTTCCTCTTTTGGGGCTTCACAGACAGCTTCAGAGTCTTGGCTGAAGGTCTGATTTTTTTTTTAACCACCATTTCCTTAGATGTCCTGCCCCATTCTATTCTCATGTTTATGGGTTTTCTGGTGCATGGTGTCAATGGCTGTTCCCATGGGGTATTTGGGCTAGAACTGAACAAAGCCTAGCACTGGTGGGTGTCCATCCCCAAGAAGACTCAAAGTATAGCCAACAGAGGATCAATGGGAGGGCTCTGATGCAGGTTTGGGAGGTTCATGCCTTGCCCAAAGCCCTGGCAGTGGTAAGTAATGACACAGCTCTCAAGAACTTCTCTGAACTCACAGGTACCTTTTAATTCAAGGGAAACTTCCCCAGGATAGAACTACAATTTTCATCACCAACTGTTTCTCCCCAAAACATTCCTTGCTCATGATCCCAATTCCTTTTTGTATGGAGGAAATTCCCCTCTGAGTTTTATCAGAGATGTGCCCTCTCTTATGAACGTCTTTTCTGTTGCTCTTTAAAAATAGACTTTAATGGCCCCTCAAAAATAGACCCTGTATGCATTAGCCGTCCCAAATCTAATTCTTCGTTCCTGGGGTGGCAGGAGAGGCTGTTAATATTCCATTCTTCCCAGGAAAATTAGAAAAGCATTTATGTTCTATCCTTTCAAAAAAGTAAAGCAAGGGAAGGAATACCACAAGGTTCAGTTGCTATATTAAAACAGCCTCACCCATTTATGTCCTGAAATAAAAGATGGTAAATAGATAAATTTTGTAGGTGGAAGTGGACTTAGAGGTGCTCTGGTTGATCCCAATAATTTTACAAACGAAACTCATAGAGTGTAAGTGGTGTTGCTGAGGTTAGTCCTTGGGATGCAAGGACCAAGGCCATCCAGATTTGCAGACCCTGGCTCAGTGTGTTTTGCTGTAATATTGCTAATATTCAGTTTATGTGTGTTGAGGAAGTTTTAGATAGAGTTGTTGAATATCATGTTAATAGTATCTTTTAAAACAGATTTAGATTTCTGTTTGCTGGAGTTTTAAAAAATTCAATTAATATTTACTTTATTTGACTTCATTATGGCCCACTTGAAGGTTTCAGAAAAGCTAGATGAGGTTTCAAGGTTGTTTTAGCCTTAATAGTAAAAGTTTTCATTCATTTTTCTTCTTGTGTAGGTATTCTTAAGGCATCTTCAGAGCACTGTTTTGAGCACACAGAATAAAATAATGGGGCAAACAAACACTGGAATGTGAAATGGTCCAAGCCCTCTGGATCAATTGGGGAACAAATACTGCTCCCCAGTATACAAATGCATATTTAATAGTACATGACAATATAGGTTATCAAAATTGTAATACCAAGATTTGAGTGTCTTTGCATTCATGTAGGCAAAAATGCTCACTGGAACAGATTCTTATTCTTAACTAGAGATGTGTATCAGAATGCTCTTACAGATATTTAGGAGTCATTAGCCATCATTCTGAATATTTTTAAAGGTAGAGCACTCTCCCTATCTTAATCATGTTGAAGTTCAAGTACACATGTGCAGGTATCCCAGTTAGGTAATGCATCTCCTTGATTAGGGAGGGCCTGCAAACAGAGAAGCCAGTGCCCCAGCTCAAGAAAGAATTGGTATTAAAGTCTTGAAATCAGGTGAATTCTTTTGCCAGGGATTTGTCAACTATTTTTGTGGCGGTGGGTAGTCAAGGGAAATTCACATGCGATATCATACTATCCTAGTCTGAAATCTTCAAAGCAACAAACCAAATAGAATATTTTTGAAATATACACCAATTCCCTCCCTTACCTTTTAGGTAGTTCTGGGCTCCTCACTAGATTCTCCCTAGCTGGGTGTTTGTTTGCATGTTTTGCATGCTGGGAGGCGTGAATGGAAAGAGATAAAGGGAAGTTGAGGTGAGAAGAGGAAGAGGAGATCTGAGAAGAGGAATAAATTCTGCTTCTTGAGCAGAGTCCTGGTGAGGTTGAAAGACTACAGAAAGAGAATGTCTTCATAGAGGCTGGACTTACAGGGTATAGACAGCTTTGAAGGTTTCCATGTCCCAGTTGAGCAGAGAATCAGCAGAATGATCATGATAGTGCATGGAAGTAGGAAATGGGGTCAGGTGATGGAAGTAGGGGATGTCTTAGCCATGACTGCATGGACTGCAAATAAGGACCAGAGGCTTTGCTTCCTGAAATCTCTCATGATGTTGACTGCTGGCACTTAACCACAACCCTGGGGTAAGGATCAAAGTCTTCAACTTAGAAGACAACTTCCAGCATTCTGGGGGATAGGCCTTCTAAATAGAAGTTATGTTTTACTATAGAAGAATACAATTTTATTTCTGGCATCCCTGAATATATTCACTGAAATTCATTCCCACTATATCAATTTATTTTTCTCCCAAAAATATGTCTTAAACAATTACTCTTGTCATTGTTTGAACTGTTGAAATTTCACAGGCAGGATTCATATACAAATTTACACAGTCTTCCT
The DNA here is from genome assembly GCF_047511675.1 of Marmota flaviventris. Taxonomy (NCBI): domain Eukaryota; kingdom Metazoa; phylum Chordata; class Mammalia; order Rodentia; family Sciuridae; genus Marmota; species Marmota flaviventris. The sequence goes on from NC_092502.1 coordinate 56,923,855, forward strand.
AAAACTGTGCGGTTGCTTGTGGTACCAATTTTCTGGTAAGTATGCAGAATTCAGAAACTTCAGTCCAGAAAATTCGATATGACACTTAGAAGAAATAAAATCTTTAGCAAAACCCACCAGAGCCATCTTTCAAATGGCTTGGATTCTGCTGAAAACATTCTAGGCAGGATGTTATATAGCCTAAATGTTGAGACTTGGCTGGAATTTGCAAAATGTGAAATGGGAACTTGGCAATGTGGTGTTAGTTAAACCCCTGGCCACTGAAAACAGAACCAACTTAGCAGAAGACAGAAAACAAGGGAATAGAATACACCCTGAGTCAAAGCATGCCAGCTCTCTATCTGCTGGAGGCTGGCGAAGGTGAAATGGGAGCAAGTGAGGGATCAGGGTCTAAGTCCTATAAAACCACCTGGTCAGGAAACTTCTAGATGGCTGGCTTTAGCAGAGAAACAGGATGGGAAGACTCCTTCTCTGAGAGTGCAGATTGAATGCTGTAGGCCAGGTCACAAAAGGTAAATAGGTAATTAACCTCCATCACACATGAACAGGTGATTGGAAAGAACAATCAGGGTTTCTACCCCATCTTGCATAGTAACTCGAATCCTCCTTATTTATTTTTTATTGAGATGAAATTTACATAACATAAATTAACTATTTTAAAGTTCAACAGCTTTTAGTGTATTCACAATGTCGCATAACACTCTCCTGTAGACAGTTCTAAAATATATGCTTTTTTAAGTTCCAAAATATTCCACCACCTCCACCCCCTGAAATCCTGTAACCATTAAATGCTCATTCTCCCTTGCCCTCTTATCCTGGTGACTGATAACTGCCAGTCTGCTTTCTGTTTCCATAGATTTGTTTTTTGTGAATATTCATGTCACAGACAAATGTCTTATATGAACTTTTGTATCTGGCTTCTTTCATTTAGTATTGTGTTTCAAGGTTCATCCACATTGTAGCATGGAGCAGTTATCACTGGATATACTGCTTTTGATGGACAGCAGAAAAAGTAAAGATGGTGTATTTCACAACTTTAGAAAGAAAAGACTTAAGGTCCAGTTTTTTTTTGTGCCCCCCACCCCCAAACCGCTTCCTCTTCTGGATTCTTTATCCTTATTTGAAGTGGATATTGGTTATTTTTGCCTGCTTAGTGTCTAAGCCCCTGGTGACTGTTAGTGATTTGTGTAGGACACAGTCTCTCCTTCCCTCAATCTTTGGAGTCCAAGTGATGCTGATCAATCTCCTCTGTTTCTAAGAGGGCACTGATCTTCAGCCTGTCCATTAAGGGCTTTCATCCTCTTGGCCAATGCTCAAGAATGGACACATGTTGCAGTGCAGGGCTTCCTCTTGGAACTACAGAAATGTGCTTCCTTTATGTTGAACTTGAAACTGAAAGTGTGAATGTGCCTGGTGTCTCCACATGGATAGCCAAACCAATGCCAAAGAAAACAAAGGGAAGAGATTGAGACAGTGGAACCCTGCTGCTATTGTCATTTTCTCTGGTTGAAATTTGTTAGTTATATGTTTAGTTAACTACAAGTATTTTTTTTTCTTTTCTTAGGGAAGTTTGTGTTGGATTTCTGTCATTTACAACCTGTCACTGTAAGGCACAACTATGACCACACTCACATAGGGGCTGGGCAGTGTGGATGAGGGGAACATCTCTCTTGGTGCCCAGCTAATGCCTTGGTGCTCCTTTGGATGTGAGGATTATCTTTCTGATCTGTGATACTCTATCTTTCTGATCTGTCTGGTTCTGTTTTAAATACATTTTTTTCTGTTACAGCAGTAGTGAATAAGTACAATGTATTTGAACTTTTGATATTTATGCACCTACCTATTTATATCAATTTGTACTATAAGTCTATACTAAAGAGAAAAAATCTAATTTTTTTTTTCTTTTTGGTTGTTTGACATGATATCCTTGATAGGGATACCCTTTTTGGTTCAATAGATTGAAAGATAAAATTTCATACAATAGCACCGAAAACCATGTGGGTCATTTTACCAATAAAAAAACCTTGAGGAATAAAACTGCATTATCAAGGTCTTTCTGATTCAAATTGCCATAAGTATTGCAAACAGAAAATATTTATTTCAAAAACTAGGGTGGATTTTTTTCTTCAGTCCTTTTTAAATTCTAATGTTTCACACTAATAAGTATACAGCTTTTCATATTCCCAAAAGACAGTCTCCTCTCTAACAACATGACTCAAGGTTTTAAGATGAACTCTTAACTAATATTTAGTCAAAAAGTAACCAGAAGAGAAGTTTCCCTCCACTTTTTCTTTTGCTTTAATTGAAAAGAAGATAAATTAAAGAAAAATAGCCCCCAAGGGTATATTCTTTTAGTTAAGGATTTCTTTTATTAACCCAGAGACTCACTTCACCTTTGGGCTTTTTGCAAAACAATATTGGAAATGAAATGGCTTTATCAAAAATTATATGTGGAAGTCAATAGATGAGTTCCATAAGTGTTAAGATTTTGCATATCTTAAAACTCTAAATAACCTAGTCAGATATTATTATAGGTTGAATTGTGCCCCCACCCCCACCCCCCCACACACAAAAAGATATGTTGAAGTCCTAACTTAAGAATGTGAGTTTATTTGGAAATAGGGTTATTGTAGATATAATTAGGTAAGATGATGTTATATTGAAATAGGGGGCTCCTAATTCAATATGACTGGTGTCCTTTTAAGAAGATGGCCCTGTGAAGACACAGATACATGGTGAGAATGCCATATGACAACCAATGCACAGATTGGAGTTACACAGCTGCAAACCAAGAAACACCAAAGATTGCCATCGAACCATCAGAAGCTAAGAAGAGGCAAAGAAGGAGCCCCCTTGATGAGTAAGGCAACAAATTTATTCCTCTTATAAATGAACTCTTTGACTAATATCTCCCCATTTCCTCTACCCCCAGCCCCTGGCAGCCACCATTCTATTCTTGCTCCTATGAATTTGATTTTTTTAGATTCCACATGTAAGGGAGATCTTATAGAATTTGCTTTTCTGTGTCTGGTTTATTTCACTTAGTATAATGTCTTCCAGGTTTGTTTATGTTGTAGCAAATAGCAGAATTTTCTTCTTTTATGACTGGATAATATTCCATTGTGTATATATACTTTCTTTATCCATTCATCCATCAATGGACACTTAGGTTGTTTCCATATTTGGCTATTGTGAATAATGCTGTCATGAATATTGCCAGAAGTAAGATTGTTGGATCATATGGTAGTTCTATTTTTAATTATTATAGGGAACATCATACTTTTTCCATAATGACTGTACTAAAATGTACATTCCCATCAGCAATATATAAGAGTTTTATGTACTCTCTTGTCTTGTTTTTTTATATATATATTGGGGATTGAACCCAGGGGCACTTTTTCTTTTTTTTAACCCAGGGGCAATTTTACCACTGAGCTATGTCCCCTTCCTTCCTTCCTTCCTTCCTTCATTCTTCTTTTGTGTTTTGAGACAGGATCTCACTAAATTACTAAGGCTGCCCTTGAACTTGCAATCCTCCTGTCTCAGCCTCCCTAGTCTCTAGGATTACAGGCTTGTGCCACAGCACTGGGCTCTCTTGCTTTTTTTTTTTTTTTAATATTTTTTAGTTGTAGATGGACACAATACACTTATTTACTTATTTATTTTTTTTCCATGGTGCTGAGCATCAAACCCAGTGCCTCTCACATGCTAGGCCAGTGCTCTACTACTGAGACACAACCCAGCCCCTCTCTTCCTTTTTGATAGCCTTTCTAACAAAGGTGAGGTAATATATCTTTTTAGTTTTGACTTGATTTTCCCTGCTGATAAATGTTGTTGAGCATTTTTGTATATACTAGGTGTTATGGTTTGATGTGATGTTCCCTAAAAGCTCAGGTGTGAGAGAATGTAAGAAGATTTGGAGGAGAAATAATTGAATTATAGCCTTAACCTAATCAGTGAATCAGTCCCCTGATGGGCTTAACTGTGTGGTAACTAGAGGTAAATGGGGTGTGGCTGGAGGAAGTGGTTCATTGGAGACATGGCTATGGGGTCTATATATATTTGCATCTGGCAAGTGGAGACCTCTTTGCTTTCTGATCACCATGTGAGCGGCTTCCCTTTGCCACACTCTTCCATCATGATGTTCTGCCTTACCTCAAGCTCTGAGAAATGGAGCCAGCCTTTTATAGACTAAGACCTCTTAAATCATGAGCCCTCAAATAAACCTTTCCTTCTAAAATTGTTCGAGTGGGGTCTTTTAGTTGCAGCAGTGAAAAAACTGACTAAAACACTTGGCCATTTGTAGGTCTTCTTTTGAGTGATGTCTACTTAAGTCCTGTGTATTTTTTAATCAGGTTTTTCTTTTTTCTGTTGAGTTTTTAAGCTTCTTATATATTTTGGCTACTGATCCCTTATCAGATATATGGTTTGCAAATATTTTTCCCCAATAACTGAGTTGTTTTTAATGTGATACATCTGTATTTTTCCCCAAACCCACAATAGAATCCAGACTGGCAGACACTTGGAAGATGTTGCCTACTTCTAGCTATCCCTGGGCAGCACCTTTAGAGAGCTGTGATAATTACGTGGTGCTGTGATTCTTAACCCAGGTTGCACATTAAAATCACCTGGGATGCTTTTAAAGCCCCTCTCACTCCAGACCAATTAACTTAGGAACTCCAGAGATAGGACCCAGACACCAGCAATTTTTGAAAGATCCTCAGGTGATTCTAATGCGCAGCCAGGGTTGGGAACTGGTGGCCCAATGTCATGTTGAGTAACTGTTGAGTCAGAATGTTCTAATAACAAGAGGCAGAGGTGAGTTCCCACTCTGGCCTTCACATACCTTTGCTTTTTGTCTGATTGGAGTTATATAAAGCCTAAGTGGAACTAAGACTAAGCCTGGTAATTGTCATGGCAATGGCCTAGATTTTTCTATCAAATCAAATCTTATTTAGGATGGGAGACACAGAAGTGACTCTAGTGAAGTTAAAATATTTCTGCCTTTATTTAGAATATTCAGCATTAAATTCAACAGAGTTTTGCCATGACATTTCAAACACGAAAACTTTTTAAAACAGCAGTTCTCACATGAATTGAAAGTTTATCATTAATTGTAAAGTGTGCTTGATCACAGGGAATTATCTAGGCAATCACCATCATGTATGGCCTTTAATGCCTCCTGTCTGCTGAGTGTGAGTTCTGAATATTGATCACAAATTTGCAAATTTCTCTGCTTATGCCTCATCATTCCCACCTTTGATTGAATATAAAATAAGCAGAATTTAAAAATTATAGAGCAGGGAGGAACCTGTGGAAACCTTTTTTTATCTAGTTCTCTGCCTTTACAATCTGATATCTAATCCACTAAGAGAATCAGGCTACTTGTTCCCTTGTTAAATTCACGAAGGTTCTAGCATAGATGACTATGGCATCCTCTGACTGGCTCCCTTGCTCCTGTTCCCTTTCCTCTACCTGGCTGTCAGTGATCTTTCTAAACAAAATTCTTTGCTTAGCATTTTTTTGATGATTCCACAGTTGTCTGAGGTCCAAGTTGAGACTCCTTAGGCTCACCTGCAACCTATGAACTAATCTGACCTATCTCCCTCTGCAGATTCATCTTCTAGAGCTCTCTGGTGTAACTACTCTAAGTTGCTGTTATGCCAGGCTTCTAAATGGCCTAAATGTAGTCCTCCAGATGTGTCCTCTATGCATCCTGCATTTGCAGATGCTCTTCTTCCTTTCTAGGATGTTCTCTCCCTCACTTGTGTAGGGAAACCTTTTCTCTATTATCCCATTAGCTTAGCTCATGTCAGACTATAATGAGCAGGGAAGGCATCAGAATTCTTGGCACGTGGTGTAAAAAGTGGGAGAGGATTTACTGAGAGTGGAGGACTGGATGCCTGGTATTTATGTCTGGTAATAAGAAACCTTCAAATTTTGTTTTTGTTACAAAAACAAGGTCAAATGGATTAACCATACTCTGAAATTGGTGGTAGTGGTAATATTTCAATGGCCTTATAAAAAAAAAATTCAATGGCCATAATCATGGAGAGAATTATTTCTTTAATATTGTGCCTCTTCTCTTTCATTAATTAAATCTCAGGTGCAGAGGTATAAATTAATTATATTCCTTAGTTTATGGCATATTATTACCATTAGCTTGCACAAGGCTGCTATTGAATTTAGTTTTTTAAAAACTTTATTAAAGATTCTATGCATGTTTCTCCCTCCTATCTTCATCTGTTAAATATTATTTCAATATATATAGAATACAAATATTTTTATTGATATATGTTTTTTGGTGTATATGAATATTTTAAATATAGCTTTAATGAAACTATATTCTATATCTCATTCTAAATCTGTCCTTTCTTCACTGATTTTAATATCATACATGTTGTCATGTATATATCAGGTCTGTGGTCTTCTAGCTGCTGCAACCATCATCCTTCTTCCATTCATCTTCTTCTCCTTTCTCCAAGACATGAGCACCCAGATACAATTTTGTTCCTACATTCAACACTGAAATGTGTGTCCTCTTGTATGCCCCCTTCCAGATGTGTGAGACTATTAGATAAGTACCCAGGAATGGGTCCCCCCTCAATCTGACTAAATGGTGCTATGAATTTTCTAGATTGTGATATAGAATGTGTATTGTCTACCTTACCTCCAGCAGTGCATGGTATTCTCAGCTTTCTACTAACACTTGGCATTAGCTGGTTTTCTATGTGCCTATATTATAGGAGTAAAGTGAGGTCACAATTTTTCCTTTTAATTAAACTTATTTTTTTTTATTATTTTCCCCTTTCCCCTCATTTCCTCTTGTATGAAATTTTGTATAACCCTGAGGGTCTCATGCAATTTCCTTTCTCTCTCCCTTTCCCTCCCACCTCTCATCCCAGTTTAATGTTAATCTTCTTCTCATGCTCTTCGTCCCTACTCTGTTCTTAGTTACACTCCTTATATCAAAGAAGACATTTGGCATTTGTTTTTTAGGGATTGGCTAGCTTCACTTAGCATAATCTGCTCTAATGCCATCCATTTCCCTGCAAATTCTATGATTTTGTCATTTTTTAATGCAGAGTAATACTCCATTGTGTATAAATGCCACATTTTTTTTTATCCATTCATCTATTGAAGGGCATCTAGGTTGGTTCCACAGTCTTGCTATTGTGAATTGTACTTCACATTTCTTAAAAAAAAAAAAAAAAAAAAAAAAAACCCTGAAACACTTGGCTCATTTCTTTGTTCCCTTTTATTACAATTAATTAATTCATTTGAAAATAATAAAAATCCTTTATCTAAAATCTCTGTATTTTCTCATTTTTTTCCTCAATCCCTCTCCCATCACACTTTTCTCTACACCTCCCACCTCTTTTTATTAACACTATAAACTTTACATTAGGAAATCCAATAGCCAACTCATTTTCCTCCTTGACTTTCCAGCAGTATTTGACACTGAGCCCTTCTTTCTCATATTCTATTCAGCTAGCCTTTGAGATGCCATACCTTTCTGACCTTCCTTCTGCCTCTGGTCATTCATCTGTTAGCTTTTCTTTCCATCTGATCTCTAAATGTGGGGGGTTCCCAGGTTCCGCCTACAGGCATCTTGTCTTCTCTCTGCCACTCACACTTTACCTGGTTTCATTTATTCCAATAGTTTTTTTTTTTAAATTTTTTATTGTTGGCTGTTCAAAACATTACATAGTTCTTGATATATCATATTTCACAATTTGATTCAAGTGGGTTATGAGCTCCCATTTTTACCCCATATACAGATTGCAGAATCACATCAGTTACACATCCATTGATTTACATATTGCCATACTAGTGTCTGTTGTATTCTGCTGCCTTTCCTATCCTCTACTATCCCCCCTCACCTCCCCTCCCCTCCCCTCTTCTCTCTCTGCCCCCTCTACTGACATTCGTTTGTCCCCCTTGTATTATTTTTCCCCTTCCCCTCACTTCCTCTTGTATGTACTTTTGTATAACTCTGAGGAGCTCCTTCCATTTCCATGCATTTTCCCTTCTCTCTCCCTTTCCCTCCCACCTCTCATCCCTGTTTAATGTTAATCTTCTTCTCATGCTCTTCGACCCTACTCTGTTCTTAGTTACTCTCCTTATATCAAAGAAGACATTTGGCATTTGTTTTTTAGGGATTGGCTAGCTTCACTTAGCATAATCTGCTCTAATGCCATCCATTTCCCTGTAAATTCTATGATTTTGTCATTTTTTAATGCAGAGTAATACTCCATTGTGTATAAATGCCACATTTTTTTTATCCATTCATCCATTGAAGGGCATCTAGGTTGGTTCCACAGTCTAGCTATTGTGAATTGTGCTGCTATGAACATCGATGTAGCAGTGTCCCTGTAGCATGCTCTTTTTAGGTCTTTAGGGAATAGACCGAGAAGGGGAATAGCTGGGTCAAATGGTGGCTCCATTCCCAGCTTTCCAAGAAATCTCCATACTGCTTTCCAAATTGGCTGCACCAATTTGCAGTCCCACCAGCAATGTACAAGTGTACCCTTTTCCCCACATCCTCGCCAGCACTTGTTGTTGTTTGACTTCATAATGGCTGCCAATCTTACTGGAGTGAGATGGTATCTTAGGGTGGTTTTGATTTGCATTTCTCTGACTGCTAGAGATGGTGAGCATTTTTTCATGTACTTGTTGATTGATTGTATGTCCTCCTCTGAGAAGTGTCTGTTCAGGTCCTTGGCCCATTTGTTGATTGGGTTGTTTGTTCTCTTATTGTCTAATTTTTTGAGTTCTTTGTATACTCTGGATATTAGGGCTCTATCTGAAGTGTGAGGAGTAAACATTTGTTCCCAGGATGTAGGCTCTCTATTTACCTCTCTTATTGTATCTTTTGCTGAGAAAAAACTTTTTAGTTTGAGTAAGTCCCATTTGTTGATTCTAGTTATTAACTTTTGTGCTATGGGTGTCCTATTGAGGAATTTGGAGCCCGACCCCACAGTATGTAGATCGTAGCCAAATTTTTCTTCTATCAGACGGCGTGTCTCTGATTTGATATCAAGCTCCTTGATCCATTTTGAATTCACTTTTGTGCATGGCAAGAGAAAGGGATTCAGTTTCATTTTGTTGCATATGGATTTCCAGTTTTCCCAGCACCATTTGTTGAAGATGCTATCCTTCCTCCATTGCATGCTTTTAGCCCCTTTATCAAATATAAGGTAGTTGTAGTTTTGTGGATTGGTTTCTGTGTCCTCTATTCTGTACCATTGGTCCACCCGCCTGTTTTGGTACCAGTACCATGCTGTTTTTGTTACTATTGCTCTGTAGTATAGTTTGAAGTCTGGTATCGCTATACCGCCTGATTCATTCTTCCTGCTTAGCATTGTTTTTGCTATTCTGGGTCTTTTATTTTTCCATATGAATTTCATGATTGCTTTCTCTATTTCTACAAGAAATGCCGTTGGGATTTTGATTGGCATTGCATTAAACCTATAGAGAACTTTTGGTAATATCGCCATTTTGATGATGTTAGTTCTTCCTATCCATGAACAGGGTATATTTTTCCATCTTCTAAGATCTTCTTCTATTTCTCTCTTTAGGGTTCTGTAGTTTTCATTGTATAAGTCTTTCACCTCTTTTGTTAGGTTGATTCCCAAGTATTTTATTTTTTTTGAAGATATTGTGAATGGAGTGGTTGTCCTCATTTCCATTTCAGAGGATTTGTCGCTGATATACAGGAATGCCTTTGATTTATGCGTGTTGATTTTATATCCTGCCACTTTGCTGAATTCATTTATTAGCTCTAATAGTTTCTTTGTAGACCCTTTTGGGTCTGCTAGGTATAGAATCATGTCATCTGCAAATAGTGATAATTTAAGTTCTTCTTTTCCTATTTTTATGCCTTTAATTTCTTTCGTCTGTCTAATTGCTCTGGCCAGTGTTTCGAGAACTATGTTGAACAGAAGTGGTGAGAGAGGGCATCCCTGTGTTGTTCCAGATTTTAGAGGGAATGCCTTCAATTTTTCTCCATTCAGAATGATGCTAGCCTGAGGCTTAGCATAGATTGCTTTTACAATATTGAGGTATGTTCCTGTTATCCCTAGTTTTTCTAGAGTTTTGCTGTACTTTGTCGAATGCTTTTTCCGCATCTATCGAGATGATCATATGGTTCTTATTTTTAAGTCTATTGATGTGGTGAATAACATTTATTGATTTCCGTATATTGAACCAGCCTTGCATCCCAGGGATGAATCCTACTTGATCATGGTGCACAATTTTTTTGATATGTTTTTGTATCCGAGTGGCCAGAATTTTATTGAGGATTTTTGCATCTAGGTTCATTAGAGATATTGGTCTGTAGTTTTCTTTCTTTGAAGTGTCTTTGTCTGGTTTAGGTATCAGGGTGATGTTGGCCTCGTAGAATGAATTTGGAAGTTCTCCCTCTTTTTCTATTTCCCGAAGTAGCTTGAAAAGTATTGGTATTAGTTCCTCTTTAAAGGTTTTGTAAAACTCTGCTGTATACCCATCCGGTCCTGGGCTTTTCTTAGTTGGTAGTCCTTTGATGGTTTCTTCTATTTCCTCAATTGATATTGGTCTGTTTAGGTTGTCTATATCCTCCTGACTCAATCTGGGCAGATCATATGACTTAATAAATTTATCTATGCCTTCACTATCTTCTAATTTATTGGAGTATAAGGATTCAAAATAAGTTTTGATTATCTTCTGTATTTCTGAAGTGTCTGTTGTGATATTGCCTCTTTCATCCCGTATGTTAGTAATTTGAGTTCTCTGTCTTCTTCTCTTCGCTAGCATGGCTAAGGGTCTGTCGATTTTGTTTATTTTTTCAAAGAACCAACTTTTAGTTTTGTCAATTTTTTCAATTGTTTCTTTTGTTTCGATTTCATTAATTTCAGCTCTGATTTTAATTATTTCTTGCCTTCTACTTCTTTTGCTATTGTTTTGCTCTTCTTTTTCTAGGATTTTGAGATGAAGTATGAGATCATTTATTTGTTGGTTTTTTCTTTTTTTAAGGAATGAACTCCAAGCAATGAATTTTCCTCTTAGAACTGCTTTCAATGTGTCCCATAGATTCCGATATGTTGTGTCTGTGTTTTCATTAATCTCTAAGAATTTTTTAATTTCCTCCTTGATGTCTTCTATAACCCATTGATCATTCAGTAACCTATTGTTCATTCTCCAAGTGATGTATTCTTTTTCCTTCCTTCTTTTATCGTTGATTTTCAGTTCCATTCCATTATGATCAGATAGGATGCATGGTATTATCTCTACTCCTTTATATTGTCTAAGAGTTTCCCTGTGACATAATATATGATCTATTTTTGAGAAGGATCCATGTGCTGCTGAGAAAAAAGTGTAACTGCATGATGTTGGGTGGTATATTCTATATATGTCAATTAAGTCTAGGTTATTTATTGTGTTATTGAGTTCTATAGTTTCCTTATTCAACTTTTGTTTGGAAGATCTGTCCAGTGGTGATAGAGGTGTGTTGAAGTCTCCCATGATTATTGTATGGTGGTCTATTAGACTCTTGAACTTGAGAAGGGTTTGTTTGATGAACATAGCTGCACCATTGTTTGGGGCATATATATTTATGATTGTTATGTCTTGTTGGTGTATGGTTCCCTTGAGCAGTATGTAGTGTCCCTCTTTATCCCTTTTGATTAACTTTGGCTTGAAATCTATTTTATTTGATATGAGTATGGATACTCCTGCTTGTTTCCGAAGTCCATATGAGTGATATGATTTTTCCCAACCTTTCACCTTCAGCCTATGTATGTCTTTTCCTATCAAATGCGTCTCCTGTAGGCAGCATATTGTTGGGTCTTGTTTTGTGATCCATTCTACTAGCCTGTGTCTCTTGATTGGTGAGTTTAAGCCATTAACATTTAGGGTTATTATTGAGATATGGGTTGTTCTTCCAGCCATATTTGTTTATTTATGTTACTAAACATGGTTTGTTTTCCTCTTTGATTATTTCCCCCCCTTTAGTGTCCTACCTCCCACTGTTGGTTTTCATTGTTATTTTCCATTTCCTCTTCCTGTAATGTTTTGCCAAGGATGTTTTGAAGAGATGGTTTTCTAGCTGCAAATTCTTTTAACTTTTGTTTATCGTGGAAGGTTTTAATTTCATCTTCCATCCTGAAGCTTAATTTCGCTGGAAACACAATTCTTGGTTGGAACCCATTTTCTTTCAGTGTTTGAAATATGTTATTCCAGGATCTTCTAGCTTTCAGAGTCTGTGTTGAAAGATCAGCTGTTATCCTGATTGGCTTACCCCTAAATGTGATCTGCTTCCTTTCTCTTGTAGCTTTTAAAATTCTCTCCTTATTCTGTATGTTGGGCATCTTCATTATAATGTGTCTAGGTGTTGGTCTCTTATGATTTTGCATATTCGGCGTCCTGTAGGCTTCTAGGATTTGGGGTTCTGTCTCATTCTTCAAGTCTGGGAAGTTTTCTCGTATTATTTCATTGAATAGATTGCTCATTCCTTTGGTTTGAAACTCTGTCCCTTCCTGTATCCCAATGACTCTTAAATTTGGTCTCTTGATGTTATCCCATATTTCTTGGATGTTCTGCTCATGGTTTCTTAACAGTCTTGCTGAGCTGTCTATGTTCTTTTCAAGTTGAAATACTTTATCTTCATTGTCTGATGTTCTGTCTTCTAAGTGTTCTACTCTGCTGGTAGTATTCTCAATTGAGTTTTTAAGTTGGCTTATTGCTTCCTGCATTTCTAGGATTTCTGTTTGTTTGTTTTTTATAACCTCTATTTCCCTGTATAGTTGATCTTTTGCTTCTTGGATTTGTTTATGTAATTCATTGTTGAAGTGATCTTTCATTGTCTGATTTTGCTGTCTGATGTCTTCCTTGAGACTCCAGATCATCTGAAGCATGTATATCCTGAATTCTTTATCTGACATTCCATCTGCTGCAGCTATTACCTCTTCTAACGTTGAGTTGACCTGCATTGCTTGTGGTCCTTTCTTTCCTTGTCTCTTCATACTGTTCGCGTTCCTTTCTACTTGGTGAAACTGTTGTGCTATTGAATTTTCCCCCTATATATTTATATTGGTCTTGTATAGTTGCAAAGTCTCCCTCGCAGGCGCGGGCGGCGGCTCTGCCCCTCCTCCAATTGGGGCAATGTGCCTACCACGCCGGGAGGCCGCTGGGCCTTCTCTGCCGGTAGGTAGCAGGTCCGCCGACCTTGCAGGCGCAGGCGGCGGCTGTGTCCCTGTGCGGGCCGCTAGGCTTGTTCTGTCGGTGGTCGCAGTTCTGCCTACTTTGCAGGCGCAGGCAGCGGCACTGCCCCTCTGCAGGCCTCTGGGGCTGTACTGCCAGTGGGTCGCAGGTCCGCCTACCTTGCAGGCGCGGGGGGGGGGCGGCTCTACCCTTCCTCAGGCCACTGGGCCTGTTCTGTCTCTCGGTTGCAGGTCTGGCCTGTTCTGAAGGTGGTCACAGTTCCGTCTACCTTGCAGGCGCGGGGGAGGGGAGGGGGCGGCTCTGCCCCTCAGCAGGCCGCTGGGCCTGTTCTGTGGGTGGTCACAGTTCCCTCTACCTTGCCGGCGCAGGGGGAGGGGGCGGCTCTGCCTCTCAGCAGGCTGCTGCTCCTCTTCTGCAGGTGGGTCGCAGGCCCGCCTACCTTGCAGGAGTGATTGGAAGCTCTGTCCCGCCGCGGGCCACTGGGCCTTTTCTGTCGGTGGTCACAGTTCCACCTACCTGGCAGGCGCGGGGGGTGGGGGGCGGCTCTGCCCCTCAGCAGGCCGCTGGGCGTGCTCTGTGCGTGGTCACAGTTCCCTCTACCTTGCCGGCGCAGGGGGAGGGGGCGGCTCAGCCTCTCAGCAGGCCGCTCCTCCTCTTCTGCCGGTGGGTCGCGGGCCCGCCTACCTTGCAGGAGTGATTGGAAGCTCTGTCCCGCCGCGGGCCACTGGGCCTTTTCTGTCGGTGGTCACAGTTCCACCTACCTGGCAGGCGCAGGGGGTGGGGGGCGGCTCTGCCCCTCAGCAGGCCGCTGGGCCTGCTCTGTGTGTGGTCACAGTTCCCTGTACCTTGCCGGTGCAGGGGGAGGGGGCGGCTCTGCCTCTCAGCAGGCCGCTGCTCCTCTTCTGCCAGTGGGTCGCAGGCCCGCCTACCTTGCAGGAGTGATTGGAAGCTCTGTCCCGCCGCGGGCCACTGGGCCTTTTCTGTCGGTGGTCACAGCTCCCCTACCTGGCAGGCGCGGGGGGTGGGGGGGCGGCTCTGCCCCTCAGCAGGCCACTGGGCCTGCTCTGTGGGTGGTCACAGTTCCCTCTACTTTGCCGGTGCAGGGGGAGGGGGCGGCTCAGCCTCTCAGCAGGCCGCTGCTCCTCTTCTGCCGGTGGGTCGCAGGCCCGCCTACCTTGCAGGAGTGATTGGAAGCTCTGTCCCGCCGCGGGCCACCTAAACTTATTTTTTTAGAATAATTTCAGATTCACAGTAAAACTGAGCAGAACGTGCAGAATTTCAATATATCCTGAGCTCTTGTCTGTACTTCCAACTGCCTTCTCCCACAATCAACATCCAGTACGAGAGAAGTACATTTGTTATAATGAACCTGCAATGATACATCATCACCAACCAAATCCATAGTTTTCATTAGCATTTGCTCTTGGCATTCAATAGGTTTTGATAAATGTATACGGACATCTACCTTCCATTATAGCATCATACAGAACAGTTTCACTGTCCTAACAATTTTCTATAGTTCACTAATTCAGCCCTCCCTTCCCTCCATTCTCTGCTCTTCTATCTGCATGGTTTTGTTTTTCTAGAATGTTATGTATTTGGAATCATATAGCATGTAGAGTTTTAAGATGGTCTTCTTGATGAATCCTCTGAAACAGAAATTAGGAAAACTACCCCATTCACAATAGCCTCAAAAAACAAAACAAATCAAAACTTAGGAATCAACAAAAGAGGTGAAAGGCCTCTAGAATGAAAACTACAGAACACTAAAGAAATACATTGAAGAAGATTTTAGAAGATGAAAAGATCTCCCATGTTCTTGGATAGGCAAAATTAGTATTGTCAAAATGGCCATAGTACCCAAAGTGCTATACAGATTAGATGTGATTCCAATTAAAATCCCATCATCGATCCTTATAGAAATAGAAAAAAGCAATCATGAAATTCATTTGGAAAAATAAGAGACCCAGAATAGCCAAAGCAATCCTTAGCAAGAAGAGTAAAGCAGGAGGCATCACAATACCAGACCTTAAATTATACTGCAAAGCTATACCAACACAAATGGCATGGTATTGGCACCAAAACAGACATGTAGACCAATGGTACAAAATAGAAGACACAGAGACAAATCACATAAATATAGTTATTTAATACTAGCAAAGGAGCCAAAAACATACATTGGAGAAAAGATAGCCTCTTCTACAAATGGTGCTGAGAGAACTGGAAATCCATATGCAGAAAAATGAAAATAAACTCCTATGCACAAAACCTAGAAATTAGACCAGAGATCCTGTGCCTAATAGAAGAAAAAGGAGGCTCAAATCTTCATCACATCAGATTAGGCCCTGACTTCCTTAACAAGACTCCTAAAATGCAAGAAATAAAATCAAGAATTAATAAATGGGATGGGCTCAAATTAAAAAGCTTCTTCTCAGCAAAAGAAACAATCAATGAGGTGAAGAGAGAGCTTACGTTTTGGGAGCAAATTTTTGCCATGCTCATGTCAGATAGAACATAATCTCCAGGATATATAAAAAACTAAAAAATTTAACACCAAAAAAATTAACACCAATCAATAAATGGGCTAAGGAGCTGAACAGATACATCTTAGAAGTTATACATTTTATTATCAAATATATGAAAAAATGTTTAACGTCTCTAGTAATTAGAGAAATGCAAATCAAAAATACTCTAAGATTTCATCTTGCTCTAGTCAGAATGGCAGTTATCAAAAATACAGATAACAATAAGTGTTAGCAAGGATGTGGGGGAAAAGGTATACTCATATATTGCTGGTGGCACTGCAAATTGGTGCAACCAATCATACAACCAAGCAATATGGAGATTACTTAGAAAACTTGGAATGGAACCACCATTTGACCCAGCTATCCCACTCCTCAGTCTATACCCAAAGGATTTAAAATCAGCATACTATAGTAACGCAGCCACATCAATATTCATAGCAGCTCAATTCACAATAGCTAAATTGTGGAAGCAACCTAAATACCCTTCAATAGATGAATGTATAAAGAAACTGGTATATGTACACAATAGAATATTACTCAGAAGATCCAACATGGCAGCGGGTGCGGAGAGATCAAGTCTCTGACTTCTTCAGCTGCGCAGTCATAGGGAGTCTTAAACCGTCTAAATGCTGTTTGCTCAGGATCACTAGGCAATTCTGAGCTGACATGGATCTGGGGTGAACAGTCTGTGCCTCTCAGAACACACACCAAGCCCGGATCGGCTGAATTCAAGCTCCCGTTCGCCTGCGTCTCGCAGACAAACCGCTGTGACTCAGCACTAAAGGATCCCGCTGGAACAACTGGTCGGCCCTTCTGAACCTGCAGAGGTTAATACCACCTGAGCCTTCATAGGCAGTGGCCACAGGATTGAGACGGGGCTTGGGAGAGCCAGTCAGGACCCACCCGTTGCATTGGTCACCCGGCAAAGGGAACGAACTGTCGCCATTTGCATGGGATACCACCATGGCAGAGAACTGACGTCACCAGAATGCGGCGGAGGAGATAACTTCATTGAAACCGGAGGCGACAGGTGTGTAACCCCCTAGCCTTCCCTCTCCACACAGCGGGGAAATCTTAAGGGCCCCTCCCAGCTCTCCTGTGAGCGCGATAGTCAGACCGAGGGAATCAGGAGTGGTGTGGGACCTGCGGCGCGGGACCCCGGCTATCGCTCCCACCACTGCTGACAACTGAGGTCTCTTGCACCAGCTACCGGGGGCGTGGCTACCGGAGGGCAAGCAAAATACGCTGAGGGTTCTCAGCCCCAAGCTCCACAAACTTAGGGTCTGAGGGAATGGCTAACAGGGAGAATGTGCCCAGTCGTTCAAGAAAATAGGGCTCCCGGGAGCAGCAGACCTGGCGTGTAGCCAGTATTGTGGTGAGCGTCACTGGTGAGCAGGGCCTGGCTTGAGGAAAAGTGGTGAAGTAACTAGACACAAGAAAAGGCCCTAGGCACTCAGGATTGGAGACCCACCCAGTCTGGGAGGAGGAGCTGCTGCATAGTGATTGGTTCCCGCGTATTGAGAGGAGAAGCTTGGCCCGGTGGGCACAGCTCCACCTACTGGAAGAGAAGTTAATCAAACTCTAAGACTGCATTTATTAAATTTCTGGGTTTTTGTTTTCATTTTCATTTTTTAAATTTTTTCAAATTTTTTAAATTATTTTTTTATTTTTTATTTTTATTTTTTTGATTATTTTTTAAAATTTTTTTCTTTTTTATTTTCTATTTTTTTCTTTTTTCTTTTCATTTCTTTTCAATTTCCTTATTCCCCCTTCCTTGAATTCTACCTGTTTACTCTCATTCTCTTTAGTGACTTCTTCCCTTCCCTTCTAATACCTTTCCTCCCAAGCATCAAATAAATTTATAGGAGTAAACAGTAACTCAGCAATCAAACAGAACAAGAAGTAACATGAGCAGCATGAAAAAGCAAGGAAGAAAAGGAGTACAAACAATGCAGGACAGCCTAAATATTCAGGAGGACCTAGAGGCATCAGAAAAATGGTCAAATAAAGAACTCAAGGAATACCTTAGACAGATGGAATGGAATCTTAAAGAGGATATGGGACAGCAAATTCAAGCAATGAAAGAACACATTGAAAATGAATTACATAAACAGATAAAAGAAGCAAATAAGCATCTGAGATAGAGATTATAAAAAAAATCAAACAGTAATTCTAGAAATGAAGGAAACTATAAAGCAAATTAAAAACTCAAATGAGAGTATCACTAACAGAGTGGAACAAGTAGAAGCCAGAATGTCAGATAATGAAGACAAAATATATCATCTTGAAAAGAGTCTAGCCAACTCAGAAAGGCTGGTAAAAAATCACGAGAAAAACATCCAAGAGATATGGGATAACATAAAAAAACCAAACTTAAGAGTCATCGGGATAGAGGAAGGTATAGAGGTTTAAACCAAGGGAATGAGTAACCTGCTGAATGAAATAATTATAGAAAACTTTCCAGAAATAAAAAAGGAAACGGATGTACAAATTGTAGATGAATACAGGACACCGAGCATACAAAATCACAGTAGACCAATGCCAAGACACATTGTTATGAAGATATCCAATCTGCAGAACAAAGAGAAAATATTAAAAGCTACAAGAGAAAGGAGGCAGATTACATTCAGGGGTAAACCAATAAGGTTAACAACGGATTTTTTATCACAGACGCTGAAAGCGAGAAGATCCTGGAACAACGTATTTCAAACACTGAAAGAAAATGGATGCCAACCAAGAATTTTGTATCCAGCAAAATTAAGCTTCAGGTATGACAACGAAATAAAAATCTTTCATGATAAACAAAAGTTAAAAGAATTTGCAGCCAGAAAACCAGCATTGCAAAGCATCTTGAGCAAAACACTACATGAGGAAGAAATGAAAAACAATAACCAAAACCAACAGTGGGAAGTACCTCAGTAAAGCCAGAGGGCGGGGGGAAAGCTAATCATGGAAAAACAAACCAAATTTTTTAAAAAAAGATAACTAATCAAACATGGCTGGAAGTACAAACCATATATCAATAGTAATTCTAAACCTTAATGGCTTAAACTCTCCAATAAAGCGACATAGGCTGGTAACATGGATAAAAAAATAAATCCAACAATATGCTGCCTCCAGGAGACACATCTGATTGCAAAAGTCATACACAGGCTGAAGGTGAAAGGTTGGGAAAAAATATACCACGCACACGGTCCTCGTAAGCAATCAGGGGTGGCCATCCTCATATCGAATAAAATCGACTTCAAGACTAAGTTAATCAAAAGGGATAAGGAAGGACATTATATACTGATACTAACAAGACATAACAATTATCAATATTTATGCACCAAATAAGGGTTCTGTGACGTTCATAAAACAAACTCTCCTCAAGTTAAAGAATCAAATAGACCACAACACAATAATTATGGGTGACTTCAACACACCTCTCTCACCATTGGACAGATCCTCCAAACAAAAGTTGAATAAAGAAACTATAGAACTCAATATCACAATTAATAACCTAGACTTA
Source organism: Marmota flaviventris (assembly GCF_047511675.1). NCBI lineage: Eukaryota > Metazoa > Chordata > Mammalia > Rodentia > Sciuridae > Marmota > Marmota flaviventris. The sequence goes on from NC_092502.1 coordinate 56,943,091, forward strand.
ACTGACATATATAGAATATATCAACCATCATCAAGTGGATATACTTTTTTCTCAGTAGCACATGGATCCTTCTAAAAAATAGACCATATATTATGCCATAGGGCAACCCTCAGTAAATATAAAGGGGTGGAGATAATACCATGCATTTTATCTGATCATAATGGAATGAAATTGGAAATCAATGATAAAAGAAGGAAGGAAAAACCCTACATCACATGGAAAATGAACAATATGTTACTGAATGATCAATGGGTTACAGAAGACATAAAGGAGGAAATCAAAAAATTCTTAGAGATAAATGAAAATACAGACACAACATATTGGAATCTATGGGACACAATGAAAGCAGTTTTAAGAGGGAAATTCATTGCCTGGAGGTCATTCCTCAAAAAAAGAAAAAACCAACAAATAAATAAGCTCACACTTCATCTCAAAGCCCTAGAAAAGGAAGAGCAAAACAACAGCAAATGTAGCAGAAGTCAAGAAATAATTAAAATCAGAGCGGAAATCAATGAAATTGAAACAAAAGAAACTATTGAAAAAATTGGCAAAACTAAAAGTTGGTTCTTTGAAAAAATAAATAAGATCGACAGACCCTTAGCCATGCTAACGAAGAGAAGAAGAGAGAGAACTCAAATTACTAACATACGGGATGAAAAAGGCAATATCACAACAGATGCTACAGAAATACAGAAGACAATTAGAAATTATTTTGAAAACCTATATTCCAATAAAATAGAAGATAGTGAAGACATCGATAAATTTCTTAAGTCATATGATTAGCCCAGACTGAGTCAGGAGGATACACACAATTTGAGCAGACCAATATCAATGGACGAAATAGAAGAAGCAATCAAAAGACTACCAACCAAGAAAAGCCCAGGACCGGATGGGTATACAGCGGAGTTTTACAAAACCTTTAAAGAAGAATTAATACCAATACTTTTCCAGTTATTTCAGGAAATAGAAAAAGAGGGAGCTCTTCCAAATTCATTCTATGAGGCCAACATCACCCTGATTCCGAAACCAGACAAAGACACCTCAAAGAAAGAAAACTACAGACCAATATCTCTAATGAACCTAGATGCAATAATCCTCAATAAAATTCTGGCGAATCGGATACAAAAACACATCAAAAAAATTGTGCAGCATGATCAAGTAGGATTCATCCCTGGGATGCAAGGCTGGTTCAATATACAGAAATCAATAAATGTTATTCACCACATCAATAGACTTAAAGATAAGAACCATATTATCATCTTGATAGACACAGAAAAAGCATTCGACAAAGTACAGCATCCCTTTATGTTCAAAACATTAGAAAAACTAGGGATAACAGGAACTTACCTCAACATTGTAAAAGCTATCTATGCTAAGACTCAGGCTAGCATCATTCTGAATGGAGAAAAATTGAAGGCATTCCCTCTAAAATCTGGAACAAGACAGGGATGTCCTCTATCACCACTTCTATTCAATATAGTTCTCAAAACACTGGCCAGAGCAATTAGACAGATGAAAGAAATTAAAGGCTTAAAAATAGGAAAAGAAGAACTTAAATTATCACTATTTGCAGATGACATGATTCTATACCTGGAAGACCCAAAAGGGTCTACAAAAAAACTACTAGAACTAATAAATGAATTCAGCAAAGTGGCAGGATATAAAATCAACACGCATAAATCAAAGGCATTTCTGTATATCAGCGACAAAAGTTCTGAAATGGAAATGAGGAAAAACACCCCATTCACAATATCCTCAAAAAAAAATAAAATACTTGGGAATCAACCTAACAAAAGAGGTGAAAGATTTATGCTATGAAAACTACAGAACCCTAAAGAGAGAAATAGAAGAAGATCTTAGAAGATGGAAAAATATACCCTGTTCATGGATAGGCAGAACTAACATCATCAAAATGGCGATATTACCCAAAGTTCTTTATAGGTTTAATGCAATGCCAATCAAAATCCCAACGGCATTTCTTGTAGAAATAGAGAAAGCAATCATGAAATTCATATGGAAAAATAAAAGACCCAGAATAGCAAAAGCAACTCTAAGCAGGAAGTGTGAATCAGGTGGCATAGCAATACCAGATTTCAAACTATACTACAGAGCAATAGTAACAAAAACAGCATGGTACTGGTACCAAAACAGGCGGGTGGACCAATGGTACAGAATAGAGGACACAGAAACCAATCCACAAAACTACAACTACCTTATATTTGATAAAGGGGCTAAAAGCATGCAATGGAGGAAGGATAGCATCTTCAACAAATGGTGCTGGGAAAACTGGAAATCCATATGCAACAAAATGAAACTGAACCCCTTTCTCTCACCATGCACAAAAGTTAACTCAAAATGGATCAAGGAGCTTGATATCAAATCAGAGACTCTGCATTTGATAGAAGAAAAAGTTGGCTCCGATCTACATATTGTGGGGTCGGGCTCTAAATTCCTTAATAGGACACCCATAGCACAAGAGTTAATAACAAGAATCAACAAATGGGACTTACTTAAACTGAAAAGTTTTTTCTCAGCAAGAGAAACAATAAGAGAGGTAAATAGGGAGCCTACATCCTGGGAACAAATGTTTACTCCTCACACTTCAGATAGAGCCCTAATATCCAGAGTATACAAAGAACTCAAAAAATTAAACAATAAGATAACAAATAACCCAATCAACAAATGGACCAAGGACCTGAACAGACACTTCTCAGAGGAGGACATACAATCAATCAACAAGTACATGAAAAAATGCTCACCATCTCTAGCAGTCAGAGAAATTCAAATCAAACCACCCTAAGATACCATCTCACTCCAGTAAGATTGGCAGCCATTATGAAGTCAAACAACAACAAGTGCTGGCGAGGATGTGGGGAAAAGGGTACACTTGTACAATGCTGGTGGGACTGTAAATTGGTGCGGCCAATTTGGAAAGCAGTATGGAGATTCCTGGGAAAGCTGGGAATGGAACCACCATTTGACCCAGCTATTGCCCTTCTTGGACTATTCTCTGAAGACCTTAAAAGAGCATACTATAGGGATACTGCTACATCAATGTTCATAGCAGCACAATTCACAATAGCTAGACTGTGGAACCAACCCAGTTGCCCTTCAATGGATGAATGGATAAAAAAAAAATGTGGCATTTATACACAATGGAATATTACTCTGCATTAAAAAATGACAAAATAATGGAATTTGCAGGGAAATGGATGGCACTAAAGCAGATTATGCTAAGCGAAGCTAGCCAATCCCTAAAAAACAAATGCCAAATGTCATCTTTGATATAAGGAGAGCAACTAAGAACAGAACAGGGAGGAAGAGCATGAGAAGAAGATCACCATTAAACAGGGTCGAGAGGGGGGAGGGAAAGAGAGAGAGAAGGGAAATTGCATGGTAAAGGAAGGAGACCCTCATTGTTATACAATATTACATATAAGAGGAAGTGAGGGGAAAGGGGAATAAAAACAAGGGGGAGAATTGAATTACAGTAGATGGGGTAGAGAGAGAAGATGGGAGGGGAGGGGAGGGGGGATAGTAGAGGATAGGAAGGGCAGCAGAATACAACAGACACTAGTATGGCAGTATGTAAAAAAGTGGATGTGGAACCGATGTGAATCTGCAATATGTATACAGGGTAAAAATGGGAGTTCATAATCTGCTTGAATCAAATGTATGAAATATGATATGTTAAGAGCTTTGTAATGTTTTGAACAACTAATAATTAAAAAAAGTAAAAATAAAAAAATGGTAGAAGTCCTCTTCCCCCCCCCCAAAAAAAAGAATATTACTCAGCATTAAAAGAAAACAAAATTATGGCATTTGCAGGTAAAGGGGTGGAGTTGGAGAATATCATGCTAAGCGAAGTAAGCTAATCCCCAAAATCCAAGGGCTGAATGTTCTCTCTGATATGTGGATCCTGATCCATAATGGGGAGTGCATGGGAAAAATGGAGGAACTTTGATGGGTCAAAGGGGAGGGAAATATAGGGAGGGGATAGCGGGTCAGGAATGATGGTGGAATGAGATGGACATCATTTCCCTAGGTACATGTATGACTGCATTTATGGTGCAACACTACATGGTGTACAACCAGAGAAATGAAAGTTGTGCTGCAATTGTGTACAATGAATCAAAATGCATTCTACTGTCATATATACATAATTAGTATTAATTAATTAATATAAAAGATTGAGTTTTTTCACTTAGTAACTTGAATTTAAAGGTTCATCTATATCTTGATTAATTTTTTTCCTTTTAGTGCTGAATAATATTCCATCATTTGGATATATTCAACTGCCGAAAGATGTCTTAGTTGCTTCCAAGTTTTGGCAATTATGAATAAGATAGTTATAAACATATGTGTGCAGGTTTATTGGTGGATCTGTTTTCAACTCATTTTGGATTAATTCCAAGGATCATGTTTGCTACATTATATCATAAGAGTATATTTAGTTTTATAAGAAACTGCCAAATTGTCTTCTACAGTGGCTATACCATTGTGCATTCCCACCAACAATGAGTGAGAGTTCCTGTTGCTCTACATCTTTGATCAACATTTTGGTGTTGTAAAGTGTTCTAGTGTTTGATTACTCTAATACATGTGTGGTGGTATCCCATTATTATTTTAATTTGTATTTATCTAATAGCATACAACTTGGAACACTTTTTTCCTGTGCTTATTTGTCCTCTGCATCGATTCTTTGGTGGGTGTCTGTTAAAACCTTTTGCCTATTTTAAAATCTAGTTGGTTGCTTTCTTATTGTTCAGTTCAAAGAGTTATTCATATATTTTGGACGACAATACTTTCTCCAGTCTTGGATTGTCTTCCCATTGCTTTGACAATGTCTTTCACAGAGGAAAAGTTTTTAATTTTAGGGAAGTCAGTTTATCAATTATTTATTTCATGGATTGTCCTTTCTTTGGGTTATGCCTAAAAACTCACCCCCAAACCTAAGGCCATTTGGATTTTCTTCTACGTTATCTTCTAGGTGTTTGATAGTTTTTTATTTCATATCTAGATCTGGGATCCAGTCTGAGTTAAGTTTTGTAAAGGGTGTGAGGTCTGTATCTATATTCACTTTTTCTGGGTGTGTAACATCCAGTTGTTACAGCACTATTTGTGGAAAATAATCTTTCACAGGGTGTACTTTTGCTCTCTTGTCAAAGATCCATTGACTGTCTTTATGTGGGTCCATCACTGGGGCTCCCTGTTCTGTTTTATTGATCAATTTGTCTATTCTTTCTCTAACACCACAGTGTCTTTTTTAAAACTTTATTTTATTAGCTTATTTTTTATGTGGAGCTGAGGATTGAACCCAGTGCCTCACAGGTGCTATGAAAGCACTCTACCACTGAGTCAAAACCCCAGCCTCACAGTGTCTTGATTATTTTAGATATGTAGTGAGTCTTGAAGTGGGGTGTGTCAGTCTTTCAATTTTGTTCTTCACCATTGTGTTGGCTATTTTAGGTCTTTTGCCTCTCCATACAAATTTTATAATCAGTTGATTATTATCTAAAAAATAACTTGCTAGGATTTTTGGTGGAATTGTAATGAATCTGTAGATCAAATTGGGAAGAACTTACTTCAATTAAGTTTATTTTTCATTTCTCTATATACTGACTAGTTAGAATAGCTCTCCACATATTTCTTAGTCTTTTGGTTTTCTTCCTTGTGAATTACCTGGTCATAGCCTTTTCCATTTGCTCCTGGGGAGCCTTTTCCTAGTTGCCGTGCAGCATTCCTGCATGTACTCTAGATATTAGGCCCTCATTAGTTTTACATTTTGAAAATATCTTCTCTCAATTTTCTGTCTGTTACTTTTTTCCACATTTTGTTCACTTACTATAGAGATCCTTAGTTTTGCTTTAATCAAGTCCATATTTTTTTTTTGTTGTTGTTTTATGGTTTGTGTCTTTGAAGTTTTTTAAAAATATTTTTCTTTCTGGCTAGGATACAAATATATTTTTCCATTTTTTTTAATGCTTAGTCTTTAATCCACTTGCTGACCAATTTGGGTCCAAGAGTTACTTTGGTTTTTCTTATGTAGAAAATTAATTTTTCTAACATTGACTCCTAAATAACAAACTCTTCAATTTGATTTGTGGTGCAACCTGATTTGGAATTAAAGTCAGATTCTGGGTATGCCTCTGAGTGGCTCTGGGCATAATCTGAGCATTCTGCATTGTTACTTTGGTCTATTTGTCTGTTTTTGCAAAGCATATCACACATTTCAATAAAGGCTTAATCATATATCTAATAATCTGTGTTAGCAAGTTTCTTGCTTCAATCTTCTTTTTCTTTGTTCATCTAGCTATTCACAGACACTTGTTCGATAAAATATGTAGACTTGATTTATCAATTAATCAAAAAATGCAACTAGCATTTTGATTGGTATTGCATTGAAGTAGATCAACTTGGAGATAATTATCATCTTTATAATATTTACTCATACCATACAAGAATACAAATCTAATCTCCAATTGTTAGATAATCCTTATATCCTTCAATATAGTTTTAATTTTTCTTATAAAGTCTAAATTAATTCCTAGATACTATATATTTTTTGTTATAATACATTCCTACATGCACACAATAAAACAGTATAATTTGATCAATTTCATTCCCCAGGAGCTCCCCTTTCTCCCCCTGTCTCCCCTGATCCCCTTCTTCTATTCTACTGGTATTCCTTCTATTTTTAAAAATTTGTTCTAATTAGCTATACATGACAGTAGAATGCATTTTGACACATTGTTCACAAATGGAGCACAATTTGTCATTTCTCTAGCTGTACATGGTGCAGAGTCACTCTGGTAGTGTAGTCATACATGTACATAGGGTAATAATGTTCATCTAATTTCACCATCCTTCCTACCCCCACACCCCCTCCCCTCTCCTCACTCCCCTCTGCCCGATGTAAAGTTCCTTCATTCTTTTCTACCCACCCTCCCCTGATTATGGATCAGCATCCCCTTATCAGAGAAAACTTTCAACCTTTGGTTTTTGGGGTTTGGCTTGTTTTGCATAGTATGTTATTATTCTCCAGCTCTATGTATTTACCTGCAAATGCCATAATTTTATTTTTCTTTCAGGTGGAGTAATATTCCATTATATCTATCTATCTATCTATCTATCCATCCATCCATCCATCCATCCAGCTCAGATTATGCCCAGAGCCATTCAGAGTCAGACTCAGAATCTGACTTTAATTCCAATTCAGTTGGCACCAGAAATCAAATTGGAGGGTCATATATATATATATATATATATATATATATATATATATATATTTATCCATTCATCTGTTGAGGGCATCTAGATTAGTTCCATAATTTAGCTACTGTGAATTGAGCTGCTATAAACATTGATGTGGCTGTGTCACTGTAGTATGCTGATTTTAAGTCCTTTGGGTGTAAACTGAGGAGTGGGATAGTTGGGTCAAATGGTGGTTTCATTGCAAGTTTTCTGAGGAATCTCCATACTGCTTTCCACAGTGATTGCACCAATTTGCAGTCCCACTAGCAATGTATAACAAGACTCCTAAAGCCCAAGAAGTAAAATCAAGAATCAATAAATGGGATAGATTCAAACTAAAAAGCTTCTTCTCAGCAAAGAAAATAATCAATAATATAATAGAGACAGCCTACAGAATGGGAGAAAGTCTTGATCACACACACTTCAGATAGAGTACTAATTGCCAGTATACATAAATAACTCAAAAAACTTAACACCAAAAAATCAAACAATCTAGGTAATAAATGGGCTGAGGAACTGAGCAGACACTTCACAGAAGAAGATATACAATTGATCAACAAACATATGAAAAAATGTTCATCATCTCTAGCAATTAGAGAAATACAAACCAAAAACTACTGTAAGATTTCATCTTACTCCAGTCAGAATAGCAATTATCAAGAATACAAGCAACAATAAATGTTAGCAAGGATGTGGGGGAAAAGGCACACTCATACACTGCTGGTGGGAGTGCAAATTGGAGCAATCAATTTTTTTTTTTAATCTTTGTTCTTTCAATCTGTCCACTCTGTTTTTATTCTTAATAGCTTGGTCATGACTTTTAGAGTATGAAAAGTAGTAATGTATGTGCATATCCATGATGTAGTCCCAATCTTAAAAGAAGCACTCTCAAAATTTCTCCAGTAATCATAATTGGCATTGTGGGAATATGGCAGCATAACTTTGAATCTTCCCATATTGACTCATAAAAATAAAGAAATAGGGATGTCTAAACTAAAGACTCAGACAATATCTAAAAGGCATCCTAATGAGCCTCTAAATATATATGTGTGGGAAAAACACTGTCATATTTCAGTTTTGATTATCAAAATCTGAGTGGGAAGAGAGGAGGAAAAGTATCAGGGTTCCTGATGTTCCTGTGAATAGGAAATGCCCCCAACGGCCATGGTGTACTCATTGAAAAGCACAGCGAGCCAAGAAGAGGTAAGAAGCTGGAACTGTGGGGAGGACAATGGTCTGCAAGGTCACATTTGCAGGAGTATGCAGATGGACCTGATTTCAATAGTCTGACTATTCTAGAGTTATGTTGGTCTATAAACTCTTAAAATTAACAAGCAAACCCATTCTTTCAAAGCAGAACTTTACACTGAGGAGAAACTGACCAGAATATGATTGAAATCAAGCTGAACAGAATCAATGGGGACAAAGAAAAGAGAAAAAGGCTGAGGGGATCAAAGAAGGTGATTCTCAGAAAGTGTCAGCCACAAAGCTAGAGGTATGGTCACATCATATATAAAGCTGGTAAAGAGAAAAGACTAAGGGGCAAGGTAACATTTCTATAGATAAAGAAAGCACATCCATGGGCTGGGGTTATGGCTCAGTGGTAGAGTGCTCGCCTCGCACGTGCAAGGCCCTGGGTTTGATCCTCAGCACCACATATAAGTAAATAAAATAAAGTTATAAAACAAAATTTAAAAAAAGGAAAGCACATCCGTAGAGGTGAAAAGAAATTAAAATTGCTACTTAATATTTCAAAATGAGATGGAGAAATAAAAAGAAATAAAAAGAAAAACAGAATGAGAACAACTGTTGAGATTATATATGGAGATGTGGCCATTAAGAAAAAAATTATTTGAGGGAGATGACTCAATAAAGGATTAGAAATGAAAGAAAAATTATTACAGAAATAAAAAGGACAAATATATATATATATTTGTCCTTTTTATTTCTGTATATATATATATATATATATATATATATATATATATATATATATATATGACCAAAAATACTTCAAAAGAAATAAAATGTGGTAAGGAGAAAGTTTTTATAAATTCAAAAAAAAAAAAGAAAGAGAAGGAGAGAATAATGATGCAAAGCAAGGAAGATTCAACATACAAATAAAAAGAGCCCCCGGGAAAGTAAACCAAAGAAATGAAAGAGAATAAATGGTGAAAGTTGATTTAAGAAAATATTTCTAAAATTCAAAAAAATTGAAAGCATATGCTAAAAAGATCCACTGTGTTCCCAGGAAAATCAACCCAGAAGAGCTAATATTTAAAATCTAGCAAAACTTTTGGACTTTGTTTTAAAAAGGAAAGAGAATTCTCTGGGCATTTAGGAGAAAGGAAAAAAATTAAAAAAAGGAAAATGGATTGTCACCAGACTTCATGACAGTACTAATTTAGGGTAGAAGATATATAATGTATCTAAGTATATCAGGGAGAGGAAAAAACTGAGTTGTGAACTTTAAATCAAGGTAATTTAATCTTCAAAGATAAAGGGTGGTAGACATTATAAGTATATAAGAGGAAAAAATTTAGCTAGAATACAGAGGACAGCATAATAAATAACATAATTCTATCGATATATTAAGTGTCAAACACTGATAATGGAGACTGTATATTTTTGTTAAGTGCTAACAGAACAGCCATGAAAATTTGACCTTATCTTAAATAGCTTTAATGAGTTCTAAAAAAAAAAAAAAGAAATAAAACACTTTTTTTGAGTTTTATGTAGCAAATAGAAATTAATAACAAAATGTTAAAAGAGGTCTTCAATTTGTAAATTTAAAACCTGTTATTAAATGATTTGGGAGTTTAAAGGAAATGCAAAATAAAACTGAAAACTGTTTTAAAGCATTGATAATGGAAACACAACATATCAGAGTTGTGGTGTGTAACTATATCAGGGAAAATATCATGACATTAACTTCTATTGCAATAATGATTTTAAAAAATAAGATTGAGTTAAGCACCAAATTCAAAGAGCTAGAAAAAAATGTATTTTGGAAGAAAAAATAAGGAAAAGTTAATAAAAACAAAAACCAGAAATTAATAAGATAAATTTAAAACAATGGAATTAAAAAAAACTCTGACATTTTTTTTTTCAAAAAAAACGAATGTAATTAAGGAAACGAAGGAGAAAGGAAAAATACAAAAAAATTAAAAGTGACAAGAGAGCAATAAGAATAAAAAAAGAAGTGAAATTTTTTAAATCATGAGAAAATTTTGCCCAAATCTATGCAAATAAGTATAAATAATATTGAGGTAAAATCAATTTTTAAAAGAAAATTTAAAATTAAAAAAAACAAAGTCTTAATTGATCAATTTTTATTGAATAAATAGAAATAGAGTAGTTTATGAGTTTCCCCACAATAAGCAGCACCAGCTCTAGATATTTGCATCTGAACAGGTTACTTAAATTATTCCCAAGACTAGAAAATAAAGTAAAATTCTGAATTTGTTTTATGGATTGAGAATAATAGTGATCTCAAAACTTGAGACAGATTACACCAAAAGAGAAAACACATCAATGTTACTTCCTATGGTATGGAAGCAAAATCTTTAAAAAAAAAATTATAAAATTTGCTTTAATTAGTTATACATGACAGTAGAATGCATTTATGCACCTTGATATATCGTACATAGATGTGGTATAACTTCTCATCTTTCTGATTGTACATGTTGTAGAATCCCATTGGTCATGCAGTCATATATAAAGTATATATAAAGTAATAATATCTATTTCATTCTACTATCTTAAAGAATTAATAAAGCAGGTTTGAAATAAGACATTACTACTCAGGGCAATTTATTACAGGAATACAAAGGTGGTTTAATTGAAGGAAATGCATAAATATAATCCATCACATTAACAGAGCTAAGGAAAAAAACCTCATGATTGTATCCGTAGATGAAAAGAAGACTTTTGATATGTCATTGTCCACTCACTGTTAAAAAGTCTTATTGGATACTTCCTGTTACAATTTACTGACTGTTGTAACAAATGATCATAAAGTTGGTGACTTAAAATCACAGAAATGTATTTGCTCATTGTTCTGCTATTCTTACACACTACTACATAGTTCTGAAGATCAGAAATATGGAGTCAGTGTCACTAGACTGAGGTTGAGGTTTGGCTTATCTGCAGGCTCTCTGGAGGCTCCAGGGGACAATTTGTTCCTTGGCTCTTCCACTTTTTTGGTGGCTGCCAGTGTTCTATGGCTTGTGGCAGAATTACTCTGTTACCATATGGCAGAATCACTCTGTCACATTGCCTTTTTTCTACCGTAGATGTCCAATCTCCTGTCTCCCTTCTTGAGGATACATGTGATTACTTTTAGGGCCCATGTGTATAATCCAGGATAATCTCTTATCCTAACATCCTAAATTTAATCCTATCTGCAAAGTCTTAGACATAGAAGGTAACAATTGCAATTTCTAGGGAATAGAACCTGATATCTTTGGGGACCATTATTGGACCTGACATACTTTATAAATGATAAAATATGTATAATTCAGCCCCCAAACCAGCATCTTATTTAATGAGGAAACACTGAAATTTTTCCCACCAAAGTCAGGTTCTAGAAAGAGGTCATACAGTTTCTATTTCTACATAACATCATTTTGAAGCTATTAATTGTTATAATCAGACAAGAGAAAACTAAAAGTTAGAATAGTTGGAAACTAAAAGCTAGAATTCTATTTGGAATGACATGATTATATATCCAGAAAATACAAAAGATTGTATTAAAAGTTTTCCTCAAAATAAAATAATCAGTAAAGTAGTAGCTTTGAAATTCAACATTTATATGCCAATAGTTTTCACGATGGAAACAAAAGCAATTACGAATTATAATGGGAAGGCGGATGACATTTATGATATAAAAAAGAAAATAAGTGCCAAGATATCAACTTGATTGGAAATAAACCTTAAAAAAATGCCTATTTGAGGAAAACACACTTGAAAGTCACAAAAGTCAATTTTAACAAATGGAAAACGACCTTGTTCTTGGGTAGAAAAATTCAGCATCATGAAAATATCAATTTTCTTTATTTTAACTTATGAATTTATGAAGTTTTAAACACATCATCAGATATTTTTTCTCTCTGTAGCCAGACCAGTTAATTATAAAATTTGTAATTTGAACAACAAGCAAGCAAGAATAGCCAAACACCCTGACAAGAAAGAGCAATCGGGTGAGAGAGTGAAGGGGCTGCTGGTACCAAACGTTAAAAAGGGCCATCAACCCCATATAGGTGACAGCTTGGTATTGACAATGAATAGACAGACAAACTGTGGGACAAAAATAAAAACAAGAAATATGCAAATTTGCACATGGAAATTTAGCATACAGTAAAGGCAGCATCCCAAATCAGTGAGGAAAGATAAAATTCTAAAAAATTAAGTATTTTTAGTATTAGAGGAAGAAAGATCAGCACAGCTAGGAAAATTTAATTATGATGTGTATTAATGGAACCTAGCTGACCAAACTATTAAAAAGCATTATTCCTTGGCTTATAGTTCTGGATGGGTATTATAGAATGTTTTCATTATGTTGTTCATGTTAAACTAGAGCAAGAAACTCATTTTTTTATTATTAGTGCATTTTAATTATACAGGAATCTGGGTTTCATTGCATATACCCACTACTCTCCACACTCTCCTCCCTCCTTCTCCAGTCCCCTTCCTATTCTTTAACTGTCTCTCTGTTGCATTCATATATCTCATCCTCTCTCTCCCCGACCTAGAGTCCACATATGAGGCAAAACATGTGATACTTTGTCTTTCTTCTAGTTTATTTCACTTAACGTTATGATCTCTAGTTCTATCCATTTTCCTGAAAATATAATTTCTTTCTTTCTTTTTTATGGCTGAATAAATATATCATATTTTCTTTATCTTTTCATCCTTTGATGGGTACTTAGGCTGATTTCATAACTGGCTACGGTGAATTGTGCTGTGATAAACATGGGTTCCTAGGTATCTGTATAATAGGCTGATTTTAATTCCTTTGGGTATGTTCACAGGAATGGGATAGCTGGGTCATATATGGTAGTTCTATTTTTGAGTTTTTGAGGAATCTCCATATGGATTTCCATAGTGGTGTACCAATTTACATTCCCATTAATAGTGTATAAGTGTTTCTTTTACCCCACATCCTTGCCAGCATTTATTGTTTTTTGTCTTCTTGATGATGGTCATTCTGACTGGGGTGAGATGGAATTTCAATTCAGTTTTGATTTGCATTTCCCTGACATCTAAAGGTGTTGAACATTTTTTTTCATGCAATTATTGACCATTTGTATTTCTTCTTTTGAGAAGTGTCAATTCATTTAATTGCCCATTTATTGATTGGAGTGTTTGTGTTTTTGGTATTAAGTGTTTTTTTTTCACAGTTATCTGCTTTTATTTACTCATCTGAATCCATAGCTAGTTGGTTTTACATTTTATCTTGAATTTATAGTATTATCAGGAGAGATTGTTTATAGAAAATTTACATCATCATAAAAACTATTTTTGCTTGAAACACAATTATTGCCCATGCAAAAATTAAATTAATATATTTTAAAAGAATATCTATTAACGGTCAGTTTCTCAAACTGGGAAATATATACATGAACATTTGTTTTACACTTACTTCATTGTTTTATATCTTTTTTGGTGTACTTGTCACACTTTATATTTTGAAATGAGGTAATAGGCCTTCATAATTAAAACCTTGGCTTTATTATAAAATAAAATTTTTCTTATATTCTTTTTTTCAGTTTTTTTTTTGAGTTCTTATATATTCTGAACATTTTTAAAAATTTTTTTATTGTTGGTTGTTCAAAATATTACATAGTTCTTGATATATCATATTTCACACTTTGATTCAAGTGGGTTATTCTGAATATTAATCCTCTGTCAAAGGAATAGCTGGCAAAGATTTTTCTCCTATTCTGTAGGCTGTATTCTCACTCTGTTTTCTTTCTGTGTGGAAGCTTTTTAATTTGATACAATCCCATTTTATTGATTTTATAGGGCAATAAACATTTAATACATGGAATCAGTATGCTATGTAACCAGTGCTGTACTGGCAAATGTTTAACACACACATATGTATGTATTTTTTTAATTTTGCTAATGTAAATGATGTTTAGCAGGTGATTTTAAGTAGTAACAAAATAGACAACATTCTCTATTGTAAATTCCATATAGTTAATAGATACAGAATATTTTATTTGACTTTTACCAAACTTTTTTCTTTTTGTTTTAACAAGACTTGTCTCTTCTTGTCCATCTCACCACAATTTCTAAAAAATGTATATGTATGTTGTGTACCTGTTTATGTGTGCATGTATATATATAAATATACATGTACATGTGTATGTGTATATGCATATATATTTGTATGTATGGAAACAATATGTTTGAGTGTGTATGTATGCCTTAGTTTATTTTCTGTTGCTATAACTAAATACTACCGATGGATAATTTATAAAGAAAAGAGGTCTATTTAGCTCACAGTTCTGGAAGTCCAAGAGTATTCTATCAGTATCTGCTTGGCATCTGGGAAGGGTCTTTCCACTGGATCTGGGAGGCATTACCCAGCAAACCAGAAGAGCTCACTTTTCTAACAAAAGCACCTCTAAAATAACCCCAAAATCTGCTAATTCATTAATCCATGAATTGTTTGATCCATACCCTATGACTAGATTACCTGGTCCCACTTCTTCATACCTCACTTAAGGATTCAATTTTAACATGAATTTTAGTAGTGGCATCCAAACCATAGCAGTGTATATTCATGGATGTATTCCTTACTGTCGACAGCTGAAAGTTCCAAGAAGCAAATATACCAAATAGAAACAAGTACACCTAGTATCCAGATTTTAGCTGGTTTATTTCAGAAAACTCCCATGAACCACTGAAACTCCTGAGCAATCCACCCCATGCTCTTGCCCCATAACCTTGCCTGCAAAAAGTCTTTACCAAACTTTTCTACCATAACCAACCTGTGGCTGCAATTGATGAGTGTGGTTTTCACATGACTGTAGGTTAATGCTTTCATTTACACTAATGGATAAGAGAGAATTGAAATGAAAAAACATAAGTAGAATCTTGACTCATTTGTCCATGATGTGTCTTCTTTACTGAGTAGTATAATAATTTTTAAACATTGGATGACTAATTTTCAGTCTTTTGTGCTATTTACAAAGTAACAGCTATAAACTTGAAGCCCTTTTAAAATTAACCCACATTGTTAACATTTTCTCCATTATTTGCTTAAGTCTACACCATGGCCCAGCAATTTTGTCTGTAAGGGCCAGACAAGAAATATATTAAGCTTTTTGGTCCAGATGATGTATACTGCAACTATTCAACTGCCATTATAGAGTGAGAGCTGTCACAGACACTGGGTAAGCTAGTGGATGTGTTTGTGATCCATCAAAATTTATTTACAAAATAGGTGGTAGGTTGGATTTGGCCTACAGGCCATAGTGACTCCTGTTCTATACAATCAGCAAAACAACACTTTAAGTCCCGATTTCAGCATTTTCAGCCCTTGTGTTGTGAATGCTACCCCTATGACCAATTTCATGCTACCAGTATGATGTCATTGAATGTAGCATTATGAGAAGACACACAGTAGTGGGCCATTCCAGTATTTCTCCAATACAGATGTGACACACTAGTAAGCTCAAGAACTGGTGCCTGCAAGGGCAGATTGAAACTCATATTAGTTCTTGTTGTCTCTAACCTTGATAATGTATGTTTCTTGCAGAAACAGGGGGCTTTCATCACAGTTGCCAAACCCACACCTGGACCAGGAATCAGAAAAGCTTAGCAAGGAAAGTGCAGCAACTGGAGGCTTCACATCAAGGAACACATAGCACAAAAAAGACAGCACCCTGCAAAACTTCCACAAGGTTCTTGTGACCCACTCTAAGTGAAATATACAGAAAGGGAATTTGGGGAAATGAAGTTCAGCCTCCCTGCCACGTTACTAAGCCACAGCCCACACGTGTTAACACTCTCATTTCCACCCTCCACAGCACCTAGCTTTCTTCGATATTTCCTCACTCTCTACCATTTTCTGTTGATCTCTAGGAGAGTTCTACAGTCTCATCTTCCAATGTGCTGATTTATTCATCACCTTTATCTATTTGGGTATGTATCTTATCTATTGTTTTATTCACCTCAACTCTTCTATATCTCATACCTAATATTCAACTTTGTCCTTTTTAATGTTTTTATATTCTTGCTTCATATTGCTGATCAGCCTTAACCTCCTAATATATTCATCATCATCATTATTTTAATTTCTTTGTCCATTTATTCCCATAATACTAACTTAGATGGCTTATATTATTGAGAAATCTTGTCTAATAGAGTAGTTGTATTCCTTTCAGGGCTTTCTGAGTATGTTCTGAGAACTCCTTTTTCCCTTGGAGTATCAGTTACAAGACATGGTTGTGTGGGGGGGTCAAGGGGTGCGAAACCCTAGCCTCCAGTTGAATACTTCCAGGTGAGTTAAAGCCCAGGGGAGAAGCCCAGAGTGCAGAGCCTCAGGGGCTACAGGCTAATGGTGACCATCCTGCACTTGTCATCCTCTAGTTTTTCACATTTAAACTCTCTCTAAGCAGTCTCCACGGATTTAATCCCCCTGCCCCAGCTTTGGTGTGGGAGGGTTACAAAAGCTGATGCCCAAGGTTAGTCCGTCAGTCTTTCTTACTTCTGTATAGTTTTTGCCCTGCTCTGGTTGTACCTTTCTCAGTGTTGGTGGTTGCTGCAAATCTGCGGTAACTGGGGAGGCTATGATTGTCCTGTGGCACAAGGAAAACATCATTCTCCTCTGACCTCCTTCTCACAGCCATCTCTCACTCCCATCCTCCAAGCAGAATCTATTCTCTCCTTCCACCCTCCCCTCCACCAAATAGCAACTCTCAAGTCTCCAGGCTCCCCAAGGACTGCTCACAGTATTTTATTTTATTTTACTTTTTGTTATTAGTTCCTCAATCCATTTTCCTCTAGCTTCTATAGTTTCTCTAGGTTGATTTTTGGAAAGGAGCCAGTGGCCGATGTAGTTTTTCATCTTGACAGGATGAGAGAATGGCTTATAGAATGAGCAGGTGTATCACAGAATGGGAAGAATTGGAGACAGGAGATGTATGAGTCTTAAAGAGAGGCTACAGGTGTATGGCAAGAAGTGTTTTTTCCTATATCTAATTTTAGTTCTAATTAATGTGTGTATTTTAAGTGACATATATATATATATACAAACATATATATATATATATATATATATATATATATATATATATATATACATACATACATACATGTATATACACACAAACATATATACACACATACATACATATATACACACATATATATGGTCAAAAGTGAGACAGTGCTGTCAGATTTACATTTACTGTGACAACAGAGTCCTTGCTCCCTTTCGTTACAAAATTCTGCTCCCTAGAGGCAACAATTTTCAACTTTTTTTCTTCTCTTTCTCCTGGTATTTGCTTTCATAGTCTCAACAGAATGTCTATATTGCTATTTCTTGGTTCTGAAACGTTGACTATTATCCTTGACCTCCTAAGGTGGACGAAGAGGACTTGGCACTTATGCCCACAGTATTTTCCTTCCCCCAGGTTCTCCTCCCCTCCTTATTCCCATCCTCCCTTATTTCTCTGCTTCTGTCAACAGTATTCAGTGTTTACAGTATCAGGTTCATGTGAATGCTCTTGACACCTGAGACATACAGCACCTAAAATTTTCTTTTTCTCTCTTTTATCCATCCTTCCATTCATCCTTCCTTCCTTTCCTCCCTACCGCCTTTATTTTTTTCTTGGTGCTAAGGATTCAAACCAGGGCTTTATTTTTGCTAAGCCTGTGCTCTACCACTGAGCTATATTCCCCAGCCTTATATTTCCTTATATATAACTTTTTATTTTCTTAGGGTTGATGTTTGCTCCCTTCCTCCTAAAGTTGTTCAGTGATCTCTGTGCCTATTGTAATCTTTTGGCAGTTTTGGGTACTTTCAATAGAGTTTAGCACATCAAGTAATGCATCCAATTACTCCCTTCTCCCTTTCTCCTCTCCCACACAAGCTCTATAGCTCTGCTCTGGATTGCTTTTTACATCTTCCCTCATCATCGCCTTGGGAATTTCCTTTGCCTACCTCCCTATGTTAGATCTCCTATTTCCTAATTCATATCTCTCTCTTCAATGATTCATTCTCTGCTTTGAGCTACTATCATCTTCCTAACAATGAGTTCATAGAAGTAAAAGTTTGTATGCAGTAGTGATTTGTCATTCTGGCTTCCTCCAATATTTGAACCCACCCTCCCATTATTTTAACAGTTTCCTACATTATACATTCTGCATTATCAACAAAGAAGTTTTTTCAGTTCATTTTCCAGTTGTTAGTTTGCAGACATGTGGTTCTGAGTGCATCAGTCAACTCCATTACTGCCACATTAAAAATCTGGATCCAGAACTGAATGACTTGGGAAGGAGGCAGGGCCTGAGGCTTCTCTTCTGCTGGTGCAGAGCTGAGTGAGACAGCATGACAAAACTCTGTAGTCCAACATGTGACCATGCACCTAATTTGGCAACCTCCTGATGATGGCATGGGCATCAGCCTCCTGGTTTGGTGAGAGGACATAGCCTCAGCTTGGTGTTGAGTCCTCTACTCTGTCTGTGAGCTCTATTTTGTAACTAGTCCTTTCAGCTTAAACCTGGCCAATATACCTTGTATGTGTAATGAAGTCTGTTCTTCTGCAAGGCATGACTTTGGGTATAGAATTCTAATGGAAACAATTTTCCTTAAAACTTAGAAAACATTTTTCCCATTGTTCTTGACATCAATTGCTGAGAAGTCTGGAGTCAACCTCTTTTCCGAGACTATGTATGTGACTTGCTTCTGTTCTCCAAAGTTCTTTCATTTTATCTCAAAGAATTATTATTCTTTGATGTTTTGTTTTTATATTATGAAATCTATAAATGGTCATATTTTAAGATGTCAAAGTATTCTACATTTTGTTGTACAAGAAACAGCTATTTTCTGATTTCATTCCCTGCATCTCCTTATCAGAAGAAACCACTTTCACCACTGATATGTTATTATATGATCATATGCATTTTAGTGCATATGAAATGGATCCCAGAAGGTCTTTCAATATTCTCACATTTGTCTGCTATACAGTTTCAAGAAGAAAATATACATGAAAGTAGATGACTGCCTTGTTCCTATACAGAATTTAGGAACAGTAGAGATCACAGCCTAGCAGTGGTTGATGGGTTCTTCCTCCTCTGAAAGATGTTTTGTTCATTTAGTAGGAAAATGTGAGCTTGGGCATGAGTCTGAAAATAGAAGAAACTTCTATTGCTAGAGGGTGACAAGTAAGGAATCAGGTAGTTCTGTGTTCATGGAAGTCTTGACCTGAACTAAAGTGCTGCATTTGGAAGTCCAGGCAGGTTAGGATGGAGTTTCTTGGCTGAGACTAACACTAAGGGATTGGAATTTTCCATGGAGACTTTGGCCTCAGGAAAAGGCACCATAGCCTAGAAAAGTGACAAATTGGTAGAATCCCAGCCTCAGCCAATCACTTTGGATTGCTTCAGTGGAAGGGGCAGCATTAGTGGGGATGCCCAGGCTTCAGCAGTCTTTGGTATTACTACTCCTTCTCATTAAGCAGCTTCTGCAATGCTTGTCAAAACCTCCAGCCTTAAGTGAGTGCATTTGGTTTCAAAGTACAAAGTAATAAGACAGGAACAAGCAGGACTCTCTCCCTATTGGTTAGCACCCTGAAATTCTAGTTGTATGGAAGAGGTGAAGGAATTCAAGAAATAAGTTGACTTCCTGCTAATAGGGACACTGGGGGTTCAAGCACTCATTGGGAACCCAGCTGGGATGAGTCTGGTGGTTATTCAAGACATAGTAGGAGAAATACTGGTTACACATATTATTTTTTACTGATATTACCTCTCCATTTCTCTTGACATTAGCAACTCTGGTTATCTGTAAGTTAATATTTTGAGGATGATGGCCTGGGGAGAGGAAGAGTTCAAATTGGGGCAGACTGAACCTGACATGGATTTTCTGTGCCCAAAGATGGCTTCAAGTTGCCCCTGCTGAGCCAGAGAAGTTTCTGCAACTCACGGATACATTTGAATCTAGTTTGTATACTATTCTATGCAGAACTGTAATTTTGGTCAGCAATAAGAGGGGAAAGCTTAACAGTTTAAGGCTGAGCATAAAGAAAGATCTCTCATTTTTTTCTCTAAATGACCACAATAAATAACACTTCCTGCCAAACCACACATACACAAAACAGCCAAATTGTATAAAAAAATTAAAAACCTCAAATAAAAACATTGGAAGCATCATAAGATTCATGTACCCAGGGGAGAAACACAGTTTCAAAAAAGCAGTGATAAGTCTGATGGGAAACAGTAGAATTGATCACTGATGTTCCTCTGGGAATGGAAAGAAGCAAATAGCCCAAACTGGGCCCCACATCTGAGCCTCTCACAGAATAGACTGTCTGCTTCATGACAGCTGTTTTCAGGGTCCTGGAAATCGGTTCTCTGGCTTAATCCAAGGTGAATTGGACTCTTGGAATCTTTCAGTCACACTCAATTCTGCTGTAGTCATATTTGTGCAGAAGTGTCAGCTGTCCTGATTCCTTGGGCAATGTGGGCTGTAGTTATGACTGTGACTAATGAAAGACACTTTTGTCCTTTGTAGTTAGGGAGAAAGGGCACCAAGGAATAGTTATATGTTAAGTAGAAGATGTACGTTGGAAACGAAAAAACTGATTCCAATAAGATAACGGAAATTATTTAAATTTGAGAGCAAATGGTTATAACTTGAAGAAATTCAAATATGAGAGGTTTTCGTTAAACATTTTTTCCTGGGAAAAGCAAATCTCAAAAGTAAGCAAAAGTAATCAGAATGTATCAACTCAAGAGAGAACAAGATATGGCACTTGGAAAGGAAAGGTAATAACTGCAATAATAATGTTCAGGCTCTGTTATTTTTTGAGGCCAGTTCAATAAAATGTAATGTAACATTAACAATTTCTTGGGAAAAAACCCAATCAACTTCTCTTCTCTTTTTTATCTGTGGCTCTACAGCTGCATGAATTATTCACCACTGTGGGTAGTCCCTGTACCCACAACATCCCTGAAGAATTCTGGAATGCTAAAAAACAACAAAGTAAAATCTGTAATATCTTATTTAAGAATAAATGGTAATTAAAGCTTTATTTATAAACGATTATCTATTGTTTTTAACCCAAATACCACCTAAATTTCAGCTATTGATTTCACTCCATTGAAATCTAGTATTCTTACTAAGTATGCTGTAGTCTAGTACATCATTCCATCATTTCTAATTCAAAATACCCTATTCACAGAAAGAGCAATTTTTTCCTCATTGTTTGCTAACCTGTTATCTTTCTATAGCCTTTGAGGGATAGTTGTGTGATGTGTTACACATGAGGAGTGAAATAAACGAGGAACAGAGATTTCCAGGCATTTCTGTTTACCCAAGTTGGGCATCAGACTAGCAGTCATGTTCAGCCTGGGTCTACTTGGTCCAGATATCTTTGTTAATCTTCAGGGTTTCTTGAATTAAGGCTTTACAGAGTTAATAAAATGATCTGTTAAGAATGATTGAAACCAAATCCTGGAATTAAAACTAGCTTTCAACTTCAGCATTAATGTAGACAACAAACTACAAGCTATCATAAGGTAGAATTTAATCTCATTTTCAGTTCTCCCTCCTCTAGGTGAGTGGTTCAGGCACTGTTTTCTGTTAGCATCTCTGTTCTCCTGCACTTCCCTTCTTGTCTCCAGACTCTACTCACCAATGCCCTCGGCTACCTATCTGTGTGGGGATGAGTCTGTATTGCTATTTTCAGACTGTTCTCTGGCTCTATGTATGTCAGGGCTGAAGTTTGCTTCAAGTCTAGGGTTTGTCAACTGGTTCTGTACACCTGCTTAGATGTGAAACCCTCTGGAAAATGTCATCATTCTTCTACACTCCTATACACCTGTGGATTCTGTGATTCCATTCCCTCCTCGTCTGATCACTCACTCTCCTTATTCATGTTCTCTCTTCCAGCAGTGGTGTGGTCCTCTCACTGATGTCTTAGGTTATATGGAAGCTCCTATTCAATTTGTTTTGGGTGAAAGTGTGTCTTCCTGGTGGAGGTAAAATGAAAATAGATCAGTCCATTGAGTGGCATCAAGACATTTCCTATTGGTGCCATTAAGCATCCCCCAAGCAGCAGCGGCTCAGGAAATGCACAATGACCATCTGCCACACCTGCAGGAAAGCCAGGTAAACACCAGGATTGTTGCAAAAGTTAGGGAGAATTGCTCACACTTTCATAACCACCCTCTCTCCCTCTCTTTTATTTCCCTTCTTTCTCAGTTTTCTTTATTGGAAAGAAGTTTAATCTACCACATACTGAATGCAGAAGAAATGGCTAGTTGATCTGTCTTCCCTACATTCTTCATCTTGATTCTGCATCAGATTAATCTCTAACAACTTAAAAAAAAGAACCTTGGCTGCTTTTCTAATCTACTTAAATAATTTCTAGGGAGGAGACTTAATGTATACGTTTTTAAAAATCTCCACTCTTTGAGAAATACTGTAGTGTACAATGTGCAGTCAGGTTTGAGAACCCACAGTCTGAATGTCAACTGCTATAGCCATGATGTGTCATTGCTATATTTGATAGCACTGATTGTAATGGGACAACATTGAGAAAGTAGTTTGTTATGTTAGATTGCCAAAGTTAAAATTCTGACTCTAACCCTGTATGTTTTATTGAGCAAGTTATTTAATGTCTCATGTTTCAGTTTATTTAGTGATAAAACAAATGTTACAAATAATACTCATAGCATTGTTTGGATGATTAAATCAGATGACACATATAAAGTACCGAGAACAGCACCTAACATTTAGTAAATGTGTGTGAAATATTAATTATTACCATTATATGATCATGAGTACATCACAGGGGTCTCCTAGAGTTTGAAAGGACTTTAAAAGTTTATCTGCTCCTCAGGTAGCTGGACATGATCATTATTATCATTTTTATAGTTTGTAAGTGATGTGCCTTTCCAAGATGATTCAGAATGAAAATAACTATACTAACCAAAACAATAGCAAGTCATGTCTATTGTGTGGTTTAGAACATGCCAAACACTATATTAAGAGTTTGATGTACACCATATAATTAACCCAGTGTTTTTCAACCTTTAATGTATACAAAAATCTCCTGGAGATGTTGTACAGTGTAGATTCTGATTCTTAAGTTCTCTGATAGGATCCAAAATCCTTCTACATTTCTTTCTAAGAGGTTTCCTTATGATGGTGATGCTGCTGGTCCAGGACTCATGTTTTGAATAACATGGGTTTAAATCTTAACAATAATCCTGTCTGACTGATGCTCTTTTTTGGTCTATATTTTACATATAATGAAGTTGTAGGGATTAAGAACATTCTCAAGGTCACAGAACTTGAAGGAGTGGTACTAGGACTTGAACTGATTGGGTCATTTCAGAGACTGCATCTTTAACCATCTTGCCAGACCTCTGCATGTCTATGGAACAGTGGTAACTATGTCATTTTAGCTTCTGCTTCTAAGCAGTAGAACATAGAGCAAATGCCATAGGACCAAAGGGATTTAAACCATGTCTCTGCCTAGAGC
The DNA here is from genome assembly GCF_047511675.1 of Marmota flaviventris. NCBI lineage: Eukaryota > Metazoa > Chordata > Mammalia > Rodentia > Sciuridae > Marmota > Marmota flaviventris. Next base: position 56,967,072 of record NC_092502.1, read on the forward strand.
AGATGAATGCTTTATATTTTTTAATGGTATATCATATCTCTGACTCTTTAAGTCATAATGACCTTGTGCCTTCTCTTGTCCACAAAAGAATAACTTAAATTCCAGCTGGTGTTAAACAAAATGCTCAGGTCATTCCTGAGCTATAACCCTCCCTCCCATCCTTTATAATTCTGACCCTATTTGAGTTGAACCTATTTCACTAAGTTTAGAATTCTTGGCTGCATATATATAGTTTGATCTTCAGCTTTCCTATACTTTTATTTTTTTTTTGTCTTAGCCCAAGCCCTGCTTCAAGAAAGAACATCATGCAAAGCTTCCCAGAGTAGAGTTAGTTGACAATTCTTGATGTTAACTCTTTTCAGGCTGCTTCAGCTTTTGATTCCACATCAAACTCTTCTTGGGCTTCTATGAGGCCTAGCCATCCCCTAACACTGATCCTACTAATGGGTCATCTTTATTCAGAGTTTCTCATCCAGCTGAGACTTTGTCAAATCAACATCATAGTCTGACAGTGCCCCATGTGCAATCCTGTCTCCTCCTCTTTTCATAAATGTGATTCCCCAGTGCAGTGAGTCTTTTGCACTTCTAACTCCAGCTCTGAGTCTATACTCCAGAGGTTCCAACCAACACTTCTCAGTACTCAAATGGGAGCTGCCAGAAATCCTAATTCAAGTCATTGGCCCTTATCTGGTGCCTGGCCAGGCCTGACTTGTGCTCCCTACACATTTATGACCAGGAAGGTACTAAATTATATATAAGTACTCAAGGTACATGTTGAGTAATCATTGTTCTGATGACTTCACAAGCATAATCATCTCTTAAATGTCTGACATAAAGTAGCAATGTGGCAGATTTAGCACCCTGCTTCTATTTCTTCTTTGGTTCCTATGGTGAATTGTTTGCCTAAGTTAAACTTTAGAAATCACATACTACATCTGAGGATCATTGGTTGCTGCCTACATAATTACAATAATATAATAAGGAAAAACAAAATAAGACAAGAAGTAGCTAGCCATGTCTGGTAAAAAAAAATTGTGACTGCAAGTCAACAATACTGAACTCAAATTCAAAAAACAAGTGAAATATTGGATGCAGAAAAATACATGCAGAGTAAAAGGCTATGAGGTTTTCTTTTTCCTAGTTTATTAATACTACTCAGAATTCTGGATTTTGGTTATAATTTCAAACAGGAAGCCAAGAATTGTCAACATGATTTGATTTGGTAGGCTCTCAGAAAGCCCCCTTCCCAAATCCCCCCATCCTCATACTCCCATATTAAAGAGAGTGAAGTTTTGAAGGGCAAAGCAGGTGGAGGGTGGGTTGGTAATTTTTGAACAGGGCCATTCCCCAGAAGCTTGGGCCTGTGTGACTCCTGCTTGGATGTGTGTGACTGATAGTGAAGAGAAGATGGAAAGAAAGAAAGTCCGTTCATCCAGAAGGCAGAATGAGAGCTTTCGGTTACTGAGAGATATCAGGACCAGTGTGAGGGGAAGAAGTAAAAGCAATCCCAGTTTCAGTTAGACAAGATTTTGGGTATCAGAATCTCAGAGTCTTAGAAAACTTTTAGAGAAGCTAGGAGGAAATTATAGAGTAGAGGGTTGAACAGTATTATCTGTGAGATGAACAGGAGGGTTTGAAAAATGCATTATTGGGTCAAAGAAGGGAAGTTAACTAACAAAGAAATTGTGAGCTATTCTCCAGAAAACAGGTTTGCTTGATGCAGAGGGCGAAGGTTAGATTCAAAGGAGAATTTCTTGCCAAGAAAGACTGACATTATAAATTAACAAGGGAGGTTGATTGAAGACAGTTCCAGTGTGGCCCTGTATGAAGTCAAGAAAATGAGAAATAATCACTTCTAAAGCTCTTTATCCTACAATTCTCTGATACATGGAAACTATTAACATCTTTACTTTTTCTACTTCATCTACAATCTGATGTGTGTGCAGTAAAGGTATGAGTGTGCAGTTTACTGAATAAACTAGCCTAGAAACCCACCAGAGCACACACACAGTGAGGTGACTGTCACCCATGGAGCCGCTAAAATGACATCAATAAATCATAAAATACGCCCAAGAGGGCATGATAAATCATTTAGAGTTGCTATTAATATTTTAGACATGTTCATTTTTAGCAGTGTGTTAAATTTTAGTGTTTGCGTTCCATTTTAATTCAGCACTTGATAATTGAAAAATGAGGCTGTTAAAAATGAACTTAGATTATTTTTTTCCTAATCATTTAAGGATTAGACAGAATAAAGGAACTGATCGCTGCTAGATTCATTTTCTCTAAAATTTCTGCCTGGAGCTGTGGACATTTTTTTTCTTGGAACACAAAAAGAGAATCACAATTTGTCTCCCTTGGTAAAGAAAGAGAATTTGAATCCCACTTCCTGGCTCTGTGCTCTCACTTTGTGCTGCAGTGTGGTGACCAGTTCACCCTGGCTTTCTCAGGACTTTCCAGGTTTTAGCAATGAAAATCTCATGTCCTAGGAAATGCCTCAGTCCAGGGCTACCTGGAACAATGGGTCAATCCGGTGAGGCCCAAAGAATATTCTTTGGCAGTACTGGCTCCAGCAAAAATAGTGAATTTCAACATTAGTCTTTCATGTCTTATTTTCTTTCTATGACCTGCCTCTGGGTTTATTCACTTCAGGAAAATCCCATAATTTAGTCTTTGTGATTGATTTGAGTCCCATGTTTGTCTCAGAATATATCATTGTGGCCAGAGAGGTGGAATACACTGATTGCTCAAGCCTGAGATATAATTCATACTTAGATTTGGGCATGGGATAAAGTCATTCTCATCTGAATCATGTGGGAATGGGGAAGGTCCCTCCTTGAAGGAAAACTAAGAGGTCTATTACCAAAAGAAGTGGGGAGAATGGATTCTGATCAGAGAAAAACTAGAGATGGACACTTGAAGTAGCTATTTAAATTGAGTTGACTTGAAGATGAAATGCATTTTATAAACTAAAAGGTACTGTGCAATTTCAAAAAAGCTCTCCTTTTATTAATTGATGTATTGCTTTACTCAGACTTTAGAAATGAAAGGCTTTGAAAGCCTGCACTCTGATTTGATTAGTAGACCATTCAACATAAACTCATGCAAATAAAACCAGCATAGCTTTTCTGGGAAAGTAAAGCTGTAGCTTATCTTTTTTTTTTTTGTTTGTTTATTTGGTTTTTTTCATTGACCTTATGGAGGAGAGAATCATGGGGGAGGTCAGGGGAGTGAAGAGAGGCTGGATAGCATTGCATATCAGGAAAATCTATGGTCAACTAAATGTGCTTTCCTCCCTTCAAACATAAGGCTTTATTTTAAATAATAAATATTGATTTTTCTTTATATAAATATTTATATGCAATTTAACCTATGTATAATGTGGTAAATTTGTCACATAAGCATCAAATTTAATTGATTGCTACTTAATTGATTACAACTTTAATTGATTGCTACTTATTCTATTTTTTTCCTTTTGTTTCTTGGAGAGAATTTTTGTTTTTTTCTCCAATATATTTCTGCTATTTAGAAACCTATAGAAAAACTGACATTAGCAAGATGTGGAGTAGGAAGCCCTGGATCTTCTACTCCTTTGCAAATACATCAATTCAGCACAACTCATGGATAAATTTCCTTTATGATGAAATCCCTCAGCTTTTTTTTTTTTTTTGTCTGAGGAAGTCTGTATCTCTATTTCATTCCAAGTGATAATTTTTCTGGGACAAACACAAGCTGCAAAGCCCATCACTACCAGATCTGCCTAACAAGAAGTGTTAAAGGAAGTTCTTGAAGTTGAAATGAGAGGATGCTCAACAGAAACATTTTAACATAAGAAAGTATGGAACTTAAATATATAGATAAATTACAATGCTGTATTACTGTAATGGTGATGGGAAAACCACTTTCAATTCTAGTATAAAAGTTAAAAACAAAAATATTAAAAATAAATATGACTAAAATAGTTTAAAATGTACAGTATGGAAAGATGTAAAATGTGACAGTAATAACATCAAATGTGACAACAAACATAAAATGTGCATGGGGAAGGAGAAATTAAAGCATAGGATTTTTGTACAAAATTCATCTTATATTGTTATTAGTATAAAATAGATTGTTTTATCCTATATAAGCACCAAGGTAACCACATCCATATACAAAATACCTATAGAAATTATACAAGAGAAAAAGAGAGAGGGATCAAAGCTTATCAATACCAAAAAAAAAAAAAAAAAAAAAAAGTCAATCAACAAAACAAAGGAAGATAGCAGGAGAGGAAAAGATACAAGACTAACAGAAAACAATTAGTAAAAGAGTAATAATGAATTCTTTCCTATCTATAATTACTTTAAACGTAAGTGGTTTTAACTTAACCTAATCAAAAGACACAAAATGATTAAATGGATAAAAAAAATGAGACCAACTGTATGTTATCTACAAGAAATTCACCTTAGATTTAACAATACACATAGGCTGAAAGAGAAGGAATGGAAAAAGAACCACACACACACACACACACACACACACACACACACACATATCCATTAAAATGGTAACTAAAAGAGAACAAAGCAGGCTATACTTGTATGACAAAAATAGGCTTTAAGTAAAAAACTGTTGTGAGAGAAAAAATAACACTATATAATGACAAACAGTTTAATTTACCAGAAATAAATAATATGTACCCTGTATGAGAATGCATATATATAAAGCAAACATTGAAAGAAGAAATAAATAGTCAGCAGCACAACAACACTAAGAGACTTTGCTACTCAGAACATTCAGACTGAAGATCAATAAGGAAACAGAAGACATGAACAAAACTAGAGACCCAACGGATCTAAAAAAACATTTAGAAGATACCACCCAACAGTAGCAGAATGCACATCATCTTGAGTACACAGAATGTTCTCCAGAGAAATCACATGAGATTATAGAACAAGTTTTGCCAAACTTCAGAAGATTAAAATTATACCAAGTATCTTTTCTTACCATGATGGAATGAAACTAGAAAGCAACAGCAAAAGGAAGGCTGGAGAATACACAAATATGAGGAAGTGAAATGAGAGATTCTTGAACAATTACTGAGTCAAAGGAAAAATTAAAAAAAGGAAATTGGAAAATACCTCAAAACAAATGAAAATGAAAACACAACATACTTAGAACTTATGGGAGGCAGCAAAAGCAGTACTAAAAGAGAAGTTCAGAATGGTATGGGCCTTTATTTAACAACAACAAAAAAAGATCTCAAATAAACAACTTAACTTACACCTGAAAGAGCCAAAGAAAAAAGGACAACCTAAGCCCAAAGTTAGCAGAAGGAAGGAAATAGCAAAATTAGAGCAGAAATAAATGAAATGGAAGATAGAAAAAGTAATCAATGAAACTAAGAGTCAGATTTTTTAAAAAGATAAAATAGAAAAGCCATTAGCTAGACTAAGAGGGGGGACTCAAATAAATAAAATCAGAAATGAAATAAAATATATTACAACTGGTGTTATAGAAATAAAAAGGATGATCAGAGACCACTAGGAATACCACCAAAAAGCTGGGTAACCTAGAAGAAATGAATAAGTGTCTAGAAACATATAGCTTAGCAAGACTAAGAAAAAAAAATCTTTAACCAGGAGATTGAATCAATAATCATAACTTCCAAACAAAGAAAAGGCCAGGACTAAATTTACCGGTAAATTCTCCCAAATATTTAAGAAGAATTAATGCCAATCTTTCTTAAATTCTTCTAAAACACTGATGAAGAGTAATATTTCCAAATTCCTATTCTGAGGCCAGAATTACTCTGATTCCAAATCCTGATAAAGACACTATAAGAAAGAAAAGTATAGGCCAGTATTTCTGAAGAATTTGGATTAAAACAAAACAGAAACTGTGGGAGACCAACCTTGCATGTGATTGAGTCACACTCCCTGGCTGGTGATGAGGTACTCAGTCACAGAAATGTGGCAGAGCTTTCCCTACCCTTCTTGGGTTCGAGGGTCGGTGTCTCGTGCATGGGTGTGTCTTGCTGCAGCCCCATGGGTGGAGCTATGCTCACCTGTTCCTTTGTAATATTACCCCTTGCCCTGATTAGGATAGAATCTTCCATGGAAGTGCCTTGTGTGTGTCCCCTTCTCTTACTGTGCCCTTGGGTGTGGCCTACCCAGGTGTCAGTCAACCTGCTGACAGTGGACATCATGAAGATAGACTCAGCCCCCTGAAACCTGACCCCTTGCCTCATTTGAATAGCTTCTCCTCAATAAAAGGTGCCAGCGTGTGCTCTCGCTCTCTCCTCCAGCAGACCCTTAAGGTCAGAGGAGCTGTCACAGAGACCCCAAACAAAAAGATATTTGTGTCTCTTGTGTGGTTATTTTGCGCAGCCCAGTCAGCCCAGTTCAACTGGAGTGACCCCTGAGCCTTTTAGTCGCGAGAACAGAAACCGGTCAAGAAACCTCAAAAAATACTAACAAAACAAATCTAACAGCGTATTAAAAGGATCATACACCACGAACAAGTGGAATTTACTACTGGGTTTCATATATGGTTTACATTACAAAAATCAATTAATGTGATACATTACATTAATATTATAGCGAATAAAATTTTTCAATAGATACAGAAAAAACACTTGTTATAAAAATAACAAACTAGGAATAGAAAGTGCCTCAATAAAATGAAGGCCAAATATAAAAAATCCCACAACTAACATCATACAAAATGGTGGAAAACAGAAAGTTTTTCCTCTAAGATCAGTAATAAAGCAAGGGTGCACATTCTCACAACATGCATTCAGTATAGTACTGGAAATCCTAGTCAGAACAATTAAAAATGCAAAAGAAATAAAATGCATCCACATTAGAGAGGAAGAAATAAAATTATCTCTGTTTGCAAACAATATTATATATTTACAAAACCCTGAAGACTCCGTTAAAAAAACCTGCAAGAACTAGTAAATGAGTTTAGTACAACTGCAGAATACCAAATCAACATACAAAAATCAGTTGCATTTCTATATGCTAAAATGAATTACCTGAAAAGGAAACTAGGAAAATATCCCCAACTACAATAACACCAAAAATAAAGAATAAAATACTTAGGAATAAACAGAGGAGGTGAAATACTTATATACTGAAAACTACAAACCATTATTGAAAGAAATTAAAGTTCACATTCACAATAGATAAACATATATTCACCTGCTGGAAGACCTATGGTTAAAATGTCCATACTACACACAGTGATCTATATTCAATCCAATTCTTATCAAAACTCAATAGCATTTGGTACAGAAATAGAAAAAACTTATAATTCATATGAAATCCCAAAAGACCAAGAATTGCTAAACTGATCCTGAGAAAGGTCAAAGCCAGAGGCAACACACTTTCTCATTTCAAAATATTTTACAAAATAACAGTAATTAAAACACTATGGTATTGGCATAACAATGGACATAGCCCAGTGGAAGAAAATAAATCTATGCATGTACAGTTGTTTGGTGTTTGATAAGGATGCCAGGAATACATTATTAGGAAAGGATAGTATTGTAGACAGAAGATACTGGAAAAAGTGTATAAAAACATACAAATAAGGGAATTAGATAAGAATCTTATGCCTATACAAACATCATCTCAAAATGGTTTAAAGATTTAAATGTGAAGCTGTAAACTGTAAAACTCATAGGACAGAAGCTTCCTGACATCAGTCTTGGTATTGATTTTGTCTGGATGGTCTGCTTCACCTCAAGCCCAAAGCAATGGAGCCAGCTGATCATGGACTAAGACCTCTGAAACCATAAGCCAAAATAAATCCTTCTTCCTCCAAATTGTTTGTGTCAGATATATTGATCTGATAAAAAGCTGACTAACACAATGGATATCACACCAAAAGCATAGACAACAAAAACAAAAATAAACAAGTGGGACTACATCAAACTAAGAGCTTCTGCCCAGCAAATAAATAACAATGTATGGAATGGGAGAAAATATTTGCAAATCATACATCTGATAAGAGGTTATTCTCCAAAGCATATAAGGAACTTTCACAACTCATGAGCACAAAAACTAATAATGCAATAAAGAATGGGCTAGGGTCATAAACAGGTTTCTTTAAAGAAGATACAAAAATGGCCAATAGATAAAGAAAAAAATGTTCAGTGTCACTAATCATCAGAGATATACAAGTCAAAACCATAATGGGAGTCACTTCAAGCCTATCAGGATGATGATTACCAAAAAACTCAAAGACAACAAGTGTTGATGAGAATGTGGAGAAATTGGAGCCATTGCACAGTGCTTGTAAGAATGCAAAGTGGTGTGGTGTTAAGGAAAACATGAAGTTTCCTAAAATATTTAAAAATTAGAATTACCATACCAGCAATCTCACTTCCAGGTATTTATCTATAAGAAGTGAAATCAGAATCTCGAAGATATCCACACTCATTGCAGCATTGTCTACAATAGTCAAGATGTGGAAATGACCTAAATGTTCATTAACAGATGAATGGATAAGGAAGATGTGTTGAATATATAGAATGTAATATTAATCAGATTTAAAAGGAAGGAAATTCTGCAATGTGCAACAATATGGATGAAACTTGAGTGCATTATGCTAAATGAAATAAGCTTGTCATAGAAAGACAAATGATTCCATTTATATGAGGTATCTAATATAGTCAAATTCATAGAACCAAAGAGTGGAATGGTGATTACCAGGGATTGGGAGAAGGGGAAAATATGGAGCTACTAAATCTCAGGCATAAAGTTTCAGTTCAGCAAGATGAATGAGCTCTGGAGATCTGCTGTACAACATTGTACCTGTAATAACAACAATGTATTGCACACTTAAAATATTGTTAAGAGGGAAGACCTCATGTTAAGTATTCTTACTACAATAAAATATAATAATAAAATTTTAAAATGAAATCTGTACAGCCATTCACATGACTTAGGAAGTTTCTGCTTAAATGTCAAAGCCTACGAAGGCAATTTCTTTCCTATTTTGTTGTTCATGGAATTCCCTAAGAAAAAGCAAGGTGTGCTCATGTACCCGAAGCATTCCCAGGGTTTTTCTGCTGATTTTTATCTCTTTGACTCTCATTTGGCTCAGAGAATAAAAAAATTTCCCTTAGGTCACATGGTTCAGTTCTCAGGAGATAAAGTATCTGTACAATGCCTCCTTTTCTCTTTCAAATCCCATTTATTCATTTTCCTTCACATTAAATGTTCATCTCCATTGAGAGTGTGCTTTAATTAAACCTAGAAACACAGAGAAATCAAAAAACCTAACTCCCCAAAAGATACAGAAAAGTGTATGAAAAATATATATATATATATATTATATATATGTATTATAAAATTATAAATTTTATGGATGTTTTCTTCTTATAGAATTGCATATTTACTAAAAATTAAAACAAAAGGAGCAGATAAAAGAGGATTAAAAATCACCCCTATTGTACCAGTTAGTTATTAATACTATGAACATTGTGAAGCCAATTTTTACCATCCTTTTAGGAAAAAGGGGAGTCTGGCATTTTCACATTCTCTTTTCATTTACAAAAATGGGATAATGTTATAACACTCATTTATAATCTTTTTTTTTCACCTGACAGGATATAATTAATATTTCTTACAACAATGTATTTCTTAAAGGGTTTACATCTTACTCTTCTTAAAAATCTATTTTCAAATATTTTCGAACAAAGTAGTAAAAGCTAAATACAAACGTATGGTGATTTTCTTTTTGCATTAATGTATTGCTGCTCTTGCTAAAAGAGATATTTGTATTTTAATATTGCTTTTCTGTAGACAATTCCTTAGTCTACATAAGGAAATAGATCTAACAATTGGTCCTGTAGGGGTATGTTTTAAAGCAGTTTCCTCATGTTTTTCATGACACAGAGACAGTCCATCCATTTGCCCATAACAGTGACCTTACTCTAAAGAAAATATTCCTTATACCTCCCCCAGGAATGTTCTTGTTGAGGAAAGGGAGGAAGCAGACTCAATATTCATTTTAGCTGGCATTGATTAAAGATATCTCTACTTATGCTTGGCATATTATATCAATATCAAGCACACCCTTGAACACAGAGCCTGGCTGGTATACCAGTTAGCTACAGTCATGTTTGAAAGTGTGTGGCTTCTCTATTTGATCTTCTGTGGCACATAATAATGTTAGTTTTTGTATGGAGACACAAGGACATCACACATGTTATGGTTGCAGAGGCCATAGTAGAGCAAGATCAGAAGTCCAGGCAAGGTCTTTGGAGACAGATGACATCAACATTCAACTCCCACCCCATGCAAAAAGTGACAGTGGGTTTATTACAATGTCTGGGATGAGTTTAGCTAGGATCCTCAGGTAGAAACTAAGTGGAAATCAAGTAGATAAATATAGCTTTTCTGGAGGTTCCTGTACAGAACTCAAGGCCAATTCAAACATGACCACTTGCCCATCCAACCAGTCCCCAGAAGGCACAAAGATAAATGATGTAGGGCATGAGGGGCATGAGCAAGCCAGAAAAATTTTGACTGTTGTTTCAACAGAGTAGCATTTTGGATGTGTGATGAGGAGTGATAGGAGTTAAAGTTAAAAAGGCAGATGGGATCTGACAGTGGATTTTTACTTGTTGAGGAATTTGGATATATTCTGTGGCAATGAGAAAACTGTTGATGGGCTAAAGTAGGAGTGTGACATGATCAATCTTGCTTTATAGACATACTACTCTGCCAGGAATGTGGAAGGTTAGAAAACTGGAGAGGGTTTATATATAACACAAGGGGATTGTTAAATAGCTATAACAATAAACAGACAAAAATACAAGGACATATGTTGCAGCATTATTTACAGGGGTAAAACACTTGAACAACTTAAATAGTAAACATTAGGAATGGAATCATGCCACTCTGAAAAAGAATAAAGCAACTGTCCATATACATACTGATATGAAATACTCCCCAAGATTCATTAAGTGAAAAGCGCCAAGTGTGGAACAATGCACATACTATTCTAAATGGGGAAAAATACCTGTTTGAATATGTGTACAACTTAGTATTAAGGTTAGTTTTGAGGGAATTTAGGATGGAAAGGGGCTGTGATTCATCATATTATCATTTATGTTGTTGAAATTTGTGTGTGTGTGTGTAAGAATTATAATTTACATTCAAAATAAAGTCTCTCATATAGTCTCTGTGAGAGAGGAGTTTTGGAACTCAGTAATTCCAAGATATAGGTTTTCCTGAAATCAAATTCCTCATTTGGAGCTGCTAGATTTTCCCACTTGGTGGAGAGCAGCTTGAGTAACGGTCTTGGTGGTGAAACCATTGTGTTCTATCCCCCATTGATTTTCTGGTCCAGGTAGGTGATGACTTGTGAAAATGGGAAATTAGAGGATCAAATTGAGGCTATGATATATTCTTGGAAGCCTTCCACCCCTAACTGAGAAATTTCTGCAGTGACATGGAATTCCACCTACATCTTTAGCCACATAAGCCAGTTTTATGGGGATAAGAATAGGTAATACTTTTTAGGTGGTACCATGTTGTAGATGCCAATATTTGTTGAATAATAGAAATTTTATTTAAAAACAGTTGTTATGACAACTACAGCAAACATTGGGATTTCATATTGATATGGAAAAAAAGAGCTCTCTCCCCTACCCACTCTTTCAAACCAAGGTTAGTTCTTCAGAGCTTTTTAAATTTTTAACTTCTGGATATAATGTATAAATATAAACCAAGCTGAGATCTCACTCCTAGTGGGTTATTCATGAGACTGCCTTTTGTCCAAGTTACTTCAGTTTTTCTCATGTTGTTTTAAGGCTTTGGAAACCAAAAACCAAAAAAAAAAAAAAAAAAAAAAATCCTAGAACTCTGCAGTATAGATTTTTCAGTCTCCCTGAAGCACCCAGGATTGTTTTTTTCTCTCCCCTTTTGAATCCAGGGAAACAAGCCTTTTTTTCTTAATATAGTTTTATTCACACATCATTAAGCTGATTTACCATATTATGCACCACTGTAGGCTTAGCAATCATGGCTTTCTCTCATCGACAGAATGAAACAATTATTCAGAATCTACTATAATGAAAGGATTTTGCCTAATTCTGAAAGCATCCACCACCGGGGATTTATATAAAATTCCAGATTTTATTAAAGTTCACAAGGGGTATGAGTATGCAGGGATAGAAATTAAGTAAATTATAAATGCAATAAACGGAATGTATGCTGTAAAATAGGAATGTGGAACCCTTATGCTTGACTGGCTAACATCAAACATTTCTAAGGAGTAGAGTTTTTACCTGGGGTTTTTGTCTTTCACTATTTTATTTTGGAAAGCATATTTTGTTGGATGGATTTGCTCTGGGTTTTGGAACTTCTGATTCCAAGTTTGCTCTTAAAACACACACAGGTACACTCACACACACACGCATACACAGTCATTCCCATACGATTTTCTGTTTCTGTCAGTAGATGTTAGACTTTATGATTCTCTATAACACAACAAAGAAGGATCAAAAGTGATTATTCACAATTGTTTGGCTCTCAGAGGATCATACACAATAATGAGCCGAGGACACGTGGTGCAGTTTGGAGATTAGTAAACAAGAGGCCATTATTGCCTACAGTGAACAACCACCTGGAAGTTGAGACAGTGGCATGTCCTCATCAGAAAAATAAATGACCAGCTGCAAGGTTAAAAGCTCGTCATTCAAGGAGCGTCCTTCATGTATTTGAAAGCATCTGGAAAGCAACTGGCGACAGCATTAACTACAAACTCATTTGCAAGGCTTGGCAGCATCTCTCCACTTGACAAGTCCCTAATCACTCATCTTGTGGGCCCAGAGCATGCGGGCTATGCTCGTAAAAAGACAAAGCAAAAACTGAAAACCAGCAGGATTTTGCCGAATTGCTGCTTGCCCACTGGACACAGAGGCACACTGGAGGGACTGGGACTTTCAGACAGTCTTTATATGTCCTTCCCCACTCTGTCAGAGCGATATACTCCTTCTATTGTCAGGCTGCTTTTCTTTCTTTGTTTCTCTCTGTCTCTCCTCGCTCTCATTCATTCTTCTTTGAAAAAGAACCAAGTGAGAGGAGTTTCATGAATATTCAAAATAAAGGCTCTTCTGTGATTCAACCACAAGTCTACTTTTTTTCCTGGTACCGTGGATTGAACTCAGGGGCACTTGACCACTAAGCCACATCCTCAGCCCTAATTTGTATTTTATTTAGAGTCAGGGTCTCCCTGAGTTGCTTATGGCCTCGCTTTTGCTGAGGCTGGCTTGGAACTTGCGATCCTCCTGCCTCAGCCTCCCGAGCTGCTGGGATTACAGGTGTGCGCCACCATGCCAGGCCCACAAGTTTACCTTAAAAGACTTTTGTTAGAAATGTGCAATGTATGTTATTCTCTAGATGCTATGTGTGGAGTAAAAATGATATATATAAAGTGAAGTCAGATGTCTGCTTCCAAAATGTCTCTCATAAGGGAAATTTGGCCACAAATTGGCATTATATTAGAGAATATGTTCAGATATACCGAAGAAAAATATCTTACTCATAAAGATCGGAAATATCTTTCCCAGAGAGGGAAGCACACTAAGGGAGCCTAGGTTATGTCTTACTAACTCTTCAAGCTGATCAATGATATTAACAATGGGTCCTAAGATGGTCACACATTTAGGTTTCAATGTCCAAAATAGGTGAGATCTTTACAAATGCCATTCCCGTTAGCATCAGTACAATATTTGCATCAAGAATTGCTCAGCAATTCCAAGTTAGCCAGCTCTAATGGTAACCTGTGTTTCAAATTTCCTTGAAACTTGGGTGTGATAGCTTCTCCAAACTCACAGACCCATGTCGATTTTATTTTAGGAAACGATAAATGGAATTGGTGGGTGACATGGATGACTTTATATGTGAAAAGTGCTAACAGAAAACTTCCTAGATATTAACTAGGAGAAAAGTCTTTATAGGTCACAGAATGAGGCCTCTGACAATGGTAAGCAACCAAGGTCTTGGAAGTAAATGATAACTCTCAGTGACTCAGGATATTATCATTACTGTCAGGCTGAATGAATTGAATGCATGGCCAACCAATGCCCACTTGAAATTTTAGAATCAGTTTTTCCAACTGAAAAATATTGACTCTTTCCAAACTAGTCACGATAGTCCTATAGTAGTCTGAACTTCTGATCATAATGTACATCAGACGATAATTTCTTAGAGCTGAAAAAAAAAAACTATTTGTAAAAACTAGGAAGCCTGGAAGAATTACTTTAAAATTTCCCAGTTGAAATATACAAGAATGAGATGAAGCTCAAATATGGATGTTGAGATACCCTTAGTATCTTCAAATCCTTTAAAATGTTTCTTTTGATATACTGTTTTCTATTTTGGATTCAGAAATTTATCTGTTTTTGTTCAGCCATTGGCTAAAAACGACAGGATTGCTTAAGTTCACAGAGAAGAAAGAGTCTAAGAAGAGTCAGAAAGGACAGACATTCACACGGGAAAAATTCAGTTCTGTACCTAACACAGAGGCTCAGGTGTGGCCTGAGTCTGCCTTACTCTATTTGGATGAAGATAAATTGTGTCTTGATTTGATGATGAATCATTTAACTTTTGTTATGGGGACAGGGCAGGGTGCCCAGGGAGGTGGTGACATTGAAGAAGGACACTAGCAAATAATCTTGTTTTGTTGAAGGTAATACCAAACAGTTTCCCAATGATTTTCTTAGAGGCTGATCCCTAGTCTCATCTCTTATGGGGTAGAAATTAAATGGAGCACAGAGGATTGAACAATGGCTTTCTGGAGTTCTCAAGAAGATGGAGAGGAATGGGTGCCACTTGGTCCTTGAAGCACTCGGCTTGGGTTGTTGGGCACTGACTGTGGTTCAAGTTCAATAATAATCCTGTGACTGGAAGACACAGTCTCTTGCCTTTTTAATCAGGATGACCATCATGTCACCAAGGTTGCATTATCCAGGCTGAAGATGTTGAGTTAATTTAGGAACAAATCAGTAGAACTACCAGTCGCTTTACATGATGGATAGTGAAACCATGGAACATGTTATCCCAAGAGGAAAGAAATTGAAAGTATAAAGGTTTTTAAGAAGGATGTAGATAAATTCCAAATGACAGAGTTTGAAATTTGGGGATGTGATTTTTGCCTTTCTAACACAGGGAAAGACAATTTTTTCTCCTCACACAGTGTTTATTGAGGATAATAACCATTTAGATCATATCATTCCATGAGCAGGGCATCAGGAATGGCCATCTGACCCACCAGCTCTGCCACCTGGCTGACAATGAGGCTGTCTGTAGAATTATATGGAAACAGGAAAAAGGGTGCATCCCATAGTCCCCAGGGATCCCACAGCAACTTTTCCTCAGATGGTCATAGGTCTCCTGTTTTTCAGTGACATCTTTCCTTGGAGGAGATACCTGTAGCACCTGAGCTTGGTTCTCCTCAGAAGACGGTGACTGTGGCTGCTGACTAGGAAGAAGCTTCTCTAACAAAGGCTGGAGTTGAGGGTCCTGAGTGACAACAGAAGCTATTGTCTAGTTCCTCTCTCACGTGGCATCTTCCCATTCACCTTAAACTTCATCAGAGGTGTGGAACCTACCTCCCTGTTTCCCTGTTGAGATGTTAGGAACTGAGTCACCACAATTGAGAACAATTTGTTCTTCCCTTACTTTCCTTAAACATGAGTTTTAAATGATGAAACCCTAACTTCACCTGTATCCTAGGCATTATGTCCCTCTGTTGAGGACCCTATTCTGGGATGATTGGAGGAAATGAGGGACTAGAAATTTCAGAATGGGCTTTGTAGCACAACTGGGAGGAAAGCAAAAGTAGCAAGCAGAGGCACCACTAGACTTTGGGTCACTTCTCTTTATTTGAGGTTCTTAGAACAGTAAAAAGAAATAATTTTCCAAAACATGATTTCAAATGAGGCAGCACATTTCGGTTACATCAGACAAGACAAATAATGCTTTTTAGATCGGAAATCTCACAAAATTCTATGTAATATTTTATTTGGAGAAAAGGTTAAAAGTTTACTTTGGTTCCCCTGGCAAGAGTGATGCCTGAGCTAATTGGCCTAGCTCCTCTTGTGATAAGCCTGGGTAGTCAGACAGTTGGGCTGAGCCTGAGTCTTTTGTGAACATATGGAAGAAGGATCAGTGATGATTTGGAGCTTTGGCTGTAAGAAAAATGATCCCCAAAATAACATTTTAAACAAGATAGTTTATGTCTCCCTCACATAAAAGAAACAGAGATAAGGCAATCCAGGGCTGGTATGGCAGGAACAATGTCAGGAAACTGCACATAGTTTTCTGTATTCTCAGTGTGTCTTCTATCCTCAAGGCCACCTCACAGACTACAATGGCTACTCAGGTCTAGCCATTATATTGTCATTTCAAGCAGCAAGGTGCAGGAAGGTGAGAGAAGATATGTACCCTTTTCCTTACAAAAAGATTCCCTGAACTTAGCACAAAACCCCTCTTCATTCAGCTCATTAGCCCAAACTAGTTATGTCCTAAGTTGATGGAAAGGGAAGCTGGGACATGTCATCTTTTAGCTGGATAACAATGTGTCCTGCTTAAAATCAATTCAGGGTTCTTTTACAAGGAAGTGATAGGGAGAAGCTTGGGGGAGGCAACTAACAGTGTCTTCCACAACTAGCTAACCCTTGTGTTCCCTTGTGTCACAAGTTTATGGATTAAAGATCTCTTTAATTTTTAGTTTCTGAGTTTATTGAGTCAAAAGTCCCCACATCAAATATGACTTTCTTCATTCCAATCTCATATTCACTTTCCCTCATTCCCTGAGCATGGGGCATATCTCAGTTCTGTTTTTTTCTGAGTTCCTCTAAACCATTATTTGCTGCTGACCTTATAAGTTATAGGTAGAGTCTTGTCCAAAAGCATGGTATCTTAGAAATAGGATGTTATAATATAACTCTATGAGCCCATTCTCACAAGGAAATAAAATTCTAGTATTCCTTAAGGACCCTGCCCCAGAGATCTTACCTAGCACCAGGAGCTAAAGTGGTCTCACTAGAAGAAAAAACATATTTTAATATTTTTCTGCCTTACTTTGATGCCCCCTGAAACCAGTATGCTGTGTTGTGGATGATGACTGTCTCACTGATCTCTGCTTTATTCATGGACATAGTTCATCTGGCACTAATCACCTCATGTAATTCAGAGGCTGTCAACTAGAAGGAAAGCAAAGTGCTACATTGGTCAGTCAATTCATGTTTCAGAGTATAACTTTTTTGGTGGACTATCTAGTTCTTCAGGTCCCCGCATTTTCTTAGTCTGTCTTCATGTTAAGTGAATCAGTTTGATAACATAGTCCTACCAGGGAACTAAAGAATACAGTGCCATGTGAAATGAGTGCCGAGACAAGGTCAGAGGAAAGGGAGCTGGGCTGTTGCGTTTTCCTTGGAGGAGAGAGAAATACTGACTGACCAAGTACAGATTGCCTGCAGGCTGTGGGGGTGGGATAACCACTTGGTGACCAGTTTCCAGGTACCATCTGAAACCATCTGAACTTCAAGTCCAGAACAATTGGGACTCTTGCTTGGTCTGTCCCTATACCTCAGTCAGTGACCCACTTGCTTTCCAATGTAATTCTTTAATAGGAGAGGGAAAAAAAAAGGTAGAATTTTAGATGTGCTTCTGGAAATTTCACAAAAACTTGAGTATGCCCTGGGGATATTATTGGAATATTATCTGTCAGTGCTACATTACAAAAAAAAAAAAAAAAGAATCATGGGATTGAAGATTTACAGTAATCTTTATTTGGGCTTCATCAAGGCTCTTGACAAGTTTACCCATGATATTTTTGAGGATAAGAAAAAATGTAGCATATTTGAACCTGATTGAATTAGCATATCCAATGGGTGCTGATTAATGGAGGTGGGTGTCTAATGGGTGTCACTAGGCTCTGTCCTTGCCTAATGAAGATATAGAAAGTATGCTAATCAGGTTTTCAGATAACACTCAATTGGTAGATGATAGCTAATATGCTAGAGAATATGTTAGAGAATCAAGATCCAAAAACATCTCAGCAATCTGAAATGATGAACTGAACCTAATGACATAAAGGTTAGGATGGGGGATAAATATAATATCCTCTTTGGAATCCAAATGCCACAACTATAAATATATACTGAAGGAAACATAACTTAGGTGCATCATGACTGAGCAGGATTTTGACTGCTGTTATTTCATTCCTTCAGTCATTTGTTCAACAAACATTTTTTTTTTAAGCTCATTCTTTGTTCAGTCCTGGGGATTTAATGAGGAACAATATATAAATAAATTTATTTCTTTATGGAAACAATTAAGTAAGAAGTAACCAAAAAGGAGGGCATATGCAATGGTAGAATAAAATCAGTATCCTATGGAATATGTCACTTTAACTTTGGGAAGCTCACCTTGAGAATGTGACATCAAAGCTCACTAGGCAATGGGGAGAAGAAGGAATGTTTCAGTAAGAGGGAACAGCATGTGTAAAGGCCTGGATGTAAGATAACACAGATCACAGAAGGAATGGGAGGACATTTGTTAACATTGTGGTATAAAGGGTGTGAGGTAATTAATTAACAAGGGATGAAGTTGGAGAGGGAGGACTGGGGCAGGTGTCAAAGGGTTTTGCAATTCACTTAAAGAGCTTGGATATTATTTTTGTGGGATGGAAAACCAGGAAGTGACTTGATCAGATTTTCCTTTTGGAAGGTCCCCACCAACATCACTCCCAAGGGGTGACCTTGTTAGAAAGCTATTATAATCATTTCAGGTGAGATGTTGGTGGCCTCCACAATGACATTTCAGATGGGAAGTGGGCAGAGATGAAAATGACATAGAAGAGGAATGAAGGACTTGGTGATGTGGATGTAGGGGCAGGAGGAGAATTCAAGGTGACTCTCCAGGTTCGGCCTTGAGAATACTGAGTGGATAATGAAGCCACTTTCTGATTCTGGAGAATAGCAGGAGAGGAGCATATTTGGAAGAGAAGATGATGTATTCAGCATTGGATATGTTGAGCTGGAGGCAGTTAGGAGTTGTCTAAGTGATTGATGTCCAATGAGCTGTTGGATATAAGAACCTAGGATGCAAGAGAGGTGTGTGGGCTGAAGATACAGATTTGGGAACAAATTCTGTGAGCCACAAAAAAGAGCGAACTTGGTCTTCATCCATATTCATAAAAGAAGGAAAGTGATACTTCTGGATTTGGATGCGAGATAGCATAGGGGCTAAAAGCTCTGCCCTGATTAATCCTGGCTTTGTTCCATACAGGGTTTTGAGTCTATTAATAGTAACTTGTGTCTTTCAGTTTCAGTTTCTTCAATTGTATATTGGAAGTATTAGAAAGGTTCCATAATACTATTTTTGTAAGAATGAAATAAGATGATGAATGTGAGATGCATAGCAGAGGTGTGTGATACATAGTAATTGCTCAGGAAATAATAAGCACAATTATTTTTGTTGCTGTGATTTTATTTTACCTATTGTTTGGGTGAACTCCCATTAAGAAAGACAGTGAGATTGTGTTTAATTCAGAGGAGGGACTGAAACTGAGTCACAGGCAGAGTGGTTAGGGAGCTTAGCTTGAGTTACAGGAGTTTTGGATATTGCATTTTTCAAATACACAAAGGACTCTAGAAGAAAAAAAAAAGCTAGAATTACCCTTTGGGACCCTGAAGGGATAAATAAGATGGACTGACAGGAGTTTGGGAGAAATTGACCTCAGCTGAGTAAGATTGGAACTATCTAATAGCCAGCAGTCTCTAAAGATAGAATCGATTGGTTTTTTAAAGTTTTTATTTATTTATTTTTTTTAGAAAGCAGGGACTTCATCTCTTCACTAGAGACCCTATGATCACAATTGGAAGATTTATTCTTGTTATTGGGTTTGCATGTGCCCTCACTGCAGAACCAAGTTTGAGTAGGTTGTTTACTTAAAGCCTGATATCCTCAGCAAGTTCATTAAAATTTATGAATATTACATTATAACATTCATTCTCATATTTATTCTCTAACCATAAAAGAGATTATTTTCTTTACTGAGTAGGGAAGGGGCTAAGATGTCTTAGAAACACCTTCCTCACATGGGACTGTGTTCTACAAGTGCTGGGTCTCCCTGTCCCCAAGACCCAGGATGCAACATTGGGTGTAAAGAGCACCCACTTTTCAGGAGAACCTCATGCGGGTTTATTTTCTATTAACCCCTCTTGCATTCTTATCCTCCCATGGCCCAGCTGAGAAGTCTCCTCCCCTCTCAGCCCTCTCTTCAGGGTACAGCTTCAGGGAAAGCACAGTGTTAAGTAATAAATTAAGACAGGGCAGGATTTAAAATTTCACTGCCTTGGGTTTACTTTCTGATAGTAAAATGGAAGGAAAATAGAGTGAAACCTTCATGAATTATGGGCTCCCTTCCCTTCGGAGGTTTTCCAGTTGCATCTTTGTGCAATGCTTGACATTTATGATATAAGGTATTAATATCTGGAAAGAAGAGCAGCTCGTGCTAATTATTCAGACCTGCTCTGACAGTGAACCGGTGAGCAACACTCATATGTCAGATCCCATCTATGCATTAAGCCTTCACTTAAAATAGGTGGGAATTATGAGGCACTATGGGCTTTACCTATATAGATTTCACAGAAAGTCTGTGGGATGTATTAGTAAATCAACCATGATAGGGTTGCTGAAAAACAAGTCAATACCTGTCTGATAAATAGAATCCTCAGGAAAGTCTTTGAATCAAGAAGAGTGCCAGAGACATGAAAATAATATGAGGGAGGGAAAATGCAAATGATGGAACTAAATTTTCTTAATTCGGAAAGGAAAATGTTTGCCTCCTCTTCCAATTCTTCAGGTTGTCAGATGTGCCTTGTTTCTAGAAGCTATTTGTAATATTAATCATTTTAACAGTATCAAACAGACTGGGTTTTTACACTTGATAAATTTTTGATGTTAAACCTTTGAAAAATGCAGTGGTATGATTTTTTTTTTCTCTAGAGTTTCTCCCCAGAAGCCAGTGTTAATTTGCAGATGCCAACACATGACTAATGGTTTTATCTCAAAAGATTAATATACATTAAATTAGCATAGGACTGAGGCCTCATGACTGTGGAGCCTTTTGTCACGAGGGAGTCTGGGCTTTGTGAGTCTGATAGACAGGTTGGCAGTGGTGTCCTCATGAGGGATGGTAGTTGGTTAATTAATTGGTCAGTCAGTCAGCCTGGTGACCCTGTTATTGCCTATTCCATAGTCAATCCCTTATTCTTCCTTGTCAAAAAACATGAGCTTTGTTCAGGGAATAATGTGCTCAGACCCAGATGATACCATGTAATTGTTACACATCGATTATAGTAATCTAAATTTTCTTGGCCTGGTGATTGGTCTAGGGGAAATGAGGTGGCCTAAACCTGGCCAACAAAATGTAACAAAAGGGAAGGATTTGAATAGGTTGGATTGGGAAGGGATGATGACTTTTGAAAAAGAAATAAAAGGAGATAATCTTGTGGGAGTTAGTCTTTTTTGTCTCTGCCATTTTCCTTCCTGATGTCAGATATGGTTGTACAAAAACTAGTACCTGGAATCAGCAGCCATTTGGATCATGAGTGGAGACCCTCACCAGTACTTAGGTGGTAGAGCAAAAAGATGGGAGGAACCTGGGTCTTTGGTGATGTCATCATGCCACCAATTTATCCCAAATTGCTTATTGTCTTATATTTTTCTTGTTGAGAGTATAATGAGTTTTCATTATATCACTAAGACCACCAGTTGATTAATCACACTATTTGTTGAATGAAAAGCATTTTCTTAGAAGATATTATAGAAGCCCCATCTTATTCAGTCTCACTTTCCAAAGTTTTAGTTCTCTATGGTCAACTGTGATCTGAAAATATTAAATAAAATATTCCAAAACTAAACAATTCATAAATTAATTGCATGCCATTCTGAGTAGCGTGATGAAATCTCATGTTGTTCCACACTATCCCACCTGGGACATGACTTGTCCCTTTGTCCAGTGAATCTATGTTACACATATTTATATTTTAGTAGCTGTCTTGGCAGATTAATTGTTGTAGAAATAGTGCTTGTGTTCAAAGTAACCCTTATTTTACTAAATAATGCCCCCAAAATACCAGAATATTGATGCTGAAAGTCAAGATAAGCCAGAGACCCTGTAAAGTGCTTCCTTTACGTTAAAAGATGAAAATAATACTTTATTATGATATATTGCCATTTTTATTCTATTCTAGTATGAGTTGCTAATCTCTTAATAGGCCTAATTTATAAGTTAAACTTTATCTTAGGCACGGTGGGGGGGCCGGGGAACCCCTACATATAGGGTTTGGTACTGTCTTCAGTTTTTGGCATTCTGTTGGGGGGGAGGTTAGAACTTATCCCTCACGAATAAGTGGGAACTACTATATTTTCTTTCTTTCTTTTTTTTGAATATTTCCATTAAGAGTTTTTCTTTTTTTATTGATTTTTTAAAAAAGTAAATGACAGGGGAATGCATTAGAATTCTTATTACACATATACAGCACATTTTTTCATTTCTCTGGTTGTATATAAAGTATGTTGACACCAATTCGTGTCTTCATACATGTACTTTGGATAATGATGTCTATCACATTCCACCATCCTTGCTAATCCCCTGCCCCTTCCCTTTCCTTCCCACCCCTCTGCCCTATCTAGAATTCATCTATTCCTCCCATGCTCCCCCTCCCTACCCCACTTATGAGTCATCTTCCTTATATTAGAGAAAACATTCGGCATTTGTTTTTTGGGGATTGGCTAACTTCACTTAGCATTAACTTCTCCAACACCATCCATTTACCTGCAAATGCCATGATTTTATTCTCTTTTATTGCTGAGTAAAATTCCATTGTGTATATATGCCACATTTTTTTTTTATCCATTTATCCACTGAAGGGCATCTAGGTTGGCTCCACAGTTTAGCTATTGTGAATTGTGCTGCTATAAACATTGATGTGGCTGGGTCCCTGTAGTATGCTGTTTTTAAGTCTTTTGGGTATGGATGGAGGAGAAGACTACCAAATGGTGGTTCCATTCCCAGATTTCCAAGGCATCTCCATACTGCTTTCCATATTGGCTGCACCAATTTGCAGTCCCACTAATAATGTATGAGTGTGCCTCCTTCCCCATCCTCGCCAACACTTATTGTTTTTTGTCTTCATAATAGCTGCCTTCTGACTGGAGTGAGATGATATCTTAGAGGGAACTTCTATATTTTCTTAGGTGTCTGACTTTCTACTCTAATCAGTCCATAACGTGTTCATGTAGAAGTGTGGAAAGACACTGTTCCATTTTCCAGCAATATTGGAGATGAGAAGTTTGATGCCAATTTCATTTTAATATTTCTATAACTATTTTTTCCTGATGCTTTTTAGCTTTCATGCTTTTTTTAGTGTTCGATTCTGTGAGAATGGACTTGGGACTGAGAATCTACATATTTACTCATATCATACTCTTCTTATTTTTTGCATTTCTGGAAATTTCCTTTTACCATTTCTGTTTTAAAAAATTTGTACCTAATTCATAGAAATTATAATCCATACTTCTGAAGCATACAATTGTTTTTGTATATTTGTAAATCTGTGCAAACATCACATCTAGTTTCAACATTTCCATCACCCCCAAAAGAAGCCTCATACCCATTAGCAATCACTCATTTCCCATTCACTTCTTCCTCTAACCCCTGATAAACCACTAAATCTACTTTTCATCCCTATGGTTTTGTCTCTTCTGGATATTTCATATAAATGGAGTCATATAATACATGGGTGGCCTTTGTGCCTGGTTTCTTCCACTTAGCATAATGTTTCCCAAGTTCATCCACATTGTAGCATGTATCAGTACTTCGTTCCTTTTTATGGGTGGCTGACATTTCATTGTATGCATATAGTACAATACTACATTTTCCCTATCCATTCTTCAACTAGTGTTTCTTTAATGATTTTCTCCTGTGCATTTTTTTCCAGTTCTCTTCCCCTGGTATTTCTATTAGGTGGAAGTAGGAGTTCTATTGATTTTCCATGATTTTTACGTTTTTTTCGTATATTTGATTTTACCTTTCCTTTTTCTTTTCTTTGCTCATCATTTTGGTAGATTTCCTTGACTTTATTTTTCCACCCTTCTGTTGTAGGTAAGGCCTTTAAGCAGCCATATTTTAAATTTTTAGTAACTTTTTCTTGTTTTCTGGTTATTCCTTTTTCTTTTCTTTTTTTTTTAAATAAGAATACTCTAGTTTTACTTTTATTTCCGTGTTATTTAGTTCATATTTATTGGGCATCTATCTAGATGTTTTAGGTTAATGTAAGACATCTTGAAACGTCCTGCCTGGGGAGATGAGAAATGTCTCTCTGGGTAGATGTTTTCACTGTACTGAATTAAATAAAATAAAGTCCTTTGGAATGCCTGGCCTGGTGTGTTCTCTGTCTAGTCAGTATTCTCTCTTCCTCCTGCTTCTGAGCCAACCAGGTAACCCTAATGCCCTTGTTAAGGTGAACCAAACTTTCCATTCACCTCTCCTCTGTACTGTCAGAAAAGCTAGCTTTTCAGGGCCACGATGAATGTCAACAACTTTACTTCTTTTTCCTCTCATGCTTTCTGCTTCTTTTTTGAAGTTCAGTTTTATTGAAGTAAAATTTATAGACAGTAAAATTTACCCTTTTAACGTGTTCAGTTTGATGATTTTTGATAAATGCTGTTATGGCTTGGGTCTGGAATGTCTCCCAAAATCTCCTATGTTGAAGGTGTGGTCCACAATGCAGCAGCATTCAGAGGTGGAAACACTGTGAAGGTGACTGGATCATTAGGGCTCTGAGGTCATCAGTGGACTCATCCATTGATGGATTCATAATTTGATGACATTACTGGGAGGTAGAGCAGGCTGTGGGAGGTAGGACCTAGTTGGAAGAAGTAGGCCACTGGGTGTGTGCCCTGGAAGGATATTTCTTGTCCCCAGCACCTCTGCTTGCTCTCTCTCTCTACATCCTGGCTGTCATGAAGTGAGTAGCTTTCTTCTGCAACACCCTTCCACCATGATGTTTTGCCTCACTTCAGGCCCAAAGCAATGGAGTCATTCAACCATGGACTAAAACCTCTTAAATCACGAGCCAAAGTAAATCTTTCCCCTTCTAAGTTGTTTTTCTCAGGTATTTTTTGTCAGCATGAAAAGCTGACCAACATACATACTTAAAATAAAGTCGACTAACATACATGCCCATAGTCATTTTTCTACTACCATAATCAACATAGTAAATAGTTTCATCAATCCCCAAAGTTCCCTTGGGTCCCTTCTCTAATCTCTCACCTCTACTGTGGATATCTTTAAGTGTTGAGAGATCAATCCTATGAATGCTGTCATGAGTTTTCCTTGCTCTTGTGTTGTTTTACAATCTTCTCAGCTGACCTTCAGGGCTGAGAGGTCTGACTGTGAGCTCTCTGTGGGTGGGACATGCTTTTCTTCAGGACTTATGGGTGTGGAAGGCATAAGAAGGCAGCTGTTCTGCAGCTCAAATTCCACAGTCTAATTGCTTTGACGCAAGGAGATAGGAATGCAGTGGGAGGGACTACCTGGACCAGGTATTTCATAAATAATCCTTTAATTAATTATATTGATGACTGCTTTCCATTCTACTTTTGATTTTTTTCCCCCATCAATAAGTTTAAGTTCTGCAAGGATTTTGCCATAGGAATTGGCTACTACCTGAGCTGTAGCCTTTTTCCAAATTGTGTTCTGGGCCTCGACTTCTTTTGCTTTGGCTTATCCAATAATGTGGTTCTGTCTTCTTTTTTTTTGTTGCCACGAAATTCTTCAAAATATACTCCTCAAGAATTCTTTTTTTCCTAAGAACAGATGTGTCCTGCCTCTATTCTTGCATCATTTCTTTATTGTAAATGCCCTGTGCCTTTTGAGGGAGCGATCCTGAAGTGTGATTTAAGGATCCTTCTCATAGGATCTGCAGTTCATCCAAGAGGTCGGCAAGTGGCCACACTACTTGCTGTCTTCTCAGATGAAACATTTCTTCAGGAAAAGGAACTACAATCTCTACCTTTGAGCGAGGTTCTGTGACTCATGCTACCTTAACATGTACTTTGGCTCTTTGCACTCAAGTTTAGTTTTTTTTTTTTTTCCTTCAGTAAAATAAAGTCCAAATTGAAAGAAAAATAGACTCCTATAGGTAATTTAAGGAGGTGTTCTAAAGACATGAGATAGTAACAGAAGTTTAGTTTAGTTTTGGTTATTCTACAAAATGGCCTGATAGGTCACCTCCCTCACATCAGATAGCGTTTGTGATATGGATGGAAGCTACAATTTCATTTTTACCAAGGTGAATTCTGGAAGAGAGCAGCTTGACACAGGTCATAGATAAATTCAAAGAGGAGTCAAAACATTATTGCCCATTTTTTGAGTGTTCCTCATTTCCTGCTCCACTGTTCCTATGGGATGGCCACAAGCTGATACAAAACTAGGACAAGTACTAAAACTATTAGCATTTCATGTGACTAAGAGAATTTCCAAGTTGGTACCCCCAAACCCATCTGATATCTGAAGAGGGTAAAGGAGACTTGGTGTCCAACTGTCTTGGCTGGGTTCTTGAATCAGACCTGCCTGGTCTTCTCTTGAAACAACCTCTTCCACAAGATGAACAAAAATGAAGTATATCTGGGAATTATCAATTAAAGCTTTTTCAAAGTTAACATATATGTATACATAAGGTATTCAGTGAATGTTTGAAAACGTACAAATCATTCATCCACCTGTCCATGAGCTGTATTCTTCACGGCAGCAGAGCTTTGTTAATACAACTGGGTTCTTGTAAGCTAGTAAGTTTTTTTCTCTTTACATAAGTGTCTGTTTGACTTTACCTATTATGTCACCTGTTTTTTTTTTTGGTACTGGGGATTGAACTCAGGGGCATGTGACGACTGAGCCACATCCCCAGTCCTATTTTGTGTTTTATTTAGAGACAGAGTCTCACTGAGTTGCTTAGTGCCTTGCTATTGCTGAAGCTAGCTTTGAACTTGCCATTCTCCTGTCAGACTCCTGAGCCACTGGGATTATAGGCGTGTGCCACCACACCTGGTGCATTAAAAATCTACTAAAGTGGATGCAAAAATATAGAATACACATTGATTCACTTTGACTCTTATCAAATTTTTTGAAAGAAAATTTTTTAGAAAAGGAGAATTTGCTTAAAAACAAAACTGAAACACCCATTTTTCATTCCAAACCATAGATTATCAACAAGATAGCTTTCATATTTGGTCTTTTCTTTCTCTTCCTTAAAAATTCAGGGGGGATTGGAGATCCTATTTTAAAAGCCTGCATTTGAGTTGCAAACAGAAGAGTTTCCTGTGGGCAGAAATTTTGGGTGAGTGGGTTTCATGAGCTTTTGCAGTTACAATATTCTGGTTATAAGGACTCAACCCATGGGGAGAGGACTCAATCTCTTGTGAGAGGCTGTGCCCAGTGGGTCTGCAGTGTGAGGGAGATGAAACCCTCACATTCAAAGTCCTTTTATATCTTCTGGCCTCAGCTGTGAGCTCCTTCCTTGCTCCTTCCTTTCAGCACCTGGACGTACTGAATGGCATGGTAAAGGCTCTGTAGTATTTGAGGTGGTGAGTAATCTGACCTCCTTCTTCCCAAGCTCCTGCTAGGTGATTTTATATAGGTCAGTGGTGTTTGGGCAAACTTGTCACCCTGGTAATGGAGTCTAGTCCAACTCTGTCATTAATGTCTGCAATTTGAACAAACTGCTTGACCTTCCAGTGGGTTCAGTTTTCTCACCTATCAAAAGGGTATCCATAATACATGCCCTTCTTACACAAAGTAACAGGTAAAGCAGGGTATTCTGAGTGAGATTTAGGAAGCACAGTGCTCTCTGTAATTGTAAGGTGATGTGATGTCATTGTTGCTTCTCTCATCCTGGTTCTAGTTCCACACCTGGACCTGCCCACCAAAACCAGCTGCTCCTGTTTCGCCTGTGACCCTTGGTGGCATCTTGGGCACTCGTGCTTTGGGCTCTGTGGTTTACTCACATATTATCTCCTCCCTGCCTGTGGCGCTTGGCAGCCCTCCAGCAGCCAGCCTCTCTGGAATTAGGCTCTGCTGGTTGTGGCCAACCTTGTTATTGTACGCCAAGCCCTAAGAGCGAGTCACCTCTTCCAGCCAGAGCCGCGAGGCCTGAGGGGCCAACACAGGGTGGAGAGGTCCAGAAGCCTGTCAGCATGACCTTAAGGGAGGTGCCCAGTGAGTCTGTGTGTAAACTTGAAAGGGTGAGGCTGACATGAGCTCACAGGTGAAGAATTTGAAAAACTGAGTGTAGGGAGAGGATGTCCAGCAGGTTGAGGGAAGGTGAGGTTGCTGGGGATGAGCATGAAGGCAGCTACTACTGTGTGAGCCAGGAGGAAGCCAGAGGCCAGAAAGGCCATGTGTGACCTAAGTGGTGCTTATTTTTCTTCAAGTCTCTCTCTCCCTCTGCTGCTCTGGCACATGGTTATCTACCTCCACTCCCCAGGGTGTCTTCCCTCACTATGCCCTTAGCTGGGAGGCCACAAGAAGCAGTGTGTGGGGAGGCTAAGGGAGGGTGGAGAGACTTACACTGCCCTCTAGCTGCCAGAGCAGAAACCACAGGAGTTTCTGGCTGGATAGCAAGAAATGTTCAAAAACCTTTTGGTGGACACTTGGAGAACTCTATTATTGGGAAACTCTTTCTAGGGGTGAGGTGGGAATGGAGTGATAAGATAAATGAAAAAGAGAGGCATAAATGAAAAAAAGTGAATCATTCTTTACTAAACTCTTGAGTTTTGGGTAACTAAACATGTGGCACAGGCAGCCGATAAGACCATAGTATCCCTTGTTATAGTTTGTCTGTCTTGTTCCTCTAAATGTCAGGCAACATGGTCATCAGCAGCAAAAGGCATATTGGTGAGATTTCAGACTGGCCTCACCAGTTGCCCAAAGTGTTCCTTCCCTTTTTCTTCACAGATGGAGTGCTTGCTGTTCACTTTCTCCCTTCTCAGATCCATCAATCAGGGAGAGGTGTAGAAATTGAAGTTAAGCTTAAATGTTGAACACCTGGTGTTGGTAACCTCTCGTCCCCAGCTGCCTGTGTTGCCTCACCTTGGAATGCTTGGCATCCAGCTGAGATGGCTGAGAGGACCAAAGAGACCCCATCATAGGGAGGAAGGGACATAGGACAATTGTGCTCTGGAAGTCCTCAATCTTGGAGTTATTTTAACCTCAGAGGAAATGAGAAGTTATTAGGAGTTGTACAAAGTGAAGTGAATGAAAGAAGAGAAGAAATGAAGCCAAGTCTGTCAGGAGAAGAATGTGTGCTTAACTGCACCATTATATTGCAGGGGCCTTACATAATTATATTGCTTATTTCTACTGGCAGCCCAGTGAGGCAGGTCTCTCTGATAATTCCCTTTTGCAGATGAGGAGACTGAGGCAAACAAACTCAATTTGTCACATGGCTCTGTGGAGGTTTTATTTGAATCCTGGCTTCTGTCATTTTAAAGTTTTTACTGTTTTCCTAATGGAAAGCAAGGAAAACAGTCAAGCTCTAGTGTTTGGTAAAAGTGTGATATTTTAGTGCTGAAATGGTGTCTTGGTCCATCTATTCCATTTCTCTCAACATCTTCATTTCAAAGTTGAACAAACCAAATTGCCTAGTGTTAGACAAGATGGGTTTGGAATGTTTTCCTGTGTTAGGAAAGGGCATAGCCACCCACCCAAGTCTTCTAGCCAACATCTTGGTGACTCCATCTGAAAGTCCCATAAGTTCCAATTCCAAAGAATTGAATTTTCCTCCTTCTCTGTCCTGAATTTATGTAGTGGTTTCCTATTGCTATTTCTAATTCTACTATCCACCTAGTAATCATAGATATACTTTAAAAATCAAATAGCTTCATACCTCTGCTTAAACCACATCAAATACATTCTATACTCTTAAATAAAAGTCTAATTCCTCAGCGTGACTGCTAGGTCCTCTACAAGCTAATCCATTTCTATTGACCTAACCAGTTCATTCTCTCTCTCGTGCTCCCTGTTCTTGCCACACTGGTCTCTCTTTTTTTTTTCTTTTTTGTGCCTTAGACACATTAAGGACGAGATGCCTGAAATGTTCTTCCTTGGAATCTATCAACTTTCCATCAATCAGGTCTTTCCTTAAATATCAAAATATCAATGACTATCACATAACCCCATTTATTTCTTTCATAGCTTCATTAACCCCATTTATTTCTTTCATAGCTTCTGTATATAATCTCCTAGATTGTGTATGTACTTACTTACTATCCTCCTTCATGAGATGCAAGCTCCTGTGGGCAGACATATCTTGTTTATGACTGTTTTACAGGGCTTAGATCAATGCTAGACACATAATAAATGGTCAAAAATATTTGTTAAATGAATAAACAGCCAAATTATCTCAGCCTTCTTAATTGCAGGCCCCATCCATCCGTTTACTAGCCTACTGTGTGGCATACCTGGGAGATTGAAAACAGAAAGATTGCCCTTGAAGGCAAGTAGAATCAGCAGAATGGGGAACTGGAGAGGAAGAGCCTGCATACAGGCTGAGAACTGAAGAGAGGGAGCCCAGGAATTCTGTCTCCACTGTGGCCTGTGCCAAGATCTCCAGTAAGCGTTTCTCGATTCATCCACAAACATTTATGATGGGATCTTGTTACACATAACAGTGAATTCCAAAACAGCCATAATTGCAGAAAATAATAAAAGGCTAAGGGGGAAAAAAAAACCCTAGGAAGAGAAAGTGACTTTTCAAGAATAGTTCCTCATTTCAGCATTTTTTTGTGGATTTCAAATAAGTTGGCAATATTTTTATTTTGCACATTTGCTTTGTAAATAAAAATGATCTATTTTCAAAATGGAAATGATTAAACCACACTTTTAAGTTATCATGCTATTTTATTGTGCTCGTAAGTATAATAATGTTTGTAAGTGAAGCATCTAAAAGCTCCCTCCTCAACTCAATTATCTTCCCCATTCTGCTTAAATTTCCCTGTGAGTAACTAAATGAAGCCTTAAAATGGTAGCAATTAATATGAGTAAGTACTCACTGAGAATTTACCATTTACAAGCAGGTGAACCTTGAGCATAATCTGTAGACTTCTAGAACCTTAAGAACAGGTTCCATGTTCAGTTCATTTTATGTCCAGGATCCAGAACACAGCTTCTTATAAAAAATTTGCTGGATAAACACATGTATGATACTATTCTAGGTGCTGTAAAATAGTCAGTGTCTTTAGGGTACATAACAGTTATTCAGTGATTTTTTTTTTTTAAATATATATAGGCCAGAGAGGTTGAGGCAGAAGGATTCCAAGTTTGAGGCTAGCCTCAGGAATTTAGTGAGACTGTGTCTCTCTCTCTCTTTTTTTTTGATTTTTAATTTTTTTATTGATTTAAAAAAATAAATGACAGCGGAATGTATTACAATTCTTATTACACATATACAGCACAATTTTTCATATCTCTGGTTGTATATAAAGTATGTTGACACCAATTGGTTCTTCATATGTACTTTGGACAATGATGTCTATCACATTCCACCATCCTTGCTAATCCCCTGCCCCCTCCCTTTCCCTCCCACCCCTCTGCCCTATCTAGAATTCATCTATTCCTCCCATGCTCCCCCTCCCTACCCCACTATGAGTCAGCCTCCTTATATCAGAGAAAACATTCAGCATTTGTTTTTTTGGGATTGGCTAACTTCACTTAGCATTGTCTTCTCCAATACCATCCATTTACCTGCAAATGCCATGATTTTATTCTCTTTTATTGCTGAGTAAAATTCCATAGTGTGTATATGCCACATTTTTTTTTTATTCATTCATCCACTGAAGGGCATCTAGATTGGCTCCACAGTTTAGCTATTGTGAATCGTGCTGCTATAAACATTGATGTGGCTGTGTCCCTGTAGTATGTTTGTAAGTCCTTTGGGTATAGACCTAGGAGAGGGATAGCTGGGTCAAATGGTGGTTCCATTCCCAGTTTTCTGAGGAATCTCTGTACTGCTTTCCATATTGGCTACACCAATTTACAGTCCCACCAGAATGTATGAATGTGCTTTTTTCCCACATCCTCACCAACACTTATTGTTGTTTGTCTTCATAATAGCTGCCATTCTGACTGGAGTGAGATGAAATCTTAGTAGTTTTGATTTGCATTTCTTTGATTGCTAGAGATGATGGGCATTTTTTCATAGATTTGTTGATTGTATATCCTCTTCTGAGAAGTGTCTGTTCAGGTCCTTGGCCCAGTTGTCAATTGGGTAATTTGTTTTTTCGGTGCTTAGCTTTTGAGTTCTTTATATACCCTAGAGATTAGTGCTCTATCTGATGTGTGAGGGATAAAAATTTACTCCCAGGATGTAGGCTTTCTGTTCACCTCACAATTATTTCTTTTGCTGAGAAGAAACTTTTTAGTTTAATTTCATCCCATTTATTGATTCTTGGTTTTAGTTCTTGTGCTATAGGAGTCTTATTAAGGAAGTTGGGGCCTAATCCCAAATGACGAAGATTAGGGCCTACTTTTTCTTCTATTAGATACAGAGTCTCTGGTTTAATTCCTAAATTCTTAATCCATTTTGTAAGACTGTGTCTCTTAAAAAAAAAAAAAAAAGATGGAATGCTGAGGATGTAGCTCAGTGGTAAAATGTCCCTGGGTTCTATTCCCTGTACCAATACCCCTCACCCCCCAACATGCACATGCAATGCGGGAGGAGATAATCATAATTGTTAAGAAAAATGAAACATTTTTACTTTATTTTTTCATTAACTTTTCATTAACTTTATCTTTCATTAGGTTAATGAAGGGAAAAGCAAAAAAAAAAAAAAAAAAGGAAAAACAAGAAAATGGTGGAGGATGTTAGAATTTTGCAGATTCGGTGGGTACAGTCTTACTGGAACTCATTTATCATAGCCTGATAATCTGGTTGCTAGCCTTCTTTAGCCCCTCACTTTGTCTAATCAGAGGCTGAACCAGGAGACATACTAGTCGGGTTGAGAAGTTTCTTGTTGCATCTAGGTGGGAATCAACTCCTTAATTTTTCCTGGACATTATATTAACTACAGGGAGTTTTTACTTAAGACTGTTTCAAATAGGGCTTCTATGTTGGTAGAAATTCACCAAACCTCAAGAAACAGAAAAAAGTGAGCAATGAAATTAGGGGTTTATTATATTTAGTTATTCATATCTGGAAGCAGGAAGTCCAGGGTTGATACTGGGGCTTCATGAAGTCCCTAAGATTCTCCTATGTCTGCATTCAGTAATTCTTATCATGTTCTTAGGGTCTCATGATCACAATATACTTGCTCTACCCTCCACCATTATGTTTCTGGGCAGGAAGAAGGGCAAGAAAAAAGCATTTAGTCAGATAAGTCTATGTTCCTTTTCAGGAGATGTCCCAGAAGTTCTAGCCACTGACTTTTGCTTGTATTGCATTGGCCAGAACAGTGTGAAATGGCCATTCACGGGCACAACAGGAGCTGGAATTGACATTTTTGGATTGGCACATTGCCACCCTGAGAAAAAATTAAGGTTCTGTTAATAAAGAAGGGGAAATGGATATTTAATAAGCAACCAGCAGTGACTGCTACATTCCATACCATTTTATCCAAGTTAATGTGCCTTCTGAGTGAGCAAACCAAGTTTTGGGTAACAGTGTATATATTCTGTGAATTCTTTTCTCCTCAATGCATCCACAAAGACACATATATGATTTTTATATTGGTATTTAATATTATGTAAATTATAATTTGTTAATATAGAGCATTTTGAATTTATTTTATCCGTAGATTCATTTTTTTTTTGCAATTATTCATTCAGCTTCTTCTAATGGCCAGACTTAGTTTCACAGATGCCTTAAATTCAGCATGTTCAGTGTTTTTATGTCCCAAACTTCTACCTCTTCTGTGTTTGCTCACCTTACTGAACATACTTGCCTGGGACAGAAACCTGGGAGTTGTTCCTGAATCCTCCCACATGTTCCTTCCTACCCACAACAATTTGATGTTAGAGTTTTGTCCAAATAGTGTACTGAATATTCTCAAATATGTCCCCTTCTCTCTAATACATTGCCACTTCTTAGGTTCACCTAGCTTTTAGCTGAGTTGTTGTACCACCAATATCTGACTCTTAGATTTCTTCCATAACACTATATTCCAGGATCTGAAAATAATTGGTAAATTTAAAATTACCACCAATAATAATATTGTGTTTCTATTTGGATGACATTTAAAAAATATAAGCAATTGTGAATTATCTGAAGTCTGCCTTAGAACTGAGTATTGACAATTGATTTCAGTACCTGCATATACATGTGTGTTTTCATTGTATCAATGGGAAATTTAATATGCAAATATTCACAATTGCAACAGCTATAAGCGTAAGATATTTCCACCTAGCTGTAAGTTTGTATATATCTAGGTAACAGTATGCTAAAAGTATCTAAGTGGTACTTGAGGTCTATAAAAACTTTTAAAGAATTTTCCTGTGTTGGACACTGTTCATTGTTAAGATTAACATTTGTTGCTTGGGAAATATTAATGCTGGTCATCTAATTGTGAAGATCAAATTCTTCTGCCTGCCCAAAGTAGTTCTCATTAGTTGAAGATGTTAGTGATTTTACACAAACATTGACATTTTATCATATTGTATTTCTAACAGGGTCTAAACTTGAGACAGTATCTTTTATAAGGAAGATCTATGGTCTTCCTTTAGTCAACACAGGGAGTTCATTAGAAACATTGCTGTCACCAATATCACACCATTGAGAGCTTGTCATGTGCTGGATGTTGCCCACCTAACAACTCAGTGCTCTTGCCAACCACAGGTGTTTTATGTTAATCATAAAACACCTGTGGTTGGCAAGAGCACTGAGGTTTAGCAGCAGGACCAGGATGTCCACCTGATAGTCTGGCTCCTGAGGGCATGCACTTCATTTGCATACTTCACTTCCTCTCAGGATTCTATTTCCCAGGCAAGACGATTTCTCCTAATTGTTGCAGAATATTCATCCCCCAGGGGTGTCAATTTATGATCTATATCCTCCTTTCCTGAATAAAACTAATAAAGCTCTGTCTGTATAAATGACCTGTGTAAATGTCTCTTGGCATGATGGCTCATGAGGAAATAGAAATTATATTTTGCAGTCCTTGTCTGGTTTCCTCAGTAATGGATTATGTCTACAGGATATGAATTCAATCGGTTGAAAAAGTGAAAGAATCATCATTAATAATGATACAACTGACATCATATGGCTCCTGATGTGATACATTGAGAAGGACACAGCATCACCTATGTGATAATACTGCTAAAAATGTTTCACCTGAATGTAATCATGAGGAAACAATCAGACAAACACACATCAAAGGACATTCTCCAGAGCAACTGGCCTGGACCCATCAGAGGCATCAATGTCACGAAAGACAAAAAGGCTGAGGAACTCTTAAGATTGATGCAAATGACAGAGACAGAACAAAAAAATGCAATGCATGATCTTTGTTTTAATCCTGAATGGGGGGGGGGGACAGATATAACGGACATTTTTGTGACAAATGGTAAACTTTGAATATGTGCTGCATGTTAGATGTTAAATTTCTGGAGTGATAATTATATAATAGTTTTATATAAGACTGTCTTTTCTCTTGGGAAATAAATAATGCAAGAAACAAATAATCTATGTTTATTGTACATATATGTTTGCATAATACAAAGTTAGCAAAATGTTAGCAATTACTAAATTTAGATAAATTATAAATGAGTGATTATTGTACTATTTCCCCAACTTTTCTGAAAGCTTGAGATATCTATTTATCTATTTATATGATAAAAATCAAGCAAGATTAATCCAGTGTTGGCTGTTGCTGACTCTTCATGTTGAGTACATAGGGATTCACTATGCTATTCCACTTTTTAGATCTTCAAGATTTATCTCAATAATAGATTTAAAAAAGAGAATGATCTGGATTTTATGATGCTGATTTTCAATAGATGTTCCATAAGAAGGATAGAGGGTTTCTCTTTCTGTATCTTATAACCACTTACATCACTCCTACTCAGCTCCAGCTACCATTTTCTCTTGACTAGACCCTGGCCCCATCCCACTGCATTTCTAAACTGGAGGCCAAATTGATTTTTTAAAAATGCAAAATTCTAGGCCCTTCCCCCAAACTCTTCAGGGTCTGCCTATTGTATTTGGAGGAAACTTTTTACCACCCAAGCTCAGCTTGAGTCCTCCATACTCTGCAGCTTTTTTCACTGATTTACCAGCTCATGGCTCCTTAGTGCTTCTTCATTATTTACTACCACTTTTCATGAGCTCCTTTCCTGGCTTATCTGCCTAGGATGAAGCCCCGGTATGGTGGGCAAAACTTTCCCTGGTAATATTCCCATGGGAATTATAATTCTCTAGGATTGAATTAATACTTTGCTCTCACTGGGTTGCTAGCTATTTGATATCTATTTTGTTCACCGTTGGGTCAATAGTAGGTACTTGATACAGACATATATATATATTTGTTCTGGCGATTGAACCCAGAGCCTTGTGCATATGAGGCAAGAACTCTACCAACTGAGCTATATCCCCAGCCTGATACATATTTTTATTAATAATTTTTTTACTAAAAATATTTAGCATTTTTGTCTTTATAGTGTTCCATTGTTGTTTTCTTAAAAAGATTGAAGATGGTCTCTTGAGGCTTAATTTCAATTCTTAAATTTATGTGGTTCTCTCTCACAATATAGAAACATTATTGTCATAATGCTCCCTGAAAAATTGGTTAAGTCACTTGGCTTCTGTTTCCCTTCACAATTGATATGACTTCATGCAAAATGATGCAGCCACTCACATCATTCTGTCAGCCCCCATCAAGGAAATATTGTTTTCCAAAATTAAAATTGTGAATCAACTCACAGGAGGATGTTGTCAAATAAACAAAGAATCATTGCTTATATTGCACTGCCAACTTTTTGATAAGCTTAATTCCTCTAAATGCATTTAACTTTAATGAAGAGTAATACAATTTAATAACAACATAAAATGAAATCATTTATCTTCCTGGTTCTAGACATTGGGCAGATGTCTTCTGCTTAATACATTGTTTCAAGATGCAAAAGTTCATTCCTTCTTCAGATTTGTCTCTCCTTATTTCTCTCTCTCTCTCTCTCTATATATATATATATAGCTTGGAAAGTGATCTATATGTACATGCTTAATTAAATCACTTATTAGGCTATAGAATTTATAGTTGGAAATCTCTGGGATTTGTTGTTTCAAGTTCCTGAGGCAGAGATATTTACATAACCCTATAAAATTTGGTAATTATTAGTATATTATTCAGGATCATTTCAGTTGAAAGTGACATAAAACGAAATTCAAACTGACTTAAGCAAAAAAGGAAATTTACTGGCATTTGTAACTGGGGAAACCTAAGTTGGGATGCTGGTTTCAGGGGCTCAGATGAAGGGACAGGGGCCTCTCTTCAGCTCCTGGCTTGCTTTCCATTTTGCTACTGTCATTCTAAGGTAAGCTTTCTCCTTATAGGTAACAAGGAAATATTCATTAAGCAACACAGTAAGTGTTGATATAGGTTGACCTTGGATGTTTACAAGTGGGGAAAGGGGTTTCAGCTGAACCTAAACTGGGATTTAGAGTGTGCCTGGATGTCTATTTTGCGATATGCTTTATTTTCTGTTTATTCAAATTAATTAATTAATTAATTAATTATGCTTATGCAGAGATTTTGTTAAAAGGCTGCTGGGAAGAGGGCAAAATGGGAGCTATGACTTATATAGCCTTGGGTCTAAGTTATAAGAGGGTGCAATAGCTGCTTTTTACAAAGAACTTCACAAAAAAATTACAAAGGGAATGTAGCATGACCTTGGTGCACTATAGGTGTGATAGCTTTGCAAGCTATATCGATGAAAGACAAGACAAGATGGCATCTCACAGAGAAGCAGTGATGAGTGTAAAGGCTATAGTTTCTCCCTTGAACATCCTCTGGAGACTCCCAGAGCTACTTGGGTCCCTGGGTCTCAGAGCCAGGGAATTGTGATTATAGAAATGGTAGACTTAGCCCTTTATTTTATGGAGAGTCTTTTAATTAGTTTTATGGGATAAACTGCTAGACCCCAAATGGTTTCTTACTGGGAGGAAAGCAATGCAGAGCACATTACCAGCGCTGAGTCAGGATAAATGAAAAGATTCAAGAAAATAGGGTATTATATGTTGACAAATATTTCAATTTGAGGATACACTAAAATAGGCAACTTATGTAGAAAGTCAGTGGTTTCAAAACAGGATGTTTCTCATTTACTGCCTATCCGAAAGCCAAACAATTGCTCTGTATGGGCTTCCAAAGAGAGCACCAGTACTAGAAGAGTACCGTTACAAATAATTGAGCAACATTGATTCCTCACATTGAGAATTGAACATTACTTTCCTATATGAATACACGACCAATGTAATTCTGCATCATGTACAACCAGAATAATAGGAAGTTCTACTCCATATATATATAATATATCAAAAGACATTCTACTGTCATGTATAACTAATAAGAACAACAATAAAAAGATTTCTCACATTGAGAACACTCTTCTCATATAACCTCTTCTCAGGTTCAAAATATTTAAAAGTTTTAAGAAACATATAAAAATGGGATTGAAGGGACTTATACATTCAAATCAGTCACATTGTCTGTAAAAGTTAACTGTAAATTGTTATCTAGGTAAAAGCCTCTATTACTTTTGTTTGTGTAAGCTCAGATTCTGAATAAAACTGCTGCTGGCAGAATGCTCATTAAAGTGGATTTAAATTCCAAATGAAAAGTTATTGATTTCCAAAAGGGCAAACATAGCTAAGCTCCTAGAAGCATCTGAAGTTATTAAATTACCAATTTAGCCTCCGTTATCATTTTAAAAATATTTTGCTTGTTTATTAAATAAACTGTATAAAGTATAATGCTTTAAATGAAACTGAGAGATATCAGCCAATAACTACTTTCCACAGACATTTAAAAATTAATGGTCTGCTGAAAAATGGTGATGAGTTTTGGTTTCCTTTGCCCCAAATTCCTGGCCTTCATAAAAAAAATATAGCCTACTTCATGTCTCTAGGAAGGAAGGATTAAGATGGAGATCAGATGATAAATTTTAGCCATCAGTATCTGGCCAAAGAGCCTAATTTAGCCCTATCACATTTCCCATGTATATTTATGTACTGTACCATTTGGGTATTATAATAAAATTTTTTTTATTTGTCCCTGGAGGCAAAATTGAGTTATATATTAAATGGCTATTTTCTTTGTTTTCTGCTTAGGTATGCATGTAATGCGGTAGCATAATATATATTCCACACTTGTTTCATTCCAGCAGAGAGATAATATTTTTCCAGCTGACAGAGTAAAGACATCCTGTGCTCCCAGCACAAGAGAGAACATATTGGCAGGATAAAATACAGATGTTCCCAGTGTTTTTTCTACCTCATGGTTGTTTTCAGCCGAGGTTAACTTTCATGGGCATATTTCCCTGTTCTTGTTTGGGCAGTCGGACACAAAAATCTACAGTAATTTCAAGATTGTAAAAGATGGTTTCAAGGAAAGTATTTCAAAATGTTTTTAGTGGGGGAAGTAATTTAAAAATTCATTCCTTCCAAAACTATTTCTTCCATAAGAATGTTGAAATAAAAATAGCTTTTCTACATCTCTATAAGAAGGAATTTAAAGGATATTCAATTTTTCTTTTAAGAGATTTTATTTTTCATAAGTTAGAAACAAATACAAATTTTTTCTTATCACAATCTAGGAAAAATAAATGCAAAATTCTTTGAAAAGATGGTATTCTAATTACATGTTTGATGCTTTCCTCTTCCCTGTTCCAGGCCAAGGAATATAAAAGGGATATAGCAAGACTGTGTATTATCATCAGAAAATTATTATCTTTATCCATGAGACTGTGGAGTTTTGATTGGAAATGGTGGAGGCCGTGGGAGTAAATGAGGAGGGCACTGACCACCCGCTTTTCACATTTAGGCTGCTCATGTTGGAAAAATTAATTCTTCCTCTGTAATGATAAGAGAAAAACTGCCGGATAAATTAAGAAATTCAGTGGTTCAAATGAGGTGGATCAAATGTGTGCACTCAGATTAAATAACATCTATTAAACAGAGTTTCCATTAAATATGAACTTGGGGAGCTAATTTTCTTAGAATCAAAAGTTTCTTATATTAATTTTTGTAATTAAAGAGTTCTATAAAGAAATAAAAATCTAGAAGAAGCATTAGCTCTTGGAATTAAAAAGAAGAGTATCCATGGAATATTCTTCCAGAATTCTGAGTACAAACTCCAAGAGTTGGAAATTTTAAAGATTGGAAGAGGAGTAGCAGTATTGCCATCGTAAGAGTTCTAGAAGGGGAAAACAATAGAAATAGCTGACAGGCAGCAATAGAAAAAATGAACACAATTTTTCTGAGTTGAAGAAGAAGTTTTATCAAAGACCAGGTGAGTATAATAAAAAAAAAGGGATTATATTTATAAGGCTTACCATATCTTTGAAAAAGAGGAAATGCTGGAAAATTCTCTCTCTCTCTCTCTCTCTCTCTCTCTCTCTCTCTCACACACACACACACACACACACACACACACACACACACGTCTGGCATTAGACTCCTTACTGGCAACACTAATGCTAGAAGACCTCAGAGGAA
Source organism: Marmota flaviventris (assembly GCF_047511675.1). Taxonomy (NCBI): domain Eukaryota; kingdom Metazoa; phylum Chordata; class Mammalia; order Rodentia; family Sciuridae; genus Marmota; species Marmota flaviventris. The sequence continues at coordinate 57,007,855 of NC_092502.1, forward strand.
TCTTCTGGAGGGAAAGCATTATATTCTAAGAACTCTAGACCAAGCCAAATTGTTATCTAAATGTGAAGGTAAATAAAATCCTGATTTGAATTCCAGAACTGGAATAAGAATTCAGAAGCTATATGACTCATGTATGCTTTTTGGAGAAAAGAACTTAAAGTAGACACTTGAATAAAAACTATTCAAAAAAGAGGATTTGAGAAAGGCAAGGTCATATTTTAGAAAAAGTAGAGGTGAGCAATAAAAACTTAGATTTAAGTCTAAACATTGTTTGAAAGGTGGTTGTGAAACTAAGTACAATTTGTAACAAAACAGTGTTAGATCTATATAATATCTATAATATTACAAAAGACCTACAGTTCCCTACTTGTGTATGGTAAGGAGAGATGTGGGGAAAGAGGAAGTAAAGTGAGATAAAATTTTTATTTCAAACTAGGAGGGTTTATACATTAAACTGTGTTCTTGACATTAGTAAAGAATAAATTAAAACATATTTTTAAAAATTTTGAATTAAACTAATTTTAATGAAACTATTAGAGAATACTATGTAAGAAAGAAGAAAAAGAAATACAACTCTACATCATGTACAACCACAAGAATGGGAAGTTATACTCCATTTATGTATGGTATGTCAAAATACATTCTACTGTCATGTATAACTAAAAAGAATAAATTAAAAAAATACTTAAAAAATAAAGACATTATTCTTATTATTCCAAAGGATGACAAATTGTGTGTGTGTGTGTGTGTGTGTGTGTGTTGTGGAGGTTCAACAAGAAAATATGATTAAAAGAATCTATGAAGTAAGATGAAAGGAATAAAAAGAAATATTAGGTTTATTATTCGAATATACTAGTTTTCTCTATTATAATTTTATTTCCAGGTCTCAATAAAGTAACATTATTGGATTTCACCTCCCACTATGAAACTAACATAAATATGTTAAGGTAATTATTTTTAGCATTGGCAAATGGGCAGTGCAGGCATGTCTTAGAGACAGAAAATACATGAGGTGGACTCTATTATTTTATGTCCGAGGGTACTTTCCTAAATATGACACATAGGGGTGGATCCCAAGTAAAGATCACCTATCTTACTGAGTAGACAAAAGTTGAAATATAGGACTAGAGAGATAGTTGGGATTTTCAAGCTGGGATTTCAGAGAAAAGGGACCTATACAGAAGGAGGTTGCAGGATCTTTGTGGGCATTCTTCTTAGCTCTTTGGATGAGTTTTGCATGTGCAGGTTGAGATTCTGCAAGATGTCAAGAGTTTGCAAGGCAATGGCTGCTATGGAACTAATGCATGAATAGAAATGCCAGAGGTCTGCAGTGCTAAGAGACATTGGAACTTTAATCCAAATGTTGTGAAAGACTTTATCAAGTATGTCAGTCATTCAATTGAGACTTCAGAAAGGGCACTCTTTAGGGAGCAAGGAGTAATATATTACCTGAAGATTAAGAAAAAAAAATATATAATTCATCTCAAGCAAAGAATATGATGAAGCCAGAAAGATCAAGTATGAGTCAATTGTGTAGTCATTGGCCAGAAGAAAACTCTCCACTTTTGAAAGAAAGATAACACGGCCTGATAATCAAATTTTGACATATGCAAAGACACAGAAAAATGTGACTTGTAATCATGGTTTTCTTTTGGTACTGGGGATTGAACTCAAGTTCACTCATCCACTGAGCCACATCCCCAGACCTATTTTGAATTTTATTTAGAGACAGCGTCTCACTGAGTTGCTCAGCTCCTTGCAGTTGCTGAGGCTGGCTTTGGAATTGTGATCCTCCTGCCTCAGCCTCCCAAGTTGCTGAGATTACAGGTGTGTGCCACTGTGCTCAGGTTAATCATGGTTTTTAGGTATGCAATAGAAAGATCCCAAGATGGCTCAGATTTTAGTTATCACATGGTTTTTTAAAATTAGTTCTTTATAGTTATGCATACCATTAGGATTAATTTTGACATAAATATAAAAGCATGGAATATAATTTGCTCTAATTCAGTCCCCAGTACTTCCCCTTTCCCTTCCCTCCTCCCTCTCCTCTATTCTATTGATATTTTTGCTATTTACTTATAGTATTTTTTTAAAATTAGTGCCTTGTGGATATAGAAATGGTTAGATTCACTGTATCACACTGTTTTTTTTTTTAAATATTTTGTTTTAGTTGTAGCTGGATACAATACCTTATTTTATTTTTATGTGGTTGGTGCTGAGGATCAATCCCAGTGTGCTGCACATGCTAGGTGAGTGCTCTGCCGCTGAGCCACAACCCCAGCCCCTGTATCACACTGTTTTATTTTATTTTATTTTTTTCAGTATATTGGGATTTTCTTTTTTTTTTAATTTTTATTGTTGGTTGTTCAAAACATTACATAGTTCTTGACAAATCATATTTCACACTTTGATTCAAGTGGGTTATGAACTCCCATTTTTACCCCGTATACAGATTGCAGCATCACATCGGTTACACATCCACTGTTTTACATATTGCTATACTAGTATCTGTTGTATTCTGCTGCCTTTCCTATCCTCTACTATCCCCCATGCCCTCCCCTCCCATCTTCTCTCTCTACCCCATCTACTGTAATTCATTTCTCCCCCTTGTTTTTTTTCCCCTTTCCCCTCACTTCCTCTTGTATGTAATTTTGTATAACCATGAGGGTCTCCTTCCATTTCCATGCAATTTACCTTCTCTTTCCTTTTCCCTCCCACCTCTCACCCCTGTTTAATGTTAATCTTCTTCTCATGCTCTTCCTCCCAACTCTGTTCTTAGTTACTCTCCTTATATCAAAGAAAACATTTGGCATTTGTTTTTTAGGGATTGGCTAGCTTCACTTAGCATAATCTGTTCTAATGCCATCCATTTCCCTGCAAATTCTATGATTTTGTCATTTTTTAATGCAGAGTAATATTCCATTGTGTATAACTGCCACATTTTTTTTTATCCATTCGTCTATTGAAGGGCATCTAGGTTGGTTCCACAGTCTTGCTATTGTGAATTGTGCTGCTATGAACATCGATGTAGCAGTGTCCCTGTAGCATGATCTTTTTAGGTCTTTAGGGAATAGACGGAGAAGGGGAATAGCTGGATCAAATGGTGGTTCCATTCCCAGCTTTCCAAGAAATCTCCATACTGCTTTCCAAATTGGCTGCACCAATTTGCAGTCCCACCAGCAGTGTACAAGTGTACCCTTTTCCCCACATCCTCGCCAGCACTTGTTGTTGTTTGACTTCATAATGGCTGCCAATCTAACTGGAGTGAGATGGTATCTTAGGGTGGTTTTGATTTGCATTTCTCTGACTGCTAGAGATGGTGAGCATTTTTTCATGTACTTATTGATTGATTGTATGTCCTCCTCTGAGAAGTGTCTGTTCAAGTCCTTGGCCCATTTGTTGATTGGGTTATTCGTTTTCTTATTGTTTAATTTTTTGAGTTCTTTGTATACTCTGGATATTAGGGCTCTATCTGAAGTGTGAGGAGTAAAAATTTGTTCCCAGGATGTAGGCTCCCTATTTACCTCTCTTTTTGTTTCTTTTGCTGAGAAAAAACTTTTTAGTTTGAGTAAGTCCCATTTGTTGATTCTAGTTATTAACTCTTGTGCTATGGGTGTCCTATTGAGGAATTTGGAGCCCGACCCCACAGTATGTAGATCGTAGATAACTTTTTCTTGTATCAGACGCCATGTCTCTGATTTGATATCAAGCTTCTTGATCCATTTTGAGTTAACTTTTGTGCATGGCGAGAGAAAGGGATTCAGTTTCATTTTGTTGCATATGGATTTCCAGTTTTCCCAGCACCATTTGTGAAGATGCTATCCTTCCTCCATTTCATGCTTTTAGTCCCTTTATCAAATATAAGATAGTTGTAGTTTTGTGGATTGGTTTCTGTGTCCTCTATTCTGTACCATTGGTCTACCCGCCTGTTTTGGTACCAGTACCATGCTGTTTTTGTTACTATTGCTCTGTAGTATAGTTTGAGGTCTGGTATCGCTATACCGCCTGATTCACACTTCCTGCTTAGCATTGTTTTTGCTATTCTGGGTCTTTTATTTTTCCATATGAATTTCATAATTGCTTTATCTATTTCTACAAGAAATGCCGTTGGGATTTTGATTGGCATTGCATTAAACCTATAGAGAACTTTTGGTAATATCGCCATTTTGATGATGTTAGTTCTGCCTATCCATGAACAGGGTATATTTTTCCATCTTCTAAGATCTTCTTCTATTTCTCTCTTTAGGGTTCTGTAGTTTTCATTGTATAAGTCTTTCACCTCTTTTGTTAGGTTGATTCCCAAGTATTTTATTTTTTTTGAGGATATTGTGAATGGAGTGGTTGTCCTCATTTCCATTTCAGAGGATTTGTCGCTGATATACAGGAATGCCTTTGATTTATGCGTGTTGATTTTATATCCTGCCACTTTGCTGAGTTCATTTATTAGCTCTAATAGTTTTTTTGTAGACCCTTTTGGGTCTGCTAGGTATAGAATCATGTCTTCTGCAAATAGTGATAATTTAAGTTCTTCTTTTCCTATTTTTATGCCTTTAATTTCTTTCGTCTGTCTAATTGCTCTGGCCAGTGTTTCGAGACCTATGTTGAACAGAAGTGGTGAGAGAGGGCATCCCTGTCTTGTTCCAGATTTTAGAGGGAATGCCTTCAATTTTTCTCCATTCAGAATGATGCTAGCCTGAGGCTTAGCATAGATTGCTTTTACAATATTGAGGTATGTTCCTGTTATCCCTATTTTTTCTAGAGTTTTGAACATAAAGGGATGCTGTACTTTGTCGAATGCTTTTTCTGCATCTATCGAGATGATCATTTGGTTCTTATTTTTAAGTCTATTGATGTGGTGAATAACATTTATTGATTTCCGTATACTGAACCAGCCTTGCATCCCAGGGATGAATCCTACTTGGTCATGGTGCACAATTTTTTTGATATGTTTTTGTATCCGTCAGAATTTTATTGAGGATTTTTGCATCTAGGTTCATTAGAGATATTGGTCTGTAGTTTTCTTTCTTTGAAGTGTCTTTGTCTGGTTTAGGAACCAGGGTGATATTGGCCTCGTCTAATGAATTTGGAAGTTCTCCCTCTTTTTCTATTTCCTGAAATAGCTTGAAAAGTATTGGTATTAGTTTCTCTTTAAAGGTTTTGTAAAACTCTGCTGTATACCCATCCGGTCCTGGGCTTTTCTTAGTTGGTAGTCTTTTGATGGTTTCTTCTATTTCCTCAATTGATATTGGTCTGTTTAGGTTGTCTATATCCTCCTGACTCAATCTGGGCAGATCATATGACTTAAGAAATTTATCGATGCCTTCACTATCTTCTATTTTATTGGAGTATAAGGATTCAAAATAATTTCTGATTATCTTCTGTATTTCTGAAGTGTCTGTTGTGATATTGCCTTTTTCATGCTGTATGCTAGTAATTTGAGTTCTCTCTCTTCTTCTCTTCATTAGCATAGCTAAGGGTCTGTCGATTTTATTTATTTTTTCAAAGAACCAAATTTTAGTTTCATCAATTTTTTCAATTGTTTCTTTTGTTTCGATTTCATTAATTTCAGCTCTGATTTTAATTATTTCTTGCCTTCTACTTCTTTTGCTATTGTTTTGCTCTTCTTTTTCTAGGATTTTGAGATGAAGTATGAGATCATTTATTTGTTGGTTTTTCTTTTTTAAAGGAATGAACTCCAAGCAATGAATTTTCCTCTTAGAACTGCTTTCAATGTGTCCCATAGATTCTGATATGTTGTGTCTGTGTTTTCATTTATCTCTAAGAATTTTTTAATTTCCTCCTTGATGTCTTCTATAACCCATTGATCATTCAGTAACCTATTGTTCATTCTCCAAGTGATGCATGATTTTTCCTTCCTTCTTTTATCGTTGATTTTCAGTTTCATTCCATTATGATCAGATAAGATGCATGGTATTATCTCTACTCCTTTATATTGTCTAAGAGTTGCCCTGTGACATAATATATGATCTATTTTTGAGAAGGATCCATGTGCTGCTGAGAAAAAAGTGTAACTGCTTGATGTTGGGTGGTATATTCTATATATGTCGATTAAGTCTAGGTTATTAATTGTGTTATTGAGTTCTATAGTTTCCTTATTCAACTTTTGTTTGGAAGATCTGTCCAGTGGTGAGAGAGGTGTGTTGAAGTCTACCATGATTATTGTATGGTGGTCTATTAGACTCTTGAACTTGTGAAGAGTTTGGTTGATGAACATAGCTGCACCATTGTTTGGGGCATATATATTTATGATTGTTATGTCTTGTTGGTGTATGGTTCCCTTGAGCAGTATGTAGTGTCCCTCTTTATCTCTTTTGATTAACTTTGGCTTGAAATCTATTTTATTTGGTATGAGTATGGACACTCCTGCTTGTTTCCAAAGTCCATATGAGTGATATGATTTTTCCCAACCTTTCACCTTCAGCCTATGTATGTCTTTTCCTATCAAATGTGTCTCCTGTAGGCAGCATATTGTTGGGTCATGTTTTGTGATCCATTCTACTAGCCTGTGTCTCTTAATTGGTGAGTTTAAGCCATTAACATTTAGGGTTATTATTGAGATATGGGTTGTTCTTCCAGCCATATTTGTTTATTTATGTTATTAAACATGGTTTGTTTTCCTCTTTGATTATTTTCCCCCCTTTACTGTCCTACCTCCCACTGTTGGTTTTCATTGTTATTTTCCATTTCCTCTTCCTGTAATGTTTTGCTGAGGATTTTTTGGAGAGATGGTTTTCTAGCTGCAAATTCTTTTAACTTTTGTTTATCGTGGAAGGTTTTAATTTCATCTTCCATCCTGAAGCTTAATTTTGCTGGATACACAATTCTTGGTTGGAACCCATTTTCTTTCAGTGTTTGAAGTATGTTATTCCAGGATCTTCTAGCTTTCAGAGTCTGTGTTGAAAGATCAGCTGTTATCCTGATTGGTTTACCCCTGAATGTAATCTGCTTCCTTTCTCTTGTAGCTTTTAAAATTCTCTCCTTGTTCTGTATGTTGGGCATCTTCATTATAATGTGTCTAGGTGTGGATCTCTTATGATTTTGCACATTCGGCGTCCTGTAGGCTTCTAGGATTTGGGATTCTGTCTCATGCTTCAAGTCTGGGAAGTTTTCTCGTATTATTTCATTGAATAGATTGCTCATTCCTTTGGATTGGACCTTTATACCTTCCTGTATCCCAGTGACTTTTAAGTTTGGTCTCTTTATGTTATCCCATATTTCTTGGATGTTCTGCTCATGGTTTCTTAACAGTCTTGCTGAGCTGTCTATGTTCTTTTCAAGTTGAAATACTTTGTCTTCATTGTCTGATGTTCTATTTTCTAAGTGTTCTACTCTGCTGGTAGTATTCTCAATTGAGTTTTTAAGTTGGTTTATTGCTTCCTGCATTTCTAGGATTTCTGTTTGTTTGTTTTTTATAACCTCTATCTCCCTGTATAGTTGATCTTTTGCTTCCTAGATTTGTTTATGTAATTCATTGTTGAAGTGATCTTTCATTGTCTGATTTTGCTGTCTGATGTCTTCCTTGAGACTCCAGATCATCTGAAGCATGTATATCCTGAATTCTTTATCTGACATTCCATCTGCTGCAGATATTACCTCTTCTAACGTTGAGTTGACCTGCATTGCTTGTGGTCCTTTCTTTCCTTGTCTCTTCATACTGTTCGTGTTTCTTTCTGCTTGGTGAAACTGTTGCCCTATTGAATTTTCCCCCTATATATTTATATTGCTCTTGTATAGTTGCAAAGTCTCCCTTGCAGGCGCGGGCGGTGGCTCTGCCCCTCCTCCAATTAGGGTAATGTGCCTACCACGCCGGCAGGCCGCTGGGCCTGTTCTGCCAGTGGGTCGCAGGTCCGCCTACCTTGCAGGTGCAGGGGGGAGGGGGGAGGCTCTACCCTTTCACAGGCCGCTGGGCCTGTTCTGTCTGTCGATTGCAGGTCTGGCCTGTTCTGTTGGTGGTCGCAGGTCCGCCTACCTTGCAGGCATGTGGGGCAGCTCTGCCCCTCTGTGGGTTTCTGGGCCTGTTCTGCTGGTGGGTCACAGGTCCGCCTACCTTGCAGGCGCGGGGGGCGGCTCTGCCCCTCCGCAGTCCACTGGGCCTGTTCTGCTGGTGGTCACAGTTCTGCCTACCTTGCAGGCGCGGGGGGAGGGGGCGGCTCTGTCCCTCAGCAGGCCGATGCGCCTGTTCTGCTGGTGGGTCGGTGGGTCGCAGGTCCGCCTACCTTGCAGGCGTGGTTGGCAGCTCTGCCCCTCTGCAGGCCACTGGGCCTGTTCTGTCGGTGGTCACAGTCCCGCCTACTTTGCAGGCGCGAGGGAAGGGGCGGCTCTGCCCCTCAGCAGGCCGCTTGGTCTGTTCTGTGGGTGGTCACAGTTCCGCCTCCCTTGCAGGCGTGGTTGGCAGCTCTGCCCATCCACGGGCCACTGGGCCTGTTCTGTCAGTGGTCACAGTTCCGCCTACCTTGCAGGCACGGGGGTAGGGGGCGGCTCTCCTGTATCACACTGTTTTAAAGGCAATGAATATAAACATGTTTGAGGATTTAAAGAAAAATATGGACATAATGAACAGGCAGGAACTCTCAAAAAAGAAATACAAGATATTAAAAATAACCAATTATTGAAAGTTTTCTCTGATATGTGGATGCTGATCCACAATCGGGAGGTGGGGGAAGCATGGGAGGAATGGAGGAACATTATGTAGGGCAAAGGTCAGGGAAGGGAAGGGAGGGGGTATGGAAGTAGGAAAGATGGGTGGAATGAGATGGACATTATTACCCTATGTACATGTTTTAAGACATGAATGGTGTGACTCCACTTTGTGAACAACCAGAGACATGAAAAATTGTGTTCTGTTTGTGTACTATGAATTGAAATGCATTCTGCTGTCATGTATAGCAAATTAGAATAAATAAATAAATTTAAAATTTAAAAAATCAATTAAAAATATTAGAAGTTATAGTTTCCCTCAATGGTTAAAGAGGAGAATGAACACTTCTGCATAAGAGGTCAAAAGGCTTGAAAACATATCAATAGAAAACATCAAAACTGATAGTCAGAGAGAAAATAGACATTTAAAAATTAACAGAGGGCTGGGATTGTAGCTCAGCGGTAGAGCACTTGCCTAGCACAGGTGGGACCCGGGTTCGATTCTCAGCACTACATAAAAAATAAATAAATAAATAAAGGCATTGTGTTGTGTCCATCTACCAAAAAAAAAAAAAAAAAAAAAAAGAGAGTTTTTCTCTCTCTCTCTCTCTCTCTTTAAAAAAAAAATTAACAGAACCTCAGTATTTTATGAGATGATATCAATTGTCCCACATGTAATCTAAGTCTCAGAAGCAAAGGAAAGAGAATGGGTCAGAACTACTTCAAGAAACAATAACACTCTTCTTGCTAAGGATTGCTTTGACTATCCTGGGTCTCTTATTTTTCCAAATGAATTTCATAATTGTTTTTTTCTATTTCTATAAAGAATGATGTTGGGATTTTAACTGAAATCACATTGAATCTGTATAGTGCTTTGGGTAATTTGGTCATTTTGACAATATTAATTTTGCTTATCCAAGAATATGGGAGATCTTTCCATCTTCTAAGGTTTTCTTCAATTTCTTTCTTTAGTGTTCTGTAGTTTTCATTGTAGAGGTCTTTCACTTCTATGTTGATTCCCAAATATTTTATTTATTTTGAGGCTATTGTGAATGGAGTAGTTTTCCTAATTTCTCTTTCAGAGGATTCATCACTGATGTATAGAAATGCATTTGATTTATAGGTATTGATTTTATATCCTGCTACTGTGCTGAATTCATTAATTAATTCTAGAAATTTTCTGGTGGAGTTTTTTGGATCCTCTAAGTATAGAATCATGTTGTCAGCAAATAATGATAATTTGAGTTCTTCTTTTCCTATTTGTATCCCGTATCCCTTTAATTTCTTTCATCTAATTGCTCTGGTTAGAGTTTCAATGACTATGTTGAATAGAAGTGGTGAGAGAGGGCATCCCTGTCTTGTTCTAGTTTTTAGAAGGAATGCTTCCAATATTTTGCCATTTAGAAAGATGTTGGCTTTGAGTTTAGCACATACAGCTTTTACAATGTTGAGGTATAGCCTCTTCAACAAATGGTGCTGGGAGAACTGGAAATCCATTTGCAGCAAAATGAAAATAAACCCCTATCTCTCACCATGCACAAGACTCAACACAAAGTGGATCAAGGACCTAGAATTAGACCAGAGACCCTGTGCCTAATAGAGGAAAAAGTAGGCACAAATCTTCATCATGTAGAATTAGGCCTTGACTTCCTTAACAAGACTCCTGAAGCACAAGAAATAAAATCAAGAATTCCTAAATGGGATGGATTCAAACTAAAAAGCTTCTTCTGAGCAAAAGAAACAATCAATGAAGTAAAGAGAGAGCCCACATTTTGGGAGCAAATTTTTGCCACACACATCAGATACACCACTAATCTCCAGGAAATATAAAGAACTCAAAAAACTTAACACCAAAAAACCAAACAACTCAATCAATAAATGGGCTAAGGAGCTGAATAGACACTTCTCAGAAGAAGATACACATTGGATCAACAAATATATGAAAAAATGTTCAACATCTCTAGGAATTAGAGAAATGTAAATCAAAAATACTCTAAGATTTCATCTCACTCCAGTCAGAATGGCAGTTTTCAAGAATACAGACAACAGTAAATGTTGGTGAGGATGTAGGGGAAAAGGCATACTCATATATTGCTGGTGGCACTGCAAATTGGTGCAACCACTATGGAAAGCAGTATAAAGATGCCTTAGAAAACTTGGAATGGAACCGCCATTTGACACAGCTATCCCACTCCTCAGTCTATACACAAAGGACTTAAAATCAGCATACTATAGTAACGCAGCCACATCAATGTTCATAGCAGCTCAATTCACAATAGCTAAATTGTGGAGGCAACCTAGATGCCCTTCAACAGATGAAGAATATGTAGTATATATACACAATAGAATATTACTCAGCATTAAAAGATAATAAAAGTATGGCATTTGCAGTTAAATGGATGGAGTTGAAGAATATCACGTTAAGGGAATTATGCCAATGCCAAAAAAACCAAAGGTCGAATGTTCTCTCTGATAAGTGCATGCTGAGGGGGGAGGCATGGAAGAGGGAGGGGGAGGCATGGGAAAAATGGAGGAACTTTGGGCAAAGGGGAGGGAGGGTTGAAAGGGTTCATGGGGGCAGGAAAGATGATGGAATGGAGTGGACATCATTACCCTAGATATATATAAGATGGAACATAGGGTGTGATGCTACATCAAGTACAGCCAGAGAAATGAAAAGTTGTGTTGCAATTGTGTACAATAAATCAGAATGCATTTGCTATCATATATACCTAATTAAAATAAAAAAGAAACAATAACAAAAATTAAAAACTGGTGAAAAAGGTAAATCTTTTAGTTTTAAGAGACTCAAACAAACCAAAACAGTATCTCTTTCAAAATATTCTTCAAGAGTGAAGGTTAAAAAATATTTTTAGGTGAATATAAGTTGAAGAAATTTGTCTACAGTACTCATGCCACTAAACCACATGCTTAAGAAAATTCTGAGGGCTGAAGATAACACTTGAAACTATAGGAGAGAGTGAAGATCATTAGACCTAGTATATCTGTATATAAGCATAAATGAATTTTTTTTAACTTTAACTTTTTTAAAAGATAAGGTATTGGTTCAAGTAAAAGTAATAACAATGTATTGTGGCATTACTAACGTATGTAATACTAAACTATGACAACAGCACTAAAATTTGATGGGGTAAATGAAATTTGCTTTGGGAAAAATCTTAAATTCTATGTGAAATGTAACAATATCCATTAGAAATAGATTATTGTAGCTTAGGGATTTATACAGTAATTTCTAAAGCAATCATTAATACACACAAATGTGTTCACATACATGCACACAGAGTATGCAAGTGTAAAGAATAAGTGCAAGCTCCATAAAATGGAATATTAAAAAAATACTTTATTAATCTAATAAGGCAGACAATTACCACCAAAGAAACAAAAGTGAGATGAGATAAATAGAAGAAATTGCAAATGACAGAATTAAAGGCAACCATATTAATAACTATATTCAACATAAAATGTACCAAATATATAATTAAAAGTGAAGATTATTAGATTGACTTTTATAATAGAAGCCAACTAAATGCTATCCATAAGAAGTACTCTTTAAATAAGATCATGAAGATTGGTTGAAAGACATGAAGAATATACAAACAGTAACCATAAAGTAATTTATGTGACTGTATTAACATCAGATAAAGTAGACTTGAAGACAAGGATTATTATTACTACAGATAAAAAATTTATATAGAAAAAGTCAGTTCATCCAGAGGAGTCAACAAGCTTAAATGTATATGTGCCACAGTCTGTCTGGGCACAAATGCCACAGTCTGGCTGGGCACACAATCACGAGCCACCACACAGCTTGTAGATTCAAACAGCAACTCTTTATTCCCGAACTCACACCAGCTGTCTACAATTACGTTCTGGGGAAATCCACGTTCTCTGCCCAAATCCACGTTCTCTGCCCAAATCCACCTCCACTGGGCATCTGTCTCCCAAAAAATACTGTCTAAATCCCGTGAGAACTCAAGGGGAACTCAGGCAGCAGGATACGCCCTATTCCCAGGAGGAATAATCTTAAACCTGGAACGCCCTAAACCCAATTATCTTAAATGGGGAACACCCTAATCTGCCTTGGTCCTTGAGCAAGGTCACCTACATTCAATGTCACTGCAAATGTCAGCAACATGGGATACGCTGGCAAGGAAATTGTCATACCTACTTGGCTAATGGCTCCCAGCATCTCCCCCCTTCTGATTAATTAAACAACAAGCAATGTGGCTTAAGGACCGTGCCTGGTAGGTTGTCCAATTCAACATATGGTTCTTACCCGTCATCGGAAAACTGACCTTTAGGCGTCAGCCTCCTGTCTTAGGTTGATACCACTGCAATTGAATCATACCCGTCACTGACTACCGGTCCAGCAAACAGCCATACTTGTGGATAGGTCTATGCACCAGTGGGGGGGTGAGGTTCTTTGCCTCACCTCTGTTGGCCCCCAAATTTGGCCTTGGTGCCAGTGAGGTTAATGTGGCTTAAGGACCGTGCCTGGTAGGTTGTCCAATTCAACATATGGTTCTTACCCGTCATCGGAAAACTGACCTTTAGGCGTCAGCCTCCTGTCTTAGGTTGATACCACTGCAATTGGATCATACCCGTCACTGACTACCGGTCCAGCATAAGCCATTGGCCCCCAAATTTTAGACCATCACTAGCAGAAGGGAGGAGGATACAGAAATGCCAGGACACCAAGCCAATTGACGGCTCCTTGGGAAAAATTGCATCACTGGTGACACCATCAGCAAAGATATGTCAGCACTACCACAATTAACATGGGGTGTGCTGGCAAGGAAATAAAAATTGCATCACTAGTGACACCATCAGCAAAGATATGCCAGCATTACCACAATTCGCTGCACCAAACGATAGTTACATAGTCCAGGCAAGTTCTGCAAGCAGTTCAAAGCGGAGGAATCTATCAATATGTCCATTTCCTCCCAAAATCCGTTTCCTCCCAAAGTAAGTTGACTCCTTGATTGAGCATTACTTGTTGAGTTAAATTCATTGATGCATCAGTTTATACAGTTTACTGTGATAGCTATCACAGAAGCTGTAGTCTGGTTTTATCTTTGTCTTCACCAGCACTGGGATGAAGATAGGAATTCTGGCAATGATGCTAAAAAGACATTATCCTGAAAAGAATTATTAAATATAATGAAAAGGAAAGGTGAAAGTAAACAAACAGATCTGTTAACCTACTTTAAAAACAATCCTTAACAGCTGTTTACCTAATTTAAATTAAACCATTTAAATCACATGAATAAAAAAAATAATAATAATTCGGATCCATTTTTTCATGAGCGCTCCTCATATAAGAAATATGGACATACGCACATACAGACATACAACACAAAACACAAGAGTGTACACAAACGTACAACACATAAGAAAATAGTAAAGGCCTTGTAGCTTTACCTAGGTGAAATCTCCATTGCAATGTTTAAAAACTCCACAGTCAAAAAATAAAACTGATCAGAAAAACATTAACCTAGGTTTGTATGAGCTCAAAAAATAAAAATAGAACCTTATGATGTAGAAAAATGCAATAATAAAATAGCTATTGAAAAAAGCATCCTGGTTAATCACTGTCGCAGATGTAAGAATGGCCAAGCTGGAGTTCTGGATATCAGCTGTTATGGATTTGAGTCAAATCATCTTCTTTTCGATCTGTAGAAATTGTTTTAGTTAATCTCTCTGGAATCCAAATCGGCTGCTGTTCTCCCTGTGGAAAAACACAAACAGAGCCCCGACTCCAGACAATCACTGGGTCAGGACCTTTCCATTGTCCTGTTAGAATATCTTTCCAAAGTACTTTAGGCTGATGTACATTTTTTGGATACATGTGCCTTTCCGCAGCACTAAGTCCTGATGAATCCAAATTTAAAAAGTTTAGAGTAAAAAGCGTTATTTTAAGTTTGTCTTTGGGGGATATATACCCCTTTCCAATTCCCTCTTTTTGCTTTAATAAGTATGTTTTAATAGTTTGATGAGCTCTTTCAACTATGCCTTGTCCCTGTGGATTGGATGGGATTCCTGTTATATGAGTAATACCAAATGATTAGCAAAATTGTTTAAAAGAGGTAGAGGTATAGCCAGGACCATTATCGGTTTTTAACTGTTTAGGAACGCCCACAGTGGCAAAATTTTGTAAGCAATGAGCTATAACATCTTTAGTTTTTTCTCCGGCATGAAGGGAGCCCATCAAAAATCTGGAAGAAGTATCGACTGTAACGTGTAAATATTTTAATTTTCCAAATTCTGGCAAGTGTGTGACATCCATCTGCCAAATATGGTTAGGTATCAGTCCTCTAGGATTGACTCCAAGATTAACTTGTGGTAAAAATGTCACACAATTTTGACATTGTTTTATTATATGTCTGGCTTGTTCCTTAGTTATTTTAAAACGCTTTTGTAAAGTATTAGCATTAACATGAAACCTTTTATGAAAATTTGTAGCTTCTTCAAATGTAGAGAAAATATGTATGTCATGTGTAGTTTTATCTGCTAAATCATTGCCTAAACTAAGGGCTCCAGGCAATCCTGTATGTGCATTAATATGTCCTATGAAGAATGGATCTTTTCTGTCCCAGATTAGACTTTGTATAGTGGAAAACAAAGAGAAAACAGTAGAAGAAGGGGAAATCCTACCAGCATCTTCAAGAGATACTATAGCATTAACTACATACTGACTATCAGAAAATAAATTGAATACAGAATCTTTAAACATCAAAAAAGCTTGTAAAACTGCATTAAGCTCTACCTTTTGAGCTGATTGTTTTGGTACTAAAAATGTAAAAGTTCGATCTGGGGTAACTACTGCTGCTGTACCATTATTAGACCCATCAGTGAATATATTTGGAGCATTCATGATAGGTGTTTTTCTTGTCATTTTAGGAAAAACTACAGGATGCTTAGACCAAAAAGACAACAAAGGATTAGATGGTAAATGATTATCAAATGTAACATTAGATTTACACATGATTATTGCCCAAGTATTTAACTCATTAGCTAACTCATCAATTTGATCCATAGTATATGGAGTAATAATTTTATTGGGAGAAATTCCAAACACTCCCTTCGCTGCTTTTATTCCTTTGAGTATTAATTGTCCTACAGCCTCAGGATACCTAGTAAGAATAGTGTTAGGAGAATAAGATAAATGTATCCACAATAATGGACCTTCTTGCCAAAATACTCCTGTAGGAATATTTTTTGTTGGTAGTACAATAAATAATAAAGGCAAACTTATATCAATTCTATCCAAATGCATATTTTCCATATATGTTTCAATAATTTTTAATGCCTTTCTTGCTTTAGGAGTTAACATGCGGGGTGAATTTGGATCTGATGGACCTTTTAGAATATCAAATAAAGGTCCCAACTCTCCTGTTGGTATACCTAGATAAGGCCTTATCCAATTTATGTCTCCCAATAACTTTTGAAAGTTGTTAAGTGATTTGAGTTGATCTACTCGTATTTGAATTTTTGGTGGACGGACCATGGTTGAGGATAATAGAACTCCTAAATAATTAATTGGAAAATTTAATTGTACTTTATCTATTGCTATCTCTAGATTATAATTTTTTAATAAGTTTGTAAGTGTGGCATAACATTCCAGCAATATGTTTTTATCTTTATGTGCCAATAATACATCATCCATATAGTGAAATATTTGTAGTTCAGGATTTTGATTTCTAAGTGGCTGGATTGCTTTGTTAACATATATTTGACACATAGTTGGACTGTTAGCCATCCCTTGAGGGAGTACTTTCCATTCATATCTCTGATCAGGACCTTCATGATTTAATGCAGGGATAGTAAATGCAAAACGTGGACTATCCTCGGGATGAATTGGAATTGAAAAAAAACAATCTTTAATATCTATAGCTAAAACATGCCAAGTTTTTGGCAAAGCAGACAATTGAGGAATCCCTGATTGAGCAGGTCCCATAATAACCATCTCATTATTAATGGCTCTTAAATCTTGCAATAATCTCCATTTACCACATTTCTTTTTGATGACAAAAATGGGAGTATTATGGGGAGATATGGAAGGTTGTATATGTCCTTCCGCTAATTGTTGTTTGACCAGATCATGGGCTACTTGTATCTTTTCTTTAGTCAGGGGCCACTGAGGAACCCACACTGGTCTTTCTGATTTCCAAGTAATTTTGATTGTCTCAGTGGCCCTTTCTGAAAATCCAACCCATGTCTGTCTGTTCCTTGATCTACTTGTATTGGTGCTGCTATACCTTGCCCTTGTTTTCCTAATCTTTTTTCTTTCCTAAAGCCTTGCTAGCCCTAGTAGTGGGCGCATTAGGATTGATGTTATTTGTTAACGTCAAACCTAATTGATCTAGGACATCTCGTCCCCATAAATTTATAGGAAGATGATCCAATACATATGGCTGTATAGTTCCTTCACATCCTTCAGGATCCTTCCAATCTAATATCATAGAACTTCTATGGGGATTAGTCGCCACTCCTAGGCCTCGAAGCGTTTGAGTGGCTTGTTGTAATGGCCAATGTTTTGGCCATTCTTGACGAGATATGATGCTAAGGTCAGCTCCTGTGTCTAGTAGCCCATTAAACTCATGACCTTGAATATTTAGTTTTAGCATTGGGCGAGAATCTAAATTTAAAGACAACATAGCCCAATCTACACCTGTGGAGCCTAATCCCCTGGAACCTCTTTCTACACTATGACTAGGAAATTTATTATGTAGGCTGGGTATTATTAACAACTGTGCTATTCTATCTCCAGGTGAAATTACTGATATACCTCTTGGAGAACTAGCTATAATTTTTATTTCACCTACATAATCGGGATCAATTACCCCAGGACTTATCATAAGTCCTTTTAATGTAGATGAACTACGTCCCAGTAATAAGCCTACTGTTCCTTGGGGAAGAGGTCCTTTTACTCCTGTGGGAATGATTTGAACTCCCATCTCTGGAGTTAATACTGCTCTGGCAGAGGCGCAGATGTCCAACCCTGCGCTCCCTCGGGTTTGTCTGATGAGGGATTTAATGGACAATGTGTCCTGGGCACTAGCCTGATGGTGTTGCTGGGTTCCTCCACTGCCCCGTAGATTTGTGGTTGTGGGCCCCGGGGCATTGGGCCCCCCTGTCCGTTTTTTGGCAATGGAGCCTGATGCCTTTCTCCACGATATCTTGGATAAATACCTGGTCTTTGTCCGTTTTTTGATAAGGGAGTACCTTCTATGGTGGTTTGAGAATGGCATTCATTAGCCCAGTGTCTCCCTCTACGGCATCGTGGGCAAATACCCGGTATTCTATTCCTTTGATACCTACTTTTGTTAAACCCTCCTCCTATGGGGCAATTCCTTTTAAAATGTCCTGTTTGTTCACAATCATAGCATGTTTTTGGCCTGGCATCTAAAGCCTGTTGTACTGCAGCTGCCAAGACTTGCCCTTGTTCATTAATATCTCTACATAATTTAATATATGTGTTTAAATCTTCATGTCTCCATGGTCTAATAACCTCTCTGCAGCAATGATTTGCTTGGTCATAAGCCAGTTGTTTTATTAATGGCATTGCTTGTTCTGTATCCCCCAAAATTTTGGCAGCCGTTTGAATTAGCCTATCTACAAAGTCAGCGTAAGGTTCATTAGCTCTCTGTATTACCTTAGATAGCTGACCTTGTAAATCTCCATGTCCTTGTAAAGTCTTCCATGCCCTAACTGCGTCTGCAGCAATTTGTGCATATATAGCAGGATCATATTCAATTTGTTGCCGTTGACCCTCATAAGGTCCTTTTCCTAACAACATATCTAGATTTCTTTGAGGGTAACCGGCTGCTGCATTTTGCCTAGCTGTCTCCGCGCGAAATTCCTCATTGGCAACCTTCCATAACAAATATTGTCCTCCATTTAGTACAGATTTACACATGCTAGCCCAATCTGCTGGCGTCATGTCCAAGTTAGTAATGGACTCAACCATGCTTACCGTGAAGGGAGCTTGGGGACCATAGGTTGTTACAGCCTCCTTTAACTGCTTCACTGTTTTAAAATCTAAAGCACGGTGAATTCGCTGCCCTCCTGCCTGTTCAAGTACAGGGCATGCTAATCTTTGAGGTCCTGTCTCAGGATCCCATTTATCAACTACGGGGTTTGAGGGCCACTCAGCTGTCTCCATCGGTGGGGCTGTTGGTTGAATTACGCCCTCTTGTGATAAAACAGAGTTACTAACAGCCTCCTGTTGTGGCCTTTTTCCTAACAACCCCTTTTCCTTTAAATTTTCTTCCCCTGTCTGACTAGCTCGAGAGACCTTCTCTTTTGCTTGATCTAAAATGTCTTTCTCCATGGTCTGAACATCTAACAATTTACTTAACATCTTTTCGGTTTGTTTTTTACTAATTTCTAATCTACTATAAAGATAACGCAACCCAATAAGATAACACAAAACAAAACCGAAACTGAATGAAACAAAAACGGAATAAAAAATCGTTGTATCAATTTTCTCTTCTCAGGGCTGACAAACTTCAAACCTTTAGCCAACTATTTTTCCCAGTTTGCCTGAGAAATTTCTAGGGATAGGCAGCTTGAAACAAAAACAAAATAAATCACAACAGGAACACATTGTTTTTTGAATTGATCACCCATTCTCTCGCCTTCCCTCAGGGGCAAGCAATTTCACTTACCTCCAAGTTTCAGATGTTCCCCGTATGAGCCGCCAAATGCCACAGTCTGGCTGGGCACAAATGCCGCAGTCTGGCTGGGCACACAATCACGAGCCACCACACAGCTTGTAGATTCAAACAGCAACTCTTTATTCCCGAACTCACACCAGCCGTCTACAATTACGTTCTGGGGAAATCCACCTTCTCTGCTCAAATCCACGTTCTCTGCCCAAATTCACCTCCACTGGGCATCTGTCTCCCAAAAAATACTGTCTAAATCCCGTGAGAACTCAAGGGGAACTCAGGCAGCAGGATACGCCCTATTCCCAGGAGGAATAATCTTAAATCTGGAACGCCCTAAACCCAATTATCTTAAACGGGGAACACCCTAATCTGCCTTGGTCCTTGAGCAAGGTCACCTACATTCAATGTCACTGCAAATGTCAGCAACATGGGATACGCTGGCAAGGAAATTGTCATACCTACTTGGCTAATGGCTCCCAGCATATATGTATATTTATGTAATAAAGGTTTAATATAGACTGTGGCACATAGTAAGAATACATTAAGTGTAGCTATTATTAACATAAAGATGACTCAACACTAGGAAATCCTTCAATGTAATTTACTAAATAAATAGATCAAAGGAGAGAAAAATTCATGACCTATCAATATGGACAATAATTCATTTGCTAAAATTTGATAATCACTTCTTACTTGTTTTTAACAAGTAAAAAATAAGTTTTGGTAAGCTAGCAATAGAAGGAATTTCCTTACACGAACAAAGATTAGCATAAACTGAAAACAAATACAATATTTGATATAAAATGTTGAGGTATTCCTACTAAGTCTAGAAATAAGATGAACTTCCTCCCAGCATTGTTGCCATTTGAATTTGGTCTTACCTCACTCAATGCAAGAAGACAAAAAAAGAATAACATGACATGAATATTATAAAGGAGAGATTTAGTTATAATTATTTACAAACAAAAAGTTTCCTTGAAAATCCAAGAAATTACTTGAAAAATTTATTAGAATCAATAGCCCCTTCCCAAATATAAAGACAATATTTTGAAATATCAATCCTTCCTAAGTAAATTTAAAAATGTCATGCAATACAAGTCATTATTTGCAAAGTTGATCTTATAAGTCAAATGGCAGAGAAAATAACAAGTCCAGCCTGAAAATTCTGGGAGGAAAAAAATGGGGAACTTTTCTTTCAGAAATTAAAACACATTCGAAAAGATCATTGTAAAAGTGAAGGTTCATGCAAGTATAGGCAGAGATATTGGTTAATAAGATTTAATATGATCTAGAGAAAGTAATATGGACATTGAATCCAGGCAGGCTATGCATTCCTGGAATGGTACTCTCCGTGCCTTAGTTTCCTTATATGTAAGATGGAGATCATGATACTACCGATACTTTGTGGTTGCTGTAAATATTAAATAAGTTAATATACCTTAGAAGAGTGGGTGGAATATAGTCAGAATCATGTGAGGGTGATTGCTATTAATGATAAAGGTGACAAATTAGTAGGAAGATGATGAATTAGTCCACTAGTTAAGGTAAAGTTTGGTTGCCCATTTTGAAAGAAATAGTTAGAGATGATTGATTTAAACACAGTTAGACATATATACTTTGAGTCATACCAAAAGAGCTACACACAAAACTGTATAAAAACTAGACAAAACTGACATAAAACTAAATGGAACTGTAGAAAAAAATATATATATTCATAAGCTTGGGATGAAGAAGCCTACCTAAGTAAAAAAATAAAATGTTAAAGCCACAA
Source organism: Marmota flaviventris (assembly GCF_047511675.1). NCBI lineage: Eukaryota > Metazoa > Chordata > Mammalia > Rodentia > Sciuridae > Marmota > Marmota flaviventris. The sequence goes on from NC_092502.1 coordinate 57,028,978, forward strand.
AGGAAAATAATCACTTATTTAGATACATTAAAAACTAAAAAGAAATTTCTGTATAAAAAAACCCCATAATGTACAATGTCAATGGCCAACCCACATCTGGAAATGTGTTTGCATTATGTTAGAAAGGATTGATATCAATATGAATCAATAGGAAAAAGACAAACACTAAAATGTAAAAATGAGAGAAAATATTAAAAAGCAATTCATATAAAAAGAAATACAAATATAACCAGAAGACCCTACAAAAATGCTTGACTTTATTGGCAATCCTAGAATGTAAATTTATGTGATAACAGTTTAATCATTTTTTACTCATCTGATTAGCTACAATATAAAGGCTTGAAAATACCCAGAGTTGGTAAGGATGTGGCAAATGGGCCCACTGATAACCTGTTGGTAGGAAGATAAAGAGTAAAGTTTCCAAATAATTAATCCATTTATTATTTTACATGTGTATGCATGCACACACACATGCATTATGTGTTTATCTCTAAGTATGTGAAGACATTAGAAAAATACTGAAAAGTGCCACAGTCCGGCTGCAGCAAAATAACCGGGGGGTGACGAGCAATTTGTGTACATTGATACAGCAGGAGTGGGAGCCTTTTATTGTAGGACAGGAGGGGTATATATACATTACACACAGCTTATCTTAATTAACATAAACTAGATACAGCAGTCTACCAATAAGGAATCTCCACACTTAATGGCTGGCTGGCATTACTTCACAAACCACTCCCTCTGGCAAAATGCCAGGCGCCATCTTGACTTGTTTACAGACCCTAACAGAAAAAAAAGTACTAAACTGTTAACCCTGGTTAACTCTGGGCAGAAGTAGGGATGTGAGGTATATCTTCACGTTTTTATTCTTCACACTTAGCTATAGTTTTAACATTTTATAATGAAAACCTGCTGATGCACATCGTATATTATAAAGGTCAATGAAACAGAATACCTATGAAAGAAGTTGAAGTTGCACTATGAGGCAGACTGTTTCTTGGCAAATGCTCTTAACTTCATAGCTAACTCCTAGGACTAAAGTTGCTGCAGAGCAAAGACATGCAATATTTTAATTAATTAATTTGGTATGGTAATGTAATGCTGAAAGTGAACCTGATAAAGGTAATAAAAAGAAAGCTACAGTTCATACATGTAAACACAGAGGCAAGCATTTAAAGTGAAGTACTAGAAAATTCCATTGATAATGAGGTGATACTTATTCTCCAAATAAAAAAGTTGCTTAATACTATGACAAATACTAATGTTTTCATAGGTTAAAAGATACAAAGCACCTGGCTATCTATAGTGACTTTTCTATTCATTGATTCATTCATCCAACACCTTTTTATTGGGCCAGGGATTATTCTTAGTTCTGGTGTAATATCAAACACTAATATGTTAAAATATGAGGAATGTTTAGGTAGGAGAAGTTCTATATATAGAAGAAATAGATTAATGTTAATATAAAAAATTGCATGTTGGGGAAAATCAGGAGTGTTCTCATTCAAGTTGGGAACAATACAACAAAATGTCCCCATTATTAAAGCTGTATTCCATAAGTGCTATCTAATGCAACAGGATAGTAAAAGGAATGAGTGATATGTATCTGAAAAGAAAATGATAAAACACCATTATAATTACTTGCATATTTTTGTAATTGTCTTCCTAGAAAATGGAAGATAATCATTTGAAAAAGTATTAAGAGATAAGCATTCAGTAAAGTGGTAAGTTACAAGGAAAATATAGAGCTTCCCTATGTATTAGCAACATTTAGTTATAATATATAATGGGGAAAGATGAAATCACAGTACCAAAAAAATATTATACTGTGCCTAGGCATAAATGGCAGAAAATACATAGGACTTTTTAGAAAAAAACATGATACACTCTTTTGAGGAAAGAAAATAAGTCTCAACCATGTTTCTAGAGGGAAATATTCAGGATTATAAAGATGTTTTTTCCCTAAAAATTATATTTTTATAAACTCAATGCAGTTCCAGTGAAATGAGTAAGGGAATTTGGGGAGATTTAGAAGTGATTCTTATTTAATTTTTAGAAAAATTTTATTGGCAATAACTGCATATTTTTATGGGGTACAGTGTGAAATTTTGGTATATTTATATATATGTACATATATATTTTTGGTACTGGGGATTGAACCCAAGGACGCTTAACTCCTGAGTCAAATCCCATTTTATACTTAATTTAAAGAAAAGGTCTTGCTAAATTCCTTAGAGCCTTGCTAATTTGCTGAGGCTGGCTTTGAACTCACAATTGTCCTACCTCAGCATTCTGAGCTGCTGGGATTACAAGCCTGTGCAAACGTGCCTGGCTACATACTGTGTTTTGATCAGCTCAAGTTACTTAGGTTATCTATCATCTTAAGCATTCATCATTTCTTCATGATGAGAATAAATCTTTATTTTTGTCAAAGATACAAATATTCACTCTAAATATGCTGAGTTCTGCTATCTTAGAACAGCAATACTTAGCTTTTTTCTTTCCAGCTTCTGATACCCACTTCCAAGTCAACAATTTTCAACACTTTAAGCAGTTTTTACTGGTATTTATATCTGTATTTTCAAACAAGTGGATTTTTTCAGCTATTTAAGTTTCATTTTTCTCTTTTTGTTTTGAATATTACCTATTGATTTCCTAATGTGGAAGATAGATTTAATTTTCTTACCCTCCTCTCAAATCCCAAACTGTCACACTCTTACCATTCAAACATACTACACAAAAACAGGCATTTCATCTTCTTCTCTTCCCACTCTAATATTTTTAGTTCTATGTATATCGAATGTTAAAATTAGAACATCTATGTAAATATTACTCACAGGTGAGTGTAACAGCATCTTATTTTCTTTCATATGTAACTTGTTTTTCCAGGACTCAAAATTGCTTGCTTTTTAAAAAAAAAACTGGCACACAATAGTTGTACATATTTATTGGGTTCAAAGTGAACTTGTTTACATTATAAGATGGTTAAATCAGAGAAAATAGCATATTTATCACTTTATACGGTTACCATTTCTTTGCAATGAGAGCATCTGAAAACCTTTCTAGCTGCTTTGTAATATACGATACATCACTATTAATCACAGTCACCCTACTGTGCTATAGACCAGTAGCACTTATTCCTCCCATCAACTTGTAACCGTACCTGTTGTTAATTATCTACTTTTTAAAGTTATTTTATTATTGTTGGAGATGGGGAAAAGCAGAAAGAGTGGGAAGGGAGGAGGGAGAGAAGAAGAGAGAGAGAATGAATATGAAAAAAATCTCTCAATAGAATTTCTCAGTATAACTAAGCACTTGAGAAAAATCTAAGAATTCCATTTTTCTTTTTTTTTAAATATATATTTTTTAGTTGTAGATGGACACAATATCTTTATTTATTTTATTTGTTTTTATGTGCTGCTGAGAATCAAACCCAGTGACTCACATATGCATGGCAAGCACTGAGCTACAACCCCAGCCTAAGAATTCCAGATTTTACCAAATGCCAAATGTTTTCTCTAATATATGAATGCTGATCCATAATGGAGTGAGTGGGGGGCAAGGGAAGAATGGAGGAACTTTGGATTGGGCAGAGGGAAGGGAAGGGAGAGGAGGGGTTTGGGGGTGGGAAGGACAGTGGAATGAGATAGTAATTGTTAGCCTAGGTACAGAATGATTGCACAAATGGTGTGACTCTGCATCGTGTACAACCAGAAAAATTAAAAGTCGAGCTCTATCTGTGTACAATGAGTCAAAATACATTCTGCTGTCAGGCATAACTAATTGGAACATATAAAAATAAAAGAGTTCCAGTTTTTGAGAATATGAATTGTGGGCCCATCCTCCCACTCCATAAAGGAATGCCCACTCTCTGGGTATGTCACCTGTCTGCGTTTGAGGATCTCTCCTTGTCATCCTGGGAATAGAACTTTTCCTTTTTTGATGTTGGAGTTCCCATTTGCTGGGTTCTGTGTCTTCCTCTTTTATGAATTCCACTCTTGTACATGGGAAACACTTTATTCATCAGAGTCCAGGGAACTGGGTGACAGTATTGGCTTCTTGTCCTACTAGGCCCTAGAGAAAACTGTTGTCACTCTGCCTCTTTCATCTCAGACTTATGACTGGTATCCTCTGGGGGAACTGTGCTCCCATCACTGCCCCTTAGAACCCTAGAAGCCTCTGCAGCCTGCATGCCAGAAGCTCTGTCACTGTATTCTAAAATTAATATGTTAAGCCCTTTTTAAATAATACATCTTTATAATTTATGTTTCTAAATGTTAAGACATGTTAATGTTAAGAAAAATCCCCATTCTGTTTATATAGGTTGGAAAAAATTGAGCTCAATCAGGTGGTACCTGAGCGGGATAATTCTAAGTTGGTGGGTAAAACCACCTATTATGACAAACCTAGTTTAATATACACAGTTGTTTTTTTTTAACACAATTATTTCAGTAAAAGTAGTGATAGACTCTCCTGTGACCAAGATAGTAGTCAGGCTCCTCTGAGTCCTGTGCTGAACTAGGTTTGACCCTGAGTGTCCTTCCCTGTTCTTTTAGAATCCATTAAGAGCAAGAATCCTGCTAAGTCAGTTTGGGGAAAATCCTCCATTCTTGGTATCCAACCACTCTTGATATCCTCCTGATGTTCTTCCAGCAATAATCCTATCAAATTGGTTTAAAAAGAAAACCATGCTCCTCAGTTAAAAATCCCCACGTCTTTGTTGGAATTAGAATTGAGTCCAATCTCAGTCCCCTACTACAAGACTCTGATGTACTGGTCCATATAGCTATTGTCCTGGCCTCCTCCCTTTGAATGAAATCTGCCTTGCCATCTTTAACAAGTGCCATTAATAATTAAAAAAAATATTAGCCAATGACACATGGTATAAATCCATGTCTATGAATCAGCATTCTATATAAACTTTAAAAATAAATGGGGCTGGGGTTATAGCTTAATGGTAGAGTGCTTGCTTAGCATGTGTGAGGCACTGGGTTTGATTCTCAGCACCTCATATAAATAAATTAAATAAAGGTCCATTGATAACTAATTTTTTTTTAAAAAAATAAATGTTCAAATGTAAGAAAGCTTTATCTTTAGGAAGCCTAAGAAGAAACTCAATTTTTTGGTGGTTAGTTCCAGAATAAGTATAATTGTAACTTAAATTTCTTGGTAATGAGTATGTACATAATAGTTAACTGTTACTTACCTGTTTAAAAAATTGTGAGAGCTAGCAAAGAGAATAAACAATTTTTTTTCACATTTTTAAAAACATTAATATCTGTTTCTATGATTGTAGGAACATTATCTACCAAGAATTCAACTAAAAAATATTTTAAATAGAGTGTTTAAATATAAAGATGAGATTATTTTCTGCAAGTCAGGGGTTTAAATTTCTTTAATAGAAAATTTTAATTTAATTTTAGTGGTACTGGGATTTAGCTAAGGGGTGCTCTTTCACTGACCCACACTCCAGCCCTTTTTATTTTTTGAGATAGGGTCTCACTAACTTTCCAAGATTGGTCTCAAACTTGCAGTCTTCTTGCCTCAGCCTCCCAAGTGGCTGGAATTAAAGGCATGGGACACAGCACCTGGCTTAAGAAAAGTTTGAGTAGGAATCAGACAGAGACCCATCAATCTGACCTTTAGTTTTACTCTTCCAATTGTGTTTAGTATTCCTGTTCTCACAGCAAATTCTCTTCCTGTGGAACAAAAACATGGAAAACATTTCCTCTCAGAATTGAGACTTTGCGCTAGCATCAGTTTCTCTCTCCTTAGGGTCATGTACAGCAACACTAAGAAAATGGGATTGGCTTTAAGGAGTTACAACACATAAATGAGGAAAGTAAAAGTTAAGCACTAAGGAATTACATGATAACAGCAGGTGTTCCAAGATACTATATTCCACAACATTAATTAGAGAAAATAGTTGTAGGTGCTTTCATGTTCAATGTTAGACCAACTTTGAGTTGAATATCATGCACCAATAGTTATGTGAAACTTATTCTTTACATCAGATTTGGAGCAATGTGATTTCAGAAGACCTAGAAGGGAAGCAGAAGATCGCAGAATAGAATTTATGGGCATGCTCTAAATTTCTCTTATCTAGTTCTAGGCTACGGTTTGAATGTCTGTCCCCTCTGAAGCTCATGCTGACATTTAACTGTCATGTGATGTTGTTGGGAGGGGGACCTTTAAGAGGTTTTTAGGGCCTCAGGGCTCCCCCCTCATGAATGCACCAGGGCTGTTATTGAGAAATTGGGTTCACTGCACTCCTCTCTTTCCTCTCTTGCCCGTTTTTTCCTGTGCCTTGTGATGCTCCTGTCAAGCATGATGCAGCAAAAAGGCTCTCAAAAAATGTCAGCACCTTGATCTTGGACTTCCCAGTCCCAAACCATGAGAAATAATATATTTCTGTTTATTATAAATTACTCAGTAGCAACACAAAATAAACTAAGACACCTAGTTATGCATTCATCTTTTGATCAAGAAGCCAGTGGTGGTGAGGGTTACTGCAGAGTGGCCAAGGGGCCATTCTACTGTAAGCCTTGTGATCAGGGCCCATCACAGCATCAGTTCTATTGGTGAGACGGTCTGACCTTGAAGTCTGAACAGTCCCAGATGAGAATAGGCAGCAGAGGAGGATGCAGTGAGGCTGACTGTGACTCTCCATGAAGGTCTAATTGATAAAAAAGAGAGCAGGTGGGAGCTATTTCAGGAGACCAAGATAACCACGACTTATCTACCTGCTATCTACCAGTCACAGAATGAGTTCTGCCTAATTGGGATGTATACTTCTAGGGTTTTAATTTCTCAACCTATAACTTTGTTTATTTTCTATGATCTAACAGTCACTATTTTTAGCTTCCATTTTATTTGCTGGTGGAAAATGAACAGTCAATTTCATCATCCTTCCAAGGTTTGAGGGATGGGGGCAGACATCTTGAGTTGCATTGACATGTCAAGGGGAGAGAGTGTGGCCCATCTTCCTGTATGCATTTGCCATGAAGTGGGCACCACCTGGTTCCTGGTCATTATCTCCTATTGTGGAGTCAACTGTGATGCCCATGTTCCTATAAGGTTTTCTGTGACTTGTGCTGCTTTGTCCCCTCATCATGGCTATGAAGCCTCTGTAGGTCCATCCCTCTCTCAACTAAGTTGATCAGCCTTTAGGGGTAACTTAGATGATATCTTGTGCCACTCCGGGGCTGTGGGAAACTGGAGAGTTGTCTTAAGCACTCTCTGCCAAACCATGGTGGTTCAAATTATCTAGTAAGTTGTTTCCAGCTTTGAAAAACAGGAGACTCATCTCCACTGACCTAAGGCAAGTTGCTTGCTTATATAAGTCAAGAAGTGAGGTGGGCTTTAGGCAGAATTGTTCCAATAGTTCAATAATGCACTTAAATGCTTAGGTTCTCTCTCTCTACCTTGCCTCTATACTATCACCACCATTCAAAAATCAAGCTCCTGTTTTGATTGCATTATAGCCGTCATCAGGAATTAGGGCTTTCTCTTTTATGTTTAGTTGGTGTCTCATGATCCTCACTTAAGAATGAAGAATGTTGCCAGGCTCAGTGGTGATCACCTTTAATCCCTGTGGCTCAGAGGCTGAGGTAGGAAGATTGTGAGCTCAAAGCCAGCCTCAGCAAAAAGCAAGATGCTGAGCAACTCAGACGCTGTCTCTAAATAAAATACAAAATATGGATGGAATGTGCCCTAGTTCAATCCTGGTTACCCCTACTCCCCCCCAAAAAAGAGCATTCCCAGAAGTCTCTGGCAAAGCCCCCTCTTCTTTCATTGGCATAGCAGGGCCACATGCCCATTTCTGAATCATCTTCTAGTAAGAGAAATGAAATTATCCTTTGACCCAAACCAGGCCAAATCCTGAAGCTGAGGATGGAGTCACTGTCTCTTAAGATCCTTGGGGAAAAGATGAAGACTGAACAAATAAAGAATTTATTAGGCAGAGAATAAAGAGGATGGATGCTCTCTAGGCAATAATATCAATCAGAATCTAGTTAAGAAAACAAACCACTCTAGAGATTTAAATGAGAGTGGGATTTAGCACAGGGAATTAAGTGCAAAATCACTGGAGAGGATGAAAGAGAAAGAAGGGAGGGAGTGAGAAGGTGATGTTAGTTCATATTCATGAACTTTGTTTGTTTTTGTGATGCTGGCGATCAAACCCAGGGCCTTTGCATGCAAGGCAAGCAAGCACTCTACCAACCCATATTCATGAACTTTGGGAAGCGGCTATTTCTGCTGCAGGTACCACACCTGTTTAATCCTCAATTCCTCCAAGCCTGTGCTCTTTGTCCCTTCAGAGCCAGTGCAGTTCCTCTGCTGTCAGAGCCAGGGTCAGAGGATGTGGCTCTGCCTTCTTTCTCCCCTGTAATCTGTGCGCTAAGCATGCACAAGGCCCTGTGTTCAATCTCTAGCAGCGCCCCACCCCCCCAATTTCTACTGTTTTAAGAAACATATGTTACAAGGGAGAGCTTTCAAGAGTGGGAACCAAAAAAAAGTCTCTGGCACACAGTTAACATCAATGCCAGGACTCTGTGGGGGCTTGCCATCACTGGGGTACCAAGATGGAAAGCAGGCCACAAGCCTCCTTTTATTCAAAGGTCCACGCAACTCTATCAAGGATCAATTTACTACTCCAAGATCTTGGAAGGGGCACAGATGTAGGGCCAATTGACTTTATTCCATTTGTCATCATATTCTATGCTCTTTTCCCATTCTAGTCCAGAGAAATCAAAAATTGAGTCTAAGAAAAATTGTCATATCTCTTTATAGATATTTCTGTCTAACATACTTTTGTTTTCTAGCTCTGTCTCTTTCCTCTCCTAAATTGGATCCTTAAGTGAAATTGCCTGGACTAAAAAGAAAAGCCTTGGAAGAGATAAAGAAAATTTTATATCAATTAATGCTTTGAAGTTTTATTCTGCCATTCATGGGTGGAAGTAGAGATGAGACGGGTACAGATTGGTCAAATTCATTACAGAGAGTAACAATAGGGACCATGCTACTGCTGGGCTAGGAGTGTAGCTCAGTGGAAAATGTGTGCTTAGCATGCACAAGATTCTGGGTTCAGTCCTTAGCACAACCCCCACCCCAATTCCTACTCCTTTAAGAAACATGAAGAAGTAGGTGTTGCTTACCTTTAAAGACATTGCTTTTCTTAATTTTGAAACATACTCTGGTAAACTTTTAAAAGAATGAAAGAAAATATTAAAGGTACAAGAAATTATTTTAGACAGATTATTAGTAGAAAGCAGCCCTTTTCCTGACAGATTTGGTAGATAGTTTCATGAATGTGATGCATTGTGTCAGAGCCAGGCATGAGACTTTGGGAAAGAAAGGTGAATAACTATAGACAAGAAGCTAAAATGAACAGGTAAGCAGGACATTTTTTTTTTCCCTTTTTTCCCTTTGCTAGGGATTTCCAGGTATGACTAAGCAGGTATTAGGGGTGATTTGGCAATAATTTTACAACTGTATTTTTATAATGAACCATAGCATACTAATATATACCGAACTGTTTAAACATCTTGGAGAATTTAATTTATTCAGCTTAAGAGCTTAGCTGGAGCAAAAAATAAGGTAAAGTAAGCTGTAGGATTGCTTTTCCTGAATTCTAAATTTAGTTTAAACATATTTCTAATCCTTTATGCCAGGAATATTTCCTTAAAAAAGCATTTGAATTGTATAATCTGATCACCTTTATTAACACAGGGATTTAGATGGGCAGGAGCATGCTTACTCTATTTTACTGTGTCGATTTTTAGCCTAGGTAATCCTGTAAATGATTAGTTAATTATATTCAGTCTGATATTAAGCTACTTAACTTAAATCTAGTATGATCATAAAAAGCGAATAAATCTTCAGTGCCAATAAAGGAGATTCCACACACAGTTTTGTTTGAGAAGGCAAAAGGAATTGAATCATGTGGCTAGAGTCTGCACAATCCAATCCCCATCATGTTGATGACAGAAATCAAAATAGACTGTGGGAAGATCACCAGGAGTCCACAGCCACCATGTGGGGTTTGTATGGCTCAAAGAAAATATCATTGCTCCCTAAACCGGTTCTCTTAGAAACTAGGTGGGAAATGTTCTGTTACCAGTTGTTTGAAATGCTCTTCTCCGTTTTAAAATTGGATCCAGAGGATCTCACATTTCCTATGGGTATAAACAGAGAAATTTTTAACGAGCAACAGAAAAGAAAAACAGTATTTGAGAGCTCAAGGATTTAGTATCCACATAGCTGTCAAGGGAACTTCAAAAGGGGAGCTAGCATATTTGAAGCATCTCCAAAGTGCAGAACATACCTTCTCATGTAGTCTTGGTGACAAGGCCTCGGCCATTGTTATCTCTACATGTGGAAATTAGATCTGAAATTTATTAGAATCCAGTTTGTCTCCTTTTAAATTCTGTGATCTTTTGTTGGCTACATTTTGATAACACTCTTTCAGTGCCAAAGACAGAAACACAATTCAAATTAGTTTAGGGAAAATAAAGACATTATTGGCTTATAAAACAGAAAAGTATAAACATGATCTTCCTTAGTCTACATTTTGGGCTGCAGGCATGGCTAGATCCAGAGAATAAAATAAAACATTTTTTTCCCCCTCTGTGTCTTAGTTCTGCTTTTCTCACTGTTGTGTTCTCTATCTGGTATTTGCAGGGGGCCCCAGCTTCAATATTTCCAGCCTCACTCCCAGAGGATAAAAGAATCCTCTTTCTAAATTGGAATAAATGTTTCAGTATTGAATCTCACTGTTTTGGCTTGTTCGAAGTAATTCTAACACAAGGCTATAAAGCAATTTGAAAGAAAAATGAACACACAGAAAATGTGTGTTTCAGAAAATGTGAATTCTAATTCTTAAGTCTTAGGTACATGTGTTAAAGATACAGACTCCAAGTTGGGCATGGTGGCACAACACCTACAATTCCAGCTAAAGGGAGGTTGAAGCAAGATGATCACAAGTTCAAGGCTAGCTTCAGCAACTTAGCAAGACTGTCTGAAGATAAAAAATAAAAAGGGTTGGGGATATAGATCAGTGGTAGAGCACCATTGGGTTTAATCTCTAGTACTGAAAAAATATATTAATTAATTAATCTATCTATCTATCTATCTATCTCCTAGATAGTTATAGCACTTGGTGCCAATCATGAAGATTCCTGAAGAAAACAGATGCCTATTGAAAAGATCTTAATCATACAACAAAGTCAAGCATGCAGCTTTATTTACAACTACAGGATACTATATTTTGTAGTATACTCTCTTTAAAATACATTTGGGAGGCAGAAGAGTTAACATTTTTCAAATACCTACTTATGTAGAGTATAGGTACTTTATATTCATTTTTATATTACCCAAATGATTCAGCAGGCACTAGCCAGTTGTGACTATTTAAGTTTTAAAATTAAATTAATTAAAATTCAATTCAATTAAGATCTAGTTCTTGGTCATACAAGCTACGCTTCATGTGCTGAAAAGCTATGTGACTAGTGGTTACCACGGTGAACCACATAGATAGGAACTATTTCCACCACAACTGAGAGGTCATTGAACAGCTCTGGATATCTGCATCAATTCTTTCTCCTTGTTTAGAATGGACCTTGCAGTCTAAATCATGTTAAATAACAACATGGAGAAACAATCAATCCAGAATGTGGTATTTTCTATAAGAAAAAATGATCTGACTTTAGAAAAGTCAATGCCCTAAGAAAAAAGTAGAAGTAGAGGAGAATATTTCAGATCTTAAAAGGTTTAAGAGAGATAAAAATCCAATGTAATGCTTGGTGCTGGTCTTGAGAGAAACAGTTAAGGTATATATATTTCAAAGAGAAAATTTAAGAGTGGACCAAGTATAGATGATGTTTTAGAGTGATCAGTTTCATTAGGTGACAAATATATCATGGTTTTGTAGGAGTATATTCTAGGTTTTTGGATATTCATGCTGAAGAATTTGGGAGTGAAATATTTTAAATTTGCTTTAGCATGATAAAACGAAAATACGGAGAGGAACAAACAGACTGGCCCAATGCAAATAAGTTTAAAATCTAGGTGGTAGGTACTATTGCTTCTAATTCTGATGTATTTTAAGACTTCCAAATTTAAAAACCTCTATCTTTAAAAAGTGGGTTCTGTGTTCTGCATCATACTTAGAAAATGTTTTCTCAAATAAGCAATTTAAAAACAGTCACTGAGAATATCTTCTAATATTTTTATGGGTTATTTATCTTCTAGTATTTTTTTATGGGTTATTTCTTTTACCACTTAAATTTTTTATCTACCTATTTGTTTCTTTTACCACTTAAATTTTTTATCTACCTATATGTAATATGTGAGATAAAAATTACTTTTATTTTATATAGTTAGATGATAGTGAATGTTTTGTATCCTTCTTTAAGTTCATTTGCCTTTTTTTCCCCCTAGAAAGAGCCCTTGATTTTCATCTAGATACTCACATCTCTCTTGTTTTCTGGTTATGTTTTTTTTTGGAGGGTGGTACAGAAATGAAATTATAAGCTTGATTTTCTTTAATTTATCTTGAGCCAAGAAATAACTGGAGCAGAATCCATAGCTCTTGTTGGTAGCTTAATAGGAAATTTAAAGAATGTGAGAGTCTGCTGAGACATGAAGAGACAGCCCTTTGCTGGCCACTTCATCCTAGTAAATAGTTAGGATGAAGCTTGGGAGTATTCAGCATGGGATAACATGTTGCCATGCAATGAAAGGTAAAGGTATATATTTATTATTGCCTTACATCAAAAAAGTGGAGTCTCTATGTCAGTTTCTCAAGAATGGTGTTCCAGTCAAGGTTTCGACTAGAACAAGAAAAACATTGTAGATATTCGAAGCAGAGGATTTTTTTTCTTTTTTTTTTTTCAGAAAGTTCTTTTTTTAAAAAAAATTTTTTATTGTTGGTTGTTCAAAACATTACATAGTTCTTGATATATCATATTTCGCACTTTGATTCAAGTGGGTTATGAACTCCCATTTTTACCCCGTATACAGATTGCAGAATCACATCAGTTACACATCCATTGATTTACATATTGCCATACTAGTGTCTGTTGTATTCTGCTGCCTTTCCTATCCTCTACTATCCCCCCTCCCCTCCCCCCCTCCCCTCTTCTCTCTCTACCCCCTCTACTGTCATTCATTTCTCCCCCTTGTATTATTTTCCCCATTCCCCTCACTTCCTCTTTTATGTAATTTTGTATAACCCTGAGGGTCTCCTTCCATTTCCATGCAATTTCCCTTCTCTCTCCCTTTCCCTCCCACCTCTCATCCCTGTTTAATGTTAATCTTCTTCTCATGCTCTTCGTCCCTACTCTGTTCTTAGTTACTCTCCTTATATCAAAGAAGACATTTGGCATTTGTTTTTTAGGGATTGGGTAGCTTCACTTAGCATAATCTGCTCTAATGCCATCCATTTCCCTGCAAATTCTATGATTTTGTCATTTTTTAATGCAGAGTAATACTCCATTGTGTATAAATGCCACATTTTTTTTTATCCATTCGTCTATTGAAGGGCATCTAGGTTGGTTCCACAGTCTTGCTATTGTGAATTGTGCTGCTATGAACATCGATGTAGCAGTGTCCCTGTAGCATGATCTTTTTAGGTCTTTAGGGAATAGACGGAGAAGGGGAATAGCTGGGTCAAATGGTGGTTCCATTCCCAGCTTTCCAAGAAATCTCCATACTGCTTTCCAAATTGGCTGCACCAATTTGCAGTCCCATCAGCAATGTACAAGTGTACCCTTTTCCCCACATCCTCACCAGCACTTGTTGTTGTTTGACTTCATAATGGCTGCCAATCTTACTGGAGTGAGATGGTATCTTAGGGTGGTTTTGATTTGCATTTCTCTGACTGCTAGAGATGGTGAGCATTTTTTCATGTACTTGTTGATTGATTGTATGTCCTCCTCTGAGAAGTGTCTGTTCAGGTCCTTGGCCCATTTGTTGATTGGGTTATTTGTTATCTTATTGTCTAATTTTTTGAGTTCTTTGTATACTCTGGATATTAGTGCTCTATCTGAAGTGTGAGGGAAGCAGAGGATTTAATACAAGGCCTCAGGTGCTTAGGTAATCAAGGGTAGAAAGAGGGTGCATCAAGGATCTACCACTAGCTTCCAGGTGCACCTCTGTTTCCCAGGGTCTGGAACATGCAGAGCTCCTACTTATCTCATGGGACTTGCTTCAGGATTGGTGGAATGGCTGGAGAAGTCATTGAAGTCATTGCAGAAACTCACATCTGGGAGGCTGGTACTGTGCCTTCTGCTGTGCCCAGAGAAAGAAGAAAAATATTTCTTTCTCCTGTTATTTTTCAAATAGCATGTGAGTTTACCTGTAAGACGCAGCATAACAATGCATCCAGGACTGTGCTGGCTGGAGCATCAGAGAAAGAAAATGCTTCTTGGGCTTGCTGCCTCTGAAACATAAAGGAGAGAGAATGGATGAAGCAGAATGGGAATCAATGGACAAATCCAATAGAAAAGGTGAAGAACTTTCCTATGGTATTCAAATGTTCATTTTAAAAATTCAAGGGGTTGATACTTGAAACACAGAGAATAGAGTCTGTTTGTTACAGGGAAATATATTTGTAAGAAAATTGAGGATGAAAGTAATTTGAAGTTGTTAATCAGGTTTGTCATGGAGAACTGATTTCACCCACTGTTTGAGAATTAACTCGCTCTGACATCCTCTGATCCTGCAGAGCTTCCCCACTGATAGGTCAACCAGCCTGAGGGCTGCCAGGGGCTGCAGAGCAGGGCTGGGTGACCAGAGATGCCTTGCCCAGGGCTCCAATTCCTTGTTCACCCCAGCATGCCATATAAACATGACTATCCTTTTCTTACTGTGTTATGGGAAGGGATGCAAAACACTGAATTTTAGTAAAATAGTCTGTCATTTTAATGCGAATCATATTCCAAGGCGTGAAGGCTCTTAAGCAAATTATGTGTGAGTTCTGTAAGAAGAGATTTTTCCAGGGCACTCGCTCTTTGCCTTTGTGTACATGTTGTAGCCATAGAAGGCTGTAAATCACAAGATGTAATATTAATATTCCAGAGGATAATGTTAGGTAAATAACAGAGCAGGCTGATACAAATTCCCTGGTTTCCAGAAAAATTAAAGCCTTGATTAATTAATTCTTTGTCTGCAGCTCCTCCTCCTTTTCTTTGCTTTAATAGCAGGAATGAGATAATGATTATAATCTGAGCGATAAACCTGCCTCTCCTGAGAGCTGTATTTTGGGCAACTCTGTGGTTTGGGCAGATGTATTAAGTGAATTAAATAAATTCATTTTCAGAAGACTCTGATCTTAAAAATAATTTCCTACTTAAAAAAGATAATTTCCAAGTGGAAAATAAAAATCCTCCACTGAGCTGTAAAACTTTCATTTAAAATATGTTCGTTATATTTGAGAATTACTATGCACCAGGACACCTCTCAGTGCTTGAGATGTATCAGTAAACAAAACAGATAAAAGAACAAAATAGATAAAGATCCTTTCCCTTGTGAAGCTTATGTTCTAGTGGGGATAAGACAGCTACCAAACAATACTTATCATGAATAGGTCAATTATATAGGATATTATAAAGTGAGAAGGGTTACAGAGAGAAAAAAGAAAAACTAGAGTGTGGGAAAGGAGATCAAGTGTGTGGGGGAAGCCAGGGTAGGCAGCCATACTGAAAGGAAGGCTCACAAGATAAAAGAAGACATTCAGGAGGTCAGGGAGCAAACCACACCATCCAGGCAGAGAACAGCAAGAGCTCTAATGTGGAAACCAGTCGACTGTATCTGAAGACAAGTCAGGAGACCAAAGTCCCTAGAGCATAGAGCAACAGACGAATAGTAGGAGGTGAAATTGAGAGGTATGGGGAGAGGGTGGTGGATACCACGGCACGTTCAGGAGCAAGGCACTCATTTCCCTAGCTGTAAAGGTTTGTTGGCTGTGATGACTTCCAGCTGCATTGTACCTGGAATCCCCTCAGCAGCAGAGAATTTCCTCCCCATGGTTATACTCTTACCCTGAGGGCAGCTTGCATTCCTTCACTCTTCCATGAATGAGGTAAAGCTTGGGTACCTTTGCCTCAACTCAAGCCCACTTAGAAGGACCCATGGTTAACTGGTGTTATGGTTAGGATGTGAGGTGTCCCCCAAAAGCTCTCGTATGAGACAATGAAAGAAGGTTTGGAGGAGAAATCATTGGGTTATAGTCTTAACCTAATCAGTGAATTAATCCCTGATGGGATTAACTGAGTGATAACTGGAAGCAGGTGGGGTGTGGCTAGAGGAAGTGGTTCATTGGGGTTCTGGATTTGGGGTATATATTTGTATCTGGCAAGTGGAAATCTCTCTCTCTGCTTCCTTGATCACCACGTGAACCATTTCCCTCTGCCACACTCTTCCACTATGATTTCCTGCCTCACCTTGAGTCCTAAGGAATGGAGCTTGCTCTCTATGGATTGAGACCTCTGAAACCACAAGCCCCCAAATAAACTTTCCCTCCTTTAAAATCATTCTGGTCAGGTCCTTTCATCATAGCAGTGATAAAGCTGACTAAAACAACTGGATTACAGTCCATTCTTCCTTCTGCCCAGCTCTGTTTTCTTTACTCACTTAGAGATGCTGCTCCTTCCATTCTGTTGTAAACTCTCTCTAAATAGATTTTCAACCCTTTCCTCCACTGTGGAAACTTTACAGATATAGCATCTGTATAGTCAACCAACCCAGAAGCATTGAATATGTAATACATGGACAGTAAAATTGATCTGATGCAGGGAAATGCTATGTACAAATCATTTAATTGAATCAAATCTACTTTCTCCAATTAGTCAATATCAAATGATCTGATCAATCTGCTTTTCTTTTCTACTCTATTTTTTTTTTCAGAATGAAAACAGTACTAACTTATTCGTGTTTAAGTTAATGCATATGTAGGTAAAAGTACATGTTAATTTTTATGTAGTACTAAACAATTTCTGCCTTTTTCTTTCACAGTTGACAAAATTATTGTAATAATTTGGAACAAATGAATATTAATTTTAATAAAAATATAATAATTTTTCATAAATCTTTTTTGAGAAAATTATTTTCTGATTCAGGAAGGGAGTCAATGTAAATCTTAACAAATACACCCTTAAGCCTTTACTGGTTCCAAGTAACTCTGCATGACGATTCAGATGTGCCTACCCACTCTCAATGGCACTGATGCCTTCATTCTTCAGAGGTCAAATTCCACACAAGACACACTCATCTCATGATGGTGGTTCACTTGAAGTGTGAACCATCAAGTTTCACTTGATGTGTGAAGGTCCAATTTTTGCCAGGTTTTTGCTCACTCACTTGTTTTGCTTTCCTAACAGCACTTCTCAACAGTTCTTCACCAAGCGGCATGCTCATCATCCATCTCCCTGAGCGGGATGTCTCCCCTCAGCTGCTACCTCAGTTGTACTACCTTTTGAGTTTGAGAAGTGCTCGCCTTATGAGCATTCAGTTTGTGCACTGGGTGCAGATTCCTAGCAGACAGGGAAATGAGGCTGCAATCCAGACATGATTTCCCCCCTTAACCCTGATGATGGCCTGTAACCACTGTAAGAAGGGAAGACTTGCTAATTTGACTAACAGAGACATGTATTATCCCTATTTGGGACAAAATAGCAACTCTGCTTATGAAACTTGATGAGAAGAAGAGCCTTCCTTATAGAAAAGAAACAACAAACATTTGCTTCTTGCAACTGGGCTGTGGGCATGTGACTGAGGCTCAGTCAGGTGCACCTACCATGAACTTTGAATTAGGATCTTGGACAATGGAGAATTCTTTCTGGCAGCTCAATGGAGGCAACAACCCTCTGTTCCTCAGAGTTGGTGTCCAGGGCTAGAGGTGTTGATGCTGACAAGTCCAGTATCTGGCATTTGGTGATGGAACAAGGATTACTCAGACCAGTTCCATTGAGTGATTTTAACTCTAGATGCAGAGCCTCCCTTTGTCCCTGTGCACCTTCCCAATCTAGTTGTCAAGCCTTCTGTGTTTTATATTGAGCTCCAGTGGCATCCCAATAAATTATTTTATTTATTTATTTATTAATTATTATTATTATTATTACCAAAATGACTCAAAGCCACTTTCTTGTGCTGTATAGCTAGTTTCTTGGAGAGTCTGAACTCAGTGGGATGCTGGCATGAAGTCCTTTATTTTATTTCCCTACATTGTCTTCAGGTGTGCTTTAATGTAGAGTTTTCTGTCCCTTCACATCATCTTGGGAAACTCCTGCAGCATTCCAGACACTTTTAGACTTTAATGAGTCAAGGCTTTGATCAATGTTGCAAATGGCCCTACAGGGGGAACTGGGTGTACTTTGCTTCTCTCCTCCTCTGTTTCTTTCTCTTTCTTCCTCTCTTGGGTCCATCTTTCTATCTCTAAACACAGTGTTGAGGTTCTGGAGAGAGGGATGAGGGAAAATAATGACACCTTCTGCTTGACCACTGCAGCTGTAGGTCACAGTGGATGGTCAGTCGTGCCTGTGGCATATGTCTAGACACTGTCAAAGGGCAGCACTTGGGTGGAGATCCTGTTGGGGCCCAGTTGTACAGGCCTCTAATGTGGGCCACACTGCAGGCTGAGTTCTGCATTCTGCCCTGTCAGCTCCTGCTTTTCTACTACCAGCAACCTTTTAGACAGGGCAATGAGACTGCTTAAATCTGGATCCCTCCAGGGATGTCCATGTGGCCCTAAGAACATTAAGCTCTTGCCTCTCCTTGGGAGAGGCACAGAACAGAACAGAAGCTTCCAATTGTTGTCTCTTTCCACTTCCTTTCCTGTTCAAATGTGGAGAGAGATCGGCCTGTTTTACGCACTAAATAGAAGGCTGACTAGGGGTGAAGGTGCCAGCTTTCACCTTTTGCTATCTCTCTTCATCTCTGATTGTTTCTCTTGCTTCTTCTCCATCCATACCCTTTACAGGGAGGAAAGAAATTTTGCCCTTGTCTCTCATATTGGGAAGGGCAATGAGTTCCCATGACTGAAATTCTGACAACTCTTCTAGAATTCTTTAGTTGTTGTTTTCTTTTTTTCCCTATGAGAGTAAAATAATAGGATTGGGTCTTTGTGGGGGACAGGTGGCAGTGGTTGCTGGTGCTCTTAGAGCTGGTTTTCTGATGCCTTTTATTAAGTCCTGCAAGGTTTGGATCCACTCATTAGAATAGGGTCACTGACCCCACCTTGACTCTGACATAATAGCCACTGGAAAATCCCACTCACCACCCTGTTACACTGGTTGTTAACAGCCCTGACTGACTCACAGTGCTGCTTCCAGTATAGTTTACTGATGGCTGAGCATCCATTGCCTCTTCTCACTGGCAGTCTGATTTATTTTTGGCATATTTCATCTTACTTTCCTGTGCTCTTGGAGGAATCATCTCTCAGTATCTGCCCCACTATGGAAGTTTGAAGGGCCAAATTCTTCCTATTTTCCCAAGGACAGCCAGGAAGGAATGTGAAATACAAGTTCAGCCAAGTGGATGCTTTCTCCTGTGACTCTGATCTTGATCTTGAGAGCATGATGTGAAGACCAAGAAAATAAATGGTTCAAGTTCATTAATCTTTGAGGGGGCAGCCTGCCCAGGCTGGTCTACTCTGAGACTATGGACCATGGATTTGATTCCTCCATTCCAGTCTTCTAGAGGGGTTCTTGCTCACTTTCAACTTTGGTTGAAATTCCATTTTTCTGGAATCCCTCAAAAACTTTCCGCAGTTTTGTTTTTATTAGGCTAGTCACAGGTGACCTTTGTTACTTGAAAACAGGGACCCTGACACAGAAAGCATTCATATCTCAGATTAAAGAGGGTGAGGCCACAGAATTTTTTTTTTCCTGATACGTATGTCATTGTCACCATCACCCTCAATCATCTTCTGTGGACTTTGTTTCATATACACAAGAGTCCTCATTATATAGAATGCTTATATTTATTCAGTCCAAATTGTAATAGATTGTTAAATTGTGTCAAGTGTTGCAATTAAAAGATGTCAAAAAGATATCCTTCTTTTGACCTCTATCATTTTTGTTCTTGGTATATGACACCACTCTACAGGAAAGCTACTTTTACAAGAACATCCCAGACAGGCATGCTGTCAATCCCAGAGCTGCCCTAAGCATGGTGTTACACCAGGAAATACAACAGCAATGCTTTTACAATCTGCCAGTGCAAATGCATTTCAAAGTCATAAAAGTAATTTATCATTTATATAAATTTACATAGTATAGAATTTTGCTGCCCAAGGTGCTGTACCAGAAAGAGAGGCATCCACCTAGGAGTTTGATAACTGCAAACCCCATCCCAGATTGTGAATCAGAATCTCATGTTTAATAAACTTCCTAACGGGGGGCTGGGGATGTGGCTCAAGCGGTAGCACGCTTGCCTGGCATGCGTGCGGCCTGGGTTCGATTCTCAGCACCACATGCAACAAAGATGTTGTGTCTGCCGAAAACTAAAAAAATAAATATTAAAAAAAAAAGTTGTTTCAGGCCACCTTGAGGATGTAGCTGGGTTTAATCCCCAATAACAAAAAACAAAACAAAACAAAACAAAAACAACAACAAAAAAACTTCCTAACTAATTAATGTGCACATTAACTGTCAAGAAGCACTGGTACAGAAACCATCAGAGTACATTGTGAATAGTAATTGTTGTTTCATGAAACTTGCTGTAATCATTATACATATGAAGAAATGAATTTGGTCACGATGATAGATGTACTTCTCACTGTGGATCACATTTTAAAAATTAAAAAAGAAAACACTGAACTAGGGGAATGAACAACTGCATATGGATCCCTTTGTTGCCTGCCCTTCTTCATAAGACTACCAGGATTCCCTTCTATCTGTGGAGATGTGCTACATAAAGGAGAAAGAAAATTATCCACAGTTTCTGTTAGAGGGTCAAGTGCCACAAATATTCCTTATCCTTTGCCCTCTCCTCCCTTTCTAAACCCAATACCTTTAAAAGAGAGTGGTTTTTTTCACTGTTTTTTGAGGTACTGGGGATTGAACGAGCACTTTACCACTGAGATACAGCCCCAAGAGAGCAATCTTTTAAAAAAGCTGGACAAGCATCATCCTGGAAAAGTGAGTGTAAAGAAAATCTACAAGAGGAAGGAGGGGGCCCTCCCGGGCCAAGAACTCCACTTTTCCACTTCTCCCCATCTGTGATTAGAGCTATGACCTATGCCAGTCTTGCCTGCGTTTGTGTTGAGGAGAGATGAAACTGCATTTACCCAAGAGCTCCTAAGTCTCCTAAGCAAAGATTCTGTCTAAGAAAAATCAAACTATACTGAGCATATCTTCAAATTCCATGGGGAAAAATAAATAGACATAGCACACCAATGAACTCTAAAGAAACATGGTGGGTAATCAGAAGACCAGAATAGATCAAGGTAGTTCTGAGAGAGGTGAAGTGGTGGAGAGAGCCTAAGCTTTGAAATCAGCTGGGGTCAGCCCTGCCTCTGCCTCTTACTAGCTTTGTGATCAGGAGTAAGTTAATTGATCTCTCTGAGTCTTTTATTTCTTACCTGTGAAAAAGAAATAAGGACACATACCTCTGGTCATTATTAGGATTGAATGAAGTAAAAAAAAGTTAATCATCTGCCATATTTATAAGCTTACATTCTGCAATGGCCTCTCCTATTTTTATTTATTTATATTTTAAAATTTGATTTGCTAAAATTTTATTCAGGGTTTTTGTGTCTATATTCAGTTAGAACATTTGTTTGTATTTTTGTTCTTTACTTGGTTGGAGGTTCATCCATTTTTTCCCCACCTATTCAAAGGACCAGTCTTTAGTTTCAAATAAGGGTATAATGCACATTGACCTAGCAGACTTTAATACAATTAATACAATTCAAGGCAGGTTTACCAATTAATTCAATCGACCAACACACAAAAAAAGAGAGAAATAATAAAATAGTTTCAATTGATGCAGAAAAACATTTGACAAAATTAGAAAGTTATTTATGGTAAAATAAGCAACTTTTAATGAAGTATGAATAGAAAGGAACTTTCTTAGCCAATAAAGGGGATTTATGAAACATATAACATACTAATGATAAGAGACTGCTTTTGACCTAAGATGAATAACAATGCTAAGATATTAACTATTACCAGTTTATGAAACACGATACTGATTATCCTACCCACTGCAATAAGGCTAGGAAATAAGTATAACTGGCTGGTCCTGGTGGAGCACACCTGTTTTCTCAGCTACTCAGGAGGCTGAGGCAGGAAGATTGCAAGTAAATTGGAGTAATTTAGTGAGATATTGTCTTAAAATAAATTTTAAAAAGGGGGTGGGAATATAGCTTAGTGGTAGAATGCTCACCTAGCATACATGAGGCCCTGTTTCTAACCCCAACACTGCAGGAAATTATTTTATAAAAGGTAAAACTGTATTTATTTACATGTGGAAAATCCTAAAGATTCCTTGAAAGCTACTAGAACTAAGTAAATTTAGCCAAGTTGCAAAGTATAACCACTATATTAAAAATCCATGTTATTTCTCTATACTAGCATTGCACAATTGGAAACTAAAATTAAAAAATAATTCCATTTACAATAGCATCAAATATAAAAAAATGGGATAACATTTACATATGTGCAAAATTGCTATGCTAAAATCTATAAAATATTGAGAGGTAAGTTAATATATAAATTAGTTGGAGGTACATAACATGTTCATAGATTGGAGAATTCAATATCATTCACATGCCATTGCTCCTAAATTGGTCAGTAGAAAAAAAAGGTGAGCAAACTAACAGAAGGAAAACAAAATTGTCAATTGATCCAAAGCACTCTCAATTTCAAAAGTGAGTTTTTAAAACATTGACAAATTAATTCTGAAATCATATGGAAGAGATAAGCCAGACCAATGCAACAACAAAGTAGAAGGGCTAAACAAATTTTGGGAAAAAGAGGAGCAAAGTCGGAAAACTTATTTTTATCAAAGTTGGAGTTTTATTATAAAGTTGTAATAATCAAGTCAGTAGGGTATTGGTAAAAGAATAAAAATATAGATCAAATGAAAGGAATAGTGAGACTAAAAATAAACACACTCACATATGGTCATTTGATTTTCACTAAAGGTAGCAAATTCATTCAATAGAAAAAAGTTAATTTATAAACAAATAGTGAGGAAACAACTGCATATGCATGTTAACAATAATGAACCTCAGTCTTTACCTCATACCATGCACAAAAATTGACTTATATTAGTTCATGACCTTGCAGTAAGCAAAGATTATTCAGATTATATAACAAGTACAACCACAAAACAGAGAAATTAATAAATTGAATTTTATCAAAATGCAAAACTATTGCTTGAAAGATACCTTTAAGAAAGATACCTTATAAGAAATATACATATATATATATATATATATATATATATATATATATGTGTGTGTGTGTGTGTGTGTGTGTGTGTGTGTGTGTGTGTACGTGAGGGTGTGTGTGTATGACAAAGGCCTAGTATTTAAAATATATAAAGAACTCCTTTAACCCAATAACAAGAATACAAATGACTCAATTAAAGATCGAGCAAAAATTTGGACACTTTACCAAAGAACAAATGTCACAAAAGCACATGAAATAAATTTTTAAAATAAATTTAATGGTAGTAAACATTTTTGATGCTCTCCATTATTACTATTAAGGAAATGCAAATTTAAACTACAATGAGATACCTCTACATAGCCAAAAGAATGACTAAATAAAAAGAGCAAATACCAAGTTTTTGCAGAGGATATAGAATAACTCTCATGCATTGCTGGTGGGAATGTAAATTGATATTACCATTTAAGAAATCTGTTCAACAGTCTATTCTACAGTTAAACACACATTTGTGTATGAACTATTAATTCCACTCCTATGAGAGAAGAGAAACCACAACATATGTCCACAAAGAACATGTATAAGAATGTTCCTAGCAGCTTTATTCATAATGCCCCTATAGTGGAAACAACCTCAATGTCCATCAACATTTGGTAAATGGGCAAATGGTGTTGTACTCATGGAGTACAACTCAGCAATAAAAAGGATCAAAAAATTTGATACAGGCAAAACAACAGGATAAATTTCAAAAACATGCCAAATGAAGGAATATGCATAATATTATTTTATTCACATGAAATTCTGGAAAAGATAAATCTGTAGTTATAAAAATAACTCAGTGGACCTAGAGTGGTATGAGGTGGAGGATTGACTTCAAAGAGTATCTTAGGGGAAATGTAATTGTCCATTATCTTGATTGGGGTAGTGGTCACAGGTGTGAA
Organism: Marmota flaviventris; assembly: GCF_047511675.1. Lineage (NCBI taxonomy): Eukaryota > Metazoa > Chordata > Mammalia > Rodentia > Sciuridae > Marmota > Marmota flaviventris. Next base: position 57,053,315 of record NC_092502.1, read on the forward strand.
CATTGTTGGAAACTCATCAGACTGTGCACTTCATATGAGAATATATGGAATGTACATTAATTTTGTTCCAATAAAGCCAATTAAAACATCCAAAGGAAAGCAGAGAACAAATTTTATAAAGCAAAAACAGGATGACTTTGGGTAATAAACTACTTACTGATATCCTTGATATGGATCAATCAGCTCTAGGTTGATCTCTCTTTGACTTTTCTGATCAACTTTCAGGTTTCTGGCAGGGAAAGCATGAGGGGCTAGTTTAGGTGAGGTGCCCACTTCTGAGCAGGGCAAAACCTAACCATCCTAAACGACCTTCCTACTTAGACTGTACTGTGTGGCAGATGTGGTAACCCAAAGACAAACGTAGGTACTGTTACCAGAGAACCGGCAATGACGTCTCTAAACCAACCAACTACCTCACCCGCAGAAACGGTCTTCCCCAGTGTGTTTCCAGGGGAGAGCCAGGAGGATACGGATAGGTTTCAAACATGTTCATTTCTGTTCACACGATGAATATGCTCATTCATTCTTTATATGCGTTCATTCAAACGTAAATCGGAGTCCAGACTATTTGCCAGGAGTGGTTACTGACTAGGGACACATGCACTTGAGAACTTTCTTAAAAAAGGGAGGGAGGGAGGGGGAGAGAGAGAGAGAGAGAGAGAGAGAGAGAGAGAGAGAGAGAGAGAGAGAGAGAGAGAGAGAGAGAGAGAGAGAGAGAGCTCTCACATTAACGTGAAGAAGCCTGGTAGGAGAGGATTATTTGGTGTGACTATGGGGCCCAAGCCAGTCTTTTTTTTGGAGGGGGTGTGTGTATAATTAGCATAAGAAATAATAAGAAAGAACTTTCTAGCAGTTAGAGAGGCTGGTATCTTTCTGGGTCGTCTAGAGTTGGGGAAATTCTTCAATCTGGAAGCTAAAGGTGGACAGTCTGAGAATCAGATTCCCGTCCAATCCACTGAGTAAATAAAGCATTTGCATGGTGGGAACATTCCATCACTGGTCTCCCGGGGCCTCCTAGCCAAGTCGGCAGAGGGAGCCATTCCCCAAGAAATCACCGTGCGAGTCCTCGCAGAGGGCCTGGGGGGATTTTCTTGCGCGTCCCGGGAGTTTTCTTCCCCGCCCGCCTCTGTAAAGCGGGCTCTCTCATCCTCCGCCCTCCATCCCCACCTCCCTGACCTACGTTCACAACCACTTTGCTGCTGCATAGCGCACGGTGGCACCGCGTGGCCACCTGCCCCTTCTCATTCTCTTACTTGCCCTCCCTCCCTTGACACTAGTGGGGACGCGCCGTCCACTCCAGTTGGCCGCTCGGGCGCTGGCCCGGTCCCCCAAATCCTTAGAGAGTGTATAGAACACCTCCCGTGGACTTCGACAAGGGGTTCGCACTGAAAGTGGGTCAGGACGAAGACCAGAACCACACTCTGCCACCACTTCGTTCAACCACTGCGGCGACCCCAAAGGTTTGCCAACTTCGTGACCCGGCCATTGGCGGGGTCACCCGAAGCGGTGGAAGCTGCTCAGAGAGGGGAGAACTGCGACCCGGGTGAAGGAGTCCCGCCAGAAGGATTCTGTCTATTGCAATAGGGACCGAGAGCGGCGCCAAACGACACCCCCTCAGCGGCCACTGCCCCGGCGGCAGCAGCTGCAGCAGCGGCAACTGCGCGCATCCCGGCCCCGGCTCGGGTTACTCCCCTCCTCCTCCTCCTCCAGCATCTCGGGCCAGACAGGGAAGACCTTGTTCAAGTTTGTCGCGAGTACTTTCTCCGGTGCGGAAAACACAGTGTCTGGAAACACTTTGCGACCTACCTCTTTCCCGCGCCTCCCACCTCTGCGCCTAAGCGAAGACTCCCAAGTATTGCTTTCTTCTGGGACACTGCTTGGAGGTTAACTGCGCGGGTTTGGAACAGATTTTGTATCTTGGCTGGCGTTGAGCGAAGGCCGTGGGGGAAAAGGTTGCTCTGAGAATCTCAAGATCTTGGGACTTGGGTAAGAGTTAGGCAAACTCAACTGTAGAGGCCATTGGACTTGGCCGGACTCTGGGGGCCTTCTTATGGGCACAGGGCACCTATCCCTCAGCCAGGATACTCTAGTACGATGTGAAGTGGGGTGAATTGGGCACAGTCTGGGGTTGTTTATGTGCGTCTCAGCAGTTTGTTGTTATGGTTTGTTGTTATGGGAAAGTGTAGGGAATTCTTAAAAGTATTTTTTTTTCCCCTGGGAAGACATCTCCAGTATGCATTTTATTTTGCATAATTTCTGCCTTTATATTGCCTAGCCTGTATTTGTTTCATGTTGACCCGTGACATAGCTGGATGAAGGGAGACTGGGGAGGTGGGGTTGGAATCCTGGAATGAAAAGCTGTTTCAACTGGGCCCTTCTTTTTAGATCTGCTTCATTTCTCTGGGATCTTGACTTGTTTTCTAAACTTTTCTTTCTTTAGTACTTGATATTCAGGTTGTGCAGTTAACTCATCAGGCTTGCAGGATGCTCCCCATTCCTGCATTCTCAGTGTTCTTTAGGGGTGTCAGGCTGGATGGCTTGTACCAGAGGGTTCTACTCAGAACGCTAGGCTCCTCAGGGAGTGCTGGAAGGACAGTTCTTCAAGCCATAGTTAGTTATTTTGAAAACATTTATCCTGTGTTGGTCTTTTTATTTTAAATTCCTTATTTGCTGCATCTTTTGAAAGTGTCTTCACATGAAGACTCACATTCTTAAGGGGAGGAGTCCAAGTTTGGCATTTTATTGGCTCAAATTAGTCATTATTTCTATTCATAGGTAGTGATAACCATTCTGGGTCAAGGCAGATAATAACAGTCCTTCTTGGTTCTTCTTGCCTTATTTTGTTGATTCCTGGCTCTCACTTTGTGTATAGTCTTTCCAAATAAAACGTTTCATTCCTATGGATGAAAAGACTAGGGCCAAATTTCATTATCCAGAAATGCCATCTTCCTGACGTGAGTGCTACAAGGGGTCAGCTTGCAGGCAGCTTTTTGTTTCCCACAGAGGGGTTGGAGAGTTTGGTTGGTAAACTCTGGGGACCAGGTCACCTGGGTTCAACACTCCACTCTGCTACTTTCCAATTGTGTGGTTTTGTGTTACTTAACCTCTCCATCCACATCAAAATAATAATAGCAGTGCTTACACTAGAGGGTTGTTGCAGGGATTAAATGAGTTAATGTACACAAAGTCCTGACAAGCCTGACTCCTAGTAGGCAAGTGCTAGTTATTATTTTAGCATAGAGCTAGCGTTATCTATGGGTGTATTGCTATTACGTAACTTTTATGAGCTATCAGTAAGTGTTAGTTATTATTTCTATTTGGATGGGATTGAAAGACTGCTCCTCTGTGAGCTTCACTACCACCAATGATAATGGACACGAAAGGGTGCTTGGAACCCGTGAGGAGATGGGAAATCTACACTCAGTTCACCTCCTGGACTCTTCCTTAGAAACGCTTTGCATTAATATACTTCCTTTAACTTATTTTTTAGAGGTCATTCATTCACTCAATAAATATTTATTAAGCATCTGTTATATTCCAAGCACTGTTCTAGATTTTGTATTATTTAAGATCTTTGGTTTGATTTTAAAAATGGATGCACATAAGTATTTGTCTTATGACTACCTCCATCTCATTTCAAGTATGTTAGGGTTTCCTTCATGTGATGCTAAGCACTCTTTAAGTTAAATCCTAGATGCTTCTAAACTACAATGATTTGAAAAGCTTTTGCTTTTATTTATTTGTTGGTAGTGGGGGTTGAACTCAGGAGCGCTTTATCACTGAGCTAAGTCACCAGCCCTTTTTAATTTGAGACAGGGTCTCACTAAGTTTCCAAGGCTGACCTTGAACTTGTGGTCCTCCTGCCTCTATTGTTCAAGACACCAGGTTTATAGGTGTAGGCCACAGTGCCTAGTTCAATAGCTTTTAAAATGCATGTGAAAGTAATATTGTTGAGGAACTGAATAAAATATTCAGTATGACTATAAGCATGTTGCTTCTGCATGTAGACACTGGTTTCCTCATGTTTAAACTTGTGTTGGGGTTGGGGAAAGAGCTGGCTAATCTTCAGTGTTCCTTCTTACTCTGAAATCTTTACTTGGTTGCCTTACCTCATTGGTAGCCATTTTTGACCCCTCCCCCATTTTTCTTTAAACATCTGTTTTAGGTACATAAATTATGAAACTTCTATCTTGGCACATTAATCATCATGAGTAATGACAGAGGTAATTAATAAAAAGTGGAAAGCATTTAGCTCTGCTTGTAATTCATCAGCTATGTTCAGACGTTGATGTGTATCAGAAACACGGGGATGAGGTGTTGTTAAAAATATTGGATCAAGATATGAGAAATTGCCAATATTTGATAATTTTTGAGCTAAAAAAATGAGATTTCATGTGGTTCAGCCTCATATAAATCCTAGCCCCCTCCACCTTGCTTCAGATGCAGTGAGTCTTGGGTGAGGTGTGAAAAATCTATGATTTTACAAGTTCCCCAGGTGGTTCTAATGCAAAGTCAAGCTTCAAGCTCTTTTAGCAGCCATGGATCTGCCTTCTTCAAGATGGTCTGCTTTGTCCAGAAGTGTATTTCTAAAATACAAATCCGATCACATTATGGCCTCCTGTAAAAATCATTGGTAGCTCTCTGGATTATGAACATCAGTGTCACCCAGGTGCTTGCTGAAAATACCGATTCCAGGGCTTCATCCCAGATGCAAGGGCCAGAAAACAGTGTTTTGAGCCCATCTACAGGTGAAATCTGGTAGAATCACGTTTGGAGAAACACTGGCTTATAGCATAAGGCTCACCCTCTCTATTGTGGTACGTGAGACCCCCTTTGCACTCTCTTCTGAGGGTTGTTTCTCTACAACCCTCTCCAGCCCCCCAGCCCCCACAGATCTTGATCTTGTGAGTTTTCCAAATATATTGTGCTCTTTCACTCCTCTATGACCTATGTGTGCTGTTCTCTCTGCTGGAAATGTCTTTGTTCCTCTTTTCTAACCAACAACCTACTACTCATGTAGCCTTCAAGATACAGTTTAAATCAGACTTTCCCGCTGGATCTTTTCCTCATTTTCTCACATTAACCCAGGGGTATCTCATGAGTCCTGTTGCTCTTTGTGGATAACTTTTATATAGCAATCTATCACCTTGTTATCTGAATGTTTATCCCTGAGAGATTGGTGAATTCCTTGTTCCTTATTGAAAGCCCTTGTCCAAGTGGCTGGCACATGGTAGTTATATAATAAATGTCCAGAGAGTGTGGGAGAAGAACGAATAAGGGAATGATAGTTGATATTTTCTTAGCATACAAATTGTTTGGGACAGTCACCATGTACCTATGAAGTGTTGTGGAGAAGGCAGTAGAGAATTTGCAGTTTGGCCAGACATAATCTACAAATTTAATAGTCCGGAGTGGAAAAAAATACAAGATAGACTGTTTCAAGTGGACATATGAAACACCAAATCCCAGTGAATTAATGTTCCATGTTCCATGTTGTGACAGGCACAATGATAAAAGAGCTGCCTTTATATTTTTAGATGTTTTTGGTTGCAAATGACAGTGTCAGGGAATTGGGAATGCAAGTGCCAATGCCAATAAAAATAACCAACTTTGCCTCATGCTTTTCAGTTTATAAAAATAAATCTTATCTTGCATGTGTTTGTGTATTTGATCAGAAACATGATGACTGGTTTGACACTGTCTTTCCTACTTTCCTGAAAGGATGCATTCCTGAAAGTAGGTCCAAAGATTGTGCATAGCCTGTGTGTTATAAGGGATGATGACCCTAGACAGCCAAATATATTGCAAAATCTCTAATTACCCTTGCCACTGAGACACAGAATTTAGTGTATACTACTTTCTTTAAAATTTCTATAATTTTGATTATTCCCTCCTAATTTAAAAAGGTTGAACTGTTCAAGTTCAATAAAGGTCTGATTTGGGCCAAAATTTTGCCATTTTTGGAGGGTTGGTTACCGGAGATTGAACTCAGGGGCACTTGACAACTGAGCCACATCCTCTGCCCTATTTTATATATTTTTTTTAAATTTAGAGACAGGTTCTCACTGAGTTGCTTAGCTCCTTGCTAAATTGCTGAGGCTGGCTTTGAAGGATTTGCCATTTTTGATATGTGTAATAACTTTCATCTTTGTCTCACTTAAGTTTATTAGAAAAATACTTCTCATAATTACTCTCAGGATTTTAACTTTTCTATTCCCCATTTTTTTTTTTTGTAATAATGAAAATATGCTGAAACAGTTGAATAAGTGAGTGGACAATTCCCAGGGTAAAGACAAAGATGATCATGCTACAAAAACTGAACTGTTAGCTGATGGGCAGCTCTACCTTAAAATAAATAAGAGGAAATGTCCCTTTACAGGCTGGTTATGAGTATCCGTGACACAGGGTGGGGAAGTAGCAGCATCAATCGTCAGAATCCAGACTATTTAACCTAACACAGCCATCTTAAGGACTGCCTGTACTCAGGTTCTCAATGGTGTGTGTATTGTAGTTTTAAAAATGAGCTTAGTTTTAAGAATTAACATTAGATTCATTGAGTTCTGCCAACTTGTCTTCTTTTTAAATTGTTTCCAAAATTGAACTTTTTCTACCTTAGTGTTAGCTCATATCATTTTCTGTCAGGACGTTTGCATGATTTTTAACTGGTTTCCTAACCCACTTTTCCCTCCCTCCTTTCCCTTCCTACTTCCCCCCTCTCTTTCTCCCCTTCCTTCCTTGTATCTGAATTTCCCCAGGTTTTATATTTATCTCTTATCTCTCTTTTCTTCACCTTTTAAATTAGCTTAAAAGGTGATCATTTCATGTGATCATTCTTTCTCTCTTTAAACATAGTTATTGTAGTGGATTAATTCAGGGGACTTAATAAAAGGATTTCTCACACTATGAAGAAAACAGTAAGATCCAAACCAATGTTAACCTTCCCTTGTAGGGCTTCATTTGCAGAAGTATAATAAGTTGCCATGTTTGATGCTGCATACTCTGTACCATTAGCCACCCTGAAAGTGCGAATATGATAATATATCCTGTTATTATCACCGTTTATTTCTATCAATTTCCTCTCTGGTTTCATTTCTAGTAATTTATTCTCCTAGATAAAGAAACTATGTGAAGCATTTTAACCACCTCAGTTTCCTGCCCACAGGATAATAAATTGTACCCCTCCCTACTTCTAAGACAGAGAAAATGGAATTTCAGTATGGAAAGCCTCGTTTTTATGGATACTTTGCAGGAGAGTAACATCTGTTAAAAACATCTTACCATTGAGAGTGAGGAGGCCCCATTGTAGGGACCCACCAAGTGCCTTGATATTTACTTCATGTCTTATGCAGATGAGCTGTACAGATTTGGCTGGTTCTCAAGCATGGCCATAGCTGGTAGTTCCTGTAGTGGACCTTTTAAATACTTTTTGGTAAAGACTCATTTTTTGTCTTAAAAAATAATGTTTTTGGTGTTAAGAGATGAACCCAGGCACTCCTGTATGCTAACCATGTATTCTACCACAGTGTTGTACCTCCAGCCCCTTAAAAAAAATTGTTCGTAGTAAACTGAAAACCGAAATACAGGGGCTAGGGTTGTGGCTCAGTGGTAGAGTACTTACCTAGCATGCATGAGGCACTGGTTTTCATCCTCAGAACCACATAAATGTAAAATAAAGATATTGTGTCCATCTAAAACTAAAAAATAAATATAAAAAAAGAAAACCAAAATACACAAATTTAACTTGTTTCTTAGGGAATGAAATAGAACTATGAAATCTTTGTTTTGAGCCAGGAGACTAGTCCTCTAATTAAAACAAAAAATTTAAGTACCCATCTATTGATATCTTGAGGGATGCCTTCTCAAATTTTGGATGAGAACTTGATGACAAAATGTGACTTTGGTTCTTTAAGAAATTAATTGGTTTGAGGTTTGTGTTTTTCCTTCTCCATCAGATATTTATTAGGTATACAGGGCACAGGGGTAAATACTATGTGTAATTAACAAGAAGTTCTTGCCTTCAGAAAACATGTAGGTTAAAAAAAATACACCTGACCAGGTAAGACTAGGTGCATTAGGGGTCACTTGGGCAGTTTTGAGAGTTGCTCTGAAGTTCATTCCAGGGAGATGGCTCTGTGTGCTCGTCAGAGGTTTCCTGGCAGTGTGGGAGAGAGGATTTCAATGTATAGAGCATCTTAGGCAGGGGAATGGACTCAGCCAACATATGTGGGCAGAAATTTGCAAGACAACTTCAAATAACAGTAACTAAACCATTACACAGGAGTGCTGGGTTAACAGTTGAGAATTGTTTTCTGAAAATTATTTAGGGATTCGTACAACCGGTTTCTTCCCCTACCCATAGCACTAAATGTATAAAGATACCCTTCAGGTTATACTGCCATTATTTATTATATAAACCAGAGATGGTTTGGGACACCTTATTGAGATTCAAGTAAAAATTGGCTAGAGGTTCACCACCCCATTCCATGAGAGAGTGTGAAATGGGAAACTGTTTTTCCTTTCAATCACTATGGGAATTCTTAGGGATAGGGATGGAGACAGAGCTCATGTTTTTTTCTAGTGTCATTAGGATCTGAATTTATATTTGTCGTTATGAAGTTTAAAGATTATTTTGCTACATGACTATACTGTCTCTTTTTTTTTTTAAGGAAAGAATTTTTTTTAAGAGAGAGAGAGAGAGAGAGAGAGAGAGAGAGAGAGAGAGAGAGAATTTTAATATTTATTTTTTTAGTTTTTGGCGGACACAACATCTCTGTATGTGGTGCTGAGGATCGAACCCGGGCCGCACGCATGCCAGGCGAGCGTGCTACCATTTGAGCCACATCCCCAGCCCCTATACTGTCTCTTTTATCATGAAGGCTTCCACTCCACCATGAACATCACTCTGATTCCTTCACTTCATAAAATGCCACCAAGCATGTGGCTTGGGAGTTTACTTTTAAGGTTTGCAATTGTGGGAAAAGTTCATATCTTAAAACTTAGAATATTAAGCATTTATTAAGTTCATCCTGCCGTTGGAACTTTCTCAGTGTCCCTTATTCTCTGTAGATCTCAGCTTATACCAGGTTGCTCCAGCGCCCTCCCTCTACTCTCTCCCTCCTCTCTCGCTCATTGATGACCCACCTTCCATACTCCTATTGTCTTCTGAATAGCCATTAGCATTTTAAAATTGTCCCAGTCTCCTTTTCCATATTTCTCTGGTGCCCTTGTCTTTTTTACCTCTCTTCTTCCTAGTTTTTTTTTAATTTTGCCTCTCACACTAAGATTTGATAACTATGATATAATGTACTCCTATGCAAAGCCCTTTCACTATCCTCCTTATCCCTGGTTTGTCACTTAAACAGATGTACAACATAAGACCATTAATGAGGTTAGAAATGTTAGAGGGACCTGTTCAGTCCAAATTCTCAAACTTCCAAGGCATGAGAATCACCTACATATACTAGTGTCTCTCTAGGTTTCGATTCAGTAGGTACGAATGGGGTGGGAACAGGGATGTGTATTTTTAACCAGGTTAACTGATGCAGATGGTCCATGATTGCACCAGAATCCTGGTCAGGGTAATAGTACCCCACCCCATTTGAAAGGTATGCTTTCCCCCAGCCCCCATATTTTCCCCAAATTTTAGTGACTTGGCCAGAGGGGATCATAGAGAATAGCTGGTCTGTGAAAACCCGTGCCTCTCTTCCTTACTTGGAGGGACAATGGCTGTAACACAACGCTTTTCATGTGACAGCCAGAGAAAGGGACCCATTGTTCGGGGGTTGGCTGATGCTCCACTCTGCTCTGTCCAGCCGTCCGGCCGTCCAACTGAGCTTGGTAGCCCCAAGGAAACAGACACACTTGATTCAGAGAGACAAAGAAAGGAGGTCAAGGCCTTCCGCAGTTAAACTACTTCAGCAATGTGTCAGAGGTAGGATTTGGGAAGGGGAAAAGTAACTCTGTAGAAGCCTCATTAATCTGCTGGTTTTGGAGGCGCTGTCATGGTGTTAGGAAGACACAAGGCTGTAAGAACTCTAGTGGGTCTTTGGCCAAGGAAGGATTGTTCTCAGCCATGTCCACTGACATATTTGATTGCAGTTTTACTTGGATTTTAAAAGTAAAAATATTTCAATCTATCTATGACAGGCATGGGTGCACTTCTCAATCTCTTCTGCCCCCAGGTTTATTGCAGACAGGGGTCTGATCTGAGGGCTCACCTAAACCAAGGCTTTTAGCCTCAGAGTCAAAGTTCTTTGCTCTGGGTATGGTCATTGTGCGTATGAAGTAGAAAAAAATTCCCTTCCACATCTAGATTTGGATAGTAGCATTGAAGCTGAGAATTTTTTGAGTTCAAATACAATGAAATTAATTAGAAAGTTATTGATATGATTTGGATAGATATGAGGTTGCTGGGACTCTCTAGATGCCATTTAGATACCACTCCTCACCCCCAATATCCAAATTGGATTCCAGCCTGGAGGGAGAGTTGCAAACTTCCTGTGAAGATCTAATCCTGAGCTCAACAATTGGATACATTCTTTGTGTCAGAAGATTCAAATTCAAGGTCACAGCCTTTGCAAAAGTCACAGACTTTTGGAACAGGATGGTTCTTTGAGCCTGATTACTCCCTTTATGAAAAAAAAGTATGTCATTCATTCAACTTGCCTTTGGGTTTCCTTCAAAGAGAGACTTAGTCCCTAGTCCCTGTGGGCATGGTGATCCTTTTTCATTTCTCTCTTCTCTTCTCCTTCCTTCTTTCCTTCCTTACCTTTTCTTTCTTTCAGCACAGAATATAAACTTAGGTTAGGTAGATTGGGGAAGGCCTTTCCTGGATGTGATGATTCTGGAGAGCCCATTTATATGGAGTGTTTGGGCAGCTGGTGTCCATGGGCCAGTAGGCATCCTTTTGTCTCTGAGATAAAATGTTCCCTGTCTGGAAGTATTTGACTTAAGTAGGTTTGTACCCAGGAGAGGGCAATATATGATTTGTTGGAGGTCACTTAGAGCTTCTTATAATTAAGTCTGTCTTGTACCTTGATTATAGATTATCATTGTAAATCCATTAAAGAAGGAGAAACAAGTGGCTTGCAAAGGGGCAAGTGCCTTTGTTTTCTTCCTCATCTTCCCACCCTCCTACCCGCTGTAGTTTGTTTATTCCTTACTAAATGGATATTTGGTCTTGGTAATGATATAAGATGCCTTTGAAGTGGAGAATGAGAAATGAAGACTTCACAGGTGGTCAAAGGACTGTGTTAAACACTAGCTTGATTAGTTAATTTTCAATTCATTGTCATTAGGTCCTTTCCTTTGGCAGTTTGTGTGATTTCTAGGGGTTATCCCTTAATGCTCTGAGGGATGATCACTGTGCTATACTTGAAATTCTGCATAGGTGAAGCTGAAAAAAAATAGGAACATTACACGGGTCTTTTTTCCTTCTTGTTGTTTTTCACGCCCCAGGTAGCACATTTAATATGACATGCTCTTTTAGGCATAGGATGCTTGCTGAGACTTAGATTTCTGTCATAATCAAAAGCTGTGCCCGTGTTGGGTCTTTGGGTTGCTGATACTGTTGGGTGTAATTGGGCACTGGTGGTATGGATGTGTTTGGTTTGTGAAAGATGATTGAGCAATTCAGCTGACATTTGTGTATCTTTTTTGTATGCGTCTCAGACTTTAATAAAAAGTTCAAAAATTAAAGCCTATGTTCAACATAGAATTGAACGCTAGCTATGATGGGAAATGGTCAACTGGGAACCCCATCTGCCTCGTACTCTGGATCCTGTTGGGTCTGAGAGGGACTAGAGCTTTAAATATCTGTGGGTTCACCCATAGCCAGAAGAGCCAAGTGTCAGAAAGCACTGGGCCAGTACCATTAAAGCCATTGTTATACTCTTGCAGGCAGCAAATGTGGTGCCTTAGAGATCAACAATGTCAGGGAACCCCTCTAGAATCTATAGCAAAGCACCCCTCAGAGTTGGCCAAGCTGTAAATCTCCTTCTCCACCATCCTCCCTTCATTGTCATCTGCCAGAAAAAAGCAGGAAAAGGCTTTCTAGGTCATGGATATCCTTCTGGAACTTTAGACGCCATCTCTCCTAAAGTCTAACTTGGAATGCTTCCCATTTTTTTCTCCCATTGTTTTTTCATTGAGGTACAGTGATATTGCTTACTTATTTCAGCTGTCACTTGCTAAACTCCACAGTGAGCTCCAGCAGCATCACTTATGAGGCAGAACAACCCTGGAATACAAATGATGCTTCCTGCCCCAGAGCAGCCTGTTGTTCTTTTTCTGTCTAGAGGACCCCTGTCATTCATCCATGTGGGACTGGGTGGACTACTAGATTGGGTCATTGCATTCATAGAACATTCCAGTTTTCTTGTATAATATGGAGCTGATAGACTTAAATGGAGAAAATGGGAGCAATTTATTTTCCAAAGGAGAGTTTGGGGCCCTTGACTTTGGAATGTCTTATAGGTCACCTCTCTGAGTATCCACTCTGTATACCTCTTTTTGAGCATAGGCTTTTAAAGTTAAAAGTTGCCTACACAAACACATGTGATTAAAAGTTGTAGTTGAAGAGACTAAATTTTGATGGTCTTGGTCAATGGTTCTGTCATTTACTGCAGGCAATGTGAAATCTAGGTTGGGATCCCATCCTTAATCCTTAAAGCTTCATGATCTTGGGGAGATTCCTGAAGTTCTCTGAATCTCTTTTCATTACATGAAAATAAATGTACTATATAATTCAACGAGTGTTGCATTTAGCATAGTGGTAGGCTCATAGTAAGCTCCCAGTATTATTGCTTGTCATGATTTAATGCCAGATAATGTTAAGTTAGGAAGAAAAATTAACACATCTAGTAAATCAGTTTGGCTTATGCTTCTTATGAATGAATCATTCAAGTGCTTAAATAAGATAAAATTAATTAAGAACAGAATTTAGAAAGAGTAGGCTCTAATACAAACTATAAGGAATTTAAAATATTCAGTTAAATTCACTCATGGGCATAATTTTTTTTTTTTAGCGAGAATAGTATTTTACCAGAGTTATTTATCTTGACTAAAGAATTCGATGAGGTGCTAGTGTGAACTTGTTTCCCCAAGATAACAGCAGAATTGAAACAGGTGTTCACATAAAAATCTTGTGTATAAATGTTCATAAAAGCATAATTCAAAATATCAAAAAATAATTTTAGGGGATAGAAACAACTCATATGCCCATCAACTGATGAATAGATAAGCCAAATGTGATATATCCACACATTGAAATATTATTCAGTCATAAAAAGGAATAAAATGTGATACATGCTACAACATGGATGAACCTTGAAAAGATAATGATAAATGAAAGATGCCAAACACAAAGACCACATAGGTTATGATTCCTTTTATATGAAATAGCTAGAAGAGGCAAATCTTTACAAGTAGAAGATAGATTCATGTTTTGCAGGTACTTGGGGGAAGTGAGAGATGGGGAATGAGTGTTCAGTTTTCTTTCAGAGTTGGAAATGTTCTGGAACTAGATAGTGACGGTAGTGACAATTATTACATAACATGGCTAACATGATAAATTCTAGGTTATGTGAATTTAATCTCAATGAAAAAATATTTTAACCTTTATTTTAAAAATGAAGAAAATGTTTTGCATTTAGGCAAGATGTACCTGCACTGTTCAGTTGCTCTGAGTTCATTATGTGTCTGCTGTAAGGCAAGCTTTCATAGCATATTGGGGAGAATACTACAAATAGCAAGACATGGCCCTTGCCTTTACCACATTATTAGTTTGTTTATGAAGACACAAAAGGATGAGAAACAGATAATACATTCTGGGTGAACCCATCTCAAAAAATGGAGATCACTGAACTTGACACAAGGCTTCTTAGAAGAGATGAAACTTTGAAAGATAAATGAGCTTCATATGATGAGAGAAGAGGAACTGGTAGAAATGCATATGGCTGGGGTAGGGGTGGGGGTTGGCCAAGGCAGGAGCAGGCAGGAGCAGGCAGTGGAGTGTTTGTATAATAAAATATTAAGAAATAAGTTTGGAAGTGTGTTTGGAGCCAAGAAGGGGAATCCTTGGACGCTGTCTGCCAGTGCTTAAATTGGCTGTCAGTAGATAGAAAAGGTTTGCAATTGATAACAAGAATACAAAATGAAATAAAAATGGGGGAGAAAATGATGAGACTATTATAGTAATTTCACTAAATTTAACCCATTATTTATTTCGTCAATAAGTACTCAGCATTAGCTATGTTCTGTGTGATCTTAAATGTTAGGTATAGAGTGATATTTAAACCGGTTCTGTCTTCTGGGATGTGCATTCTAGTATACATTTTAAGCTTTGATTGCTACTTTCAGAGGAAAAATGTAGTTGTAAAGTAAAGGCATGGATGTGCCATAGGATAATGGCTTAGAGTGTGGGTTCTAGAACCAGACTTTCTCATTTGGGCTCACTTGCTTATTTATTAGATGTATGTCCTAAAGCCAGTTAAGTATCCTATATTTCAGCTTCTTCATCATTTAGATGGGGGATAATGACTGTCACTCCTTTATAGAGTTACTATAAGGATTGAGATTATAAATGAAAAGGACTTAGTACCTGGCATATATCAGGTGCTCAGGAAATTTTCTTTGTTTGTCACTGACTAATTTCTACCAAAGGACTTGTTTAGGTTACTTCTGTTTTTAATTCAGTGAGTCTATTCCATAATCCTTGTATTTCTCAGGTCTAAGCTCTCTTTAATATGCTATGCTATTCTGACTATGAACTTGCTGAATTAATTAGCATACAAATCTTGCCTTTATAATTCAGGCAAACAGCAGAGTTCTCCTAACAAGCCAAAGTCTTGATCTTGGCTAGGGCAGAACCTCAAGATAGTGCTCCCTCTACACTCTAAATCAAGAAGTCTTGTGAAACATCCTGACCTGAGAGTTACTGCCCTTTCAGTGTTAGGAGTCTGAGGATCAGGAATGTGGTAGATGCCCTGGACCTTTTTGCACAGCTAGCCTCTGTCTGGAGACACAGTCACAGTTTGAATGTAATGTCTTTGCATTCTCTTATCAAAAGTGCCATAGGCTACCTCAGCACTCTATCTTTGTGTCCCTTTCCACAAATTGGGTGAATAGTTGACACTACAGCAGAAGATCCATTCTTGGGTTGCATCTAGAAGAAATCCTGGAGCTTGCAGGAAGAAACTACATAAACCGTGAAGGCTCATCTATCTCTAGTATAAATTGATTCTAGAATGTAAGTTCCTTGTGCACAGGGGATCTATCACATTTTCCTTTCTGAATGGTGAAGCATAGTCCTATGGACTGAATTGCATCCCCTTCAAATTCATGTATTGAAGCTCTAACACCCAATGTTGTTATGGAGCTGGGGCCTTCTGAGATACTGAGGCAGTGTGAAGATCCCCTCCTCAAACCCCAATTCCTGCAAATAGGTCAGAAAGATTTCAGACAAGTTGCTCAGAGTATAGAAATGAGCTTATTGAATGCATAGCAAAAGGGAAAGGGGACACTCTGAAGGGAGAAGTGGGTCCTCTCAGAGAAGAGAGGGGCAATGTGTCTTTCCTGCACTCCAGTTTTATAGGGGATTCCAGAGAAGCTTCCAGAGAGTCCTGCCCAGATATGTCCCTTGACTTTTGACTGACAATAGGGTGACATCAAACTTTTAAGTCCCCACTACCATGGCAACTCTAGGTCACCTCAGTCCATGCTGACCCGCTCTAATTGGATTCTTAATCATACATCTTTACAGATTTTATGTTTAGGAGGAACTATCCTTACCTCCCAGAGTTTCAGGATCTGGTCACAAAAGTCTCTTGGGTACCTCCCATTGATGTCAACTTAGGTCTGTGTTTCTCCTGCAGTTAACAGCTAGTTTGCTGAGGAATATGACCTATCCTGTTCACTTAGGCCAGGCAGGGCTCTAGGTAAATTGCTTCTTGGAAAAGAAAGCATGTGGGGATCAGCACAATGGGCCCATTTTATAGAATTATTCTATTAACCTCATGTCCCCATCATCCTCATCTGTCTATTCCCCAACAATGTGACTGTATTTGGAGATAAATCCTGTAAGGAGGTGATAAAGATTAAATGGAGTAGTAATTATGGGGCTCTAATTTGATAAAATTGTGCCCTTACAAGAAGAGGAAGAGAGCAGAATCCTTTCTCTCTGCCTTTTAAAGATACAGTGGAAGGACAGTCATCTATAGGCCGGGGACAAAGACCTTACCAGAAACCAAGTCATCAGGACCTTGATTCCCAACTTCCACCCTCCAGAACTCAGAGAAATGAATTTCCGTTGTTTAAGCCAGTTCATGGTATTTCACTGTAGC
The DNA here is from genome assembly GCF_047511675.1 of Marmota flaviventris. Taxonomy (NCBI): domain Eukaryota; kingdom Metazoa; phylum Chordata; class Mammalia; order Rodentia; family Sciuridae; genus Marmota; species Marmota flaviventris. The sequence goes on from NC_092502.1 coordinate 57,069,655, forward strand.
AGCCCTAGCAGACCAACCCCAATAGACCAAAACATTTAAAAAATATTTGTGGACCAGACTACTTTCAAGATTATTCAGAACTGTGGTGACATACCAATAACTTAAAAAACTGGACCTAATCCATAGTCTTACTACTTAGATGTCCAATATTGACTTGATCTCCTATGACAACCCAGTGAGGCTAAAAGCTCGCTTCATGGCTTGATTAAAACTTCCCCAGCCCGTGCTTCTGCTAGTGCAGGTGCTAATTCACAGTGACACAGTCAGAAGCTAGTACTCATTGTCATTGGGAGGGACGAAGTAAGGACATGGAATGCACGGGACCCTTAGTGTTTGAACTTGGCTTTATAGTTGTTCTTTCATAGGATGCAGCCAGACTGGCAGTGAGAGGGAAGGTGAGTAGCTAAGCCACCTTCACCAGTCAGTCACCTGGGAAGGCAGCACTTTTTTACTGGGCCAGGAGAGGGGAGGCGGCTCTCGCACCTCCTTCCAGGAGGAGAATGGCTGCACCTGGCCTAGCCAAGGGTTGGGGGCAGGGCCTTCCTGAGTACAGTTGAGTCTAAAGGTCTCCTTTATTATGTCGAGGACCAACCTGGAGCCAAGGCACTTCTCTTCTGCCATTTAGAAAACAACAAAAACAAAAAAGGCTTGTGATGTGGAGCTCTGCCAAGAGAGGGTGGAAAAAAACTGCCTTGCCTTTCTTTCCAGGCAGTATGTAAATGATGCTTTGAAGTTCTATTGGTGCAGCCCCTGGGGATGGTTCAGAGGGCCTCTCTGCAGCCCAGCACTGCGGTGGAGTTTGCCTTCACGATAGTGATCATCCTGTAAGTTAACACTCTATTCCCAGGGTCGCCTCCCAGCACAGTTGTCTGTGGTTGAGGGTATTGTGTTGTTATGAAGTCTAAGTACCTTCTGGAAGCTAGTATAAGATAAGTTTCAGAATTTTAAGCTTGTGCATGTATGTAGTCCTCTCCCAGTGGGAGAGGATTCCGATCTTTCTGGATTTTTCTGGTGTGACAGGCAGACAGTAACTCTTTCTATCCTAGGAGGATTTCTTGTAGCTTCACCTCAGGAGGATCCTGCCAAATTGGAGAATTTGGAAGAGCATTTTTCATTTCTGGGCTAGGTGGTACCATTTGTGAGGATGAGGCCGTGCCATTGGAGCCACAATGGCGTGTGGATTCACTCACTGGCACTAGGGGAGACTGCAGTGTTTTCATGGGTTAGTGGCTGACCGTGTCCTTTCTGGTAAGACTCACTGGTAAATAGGTCATTGGTGTGAAGGATGGCAACCAAATTCTGACAGGTAGTTTTTCAGAACAAGGTATTGGTGAGTAAAGAAAGGGTTGTTAGAAGCTGGGCAAATGTTATCACTGAGTTCTCAGAACCAGCCCTTTTAAAACAAGGTCAGCTTCCCAACATCTGTGCCTCACTAGTAAAACCCTGGGAGGGTGTTTTAGTCAACTTTTTCGCGGTTGTGACTAAAGGATCTGACCAGAACAATCGCAGAGGAGGAAAAGCTTATTTGAGGGCTCACAGTTTCAGAGGTCTTAGTCCATAGAAGGCCAGCTCCATCCCTTGGGGCTCGAGATGAGGCAGAACATCATGGCAGAAGAGTGTGGCAGAAGGAAGCAGCTCACATGATGATCAGGAAGCAAAGAGGGGTCTCCACTTGCCAGATACAAATTTATACCCCGAAGCCACCCCCCAATTCCCACCTCCTCCAGCCACACCCTACCACTTCAGTTACCGGTCAGTTAATCCCTGTCAGGGGATTAATTCACTGATTGGGAATTGACTCACAACCCAGTCCTTTCTCCTCTGAACCTTCTTGCATTGTCTCACACGTAAGCTTTTGGGGGACACCTCACATCCAAACAATAACAGAGAGCAAAACCCTATGTGTGTATACTGGGATCCATTGTGTGGCTTCACCCATGGTGTGCTCTCTCACATCTGAGGAGACTGGGTCTCACTGCCTGGCTCTGGTTGCTGTGCCCAAGGTGTTAAAAAAAAATAAAAAGCTGGGTGTAGTGGCCATACTGTCCATCCATCTGGGCCCAGCAGGGCTGGCCCCTGGGGGAGTAAAGGTATTTGTGGTGATAGTTAGCATCAGGTCTCAGATTCATTACTGAAGGCCCAGTGGGGAAGTCACAGAAGAAAGTCCAGATAAAGCTAAGCTCCTTAAGGAGAGATTCATTTTTAGGAAGTGTCACTTCATTGACTCTGTGTGAGGTTTATCTTAAATGTAGTTGATGCTGAGCTGTGGGGGGGGTGCTGGAATCATCTGAGTTTAAAATTCCAGTGTTACTCATGAGCATAGCTGCTGACTTTAGAATTGCATCAATTTGAGGTAATGCTTTGTTTTCTAATCCTGGTACAATGAAAAGCATTGACTGTGCTGCAGATCTCAAGGACTATGTCACCAATCCATTAATTTCTTTGTTTTGTTTGGTATGGCCTTGAGTGAAGTAAGAAAATGCTTCTAGAGTAAAGGGATCATACTTCTCCTCTAGAGCTCTGTTGGAAGGCCCAAAGTAGTGGAAAGATCACTGCACCAAGAGCCCAAGGAGCTTGCCTTAATTCCTAGCTCTGGCCCACTGTTTGATCTTAGGTACCTTAAATAGTGCTGCTGTGCTTCAGTCTACTTATAAGACCAAGAGATCAGGAAGGCCCTCCTCAACTCCATAAAAGTGACTAGGGAGTCCCAGGGCCTGAGTCCACGTTGTGGGGGTGCAGTTGAGCAGATGGTGGGTACCAGTGAGGACTCCCTGCTGGCAGCACATATAGCAGAGCCTGCCTTTGCCTGAGACAGTGTCTAGCCTGGCCCCGGAGCTGGACACCAAATGGAAGAGGGTCAACTGGGGGCCTTACCAAGCCATTCTTTCTGCCTCTTCTGTGCTGTGGAGAAGCTGAGATGAGTTATGGGCAGCTGTTTTTCTGGACTTTTCTCTGTGTGGCCTCATGGTGAGGGCACAGCCTAAACATGTCTGTGGAACCCTTTTCTGTTAAAGTATACCTTTCACTGAGTCTCAAAATTTAGCTAGATACAGACCAAATCCAAATCTTCTGTTCCTGAGGGACACAATTTCTTCTACTCCACCATGACAGATCTTGGGAGAACACATATAAAAAAATGAACTACGTTCTCTCTTTTTTTAACTTTTCATAAAAAAAAATTGTTGGATTAAAAGAAATTTTAATACCTAATATCTGCTTCTGTTCTCCAAGAGACCCTGAAGGGTGCCAGGTGATGGCCCAGAGCCTCTGTTCTGGAGCACCGAGTGCAGATCCCAGTGCAGCTCCATGGGGTAATAGAGCCCAGGACTCTCTAATCCATGCCACATGTCGTGACCCGAGCAGACCCTGCAGAAAAACAGAGGTCTCGCTGTCTCTTCACAGAGCAGTTGCTCAGAATCTCTTGTACAGCTGTGGCCTGCTTTGTTGGAAAGTGCAGTGTGACCTGATCTTTTAAGCTCTTTTCTCCCTATAGGTATTATAAATAACAACTGGTCTGTGGGAGTACCTGCCAGAAGGGCTTGACATTTGTATTCTATACTCAAAAAGCACTGTTTTCTGTAATCCTAACTTTGTTAGCAATTACTGGAGAGGAAAAACATGAAATCTGAAAGCAGAGCTGCTTTGTTATGACCTAGAAAATCTGAAGTGAGGAATTAAGAATTGAAATTGAGGAAGACAATTTCCTCTTAAATCTCAAATTCATTAGAAATTTTCTGAGACAATAGGGAACACAAACAGGTCCAGATTCCTAAGGGTGTCCAAATTCAACAATCAAGTCAAAGTTTGAATTCAGGCAGGCAGTGGTTTGGAGCTGGAGTTGTATGTGGCATGGCACCATGGCTTTGAATGAATGGTTGATGCCCTCTTGATTTCCCTTTGCTTGAAGTTAAGAGAAAGTTACATTGTTGTTTTGGCTTCTGTGTCTAGGTTCTGGAAAGATTGCCATCTGTTAAAGAGCTTTCTAGAAGCAGAGAACTTTGAGACTGGCCGACGTATTGACTGTTGCTAGGTTTTCCCTCCTTCCACTAAAGTTCCAGCAACTGAATTGCCAGTCCCTGTGTAATCTATGCAGTCCATGGAAGAATTCATGGATGTCTGTCTTAATTATGCATATGGACAGTGAAAAGAAGTAAACAAGGAGTTTACTGTAGGGCAGATATCTATTCCTTATAAATTGGCTTGCTTTTAATTTTTTTTGTATTGTGATAAAATACATGTGCCATAAAATTTATCACTTTTAACCGAATTGCATTTTAAGAACATTCACATTGTTCTGCACCAACCACCATCATCCATCTCTAACATTTTTGATAACATTTTTGTTATCCTGAATTGAATCTCTGTATCTGTAAGACAGCAACTTCCCTTTCCCCACTCAGCCCTTGGCCACCACCATTCTACTTTCTGTCAATATGATTTTGACTGCTCTAGGTTCTGTGTAAGTATAATCATATAGTATTTGTCCTTTTGTGATTTTGCTTATATGAGTATTTCAAGGTTCATCCAAGTTATAGCATGTGTCAGAGTTTGCTCTCTTTTTAAGGATGAATATTGTTGCATTGTGTGTACATGCTATATTTTGCTTATCCATTCATTCAATAGTAGACATTTATGCCATTTCCACCTTTTGAATATTACAGATAACGCTATTGTGAACATTGTCATATAAATATTTGTTCAAGTCCCTGCTTTCAGTTTTTGGGGATGTATACCAAGAAGTGGCATTACCACATTGTATGATAATACTATGATTTGTTGCTATTCTTGTTTTGAGGAACTGCCATCCTGTTCACAGTGGCCCCTCCATTTTATATCTCCACCAGCTGTGTGCAAGGCTCCAGTTTCTCCACAACCTCACCAACACTTAATGTTTTCTGTTTTGTCCTTGGACTGGGTGGTGTGTGTGTGTGTGTGTGTGTGTGTGCGCGGGGGGGTGTTTCTCATAGCTATTCTAATGAGTTGAAGTGGTATCTCACTGTGGTTTTGAATTGTACCTCTCTAATGATGAGTGGCCTTAAGCATCTTTTCATGTGCCTGTTAGTCTTTAGTATATCTATTTTAAGGAAATATCTGTGTAAAATGATAATTATCATTGATATTTAAAAACAATTTCTTTTAAATGTGACATAAATTATGCACATTTGAAGGCCTAACTGGCAAAGTTGTATATATTGAAAGTGTACAATGTGATGATTTTACAGATGTTTCCAGTGTGAAATGATTACCAGACTCAAGTTGGTTAACCACATCCATCACTTTACTTAGCTGCTTTTTTTTTTTCTGATGAGAATCCTTAAGATCTCCCCTAACAAATTTCAGATATATGATACAGTGTCATGAACTATAGTTGTTACACTGTACCTTAGATCTTCAGAATTATCTTCTATCTGAAAGTTTACATCTTTGACCATTATCTCTCCATCCCCCCAATTCCCTGCCTCCACCCCATCCCTGGTAGCCACCCTATAAGCAACAATAACACTACTGAACTGAATGAAATTCCACATTGCAAAGAAGAGAGAGTTACAGATTGAAACTTTGCTTTTAATTTTGCTGTTTTTTCTTTGAAAATCTATAATAAGGAAATGAATTATATAAAATATGGTTGAAATGTTATATACTACAAATCCTGTGAAGTTTAAAAGAAACAAAACCTTGAAATAAAAAGTCTATGCAAGTCCTTTGCCCATTTTTTAAAATTAGGTGATTTGTTTCATTTATTGAATTGTAGGAGTTCTTATTCTAGATTCTGATTCTATCTCATGTTTTCTGACACTTTGAGGGTTGTCTTTTCATTCCGTTGATGACATCCTTTGATGCACAAAAGTTTTTAATTTTGAGAACTCTGTTTATCTGTGTTTTGTTTCATTAGCAAGGGTTTTAGTATCATGTTAGGGATCATTGCCAAATTGATTTTAGATTCTTTAAAAGTATAGCTCGCTTCTCTGTAATACCACAAAAAGCCATTGTTTGTAAAAATTCTTTTGAAGGAATTATGCTTTGAGATGACTCCTCTTTGCTAGTTTGGAGAATGACCTTTATGTGACTTTGGAATTCGTCAGTTTCATTTTTGCTATGCTCTATTATCTTTCCTCTTCTCAAGGGAATCCCAAGGGTTCCTTTGTGAGTAAGGAGGAAAGGCTTAGTTTGAAAATAGCTTCAATCATTTTTATTATAGGTGCCTGGGATAGAAAGGGCAGATTTCAGAAAGTCTGAAGAATATGAAGGGCCCTTCAGCAATTTTGCCCTGCCAGAAGTAGATGGCTCCAAACTAGGCACCATTTACCTGAAAAGGCTGAGATCTACTTCTTAAAGCCCACTTCCCCTATCATGCTCAACTGGATAGATTGTTAGAAGTGGTCGGCCCTTAGAGCAATCTCTAGGGAACTAACCCTCAGTTCCCATCCCAAGAGAGAGTTATTCCATATCTAAATCTTCTCAAAGTGTATAGCCCATTAACTTTATAAGTACTTATACCTTTTTATAAAACGGGGTACATTTCTTTTATTAAGTTTTGGGAAGATCCTTCTAAATAGATAACCCTTTCCCTACTTGTCAATTTCTCCCACTTTAATTGCCATTATTTCTGAATTATCTTCTGTGTACAAAATCACCATTAATAGCAACCACACATCTAAAACGCTATAGATTTTGCTTGGGATAAAAAAGTAACTGGGGAGTATGTCATAATTTATACAGTCTCATTTCTAATAGCAAATTTAAAACAGAGAATGCCTGAAGGACATTTCTCTTTACACTGGCAGAATGCATTTAAATGGTGTATGTGTTTTAGACTTTTCTCATTGCTTCAGCCGCACCTTGAACTTCTGAGCCACTGGACTTGCTGTTTGCTTTAGACATCCAGGGTTGAGTTAGGTGAGTGGTTGTGTATTTCTCTACTCAGCATGTGTGCAGATAGGAGGTTGCTTACTGTGGCTTTTATGCTTATGTGTCTGGTCTGAAGAGTGGTTTTGTGTACTAGTAAATTGTCCCTTTTCTCCTACCTGCATAGAAACTTGACTTAGGGATACAGACAGCTGTGGGTGTCCAGATTTTGGTATTTTTTTTTAAGAAGTTGAATGATGGCACATTATGTACAGACAATCTTTTGCAAATGAACTGCAGTTTAATTAGTAAATTTCCCACTTGCCAGAATAACATACTTGGAGGACTCATTGAATAGTTTTACTGAAGACAAGAAATGATGGCAATAACTTTCTCTAATATGCAGACATTATATTCCTGAAATCTCATTTGGTTGTTGGTTTTCAGAAATAATCATCTTCGTTCATAAGGGCCTAAGACCTCTGAGGGATTAGGTATCCAGAGAAGCTGTCTTCTTGATGTCGAGTAAATGGTGAAGTCCTAATTACCTCAGGAGCCAGGAAATGCTTTTAATCTTCATCCCATCCTCATTGACTTTTAAAGTCCATATTCAGACATCAGAATAAAACAGCAGCTCAACCCATCCTGGTCTCACCTTGCTCCTTCTGCAAGGTGCACCTTTTTATCATGAGCTGGAGGGATGTGGGGACAAGGCAAAGGGTGGAAGAGAACGCCAAAGAGAGACAGGAGTCAGAGCAAGCAGCCCAGGGCTGCTTCCTTCTTAACTGGCACCAGGATAAAGTGCCTTCAGCTGGCACAGGGGCTTGTGGGCACCAGGCTTTGCTTGTTTGCCATGGAAATCCTGTATGTAGCAGAGACTGATGCAATTCAGGCAGTGAGTGGGAAGTTGCTTTAATGGAGGCTTTTTGGCACTGTGTCCGACATACACTCCAGTCAATCATGGTAAAGTGCCTAATAACAGATGTGCTAATTAAGCCTGAAGAACTCTGTCTCTATTTTTTCATTTTATTTCAGAGAATAACAAATTGCCTCATTAAACTTTCGATCACACTGAATTTTGAACTGGGCATACCGATGTTATCAAAAATTACATCTGTGCAAGGGCTTTCCTGTGAAGCCTATGTCAGTCAAGAATTTTGCCAGGGGAAGGTTGAATCCTTATGCTCTTCCTGGGCTTCCCTTTGCACTCCAATATCAAACCATGTGCAAATTCCTGGGCACAACCAGATCCCTCTAAGAATGTTGGATATAAATAAAGGGTTTTATGGTCTTGTGTGAATATAAAATATTTGTATATAAAATGCTCTTAGGTTCATATAATACTGCTTGTAGCAAGAAGTTAACTTTAGCTTTCAATCTTAGAAAGGTTTCAGATAACCTGAAACCATAGTAAATTACCATATTTTAATAAGATAAATTATCTTGGAAAAAAGTTAATCACATCTGAAAAGACCTATCTTTGATTGTGGCAGTTTCTAAAGCAAATGTCTTCATTAAGGTTGTTTTTCTTTCTTTTTAAAATGATGAATGTGAGTCTGGCTCATCATTAAAGGAAATTAATCTAAGAATTTAATGACTTGGGACAGGTAGAAAGTGCATGTCCTCAATACTAAGAACGCATGACATAAAACTTTCTCTTGAGTTCTTCCTGGACTGTAAAGACCTGGGACTGTATGACTGTGGGGCTTTTGGTGAAGACAGCCGGGTGCTCGGCCCATTTCTGACATGGCTCTACATGTCTCCATTGGATAGAGGAGATTGGGAAGCAATATTTATGTTATGGAGATGACCTTTTTTATTTTTTGTTCCTCATCCAGTTCATGCATCCCTTTTGTAAAATTATTCATTACTTGTTTCTAAATGTAATTTTGAGTTTTCAGCATATTCCCAAGATAATTTCTAGTTGACTGGGTTCTTAATTTTATTTTTTAACAGATGACTCAACAGAATTAAGGTTTAATTTAATTTTGATACTTGTATAAAACAGCATAAACTTAACCAGCTCATCCAGTTTGCATGAGAAGTCATTGGTGTGCATTTTGCATTTGTACACACACATGTAAAGGCAATACTAACCTTGATGGTATTTTGTATTTGTTTACTCATGAGTTATAAATCTAATATTTATAACTCTATTTTTACCATTGTTATCCATAAAGGCAATCTTTTCTTCTATTGTTGCCAAATGTGTTTCTTGCTAAATATAAAATCAGCAACATGCAGACTCAGATTTAGTCACATTAAAATCTGCTTTAAGAAACCATTCCTAACCAAAGGCCGAATGTTCTCTCTGATAGATGGATGCTAACACACAATTGGTGGGGGTGGGATGGGGGCAGGGGAAAATAGAAGTACTTTGGGTTGAACAAAGGGGAATAAATGGAAGGAGAAGGGATGAGAATAGAAAAGGCAGTAGCATGAATCAGATAACTTTCCTATGTTCGCATATGTATATATCACCAGTGTAACTCCACATCATGTACAACCACAAGAATGGGAAGTTATGCTCCATGTATGTGTGATATGTCAGAATATACTCCACTGCCATGTATATCTAAAAAGAACAAATTTAAAAAATGAAAAAAAGGAAACTATTTCTATATATATCATGAATCTAAAAGTGAGAGCTCCTAGGTACAGTAGGAAAGACCTATGGTTCAGACAAAGATACTGTCCTCAGGACCATTGGGTTGCTGGAAAAGCAAAGATTTTTTTAAAAAAAATAAGATTCATAACAGTAGCCTTATGTTTTTCCTAAGAATGGGAAGAAGTTCTGGGTTGATACAGTTTGTATTCTAGTTCCAGTTCCAGTTCTACTGTTGGAGGGAAATATTTCTGTTAGTTCAGGAGATGCTTTTAAATAAAGTGGACACTTGGCCAACCAAGAACAGCCCTGAGCTCAGGTGCTACCTCCTGGCAGAAGAGGTCACATTAGGATTGTTTCCTAAACTCTTCAGCTCCTAGCTGAGGCATTTGTTTTCTCAGTTGTGGATCCCACTCTCAGTTATTTATCTCTCACCTCATCCCTTTGGACTCATGAGAATTGACTATGACTCACAGGATATGATTCCCTCACTGTCTGCAACCTCTCAGTTCCATGTCCAATATGTTAATGTTTTGTGACCTCATAGCTCCTAACCCTGCAACCATTTGAGCATCTGTTATATTCTTACAGATGGAGGAGAGAAACACAAATCAGGGAGGAGTGGAATGGGAGAAAAAGAAAACCATAGACTTTGTTTCTAACAACCTTGGAGTCTAGTTAAGGAGATGGGATTGGTTATGTCAAAAGATGAGGAGCAGAAACACTGATTTGGGAAGCCAGCTGCAGAGATCTGGGGAAACAGCAGTAGGGTGTGATTTTGAGTTGGAGCTGTTTCCCAACTTGGGAATCAGGGGCAGTGAACTGCAGGGGGCCCACTTCCATGCCAAAGCACCAATAGCTGTGACTCCATAATCTCTCCCTGCTTTTAGAGGGTGCAGCACAAATAATTTTTGCCTGGGAGCTCTGACTTCTGCTGGAGCTCATTTTTTACATGCAAGGAAGTTGAGAGGCATTCCACTGGGCTCTAGCCACAAATCACTTCCACAGGTTGCCTGTCCAGCATGGAGGAGAGAAGTGAATAACCCCCAGCCTTTGCTGTCTCCAAGGGGGGCACACCCTAAGAAGACAAAGAAAGTGGCTCTAGTCACCATAGGTTGCAGTCATCCACTCTTGCCTGCACAATTGAGCACCCTGGCAGACAGGAAATTGTTATTTCTTAATTAATACTTTGTTGTTGTTGTTGTTTTTCATTTGTGTATATAGTTTTGTTTTCTTTTAAAAATTTTTGATATTTAATATTTTTTCTTTTTTGTTTTTTTTTACTTTCTTACCTTTCTCCTGCTTTCCTCTTTGTCTTTTAATTTTCTTCTTTTCCACTTCTCTTTTTAAAATTAATTTTACTCTTATTATTTAAAAAACTTTTTAGTTTATGCTATATTATTTTTGCCCCAATATTTTGTTTGAACAATATTTTTGTTTTCTATTGTTGGTATGTTGTGATTGTTTTTATTTTATTTTCCTGTTTTGTGTGTGTGTGTGTGTGTGTGTGATATTGCCATTTGTTTTTTTCTTTCTAATCAGTGCTAAGGAACAAGAATTTTGGGTGGGTACTCTTCCACTGACCTACATTCCCAGTCCAGCTTATAGAAACTTCAACTTCCTCCATTCATGACCTAGCCTTTCTTGAACCTTGTTGGATACTTCAACTTAAAGAATAGGGGAGATAAAAATCCTCAGCTGTTGATCCAGCCCAAATACTCATAACTGAGAGGAGTGCTGAAATCCTACTCCTGGATATTCAACCCCATAACAACAGCAAAGAGAAGTAACACAATGGTTGTGGATAATGCATCTACAAGATATTTCAGCATAAGTGACTCCTGTACCCTACACTATGATGTATAATTGGAATCAATCTCAACACCTCCCAACAACCTGATATTCCTGGGCACATCAACTCTTTAGTAACTAATTCCAAAGATACCAAAATGAGTGAAGTGCCAAAGAATTCAAAAGAATGAATTTTAATAAGCTCAGTGAATTCCAAGGAGATACAAATAAACAGCCAGACAAATTGAGGAAGACAATGCAGGACACGAATGAGCAATTTAACCAAAAGAGATTTGGGGAAAAAACAAACAAGCAGAAATCTTGGAAATAAAAAGTTAAATGAGCCAGTTTAATAACTCTGCTGAAAACTTTAACAATAGACTAGATCAAGTGGAAGAAAGACTATAAAGGCTTGAGTATAAGGTTAAGGAATTATCACATTCAAACAGTAATAAGGAAAAAAATAAGGAAGAATGAACAGAACATAAAAGATCTCTGGAACACCATGAAAAGACCAAGCTGATGCATAATTACAGTACATGTGGGAGAAGAGCCATAAGCTGAAAGCATAGAAAACTTATTGAAATTATAGCATAAAATTTCCCAAATCTTGGCAAAGACATAGACATCTAGTTACAGGATGCATTTAGAATCCCAAGTAGACATAACCAGCAAAGAAACTCTCCACAGCACATTAACTGCAAAAGTATAGAATGAAGAAAGAAAATCAAAAGTGCAGGAGAGGATCATCAAGTAACATTTAAAGGCAGAGTCATCCAAATAACAGCAGACTTATCATCAGAATTTCTAAAGGCCAGGAGAGTAGAGAATGATGTATTTCAAGTTCTGAAAGAAAAAAAAAACTTCCAATGACTACTATGTTTAGAAAAGTTATCTTTCAGAATTGATGAAGAAATAAAGACCTGCTATGATAAGCAGACCACTCAACCAGCATAGAGAAGACACTTGAGAAAATCCTACACCCAGAAGAAGAGGAAAGATAAACACAGTCATTGAAAGCATAGGAAAGAATAAACCTCACTAGAAGAGCATACAAGCAAATGAGAATTAGGAAAGAATCCAACATAATTAATCCAGAAAATCATAAACCTCTAAGATGAATAAGAGAGAAATGAACGCAGACTATTTAAAACAGCCAAAAGACAGACAACAAAATGACAAGAATCTCATACCATTCAATAATAACTCTGAATGTAAATAGTTGCAAATTAATCCATTAAAAGATGCAGACTGGCTGGTTGGATTAAAATACAAGACCTGAAAATTTGCTGCCTGCAAGAAATTCACCTCACTGGCCGAAGACATACCCAGGCTGAAAGGATAGAAAATGATATTCTAAGCAAATGGAATCCAAAAGCAGAAGTAGCTACCCTTATATCTAATAAAGTAGACTTCAATCCAATATTGGTCATAAAGACAAAGAAGATCATTACATATGGACAAAAGGAACAATTTATCAAGAAGATATATTGGTTATAAATATATATGCATTGAATGCTGGAACACCTGATTTTATAAAACACTAAATGGAGAGATGACTCCAATACAACAATAGTGGGTGACTTCATTACCCCAATCTCACTGGTAGATCATCTAGACAAAAAAGTCAACAAAGATACATCAGAGTTAAATTACACTATAGATCAAATGGATTTAAAAGACATCTACAGAATAGTCCATCCAACAGCTGTAGAATACATGTTCTTTTCATCAGCACATGGAACCTTTTCTAAAACAGATTATATATTAGGCCATAAAGTAATCCTTAACAAGTTCAAAAAGTGAAAGAATTTCTTGCATCTCATCAGATCATAATAGAATGAAACTAGAAATCAACAGCAAGGGAAGCTACAGAAATTGTAAAAACACATGGAGATGGAACAATACCCTTTTGAATGCACAATAGATCATTGAAGAAATCAGAAGGAACATTCATAAATTCCTAGAATCAAATGAAAATAGAAACACAACACACCAGAATCTGGGTACCAAGAGGGGAATCTTAGTTACGAGTGTTTGCATTAAAAAACAAGTAGATAACCTAAGGATATCTGAAGGTCTTAGAAAAACAAGAACAAACCAAACCCAAGTCAGTAGAAGGAAAGAAATAATAAAAGTCAGAGCATAAATAAATGGAATCGAGACTAAAAGAACAACACAAAGGGTCAATGGTTATTGGAAGATATAACAAACCCTTAGCAAAACTAACCAAAAGAAAGAGAAGACCCAAATGAGACGAGAAATGGAAAAAAAAGGATATTATAACATATACCACCAAAATTCATTAGATAACTAAGGAATATTTTTGAAAAACTAAATGCCAATAAACTGGAAAGTTTAGAAGAAATTAACAAATTTCTGGACACATGTGACCTACCAGAAATTGAATAAAGGGGATAGAAAACCTAAGTAGATCATTGACAAGTCATTCTATTCTGTTGAGATTGAAGCAGTAATATAAAGGCTTCCAACAAAGAAAAGTCCAGGACTGGATAGATTGATTCACTGCTAAATTTTAGTACATTTTTAAAGAAGAACTAATGCTAGTACTCCTCCAGCTATTTCATAATACAGAAAGGGAAGGGACTCATTCTATGAAGCCAGTATTACCCTATTACCAAACCTGATAAGGAAACAACAACAACAATAACAACAACAAAAAAGAATGAAAGAAAGAAAGAAAAAGAAAACTATATACTTATATCATTTGTGAACATCACACAAAAATCCCCAATAAAATACTTGCAATAAAATACTTGTGTTGAATTCAACAGCACATTAAAAAGATCTCACACCATGATTGGGTTGGTTTTATTCCAGGGATGTTCACCCTACACAAATTAATAAACATGATTTAGCACGTATGTTAGAATAAAAGATAATAACCACATAATCATTTCAATGATGCAGAAAAAGCCTTTAATAAAATTCAGCTTACCTTCATGACAAAAACCTGAATAAATTATGTCTAGAAGGATTCTACCTGAACATAATAAAGGCTACATACAACAAACCCATAGCCAACATCATATTGAATAGAAAAAATGGAGAGGATTTCTTTTAAAATCAGAAAGGAGACAAGACTGTCTACTGTCACCACTCTTATTCCATATAGTACTTGAAATTTCAGCCAAAGCAATTAGACAAGAGGAAGAGAGATCAAGTAGAGAAGGAAGAAGTCAAATTATTCTTGTTTCCAGATGATCTGATTCTATACTTAGAAATCCTAAAGATTCCACTTTGAGAACCAATGAACAAATTTAGCAAAGTAGGAGGACACAAAGTCAACATACAGAAAATAAGAACTTTTTAATATGCCAATAATTAACTTGCTGAGAAAGAAATCAGGGAAACATCCCATTCACAATAGTTTCAAAACAAACAAGAAACAACTTAGGATAAATCTAACCAAGGAGATGTAAGGCCTCTCCAATAAAAATCACAAAATAGTGAGGAAGGAAGTGGAAGAATACACTAGAAAATGGAAAGACCTTCCATTTCCATGGATTAGAAGAGTTAATATTTTTTAAATGGCCATACTACCCAAAGAATCTAGATGCAATGCAATTCCTATCAAAATATCAATAACATTCTTCACAGATTTAGAAAAATCATTCTAAAATTCATATAGAAGCATATTAGATCCCAAATAGCCAAAACAATTGTAGGCAAAAAGAGCTATGCTGGAGACATCTTGATAGCTGACTTCAAAATATACTACAGAGCTGTAGTAACAGAAACAGCATGGTATTAGAATAAAACAGATACATAGACCAATGGAATAGAATAAAGGACCCAGAAATAAATGCACACAGCTATCACCAACTGATTCTTTGCAAAGTTTCCGGAAAGTTACATTGGAGAAAAGACAGCCTCTTCAACAAATGCTGTTCAGACAACTGGCTATTCACATACCAAAGATTGAAATTAGACCTCTGTCTTTCACGCTGTATAAAAATCAATTCAAAATGATCAAAGGCTTCAATATAAGATCTAAAACTTTGGGAAATAGGGGAAACACATTAAGATATTGGCATAGGTAACATTTTCCTGAGCAGAATTTTAATAGCTCAGGAATTAACAAATGGATTACATCAAATTTAAAAACTTCCAAATGCAAAGGAAATAAGCCATAAAGTGAAATAGACAATCTTTGCCAGCTATTCATCTGACAGAGGATTAATATCCAGAATATATAAAGAAGTCAAAAAACTTGTTGTTTACCAAGGAACAAGTAATTCAATCAAAACAGACAAATGATTTAAATAGATACTTCTAAAAAGAGGAAGGTACAGCCAGGCATGATGGTGCATGCTTGCAATCTCGGTGACTTGGGAGGCAGAGACTGGAGGATCTAAGTTCAAGGCTAGCCTCAGAAACTTAGTGAGATCCTCAGAAACTTAGTGAGATCCTGTCTCAAAATGAAATAAAAAGGACTGGGGCTATAGCTCAGTGGCAGAGGGCCCCTGGGTTTAATTGCCAGTACTGGCGGGAAAAAAAGAAGTACAAATGATCAATAAATATATGAAAAGATGCTAAATATCTTTATCCATTAGGGAAATACAAATCAAAACTATATTGAGATTCCATCTCATAATGGTTATAATTAAAAAAAAAATGCTACCAAGGATATGGAGAAAAAGGAATTCTTCTATACTATTGGTGGGAATGTAAATTTGTACAGCCACTATGAAAAACAGTGTGGAGGTTCCTCAAAAAACTAAAAATAGAACTCCTATATGATCCACCTATATCACTCCTGGATATTTATCTAAAGGAAATGAAGCCAACATATCAAAGAATACCTGCATACCTATGTTTATTGCAGCACTGTTCTCAATAACTAAAATATGGAGTCAGCTTAGATGCCTGTTAAAAGATTTATGGATAAAGAAAATATTATATATATATATAATATTATATATATAAATATATATATATATATATATATATATATATAGATAGATATATATATAGTTTTATTCAACCATAAAGAAGAAAATCATGTCATTTACAGGAAAATGGATGGAACTGTAAGATGTTATGTTAATTAAGCAAATAAGTCAGAAGGAAAAAGACAAGTATCATGTGTTTTCTCTCATATGTAGAACTAAAAAGTCATCTGGAAGTAGAAAAGGAACTATGGGAATCTTAGGGGGAAAAGAAGGGTACTGGGAGGAGAGATACAAGGGGGGCGCAAAAGACAATAGAAGATAGGGTGGACGTGATAAAAGCATGATTTGTACATATATGGAAATGTCAGAGTGAAACACATCAATTTGTATCATTTATATGTGCTAATAATTATAAAGAGAAAGATGACCAGCAGCCCAAAGTAACATGCAGGTATCAGATATTAGATGAATGATGTGGAAAATTGGTTCCATTAAAGATTTATCTGTAGTTTCTAGTAAAAAAGTCTAAGGAATATTTTTACTTGTGCTTCGAACACATTATTAACTAGATATGGAATGATAGAACAAATTATTGCAAAGAGAGAAAGAAGTTGACATGGAGCTTATATGATGTTTGCATTTCAAAACAATTAGGGGAGGCTTATATGTTGACCTGAGGGAATCACAGAAACAAATCCTAAACTGTGTCAAATTAGCAGGGCAGGAAAAATATATTTCAGGCTGAACACTATTTCCATCCTCCATAGACCCTTAATTGAGATAGGCTTTGTGTATAGTTTAAACCCATTAGATTTTATTTCCCCTTTTAAGTTAAATGATTGTGAAGCTTAAAAACTTGAACAAATTACAGTAATATAGTTTATGGGGGCTGATTCTCTGTAAGAAGGAAATGAATGTACCCAGTGTGGTGGGGTCCCTTTTTGAGCTACCTGTAGTTTCCAGTATGTACAATAAGGTAAAGATGCTGCCATTAGAGATTTGGAAATACAAAATACATGAGTTGAGGAAGAGCAGAGCATTTATAATAAAGGCAAAAGGGAAATGACATTTCGTAAGGACAAGAATGGAAGAAAAGAGATCAAGGAAAATGTCCATTGTTCAAAAGCCTGTGGTCTTGGCAAGTTCAGAACTCACAGTTTCAGTTCACAGACCTTCAGCTGCCTTGGTTCAGATTGCGCTTTAAGAGTTATTAGGAAACTGCCTAAGTGCTTTCCCCCTATGGAAACTTTAATTATTTTGATAGTAACATTAAGTTTATTTCTTTGTTGTTAATATTTATGCCTACCTGTGCATGAAAGGAATTCTTGCCTTTTTTGGGTGATGTACAAATGTTTATATACATTTGGGGTCCATTAAAATATTCTTTTACTTTCAGTCACAATGTGACTTTTATCAGAGATCATCATATACTTTACTTCTCAAAATTAAGCCTTACAGAGATATGAATCTTTTTCTTTTCCTTTCAGTCTTTATTTCAAGTATAGATTTTAAATCACTTTGTAATAAAATGTTTCCTTTTTCTAAGCTGCATTTGTACTAAACTGTATTGATACTTCATGAACACCCTGAAATGGACAGCCCTCCTCAGTTGCTATCAACTGTCATAATCTGGAATTCTTGAAGGTTCATTCTAGATTCTCTCAGACATTGCTTTCCTGATGAAGTTTGCTGAAATGGTTCCTCTACCAGGTCACTCAGGCAGACCCCGGGCATCATGCTTTTTAGCAATGGATGCAATATGTCAAAAAATTCTTAGCACAGCAAATGGCTATCCCTCTTCCTGTAGTTTGTCTTTCTTGCTTCCTGCTGCTATTTCCTCACTCTCAGCAGGCTCACGGGATGCTCCTTTAGCTGCCCCCAAATGTGTGGCTCATGGTCACTTCCTCTTGCCCGCAACTGCAACTGAGACAAACCCCAAGCTCACAGGAATCATGACCAAAGGCAATAGAGACACTAAGAGTAGAGGAATGTCCACAAGAAGAAATGCTTCAGCTTATAAATGAATTTATAGAACAATTATTAATTAAGTGTCCTAGAAGAGTCTAAACATTTTCTTCAGACTACATAATTTTTTCTCCAGTTAAAACAAATATTTTCCAAGCAAAACTTTCATTGTTTTTTTGTATGTTTATAATCACTAGCACCACAGTCATTTTGTTTCAACTCTAGAATTTTTCACTGCATTTCTATAGTTTAGCCATCAAATGGAATAATCTTGACTTTCCATTTCTTCCTTTTTTATACTGAAAAAAAAATATTTCAATCCAGAACTGATTTGCATATCCTGAGCTTTATTTTTCCTATGTTTCAATCAATGCTCATTCATTAGAAGTTAAAAAATATTATTGAGCTTTCCACATGTACCAGGAACATGTGTGAGATGAACAGTGTGCCATTCTGACATTAAGAAGTGCACCAGCTAGTGGACAAAAAGATGAATAAGACAGTGTATGCTGCTAATTTGACAAACAATGCATCATCTACACTTGGGATGTTCCAGAGTGAGATGGAAGCAAAGAAGGATGTCATGTCAGCCCTGCTAAAGGGAAGTGACATTTGACCCTTGAAGGATAAGTGAGAATCACATTGACCAGATAGTTAAGGGCATTCCAAAGCAGAAGGGATAGCATGGGCAAAAACAGAGAGTGGAAACCTAAAATATTTTAGGTAATTCAAGTACCTGAGAATTGTTTTAGTGAGGGTCTGTGTGAGAGTCTGCTGAATTATGAGGCAGACTCAGATCATCTTGATCTCCAGTTTAGACTTGACCTCAAAGGCAAGCTCTCAAAGCTTTTTTTTTTTTTTTTTGTACAAAGTATTGAACCCAGGGATGCTTAACCACTGAACCACAATCCCAGCCTGATTTTTTATTTTAAGACAGGGTCTTGCTAAGTTGCTTAGGGTCTTGCTAAGTTGCTGAGGTTGTCTTTGAGCTTGTGATCCTTGTGATCCTCGTCCCTCAGCCTCCAAAGTCACTGGGGTTACAGACATGTACCATCGTGCCCAGTACAAAAACTTTTAAGCAGGAGAATGTGATTTTTTTGTTTTTGAAGAATTGGTGGTAGTATATCAATCAAATTTGGAATTTGATTGATTAAAAGGATGAATTGATCAAACTGAAAAAAACTAGTCAAAGTTAGTGTTTGTAGCCACTGTTTTTTAAAACTGTGCTATTGGTAAAGGAATCAGTAAATAGAATTGGAGACCCCAGAAGGCTACTTGAGGATACTGCTAGGCACCATCTAGGAAATAGGAAAAAGACCCTCCTCAGACACTGAATGTGCTAGTATCTTGAACTTGGATTTTCTAGCCTCCAGATCTTTGAGAAATAAATTTCTGTTGTGTTTAAGTCACCTAGTTTATGGCGTTTTGTTATAGTAATCCAAGCTGACTAGGATACCAATTTTATCTTTACAATGAAAAACAAAACAAAACAAAACAAACTAAAGGATACAAATTTCATGACCTTTTCAGGAATATCCAACCAAACCAAAGGAGTTTTTTTTTTTTTTTTTTTGCTCAAATATAAAAGCGTTGAACAGCTTAAAATGATGAGACTGTACTAAGTAGGCACCGAACGTCAGAAAACAGATGAAATTGCCAAATTATTTGTTTAAAAAAAGTTGTAAGATCATCTTATACAAGGCTTATAAATACATGAAGTAAGAGAGAACTCTTCAACAATTTTGCCACTGGAAAATTGACTTGAAAATGCTTTCATTAAACATGAAAAATAAGCTAACAAAAATATTTCCAGTAGGCAGATCAAGCATAATTGGCTAACAATGATGGAGGAAAAACTAAAATGCCAATGAGGCCATAAAACTTGTAAAATTATTCCCAATTTAAAACAAATCAACAAACTCAAAGTCCTCCCCCAGAACTATTAAAAAATAAAAAAGAGGCACATTTTTAAGGTACTTATGGGATGCACAACTGCATCATGGTACATAGAAATTACCGATTCCTAAAAAGCTTGAGGCTCAAAATGCACATTTACAACAGACTATTTGCCCAATTCATTAATTCTAAATCTTGTCTCAAATCCCTTTCTTCTGTTGTTTTCCTTGTGTTCATTGTTCAAGTCCACATACTTGACTTTGCCCTATGCTTTATGTTCTTTACATAACATTCATTCACTTGCTGACTTCTCTGCCAGGTGCTGTTCTAGGTATTGAGGATACTGCAGAGAGCTGAAATAGCATCATTACTCTGAGGAAATTGGGTTGTGTCAGTTTCCCTCCCATCAACTCCTTCATGTGGCTATTAGCAAAACTACTTTCATGCCCATCTTATTTGCTCCTTTGAACATAGATTGGGTAGACATAATTCACTGCAAACTCCTCATTTTAGGAATGAAAAGGAGCATTCACAAGTTGCCTTATTACAGTCTTGGGCCATCTAATCAATTTTTCAGTGTTAAACTTTTATAAGCACCCCGGGGCTCATTATTTCTATATTTGTACTCTATTTAAAGAACTGCATCAGCCACAGAAAAAAAGTAATTGTGTCTTTATTATCTTTATGTGTAGCAATTCATATTATTGGACAAGACAAACTGACAGGATCTTAAATTTTGGCCCAATGTCAGGGTAAGAAAAAGCTCTTTAAGAAATAGCTTTGTGACCTTGTACACACACTGAATCTCTAGATCACAGTATCATTATCTGTAAAATTAGAGTATTCGACCAACTTATTGCTATATTAATATATAAGGTATATTAACATTGAAGTCAATGAATTTTAGGCATTAGATTTTAGGCAAAGGGAAAACACAACTCTCATTAAAAGTTTACTTGCCATTGAAAATGCTTTCCTTGCTGATATTTCTGAAAGAAAAATAATGAAGAGAGAGAGTAACTGGTCTGACAAAGATCAGTTTGATGCTGAACCAGACCAGAATTTACCCCCAT
Organism: Marmota flaviventris; assembly: GCF_047511675.1. Taxonomy (NCBI): domain Eukaryota; kingdom Metazoa; phylum Chordata; class Mammalia; order Rodentia; family Sciuridae; genus Marmota; species Marmota flaviventris. The sequence continues at coordinate 57,090,747 of NC_092502.1, forward strand.
CACCACACCCTCCTGTTCCATGGCTTTTAGTTCCTGAATTTCACTAAAATTGAAAAAAGGATACTTCAGAAGTCACAGGGCAATCAGAAGAGAGAATTATGGATAATGTAAATGAAGGAAGTAGTACGGAGAATAGCTTTCAATTTCCCCATCAATATGAGGTTGTTCTCCAACTATTACTTGGGGTCAGACAGGGTCAATTCTTGAATGAAAGAGCTGTCTGGATACCACAGGAAGTGGTGCTGCTAATTCAGCATGTGGCATTTCATCTACTAAAACAAAGCCCTATTTTAAGGGTCATAAAGTTGGGGTTTGGGTTGTGGCTCTTTATATTTGCATATATATATGTGTGTGTTTAGTAAAGAAGCAGAGATGGGAGAAGAGGCTGCCTAAGCATTTTTCTTGAATGTCCTAACCAAATTCAGCTTTGAATAATTACATTCTTTTGCCTATGTACACTTTCTCAGCAGTTTCCTTGCATTTTTGCCTCAAATCTTCAAAGCTTTTCACCATGTGGGCTCCAAACCACAAGTATAAAAATGTTCAGATTTCTTTTTGGCAATGCCTGCTGAAAGAGATACCTGTGGTTGCTCTATATCCTGGTCTAGATTAGTGGTTGAATAGTGTCCACTGGGAAGAATGGTGGCTGAATCACCAGTCATTGATTATTTGAGACATCTGTACAGTATAAATGTGGAAATACTTTATAACTCACATTTTCAGTTTTGACCAGTAAGTAGCTCAATCACTTGGAGAATTTAACATTTAATGAATTTATATTTTAAGAAACAGTTGTTATTATAATACACAGAGGGACTGTTATTTTAGAAAGACAATGACTGTTTTTTCTGATGGAGAGTTAATTTGAGTGGAAGTGAAGGGACCTGAGTTCTATGTTCTAGTGTTAGGCCACCTACAAACTAGCTCTGTGGTCATGATCTATCTTCTTCACATGGAGCTTCTGTTATTTCATCCAGAAACTCTATTTGCAAATATTTTCTCCCATCTGTAGGTTGTCTCTGCTCTGTTGATTTTTCATTTTGCTATGCAGAAGTTTTTTAGTTTGATGTAATCTCATTGGTCTATTTTGGCTTTTGTTTCCTGTGCTTTTGGACTCTTCTAAATTTTTTTTTGCCCATCTCAATGTCCTGAAACCTTTCCCTTTTGTTTTCTTCTAGTAGTTTCATAGCTTCAGGCTTCACACTTAAAGTCTTTAATTCATTTTTACTTTATTTTTCTGCACATGGGTATTCAATTTTCCCAGCATGATTTATTGAAAAGTCTGTCCTTTCTCTAGTAAAAGTTCTTAGCACTTTGTTGAAACTTTGCTATACATTTGTGGGTTTACTTCTTGGCTTTCTTCTGTTCCTTTGGTGGATGTGTCTGTTATTATGTCAGTAGCATGCTACCATGCTGTTTTGATTACTGTAGTTCTTATAGTTTGTTTTGAAGTCAGGTAGTATAGTGCCTCTTGCTTTGTTCTTTATGCTTAAGATGACATTAGCTATTAGGTTTTTTTTTTTTCCTTTTGGTTCCATATAAGTTTTAAATTGTTTTCCCTAGTTTAGTTCTGTGAAGATTATCATTAGTATTTTGATAGGGATTATATCGAATCCATAAATAGCTTTGGGTAGTATGGCCATTTTTATAATATTGATTCTTTCAATCCATGAACATGGAATGCTTTCCACTTCTTCAAGACTTCTTCAATTTCTTTCATCATCATTTTATTATTTTTATTGTAGAGATCTTTAATTTCTTTTATTAAACTTGTTAGTATTTTATCTTATTTTTTGTGACTATTGTAAATGGAGTTGCTTTCTTGGTTCTATGTCAGATAATTGTCTTTGGTCATATTTCAATGCTACTGATTTTTGTGTATTGATTTTGTATTCTTCAAATTGGCTGAATTTGTTTATTAAATTTAATAATATCTTGGTGGAGTCTTTGGGGATCTTTGCATAAGATCATGTCATCTGCAAACAGTGACAATTTGACTTCCTGCTTTTGATTCCAATGCCCTTTAATTTTTTCTGTTTTTTTCCTGATTGCTCTGGCTGAGACTTCCAGTGCTGCATTCAATTAAAGTGAGCATTGTGATGATCTTCTAGATCTTAAGTGAGAAAACCTTCACCTTTCCCCCATTCCAGTAAGATGTTAGCTATTGGCTCATTAAGTGGTCTGTATTATGTCCTCCAATACCTAATTTGTTCAGAATTTTCATGGTGAAGTGATGTTGCATTTTATCAAATGCCTTTTCTATATCTATTGAGATGATAATGGTTTTTTTTGTTCTTCTTCTTGATGTATATTTCTGTGATGTATCACATTCATTGATTATTTTGAAAATTGTATTTTAGGATGAATCCCACTTGATCATAATGAATAATATATTTTTTAAAAATATTTTTTAGTTTAAATAGATCTTTTATTTTATTTGTTTATTTATTTATATGCAGTGCTGAGGATCAAACCCAGGGCTTCACATATGCCAGGCAAGTGCTCTACCACTGAACCACAACTCCCGTCCCATGAATAATCTTTTTAATGTGCTATTGGATTTTGTTCTCTACTGTTTTGTTGAGAATTTTTGCATCTCTGTTCATCAGGAATATTGGCCTGTGGGTTTCTTTCTTTGTTGTGTCCTTGTTTGGTTTTGGTATTAGTGCAATGCTCCCCTCATAGAGTGAGTTTGGAAGAATTCCTTCCTTTTCATTTTTTGGAATCATTTAAGAATTGGCATTAGTTTTTGTGTTTTTTTTTTTTTAAACTTTTGGTAGAATTCAGTAGTGAAGTCTTCTGACCCTGGACTATTCTTTGATGGGAGAATTTTAATTACTGTTTCAACCTCATTCTGCATTATTAATCTGTTCAGGTATTCTATTTCTTCATGGTTCAATCTTGGTAAGAAGTGTCCCATAATTTTTCCTTTTCTTCTAGGTTACCAAATTTGTTCCATATAGTTGTTTATAATAATTTTCTTGTAATCCTTTGTATTTCTATGGTGTCAGTTGTAATGACTTCTTTTTCATTTCTGATTTGAATTTTTAGGCTTTTTCTTAGTCTAGTAAGAGTTTGTCAATTTTGTTTATCTTTTTGAAGAAACAGCTCTTCATTTTGTTGATGTTTTGAACTGTTTTTTTTTCTTTATTTCATTTATTTCTCTTCTGATCTTTATTATTCTCTTCTACTAATTTTGGGTTTGGTTTGCTCTTGGGTTTCCAGCTACTTCAGGCACAGTGATATGTTGTTTATTTGAGATCTTTATACTTTTTTTGATGTTGGCATTGATTGCTATAAACTTTTCTTTCAGTTATACTTTTGCTTTTTTCCATAAGCTTTGGTACATTCTATTTCTGTTTTCATTTGGTTCAAGAAGTTTTTCCATTTCCTACTTAATTGTCTTCTTGAGACACTGATTATTTAAGAGTTAATATTTTTAATTTCCATGTATTTGCATAGGTTCCAAAGTTTTTCTTATTTTTTTGGTTCCTGGTTTTACCACAATGTGACCAGAAAAGATACAATTTTAACTAATTTTTTTTTCGGGGGGAGGGGTGGTGGTGCTGATAATCAAACCTAGGGCTTAATGTGTGCCAGGCAAGCACTCTACCACTTAGCTGTATCTCCGGGGCCCAGAATTTAAAAAAAAATTTTTTTTGAGAATTGAATAGCCTAATATACTGTCTGTCTTGGAGAATATTCCATGTGCCATTAAGAATGTATATTCATTTTAAAAATTTGTTTTAGGTGTAGATGGACACAGTATCTTTATTTTTACTTATTTATTTTTATGTGGTGCTGAGGATTGAACCCAGGGCCTCACGTGTGGGAGGCAAGCATTCTATCACTGAGCCACAAACCCAGCCCAAGAACATATATTCTTTAGGTGTTGGGTGGATTATTCTGTAGATATGCTTTAGATCTGTTTGGTCTAGAATGCAGTTTAACTCTGTCATTTCTTTGTTGATTTTTTGATCTGGGTGATCTATCCAATTCTGAAAGTAGGGTGTTAAAGGCCCTTACTATTAAATTTTTTATATTTGTTTAATCAGGGATAATCATAGAAAAAGACTTCAAATGCAGGAAGATAAAAGGAACATTTATTAGTAGATGAAAAAGTAACTCAGAGAAGAGCTTGGAATCAATTATTTAATGTTCTATAAATAATCTGTAGCACAAAATACATGATTAACTCTCCAAGTTACTATCAATTCTTGTGAACAGACACATGCTAAATGGTTAAAGATACATGGCAGAACAATGTAGGACAGTGCTTTGTGTAAAAAAAACAGCAGATGTGCCTCAAACACAGGCATTGATGAGGTCATGCCTCTAGGCACAAAATAACAAACTGTAATTAGAAGATGATGGGCTCTTGCCAGGATTTAGAATGTTGGGAAGAGACTTTGGAATCATTGCAGGTGGTCTCCTCTGTGTAATACACTACTGACAGTGCTAACAAAATGGTGGGCATTATTGGATGATATGTTGGAAGTAAAACAAAGTAATTTGGTATGGAAATACTTATATATAGGTATATTGGTTTCTAATTGTTGCATAACATTACCTCAAAATGTAGTGGCTTAAACATTTGGGAGTAGTTATGCTCGTGGTTCAGGGTCTCATGAGGTTATAATCAGTATGCAGGAAATAAGAACTTTACAGAGGTTGGAGGATCTGCTTCCAAAGTGGATCATGAATATGACTAATGCAGGAGGTCTCAGTTCCTCACCCATGTGATTCTTTCACTAGAATCCTTGCAATGAGATAGATGACTTCCCACAGAAAGGAGATCTAAGAAACAAAATGGAACTAGTATCTTTATGACCTAGGCTTTGAAGTTCTATTCTGTCATTTCTGCAATACCTTATTGGTTATGCAAGTCTACTCTATTGAATGTGAGTAGAGTTACATAATGCAGGGACCATTGGAGACAATCTTGGAGTCTGGCTACAATAATAGGGTATAGTTACAGTTAGTAGTAGAGCATAGTTTATGAACAGCATGAGAGAATGAGTAAGCTTTACAGAAGGACTATTTTCCTTTTCTTTTTGTTGTTGTTTGGTTTTTGCCTAGTAAGAGATGCACTGAACCTAGAAAATAAAACTGGGATTCAGAAAAGCTTAACCCAAAACAGCTCATCTGATAGCAACTCTAATTTCTATTATTTCTTCCAGTTCTTCTTGTCTTTCTTTTATTTTTCTCACATACTTCCTATACCTTAGGCTATCAATCTAGGAAGGTTTTTCCGCTTCATGCCTGAGTGCAGTCCCCTCTGTACAGTCTTTGTCTCTGAAGGATTTGGTCCCTCAGTGAGGTTTTATGCACATTCTTTGTTAAATTTCCCCAAAACCACATTTCCTTCTCTTTCTGCTCCTCTTCTACTCCCTCCCCTCAGTTTCTCCTCCTCCTTCTCTTTCTTCTTCTGCTGCTCAAAGACTTCAAGTAAATTCTACTGCAGACAGGATAAATTAATCTTAAGCCCAATGCTTAAGACTGACCCTTCATCACTGAGCACTACCTTCTTTTCTAACATTGTTTTTCATAATCCCTAACAAAACCTTTTGCTCTCCACCTCCAAGCCTTGGTTCATACGTTTTTCTTTGCCTTGTGACTCCTGGTAGGTCTTCATTTACCCAAAGACTTCCTTTTATCCAGGCGGATGTTAAGGATAGGTCACAGATATTGCAGCTGTCAGTCAGGTTTGCTGTAATCTCTACTTTGTCCTATTTGTCTCAATGTTCTCATATGGGGATAATATATCCTACCCCATGGACTAGTGAGATTACATGTGTGAGGTGCTACTCAATAACTTCTAGTTCTTTTTCTTTTTAAATCCTAGGTTCAAGCTTAACTTTTTTCATGAGTCTTCATGCTCATGTTGATTTTTGTTCCTTTTAAAGTCCTGGCAAGTCATTTCGAAGTTGACTCATTTGGCAAATATTCATATTTTGTTTATCATTTTTCTCCCCAGTAGATTTTGAATTATTAAGGCCAGAGACAAAGCTTGTAAATCACAATAGTCCCCATAGTTTCTTGCATTTAGATCTTTAATGAGTACTGTTGGTGGATTTTCCCCAAAGTTGTGAATGATGGATTCATAGGGACATTATAATCTCTAAAGTTGATAAATGGATCACCACGGTCTTCTTCAGGCTATCCCTTAACTCCACCTACATGATGACTGTGGGGTTGGCTGATTACATAGATGAGGCTTTATCCTTATGTTCCCACGGCAGCCATTTAGGTCTTAATCACAGTGTGTATCACGCTGTATTGAAATGCAGTTTGTAGCTGTCTTCAGTGTGGGATTGTGAGCTCTCTCAGGGTAGCTCAATGCCAGACATCATTAGGACCTTGCCTGGTTTTTGCTTGATGGGAAGTTGCCCAAGAAATTCTAGAACCATTCTTTAACACTCGCTTCATGCTAATGTGTAGGGATTTGGGGAGTCTTGTTTATACAACGATATAATCACATGTTATATAATCAGGGTTCTTTAGAGGAACAGAATCAACAGTATGATTATAAAAAGGGGACTTATTAGATTGGCTTACACAACCAGAAGCTGGATAGTCCACAGTGGCTGTCTGCATCCTGGAGAGATGGAAGAACCAGTAGTTGTGCAGTCCAAGAGGCTGAAACCCCAGAACAAGAGGGATCAATGATGCTACCCTAGTTGAGATGGAAGGCTTCTACAAAATCCCTGGAGAATCACTGGCAGAGTCCTCTTTGGAAAAGTGAAGAAGCAAGAGTCTGATATCCTCAGGTGATTACAGCAGCAATCATGAACCCCTTCAAGAAGAATCAAGCTTGCATCTGCTGCTGCTTCCTTGTTTTTCCAACATTTATTCCATCCAAGCCACCATCCTGTTGGACAGTGCTGCTCATGCTTAGAGAGGGTCTCCACTTCAGTTTGCTCTCCCACCTGCCAGTCATTACTGGATACACCCTCATTAACACACCCAGAAGCCTTTCAATCATAGGCATCGCTTAATCCAATCAAATTGACAATTCAAATTAACCATTACACAGGTACTGCTTGAAACGAAGAGTCATGCTTGGGCAATGGAAAGTGCTGTTAGAATGACTAGTCTCTAGTTTAGATCTTAAATGTTCCTCAAAGGTGTATGTGTTAAAGGCTGTTCCCCAGTGTGTACTGTTAAGGGCTGGTGGAAACATTAAGAGGTGGGTCCTAGCAGGAGGTTTTAGATCACTGGAGGTGTGCTCTTGAAGGGGATAGTGGGACCTCATGCCTTCCTCTCTGTGTCACACCTGGCCATGAGGTGAACAGGTCTTCTCCGCCTGAGCACCTGCCACTTCAGACCCAAAGCAATAAGGCCAATTGGTTTGTTAGCACAAAGCTGAGTGACACACATTGAGTGGTGAAAATACAAATCATGACTGTGCCTCAAGGATTCCTTTTATCAGCAAAGTTGTATTTCCATAGATGTTCTCATCTGAGGGTGTTCTCAGGGCAATCAGAAAAAGTTAATCATTAATATGCTGAAGCTGAACTGTGGACACCATGTTCATAGGCACGAAGCCCCAGGAAGAACAGCCCATTGCCTTCTGCCCCACCTGGGCAGCCTGTCTGAGTCGTTTGAAGAGAAGCAAGTAGCACAGCGTCTCTAGGCCTGATAGAGTGGCCAAGTGGAATAGATGGCTCTTGGCATCCAGAGGGGAAAATTGATTGTGGAAAAGTGGCTATTCTTAATTAAGAAATTGGTTTTAATCTAGAATACTGTGAGAAGATCTTGGAGATAGGTAATAAGCTTGAGAAAAAAACTGGATGTGGGGACCCTAGTTATTTCTATGTGTACAATTAATGGTTTTAGAAAGGTAATCGAATTTAGAGCCCAAAAGGAATTGCCTAGAATCATTTATCCCTCTGTTGTTGCAAAATAGATTAGTAAGTAGACGCCCTGTTATTTATTTCTCCTTAACACACTGATAAAGAAAATACTGTTTATTATGAGTACCCAGACTCATCCATTGTAAGGATTTTATTCAACCTGATTATGGATGGAGGCTTTTGTGGTGGGATAAGCAAGCCTGTATTCCAAGCGGAGCTGCAAGGCAGGAAGAGTTAACTCTGCGGGCTGTGTCTCCTCTTCTAATAGGAGCACTTTAGCAATGCTAATCAGTTGTACTGATTTTCTGTTTTGATTTTTCCATAATAATTAAGTGAATGATCTGGGATGCAATCAAGTTTGGCACTAGGGGGTTTATGCAAATGACTTATATTTTTTACATTTAAAATTTTGTTAAATGGAATCATAAGGAAAGTTATTTGACGATGAAGACCGGTGGGTGAGGGTATCTTAATATTCAATTTAGAGTTTTGAATATATTCAAAATATTTCTTTTTAATGAAGCACATTACTACTGTGTTGCTTTTTTTCCAATTGAAATAATGCTATTTTTGAAAAATTATATTTTGTTTTTATTTTCACTGTAGTGTAGAAAATTATATGAAAGCATAGAAGACAGAAATAGGGGAAAACATATTCAACTTTTCCTTCACCAGAACAGGCATAAAGGAAAAATCATGCTCACCTATAGAAGACAACAAATAAAATAGAGTACAATGTAATGCTCTGTTAACTGTTGGATTGCATATCAGAGCCTTCATTAAACAATATGGAACAATAGAGCAATCCACATTTTCTATTATAGTGAAATGTTGTGTTTCTATAGTTATAGTTTATTCGAATATTTGTGAGATGTCTTCTTTTTCCAACTTTTATAATATTTGCACTGTTTTCTCCATCTTACTTGAGTTTGCTTGATCCCTGTATATTGATCTAGCCATTCCCTTTACTTTTGACACTTTATTCTCTAATATAGATTGTTCTAGAACTCAGTTAATTTTCTGATTTTAATTAATAAACTGCTTTGGGATGAAGAGACCAATTTATGTAGGTGACCACACACATACACATCTTTTAAATACTGATCTTTTCCCTTCCGCAAATGCCACCTGTGACTTTGCGATGCAGTTTGACATTTCTATATGCTGAATTTAAAAAGCAATGAGGAGGTAACCAAATTCTACTTTTTTCCTGCCACCCACTTTCGCAATTTCTAACTTTATAGACTAAACATTTCTAATTGGTAAATGGATGGTTTGATCTGAGATGGTGACTCAGGAAATAAACTCCTCAATTTGGGGTAATTGTTTATGAGGAGATAGCAGATTACTGCTCACCAACCTTCATTTTGTCTTTGAGGAAAGAATGAAAGTTAATATATGAATTTCACACTTCATTGAAACAAAATGCTTACCCTGGCAAAGAAAAGCTATGAGACAGAGAGATATTTGCTCTGCTTATTTGTTACAACCAAATATAATAAATGTCTTCTTTTTCTGACAGATGAGGGAAACACTAGGCATATATTACATGTCTTCAGCTGTAAAATGAGAACAATAAAACCCCCTACTTCTGGGGTAAGCTGTGAGGATTAAAATAGTTCATGAGGAGCTCAGTACTGTGTCTAGCACACAATAATGAGCCAGGAAATGTTAGCCATTATTTATCATTCTCCTCCTCCTCCTCATCATTATTTTTAATTCATTCCTGTTAGATGGAATAGCTTCTTTAGTTACATAATGTTAAACTTCAGATTTTACAACTTTTTAATGTAAGCCAGTGAGAAATATCAATAATTGAAATTATGTTATAAGTCATATTTTGGCTAATTATGCTTTATATATTGCATTAGAATATGCTTCCTAAAGATTTCACAACTTCCCTTAATGACTAACACTATTTTTAAATTATCTTACAAACTCAGATACTTTTTTATTCCAAATCACTTTCTCTTACTTTAGTCTTTGTGGAGTCAGAGATAAATAATTTGCCATAACACATTTAAAATACTTGCCCTTCTCTGCAGTCTTGATCTTGGAGAATTTATTTACTATTTCCTTGTTCAATCTGTCCCCCTGAATTTGAAGGCTAAACTACATCCTAGTTGGTTTTTTTCCCTTTCATTTTCATTTATTATTTATTTAATATTATCTTTTCAAATAAAAAAAGTTATCATTTAATACATTTGATTCTCATATACCAAGAACTGTTAACTTCATGGTATGGAAAATTAAAGTCTGGAAATGATAGCTTGGATTAAATAATCTGCCCCATTGTTATTAGTTTCACAACAGGCAGGTTAATGCTTATTTTTTTTTTCTGTAATTTAGTCAATGGATCAGCTATTTCTAATTTGATGTCCATTTTTACAATGACACAGTGTGACAATTGAGCTTTTCCTTCTGAGTGTTAATTTCCAAGAAGTGAAGAAATGCTTGTGATTCTCAGGTGCATATGATATTACAATTGTTACATACATGTGCCTGGCAAATAGTAGATGTTCAACAAATTCCTGTAGGTGGCTTTACTGGAATACCTTATAGAAACCTCAAACTTGATTCATCTAACACTGAACTTGAAGCTTCCCTCCCCAGAGGAGGAGGGTTTTGTGCTTCCGATCTCAATGAACAACTGATCATTTCCACCAGGACTAAACCAGAAGTCTTTCTTTTCCCCTAGTCTTGCATTTGGTAGCCAAGTCCTGTGGATTCCACCTTCTAAAAATCTCCTAGAGTCACTCAACTCCCTGCCATCCCAGTTCTGCTTCCTGGTTCGCCACACTGGCATCTGACCTGGCTCCCTCTAACAGTCGTCCCCTATAGCCAGAGTCATCTTTCCAGTGTCACTCAGTACCCTTTACCAGCTCCCTGTTATCCTGGGATGAAGTTCCATATTTTACAATGGCTTATAAGACCTGCTGTGGTATGCCCCCAGTCTCCTTCTCCAACTATCTCCTTTCTCTTGCTATGAATTGATTTGAGTTCCCCAGATGCACCTGGCCCTCCCTCACCCCTGGATCTCTCTGTCTGGAACATTCTCCCTCTTATTTTTCCTCTCTTTTGCCAGCTTACCTATTTTCCAGGCTTCCAAATATGTTGCCATTTGTTTTTTGATTATGATCTTTAGCTTCATTTTTTTCCAAAATGGACCTCTAAACACCTTTTTTTTCCCTATTTATTTATTTTTGCAGAAACCACTACAAGATAGTTTCTTTTCAGCAAATGGAGAAGCTGAAGCAGTGCATTTAAGATATTTATGTCACAATCAATACATTATAAGAATCTTAAAGGATAGGGAAGGGGACTAATTCTATTTTGTAACCAGTTTCTCATGGCACCTAAGATTGGGTAGGCATTCAGTCCATGTTGAAAGAATTATTGAATGACTCTCAGCTTGAGCCAGAGGTGCCTTTCTTGGAGTCAAAGGAGCTTCTGTTTCATCATTTATTCTCTAAGACAAATGAGGCCAGATTTCTCTGTGGGCCTTCTTCTTCCAGAAGGGAATATGCCTGGTGAGAGAATCTGGAAGCTCTGTGTTATTCTGGTGGATTCCTTTAATAATCAGCTGGCGTGGATGAGAAGGTCTTTTGTGGTGGTGGTAATTAATGATGATTTGCACATTTTAGTGATTTACAATTCCGTAGGCACTCTGCACAACATAAGAAACACCTCTCTTTTGTGAACCACAAAATCTAGTGCCCTGGCTATTTAAATACATGGACTGTTATGCACGTGTCAGCCCTAGAGACAACTGGTACTGAATGATTGCTCTACTGAAAATAATTCTGTTTGGGTGATTTTAATGCAGTTCTATTTTTTTTTCAGGTTGTTCTTCAGGAGAAAAATGATTATTTCTTTGAATTCATGCCTGAGCCTTGTCTGTTTACTGCTGTGCCACTGGATTAAGACAGCATTGCCTCTGAATCTTGAAGACCCTAATGTGTGCAGCCATTGGGAAAGGTAACCATTCTCAAAGCAGCCTGAGGAATAATTGCCCAGAAGTTCCTCTGTATATTATCATTATCACTCTGACATATAAAATTAGAATTCAAGGAGACTGTGAAATTGCTTTTCTGTAAAAATCATTAGGCATATCTAATAGGTTGAGTAGTATTACTCACTTTGGTCCTTATAGAATATATATTGTGTAGAAAAAAAACCCCTTGATAGATCTGATTCTAATACAGGTGCAATTGAAGACCTGGGGAAAACATTAATACCTCAATTAGAATGAAGTCCCTAAGGTCTTGCCTGCTCTGAATCTATTTGCAGTAATTTTGGAGAGCTGGGCCTATGCTTGGGAACAATGAGGGAGCAGCATGAGGTAGCAGGGAACAAAACACTAAAGTGTTGGAACGTATGAGATAAAAAAATTGTGCCTTTGGTGGCTTAAAAAGAGAGACCCCATTTTTGGAGGATGGGGCAAGGCTCATGGGGGTGGTTTCCCCTGAGATGGTTCTTGAAGAGCTGAAAGATGAGTGGATAGCAATGGTTGGGAGAGTTCTAGGAATCAAAGATAGCTTGAAACCCATAGCTGTGGACCATTAGGACGGTGCCCAGAGAAGGTACAGTGCTGGAGGAGGGGGAGATTGGATGCATTGTGGGAAAGCAGCTTATAGGTACAAAATTTGTACTGATTCCTTGCTCAACATTTGCCCAACATTTGCAGTGTCCAGGTTTCTGCAGTTTGCAGTAGGAAACACAGAAGTGCGAAAAAACAAAAATTAAAACAAAAACAAACAAACAACAACAACAACACAAAAACCAGTCAACCTCAGGGATCTTATGTTCCTTTTGGAACCAAAAATAACACAAGTGATTGGTGATATGTAGGACAAACATGATTGGTAGCACAAATCGAGTCTGCTCTGTTCTTATGTGTTACTTTTATTCCCAAGAAATTATCTTTATCTAAAAATAACAATGTGAATGCAAGCATTTCAAACAAATTGAAAGTGCTAAGAACTAAAGGGTAAAATGTATTTGACCAGCTGGGAGTACAATTACATTAAACTCTTGGACTGGCTTTCATGTTACCCTCAGTACCATAATTAGCAAACCAGAGCTCACCTGTTGTCATACTGTTAGGAAGCCCAAAGTCCATGCTGTTAGGAAGCCCCAAAGTCCAGAGGTTCTTCTAGCACTTAGTGGTGGTTTTTCTTTGGGATCTCTGGTTCCTTCCTCATAGCATTACTTTTTGGTAAGGCCTGGTCCTCCTCTCATTGATAGTATTACAATAAGGACAACAAAAACAAAATTACTCATTCCATCGATGAAGTTATATATCACTATGAAATGTTAAGCTATAAATATGTGTATAACATATTTGTGATATTAACTATTTTATGTAGAACTGAAGAGGAAAACAGCCTATTAATTATCTTTATGATTTTTACAGAACCTCCCCTAAGACTTCTCACTAAGAGAGTATGCAATTAATATTAAAACAATAGAAATGAGTTTATGAATACACAAGTGGGTACATATCAAATTTAGAAAAAGGAAAGACTACTGGTTGTTTAATTTCATAGAGGATGATAGCAGGAAAAGTCAAGTTTGTGAGATGTTCTGAAATAAGAATCAACAGATCTTGATGATGCATTGACTACAGGATGTGCAAGAGGTCTGCCGGAATTCAGCACCTACTGTGTGGAAGAGTAGAGGTTCATTGCACATAGGGAAAACTAAAAGGAGAGCGTGTTTGAGAGGGAAGAGAGTGTGTTTTTGCCATATTGTGTTCATAAAAAACAGCTTGAGTTGCCACAGTCTGGCTGGGCACAAATGCCGCAGTCTGGCTGGGCACACAATCACGAGCCACCACACAGCTTGTAGATTCAAACAGCAACTCTTTATTCCCGAACTCACACCAGCCGTCTACAATCACGTTCTGGGGAAATCCACGTTCTCTGCCCAAATCCACGTTCTCTGCCCAAATCCACGTTCTCTGCCCAAATCCACACCCACTGGGCTTCTGTCTCCCAAAATATACTGTCTGAATCCCGTGAGAACTCAAGGGGAACTCAGGCAGCAGGATACGCCCTATTCCCAGCAGGAATAATCTTAAACCTTAAACCTGGAACCTAAACTGGGAACGCCCTAAACACGATTATCTTAAAACCGGGAACACCCTAATCTGCCTTGGTCCTTGAGCAAGGTCACCTACATTCAATGTCGCTGCAACATGTCAGCAACATGGGGTACGCTGGCAAGGAAATTGTCATACCTACTTGGCTAATGGCTCCCAGCATTGAGTCATGGGCCTGGAAGTGTTTGGGATAGTAGATATGGGAGCAGCCAACATGATGAGATATGAACAAATAGGTTCTGAAGGAAAGAGTATTGGAGGAAAAAAATGCAAGGCTTCAAATAATCTAGTACCTGCTTATAGGTACAAAATGTGTACTGATTCCTTGCTCAACATTTGCCCAAGACTGTAAATACATAAGAACTGTTTACCACTGATTCTTCCCTCTCTCCAGAACACTGCCTTGCATGTGGCAGTGGCTCAACATATAATTACCAAGTGAGTGAGTCTACTTCCTAGTAGTGTATGAGATGACCAAATACAAACATCCATTGGGATGGGGTGTAGAGATCATGACAGATAGACAAGGGGCACAGTAATCTTTAAACTTCATATAATTCTGCAGTTGCACAACTGACTAAGGCAAACTCTCTCTTTGAGTGGGGAGAAATAGGGGAATGAGTTTTTAAAACGACTGCTAGAAAGGATTCAAATTGTAGTCTTTGTTAGAGTCTGTAAACAAGTCAAGATGGCACCTGGCATTTTGCAGAGGGAGTGGTTTGTGAAGTAACGCCAGCGAGCCATTAAGTGTGGAGATTCCTTATTGGTTGACTGCTGTATCTAGTTTATGTTAATTAAGATAAGCTGTGTGTAATGTATATATACCCCTCCAGTCCTACAATAAACGGCTCCCACTCCTGCTGTATCGATCTACACAAGTTGCTCATCACCCCCCGGTTATTTCGCTGCAGCCGGACTGCGGCAAGTCTTATTGATAAGGTTCCTCTTTTAAGACTAATGATTTCTAGAAAAAAGGTAAAAGAAAGTGGAATTGTTTCTAAAGGAATGAAAAAGGTATAGAAAGGTAAATTAAAATGATCAAATAAAGGTGCAGGTGATAGGTTCTGTATTTTCAAAATGGGCTTGAATTAAAATGAGGAGAGAAAATTAGCTCCAGGAATACAATTCTTGGTAGTAGGGGATCATTGTAGCATTTTTTTATATTAAAAGTCACCTGTACCCCATGGTTCAGAGCCGTGGAATCACCCGGATCCTTGCTTCTCAGTGTGATCTGTGGACCTGGGTCCTGAGCTCATGAGAAACTCACTCTGGGCCCCACCCCAGCCCCATGGAGTCACAATCTGAATTTTAACAAGCTCCCCTGGGGATTTGTCTGCACATTAAATTTGAGAAGCACCAAACAAAAATGCTTCTATTAGTGCCCTTTAGTTGCACCCCCACTGATATCTGAATATTTATTTTCAAATAGAGTTGTGCCTTGTTTGAATGTGGCAATTGTGAGTCTAAGAAATTGTGCATAAAATGAAAAGAAAGAAAATGAAATCATTAAAAATACACAGGCATTTTTGTGATTAAAGGAATTCTGCACAATATCCTTTTGGAAAATGAATAATTGTGTGAAATTCTCTGTTCCTCCTTCCCATCCTCTTTTTCTATTCTGTGAATTGGAGCTCCTCTATCTAGTGAGGATTCTTCTCAAAAAGGCACTAAGAAAGAGAAACCACTCTTTGCCCAAACGTTCAATTACTAATACAGAAGTGGTAATAATAGAATCAGCAGTACTGAAGTGAGCTAAGAAATGATGATTATTACCATATCTGATTAAAGTAACAAGATAATTTAGGCAGATAACATGTAATTAACCACTTTGGAATGTGTCCAAGTGGTAATGGCTTCTCCCCACCCCCATTTTTTGACCTTAAATTAAATCTTGCTGGGGTTTCTCCTGGATAACACTTATTAGGTTAAAAATCATGATGATGATATGTTTTCAGTGTGTTTGAGAAGATTCAACAAACAACCAGGAAATAAGGAGTTTTGCATTCTAATGCTGAAAATAGTGCTGAATTGGGATCAGATTCCTTTTGCACCACAGTTTGCTCCACACTGTCTGCTTCAGAGACTCTAAATCAGTGTTTTACATGGTGACATTTGAGAGGTGATAGGGGTAGGATGGTGCCTGGTTATTCTGGTGTTAGTGTTGAATCTAGGCTGACTCACTAGTGCTGGGAGCTCATTTACCACAAAAACCAGAGTAGACTAGACAGTGGGAAGGTGTCTTCCCACTTTATGGCTTGAGGAGCAGCTGCTGAAGAACATGGAGTTCCGTGGACTGTCAGCAGAGGAGCTAATTCAGTTCCAATAGTAGCCGGGCACTGGCCAGAGCAGTGATGATCAGAGGAGGTCAGCCTGCATCAAAGACATTTGTCTTCATGCTGCAAACTTAGGGCCTCCAGCAAGTGGGCCCATGAACAATGACAAACTAATTACCTGATGATAGATGGGTATTGAGCAAATTAGATAAAGTCACTTACAGAACATTTGGCAATCATCATTTGAAGACTATATTTACCAACATGAAAAAATGCTTATGATGTAGCCAAGTTTCAAAAATATAGGCATGGCATGATTACAATATGGAAAAAAATGTAAATAAAACTCTCAAACTAAAAACTGAAAAACCCTAGAGAAGAAGAAGCAGAGCAAAACAGAGTTCTCTGCCTCTTAAAAATTTTTTCCAAATTTTGCGGTATAATACCCTTAAAAATGAAGAAAGGGAGAGAGATAGAGATAGAGAAAGAGAAAGAAAAGAATTCTATACAGAAAAGAATGTATGAAAAAGTAACAGAAATGAAATTTGAGTTGGAGAGGCTTAGCACACTTCTACAAACTTAAGTGGAAGTCTCAGTTCCTGATTAATATGTTAAGTAATTTCTGTCCAGTCAGTTCTGAATTGATTTTAGTGAAAAGAGTCAAAAATAAGGAGAAATGCTCAAAGCGTAGTAAATTTTATACTTCTATTTTCCCAAACTTTATATATTTCTCTATGAAAACCATATCATATTATATTTAGCTTTTATGTGTTGACCTCTTTACGATGGAGAGCTCACAGAGGGCAGGAACTGCATGGAAGTTGTCCAATAAATATTTGTTGAATTGGAATCCTAAATACTTTTACCACATTTTATAGAGAAGAGCTGTTTATGTCCTACACCAGAGAGGCATCCTGTGAAATGTGTGTTGTTAGTGAGCAACAAGTGGCAAGATGAGGAAATTAATGTATTTGAACATTTCCCCTTATTTAAGGAATCTTCATGGCTGGTAGAAGTGAAATGTTTTTCATGTTTGATTATGGAATCAGTTCTCTCACCCATCTCAAATGGAACTGGCCAGAATGCATTTGTTAATGATCACTTTTGCTTTCCAAGACATACAGACCTGAACATAATAATATAGTCTTTGGAATTTTCTGGGAATGTTCTATCTAATCTAGATCCAACAAACTGATTGAATTCAGCTCAATTTGTACTCACAGCCTGGTGGAAGAAGGGCTTTTCACCAGATTCATTCAGAGTGGTGGGAAGTCTCTTTCCTGCTGGTAGGACTGCACCTATACATCAGGTCCAGACATAGAAGACATTTGTTCACTCACCACTACTAATGCAAAAGAGGTTGATACAATTAGTCTCAAGATTCAGTTATCTATAAGTAGCTGGCCAGGCAGGAAAAAGCTATTGACATGCAAGGCTTAGAATTGCACCAACCGGAACCTCAGGACACTGCTTTGGATCTGAGGAAAATATCAATAGCTTCTTGTGAGAAACAATTACAAGAACATTAATATTTTAGCAGAGGTCTCCTGTTTTACCCCAAATGAGTTATATCACAGTATACAGGCAGTTGTACAAACTATTCTCGTGTGAACCTATGTTTACTGGTAGCAACAAAGATCTTTTGCTGGGGTAGAAATATAGGTTGTATGTTAGAAATTTAGGATTCCAAATGGGAAGGGATCTTCTACACTGTCTGACCTTTTTATGTCAAGATGAGATAATTAAGACCCAGGGAAGTGAGGTTTTCTGTTGAAGGTCATCCAGTTCCTAGTGTCAGGTCAGATTATGACCTCACCTTCTAAGCCAGTGGTCTTTTTAATAAGACCTTTTTCTTTTGCCTAACATTTGTGAAAGATTCATGAATTTATCTAGAAATCAAATTGCATTATCCCCCAAAATGAAATATATACAAACATGTATAGTATGATTATGTCATGTATCTCCTACTGAAGCCTAACTATATAAAAACTACCAGAAACCAGCTTCAGAAAGAAGACCCATTGTTTGTGAGGCCAGCACCACAGAGCTTTTTAAATCACAAGTTTCTGTCATTTGTCTAACCTGAACTCTTCATGCTGAAATCTCAACCTCATTCCCTCCATACCTTCTCTAGTGGATAGTTCCTATTAATGAACTTGAGCTATTGATTTGCTGCAAGTGGGTCTGTAATTATGGCCCATTTTGTTTGTTAGCATGAAGACTTTAGTGGAAATCTTTAAGAAACTTAAAGCGAATAGAATAAATTGTTTAGAAAAATAAAATTCTCCCGGTTTTCTTGTAGGGAGACATTAAGCTCTTGAGTATGTAGTAAATTTTAAAATTAAGAAGTATGGGACCAAGTATTGAATGTTTCATGGACGTAATGCACTCACATTTTGGAGCTGACAAGACTGTATGTTTTTACTCTAACAAGAAGCTGTTAGTGAAAACGTGTCAGAAAACAGAATGTTTAAGTAGCAACAAGCTGTTGGTATTATTGTTTCAGACTAATTGTCTCAGACATATGTTTAGAGCCAAGTTTAAAGAATTTTTTTTTAGTTTTTATTTAGATGTTGTATATTCTCTTCTGCTGCCTGAGAAATAGAAGTAGGACAGCAACATGAAAGCAAATTATTCCAAATTCCCACCAGAGAAAAATGTTTTTTCTGATTTTTCAGAATCAGTAGCAAATGTACTCTGTTATGAATACTTGAATTGTCTCTTCGCTGATTAACCTTATTATCTGTATGCAGAAGTAAATAAAAAACTTTTTTGTGGAAGGCCTTTGCTATCCCTGGAGCCCTGGGATAAGGGGAGGGAATTAAATACAAAAAAACCAAAAACAAAAAAAACCAAAATAGTGAAATGCTTTAAATTGGTGAATATTCGGGTTTATAATGAATAGTAAAAGTTGATTTCCTTTGAAATGTACAGAATGAAGTCTTGTCATTGAAAGATATTGTTAATACTGGTCTTTGGGGGCTTCTTGTTCAAATAAAAACCTAAGAAAATAGAGAGATTCTCTGTTAAAAGTCAGTATGGAGTTGCCAACAATTTAGCCTACAATTGTTTTATAGTGTGGCTTATGTCATTATTGTAAAAAGGAAAAAATATGGATACTTTATTTTCCTTGTTTTTTTTTCCCCAGCTATTCAGTAACTGTGCAAGAGTCATACCCGCATCCCTTTGATCAGATTTACTACACCAGCTGCACTGACATCCTAAACTGGTTTAAATGCACACGGCACAGGTAATGAAGACTCAGATATGCTTATGAGTTTGGCTACCTGGCAATGGAGTCCGATACCATCTAAGGTATCAGTTACTTGAGAACGCACAGCAATGTGTTCAGTGGCTAGTTATGGAGGGCTTACTATTGTCCTAGCTTTGCTCCTGATACAGGAAGACAGAGAGGTGGCCCATGCCACCAGGTTGACTTAAGGAATCACAACATAATCTCAGAAAATTTTCTGGAGTCAGCATAAAATAGGTTAAGACGATTTTTCTATGTTTCTTCTAATTTTTTAAAAAATATTTTGTTTTTTAGTTGTAGTTGGACACAATACCTTTATTTTATTTTATGTGGTGCTAAGGATTGAATGAGCTAGGTGAGCGCTCTACCACTGAGCCACAACCCCAGCCCCTCTTCTTATTTTTTGAAAGTACTTTTTTTGCCTACTTTTATTATAATTAAGAGCTCTTTTTATTAAAATTGAAATTTATTCTGACAAAATTGTGGGTCAAAAGAACTAATGTGTGATTTTTTTTTTTCTCTTTATATAGAATCAGTTATCGGACTGCCTATCGACATGGGGAAAAAACTATGTATAGGCGCAAATCCCAGTGTTGTCCTGGATTTTATGAAAGCAGGGACATGTGTGTCCGTAAGTAAGACGTTCATTCCTTATGAGATGCCCTTGCTTTTCTCAGTGCCTGTTTGCTTCTGTCAGTGACAGTGAGATGGAGGCCTGGGGAGATGGGGCATCCGGAACATTCCCTTTCACTCTTGATTGCTACTTTCTTGGCTTCTCTAAGGAGTGAAGCATCGACTGTATCCCCCTGTGGTATCAAAAGCCTTCAAATAAATATTGCTTGGAGAGAAAGCAGCTCTTGCAGAAAGATGATTCAAGGTTGGATGTGGCCTTGCAGTTCTTCCATAAATGTTTCTTTGGAAATTGGTCAGGAGTCACTGCACTTAGGTCACAGAAGAGAACGGAGACTTAATTTTGCTGCTGCTGACCCCAGTTAACTTCTGGGAGGCTGATGTATTCTTTTCTGGTGCATAGAATGATGGGGGTTATTAAATGAAGGGGAGTGTTCACATTAAGAAATGACTAAGTATGAGTCACAAAGTACAACCTCATTTTTGTGGTCATTTCCCCTCATTTCTCCACTCTGCATCTCACCAATTTATTCTGAGATGTCCTGAGAGAGGTTTGGTATTTTATGACACATGTAGAAAATCCTAGAAGATTATAAAGGATGCAGTTTGCAGTTGAGGTTTCTTATTATTGTGCACAGTTCTCTTAGAGATCCTCAAGAACTATTTTACTCAAATTTTTTGGCTTGACATACAGCGAGAGGGGTACCTCCACTTTCTGAGTAGAGACACTAATGTTGATTAGCATAGAGACAAGGTTCTACTGTAATTTGCAGGCAACAGAAATGTCTGGACAGATCTGAGTTTGTGGCACTGGCTCTGCCATCACTCAGCTGGGTGGCCTCAGATAAATCATTTGTACCTTTTGTGTCTCATAGAAGACTTGGGTTCAGTACCCTACCTCAATTTCCTTCCAACTTTTAGATTCTATTCTTTGTGCATATAAGGGCAGCTCCTCAACTTTGATTCAGAACCTATAGAGCTATACATGAATATAAGTGTACAAAACAATAAGACCCCCCCCCCAAAAAAAAAAAACCCAGAACGTGTAATTTGATAAAAAGAAGAAAATTTAAAAATACATTTCTGGGTCAGAAAATGTACTTTTGAAACATATTGCAATGTCAGTATATTATTGCATTATAGCTATTTATTTAACTTATTTCAACATTTGAATATTTATATAATTCCAAGTTAGACCTATTATGAACTACTCTGAAACCCATCATTGTGGTTATATAATTGTACATATTTTTAATTGAGAAAGGCTAAATTCCTGTAAGGAGAATTGCTGGGTCAGAAGCGTACATATTTCTAAGACTTTTGAATATTTCCAGTTTATATACACACCGGCAGCAAATGAGAATGCCTTTTAGCTTTTACCCGGTGCCAATTTTCCCTTTGCAATTTTTTTCTTAATTTGCATGTCTTTGATTAATAATGATGCTGAATAAGAAAAATTACATGTTTATATCAAACATCTTAGAGAATAATCATGAACTGATCTCAGTTGGCCCCCGGGGTTATGTGAAACTTTGAAAAGAAACCAAAACTTAGCACACAGTGCTGAGGTGTGGAGACCTGGCTGGCCAGGCTGGCCCATTTCTAGAATCCTCTGTTGTTGTTATTTTGATGTCTGTAAAGCATATTTGTCAACACACAGAGACACTATTTTTGTCTTCCAGGATGCATTTATATTAACTCAGATCATAGGACCTATACAGAAAGCCAAGATGCTGTGTCACACCTTACCCAGAGTTGGAGGGGTTTTCTTCCCTCTATCTTTTGGCCCTGCATCATCTTCTCGAAGGCCGGCAGGCAGGTGGGAAGCAGATTTTATTGGCCACCTGTTGCAGGGAGTGTGGATCCAAGCAAGGTCAGTTAGAGTTTCAGAGTTTCAGAGCAAGAGCCTTCCATAGCTCAGCCTCTCTGTTGTTTGATTCAACAGTGCAGCCATTCTTGGAAAGTTAAGGAAGTTCACATAGTGCCTGGAATTTTATTGGTCAAAATAAATCTTTGTCTTCTACCAGACAGATTGCAAGGTGACCCCTGGACTGCTTGGATGGACACCTTTGGCATTTTCCATTGGAATTCTCTTTTTCTTAGGCCTTCCAGCTGACCAGCTGCCCCTGGAGACTAAAACATTTTCCCTTTAGATATGTTAATATATTTAATCAGCTTACTTTCTCCTCTCACAGCCTGGGAGCTATTTGGTCTCTTTAAGAGTATTTTGCATCTCTTGACTGTGATATCTTGATTTCTTTACTGAACCCCCAGAGACAGACTGCCTTCTTCTCTCACTTCCCTGTTCTTGGGGGTGCCTTGTAGTTAGTTACTCTTCTGTGCTCTCACGGCTGGCTCTAGTGAAGCACCCTTGTGAATGGAGAAGGAAGAGCAAACACAGGGTTTTGGGTAGTGTTTTCATCAGCTCTTTTTCAACCAGGTTTTGCTACCAGGTGGATAGCACAGTCACCATTTTTAACAGTTTCCAATTACCAAAGGAATGGAAATGCAGGAGTCAGTCCTTGTTTTAGTTTAATGTTTGGTACTCAGTTTACCTGGAAGGCAAAAAAGGATGCTTTTCTACAAATAAATGCCTGTATTTGAAGAGAGTTTCTTTTGTGTAGCTTAAGTAGCCCCTTCAGGGGAACCGAATCCCATCCGCCTGTCCCTCAACACAGCCCGGGCACAGTAGATGGCACTGCTGAGGGCCATTCTGGAGGCTTGACCTGGTCTCTCCTTCTGCTCCTTCCTTGGGGACCTGGCTGGCCCACCCAGCTCTACTGTTAGCAACCTGTACTTTTGGTTCTTACCTTTCCCTATCCTCCTTCCTAGCTTCAAAGATTAGAAAGCTTTACAAATATTAAAACTGGATGGGAATAGGAAAGACAGTAGAATGAATCAGACAACTTTCCTGTGTTCATATATGAATACACAACCAGTGTAACTCCACATCATGTACAACCACAAGAATGGGAAATTAGGCTCCATGTATGTATAATATGTCAAAATACATATTTTATTGTCCTGTGTAGCTAAAAAGAATAAATAAATAAATATTCTATCTACTTGAAAACAAAACAAAAAACCCTAGCTCTTCATCAGGAAATTGTTAAGGGCATGCATGCTAAAGTGTCATCTTTTCTAGTCCTCCTCCTATGGAGAGTTGCCTACCAGTTCAGAGCTGGCCATTGTTACAGGGCAGAGTCCTGCTGTGAAAGTGAAGCAGACCCATTCTTACATCAAGCCAGAAAAATTTCAGACATGTTGCTCAGAGTAACAGGTACAAGTGTATCCAAAGGATAGGCAATGGGAAAAGGGGATACCCTCAAAGGAAAGAGTGGGTTCTTTCAGATGGGAGAGGGACAGTGTTGTGCCCTTCCTGCCCTCCAGTTTTATTGGGGATCTCAGGGAAGTTTTGAGAGAGTCCTGCCCAGGTCCACCTTTTGACTTTTAGTATGGCATCAGACTTTCAAGTCCCCACCCCACATAACAGCTCTAGGTTAGTTTGGCTCATGCTGCTGGTTCTAATTGGAACCTGTTCTTTTAAGCTTTTGTGGTTAGGGGGAATTACTTATCAGGCAGGGCTGCAGGTAATTTCCTTTCCTTTCTTTCTTTTTTTGTGGTGCTGGGGATTGAACCAGGGCTTTGGGCATGCGAGGCAAGCATTCTACCACCTGAGCTATGTCCCCAGCCGTAAATCGCTGTTTTAAATTGGGCACAGTGGCACATGCCTGTAATCCCAGTGGTTTGGGAGGCTGAAGCAGGAGGATCAAGTGTTCAAAGCCAGCTTCCTTTCCTTTTAAAAAAAGAAAGTATGTGGGGGCTAGCACAGTGGGCTCTGTTTATAGAATTATTCCTTTAAACTCATGTTCCCACCACTCAAGTCTGTTCTCTATCAGCAGGGACAATGGAGGGGTAGCCTCAGAAAACACCTAGCCAGGCTCACCTTGGTGAAGGGTCTATTAATAGTGTCTCAGAACTGTAAGGATAGTGTACAGAGACCACAGAATAGAGTGCTAGGGCCATGCGGTTTAGTGGAACTTCTGCTTGGGAAGAATGCAGGTTTCTATTCTACTTTTCCATGTAAGAGAATTCATTGTTTCTTATAACAAGTCATTTCTTCCCCTTCTTCATAGGAAAAATCAGATTCAGCACAATCGATTCAACTCAATCAATTTTAACATACATTGATTTGGTATCTATACTGTAAAAACCAATGGGCTGAGTTCTGGAGATTATAAAGGTATCTGAGCCAGATATACTTCCTGATCCTAAAGTGCTTCTCCTAAGCACTTTTAAAATGTATTTAAGGCAACAACAAAGTTATAGTTAACCCTACTGGGTGCTTTCTATGGGCCGGACTCACGTATTATCTTATTAAATTCCTAGAAGATCACTGTGAGGCAGATATAATTATACTCATTTTATAGATGAGGAAGCTGAGCCTTTGAGACATTAAATAACTTTTCCAGTTTGATCAATTGGTGGTTAATGGTGGGGGATGGTGCTGGTATATGCTCTAAATGGAAAATGAGATGCTTAACCAAAATAAAAGAAATGAAAGTGACAGAACATTTATATGAACCAAGGGTTATCTAACACCTGTACATATTTTGTCAATAATTTCTTAGTTCCATTATGGTTACCTGACTTCACAGATTAAAACAAACAAACAAATAAACAAAGACTGTCATTAGCTAATTTGAAAAGCAGTCAATAAATTTACTTTTATTCACAAATTCAATTCTATGTACTCTATTCAAGTCTTTCTTTTTTTTTATATGGAATGCACATCTTTTAAAAAACTTCTTATGTTTTTATTAGTGAGTTTATAGTTATATAATTATAAATGCACCTAACATAATTTACTCCATTTCAATCCCTACTACTTGTTCTTTTTTATCCCTTGTTTTCCTTGATTCCCTTTTTTTACTCCTTTCTTCTCCCTTTGATTTTTATGAGATTGCCCTTTTTTAATCCTTATTTCTCTCTAGCTTCTGCATATGAGAAAAAACATTTGACCCATGACTTTCCGAGTCTGATTTATGTTACTCAGCATGATGAGCTCCAGTTTCATCCCTCTACCAGCAAATGACATAATTTCATTCTTCATGACTGGGTAAATTCCATTGTGTATATATATAGTACATTTTCCTTACCCATTTTTATTGATGGGCACCTAATTCTGTAACTAGGCTATTGTGAATTGTGCTGCCATAAACATTGGTATGCATGTATCACTACAGTATGCTGATTTTAGTTCTTTTGGATAGAAACCAAGGGGTAAGATGGTTGGGTCATTTGGTGGTTCCATTCCTAATCTTTTGAGGAGTCTCTATACTGCTTTCTAGAGGGATTGCACTAATTTGCAGCCCCACCAACAATGTATAAATGTACCTTTTCTCCCACATCCTCACCAGCAATCATTGTTATTTGTATTCTTTCTTTTTAAAGTAACTATAATCAATGAAATAGTGTTCTTTTGAAACTGGATTTTTAAAAGGTCTCTAAAAACAAAGAACTTTAGAGAAATTAAATAAATAGATCACAAATGTGTTGATTGAGGCCAACCAACTTCATAGGTGTACTTGGTGAGTGTTCAAGATAGTGCTTACTGCTACATAAGTACCTTCCAGAAATCTAGCACAGGAGCCTAGGCAGGTGCTTCCTCCTTCTCAGTACTTTCAGTAAGAAGGGTAGCTCAGAAAGATCTTGAAATTTCTTCACTTACACTTTCATGGCTGGGGTGGCCTGGGGTTTGTGGAAACTGTCTCAGGATGTGGCTCCTTTTCCATGTTCACATACAACAGGCAGCTGGTGCTCACTGAAGTGGAAGTTCATTTCATCAGTTGTGAGGTTTCTTGGAGAAAAAAACCTAGTTTTCTTATGTATGAAGCACAATGAAGAGACCAGCTCTGCTTCTGACTGAAATGTGCCAGCGGAATATCTGGGAGGCTGTTAAAATTCAGGTTCTATTTCTGTAGGTCTTGTCTGGGGCCCAAATACATGTATTTCTATTGAATTCTGAGGCTGTGCAGAAGCTGCTGGTCCACAGAGCACACTTTGAGGAACAGGCTTTTTTTCTTGCAGATAAATGCCTGTTATCAGGCACGAAGAACAAAAAAAGAGAGAGTGGCCTATGGCAAGGCCAGAAGCCTTTTCTAAGAAACTGGTTGGCAAAGAGAATGGGTTAGAAAATTTTTCATAAAGGAGATTACTAGGACATAAAAAATCATGTTTGAGGAGATTTTACTCTGGTCATAAATTTAATTAAATCCTAAATTTGTTCATCCTTGGATTAGTATTCTTGCCTAATCTGTGTTAAGAAACACTATGAATGTGTTTACTTATTTTTGACTTGGAGAACTTTAAGTATTAATGAAGAAATGTTTTTAATGTATATGTGTATCTGTACATGTATATGTGTGTATGTGTTTTCATATGTGTGTGTGTGTGTGTATACAGATACATGTTTTTTAATGCTACAAAAATGACCTCTTAAAAAGTGCTATCGATTAAAATCTCAGGTACCTAAATAAATGTTGACTCAGACACACTCCAATGTATTTTTATTAACATAATCAGTTATATCAGAATATCAGAATATAATAAATATTCCTGTTGTGTACATTGCTATTTTCTGTGGTTCTTCATGAGATGGCTGCGAGTTAGCCAATACTTTTTGGTGCCTACATCGATCCTAATGAATATATAGAACTAAGTTATGTTAAGGAGAGAGGGAAGTAAAAAGTGTGATAGTTTAAAAGTTTGTGGTTGAGAAACCTCTGGATATTGTTCTCCTCTTTCCATATACTCATCATCTGACCATAAATGCACATACAAGCACCTAAGCATCATATGCATGGCCACATATAGTTTTCCAAGGAAAAGTGTTACATTTATTACCTCATCTTCCTGGCTTCCTAGAAAAAAAGGTTCAGATTCTCAACCTAGAATGGAAGAAACAGGCAAATTAAACACAGAACAAATCCCAAAGCTACCCTGTATGTACAGTATCCTTGAATACTGGGTTTAATTTCTATGGACATTACTTTCTTATGTGTAAGGTGTGTTTTAACAGCTATTAATCACATGGGCTTACTGTTAGGATCAAGTAAGACATGAAAGTGTTTTGAACATTGTGAGACACTTGCATGTATAGTATTACAAACTGAAAGTGAGGGTTCTTGCTTTGGTTTTAATAGTGTTTGGATATCAGTTAAAAATACTCTGGAATCATTCTACCATAGCTCTAAGTTATATAAACATTAAATTGAAAGATTTTCATGAAATTAAATAATTCCATGAACTTTCTTTTCGTTCTTTATTATTATTATTTTTTCAGCAATGAGTTGAACCCAGGGCCTTGCACATGCTAGGCAAGTCCTCTGCACTGAGCTACATCCCAGCCCTGTTTTAGTATATTTTGAGACAGGGCATCCCTAAGATGCACAGGCTGGCCTTGAACTTGTGATTCTCTTGCCTCAACCTCCCAAATTCAGATTACAGGCATGTGCTACTGTGCCCAGCTTCACAGCAATTCTTTATCATGAATATCAAGCTGACTTGCCAAAACTTGAAGTGTGCATCTCGATTAATTAATTTATTTCCATGTGTTTGTGATTACTGTGATTAGAGATAATTAATATAATCAGTTCCTGTCTAGTCATATAAAATGTATTTTCATTTGCCTTTTCTCTGAATAGACAGTGTGTTCTTGAAATGAAAAAGCCCATTTTTGTTTTTTTATTTTAAATCTGTAATACACACATAGCCATTTTAAATTTGAAATGCAATCAAGTTTAAATGTGGAATTAATTTTTATAACAAAAATACTTTGAAAAAATTTTGCTTCAGATTATAAAGGCAATGATTTCTTGGTACAATAAGCCAGACCACCTGGGTATTCTAATTGCTATTTAGTATTGTTAAATGTTTAGTTTTTGGTGTGTGTGTGTGTGTGTGTGTGTGTGTGTTGGTGTGCCTATGTACATGAGCATGTGCAATGTAGGAAAGCCTACCTAGAAATTCACTTTGAATTTATAATTAATATTTGACTTACTAGCATTATACATCCAAAAATCTAGTTGCTTTTTATGCAAAATTCAGCTTATAGATGTTTTTCATTCATCAGACTCACAAATTTTAATAAAATATGGAGGACTTTGTCTACTGCTTTACAAACTTAAACACCTTGAAGTTTTTAAAATGGAGTTCACACATTTTATAAGTTTGATTTTCATTTTAATTAACTCATCTTCCAAACTGACAGAACTTCCTGTGTATTTAAATAAATTTTATAAATCTTATAAGGCTTAATTGTAAATAAGATGAAATCTTAGATTTTTAAAAATGTTTTAATATTTAGTATTCAACTCTAAATTAGCATTGTACATCAATTGTTTTATAACATATTTTAAAACTGAAATTAGAAGGCTGACCTTTTATTCTACAGACATATTTTCTTAAATATCACAAATATTTTTTTAAAAAGTAAAACTATGAACACTATACATTTTGATTCTACATGTAAGTACATTTCTGTACATAATTCAAAATCTTAACAAGGTCAAAAGATAGTTACCCTTTAAGCAAATAATCATGCATCTTATGTTTTTTAGTTTATTTTTTAATATAATTTGGTAATCTCCTGTTGTACCTGTTGACCTTTTCTGGATACCTACCTTTATTGTGGTAAAAAATGACATTACATTTATCATCTTAACCATCCTAAAGTGCACGATCTAGTAGTGGTAATATATTCACATTGTCGTGCAACAGATCTCTGGATTTTTCATCTTGTGAGACTAGAACTCTGTACCCATTTAACTCTTCCTCCCTCTCTTTGCCCTGCTCTTGGCATCCATTCTTTCTACTTTCTATGAGTCTGATACTTTAAACACTTCATGAGTAGTCATATGGTATTCATCCTTTCATGATTGGCATATTTCACTTAGCATAATGCCCTGAGATTCATCCATGTTGTCACATGTGTCAGGATTTCCTGCTTTCTTAAGGCTGTGTGGTCTTCCTTTGTATTGTTGCTGACTTTTTAAAGAACGTGTCTTTGATTACTATCTAGATGCGGCATTCAGAGCCCATCATCTATTGCAGATGGTCTATCTTGTATTCTTTAATGGAGACATTATTTCTTAGTATGTTTCAAGTTCAATAAGAATGTTCAACCCAGTTGACTACCTGAGTTTATTGAATTTTGCATATCTTTGTTAAAATAAATAAATGTATTGTTTTTTTGCCTAGCTACCATGATAGGCGACATAGTCATGTATTCTTTTCATATAATTCTTACCTTTTATAAATGTTATAAATTTTGTAAATGTTAAATAATATTAATTGCATTTCTCAAATCTCATGGTTATTTTGGAAGTGAAATCACAACCTTTCAGGTCATCTTGTCTGCTCTTTCCCTTCTTGGTCTTTGGCCCATCCCACCTATTGTCTGAAGTTATGAGAGTAGCAGCTGTGGGGCTCTTTCTGCAGGGTATTAATTTCCTCTACAAATATCAGCTATCTCTTATCTTCTCATTGTCCTCATTCTGCATTTTGCCCGAGACTCCGTATAGTTGTCTAATTTAGAATTTTGATTGTGTTCTTAACATGAAAAGAGGAAAAGCACAAATAGGTCAAGTGTGTCCCAAAGTCTGTAGTGTCTGTTCCGTCCTTTTTTTTCTTGCTCACTTCCCTTTTCTGTTTTCTTCCTTCATCCTTCCTTCCTCATCCTCTCTCCTTTCCCCTTTCTTTCCTCCTGTCCTCTTGCTCCCCCCTCCCTCTTCCAGTTCTTTCCCTTTCTTATAGCTGGGTCACATGGTGGTTCCCTTCTAAGTTTTTTAAGGAATCTCCATACTGTATCATTTTGCAATCCCACCAGCAATGAATCAGTGTACCTTTTTCCTTACATCCTTACCAGCTCTTATTATTGCTTGAATTCTTGATATTTGCCATTCTATTTAGTCTACTTTTAAACAGAGAGGAATTTGTTGTATTTTTTAAAAATTTTCATAAAATTATCTTTCACACGGAAGCCATTTTTTCTTTTGGCCCGTGGAAAACAGAGGGGGAAAATAATTAACTCATTGTCCTGTCATTTTGGTGTATAGTTTTATAAATATTTTTCCATTTCTTTAAATCCAAAACAAATATATAGATTGTATCATGCATACTTACATTTTTTTCAACAAACTGTTTAGTTCATTAGTCCTTATATTGTGGATATATTTCCTTATAAATAAATTACATCTGATAAATTAATTCTTAATTTACATGACTAATAAATTAATCATTTTGTGGCTGGATATTACTATATTGATGTATCTTAATGCTAGTCACTTAAATAATTTATTGATTATAGTGAGCATCATTTTATATATTTCTTTGCACACCTAAGTGATTCATAAGATAAATTATTTTAAGTAGAACTTCTGGTACAAATGGTATAGTAGTCTGTTTTGTGTTACTATAATGAAATACCTGAAGCAGTCTAACTTTATAAAGAACAGAGGTTCATTTAGCTCACAGTTCTGGTGGTTCATAGGC
Organism: Marmota flaviventris; assembly: GCF_047511675.1. Classification (NCBI taxonomy): domain Eukaryota; kingdom Metazoa; phylum Chordata; class Mammalia; order Rodentia; family Sciuridae; genus Marmota; species Marmota flaviventris. Next base: position 57,121,416 of record NC_092502.1, read on the forward strand.
ATAGTTATCACTGGCATTGGCTCAGCTCTGATGAGGACTCTCTCGATTGTGTCACATGGTGGTGGGAGTATGAGTGGAAACGAGATCACATCATCAGACAGGAAGCCAGAGAGGATGGGGGGACAGGCTTAACCTTTTATAACTACCCTTTTATGAGAACTAGCCAGGGTCCCAGGAGAACTACCTCAACCCCTTTTAAAGAGCATACCACCACCCATCCAAAATTCCCACCCAACCCCATTTCCTAAAGGTTTATACATACTACTTCCCAACACCACCATCCTGGGGACCAAGCCTCTAATACATGAACCCTTTTTGGGGGAACACACTAACCAAAACCAAACTATTGGGAGGGCCAAACCATAGCGAAGAGTATACATAGTGAATGACATAGGATTAGATTTCACTATAAGTTGCCCGGAGGTGGGGAAGCCAGTGAGGGACATGGGCCATTTGTAATCTATCTGTTCCACCATCTCTGGGTCTTTATTTTCATATACCATTATTGACCTTCACACCTCAATCTAGGTCCCAAGTAGCAGATGAAAAAGGTGGGAGAAGGAAGCAAGTAACAATTCCAGCTGTTTCCTAAGGAAGGTTCCTAGAAGTGATCACATTCCGTTTCCTCTTATATCACATGGCCACAATTTAGTCACATGGCCTAACCAGGCTACAAGAGCATCTGTATAATATATTTCTGTGGGAAGGGGGGTATTGCATATTGAGAGACAAGAACAACCCTAACCCTGTATTGATGTGTTTTGATACAAATTCCTAAATTACTGTTCAGACAGGTTGCAACAATTTACCTGCCCTCCCCCTTCTGCCCATTTCCCCACATCTCTGTCAGCAGTATTATTATTACTTCTGATCTGTTGGGTGGAAAAAAAAATAGTATCTTGTTTTATTTTGAATTTCTCTAATTACTAGCGATACTGTTCTTCTTAAAAATTTTGTATTTTTTTAGCCATTTTTATTTGGCTTAAAGATAAGAGCAGGGCGGGAGATCAAAGGGGACAACTTATCCTTCAGAAAGCCACAGAAAGGCTTGAGTAGAAAGAACAGGTGAGAGTAGAAAAGGAAAACAAAAGCAAAGAACATAAAAAGCCGGTTTTGGCAGCTGGTATAGGAGATAGTTTGAGACTGATACTTGATTAACAGATGCCCCGGGGTCCAAACCGGCAGGAAGGCCAAGCCCCTTATCCTCAGCAACAGCATGGGTGCCTGTTCTCTTCTCCTCTCAAAGTCCCACAGGGCTCCTTTCCCAAGACTTCCACTATTGGCAGGCCTAGGGGGGTTTGGGAGCCAGAGGGGTCTCACCGTCTCCCACTGTCCCCGGTCACAAGCTCCATAGGGAGAGGAGGAACCTCTCATCCCATGGCAGGGAGGGGAGCTCTTGGACAAACTGAAATGCACACGTTCTGACCCGTGGGGAGGAGTTGACAGTCATGATCCCCACACGACCGTGGTTCATTTAGGAGCATTTTGAAGTGAGTGAGCTTCGGAGGCTGCCTTGGGGATGTCACCACCACTGACAACACACTCATGTGCTTGGAGCTACATGCAGATCTTTGGAAACGGACTCTTACCAAGTTGGAGATCGCCTGGATATTTGGTTACATGGGACTTGGAAAAGCTCACAGGAAATATGGCAGAGTGGGAAGTTGGCAACTGCCCCTGTGTGGGAAGGATTGGTAAATCCAGACACAAAGCCAGCCATACATTCTCCCTCGGATGTCCTTGGCTTCATCTTGGCTGGTGGCAGACAAAGAAGATCATTGTAAGCAGGGCTGCCTGTAGCGGAATCATGAATGGACAGAGGAGATGGTCAGGGGTCCCTTCTCCAGTGCAGCTCTCATTCTCTTTGCCCCAGATGCCTTGTCTTCCCCTGCTGGATGCTGCTGTGAAGGAAGGGACCATCTGACAATTGTTTTCCTTGGGGTGGACTTAAGCATGTTACCCTATTTTTTTTGTTCAAGGGAAGTCAAATGCCCACTCAGAGTTAAAACTCTAATGGGGGCATTCAGGCTATGTGACTTGCAAGGAAGACTGTGGGAAGAGGTTTGGGAACTGGGTCACCCTCCCTACTGCCTTGCAGGCTATCTCTGATGGTGAGAGATCAGTTCCCATGGAAGTGCCCGGTCTGTCTTTGGCACTCTTTAAGAGAACTTTGGGACCGTAAATAAGAAGCCTTAACTCCCACACACTGAACTCTATATGATTTCCTGTTCTTAGCAGAGAAGAGTGTGACAATTGATTACCAGAGCAGTGAATAAATATTCACAGCTGATTATTAACTTGGCCAACTTTATGCAAAACTGAACTGGCTGTAGGCAAATAAGGAGCTGGAACTGTGGTTGGTGTTTACATGAAAAGATGTTCTGCAGATGAACTCTGCTCTTGTTTGAATGTCATGGTTCAGAAAGCAGCGAGTTTAAACCCACATGCTGGGCTGGGGAGAGGGCTTGCAAACACCTGCAGCCTATTTACCAGGCCTCCTTTCCTTCTAGGAGATAGATAGGCCACACATTAGGCTATTTGCCCTCTATCCCATACCTCTTGCCCTATTTCTTCTTTTTATATTGAAATATTAAGTTACATTATGCTGGAATTAACAAACAAACACCTTTCTTTTTGAGAGAGCCACTCTTAGAAGTGGCTTCCTAAACATTGTGTTTAAAGAATTCTGAGGCCATGTCAGGGTTAAGAGAGGAATGGCAAAGTGATGTAGAGTGACGCCATAGTGGCAGTGGGTGGTTAGAGTGCCCACCCCATACCTGGAGTGTCACCTTTGTAATGACTGCCTGGCATTCTTTGGCATTTTGGACCTCCAGTATCATGGAGATACAAATTGTGGCTCCTAAATCACTCACTGGGTTGTAGACTTCTATTGTACTTAGATTTATCATTTAATGGAGAAATCATATTTACTGCGCCTGCTATATTGTCCCCAGGAAAGATTAACTTCCTCTTTGAGAGCCCGAATACTTGTTAAACTAACCGTTGCCCACAATTTTGAGTGGGGATCGAAAATGATTGTCAGTAGTCACATGTGTCAGCCACAGGGGGTGTCTATTTAGGAGCAGGATGGACAGGCTTGAACAATTGGCCAACCAAGCAAGGCTTTGGGGCAAAGCTGCACAGAGGTCTTTTCTTTCCCGCCTGGCGATGATGTAAGGACACATTTCAGGCTTTGTGCATTTTGGAATTTTCCTGCTAAAAATCTTTGGACCCAGACTGGGAGTTGCTGAATGCCAGACAAGATCCCTGTTTTGAGCCATGAAGATTCAGCCTATGGCAGAGGATTGTTTAAGGGAAAGCTCGTGGATTTGGGGATCCAGGTGAGGGCTATAGGAAAGTAGAAGCACTTCTCTTTCAGGTTCAAGGCAAGCAGGACCTTCTGTTCTGGGTTTGTTTGATTCTCACAGGCTTGTTTAATAATAAAGTTGTGATCTTATCAAGTATTTCCAAAAAAAAAAAAAAAAAAAAAACCTTGAGTGTACAGGCTCTTTTTAGCAGACCCTTTTGAATAGAGATAAAAGTGAGGTAATCCTGTTAGGCCAGCCAGAGACCCTGAAGTGACAACAATCAGATGGCATGCCCTAAGTATACCTACCCATGATGCCCTTCCTGCCACCGACAGTGGATTTTTTTACGTTTCCATAGGGACCCTGCACTCTGTTGCTATGGAGTCCGACTTGGTTCAGAGGAACCTACCAGTAAATGCAGGGAAAGGCCCTTTGTCCACAAACTGCAACAAGCAGAAATGCCAATTTTCCCACACATCTACTGGAACTTAAACTTATGTTTTCTGGTTTGGGTTGTTGGACTCTGCTAGTAATGAAGATAGGATCTAATAAATAATGCAGGAAACCTTTGTCGTTTCACTGATTGCCAACGCTTGCTTGCTACTTAAAATTTTATATATAGAAGCTATGAGTTTAATTAAAAAATCCTCTATGAATTCAAGATAGTCCCAGTTTAATCAGATGGAAATAAGGTCTGCTGCCTGTTTTTTTTTTTTTTTTTTTCTTGCTAAAGCAAGCCTGACTATAGAGCGCCATGAAGACTGGACAAAGAGAAACAATGAGGAATCCTGCTTTATCTCTGGAAAGTGAGTTCCTGAAATTGCAGTCTTTGTAGGACAGGTAGAATTTTTACAGGCTTAATAATTTATGCAATATCCTTGCAGGAACAGATAATAGCTAATATAAAAGCCCAGAACTGAGAAGCAATTTTTATTGTACTACGGTTCAATCTTTTTAGGGCAAAGTAATTTAAAAATAATGGGAAGAAACACATTTTGATCTGAATGAACCACCACAAAGCATTGACATGACCAGGTGGTGACAGACTTGCTTGTTTTGAGCCTGGGATAGCGACTGCCAGCATTTTTTACAGATAATCTGGTGGTAAACGTAGGGCATCCATCTGGGCCACACACAGAGATGCCAAGGGGAGTGAGAGGCTGATGTGCTGGTAGAATCAATGCTACATTGACCCTGGTTTTTTCTCAGCTGTAGCTTCATCCTAAGTTCCAGAACTATATTTTTTTTCCTTGATAAATAATTCTAAAATAAGCCCTGGGGGAAATCAGCTAGAATGCCTAGAGAGTGAAAAGAAGTCTTCTTTTTTAGGTCACAGAGGGCAGCATCATCTGGAGGTAGGCTTCCTTGAAAGCCCAGCTGGATACATTGCAGTGGAAAAGGCAGTTACAGCTAGTTTAAAGATATGGTAGTCAAACTAATGACTGTTTAAGCTTAAAAACAATAACTAAGTTAGTTTATTGCTTAGCATGGAACTAAGGGACTTAAAAGGAAATGTACCCCACCTCCCTGCCCCCGCCCCAAGAAACCTGTTTGTTGATCCCAGGAGGATCATAGCTTTCCAGAAAGTTGGATCCTGGGCATTGCCTGTAGTTTCTTGTCCCTGGCATGAGCTATGGGATACTCATCCTGCAGGGTTCACTGTTGTATTATTCAGTTAGGCTGTAAAGTGCCACGTTCTGGATCCAGTTCTTAGAGATTACTTTTGCCTGTTAAAGGTTCCCAGAATGCCTGTAGTAAAGGAGTGTCTTAAATTTATTTGACCATGAAATTTTTTCCCTCCTCCCTCCCCCTTTTCTCCTTAGAGTCTGATGAAACAACTAGTTTCATCAGAATCTACTTATTTGCAAAACATTGCTTTAAGGGATTTAGTTTTCTTTTCTATAAACTTAGAAATAAAAAATTTACATTTGACTAGAGATTCTTTCTTTGGGTCTTTAATTTCCTCTAAGGACAATCATCTGTTTTAACAACCCAAGAGAGGGATGATGGTAGTTAAGTCTTGAGAGGATATAACAGACACTTCCTTACCTTTGCTGTGGCAGGGAGGGAGACCCTGATGGGAACAGTGTCAGCTGGACCGCTCTTCCAAATTTTGAACTATTACCAATAGAAGTATTTCATGGCCAATTGTTCAAAGTAAAGTTGTCAATATGTATGGTATAAAGTGGCTCTTGATGTGAAATTTAGAATAGCTATATAAATAACAGATTTGGCACGGTCAAACACTAAAAATCAAGGTAAAAGGACAGTTAAGTTTAAAATATGACCTTGGAAGAACTTGAGGGCCCTTTATCACATGTTCTTTCAGGAACTTCCCTGATATTTTTTTTTGTAAATATTTGTAAATGAGTCTGTGTTTCAGTTTTCCCACTAGCAGCTAGATGATCTGACATATAATCATGTTTTAGATGTTTTTTTTTTTTTTTTTTTTTAAACAGTCTCTTGCCATGTTGCCCAGGCTGACTTTGAACTCCCAGGTTCAAACAATCTTCCTGCCTCAACCCTTTGAATAGCTGGGACTGTCAGTGCACACCATCATGCCCATCTTATGATGTAGGATCATGTTTTGTTTGGTCCATACAATGTCTTATATTTTAACACATTTTACCATAAAACTTAGAACTTTCATCTTCCAACTTTCATCAGGCCACTTGGACACTGTCTTTGATGTTCCCATGTGACACTAGACAGGAGACTGAGGACAACTCAGCTTGCTGATAAGCAAGCTCTGTGAGTTTTCCCGGGCCTCACTGATGTATGTACTCCCCTGATTCATCCAACCCTCTGGCTCCTGAAGGCACTTGAGTTTATATTCTCTGGATTTTGGTAGGGCATCCGAGTAGCAAAAACACTGAAGCCTGCTTTTGCTCTTCTTTCTGAAGAAATTCTATAGCTTAACTAATACATTTGGCTCAAACTTTCTATACTGAAAAGCACATGTTTTGGATGAGGGCAATAATATTAGCTGTCATTATTAAGTATTGAGCCTTGGGCAAGAAGACTCCATTTATTCTCAAACTGGTGTAGACATGAAAGGAGAGTGGAAAGAATATGAGACGTCCACAAGGAAATGTTCAAAGTCCACCATAGGGGAGACAGGAAGGTGAGGAGACTGAGTGGGAAAGTGGTAGCTCCAGCTGTGACCTCACTTACCTCTTAGCTCTCTCTAATGCTGACCTTTTTTTTTTTTTTTTCTTAATTATCATGTGGTTCAGATGTATTGGGCAAAGTGTCTGGAGACAAGTTCCAGCAAGACCAAGTAGGCCAGACCAGGGGAAATACCATGTGGCAGCAAACATGCTGTGGGAAAGGGTATTTCTGAAAGAATTTCGTGCCTGCACAGAGAGTGGTCAGACCAAGAGAAATGCCATTCTAAAATCAGAAGTGCCTGGTATGGCACTTCCTGTAGGATTCTGATGCATTTCTTACAGACAGAACAGGCCAAGTAGGAGATAATTTGTCTCAAATGTAAGCCCTTTCATTCTGGTGTCTTTTCTAAACTGTATGTGGATGATTTTTAAATCTTTCTCAGATTGAATTGATTTACAGTTGTATCATCCGACCTGTTGTAGGCTGAGTTGTTAGTAATTTCTACTAAGCAAACTAGAGCCTATTTCAGTACTTGTCACCATTTTGAAACTGTGGTTCATTAGGATCATGTTACTTATGTTTCTTAAATCTGATTCAATTCAGAGACCCAGTGTGAGAGTCGTGGCCAAAATAGATAATGCCTATGTCAGTGTGGAATTAGACAAAAACTCTTTCCATTTTCAAATAAATGAATAGGATTATGTGCTCCACAGATGGTATTTCAATCCCTTGTGCAGGATCCATTACAAGTCTATTTCAACACAAACTTTTTTTTTTTTTCCCCAGTACAAGTCATTTAGTTTGTAGGGGAAAAGCTTGGTAGGAATTCACATTGTGATTTTTTTTTAATGTATTAGCATTTACCCAAACATATTTCTTGAGAGAGTTTCAAGTCAATGCTTCATAGGCTTTTGAAGAGTCCCCACACCCTCAACCGTGGGCTCTTACTGAAACTGCAATGTGTGCAGCGTTTTAATGTTAGCTTAGGGTCCCCCTTCCCTGACAATTTTCCTATATTGGGAGAGCTCTTTGCTCCTCTCTGGAAGTTCTATTCACACTCTAGGTAGTTAAAAACAACAAACAAACAGTTTCATTGAGATAAAATTTACACAAAATAAAGTGCTCATATTGAAGTGTACAATTTGGGTAAGTATTGACATACATATACAACTGTGAAGCTCTCAATCATGGTACTGAGCCTGCTCATCACATAACAAATGTTTCCTCGCAACCTCTTTGTAATTCCTCTGTCTCCTCCTCTCTTTTCTATCTACCATAGGCAACCATGGATCTGCTTTCTGTCATTCTAGATTATTGTGTATGTTCTAAAGCTTTATATAAATTAAATAATACAGTATGTTCTATTTTGTGCCTGGTCTCTTTCATTCAGAATGGTCACCTTGAGATTCATCCGTACTGTCCTGAGCATCATTAGTTCATTCCTTTTTATCACCAAGTAGTTTGCTATCATGGATATATCACAATTTATTTATCCTTTCATATTGTTATGCACATCTTGAGCAGATCCTGGAGATTGAACCTTGGGGCACTTTACTACTAAGCTACATCTGTAGCCTTTTAATTATTATTGCTTTTCAAAAAATTCGAGGTAAGGTCTTGCTTAGTTGCTAAGTTGCTGAGGCTGACCTCAAACTTTCGATCCCCCTGCCTCATCCTCCAGAGTTACTGTGATTACAGGTGTGTACCACTGCACCCAACTTGCATATTTGGATAGTTTCTAGTTTTTGATAATTATAGAAGAGCTGTTTTGAAAATTTAAGTTCAAGGTTTTGCATGGACATATGTTTTCATTTCTCTTGAGTGATACCTGGGATGGAATGGCTGAATCACTTGGTGTTTGTACACAGGTGTTCAGAGCTGCTTTATTTATGACAGCCAAAATCTAGAGACAACCCAAATGTCTATCAGTTTTTTAAGAAACTGACAAACTTTTCCAAAGTGGTCGTTCATTTACATTTTCACTAGTCATATGTAATGAGTCCAAGTTTTTCTGCATCCTTCCCAGCACTTGATACACAATCTTTTTAATTGCTATCATTCAATACATGTCTATTAATGTCTTGCTGTGGTTTTATATTGAACCATTGTAGTGACTAATGGTGTTGAACATCTTTTCATGAGCTTTACTTATCCTTATTGTGTCTTCTTTAGTGAAAGGTCAAATCCTGTGCCCATTTATTTGCTGTTCTGTTAACAGAACTTTTAAAAAAATTATCTGTTTATTTTTTTCTTAATTGTTCTTTATATATTCTGGACGCAAGTTCTGTATCAGATATGTATTTTTTTTTAAAGAGAGAGAGAGAGAGACAGAGAGAGAGAGAGAGAGAGAGAGAGGAAGAGAGAGAGAGAGAATTATAATATTTATTTTTTAGTTTTCGGCGGACACAACATCTTTGTTTGTATGTGGTGCTGAGGATTGAACCCGGGCCGCATGCATGCCAGGCGAGTGCGCTACTGCTTGAGCCACATCCCCAGCCCCAGATATGTATTTTTGAAAATACTTTTTCCAGTTTGTCACTAGTCTGTTCATTCATTTAGTGGTGTTTTTTGAAGGGCAGAAGTCCTTTAATTTTGATTAATAAATTTATTAGTTTGTTCTTTTGCACATTGTGTTTTGTTGCTATATGTAAGAATTCTTTGCCCAAATCAAGATCACAAAGGTTTTCTATTCTAGTTTCTTTAAGAGATTTTAAAAAATCCCATTTTCATTTAGATCTATAATTCACTTTGAGTTAATTTTTGTATGTATTATAAGATTGTGTATTCAAGTTATTTGTACATGGATATTAAATTTTCCCAGCATTGTTGAAAAGACTTCTTTTTTCCCTGAATTGCCTCTGCGCCTTTGTCAAAAGTAATTGTCTAAATTTGTGTGGACTTATTTCTGGATTATCTATTTTGTTCCATTGATTTATTTGTCTGTTTTTATATCAACATTACACTGTCTTGATAATTTTAGCTTTGTAACAAATCTTTAACTCTGGTGATGTTAGTCCTTCAATTTTGTTTTTTGTTTTTCCTTTTCTGTAGTGACTTTTTTACTTCATATTCATATTTATATAGGAATTTTAAAATCAGCTTGTCAGTTTATAAAAAAATGTTTCTGGAATTTTGATTGGTATCATATTGAATCTATAGATCTGTTTGGAAAAGAATTGACATCTTAATAATATCAAGTCATCTGACTAGTAAGCAAAGTCTACCTCACTATTTAATATGCATATTCTGCTGTTTGGTGGAGTGTTCTGTAAATATCAAATAGGTCAAGTTGTTTGATAGTTTTGTTTTATTCTTTAATTTTTCACAGCACTCTTGTTAGTTTTTAGTGTGTGGATCTTTCACATCTTTGGTTAGATTTATCCCTAAGCATTGCACATATTTGATATTATTATGAATTGCTTTTAAAAGTTCATTTTTTGATGATTTATTACTAGCATAAAGAATGTAGGTTTTTATATATTGATTTTTTATCTGCAACCTTATTAAAATTTTCTTGTTATTCCTAGTACTTTTTTTGTGGATTCCATCAGATTTTTTTTAATAAACACAGATATTTACAAAGTCTGTAAATTAAGACAGTTTTACTTCTTCCTTCTCAATGTGACTAACATTTATTTACTTTTCTTGCCTTATTATACTTGCTGAGACCTTCAGGCTAGTTTCAAATACTATAAGAGCAGACTTTTTTTTTTTTTTTCCTTTTTCTTCTAATCTTAGGGGAAAGCATTCATTCTCTTACCCCTGAGTATAATATTAGTAGCAGTCTTTTTGTATTTGTCCTTTGTCAGGTTGAGGAAACTCCTTTCTGTTCATATTTGCAGAGAATTTTCATATTTGTTTGTAGTTTTCTTTTACCATAAATGCCTTTGTTTTGTCTAGTTGAGAAATATTCCCTTTTCTACAATTTTCTAAAAGAAGTTTTGTAGAATGGGTATTGTTTCCTTTTTAATATTTGGTAAAATTCACCATTAAATCCATCTGGAACTTGGGTTTTCTTTATGGGAAGATTTTTAACTATATTTTAAGTATTTCAAAATATGTAAATCTATTCATATTATTTATTTCCACTATAATAAGCTTTGTAGTTTCTTCACTTCATCTGGGTTATCAAATGTATTGGTATAAAATTATTAATGACATCCCTTTATTTTATTTTTAATATCTGCAGATTTATAATAATGTCACTTCTCTCATTTCTGATACTGGTATTATTTGTATTTTCTCCTGATATGTCTCTCTGAAAGCTGACCCATTTTACTCATAAGTATAAGATTTTGTTTATTAATTTTTCTTTTGCCTCTATTTTTTTTTATTTCATTGCTTTCTTCTGTGATTTGTATTATTTTCTTTCTCATAAGGAAAGAAACCCCTCCTTTGGGTTTAGTTTGTTCTTTGTTTTCTAGTTTCTTAAGATAGAGGCTGCAATAATTAATTTGATAACTTTCTTCTTTTGTGATGTAGGCATTTAGTCCCACAAGCTGCTTCAATAGAATTTCACAAATTTTGACATGTAATTTCATATTCATTCACTTTAAGATATGTTTTAACTTCTTTTTTTTATTTCTTCAATGACTTATGAGTTACTTAGGAGCTTGTTGTTTAATTTTTAAGTATTTAAGGGATTTCTCAGATGTCTGTTATTGATTTCTAGATTACATTGTGATCAGTATTTTTATGCCTTAATTTAAAAAATATTTATTATTGCTTTATTTCTCAGAATATGATATAACCATGTAAATGTTATATATGCACTTGAATATGTATTTTTCTGCCATTGGGTGAAGTGATAGTTATGTGAAAACCTAATATATCTTCTGATTTTCTGTCTAGTTGTTCCATCAATTATTGGGACTAGTGATTCAAGTTTCCCAGTTTAATTTTGTCTATTTCTAATTGAAGTTTCCAAAACTATGTTATTAAATGGACAGATGTTTAGGATTATTACCCTATTTTGATGAGTTAAACATTTTATAATTATAAAGTGACTTGCATTCTCTCTGATAATAGTCTTTATTCTAAAATCTTCTTTGATGTTAATTTAACTACTCCAGCTTTTTTGATTAGTGTAGTATGATATATCTTTTAAAATCATTTTACATTTAACTTGTTTATGTTTTTATATCTAAAGTGTACTTCTTATAAGTAGCATATCTTGAAACTTGCTTTTTAAAAAAATCCAATATGATAATCTCTTGTCTTTTAAATGAGAAATTTAGACCATTTACAATTAAAGTGATTATTGATGTAATTAAGTTTATTTTCTGCTTGTCCCATCAGTATTTTTTCCTCATTTTCCTTTTTTATGGATTCTTTTTAAGTTGAATATTATTTATGATTTGATTCTATCTTTTTGTTGATTTATTAGCTATAACTCAGTTTTGTTGTTTCTGTCATTGTTTTAGGGTTTGTAGTGTCCATATTTAATTCTTCTCACATTGTAATTTGAGTCAAATGGTGTTCAGGGAAAAGATAGGATATATATATCTAATGGTAGGATTTTAATTTTTTTCACATTTTTCGTCCATCCCACTTAGATTTAGGTTTTGACACCTTTACTGCAAAGGTCTGGTAGAAATTCTGAATGCTTATATCTTCTCAGACAGATGGGTCTTCAATTTATTCTTTTAGTATAGTTGCTTATTTAGTTTAGTAATGGACTCAACTGAAAGATCTCCCAAAACAGTAGTGTATTAGGAATTATGTTTGGCTGCAAGAAATAGACATCTGAAACAGAAATCTCTACATACTAGGGTTTATTATCCTCATATAAGGAGAAGTCTGGAAGTGGTTTATGACATTCATCCATGGAAGGAATTTAGAGTAAAGAGTTCCATGGTTCTCTTGTCCCGTTTTAAAGGGTCATCTGATGGATTTTGAATTCAGCCATTTGTCCATTTATCAGGCATCAGAAAGGAGGAAAAGTAGGGGACCTGGAATTACCAACTGAATCTTTTTACCCTGCACCATTTTCCACATGGACACTTCAGTCTAGAAAGAGAGCCAAGAAATGTAGTTCATTGCTGGTCACATGGCCATCACTGGTAAAAGTGGGATTCTGTTAATAAGGATAGAGGGAACATTGGATGAAGAATTAGCAATGTCTACCAAAGATACTGTTAATATTAGTCCTTTGCACTTGTTCTTAAGAGACATAGAAGCCTTTTAAGGAATGGACAGAAAAGGGATTTTAGATATAGATTTTTTTTTCATTACTTTTACTATATGTAAACTTCTAGGATCCTAGTGTTCTCTTGCTCTCTCCATGACTGATTATTCATCTATGTACAATCAGCCACTAGTGGCTGAGAGGTAAGAGCCCATGACCCCAAGCGATGTTATGCAACTTTGGAAGGGTACAAGGAGGATGAAGTGTGAAGCAGTTGTCATAGGCCACTCTTCCTTGAAACTTTGTTATAAAGGTATCCACTTCCTCAGCTCAGATGTTCTCTCTTTCATGAGATTCTCCTTGATCTCACCCCAGCTATAATTAATTATTCCCCTCCCTCAAATCCCATAGTATTTTTATGACAATTTAAAAAATATATAATTGACACATCTTGTATCTGAACAATTTATATCATTTAATGGATTCTCATGTATTCAGAGTTGTACAATCATTGCATGAAACATTTTCATCATATAAAACAAATGTATCCATCAGCTATCACTCCACATTTAATAAGCCCTAGATAACCAACTAATATATTTTCTGTTTATATGGAGTTGCCTGTTCAGCCATTTCATACTGATGGAATCATTCACTGTATTCCCACATTATTTTGCTCATATCTCTGTTATTACCCCTGCATCATGCATTGTGTTTGTTGGATTTGGTGATCCTGCTTTTGATTTCCTCTGCAGACTAAGAGTTTCTAATCTGCCATCTTTGTATCCACAGCAGAGCTTAGCAATGTGCCTGGTACGTCAGTAAATGTTAAGCAGAAGAAAAAGAATCCCCATCCCTTTTTACAAATACAATAGTGTAGTCTATAATATTATGTTTGAAAATATGAAAACAGATGACTCCTGTCTGTGCTGAACCTTATAGTACCAATGAAATTATGTAAAGACTTTGCACATAATTGACCTCTGACAGAAGTGTGAGGGCATGAAGTTTACCTTGGAAGTCCACTTTCTTTGCTTTCTCACTTTTCCTCCTTTGAATCTTCTGACTCTTGGTTCCTAGCCTTGTGGTACACCTGTCTTAGTAGCTGGTCCAACACACCTTCTACCATCTTTTTACCCATGCTCCCCTCCCACTACCATTAAAACCATCATAATGTTTTGGACTCCCCAAAATTAGAGATCCAGGTTTAATCCTACTTCTTTTTTAAACGCTAGCTACAAATATTGAAGAAATTATTCACTTTCCCTGAAAAATACAAGGATGGTATTCAGTAAAGTTACTTTTAATTCTAAAAATTTATGTTCTTTTATAGCAACTCATTGAATAAATTCAAAAAATAAGATTTGTGACTCATCCTCTTTATTCATAACTCAGAATAAAAGGATCTAATGAGAAAAGATAGATTAGCTGGAAGGTTGTGTCTATTAGATAGTGACTTTCAGGAGATACTTTAACCTTAGAAACATTTTCCAAATTAATGTAAATGGATTTATTACATTATATCCTTTAGGACAATGGCTTGTATTTTCTTTAGAGATATAATTGGGTTTTAAAGGAGTTTTTTATTCTGCTCACTCTTCCTTTCACATATATTCCATTCCTAGGTGTAAATCCAAAGAAAAATATATGTGGTAGAGGAAAAAACAATTGACTATAGTTAATGGCTTTCGGTATTAAAGCCAAGTATTTACAAGTGAAACAATGAGGTTCATGGCATTGGTAATGGGATTTAGATGGATTTAGGAACTAAGGCTGAAACAGGAGCCTAATTAGAGAAGATTCCAGGGTCATCATGTCAGTCCTCACCTGTCCACCAAGCAGACAGACTGTCCACAGCTTTCACTTCAAAGACATGGCCTGCTCTTCTCATTAGTGCCTGTTGTCTCCCAGTTCTTGAGGGAGAGGAGACCTTTGCCTCCTGCAGTTTGATGTGTCTACAGCACAGTACTAAGTGTGGGCGGAGATTCAGCTTCCAGCTTCTATCTGGCCTCAAAAAACAAACAAACAAAAAGTCACCAAAAATTTATTATAAAATATTTAGTGATTTTCTTAAAGAGAGATAGGATAAAATAAATTATATTGGATAGAACATCTTTAAAATATTTAAAAGAAAGGACATGGATAAGGAATCTCTCAGGCATGAAAAAAAAAAAAAACACAATTATGAGGGTCCTTTGTACCTGTGCTTGAGAGCCAAGCTTTGAACATTTGCTAAAGTGGACCTCTGTTTCCTTTGTTCCTTTCTAGTTCCCTTTGGTATGTCACAGGATTTTGTGTCTGAAGCTTGTTTTGATTTTCCATGTGGATTCTGTTGGAAGCTCAGCACTTAAGCTTGGCATCTAAAGCTGAATAAGGAAAGATGAGCTTGGGGTAGGATCTAACTCTGCTGAGTCCCAAGGGGGTTAGTGTTATCACATATTTCACAGTGTTTCTGTAGCTTGGTGAGTTGGGACATCAGAGAACATACAGTTCCATGGCTCCCTTCTTTCTTGCTTCCCTTTTCTTCTGACCATTGTGTGAGGACTTGGTAATAGCTTAGAAATGGCAGAAGAAGAGAATGGGGCAGAGATGGCACTTGAATGACAGAGTCTAATGCTGCATGAAGTTACTATATCACAGAAGTAGAATTTTGTGTTCATTTCTTTTAGAGTGGGTCCCAACAGTCTTTCCCATCATTAAGGCCATTATTTGACTACAGGACTCGATTTTTAAAGGTGATTCCATTGACTTGAGCTGTAATTGAGAAAAAGGAAATCACTAGGAAAGCAGATTCTCCCTTCCAATTCTTAAGTAACTTTCAGGAAATTTCTTTTCTGTTCATGACCTACCCACATTGTGTTCCAGATTTTGCCCAAATGCTAGCCCAGGTTTTCATAAAAATAACCCAGGTTTTTTTTTATAAAAATAATCCATATTTTAAAAATACCATCATTTTTTTTCATTTATTGTACATGACTGGATTTTAAATTCCTTTCATAAAAACACAAAGTTTGCACTTACCAGGAACACAAGAACATTTGTATAATTATCCAATAATCTAAAAGCATTCCAAAGCAGGTCTATTTAATTCTGTATATGAAAATATACTTACTGTCCTTTTTCAGAATTAAAACAATAAGAACAACAAAAGAAAACAATGGCTTGAGATCCAAGAATATGCAATTCTGGTTCCTAACTCTCTAGAACATAGGCTTAATTTATATACATTTATTTGCCCATTTTAATAAATGTTATCTTGATGTTGGAGCAAAAGTACTAGGCCTTCTTGCTCAATCTTCCTTAATAATTCTTACCCTGCTCCTTTCAACCCAATCTTACCTTTCACATGGTGCAGGGGAAATCATTTGGGGTCACCCTGAGGTTAAGACCGAACCCAACTACAACTGAAGTCAAATTTTAATCTGTAGCCTCTATGATAACTGTGTAGATCAAAGAAATAGTTTGTGGAGAGAGAAAGATGAGTGGTAGAAAATGAAAAAGAGGGTAAATAAAGAAAAAATGAAAAAAAAAAAGGGAAAGCAGAAATTGAGACCAGTCTATAGAATATTCTGAACATCTTCCTTTCATAGCCAGCCCCAACACATATGAAACCTAGGTGGTTCCTATCAGATCCAGCTTCATGGGAACCCAGAGATTTTCAGGTGCTAGAATTATTATTTTTTTTTTTGGTGATATGGAATCTTGTATGGATTTCCAAGATATAAACACAAATAAAGGAAAATTTTACCAATATAAATTTACCTTAGAGATTAACTTTATAATATTCCCTTAGTAAAAATTAATTAGAGAGGACTACACTATTATATTAAACAGACACAAAGATTTGAACTTTGAAGATTTGGATGGCACTTTGAAGATTTGGATGCCATATTCTTATAGGCACATAACAAAATTTAATTAATCTCATTCCCCAGTACTTCCCCTGTTCCTCCCCTCTTCCCACTCCCACCCACTTGCTCTGTTCTAGTGACCTCCCTTCTGTTGTTGTCATTTAAATTAGAGCATTATAATTATACATGTGTGTATACACATGCATACACACACACGTGCATGATCTGTTGTGTCATATTTGTACATGGACATAGCATACTTTGGCAAATTTCATTCCCCAGTACTTTTCTATGCCCACCTCTCTTCCTCCCTCTTTCCTCTACTCTATTGGTTTCCCTTCTATTATCCCAAGACCTTGCTCCCCTTTTTTTCATTACTTTTTTCCCCTGTTTCTCTCTCTAGCTTCTGTACCTGACAGGAAGCATTCAACCCTTGATTTTCTGAGTCTGGCTTATTTCACTTAGCTTGATGTTCTTCAGTTTGTATGGCATTTTTTTTTTTTTAAATCAGCCACCACATCCAATTTCTGTTTGGTTTAAAGGTAATCTAAATTATTTTCCTATAGATCTCTTCATGTCAAAGATCAAGATTTTAGAAGTGACCATCATTTTGGATCATTATATATATACATTATATGTATACTATATATATACACACACATTATATATGTATACTACATATACACTAGTGGATAAAATGTATAAAACAATATTTCATGACATGAAAATATTTTTCGTATTTTATTGAATAGAAAATCATTTTGAAAGCTTTTTTACTTTTATTTTTTATGAGGAGAAAAATATATAGGGAAAACAATTCCTGAAGGATTCTACAACCATGAGAATGTTACTAGTTTGTGGAACTGAGATGAGGTCTATTTTACTTATTGGTATTTTATGTTTGGGCAGGAAACCTATTCTACTTTTGTAATAAGAATATATTAATGAGACACATCTAGAGCACCAGGGTGTCTTATCCCACCCTTAAATAAAATTTTGAACTACCTGAATCCCAAACTCTTCCAAGTTGCCCTCACAATTGCTCATCTACTTAGATATTTTGGATGGTGTCTAAACAATGTGAGAGGAACAAGGTGGAAGATAATGTCAGTGTTCACTGAGAGTATTTTGATCCCTTTCCTGTTATTCAGCTGAATTCTGCTTTTGGAAAGTAGTCTTCAGACCATTTACTCGTGTTTGCAGTGGTGTCCCCTTGTCTCCAAGTGCTGGGTCATGGCTGAGACAGTCACTTATAGAAGAGAATTGAGATTTAATATTTTCTGAAGACCCAGATGACATTTGTCAAGTATTTTCCTTAACAGATAAAGACTGCAATTCTGCCATGTCAGAGTTGTGAACAGGGTCTTCACAAAGAAAGGTGACTTGTTTGTGGTGAATGCTTTGTGGAGGCAATCACCTCTTGGTCTGCTGTGCTGCTGTCGTCCTGGTGTTTTGCTTTTTGGTTTGTTTCTCCACATACTCTCCTCCCCAAACAGGATACATTTGGTGGTCTTTTATAAATTTTCTTTTTTTTAAAAAAAGTGGATTAGGCAATTTCCCTTGAAACTTCTTTCCTAATTTAGCATGAAGTAGAATTAAGCAAGTAGAACTGGAGGAATTTATTTGGAGATATCAAAATAAGAAGGGAAATTGTTTAGTTGTACCAGCGGACTGTAAGAGGACTGAGGAATGGATTGAAGAAAATTATCAAGCATGCATGTTGTTTTTAAGTGACACTTGAGCCTAGGATGTGCAACAGCTGTGTTGTTGGCTTTTTTTTTTTTTCTTGTGCCAACTTTCTTTATTTGATTGATTTTCTCTCTGACAGCTCACTGTGCTGATAAATGTGTCCATGGGCGCTGCATTGCTCCAAACACCTGTCAGTGCGAGCCTGGCTGGGGTGGGACCAACTGCTCCAGTGGTAAGTTTCCACCTGCTGTTGTCTGTCTTGGGGATGTTTTTGCTGTATGAACCCCTTGTCTGCAGATTACCCAGAGCTACAGTTTCCCTCTTCATCCCAAACAGAGCATGGTGTGGATTCCAAATCCAATTCATTCAAATGAGTTCCTTTTAAACATGTTCATGTATTACATACAGAACTGTTGTTAATTAGGTATAAAGAAAAGTATGTATAAAGGAGATTTTAACGATCTGATACTCATACTTTCATGAGTATTAGTGTGTTTTCTAGAGTAGGTACAAAATTTATATTCTTTACTTTAAGGCAGTTGGATAATACTCTAACTTTTGTTTTTAACTTGGTTTATCTAAGATGCTTTCTTAGTGATTAAAATTTATCACCCATTGGTTTTAACTTAGAAGTTAAAGTTTGTAATAGTAATATATCAATTTGTCTTTGAATTCTGAGATGGAAATAATGAGCGTATTCCAGTTAATTTGGGGGAGATAAATTTGTAATATATGAAAATTCGAGAATGTTTTGATACTTGCTAAATGAAATCATAACATAGTGTACAATGTGTCTTCATTATGCTGGAGTTGTAACTCTAAAATGATATGGGCAGGCTATATCTAAAATCCTATATTCATTGTTGTGCAGATTAAATAATGGAATGTCATGGAATACAGTTGTTTTTCTAAATTTCATAGTTAAAATTTAAGTCTTCTGGCTAACTCATTCTGCCCACTTAATTGTGTCCACTTCCTGCTCTTCCTTTTTGGCCTTGAAAAATGTAAGAGGAAATTGAAGTGCAACTAAGCTGTAGTACACAGAACATTACATATATAAAAAGGAAATAATAGTTTTTTTAAATTAGCATGTTCCTGTGATAGCACAAATTTTTCTTCATTGCTACTAAATGATTTTCTGAGATTAGTCTGAAAGGACTTTAAGCTCTCCAGATAAACTTGTTTTAAGAATTTTAGTTTCTTACTGTGGAGTATGGGAAGCTACTCTTGACCTTGTTGGGCCTGCTGGTTTTGAACTTGTGATCTCTTGGCTTTCTCTGAAGCAGCATCTCCAGGGGAAGCCCTTGTGCTGCCTGTGCACAGAACTCTTGGTGTGAAAGAGCCCTGCTATTGTACAGGGAGTGTGTGTGTGTGTGTGTGTGTGTGTGTCTTTCTGCTCCTGACAGGCATCTCAATTCCAGTGGGCAACTGTCTTGCAGGGCTTTGTTTTGCTTCTGTTGGGAAGCAGGAGGAGAGTGGGCATTTTGTTCACATGCCATTGAGGCAGAATGTTTGGGATGTGGGATTTGGCTCATGTCCATCTTTCTGGCCGACTGACCTCAAATGCAATATTGCTTTCATTAACTTTTCCAACTTAAAAATCAGTCGAGCCCAGACGTTTTAGAGAAAAATAACATTATTATAAACCAGTGGGAAAGGAGAGAGTGGATGTATTCTATCTTTGAAAAGTGAGGTTTGCTACTACTTCCAGGGCAAAGAATGCTATGGAATAATTTCAGTTCTACTCATACTTTGCTAAAAACTGTAGCCTACCTCAAGCTAATAGATCAGACTGAATAGTGTTTGTGTGCAAAACAAAAGCCTACATTGGTTTTGGACTATAGAACTGATTTGGGCCCTCTAGTTAAAAAAAAAATCATTGCTTTGTTTTAGAGTTTACTGACTTTTGAATGAAGACTCCAGAACTCTGAGAACATATGCTCTTTTAATACTGGAAAATGGTAATTAATACTACTTGTAATGCATTCTCTACAACTAGTGTTTTGGGTTTATAATGAACAAAAGCATAAATAAGCATTAACAGATGTCTAAAGTCTTTAAAGATGTTCAGAGAAAAATCATTTCTAACACCTTTCTTAAGCACAAGAAAGTGCTATACTGGGTGTTGTTACCTGGATTTTGTTACTTGGATTGTCTGTGGCAGTTACCCCTATCTCAAAAACTGTGCTGAGTTGTTTACTCTTGGCCAGGTAACTCTGGAAACAAAATGTATGTTCTAGTCATCTATTATATATCAGAATTAAAACTGCCTAATTTCCAATGATTCTATTTCCATTTTTCCTTCTCTATGGTTACTCCTCTGCATAACTTTGATGATGTATGTTAGATTCATAAAATGACTGCTTTTATAATTAGATGGACTCTTGATACCTGGTAAGGTTCAATCAGGAGACAGAAACCACAGTCTTTTTTTTTTTGAGTAAAGTTTTTATTTTGAAACAATTTTAGATTTACAGAATTGTTGCAAAGATAGTACAGAAAGTTTCTGTATCTCCATATCCAATGTCCTCTATCGTTAACTTCTTAAATTACCATCAGTTTATAAAAATTGAGAAACTGACATTAGCACATTGGTAGTAAATATGTTCCAGAAGTTGTTGGGATCTCATCAGTTTTTCCACAAATGTCCTCTTTCTGTTCCAGATTCCGACCCAGAGCCCCATGCCATGTTCACATCTCCCCAGTATCCTCTCTCTGTGACCGTTTCTCAATCTTCCCTTGTTTTTCATGGCCTTGATAGTGTGGAGGAGGACTGCACAGGACCCCAGTCTGTGCTTGTCTGGTATTTTTCATGATGAGGGTGATGAATTTTGAAAAGAACAGTGCAGAGGGCTGGGGATGTGGCTCAAGTGGTAGCATGCTTACCTGGCATGCGTGCGGCCCAGGTTCGATCCTTAGCACTACATACAAACAAAGATGTTGTGTCCACCGAAAACTAAAAAATAAATATTAAAAAACTCTCTCTCTCAAAAAAAAAAAAAAAAAGAAAAGAAAACAGTGCAGAGTTGAAATGTCTTTCTCATCACATGAAATCAGGAGAGTCACAGGAGATTCACCCATGATGCCATCACCTGGTTAGTCTTCACTGCTTGATGAAGTTGTGATGGCCAGATTTCTCCATCTAAACATAGAATTTTCCCCCTTTCCTATGCTATTCTGTGAAAGCAAGCCACATAATCTATCCATTTATTGAGGAAGGAGCATCTACATATAGTGTTTGGAATTCTTTTTTAAAAAAGACATGTTTCTTTTCCTTCATTTACTTAATAATTTATATCAGTTTGGACTCATGTACATTGGGTTATATGACAATATCACATTATTTATTTTGTTGTTTGAATAGTTTCAGCCTTGGCCATTGTGTCCTTTGGACATGCCTGTTCTTGTGAATTTGAGCACTGCATTTCTTTCTGTTACTATAAGATACTCCAAGCCCCTGGTGTATTTTTCCTGTCTTAGCCTTGGAATGGGCCATTTCTGAAAGAAGCCCTGGTTCTTTCTATTGGAGAATGGTATTTGCAAACCAAGATCTGGGTGCTGGGTGTGCCCATTGCTACTAGGACGCACAGGGAATTGAAAAGAGAAAGTTTGATAAAAAGAATTATTAACTGTGGTTGTAATGATGAGGGATTGAATGATGAGGTAGATTGAGCTATAAAGCTCAGAAATAGTAGATATAAGGAATAGTCATTACCCTTACAGTGTAGATGGATTGTCCAGAAAGGAAGTCCCAGAGATATGTGGGCTAGACCTCACTGGCAGGGAGGTTGCTGTGGTACTGCTCTAACAGAACTTGCTGGAAATCTGTCCTAAAGGATACCCGAGAAAGCTCTTCATGGAGTGGTATCTCACCAGAAGAACTCTGTTTAAAAAAAAAAAGGCAGGGGGATAGGGAGGGCAGGTGTTGGCTGATGGTTGCTGCTGGCCAGTGTACTGCAGGATTTGGATGCTAAAGAAGCTGCCCATGCTTCAAGATCTTGGTGCTGGAGCAGCCCCTTGTGCTGCAGAAACAGAGCACTGTACAAGCTGTAGGTGCTGGGGAGCAGGTCCTAGATAAGCCTTTCATTGTACTTAGACTGCAGAGTTGGCTGCAGAGCAAACACACTGGGACTAGAATAGACAACTCCTTATCTGCAGTGTCCCTCCTGCGCCCTCTACTGAAAATGCTTAACATTCAACTAGCAGGCAAAGAAAAATAGATTTAAAGGGCCCATATACACTTTTGTAGAACAGGCAATGAAGGATAAACTTAGAGCTAGAAGGCAATAAATTGATAGCTGTTGCAGTCTGCACCCTTGGTTACTTGGCTCCTATGTGCATTATTCTATATCCACTTGAATTCCTACACACCAACAAAACAACTCTGCATTCCCACTTAATATGAAATAGTTATTCATTTTACAAGGTGTTTTTACTCTCTTGTCAGTATAAGGAGATGCAAATCCCAATAATTGCTGTATCCATTACTGGATACATTAATTTTTTCAAATCCAATCACAGTTTGACTGAATATTCTGTTTCCAAGATACTAAAGTTAACTTCCAACAATTTGTATATAAGATAAAATAAAAATGGAAAGAAAGAGAAAATAGAAAATAAAATAAATACATACATATAACAAGCAAATGGAAAAATATTAAAAGCTACTATATCCCTCCTCTCTGCAATCAGTAACAAGGCTATAAGTATGGTTTCTATGGCCTCCTTCTTCTACTCTCCATTCAGTATTTCCCCTGTACTTAAGAAGAACCTCAGAAGCTTGAAGTTCTTTACCTGGTGGATTGGCTCAAACCTTCATCCAGAAAGGTTTGAGTTCCCACCTATCCTGCCTCTTTTGGGTTGTTGATGTTTTCTATTAACCTTTACTACTGAGTATGGAAGCATTAGGGGTACTCCCCAGGATCCCTGAGGTCCAGATGTGGTTCTCCAACCCAATCTCCCCTTGATAATCAGAATCACTCAGCCAGAAGAGTGACCTAGTTATTGACATTTAGAATCCCAAATGGTCAGATGACAATAAATTAATAACTATTACACTATTTTCCTTTCTAAAATACATGAAAGATTAAGAGATTGGAAAACATTTTCAAAGGTTTAGTTTTATAAAGATTTCCATTTGAGACTTTACCATGCCAATAAAAAAGATTTCTTACCTATGAGATAGTTGGTGTTCCTAGGTCTCAGTGTATTCTCTGTATAAAAAAACCAGATGTGCCAGAGAGCTGTACAAAGTTTGCTCCCCTGGAATGAAATCATGATTTACTTGACTACAGTCAGACATATTGCCTCTTTTTAAATTTGATTAAAATGATTTTTTTGAAAAAGCACACACATATTTTTACTTTTATTGGCATCCTAATGTATACCCTCACCTATATGAATGAATGACATTCATCTATTTCACCTGTCTCTTTCTTCCCTCCCCTCTTTCCTCCTCTCTCTCTCTCTGTTTTTACCCCCATAAATCTATCTATCCAAGAATAAAACTCCATTCCTCTTCCTCCCTCACAGGATGATAAACAACTCCAGGAGCACAGGGGCCGTGTGTTATTAATCTCTTTAGCCTCTATCATGCCTGGCATATGGTAGAGCACAGAAATGTTTGTTCCATTTAATTAGATTGATTTGAAGGGCATGATTCTGTACAATTCAGAGGTCATACGTGTGTTCATTTTGTGAACTTCCATCGAGTGATTACTATGTTCAGAGTATCATGTTGGATGCTGGGGATGAAAGAGCAAATAAGGGATGGTTCCTGGTCTTACAGAGCTCATACCTAGGGAGAAAGGTAACAAAGTGTGACCAAGAGAATGGCTCCAGGTAAAGAGGTGGATAGGAGAAAAAGTACATGGAGTTGGGTAATGAAGTGCGAGGTTTTGTGAGGCCATGAGAGTAAGGGCTTAGTATAATGCTGGGGGATAAAAGCAGGTTGCTATGAGGTGGGAGGCTAAGAAAAGAGGATGATAAGGTGTAAAATACCTCTCCAGAAACTTCTCTGAGAAGCCAAGAAGAGGGAGAAATAAAGAAGTAAATGTAAGAAGTAAATGTAAGGTCAAGAAAATATTTTTTTTCTTTATTTGTGTTTTAAGATGAAAATGACTCAGACGATGAAAGGATGGTGAAAGAAAAGAAGGAGATACTGGTGACTCATTTTCGAGAGGGGGTCATTTAATAAGGGAACAGGGCTCCTGAGAAAATAGCTGGCAGATGAGTATGGATCCCTGCCATTGATGAAGGCATTAGCAAGGAGCACTTCCTGTCCCCAGAGAACAAGGATGGAAAGAGTGGCTGGAGTAGATGCAGATGGGTTCCTGGGTGTGTGGGGTGTGAAGGCAATGGAGAAGAGGACCTGAGGGAGTGTGTGGTCAATGACCTTTCTTCTCTTGGCAAACTGGCAGGAGAAGTCATCTGTTGACACCAAGGGTGTAGAAGTTGGGTCACATTGTTGATGACATTGCAAGTGGAAGTTCATCTTTACTGAACCTTTGGTGGTTGGTCAAGCATCATTGTAGGAGTACAAGAATCACCTCAGTTAATATTCACAACATACTATGAGATGGTTAGAATTATAGTTCCTAGTTTACAGCTAATGAAATGGAGGGGAGGGTGTGCTGAAAAATTGACTTACCTGAGTTTATATATCTAGCAAATGGTAGAGCCAGACTCACATCTCATGCAGAACCACTAACTTTAACCACAGTGGCACACTGTATTCTGATTTGGAGAGGAGGATGAGTGAAAGCAACCAGAGTCAGCAACCACAAGAGGAATAAGAGCAGGAGGCAGGGGTGGACAACACGAGACAAGGATGAAAACCAACTAGCCGGTGTATTTCCCAAAATGTACAACCAGAAGAAAGAGAAGTTATACCCCATTTATGTATGATGTGTCAAAATGCATCCTACTGTCACGTATAACTAATTGTAACAAATAAAAAAAATTAAAAATCATAGCTAAAATAAAAAATAATAACAATGTCACATGTTTGTAAAGATGCAGAGAACTGTTTCTCGTTGTTAAGGGGACATAAAATGATATAGTCATGCTGGAAAAAAAAATCAACCTTCTGAGAGACACTAGAGATGATGAACTAATACTAGCACCAATACGGAGTTCCCTGATTTATAATATTAAGAATGTTGAGCCAGACTATAACCACGATTTGTTTCAAGGAAGTGGTTTTATGTGTGACTTACTTTAATGGATATGTATATGTAATTCCTGAGATCTTTCTTTATTTGTTTTGGAAACCCTTTGGACCTTTTATATGAGTAGTAGTAACATATTTGTTTTCTTAACCTATATAATCCTATTTATAATGTTCTAAGTGTCTATAGAGAAATTTATTTCTCCTCTGGCTATAGGGCAGGAATGGGGGGAGTCCTAAATCCTCCAGCAGTCAACAGTCAGCAAATGGTTTTCAAATGCTTATTCCCCAGGCGTTTTGTTTTTGACATTAGTACCAAATAGAGGCAAAGATGGAAATTAATTTTGATCTAGCAAATCCAAACTGGGTTTTTATTTGGCCACTAACAGCATTTCTGGTCCTTCTAAGTGGTGAAAATATGCCTCAGAGGCAAGACTATCTCCAGCTTTTTCAGGTGCAACATCAGGAACACTGATAACCTTTTGTATAAAGAAGGCATGCTGTGCGTTGTGCAGTCAGTAATAAGACTTTGCCTGCAGGGTGTTAGGGTAAAGGAATCCATTTGAAATGTATTACAAGTCAGAAATTGTAAGGCACCAAGAGCTGACATTCCCTAGCAAGGTCTGCTGTATAGATCTAGTGCTTGGACACAATAGTGGGATCGATGTGGTCTGAGGAGAAAAGACCCTGGAAGTCATGTCCCCACAGCCACCCCTTAACATGCCCAATGCCCTGTCAGAATGACTTTAGAAATCAGCTTGATGGAGCAGTAAGAGTAGGAAATCATTTGGGTTCCCTGGTGTGGTGGGGAGGGGGCAGACACTGATGATAGGTTTGGAAGAATGGAGCTAAGAATGGTTCATCAGAACCACCCTGAAGGTAATTTCAATAATGGATTGTCCAAATAGTTTGAAAGTCATAGACAGAAAGCTCTGGCTTTGTCTTTCTACTACCTGGAGGGGCAGAGAAAGGCCCCACCCCATTCCTTCAACCCTATCTTGGCTGCCCTCCTTTCTGTGATATTTCTGTGCCTCTCTTCTCACATGCTTAAGAATGGGACATCATTGTGGATCTCTGTCTTCAGCAGGACACACCCATCATTAACTGGTACTTCTTTGTCCACAGGTGTTCTGCCAGGAGGTTCTCCAGACAGAAATGTTTTTTTTTTTCTTATTTCATTATTTCCAACCTCTGGTCATGGATATCCAAGCCCGATGAATTCATGTCTGGCTTATACTGCTTCTGGCAAGTGAAAATACTATAGACGTTTACATTACTCACGCTAGTGATTTTGTAGGCAGTGGCTGGACTGTCAAGCCATTTAACTCCACTCCACATCATTTATTGATTTGTTTTTAACTTTGTGCAATATTCATTTATCAGCACATCTTATTGGTTTAACTCTAAATTCTAACCAAATCTAATCCCTTCTCGCCGTGTCTACTGCTGCCACTCCAACCAAGCCATCATCTCATCCATCGTCTCTCCACAGGTGATGATGATAGTCTTCTTGCTGGGATCCCTGCTTCTTCCTCAGATTTCACTAGAGTCAGTTTTCTGTATTGAGACCTGAGTGATCTTGTTAAAATATGCTCCAGAGCATGATGCTTTTCCTCCCTGAACTCCCCAGTGTTTCCCATAAGGTTAGAATAATCTCCATGATCCACCAAGCCCTGCATGATCTGACTCCTTCCCACCCTCCTTCCTTTGAGGATGTCACACTGCTTTACAGCCTCTGACTCCCTCCTCTGGAACACACGAGTTTCATTTTTGCCTTTGTTCTTGATCTTTCTTCTGCCCTAAATGCTGTTCTCCTTGGAGCCTTCCATGGTTTCCTTTGGTCAATTAGATCTTACCTATCTTACTCTATCACATCTCTATCACATCTCCTCTTTAATCTTGTTCCAAATGGCTCTATCACATCTCCTCTTTAATCTTGTTCCAAATGGCTCTCTGAAAATATTTGTTTCTTTTTGTATGTCTTCTCCTCCAGGATGTAAGCCACATAAAAACATGAGTTTTGTCTGTTTTATTCACTGTGGTCTAGCTATCTCAATGTCTAGCATGGTGCGAGACATGCAGTAATGTTCAGTAAATATTTACAGATGGAAAGAATGAAGGTATAAATGTGCCAGGAACAGTAATGAACATAAAAACGAGATATGAGAAATGAGTAAGATTGCTTCTTCTTTAAAGGGGCTTTCTTTCAGCTTAATCAAGGAACTGAAGGTTGGAAACAAACTGGTC
Source organism: Marmota flaviventris (assembly GCF_047511675.1). NCBI lineage: Eukaryota > Metazoa > Chordata > Mammalia > Rodentia > Sciuridae > Marmota > Marmota flaviventris. The sequence goes on from NC_092502.1 coordinate 57,148,917, forward strand.
AAACCTTTGAAGGAGTCATGGACCAAGTAGCAGAAGATGAAGAAAAAGGGCAGAAGTTGAAGCCTTTCATCTGTGGGTTTAAGAAGCACGGCCTCCTTGGCTTTGGGATTCACCCCGGTTCTGTGCAAAGTAGGCTCAATCATCCTGGGGACTTAGCAGAAGAGTCCTTGCCCATAAACTGGCAGCTGAAATAAAACTGTAGAAGCTAAGCCAATTATAACAGATAGTTTTCATGAATGTGGAGGAAAATGTGAAATCAGGAGCTCCTCACATGCAGGAGAGAATACATGGTAGGGTAAGCATCAAGTGTATTACTCATGCAGAGTGAGACTTCTGAATTGGTGATCACATGATGAAGAAGTTTGTTTGAAAGTCAACTATTATGTGAATGGAGAAAGCTTAACAGTTTGCCATCTAAACATTTGCATATTCCTTTTCAAGGTGAGGATTTTGTATGACAGTGTAGAACTTAGTTGTTCATTTGTACCCAAATGCAGTATGAACAGTGAGAAATTAGGCAAGGAAATTCAGACTACAAATTATTCCAAATCACATAGCAATGACTAGAATTTCATTAACATTTTTAGACTCTCCTTTTTATCAAATAAATAGCAGGGAATAACTTAGCCCACTTTTAAAAAAATGTTCATACAAAGAACAGAAATATTAGCTCATAAATCTTAATAATTTCTTGCATATAAACATGTAAGAACCATTTTCTGGCTGCGGTGATGTGCTTCTTGGCTCCTCTGCATAGAATGAGATAATGATGCTCTTCAGATGATCCTGTGGACCCTCTTGTTCCCATCTCATATTGTTTAGGCTACAGCTGATTCTAATGGATGCACGTTCATCTTGTCATAGAGGTTTATATTGTCAGCTGGCTGAAATTAAATTTTCTAGATTATTTGTAATTCGTTCTCTTTCATGGCTATAGCTGATACCTTATTGTTTGTGATTGTGACAAAGAATGTTTTTTTAATACTTGAAGATTTCCTTAGAGGCATTTTTTGTTGTTGTTGTTGTTGTTTAAAAAAACTAATCACCCTTTATTCTTCTATAGTCAGAGCATCTTTTAATTCTTAGAAAATCTACTTGATCTCAAAGAGTTTGAGCATTTGTTCTTGGAGCCTGGAGCAAATTAAACGTACTTAAGATGCATGAAACTAATAAAGGATAGAAAATAATGAAATGGTAATATTTAATCTTACTTATAAAGGCTAATCTATTAGGTTAAATGGTAGAGGTTATAAGAGCATACCTCTTGGTCCATAAACTAATGCCATTTTTAAAAATTGTGTGAAAACTGAATGATATTGTCATTGCACAAAACTAGTGGAGGGAACTTTCAAAGAAAGTTCACATTTTAATGGAATTGATTTGAACTCTAGCCTAGTATATAACCCAAATATTCTATTCATACATTCAAGAAAATCAGCCACTTTAAAAATAACCTTACTTTGTAAAATTAGTACTACATAAACAGATTTATTCATTCTGTAAGTCAGTTCTTAGACTATTCAGACCACATCAAATTTTAAAATTTCTTTAAGAGAGAAGGATTTTTTTTTTAAAGATAGAAGCAAGAGACTGGGAATAGAATTTTGTACTACATAAAATAACTAACTAGTATATAGAAAATGTGAAAAAAAACTCCTGCAAATTAATAAGAAAAAAATCCCTTTTATTTTTGAATAGGCCAAGGATACAAGAAGACAATTCAGAGGCTAGAAAACCTGATTAGCTAATTAACATATACATGGTTGTGTTTGTAATAACCAGGGAAATGCGGATTAAAGGAACAGATACTATTTCTCACCATCTAGTTGGCAAAGGCTAAGAAGTCTAAAAATATCAAGAGTTAGTAAGGTTGTGAAAGGAAGTTTTCATATAGCACTCCCATGAAAGTAGATTATCTGAGGAACTTTAGATGTCAGTTTGGCTTTCTTCTGGGTAAATTTTAGTATGTGTGCACCATACAATCCAGCAATTTTATTTCTAACTCTTTATAATTCTTTAAAAATTTTTTTGTAGTTGTAGATGGACAGAATGACTTTGTTTTTATTTCAGTGTGGTCCTAAGGAATGAATCCAGTGACTCCCATGTGGTAGGCAAGCACTCTGCCATTGAGCTATAGACCCAGCCCTCTTTATAATTCTTGTATATACTTTAGGGAAATCTTTGCATACATGTATGGAGGAGGATATAATCTTTGCATGTTTGTAATAGGGAAGACATAGAAATAACATGACCAAGTATGGGTAATAGCTAAATGTATTGTGAGGCTGTTAATCTGGTGACATGCTGTACAGTGGGGAATAGTTATGGAGTAGAGGGAGTGAGGGCTTCCCAGGGGAGATGGGGTTCAGGTGAGTATTGAAGGCTAAGTATCTAGGACCACCATTGTGCAAATACTTACTATCTTTATTTTGGACATGAGAGACTAAAGGCAGAGACCTTAAATGATTTGCCTAAAATCCCACAGTAAGAAAACAAAACCCTCAATGCCAACAGGTTGATTTGAAAAATTAAAGGTAATATTCCATTACAATGCACTGCTATCTAACATTCTACTATATTAGTAGATATGTCAATATTGGGAGATGTTGGTATCATATTATTGGGCAGAAAAAGCATAGTGATATGCTTTTTCCTGTATGTATTTTATGTAAAAACTAATAAATACATAGGCAATTCCATGTATTATTTCTGAACACATGCTCAAATACACACCCTCAGACTAGAAGGAAACAGACTAAAACCATGACATTGTTACCTTTAGAGAAGGGATTAAGAAGGAACTGGAAGCCAGGCCTGCTTTCTCTACAGTGTATTATTTCTGGCAATCAGTGATGCAGTGATGCTCATAACAGTTAATTTTCAGTGGTGGATGCCTGGGCCTTTGTCATGATATTATATATAGTCTCCTGTATTCAGGAGACTAAATTTTTCTAAAAAAAACTATATTAAAAGTTTCAAATCATCCTTTTAGCATTGAGGGCCTCCTTTTCTTATCGTGGGATTTTAGGCAAATCGTTATGAAGGTGGTAAGTACTTGCACCACGGTGGTCTTGAATCCTTATACCTCAATACTCATCTCAAGCCCTACCTCCTCTGTGAAAACCTCTCTCCCTTTCTTCTCCCTCCTCTGTGTCCAAGGGTGATATAGACATAGGTCCTCTGTGTTCTTCAAATCATGTGCACTTGAACCCTGAGCATGTTATTAAATGATAGATCTCACTGTGGAAATCCTAGCTAGTCTCTGTTAGTGACAAGTAGTGCATGCTCAGTATATATGATTAGTAGCCAGAGGAGATGCTTATAACAATAAGACAATAATGAAAGAATAAACAAGCAAAATAATACAAATAGGATAAGACTTCATAAAACAAGTCATCCTGTAACAACTCCCAAGGTTGTTGTTATTCTTTTGATGTCAATGAATAAATGTAATACTCCCAAATCCTTACTTAATCTTAGCCCATAATTTATATCCTTGAGATTTTTATGCACCACTAGTAGGATCTAGGGTCATCAATATGCTTTCATAGAGAGACACCCACATATATATTTAGGTGCTTTAAACCACGAACATCTCACATCTTTTTTTTTTTTTCTGGTTCGTAATTTGAGCTAAACCTACACTGATGTTATAAAATGACAGTTCATGCTTTGAAATTCATTTAACAAACATTTTTAACAAAGAATAAAGATTCTTTTTCAGCCAATGAATGAAATTAACCTAAATGGCACTGGGTGGTTGTCCGTGGTGATTGCTGGCACTCTGTCAGCTCTTGGAGGGTTTTGACATGTGAAGGACATGGGGTTTTAGTGCTTTCAGGGGATCTGGAAAATATATTTTTATTGTTCTTCTTCATGGATGGAGAAGCTTTACAAAGTTGTTTTATTTTTAAAGCGCTTGATGTTTTGAATGAGGGTCTTTTCTTCTGTGTTAACAAAGGGAAGGACACACCACAGCCTTGTTAGCCTGAAGCACGAGGAATGAAATCATAGGGAGGGCTGGGGAGATAAAAGACCCTGAGGATGGAGGCTTAAGAAGAAAGGGTGTGTGTTTCAGAAAGAACCGTGGTTTCCTATCTTCTGAGACAGCAGAAAACTATTTTGTTCTCTTCTTCTTAAAAAAAAAAACACTCTGTAGAAGTAATTTTTAAAGTAACTTATTTGTGCTTTGCTTGGATCTTAGAAGATTAAGGGCTGAATTTTCTCTCCTATTAATTTCTCTTGTAGTCATAGATTTTCCTGTTAAAGTCAATGGAGAGCATCCATGGCCAAACTTCATGTAAAAATTTTCAAGTCAGTATGCAGACATTGATATGTCCTGAGAGATACTTGACATTTTTGCATGGTAAGGGCACTCACAGCCTCAGTTATGTCAAACAGCAACCCTGGTGAGGGTAGTCATATAATGAAAGCTGACATCTCTTTCCCCAGATGAGCTTGATTTCTAAGATTCAGTATATCATCCACCTGTAAGGTTATGGTAAAAATCTATCCCCATGGTTGCTGATCCCCATGTAATTTTACAATTAGGCTTAGATTTCAGAATTGTTAAAATAAATCCTGACCTATTCGCTTCATCTAGATTTGTTTAGATCTAACACAACAATACTTTTTTTGCTCTCTGTAATTCAGAATGAGTTACTTAAATGAAGCATCATGAAGTTCAGAACATGTTTCAAGGTTGCCTCTGAGGCCTTACTTGGTAAACCAGGGCACAGATAAGCTGAGGCAAAATCAAGGCAGTTTGAAGTTTGGTGCACACTAATTTGGTAGAATTTCCCGGATTTTATTTATGACAACCTATTCTTTACACTAAGGTGGGGGTTACTAAGAAATTCATGTGTTTGGTTTTTTTTCTCCTTTTACATATATAGGCCCCATGTCTAAGCCTATACTGCTGGACATACAGTCATCAGTAAGTGGAGTATTTCCAAACCCAATTTTTAATTGGCAATTATAAAAAGGATGTGAGGTAGTGCTAAGTTTCATTGCAGATCTGAGCTTTTTCTGGTTGCCTTTATAAAAGTAAATGAGGGGTCCAGGGATTGCTTTTTACTTAGTAACTTTAGTTTTGAAATTTGCATTGTGAGAAACAAGTCATTCTTTTTGGCATGAATGATTGATGCAAGACAAACAAATAATAAAATCCAATATCAGACTTCTTGTTCCAGCTTCATCTACAGATGGTGGAAATTGTCCTAGGAGTAGAATGTTTTAATATGCAAACCACAGAACAAAATTTCTGCTGCTACTGGATCAGTGCTGTGCCACACACAACAAGGGCAATTTGTATCGTTAGTGTGTTCCACTAGTCTTATTTTATAAAAATAAAGTTAGTTATAACAAGGGTCAGAGCCTTGCCCGTGTTTCCATAGTTGTGAAGTGCATGTGGCCTGGCCTGCCCTGGGTCTGTCTGATGTTCAGTGGTTATACCCTCTCCTTGAGCCAGAGAGTGATTGAGGGATTTTATAACAAGGTGAATTTGGAGGTAGACATCACCTAAAGCCAAAATGATTTCATCTCCTGGAGCTGAAGGAATCCTTGGATGATGAGACAATGCATTAGCGTGCCCTTATTCCTTCCTCCAGAGCGCTTCTCAGTTTGGCATTTCTGTTTCTCTCTCATTATGTTCCTTTCATTGCCCTTTGTCTACATGAAGGCAGGAGACTTAATAGATTATTTCCATGTGTTCAAAGACTACCCAATGCCTGTTTTTTGTTTATTTGTTTTTATGTCAAATGTGATTGTGGACTTGTTGGTATGTTTTTTTTGTCATAACTATTCTCATTAACATACCTTAAAGCCTGGGAATTGTCATTTTAGTCAACCAAGTATTAAGTCTCAGCTGTGAGGCTTTTGTTCTAGAATCTTCCCATTTGGAAATCAGCAGAAACTATCAATCTATACTGATTTTAATTTTGTATTTGGTGTCCACCATTTGTTTGGGATGGCCAACATGGTGTGGGGGCAGATGGCAACTTTGGAGGCACCACACTGATAGGATTGGGTTCAACTCTCACTTTGCCACTTGAATACTATGGGGCTTTGAGCATATTACCATCTGAGTTCATTTTGTACATAGAAATATTGTAATACTTATGCCTGTCTCATTGAGTTATTGTAAGATTTAAATAACATAGCTTTGTAGTGTCTCCAGTAATGCTTGATGCACATTAGAAACTTGATATCTCTTAGAAATTCTCTCCCCAACTTATATACCTCCATATGCCCCCTCCCCATCTTCTTTACATGGAATTGGGCTCAGGGTTTGAGATAGGTTAGGAGAGGAAAATATACCTGGAATCTTTATTAATGATTTTATGGACTTCTCTGCTTAGAAAAGTTGCAGTTCTCTACATTCACAATCACTTTTATTCACCTTCCAAGTATTTCTTGAGTGATGCTCGTGTGTCAGGTGCTACATGGGCCTAGTTTTCAGGTCTGTATGCTCCTAAAACTAAGAGCTTCAGTAATATTTTCACAGTGCATTTTCAGGTTTTTTGTTTGTTTGTTTGCATAAAATTCTTACCAACTTGAAGAAGCTCTTCAGATAGGACCATATCCTGAATCTTATTTTTCCTTTGATAAATGTTCAATGTTCTCACTTCTAAAGTAACTTTCTATTTTCAGTCCTCTTAAACTCTTCCTAAACTCCTAAAGTCAATTATTAATCACAGAGTCTTGCTCAGTATCATTTGCTGCTCTGCCTTAATGGATCATGTTGGGCAAAAACATAATTGTAGGATATTCTATCTACACAAAATGTAATTTCAGTATTCCCATTGTAGAAGAGACTTATGAAAAGAACTTGTTATTTTGTGAGCAGAAAGTCTTGTGTTTAGGTACTGATACCACCGCTTGCTAGTTGGGCATTTTTGGACATTTTATCTAAATGTTCTAATCCTAAATATTCTCTTTGTGCTATATGTGATGAAGATTCTCATCTTGCTTTAAATGTCAGGAAGACTAGAAAGAGGTGTGTAAAGCATGAAGCACTGATCTTGTCATGATATAAATGTTCAGCACATAGAATCATTAAAAATAAAACTTCTTGATGGTTGTTCTGGTTTGAGTCTTAAATGTCCCCCACAGTTTATGTGTTAAAGGCTTAGTCCACAACTGATGGCATTAATGGGAAGTGATGAAAACGAGGAGCTAAGGTCTAGAGGAAGGAGGTGAGATTACTGGGGGTATGCCCTTGAGGGAGATATTGTTACTCTGGCCCTTCTTCCTCTTTCTCTCTCTTCCATGAGGTGAGCATCTTTCCTCTGCCTCACATTTCTGCCATGATGCTCTGCCATACTCACAAAAGCAACAGGTCAGTGTCCATAGACTGAAATCTCTGAAACTGTGTACCAAAAATAAATCTTTCTTCCTTTTAAGTTTTTTTGTCTTAGGTAAATCTTTTATCTCAGGTCAAAGAAATGGAGAGCTGGCTAGTACAGTTGTTTTTCTTCTATATACTTATTGTAGAACATTTAGAAGATAGTTAAACTAAGTGAATGAGAGAAAATGCAAACATAATCTCAAGACACAGAGATACCCAGTGGTACCATTTTACTGTGCAAATGTTCAATGTCCCACTGTTTCCCTGTCTTAGTCATTTTTTCCCTTTTCTCCCATCCTCCACATATCAAGTCCAACCATATGTAATTACTGTATTTGGCCATTTTTAACCTAAATTAGTGACAGTTTTATCTGGCTCATTCTAATACATTGCTAAAATTGAATATTTTCCATACAAATTTTAATCTACTTTGTACAATTATGATGTTGCAAACATTCTTCCAGTTCATTAAATATTCTTCTGAAATGAAATAGAACCAAAGTAACACCATTTTGTTCTGACCTAACTCCATTGTATGCTTACTTAAAATGTTTTCTTTTCAGTCTCCTGATAGCTGTATCTATGTTTACAGTACAGGAGGATCTTCCCTTGTCCCTGACTATGGCCCTGAAGTATAACAAAATGACTCTGAAATGTGTAATCAAAACATTCTCTTATGTAATCAAAATATTTGTCTGAACAGATATTTCTAACCTACATGTACCTCAATTGTTCTTATGGTTTTTGTCTTTATAAACTCTGTACTTCCCAAATTCAGGTACTGGGGAGTTTCTTTGAGGCACGAATCTGCTCCTAGCCTGGCATGCTCGTTAAAAGACCTTTTTTTTCCCTTGTAATTTGGCTCAATATGCATGGTGGTCAGTAACTCTTGTGCACTCTATAACACTTCTATAATATAACTTTTAATTGTGTAAAGTATTCTGTTGCACGATCATGTAATTTTTTCAAAGGCCCCCTCTTACTGGAAAATTAGGTTGCTTCCTGTTTGTTTTTTTGTTATTAACAGTGCTGAGATAAACATCCTTACAACTTTGGAGAGAGTAAAATATGGTAGCTTCATTCATAGACTCTGGAGACAATATGTCTGTATTCAATCTTTTATTATCTGTAAAACTTTGAGCAGGTCACCTGGTTCTTGATTTTTTTTTATTTTTATTTTTATCTGACACAGGGAAAACAATGGTACCTATTCCACGTAGGCCCCTGAGACTTATTTCATCTCAAGTGCTCAGAATAGAGTCTTTGAAAACACTTCAGTATTATTAATGAGTTAGATATTCAGCTATTATGAGTTGTTAGTGTCTTTACATATGTATATACTCATTTCTTTGAGAAAAATTCCCCGAAGAGGAATTGCTAGACAGAAGGCTTTCAAAATACTTTGCCAGAGTAAAGTATATAAAAGTCTCTAAAAAGGATGTGGTTATTTACTCTCCTGTAGTACTGTTTAAGAGTGCTGGTTTCTACATGGTGGGAAAGGTTAGCATTGTCACTGTATTGGTCTTGACATTATAATTATCCTACTCATGACTCAGGTTGCACAAATTTTCACAGTTTATCATCCTTGAAGTCAGAGAGCATCCAACCATCATTGTCAACCAGGTGACTTTCATGAAGTGTTTGTACAAAACTTTCTGTTGACAACTGCTAAGATCAAGAAAGAGTGTCAGTGTGTCTTAACATCTATGAAATTGAATTTCACTGGGAAGATATGAAACAGGCAAACATAAATAAAAATTGTGATCTAAGTACAAAATAAGTAAGGGAAAATATATTACATCTTAAATTGGATTTCAAAAATGTGCCTAAAGGATAGAGGTTGATGGACTATTTTTGGAACACTGGGAAGGATTGACAGAGGGAGAGGACAGGTCTACTATCTCTACTTAATACAGTTCTACTTCTTTCTTTTTGTTATGCATACAGGTATAAAAGATGATAATTATTGCAATTGCATACAAGTCCATGATGATATTCATGGACATTTTGGCTGTTACATGCATTATTTTCTCTGAGCGTAATGCCTTCAGCAGACCTCACCCCCTCACACCCCTACTTCCTTTATCTAAATATGGTACACTCAGCATTTAGGACTCCGCTTAGGCATCATTTTAGCTGAGAAGGCTTTCCTGATGCACCAACAGTGGTTAAGTATCATTGCTGTGTTTCCCATTGTGTCTCATCCATATCCTTCCCTGTGTAATAAAATACACAGTATTTTATTACTTAACAATGTAATGTCTGTTCCATTAAACTGAAAGCTTCTAGAGATGTAGTGTATCGTTGTCTGTTGAACCATAGGTGAAGCTCCTTATCTGGCACATTGCAGGTACTTAATAGATTTCAACTGAATAAATCTCAGCTCAGCCAATGAATGTGACCTGTGTTTTCTGGGGTCTTTGGAAGTTGCAGCCCTAAGGGTTCCAGTGTGAGTTCATTGTTTTGGCAGAATCCAATGCTTTACAATTTTTCACTAAGGGTTGGAGCATGGATTATGTAATTCTGATTCTACACAGTAGTTTAAAATTCCTTTTATTTCTGACCTATTATGAGAGCTTATTAGAGCAAGCTGTCTGTGCCTGTCTGAGACTCTCATTAAGTTGTCTCTAGAAACATCTGCATGAATCTGGGCATATTGCATCTGAGAGCCCATTTCCAGCTGTTAGCACAGTAAGAGCTGAAACCAGAAGCTGAAAATGAGTCATCATTCACTAGCATTTAGGCTCCTTTCAACTTAATGTGAAACAAAATTTTGTTCCTTTACTTCTTTTTCCCTTTAGGATCTTCCAGCTCTTTCCTTGTTATCTAAGTTTTTCTAGCTGTCTGAGAGTAACCAGCCAGTCACTTTCTCTTGTAGAGCAGAGAAGAAGATCCTGCCCCTTGAGATTAAAGTCTTAACAAAAAGATGTCAGATTGTTTGAATTTAGACTTTCTCTAAACTCTCTGTTCAAACATAGTGTGTGAACTTAGGATAATTGGCCAAATTCTGAACTAACATAAAGAGCAAATTCTGCTTCTTGTCTAGACAAAGTCAGCACACCCTGGAACTTTTAGGAATTAGGGAAGAAAGCTGGCTTTTTAAGCTGTAGACTGTGAAACTCACTGGAATACATTTAAGAATGAGTGTTTTGAAGTAGTTAACTACAACATCTGAAGAAAGGAAAGGAAGTCACAGAGATGCCTGAATCCAACCCAGGCTTCTGTGTCCTCCCTGCTCTACTTCCTGACTATTTGTCTGTAAACTTCTCTGGGTGGATTTTCACCCTCAGAATAGCTCATATTGATGTACAGTATTCACACTGTGAGGTCTGTGTATCAGTGGCTTTTCAGGAAAACACAGCCCAAAGCAGGGAAGCTGTCACTTCAAAGCATGCCAGAGTGCTTAGATATAGCCGAGAAATTAACCATGTCGGCGTGACAATATTTCTTTAAAAGGCCCCGACTCTTTTTTCTATGTTGATAATTATCAATTGCTGCTATAGACTCATTTCTATCATGAGGACATGTCTTAAGGAAGTGTGTGTGTGTGTGTGTGTGTGTGTGTGTGTAATCCTAAGAAAATAGAGCTGGAACTAGTCTCCATCTGACTGCTTTTCTGGGAAATTGTTTAATGGGACATAGAAAAGGGTCATGAAGCAGAGGAGAGACAAGTTCTGTCCCCTCACTGCTTCTTTCTACCACTCTGCTGTTATAAAACATGTTCTATAAAATGTGTGTGTCCAGAGCTCACTCTTATCATAATGCCACAGTGGAAAATAACTAGACTCAACTAATACAATTTTTTAAAGTGCTTTTGACATGATCTTGGTATTCTTACCAAGGTAATTTTATTGGCTAAAATTGTCTTTTATGTCAACCAACAAATTTTCCTTGAACATAGGGAGCAGTTGGGTACTAACTCAATATCTCAGGTTCTAAAACTTGGAATATGGGATATGAAACCCTTGGGAAGGGTTTAGCACAGAAGAATAGCAAAAAATAAACCTTTGGAAAATAAGTAGAAGTACTGGAGTAACAGTGTTTACTCTCAAAAAGAACAGGGTCAAGGTTACATTCATGTATCAGGAATAAGATCCTTTATGATACACACATTGGTGATCAACTGGGTCAACTCTATTGTGAGGAAGACAGGGGGAAAAGATTACATGATGGGATAATAGATTTGTCTTCATGGAAGGAAGAATTTCCCCCATACTCTTAAGGATTGATAAACCAGGAAATGGGTTATAAAAGACTATGGAATTTACTGTGGGGGACCTAATTTTTCCCTACTTGGGAAAGCTAAGAGGACCTAAAGGAACATACCGTGTAACTTTTTAAAATATATATATATTTTCCTTTAAGATCTCAGATTAAAAGTGTTACAATTTAAAAACCAAGTTCTGTTTCTCTATCCAGAGGCAATAAAAGAAACAACTGATATGAATGACAATGGGCTTAAAGCTCATTTGGAATTATTACCTAATCTTATTTAGTGAAAGAAGATTGTGAGTTCTTAGGTAATTGCTTTCTTGATCTGCTTTAGGTTCAATAATTCTCTCTCATTGTTTTAAATTGTGTTAAAGTGTGTTTATTAAAATACTAATGAGACCAAAGCCATACTGATTAAAAATAGAATTATTCATTTAAACCTTTTGATATTATGAAATCAAAGGTGTACTCTAGTATTGGAAGATGGATCCTGCAATTCTAAAGAGTTGTTTGCTGTGTACCTAGAGTTATTGTTTAAAAATAATAGTTCAGTCTAGATCTGTTGAAGTTACAAAATTTTTATGGAATGAAACGACTTTTTAAATCATAAAACAATTTATCCTAAGAGCTTTAGATAGGGTGCCTCTCTTCTAGTGATTTTCATAGCATCTAATTAATAAATAAATGCATGCTGGCTGGGCAATACATATTGAGTAGGTTTTGTTTATCAACTCCCTTTGTAATTTTTTAGAATATTTGCAACTGAGGTTTTCCCCCTTTCCCACTCCTCCTTTTGTGCTCATTGACTTTATCTTGCGGCCTGTGTCTTACCTATTTTTATTTTTATTTGCTCTCCATTTTCAGTTTCAGGTTTTTCCTAATTTTTTTAATAGGTCAGTACAATTAAAGACATTAGTCCATTATTTTTCTGTGTTTCTTTGGAAGGTAGCTGGTGTTACCCAATCACACACATGTTGACTGATACCTTGAAAGCAGATCTGCAGTTTCTTCCTTAAAGAAACCCAGAATGCAGCAGAGTCAGTCTGCTCCCCAGTAGCTGCCCTGGGTCCCTTCTCCTTCTTCACTGTCATCTTAAGGATTAGGCTCCCTCACTGATCTGAACTATTGCAGTTCTCCCTGCTCCATCTGTCTGCCTCTCATTGTTAGTCCCTTCCTGCCCTTTCTCCCATTTAGCAGGAAGCATATCTGTACCATCTCTCCATGTTTAAAATCCTTCATTACTGGTCCCTTGTATTCAAGATGCAGTCCACATCCCAATCTAACGTGTATAAAAGCCACCATCTGAGATCAATCCCAGATGCTTGGCCAGCCTGCTCTCGCTGCCACACCCCTAGCCTCCTCAGCTCATTCATTCATTACTCTAGCCACATCAAACTCCACGCTCTGGGTACAGGAAAAAGCCTGGGCAAAGAAGTGGTACTGGAAAATGAGATGATCCTTAAGCAATGGAGTATAAGATGTAGCCCAGTTGGTGCTAGGCATGTTTGTGCAACATTGCCATGAGTTGGTGTCGGGGCTCTGGTGCCCAGTTAAGGAATGGTGACAGGGTTAGCCAGTCATTCTCTCTAAGGAGAGGAAACTGTCTGCAGAGTTTGTCATGATCCACATCTGTACTCTGATACCCTCCTCTGTTTTTCTCCAACCTCAGCCTGTGATGGTGATCACTGGGGGCCTCACTGCAGCAGCCGGTGCCAGTGCAAAAATAAGGCTCTGTGCAACCCCATCACAGGGGCCTGCCACTGTGCTGCAGGATTCCGGGGCTGGCGCTGTGAGGACCGCTGCGAGCAGGGCACCTATGGTAACGATTGTCACCAGAAATGTCAGTGCCAGAATGGAGCTACCTGCGATCATGTCACAGGGGAATGCCGTTGCTCACCAGGATACACTGGAGCCTTGTAAGTGACACACTGCTGAGCAGTGTGGCAAAACCCACCCACTCTCTCCATTCCTGCTGTGCCACCATCATATTCCTTGTGCCTGGTTTCTCTTGCTGCCTGAATAGCTACTGACCAGTCTGGACTACGGGCCTGGATAAGGAGATAACCACTAGGTAATCCTGCTGTTTGGCTTTGAATGTCAGAGCTTAGTTAAAGTCCTAGGGCCAGCTTTCCAGCTTCCGTTTTGGTGAGGTGAAGGTAGTTAGAATGGCAATATTTGTGAGAGGTTGCAGCAGATTTGCATTTCTGCTCTGAATCTCTCATAGTTGCATTCACTGGTGACTGGTGACTGTTAGTGGTCCAGGTTGTTCTGCTCTTTGTGGCAATTAATTAGCTGGATAAAGCTGGGTGGATTTATTATCTTAGAAAAGAGGAAAGGAGGACTTTCTATTACAAATAGTTCATAATAAAAAGATTAACTTGGTTATTTAATACCCACGGAAATATGTTGCTTTGTGGATATAAAGATATATGTATCACATCCATGTAGAATAAATGCAAATACCTTAATTTTTTTCTGGAGAACATTGAAACAACTAGTTAACCTCCCATTACTTTCTTTATTTTGTGGGAAAGGCATTTTTAAGTTTGCTTCCATTAGCAAACAGAATAAGAGAATTTGCCATAAAAAAAGAAAAAAAAAGTGAGAGAGAAAAACCTTGTTTCCTTACTGAGAAAATTACACTTGTAAATCACCAAACCAAACACTTGGAAAAAATGCAGCTGATTAGGTAAATACTTCCTGCCAGCAGTGGCAATGTCTATGAAACAGGACTAAAGAAAAAAACTGCAATATCCTGGAGAGCCCTGATTTTCAGAAGAATGGACGATCAGCTCACACTATTTAATTGGTAACATTGCTTTTATGGATTTTCATGAAGGTCACAGTTGAATAGGGATGTGTGAAACTTGGAGTGGCTTCACAGGAGAGCAAAAAAGACAAAGGCTTGGAGAAGAAGGTCCTTATGACATAGGTTAAAAGAATGGACACTTGTCAGTCTGGAGAAGAGAAAATTGAATATTGATTATGAACAATATGTGCCCAAAGAGGGTGATATGCAAATATTTCTACAATCTTTGAGGTTAGAACAAACACACTAACAAAAGTAGACTTACCTGTAGTGCAAGTTCTTTGTAAGAGTTTTATGGACAGTTCCTGTCACCAATGTATGTTTGGCCATTTTACTTCCAGGTGCTCTCAGGTAGGACAGATTTCCCTCGAACTGAACAGGTTTCATTAGAAAGTACCCCCAAACAAGAGAAGGACTAGGTGGCCCCTCAAAGATATGTCAGCCAATATGATTAATGTTCTTGGAATTAATTAATGAATAATAATTGAATGGAGAAAGTTTGTAGGTTTTAGGGTCCTGGGTGCTGTTATATCTGTGAACCTGAGGATGATGTGGTTGGGTAAGTAATGGTGTCTTCTTTTATACTTTAATCCCTCAGCTGTGAAGATCTCTGTCCTCCTGGCAAACATGGCCCACAGTGTGAGCAGAGATGCCCCTGTCAAAATGGAGGAGTGTGCCATCACGTCACTGGAGAATGCTCTTGCCCTTCTGGCTGGATGGTGAGCTTCCTTTCAACCCCCGCACCACCCACCAAAGTCACCCGATCCAGGACATTCAAGCAAACACCCTGTGGAGGACATTAGTGCAAAAGAAAGTAGCAATGATGGTTAAAGGTTCCAGAATTGAAATTACTTATTAATTTAAAAATTCAAATCCTTTAGTCCAGAGAAGGCAGAAGGTAATTTAGTCCTAGACTTGAAGCACATTAAGGATCCTTAGGGAAAAAAATAGCAGCCATCTGTCCTGTATTTCCCCTAAGGATAAAAAGGAGACAAATACCTGGTCTCACACACGATAGCAAGAGCTGAAAAACACTGGAGTTATTTAATAGTCATTTCCATAATTAGGTTTGTGGATTGTGTTGTTCTTTGAGAATATTATTCTAAATGTTATGTGAAAAAGTATTACATAATTTGGTTATGTAAGTCTGGAGACACCCAACGGTAAAGCAAGTGTACCTCCAGATACCAAGTACTGTAAAACTTCTCAGGGCCTTTGGTGTAATAATACAGGGGGAAGCTATGCTTCACGACACTTCCCAAACTTTGACCATGACCCTGTTTTCACATAGCAATTCACAGGCTTAGTGCTAGGTGGAAGACACAACACTAGAACATTGCCAATTAGACTCATCTGAGATCTGAAATTACATTTGTTCTCATCTCCATGGGGTGCTTTGTGCATATACCTGCTCAAAGGCAGAAGTATGAATGACCAATGTATGTTTCCTTCATTAATCATTGAGTAAAAAGAGCACTTTGCTTCCCTATCATTGACAAGGGTCCCAGAAGCTTGCAAAGATCTTTGTTCTTGCAAAGTTCTCAAGTGACTTCTTAATTGCCAGATCCACTGAGGACTCTTCTGTTCCCACCCTGCTTCACTTCTCAGAGCTTTGACTCGTGGATCACACGTCTTCCTTCCTTAACCTTTTCACCCTCCCCTTCCTACTTCTCTTACTAATGATCTCTTAGTTCCCCCTTCTTTTATATACCACTTATTTACAGCATTTCCTAGATTTCAGTCTTATCTTTCTTCTCTTACTGTGAACCCTCTCCAAAAATCTCATATAGACCCAAAACTTTAAAAATTAGATACTGATTTCCCCAAATCTTGATCTCCCTGCCCTGAGCCCAGATGTGTATTTGTCACTCTCGTGTTAGACACCTGAGGCTTGATAATTGGAAATTTTCTTTATTGTGGGCATAGAACAGAGAACTGGCAGTCTACTCCCAAGGAACGTCTTGGAGAGTTCAAAATGTCAAGACCACGGGGGCAAGTATACATGGCTATCAGACCCCAGGTAGGGTCAGAAATGGTGAATAGGCCAGACCAAGTCTGATTCTAGAAGCTCAGGGTAGAGAAACTTCATAAGGAAATGAGTCAGAATAAAGGGGGCTTTCACTGAGAGCCTGAGGATGAGGTTAAGAGGGGAGCCCCTGGAGGAGTATGGGGCTCATTCCAGCCGGCCCTGCAAAGTTAATGAAAATAAACTCAAACTGGTCATGTGCCCATGAAGGCTTCCTTAAGGCTACTCCACCTCTAAATTTTTTTTTAAATCTGAGTGAAACCCACCACTTTTTTCTCAGTTGTCCAAGGTAGAAATGCTAGATTATCTTTGGCTCCTTCTATTCTTTCATCTCCTGTATTTGGCCTTTTGCCAACACTGGTTCTTGGCAAGGGAAGGATTTTGCTGGAGCGTCAGTGTCCCAAGAGCTCTGTGGATAAGAAACTGCAGGCATTCTGCTCCTAGGACTTTTGTGTAAATACTGTTTGTGGGGTTGCTTCATCTTGAAGAAGAGAAAATTGAATATTGATTATGAACAACATATGCACAAAGGGCGCAATATTCAAGTGTTTCTACATTTGGAGCTTTTTCTTTTCAGCTGGGGTGGTCTTGATGTGGGATAGTGGTAACCATAACCTTGCATTGTGTCCCACAGGTGAACAGGTGGGCCCTCTCTCAGGGTCCCCTCCAGCCTGCCCTCCACCACTTCCTCTAGGCTCTGGGCTGCCTCCCTTAACAACTTTCTTTGAACTCCTCTGTGTGTGGCTGGGCTTCCAACTTTATACTTTATTTGTTCTATCATTTTAGGTATCTTTCAAAGGTAAGCACATAACTCCTATTATCCCTACATACACATATATTTCAACTAATAAAAATAATGTCCCCCTTAAAGCTGCTGGCTCACATTAGTCCTTATTCATAAACAAGATTTCAACATCATCCCTGGAGCTTATGTAGAACCATGATGGGTAGTGAGGATTAGGCCCGAGTGAGGATTTACACCAGCACACCCGCTCACAGTGTGCAGACCCTCCACCCTCGGCATGGTCCTTCAGTCATGTTTCCACCTTACACTAAGTATAGTGTGCTGTGTTAGAATAGAAGGATTAGAATGATTTTTACACCTGTTTGTGAACTAATTGGGGATTGTGAACTTTTCTTTGATTTTCGGTGCTTAGCACTATGCCCAGCACATAGATGATTCTCAGTTAAGCACTAATTTGAATCATCTCTCAAAGGATTTTTCGGTTCCAAGTGTCTGTAGGAGAACTTTCCCTGTTTGTAGATAGCTAGAAACCACCAGAGGAGACTTAATTAGCACACCAACTGCCTTTGTGGGTAGCCAGTAGTTAGAGGAAATGTATTTTCTTATGCTATCCAGAATAAACATTTACAAAACCATCTGGTGTTTGCTAGGCTCCAATTTCAGAGTGTTCACAGTCTGCCTTTTTTTTTTTTTTTTTTTTTAAGAGAAAGAGAGAGGACAAAGCAGCTTCTGACCATTAAAACCATTGAAAAATCCCTGTTATGGGGGATATGATATTAACTCTCATTATAACTCCAATAAATACTCTCACCAGCTATAACCCCAGGAAATTAGGAGCTACAAGACCAAGTTATGTAGCTAAGTGGAGTATAAATATTAGAGTATTTCTGTGACTTCTCAGTATAGTATCTTACTCATATCCAAACAGATTTGGAATAAATACAAGGATTGTACTTGACAAGATGGATATTCTCTAGGGTAAGGAGAAATGTCCAATTTACTTTCTCAATTTTTCTTCCTGGGAATAAGCTTTCCTATTGATCTTGGCTCAGAAGTACCCATTGAACCTACTGAAAATAAAAGCTTTTTTCTTCTGAAATAAATGCCAAGGTTCATTCCTGTGCAAGTATTTCTTATGCCATGTGGCTGTTAATTCAGGTACATAAAATTTCAGACTTATGTTTTGTTAGATTTTAAGAAATACAGCCAGTGAGGATGTGTATTTTCTCTGGAACATATGGTAAAACATTTGGATATTCCATTTGCACCAGATGTTGCCTTTTATGTAACGGATGCTCAATAAGTATTGTTGACTTATTGTGCATGTAAGACACAAGGAAGAACACTTAGGAGGATTTATAAATTCCTTAGGTTGTCAAAATAATTTGACGTAACTTTATCTGAGGCTTCAGTTTTAAATATGGATTTTTCTTAGGATTACTATTCTGCTGTCTTACAATGTACCTTGAGATTTAAGCTTACCAAGTAAACAAGCCCACTTAAAATTCCTAACATTTATGAGATGATGATCAGTTTATGTGTTTTAATATTCTTGCAGCCCGGTTCCTATCTCCTTCCTTCCCATTCTGTTTCTTCTCTTTCCTTCTCCCTCCTTCCATCCTTCTCTGGCTGGAAGCCCATTTAATTTTCCAAGTCTCTTTGAATACAGGGCACAGTGTGTGGTCAGCCTTGCCCTGAGGGTCGCTTTGGAAAGAACTGCTCCCAAGAATGTCAGTGCCACAACGGAGGGACATGTGATGCTGCCACAGGCCAATGTCATTGCAGTCCAGGATACACAGGGGAACGGTAAGGAACACTCTTGTATTTCTCCAACTATTCATAATGGCATGGAGGAAAAGTTTGGAGTGTCTGGGAAGCATCTTCAGAACCATATGTCTATAACTGTTACATAAGATTCCAGAAGCATCTGTTGAGTATTCATGTGTTTGAAAGATTTTATCCTAATTCAACATGCAGAAACTGAATCACAGTTAATGAACTGAAGATAATGGAGAAGTTGGGCTTGGTGGCTCGTGACTGTAATCCCAGTGACTCAGGAGGCTGAGGGAGGATGATCACAAGTTTGAGGTCAACCTCATCAACTTAGGGGGGACCCTGTTTCAAAATTAAAAGTAAAAAGTTGCTCAGTGGTAAAGCACCCCTGGGATCAATCTCTAGTACAAGACAAAACAAAATAACAATAACAATGAAACCCGGAGAGAAATATCATGGAGAAAGGAGAGAGAGAGAGAGAGAGAGAGAGAGAGAGATCATAAAATATCAGCTATTCAGAACTCAAGATGAATGTGTTGTTCTGAAAAATTGAGCGTTTAGGATGCCATTTACATTTTAAGTATTTTTGGATCAATTGATTTAAAAATGGGATGTATACTTAGGTACCTTTAAAAAGCATAAAGTTTACCTTCCTAAGATATACCATTCTGGTAAGAATATTAGTCATCATACTATGTGATACCATGTGGTGGTGATAGAGTAAGACCCCTGGGACTCCAGGGTTCTCTGACCCACATGAAATAGGAGCAAGGGCTAGCTCAGGTGTTTCTTGCACCATGGTTTGTCATTTCCTGTGTAGGGTTTTGCTCACCCTACTTCTGATTTGCTCTTGATCTGTTTTATCCTGGAAGACTGGGAACTCAAGCTTATCGGATATGTATGTAAATTGGAGAAAAGACTCGACAGACAGAAGGGTATAATGATTAAGAACAAAAGGTTTTGGAACCTGGGTTTAGGCCAGTGTGTCCTTGGAAATGATTCTATCTGTAATGTTCAAGTCGTAATCATACTTTACCCTAAGGGTATCATAAGAATGAAATTAGAAGTTAGTACATTAAAGCCTTCAGGCCTCAGGACAGTCCTGCAGTTGATACATACAGTTGTTGTTATAATTAAATTATGTCTGTGAACTGTATAAAATTAGCTGTCACGGGTTTTGTGATGCCTGTGAATTAAAAATCTCTTTTGCCTCTCTCCACCCTCTTTTTTTCTAACATTCTATTTTATGACTTTTTTAATAAGTAGGATTTATTTGTTTTTTTCCCTTCCCACATACACTCTGAAATTTCTGATTAAATATATTTCTAAGAACTGTATAATTTTTAAAAATTCCAATTCAGTTTTTAATTAAATATTTCTAGATAAAGAAAAACACTTGTGAAAGTTTACTTTATAATTTAGTCACCCTGCCAAACTTCTAAATTAATTTTAATGTTATTAAAACACTAAAATTATTTAGTTGTACAATTCGGTCATCTGCAGATTAAGTTGGCCTTTTTCAATATTTATAGTGATTCATTTCATTTTCTGGAATTATTGCATGAATTTGAGCCTCTGAATTAGCATTGACAAATCAGGGTCAACTTGGGAATTCTCATCTTCTTCCTAATTTTACTGGAAATGGCTTCGGTGTAATTGCATGTTTGCTATTGGTTGTTAGTAAATTGTCTTCTTTGTGCTTACATACTTTTTTTTTCCTTAGTCCCTATTTTTGTTAAGTATTTTTGCTAGTAGTATCAACTTAATTTTATTAAAAGCTTTTAAAAAATCTTTTGTTAGTATAAATTATATGTTTCCTTTAATTATTTGATGTTATGAATTATTGACATCTAGTACATAGTTATTTTATAACATGTAATTGGTCTACTCAGAATGTTTTTTTGTGACCAACAGCCTAGTTCTAGGAAATATTTTAGGCAGATGAAGTTGTTAGGTAATTTCTGGACCTGGGTAACATTTTATTATAGAAAAATGAGGGAGGACACAAGACCAAGCTGAACCCTAAGTAATATTTTATGTCACATTTCTTGGTCATTAAAAATTTCAATGTAACTGTTTTATTGTCCTTTAAGGATTTAAATTTAAAATTAAAGACAAGAGAAAACAATACACACACAAAACCAGTGAGCTCACACTCATTTGGAATATAGGGGAAGGAAGTAACAGCTAACTGTTAGGTAAATTTTAAAAGCAAGGAAGACAAAAGTTAGAGAGAAAGGAATAATGACAGAGCTTGCTTCTTGAATTATTGCTCTTATAACTACTGTTTTCTAAGGCACCAAGGCTGATGATGGTGTGATTCCTATTTTCAATGGCTACCCCCATCTGGGTTCTAGAGTGAACATACATACCCACCAAATGACAACAAGCATATTTGTCATTGTGAAAGAAAAACAATGAGTGGCTATGGGGCAGTTTGTGGCAGGAGGTGTGGGGGAGGAGACCTCAAGGGGCTTGACTTGAGAAGTCAGTGTAACTTGACCACTGAGGTTAGGACAGATGGCTGCTGCTCTGGGGGCAGATCCCACCACAGGCAGTGGCTAGCAAAGCATTCTCAGGATGTGGGGACAGGCTCCTAGCCACAGGGAAGCAAAATACCGCCAAACAGGCACCTTGCAGTTGGTAGAGCTGCATGGGGCATACCCAAATGGAGGCTTTGGGGTTTGTGGAAAAGTTGGGAGGATATTGTGGTGAGGGAATGTAAGGTGGGGGAGTCAATTAAGAGTGAAGGAGAGGATGTTTGCAGATCCTCTCAGAAGTTCTTCTGAAGATGTTAAGAAAGTGTGCCTCATGTTAATGGTTTTATCACAGAATTGCCTTGGCCTTTGATACCCTAGCAATCACATAGGCACATAATGGGTGCTTAGTAAGGATTGGATGGATGAAGGAATCTGTGATTCAATAACGGACTCTGTTAAGGTAGAGCCCCAAGGCAGTTCTGCCAAGCCTGTTCTGCTTGACCCTAAACATGAAGATAAATGTGGATGAAAGGAGGTAGTCAGACATGGAAGCCAGACATCAGGGAACATTGGTCTTCAGTGGAGGAGCTCTTTCCTGTCACTATAACTATGGAAGAGTTGGCTCCTTCCCAGAGCTTTTGATGTTCTCCCGGAGCAGCAGTTCCAGATGTCAGAAAGGCAGGCAGCTGACCCTCTAAGTCTAGGTTAAACGAGGAACATGATTCTCTCACACTAAATTATGATTGTGCCAACTATTCTGGTCACTCTCGGGAGAAGTGTGCTCAAAAGGACAAGGGAGGAAGAAGGATCTGCCACCCCTCACACAAACTCACTTCCTTCCTTTCAAGTTACAATGAGATGTGACATAATTATCAAAATGACTTTGATACAAGTCCGGGATTCCACTGGTTTGGGAATTAGTGTAATGTTTTATTAGTGTAATTCTACTGAGTGCTTATTCATCCTTCCCAATTCCAGGGCATTTGTTGGGATAAATAAAAGTAGATATCAAAAATTTCTATATTTCCATTTTGGTCAGTATTTATTAGTTCTCTTTCATTTCTCTTAAGAAAATGTATTCCCCTTTTCATTGTTTCCTGAGAGAGTTTTTCTCATTCTGTTTGGGGCCACAAGAGCAGTATGAAGGCCTTAAAACATGTTGAGCTGAAGATAAAGGAACCATTCAGAAATGCTACTCCACGATTATGTTTATTTTCATTATGAAAAAAGTCCCATATACATGTATAGGATTATTATACTGTGCCCTTTGAATTGGTGCAATTAAAATAGTAAGTTTTTAAAAGATGGAAAGTGTCTACTTCTAGAAAGACCTCCCGCCATCTTGGTGTGGTAGATGGCCTGAGTATTATTAACAGATGCTGTCACAAGTACAGACTGACAAAAAAAAAAAAAAAAAAAGAACCAAGTTGACATGATGGCTGCTTTCGAAAGTAACATTCAAATGACTGTGTTATGTATTTATAATACAAATTAGTAGTGTGTTTAATTACAGAATGAAAACATAAATATGGGTCAGAACCTGTTATTATGCATTTTTTTTCCCAGAGAAAAGGAAATCTCTGCCAAGATATGATAAAATATGCACACTGGTTCCCTGTAATTTGGTGGCAGATACTTTTCAGGCTTTCTATCTTTACCACTTTCAACCACTTCTAGAACTGTGCTTTTTTTTTTTTTAAACAAAGCTGGAGTCATGCAGATAATCCAAAGCTTAATATTTTGGTTTGTCTTCAAATCCATGTAAGAAGAGAAAGCAATATTATTTCACATTGTTTATCTTTCTCCTTTTGTTACTGATTTGCAAGGAAATAAAAACCAACAGGTTGTCAAGTTGTTTTGCCAGCTTTCAGTGGAAACCCTGATGGGGTCACAGCACTGAATCTCAATATTTCTTTCTTTACAGTTTATATCTTTAAGGAATAAACTAGATGACTTGGCTCATTAAAATTCCTTACATGTTAAAAATAATGAGAACCTTCGAAAGCCTGGAGCAGTGGCGCACACATATAATCCCAGCCGCTTGGGAGGCTGAGACAGGAGAATCGCAAGTTCAAAGCCAGCCTTGGCAATTTAGCGAGGTCCTTAGCAACTTAGTGAAATCCTGTCTCTAGGTGAAAAATAAAAAGGGCGAGGGATGTGACTGAGTGGTTGAGCACCCCTGGGTTCAATCCTCAGTACAAGAAAAAACAAAACAAAACACCCTCTGGTCTAAAAATAGGTGTACTCGTGTGTAACTCTAAAGAATACTTTGGATTTTACGCCAAGTGTTAGCTCAGTTTCTCCAGAACTTCTCTAAGGGTCTAGGAGTGAAAACTTTAACTGTTGACAGGTGTACGTACCTAAAGATGTCTAGAACCAACAAAGCCAAACTTACAAGAGGAGGCCCTTTTCCTTGTCTCCATCACATTCAATATATACTAGAGCCAGAGGTAACCAGAGAATTCCCAACATTCGTCCTCTGCTCTGAGAATCGTGGTTCTAGCAATCACACCCTGTTCAGGATGTGCGAAACCTTGTAGAAAGGCTGTTTTGAGAATGTTTCTTTACTGTTTCTTTCCAGCATTCTGGAATTTGTTATCATGGTTTGTTGCTCGCATTATACGGATCTGAAAAATGCAATGCTGACCTACATTTTGACTCTGGGTCTGGCATGACCTGAGAGCCACATGGAAAGTGGCTGCTGAGACAAAGTGTACCCTCCTTGTGGTGAATGCTCAGCTAGATGAAACCCTGTCTCCCTCTCCCTTGGCAGAGAGCTCTCCTTCTGTTGTGGAGAGCCCCGTCACCGTCACCTCATCTCGCCAAGAGGAAACTTGGCTAACCCAAGAGCCACTGGCACTTTCTGTGGAGCAGCGATGAATAATTTTCTCTTTTCTGTCATGGTTTCCTCCAGCAACTCAGCTTCCCATCTCACTCACCTTACCTACAGTGAGTCCTTCCACCAGGATGGCGCTCCAACGCCATTAAACAAACAAACAAACAAACAAAAACAATGAAGTAAAGTTTTGAGGTCTGATATTTTTTCCTTGACCTTTGGCAGCCCTTCTTCATAACAGAGGACAATATCCCACTTGCCAAAAATATTGTTAGGAAACTCCAAGCCTCCCTATGATCTCCTGGCTGGGCTTCCCAGGTTGGAATAGAGGACACCTGAGCTCAGAATTCCCCAAACTTAAAAAGGGCATCTTCATGAGTTACTTAGCTTTCTAAATGAGATACAGTGATTCAACTTTGAAGAGAGTGGAGACACCGTTCAAGTTAAAAATTAATTTTTTTTTCTACACAGAAAGCCAAGAGAATTAAAATTTACTATCAAATTTGCTACCAAGTCCCCCCCCCCCCCTTGGGAACAGAGGCCGAATGCTTTTAAATTTCTTAATTATGGACTGTGACTAACATTTGGGCGATTGCTTTTCTCCCTTTTTTGGTACCTACTAAAGTACTATGTATGCCTTTGGCAAGCATTAAGTATGAAACCTGCTTCATGTCCTGAGCTCATCATTTTATTTTGCTTTGGTTTATTTCTTCGTTCAACAGTCATACTGTTGTCACTACTGTGTGGCGGAGTAATTCACCTCAATGCTTTTCTACCTATAATGGGAGAATTGCTATATAAGTTCAAAAATCAATTTTAATTTTTACATCATAAAACCATTTTGAATGGATACTCCCTCTGCCCACCCCAGTATTGGGATTAAACCCAGAGGCACTATATCACTGAACTACATCCCCAATGCATTTTCAAATTTTTATTTTGAGACAGGGTCTCACTAAATTGCTGAGGCTGGCCTTGAATTTGCAATCCTTCCGTCTCAGCCTTCAGAGTTGCTGGGATTCCAGTGGTGTGCTTCTGCACATGAGACACATGACCATGAGACGACTCTTTTATTTTCACCTGGCACTGACTAATCTATCTACTGTCCCCATTTCTTGCTTGATAGGTGTCAGGACGAGTGTCCTGTTGGAACCTATGGGGTTCGCTGTGCTGAGACCTGCCGGTGTGTCAATGGAGGGAAGTGTTACCATGTGAGTGGAGCATGCCTCTGTGAAGCCGGCTTTGCTGGTGAGCTCTGTGAGGCTCGCCTGTGTCCAGAGGGGCTCTATGGCATTAAATGCGACAAGCGATGTCCCTGCCATCTGGACAACACTCACAGGTGAGTGTTGGCTGCCCCTGGAAGAATGTGTCCTCTCAAAGTTTTAAATTTAGTTGTCCAGGATTTGGAAACAGGGATTGATAGAGTTTGGCACCCTAAGACCTTTCCTGCCTCTGGGTTGTCCTGGGTAGGAATTAACAAATCCAAGGAGAATGTTTTCACTTAGTGATTGATGACCCATGTCAGAAGTACTAAAATTGTTAGATGGCCATTGGTAGACATTAAATTCTTTTATCTATTAATGGCCACTGGCAAAAATTAAATTTGCTGAGATTAGTAGAACTCTTCCCTGAGAGAGGAATTCTGTGACATGCCCTTAGAAGCAAAGATTCAGTGGAGGAACAAGGGCTTATGCCAAGGTTAGGATGCAAAAGATCATAAACCCAATCTCAGTGCAACATATTTTCCTTAACAACAAATCTATGCAAGCAAAAGGGGCTATAGAGAGGAAGTGGGAGTGTAGAAATTTTTTGCAAGTGTTTCACATGTGGTTGTCACCTGGGAAATACCTTTCCAGGATTGATTACTTTGACACACAACCCACAGGGGTCTGTTAGCTCAAAAATCTCTTGAAGAATTTTAGAACAGGAAACCACAAACCCACCCACCCTACTATATCTAGTCTGCCCCTGAAAATATCTCCCCACCAATTCTCTTCTTTTTCTTCCTCTAAGGACCAGAAACACATAACTTAGAATTTGGGGCCTTGTTTGCAGACTTCTGGAAAAGCTGCATGTGACTGGAATGTAGTACATTATATAGAAGTTCAGATGTTACTAGAATTACTTTTATTTGCATTCAGCACAGATGTTGCTTCATTTATTAACTGAAGAAAACTCATGGCTGCATGGAATCCCAAATGCATAAGAGTTAAAAGTAAACAGAAATATGTAGACAGTCTCTCTTCTTTAATCCATTGTTAGGAACCAAAAACAAAAACCAAGCAATAACAACAACAACAACAAAACCCTTGTAGTGTGTGTGTGTGTGTGTGTGTGTGTGTGTGTTTATGGTAGAATATGTTTAAGTATGACATATCAAAGAATTGTATTCTTAATGTGATTCAAATAACTTTTTGTAAGTCGCATTAATCAACTTCTGGTTTTGCTCATTGGAAAATGTTGTCATTCTTTACATGACAGGCTTAGGTAAACATTTGGGAGGGTAATATTTAAGAAGGTAATTGGATTAGAGAAAAGTCATAAGTTTGACTTCCTTTCCTACAGTATAAGATTTGTTGCAGTGAGAGGTAAGTGTCCTGTAGTATTAGCCAAGAGCATTGTCTAGTGTGCTTTGCTGTATGTAGATACAGCTGAAGCATATAGAACAATAAACCTATAGAAAGAAAGAGCTCTGCTATGAGAACAGTTGGAGAAACCGAGATAATATTGATAGTGGCAAGATGCAGGTGGAGAGTTATTTGATTGATGCCAATCCTGTGATAATTGTGACACAGGTCATGTGTAACTAAGTATGTTTGCTTTAACAAAGTGTGTGAGATTATCTACAATCATATAGATCAAACAACATGAAAATCTGTCTAATAATGTGTATAAAATAGAAGATTTTAAAAGTCTATTTTTTCCCTAAATCATGAAAGCTGTTTTTGAAGATTAGCTTTTACACATTTCTATTAAGACACATTGAATGTTGATTATATCGTTCTATTTTTTTGAACTCACAGTTGTAGCCATTCGTTAATTCTTGTATCTTGACTATTCATTAGTTCTTTTTCTTGTGGTTCTAGGGATTTAACAAAGGGTCTCACACCATGCTAGGCAAGCACTCTTCCACAGAGCTCTATCTTGAGCCCTTGCTAATTCCTTATATGTTGAACTTCCATTTAAAATTCTTGGAAACACAAACAAGTTCCCTTCAAACCAAAGGCATGAAATTCTTGTTTTAATTGAAAGTCTAACTTGTTCACTTACCACTTAATCAAGCAAGCTGAGCTGTGCTGTTACATAATTCATGATATATATTTATCCTAAAGCCTTTCATTATAACTATTGAGAAAACTAATGCAATTTAAATTAATACTTTACATTGTCTTTAGGTAAATTTTGATTTCTATGAATCTACATATTGATATATATTGTGGCCATATACTTGGGTAGGGGTTTGTATTGATTAGCTTTTGCTGCGTTGTAAAAAAACAAACTCCCTAAACTTAGCACAAAACAACATTTGCTGATGATTTTCTGATTGGCTATTTGGACTGAGCTCAGCTTTGTGGTTCTTCTGCTGGTGCCCCTGCAGCTGGCAGGATGACTGGAAGCTGATTGATCCTGGATATTCTTACTCACATGTCTGACATTTGGCTGGGTGATTGCAGTGACTGATCCATACATCTCCAGCATCTAGCAGGGCTTTTCTACATCATGACTGGCTTCTAAAAACAGCACTAGACAGGGCAAGCACCAACATGCAAACATATTTCAAGCCTTGGTTTTGTTATGTGTGCTAATGTTTGTTTATAAGATAAAGCAAGTCCAAATTCAATATGCTCCACCTCTTGATGGAAGAAGTTACAAAAAACTTGTAACTATTTTTATTTTGCAATCAATTATAAAACTGAAATGACTTTGAATGTATTTATAACTAATATTGCTACTTTGAATTTTAGCACTATTGTTGAACCTGAAGTCATTTCACTGTGACTTTTCAACTTAAAACTAACTTTTGTGGTGGAAATGATTTTTAACAATAAAATAAAATTTGATATTTAATCAAAAGCCTTGTGGGATATGTATATTAGCTCTTGTTAATAAGGACATTCAATAGCCATTGGCAATCAGGATGTGCCTCTTAGTAAATGCCACCTAATTGCCATTGCCTTTGAGCATTAATAACATCTAAGGAAGTGAATTAAAGGAAGTTCAATGACTCATTCTGTTTAAGCCAGGATTATACAGTCTAATACTAGGACTCTTGCTATAATTTAGCTATTAAATTGAAAACTTACTAGAAAATGTGTATTAAGTTATATCTGTATATGAAATGACAAATATTCCCCTATGTGTATAATCCTATTTTTATATACACAAAGCAATCTGTTCTTTAGATGGAAAACAGATATTGAGTGTATCACCCTTCAACCTCTAGTCTGCTGCTCCTACATAAACACGTAAATCTCATTACCAATTAAGCTGCCTGCATGAGAACACATCAAATGCCTCCAAAGTGCTCTGGCTTCCTACATCTAATTACAAATTGCAGAATACTAATTTTGGTGTCAATCAATCTGAGAACCAGTGTGCTGCATTCCTACTCACTGGGGGGCATTGAATATCAATTTCTCTGTCTGCCTCTCTCTCAGTTCAATTCTCTGTCCCCATATTATCTATTTTGTTTAATATTTATGCCTAAGTTGTGAATGTAAACCAATGTTTCTCACCAAAAATGTCCTTTTTTATAGTATAAGGTAAACTACCTAATCCATCACTTGAAATATTTTCTGTTCCTCTTTTAAAATGTAGGGCCTTATTGAAGTAAATTTAAATTTGTCTGTGTTTGCTTGCAGGGGCTGATGACCTCTTATCAGTGCAAAAGCCAGAACTTTAGCTATTCTCTTTCATATCTAGTTCCCCATGCAGGCTGCTAGTGAACTTGCTTTCTTTGGTATAAAAACCAAACAAACCTGAGTTTAAATTTGATTCTGTCACTACCTGTTTGAACAAATCTTACACTTTCTAGGCCTCTATTTCCTTGTTTATAAAATGGGATCATGCATTATGTCCCTGGAGAAAAGATGTGTCTGGAGGAGGGTCCGAGGAGTTCCTGGAGAAAAGGAGAAACTTGACTTAGGGCCAGGGGGGTTCTTGGCATTCCCGACAAGAAAGAATTCAGCATGGGCCAGTCAAAGGCATAGACAGAGCTTTCTTTAGGACAGTAGACACATATTTAAGGGAGAATGGGAACAATCTCAAAAGATACCTTTTGGGTAAAGCAAGGAATACATATTCAAAGGAGAATGCAGACCCATCTGCAGAGGAAGAGACAGCAACCTACTGGTGTGAGTATTCACATTTATAGAGTTGCTAGGAGCTGGTTTAGAGGTGACGCCAGGGAAGAGCTCTACAATTTCACACCAGTTTTCCCTATTTTTGCAGATTGCCCTCATATTACAAAGGCATGTCACTCAGGAGTTGCAGGTGTTTATAGGCCCTATCTGAATTTCAGTGATTCATGGGCACTTCCGTTGAGAACCAGTCTCTCTCTCACTCTTTATTCCCAAATTATTATTTCAGTCACGAGAATGGGATTAAATAATGCACATGGAGTGTTTATCAGAGTGGCACCCATTCAGAGCTCCATAAATAGTAGCTGCTGGTCTGTGCATTCACATATAGTATCATCATAGATACCACAGAAGTGTGTTCTACAATAAGTAGCAATTCCTTTTAATACTAACTTTAGGGGAAGCCTCACTTTATATGCAGGTACGTTGATTATTATTTAGCATTGCTCAATGGCAGAGATGTCAGAGAGGAGCAGATCTGTGTCTGAAAGTTAGATCTGAAGTCAGATCTGCTATACATCAACTTTCATTTTCATTTATTCACTCAGACTTTATGGTACGCTGAGGACAGGGAGAAAAATAGACTGAATTCTTGCCCTCATAGAACTCATATTGTAGAGGGGAAGGAAGTTGTAAAAGTAAACATAAGATTACCAATTGTGTAAAAGGGAGATGAAGAGAAAGATCAGAGTGCAATAAAAGAGAAGAACCAGAGGGACTTCATTAAAATTTTGGGTGGGGGTGGGGGTGATGATGGTTGGAGCAGACCTCTTTGAAGAAGAGATGTGTAAGCTGAACCTGGCAGGACAAGGTGGAGAGAGATAGGCAAAGAGTAGGGAAATTCCTTTCCAGCAAAACAGACTATCCCATGGGAGGTCCTTAAGTTGACAATACTTGATGCTTTTATAAGCTAAAAGGAACCTAGTGTGGTCAAACATAGTAATAAAGAGGGAACAATGATGAAAGGAGAGGTGGAGAAGAGACAGTGGCCTGATGCTGAGTGTCACGGCTATATTTAGGGGACCATGTATCTGTTTTGACAGGATGTTATATAAGTCTGAGCTCCCTATTCACTCTTTAAAATGTCCTGGTTTAAACAATAATTAAATAGTTACACTAGCTGTATTAAACCATGTGGATCTTGTTCTAAGTGAAACTTTGAAGAGTTTTCAGGAGAGTGACATGTTTTCCTGTTTAGGGAATGAGTCTGTGTGCAGCAGGGAGAAAGGATATTGGGCTGATCAGAAGCTGGGGAGGTCTGGCACTGGCATGGAGTAGAATAGTGACATTAAAGAGGAAGAGATGTGGATAGATTCAAAATGCATTTTGGCGTTGGAATGGATAAGTTCCAGTGATGAACTTTTTCTACTCCCAAGAAAGCATCTCAATTACAGAATTGCTTTTGAATGTTTCTTTAGGCCATATTTTATGAGGATGTTTATGATGGATGCCCAGGTTTATGCCTATGGGCCTTTAGTTGAAGGGAGGTCTAAAATTTAAACAAATTTCTGAAATTTAGGATGAAACCATCCAACCTATAGGCTTTTTCTGAAGGAGGAGGAGGAGGAGGAGGAGGAGGAGGAGGAGGAGGAGGAGGAGGAGGAGGAGGAGAAAAATAAAAGTAGAACATGAGATTATGGGTTGTGGCTGAGACCCTTGTTTGACAGATGAGTCATTGGGCCAGGGGAGGTTGTGTGCCTTCATTGAGGTTACTGAGGCAGTGCAAGAAGTGGAATTACATCCTCAGCCTTCACCCCTTCTAGGCCATCATTCTTTCCAGGAGTAAAGAGTCCATGAGCAGTCCTGTGATGAGAGGTCATTTAGCAAATTCTGGATGCCACTCAGGACTTTGCAGTTTGCCTTAATTAAAGGGAGGGCTTGAGTTCCGTCAGGGGAGGAAGATCATCTTTGAACAGGCTTCCAGTTGTCCACAGAGCTAGTGTGACTGTTAAGGTTTTCCTCTGGGGGGAAGCACATGTGCTTTGGTCCAGTGTGCCACAGACTGCTCTATTGTGTCAGACTCACGTCCACGTGCATCTTAGCACAGCTGATGTGTCCATTTGCTCTGGAGCAGCAGCTGGCCGCCTGGCCCGGCAATGTGGCTGCTGTTTCAGGTAGCAACAGCTGCTCTGCTATCAGGTAGAGGGAGCTGAGTGGGAAAACAGATTCACAAGGCCACGGTTTCTGGAGATCCTTGGACTTCACACTGGTTAACTGATGAGATATTGTCATTGGGATGGAGTTCTTCAGTGTTTCTCATAGAGATGGCTTCTTATTGAATTGTTGCGTTCAATTTTAGAAACTTTAAAGAATTTCAGATGAACAGATGGAGTTGTAATAGTCATCATTCTAGAGCATGATGTTGATTTCATACATTTCTGCAGTATCAATTAGGTTTCAGCCAATTAATTACATCACACCAAGCCTGGAAATGAAGTTTAAATTAGTGTGCATGGAATTACCCACACATCCTTTAGTGATCATGGCTAAAGCAACATTTGCATGGGCCTTGGGTGTCATGTTTACCCCAGAGTGATTTGTTTCTTTTATCCACGTCTTTCAGCTGTCACCCCATGTCTGGAGAGTGTGCTTGCAAGCCGGGCTGGTCGGGACTCTACTGTAATGAGACATGCTCTCCTGGATTCTACGGGGAAGCTTGCCAACAAATCTGCAGCTGCCAAAATGGGGCTGACTGTGACAGTGTGACTGGAAAGTGCACCTGTGCCCCAGGATTCAAAGTGAGTGACTTGGACTCTAGAGGCAGGAGAAGAGGGATGTGGAGCATAACAACAGCATGATTTGTACAACCTGCTGTAAAGTACAGTGAATGTGCTCCAGTCATTCACATCATGAATAAGAAGAGAAAAAGGATAAAGTATGAATAGAGACATAAGTAATGACCTTGGAATGATGATGAGAAAGCCGGCAAAACTCTCAACATGTCATTAATATTTAATATATGAATATACCAGGAAATATAATGCATTATAATTATTCCTTAAGTAATTATTTTGCTATGCTTTTATAGGCAACAAAGAAGTTTCTTTTCCAAGTAGGTTAGTTATTATTGTTGACAGTTATTCTTTTAATTCAATGAAATCTGAAGACACAACATACATCAAGTTATCATTTATTATGTATTAACATTCTTTTTTTCTATTTTTTATTTGTTTTAATTAGTTACACATGACAGTACAATGATCTTGAATGTATTAACATTCTTTAGTTAGTTGCACATAGTAGTTAGGTTCCTTTTTCCTTTGAGAACCAAGACTCTACAAATATACCTGTATGCTAACACAGCAGAATTTTGTCTATGGTTTCTAGGGTTTCTTACCTATAGTTTAGGGATCTTTGTTTTAAAGGAAAATGTGTTGTTTGGAATTATTTCCTCCCATTTTAAAGAAGAGAACATGGGACTGTGACAAATGTTTATGGTATTCCTGAACTCATCATATGGAACTGGCAGGTCATGCAGTCACAGAGCTGAAAAGATCTTTTCAGGGTTTGCTAACCTATGTCCTAATTCTTTGAGCCCTTAATTAGCCTTAAGAGTCCCTCCTTTATTTTATTTTTTTAAAGATATGCCCTCCAGTCACCTTGGTAGTAAGCCAATTCTGTGTTTAATGCTGTCAGATAAATTGAATTGCCCTCCTAGCTGAGTGTGTTCTATTTCTTTGTTTCACCCACTACAAACATTACATATTATACAAGGATGTCTAGGAAGCATTGGGAACTAATGGATAGTTCATATTTATGCTTGTATATTTACTGGTGGTAATTTTACAGCTACAATTTGTTTTTATTTATCGACTTGTCTGAGCAAGGACAAAAGGTTTATTTTTTAGTTATGCTCTGAAGGCAAATCTCATGAAGTCAGCAGACTTTTGGATCCCATTTAATATTCTATCCTAAACAGAGCACCAATAGTATTACCCTTGCATCTCTAAAATTTATATAGTGGTGACATTATAGCAACTTTTAAAAAATGCGATGTGTTAAAATTAGAAAGGAAGCATAATTAGCACCACCATGATATACTTTTGTTTATTTGTGTTGTCCTGATTTCAGTCAGCAAAATTGCCTGCCTTTTGCTATTTGTGCCTGTTTAGGGAAGTGACTGCTCCACCCCATGCCGGCAGGGCACCTATGGGATAAACTGTTCCTCTCGCTGTGGCTGTAAAAACGATGCTGTCTGTTCTCCTGTAGATGGGTCTTGTACTTGCAAGGCAGGTAAGAGTGGGTGAATGAGTTTTTTTTATTTAATCCTGGTCTTGTTATCATCTAAAGTCATGGGATAGAAATCTTGAAGAGGGTTCTAGCTGTAGTTGCATCAAAATTCAGTGGCTGACCTCAGCAAGCCCCTCATCCCATGTAGGTCTAATGCCTTCATGAATCAATGAAAAGAGGCTTACATTAGATGGTCTCTGAAATTGCTGCCAGCTTTAGAAGTCTGCGAGTCTTTGCTTTGGGCAAGAGTAAACAAGCAGACGTGTGTCTGTGTCCCAAAATTGACTGACCTGGAATCATGACAAGAAATGCAGCCAAGCACAGATTCTATGTGAGGCCCAGAACGTGTCCATCCGTAGATGGAGCCAGGATCTTGGATACACATTGTTCATGGTTAATGGAAACCCGCTTCAAAGATGGGGTTGTTTTTTTTTTTTTTTTTTTTCAAGCACAAACTTTCCTCTTCACCCACATAGTTTCTGATCTGAATGAAATTCAGCTTCCACAGTGGGCATCACTGCATGTCGAAGGAGCTCCACTCCATAGCTCTTCTCCAGTGGCTCAGTGGTGCTCCTCCGTGTTGGCATCCTTGACGGCACACACAGCTGTTTGGGTCCTCAGGGGTGCCTTTTGTTCCTTTCTGATGGAGGACTTCTGTAGCAGAGCCATGGCTCTGTATGGCTGGGGCTGGGGCGGAGAGGCACTGTGATGCATCTCCAAGATGTTTCTGGAGGGAAACTTGGCTCGGAAAGTCACCACAAGTCCCTGGTGCCTTTGTTTCCTCATTGCTCTGGCGTTCTTGTTGTGCAGGCTGGCACGGGGTGGACTGCTCCATCAGCTGCCCCAGTGGCACCTGGGGCTATGGCTGTAACTTAACATGCCAGTGTCTCAACGGGGGAGCCTGCAACACCCTGGATGGGACCTGCACGTGTGCACCTGGATGGCACGGGGAGAAATGTGAACTCCCCTGTCAGGTATGCCAGCTCTGCCTGGGAACTCCCGGGAGGAGCCGATGCCAAAGGGTTGGCTTCTATCTGCAGTTTTCCTGATTTAAATTGGCTGAATGTGAACCGACCTTCAGTAATTATTAGAAGAATCAAAGTGTTTGCATTCAAATTGGACACTGGATTGGGAAAAGATAGGAAAGACAATTGGTTAGGTAGGCTTTATGAGAATTCTTTCTTCTTTTCTCTTATCTGCACCCTGTTTTCCCACTCTTACACAAAGAATTTTCTCTGTTTCTTAAAACACTCATCTCTTGGTGGCAGCCAGTTAGCAACACTGGTCAAACACCCAGTGTATGCTTGTCATTCTCCAAATATTTTGTTTGCATTATAATGGAAATCCCTTAGCCTTTGGGATGAGAAGTGACGGGGGGCTGAAAGGGGGTGGTGACTGGTGTCACAGAAATGCTCATTGAAGTGATGAAAGAAGGCTTGGAAAAGGCATGGTTTAATGTAAATATCTCTGTAGTTGCAAGAATCTCCTGAGATTTTCCAAGTTCAACACTCACCCACTTCATTCCCTTGACCTACTTTGAAGATGTGCATCATTAGAAATTATATCCACCCCGGCTGACAGAGGGTGCAGATGGGAAGTGTTTTCTGTAGTAACCTGCCCGATTTCTTTCTTTCCAAAGCACTTGGCTGGTTCCTCTCCCTGGCTTCCATCACTCTTTCTTCCTGTCACAATTCTTTTCTCCTGAGCCATTAAGCATTCTCTCTGTGGTGTGTGTTCTCTGCCTCCAGGACATCATCAGATGGCAAGATAACAATGTAACCCCTTGAACTGGGCCCCTTGAGAAGGGACTTCCACGGAGGAGGCTCTTCCCTCTCTGGGCTTCCTCCTCATTAAGTCCAACCCACTTCCCAAAGTAGAGAGGATTCCCAGCCTGGGCTTTTCCGTGCCCTACAAAGCCCCAGGACAGAGTTAAGTTAGCTTTGCTGATTCTCAGAACAATAAACAAATAATCAGTACTTGAAACAGGCTGGAAGGTCACCCATGTGGGCTTGTGGATGAAGCAAAGCCCCAGGCACAACCTTGTCTTTTTTTTTTTTTTGTATGTTAGATGCATTAGTAAATTAGAGAAGGCTGATAGTTTAGGGGTTCATAACATGGTAGAGCTAAATCCTAAAAAAGGGTTTAGTTTGTTAGTTTAACCAGTTCTAAATAAATGACTATGCCATCTAACACCCACTGACTGTTCTCATGTTCCCCTCTGGTGACAGTGTGTGCCCTCTGTTTTCCTTAGTGCCTGTGTGGTATGGGGAGGTTTGTAGCATCTTCCCTCAGTTCCCAGGTATAGAAGTGAAAGAGCAAGGTTTTCCCTGCAAATGCAAAGCTTTCCATTTTTTCCCCCATAAATGAAATGATCATGTCCACCAAGAGTCTCATCTCTGATGGGTTTCCCACACCGACACACATTTACAAACCCACCTAACTGCAATGGGAAGAGGAGGAAGGTGTGCCATCACGTCCTTAGGACTTTAAATTAGAATATTTCATGTGGTGTTGACTTTTTATTGGAAAAGAGGATATTAGACAAAAGTAACAAAAGATTTTTATTTTTCTATACCATGCATCTCATTGACAACTTAGAGAAATAAATGTAATGCAATTAGAACTATAGTTATTTTTAATGTTATAGCTTATTTATGTGGGCCAGAGTTCTCCTTTTCTGCTTAAGAAAGGAATGTATTGTAGGGAACACTGAACTATGTTATAAAAATCTTTTTAGGAACAAAGAAAATATTTTTATGAGTTGTGGCTTATGATTTTTAAAAAATTAACCAGCATATTTACATATATTGCACACATGCCCACCAGCATATTGGTAAACTTGGTTTTACCATTCATCTGTCCCAACCGTGATGTCAGTTATCAACCAGAATTTGAAAGATTTTTGAACACTGATGTTCTGGAGCCTACATTCTGGGAACCAAGTAGATCTGGGACTAGGTGATCGTAATGTGCACTCCTGAGAGGTGTTAGGGGAATGGGGTACTGTATACAAAATGTCTGGCCGTGGCCCTTTTGCCTCTAGGTTCTCATTGCTGTCTTTGGTGCCTTCTTCCTTGCAGGATGGTACGTATGGGCTCAACTGTGCTGAGCGCTGTGACTGCAGCCATGCAGATGGCTGCCACCCCACCACGGGACATTGCCGTTGCCTCCCTGGATGGTCAGGTGAGAGCCCAGAGTCCTTACTTTGAAGGGGAAACCTGCCAACTAATGACCTATTCTATTCCTTACTCTTTCAGAGAAATACACAAGTCGACTTTTCAGATAATATAGTAAAATCTTCAATAAGCCAACACATTTGTACTCATAAAATATAATCACTAGGTGTAATTAATCTGCAGCCCCACCCTCGTGCCGTTTTTTTTTTTTTTGTTGTTGTTGTTGTTGCTTTGTGCAGGGTCAGTTTTCTTGATCATACATGTAGGTTCCAATTGCTGGAATTTAGGCAACAAGATGGGAGAATGTGAGTTGCTATGAAGAGCTCAGAAGGAACTCTAATGGTATAATTGGGCTTTGAGAGGAAGAAAAGTTGAAATAAACCCTAAGAATATAACTAGGTCAACCTAGTGAGATGAAAATATTAATATTAATAAGGTTACTAGGCAAATACTTAAGTATTCTTTCCTAGAAATAAAAGTCTTAAAAACTTTCTTTTTTTCACAATTATGTTGGAATAGTGACAAATTTATGATATGGTTGAGTACAAATTTTCTAACCACAGCATGGGGATTTCTCTTTATTTATGTGGCTTCCTGATTTTAGCTAGGAAGTTTATCAAGCTAACAGTGGTCCCAGAAGAAGGATGATGATTTTGCTCATGATCTACAGACTTGTTTGTACATTTAGTGCCATCTTCTGAGTCTGTAAATCATGAGCAAAAACACCGTTCTTCTTCCAGGACCACTTTATATTCCCACCAGCAATGAATGAGGGGTCCAGCTTTTCCACAACCTTACCGCATCTGTCTTTTCTATTACAGCCATGTTGGCGGGGGTGCAGGGGTGTCTCATTGTGGATTACTTCTGTGTTTCCCTGATGGCTCATGATGTTGAGGATCTTTCCATGCATTTATTAGCCATCTGGATATCTTCTTTGTAAAAATATTTATTTACATCATTTGCTCATTTTTAATTTTTTTTATTATTGAGTTGAAACAATTCTTTGTATGTTTTAGATTAATATTCTTTATTATTTATGATTTGCAAGTGTTTTCTCTTGTGAGGGTGTGTGTGTTTTTACTTTCTCAATGGTGTCCTTTGTATCAGAAAATTTTTAATCTGAGAAAATACATTTTCTCTCTTTTGTAAATTTTGTTGCTTATGCTTTGGTGTCGAATTTAAGAAATCATTGCCTAATCCAAGGTCAAAAAGGTTTGTGACTTTCTTGTAAAAATTTTGTAGGTGTAGCTTTAGGTTCATTTTGAGTTAGGTTTTTTTTTTTTTTTTTTTTGATGTGATATGCTGAGGGGATCAAACTTTATTCTTCTACATGTGACTATCCAGTTGTCCAAGCACCATTTGTGGAAAAGGCAAATTCTTTCCTCATTGAATCTTCTTGACATCCTTTGTCAAAAATCCCATAAAAAGCACATGAATGTAAGAAGGGTTTTTCTGGATTCTCTATTCTATCCCATTGGTCTATATACTTATCCTTATGCCAGTACCACACTGTTTTGATTACTATAGCTCTTTAGGAAGTTTTAAAATTGAGAAATGTGAGTCCTCTTTTTTGGGGGGGGCAGGTACCTGGGATTGAATTCAGGGGCACTCAACCACTGAGCCACATCCCCAGCCCTATTTTGTATTTTATTTAGAGACAGAGTCTCACAGAGTTGCTTAGTGCCTCTCTTTTGCTGAGGCTGGCTTTGAACTCACAATCCTCCTGCCTCAGCCTCTTAAGCTGCTGGGATTATAGGTGTGTGCCATTGTGCCCGGCCCTATAGCTTCTTTTTTTTTTTTTTTTTTTTTTTTTTGATGTTGTTGTTGTTTTTCAGGATTGTTTTGATTCCTTTGAATTTCCATATGAATTTTTGGATCAACATATCAATTTTTACAAAGGATCAAGGTGGAAATTTAGTGGGGATTCAATCTATAGATCAATTTGGGGAGTATTGCAAACTTGGCATATTCAGACTTCAGATACATAAGCAAGGGATATTACAGGCAATCTTTTCAGGGTTATCTGTCAGATCCTTAGGATTTGTTGAGAGTTTCTTTACTTTGTGATAGGAGTAAACTGAGCTGAATTGTCATGAGCTTGATTTCTAGTGTCTGAGAGCCACCTTGGGAAAGAGGCCAAGGCTGGTGCTGTGAACTTCATTTTCTGTTGGTAGACCATAGACAGAAGACTTCCTGACCTCATGGTTCCTTCTTGACTTGCAAAACTCTGACTTTACAATATGAAAATTCTACCTTTCAGTTTCTGTTGACTGTCTATTTACCCCATGTTGAAACTGAATCACACCAGGGATTAAACTGGATTTTGTTACCCGGGTTCTTGAAGTTCTCAAATGGACTGACTGGTACTAATTTCTCAATGACCACCGTTAAGCAAAACAACATTTTGAACTTTCTGGTCATCACCATTCAGAAGTTTTCTAACTGAGAGGCCGCATCATTTGTTTTGGGTCATATGCTACCAAATCCAATTTTGTCTTATGAATATATAGAAGTGTAAGGTATCCTGGAATACCTCATCAGTACTCAGGTGTCCACCTGCTTTGCTTTAGACTGAGCCTGTGAAAGGTATACACTAGTAGACATGGGAAAAGCAAGAGATGATTTGGCCTGAAGCCAGGCGGAAAATGTGTTGGTTGCATTCCACAGTCTGGGTCATGGGGTAAGACAAATGATCGCATCTGGCCTTAGACCTATCAAACTCCTGCGGGAATGCAGTGGCTTTGTCACACAACGTAACCTTGTAATCCTCTGTCCATCTGTGACTGGCTTGCTTCTCTAAAAGGCACAGGGCTCTATCTCTTATTGCCCACTGTGTCTTTGCTTCATGGCCTGTGTGTCTTTATTGTTCCTAGGTCAGCTCAGTTGTCCCAGTGCCTCATTTCTTTGGGACCTCTGTGTGGGCTGTTGATGTGCAAACATCTGTCAGTATCTAAGCCTGCATGAGTTTGTCTGCCACACTCACAGAACCCAGTTGGTACAAGCAAACATATGTAGAGGACAATAAAATTCCAAAGCTTCAGAAACACCACTGGACCAAGATTTGGCTTATTTTTCTAAGAGGAAAGAGCAGCTTGTGTGTATTATTTACACAAGACATCATTTTGTTGTCAACACTGGACAGACTCATGACCTTTTGTTGATAAACTTGTCTTCAGTATTTTCCTTGTTAGGACCTTTGTCAATATAGAGAAGGCTTCACTTTTCATCTAGGCACCAGATGGGGCCACACTGTGAACAGAAGCCCAAGGAAGCAAGTAATTCTACTTCCTCTCCTCTGGCTGCCAAGATGGCTCTAGGTGACACATTGAGCATCGCCAGAGAGGGTGGCAGTGTGTGGTATAGCAGCGAGGCCTCTTGAAGAAGTCAGTGAAATCAGCACAGGAGCCTGAGCTCTACCACTGGCCATGTGCAGATGGTGTGAAGTGCTTGTTTCATGATCAGCTGGTTTGGAGCCATGGTAAGGGTGAGAGAAATCAACAGGCCTGTGTGGTCATCACCACTCATAGCTTCATCCTGTCATCAACTGGATGTTTTTCTCCTCAAGGACAGTGACCATAGGCTTTTATTTATTTTTTTTAAGTTTCTTTTATTTCACTATAATTGATAGTCCCTACTCACAAAAAGTCTTCAAAATGTGCTATTATGAAAATAACCAAAACAACAGCTGCATGATACCCCAGCAACTGTTTCCAGAAGAAGATCACCAATTTTTTTGAAAATAAGGATGTGCACTTTTATGATATATGGTTATTTGAAGCCCGAATTTATTAACATTTTTAGCTATTGGGCTATTTTTTTTACTGATTTTTAGTTTTTGTACTGAGGATTGGACCCAGTGGTGCTTTACCACTGAGATATATCCCCAGTCTTTTTTTTTTATATTTCATTTAAAACAGGGTCTCACTAAGTTTCTGAGGCCTCACTAAGTCGCACAGACTGGCCTTGAACTTGTGATCCTCTGCCTCAGCCTCCTGAGCCACTGGGATTACAGGCCTGTGCCCCTGCTCTTGGCCCCAACAGACTATTTTTGTCTCTTTTTTTAAAGAGGCAGACTGCAGTAGAAAAACAGGGGAAAAGGAAATAATGTCAAGGACATAGGCTATGTCCTGAAATCCTCCTATACCATTGCTACCCACACACACACATTCCACATGCACACATACACATAACATACCCATGTGTAAGCACACATACATACACACTGCTATAAAATGAGACTGGCTTTTCCAAAGTCATTCTGAAATTCTACTTGTCAATATTAGTTTTATATAGATAGATATATAAATGTATATGTGTATTCCTAAAGTAATGGATTGATATGCTCTATAAAGTATTTCCTGAAAGTGATAGAAATACATTCAGTCAGACAGAACACCTATTTGCTGAGTATTACAGCTAATCATGATTTCATTCCAGCTGTCTGGGGACACGTGTAATCTGTAGCCTGGTCTCCAGTTCTGGCTAAGATCACCATCACCTGGGAACTCTTTTCACTTGCATATTCTCAGTCACCACCTCACACCAACTGAGTGAGAATTTGTGGGGTGGGAGAGAGGAGGAGATAAAAGGGGAGGAGGATGGAGCCCCTACAGGTACAATTTTGTACAAATTTGGAAACAACTTGGAAATCCCTCAGGATGTACTCTTTAGCATAGGGGATGAGGGCTGGATGTCTGCCTGATTTAGCTCCTTGGCTGGGTTCTTCTACTGCATACAACCTGTACATCCTTACTTGACAGCCCAGTCTGTCATGTTAAAAGTCACCCGGTAGCCTAGGCAGTACAGTTCCAAGTATGCAGAGTGGATTTGCTGCTCCTTGTTACTATAATTATTGAAGAACTTGGGGTGCAGGGGGCATTTCTTTGACACAAGCAAAACCAATGGTAAAGAGAAGGTTTCAGTATGCATTTACACTAGAATAAAAGTTGAATTCTGAACTGTCAGAAAAGAGGTCAGGACACCAAAGCGACCTCTTGGTCTCTTGGGAATGAGAGACTAGCAAGGCAGGGTATCATGCTAAGGAGGGGAATGGAGAATAGCATAAGAGTGAGGTGCTCAAGCCCAGTTAGGAAGAGGAGAATTGGGAGCAGTAGCCCCTGAGCAAAGTTGAGAAGAATCCAGCTTCCTCACTCTTCCCAGCAAGCAGAACAAGACTTGTTGTGGTCCAGCCCTCTTTGCAGCTCTCCTTTCCAAGTGACCCCAATCACCACAAGTAAACTGCTGCTTCAGGGACTGATTTGTCCCCAAGATCTCCCACGAGGCTAGTGATACCTGAATTGTTACAATAAGGGAAGACCTCCCTTCCTCTGTCCAGTGACATATACCTGCAAAGCCAAGTTGGAGGCAATAACGTTAATGAGAATGCACCCAGTGAAAAGGACTCACTATCTGACCCTTTTGGGCACCCAGTGGTGAATAGTATGTCTGCTGGTGTCTGTGTGATTTTAGGAGAGGAAGTCATATTAAAGCAGAAGTTTGAGTCCCTGAAGTGATGATAGAAGGAGATGCTCATCCCCTGCACCCCACACCTAAAGGAAAGAGGCTGTGGAAAAAAATCCAAAGCTTCCTGATGGCTCCAGCTGCCCAGCAGTCCACTCTGTGCCATTTTATCTGGGCCCAGACACAGAAAGGCAGTACTCTCCAGTGCTTTGGTCTTGCATCTACATATGCAGACATCGCTAACTTATATGACTAAGACTTTATCTCAGCTTGGTTACCTATATGAAGAAATACTGTTTTAGTGGATCTTTAAAATCCATAGTTATCCAAATAGGAAGATTTAGCAGCCATCTGTCAATTGTCTTGAAGTTCTCTGCCACCATACTGTATGGGGGCTGGGATTGGGAGATGGAGGTTGTCAATCCCCATCCTGCACAAAGCTCACCTTCTACCAGGGCAGACACTACAGATAGAGGTGGAGACAGGGTGAATCACTTCTCATGCCACAGAAAAGCAGAAAAAGTGTTACGTCTAAATGTTAGAGTACTTCCCTTCTACAGTTATCAAACACAATTATTATTAACACATCTCTCCCTTTAATATATGTTTAAAAGTTTTTTGGCTGGGATCAACACCCCAAATATTTCAATACTGGCCTAGGGAATATAAACAATTAAGCAATATAAAAAATATAAACAATTAAGGACTGGGAGTTGTATGTCTAAGAGGGGAAATAATGACACCCCAGATGATCTATTTACTGCATTCATACCATAAGCAATGCCTGCTGAATGCTGGTTTCACATTG
Source organism: Marmota flaviventris (assembly GCF_047511675.1). Taxonomy (NCBI): domain Eukaryota; kingdom Metazoa; phylum Chordata; class Mammalia; order Rodentia; family Sciuridae; genus Marmota; species Marmota flaviventris. Next base: position 57,192,180 of record NC_092502.1, read on the forward strand.
AGGCCCCCCCAGCATAATGCATCAGGCATTAAATGCACGGACATTTCTTTAGAGCTGCTTAGCTGAAGTTTATCACGATCACTCAGCCATCGCCTAGCAACTCATGAGGGCTATCAAAGAGCTCTTTGTCCTCAGTCCTGGCAAAAACAGTTCCTCACAGATCTCCTTATCAGCATTGGAACATTTATCAGGGAAAAAAAGATGCTTCTATTGAACCATAGGTCTCCACAAATTTAAAGCTACCCCCTTCCTTGTTTGCTGCTTCTTCTAAATATTTTGGGAAGTTATTTCCTAAGGTAATTAGTGTTAATGTTTTTGTAAAAAAAAAACATTCCAAGGAAATTTTGTTAAGGTATCTCATAATTTTTCATTGCTCTAATCTGGTTCAACATGAAAAACACACAGGCCTGAGCTCCTGGAAGCTTATCTACTCAAAAACAAGGAGATCAGCCATTTCTACCTCCATAGGTGGAAAGGGCGACCACTTAGGTACTTACCCTGGAAGACGTTGGGCTTCCTGATTTGAATAAAAACTTCTTCAGGGAAGCAAAACATGCTGTGTTTGCTCCCCCAATTGGAAAGGAGTCCTGAATATCACGTAGAGAAGAGGAACTGGGCTTATTGATCGATTCAAATATTAATGTAACACAATCCATGTACAGGCACCAACCTCTCTTACAGAGTTCTCAGATCCCCTCTGCACACCATCTTCTGCCCTCCTATAAAACACAAATGTAGTTACGCTCTATCCTTCTTAAAAATTGTTCTTTTGGTAACGCCAGGAGGAGGCTCACAGTCCACAGCATGGCGTTCTTAGTTTCCCTCAATGTGGCCGCGGCCTGACTGCTCACCCACCTCACCTGCTCTTCCCAGCCCCTGAGTTTCAGTTGAAATTTGCAATTCCTAAAGGTTAGATACATCCTTCTTTGGGCCTCTGAGCCGACTCTCTATTCCCTTAACCCAGAGCCCTCTTCCCACTTTGACAAGCCACCTCCTTCCCTGGCCATTGTCCCTAGACAAAGCTAGATGTCTCTGATCTGTGGCCATTATTGCCCTGGAGTTCCTGTTCCTAAAGAACATCTCACCAGCAAGCCAGCATCTGGTTGGACTTCTTGAATATTTATTAACTTAAATTCTATTCTCCATCTTTGGTAATCAAGGAAACAAAAAGATGTATTATAAGACTTTAGCAAAATTGGCCAAAAATAAGATGAGACCCATAGAAATGATTAAGGAATAAGAGACACACGTACACACAGAACCAAACTTTATGGTTAAAACAGACTTACAACTATTTATCCTGGAATACAATTCACCGCTGCATTGTCCTGACATGGAGGTCAAATCAGCAGCCTTATACTTAGGTGTATTGTAGAGAAGCACTTACCAAAGACTCCACCATGAAACCTCATCACTGGAAATTCCACAATTAGATATTTATTTCTTAGGCTCCTAAAATGTGTGCTCTCTTAAAATATTCATATTCTCCAGACCAGGCACACCTCAGCAATAATAGATTTATTTTGTCCTTCCCAGACCATAAATGGAAGGCAAGGTGGCAGAGGCAGGGAGGGACCATGGGGGAGGAGTAGCTGTGGGAGAAAGGATGAGGAAGAAGTCGGCTTTCCATCTTTTGCTGGACTTGACCCCTGGAGAGACATACCTGATATTTGTTTTCAAAGAAATTAAGCATTAATATCTGCAAAATGATGACTTATTTTTACTGATGCTAGATTAAAAGGGTTTGAATTTTTAAGAAGTGTTTGATAGTAGAATGTTTATAATTTATATCCAAAGGAAAGATTTATTTGCAGTCTAAAAATAAAAGTTATTTAAAAGTAAGCTTGGTTCTGGCTGAAATATGCTGATATGATTGGAGGCTGAAGGTTGATAGATGACCCCTAGAATTGAGTGTCTGGGAAAGAAATGATGGGTAAATCACTGAGACAAGCTTACCTTTGCAATAGATCTCCTTGCCTTGTTGCTTATATGGAAATCACCTTGATAAAGTTGATTATGACTGATGATTATGCTAACTAGCTGGACAAACCTCTTAAGGGAAGAGGAAGCAGATATGAGATAAAGCATCACTTTATTCAGAGTGCCAATCTGGCCTATTGTCATTTTTCCTAACATGCTCTGACTGAGAGTGTGCTAAGCTGTGTGTGAATCATGATGTCTATAATGTAAAAGAGCAGCAGATGCCTTTGACCAACAATGTACTCTACCCCATAAGAATGGAATGTGTAAGTAATGATTTGGCAAGTAGTAGATAAACTAAATGGCTAAATCTCAATCTCCCAAATGCCACTCCACCAAAAAAGTATCAAAAATCAGTACTAATTTTCAGGATTATTATCAGATTAACTGGATAATCACTTAACTTCTATATCTTCAAACTTATTTTTTTCTTTTTAAAAAATTAATTTGTTCTTTTAGCTATACATGACAGTAGAATGTATTTTGACATATCATACATATATGAAGTATAACTTCCATTTTTTGTGGTTGTACATGATGTGGAGTTAAACTGGTCATGTATTCATATAAGAATATAGGAAAGTTATGTCCAATTTAGTCTTTCCTATTCCCATCCTCCTTTCCCTTACTTCAGTTTACTGTGAATTAGCATCTGCATATCAGAACATTTGGCCTTTGGCTTTTTGGGATTGGCTTATTTCACTTAGTATAACAGTCTCTAGTTCCATCCATTTAATGGAAATGCCATAATTTCATTCTTCTTTAAGGCTGAGTAGTATTCCATTGTGTATATATACCACATTTTCTTTAACCATTCATCTATTGAAGGGCACCTAGGTTAATTCCATAGCTTGGCTATTGTGAATTGAGCTGTTATAAATTTTGATGTGGCAGCATCATTATACTTCTTTAAACTTTTTACTGAGATTTCCCTTAATGATTCCAGACTAAAATGCCCAGGGTTGTCTGAATCTCTGTGAAGCAGTTGTCTCCATCTTAGCTGTTGTTAAACAGGAGCCTGGTTATAGTCAGAGATTAGGACCTGAATTCCTGGAACTGAGAATAAAGCACAGACAGGTTAGACCTGTTGGTACTTTCTTTACATTCACAAAACAAAGTTTAGGTTTGCAGCTTCCTTATGAAGTGGACTATCACTCAGTGTATTTGGTGCTTCTGCTAGAATGAATGGCTTAAGATCCCATTGCTGGTGTGTCATATTTGGAGAGGGTAGAGTTTGCAGTTCCCTCACAGCTTTCTCAAAGAGACTTGAAAGATAATATATTTTTTGAACATGAGGGAAAAATAACCCAGTGGGCCCAGATCACATATTTTATTTTATGGGGAACATTTAAATCCCAATCAGCTTTACAAAGGGACCCGGTCTCCTTTCTTCAGCCAGCATTCCAAGCTGAAATGAAGTCTATTGTTGATTCAAGTTAGACACAACGAGGTCTGTGCGCTTTCATGCCTACTTAACAGACTTTACCACGTGGGAGACTTTCAGAAGGAGCAAAGCAGGAACAGTAAAAAGTGGGAAACTATTATTTAGAAGAAATGGCTGTGTACCAACTAGCAGCACCCACTTTGGAGTGTTGGAGTGCTCCGTGTTAAGGTTCTGGCCACAATGACTTTTCTCTTAATTGCTTTTGAAGCAAAAACCGGAATGCAGAACATGGCCTGTTCATCACCCTTAGAGCTGATCGTGTTCTGGAATCCTGGAGGGTGTGCGTGCTTGTTCTTACCGTGTTTCCCTTTGGTCTGAGGCCAGCAGTCCCCAGTTCACTACTAATTGTAACTCATTGCCTTTCAATGGGAAGGGCATTTCTCTGAGTTGTGGAGAATTCTGACTTAAAAAAAAAAAAAAAGAGAGAGACCCTGGTTTTACTTCAAATGCAATCTTATGAGAGACTTCCATGTACTTCAAATAAAACCAGTTTTATTCTCCTTTTTGAAATCTTGGTTTTCCTTGATATTTCCTTTGGACGTCTGTATATTCATTCATGACTGATGCTAAAGTTTTTCTGTTTCCAAAACAAGAGTTCAACATCTGTGGCCATTTCATAATTATCAATAGCTTAGCCAATAGCTATAAATAATAATTATGAAAATGTGAAACTTTGCCTCTACTCAATGTGAGATTAAATTTTTAAAGAGGAATTTGGTGAAAAGTGTTAGGTATTTTTTCTAACAAAATATTCTGCACAATCTATCCACAAAATATTTTAAGACCATGTTTATTTGTTTACTCCACAATAGGGTTTTCTCGAGGTAGAACAATTTAGCTACTGTGTGCTGTGCCTTATCATTGTACACTTTGTTCATGTCTCCGTGAAAACAAAAAATGGGGAAAAGAAGGAAATCAATAGTATTTTTGATAAATTTTACCTTCAATAGACAGAGCCCTGGGCTTCCCTGTTTCTCCTTCCTATTAAAGAAGAAAAATCGATAAAGCAAAGGTGTTTTATTCCTTCCTTGTGACTGCATAGAGAAGACTTCTGGGTGTTATTTTAACATTGGATATTTCTGTGTTTGGGTGTTGATAAGATGATAATCTGTTGCCCAGGATACTCAGTTTTAATACTGTGCACTTAGTCCTCCTCTTTAATTAGCGTCTGCAGAAGCCCCCACGTGGTCTCTCCCTCAGCCCTGCCCCCTGTGCGTTGTTTCAGGTGTACACTGTGATAGCGTGTGTGCTGAGGGACGCTGGGGTCCCAACTGCTCCCTGCCTTGCTACTGTAAAAACGGGGCTTCGTGCTCCCCAGATGACGGCATCTGTGAGTGTGCGCCAGGATTCCGAGGTACCACTTGTCAGCGAAGTAAGTGTCTCATTAGAGGGATAATTTCCATCTGTCCTTCCCTGGGCACTAGATACAAAATAATGACCTCTCTTTCTCCTCTCAGTGTATAGTGATGTTCTGTTGCAGCCAAGGGCAGAGGAGGGTGTAATAGTCTCCTCTCCTTTGCAGAACTGTCCCCAATAAAACTTTCCCATAACTTTATTCTCTTCACCCTTCAGGACTAACCTAACAGATGGGGCTTTAACCATTTCTTCCCAGTCATGATTTCATTGCCACATTGGCACCAGAAACCGGATATGATTCTTGATTTTTTTTTCCTGAGAGCTTGCAAATGGTGTTCCAGAAATCCACTGACCTGTAAATATTTTATTCAGCAATTTGGCATTGGCCTTACCTCAATTACCAGAAGTCAACATCAGCCAAACCTTGAGGCAAATCATACATCTGCTAGTAATCTTAATGTCAGGGTTACGGGGAAAAGAGAATTGCAAAGTTAAAAATTGGGACTGTTGACATTGGTTGATAGAGTTTTTGAGTTAGGAAACGATCTATAAAATTTTACTATATTTACTAATTTTTAGGTTAAGAATTGATCTATAACATTTTACTACATCTTTTAGTAAAGGTTATCAGGAAAGAATCTATACCTAATTAGAAGATACACTGTTCTAACATTTTAAGTTTCTTCTTTTGTTACCATTAAGAGTCCATGCAGTTACCCTCTGTTTAAATCTGATTAAAGCCTTGGGAAGCACCTAAGAATGTAGCATTTTGCTTACTTGATTTCCAGTATGATCATGGACCTGGGTCATTCTGAGGAGGAAAGATCTAATTTTATCTATAGATCTATGTATTACCAATACTGATTCCTAAAGAATAAAAGGATCAGCAGCTTATTTAGAACTTACTAGTATCTAATTTTTTTCATTTCTTTATTTGTTCAACAAAAATTATTTGTGTCCCTGCTCCCTGCCCATCCTGGAACTAATGATAGAAAATAAATAGAAAAATAAAAAGGACTAAGACATTCGCTTGCCCTGGAGCAATTCAGTTTATTGGCTTCTTTTCCTTACTCAAAAGTTACATCATTCTTGTCCTTGTTCTTGTTTTATACTTGGAAAATTCTCAATATCATTGTTTCATTGAAGTTTTTAAACATCAAAGTCTTTAACTAGCTCCTGATGTAGAATATGAGGTAAATGCATCTCAGAAAGGTAACTATTTCTATTGTGTTTTCAGTCTGCTCCCCTGGTTTTTACGGGCATCGCTGCAGCCAGACATGTCCCCAGTGTGTCCACAGTAGCGGGCCATGCCACCACATCACAGGCCTCTGTGACTGTTTGCCTGGCTTCACGGGTGCCCTCTGCAATGAAGGTGAGGCATGGAGGTTTTGGAAAGAGATGCGTGGAGTTGAGCAAGCCCCATGCTCTGTTCTCAGACTTCCTGAAGGATACCGTTGCAGCTGTCAGCCATTGAAGCCCTCTAGGATGCGGTGTCTGCAGCTTCTGAAATGCCTTGGAGCTTTGGAAACATGGGCTTGCCATGCCAGACAAAAGCTCTCTATTCTCTGAACTATACTACTCTTCAGTTTTAATTGGAAACATCCTCCCATGAAAAATCAATATGAGGAAGGATGTTGACTCCCTGAGTGAGAAGCCATGAAGTCAGATTTCTAGAAATCAGATGAGGTCTCCTGGTTCGTGATGCCTTAATGAGAGTCTTTGGCTCATGTGTTTGTAAAAACAAGCCCATTCAAGATGAGGGATGCTGGCTAGCAGAGGCAGCTACTAAATGGGCAACTGGGTTGGTGACCTTTGAAGTCGTTTCTTGTCCTTAAGGGCTTAGGATTCTGTGAGATGGGTTGTGATGTGAATTACTAACATGTGGCTTTTTCACAGTGTGTCCCAGTGGCAGATTTGGGAAGAATTGTGCAGGGATTTGTACTTGCACCAACAACGGTACCTGCAACCCCATTGACAGGTCTTGTCAGTGCTACCCAGGTTGGATTGGCAGTGATTGCTCTCAACGTAAGTCTGGTTGGAGAACAACTGATTACCCATTGTTTGTTTTCAGGTGCCTTAGAATTTACTTATGAGTGTTTGTACAATCAGGAAAGAATATGTGACCAGTTATAAAATGCATTCTAGTTTTTGAATTCCTTTCTTCCCATTAAGAATTCTCTGCAATGATTCTATATCTAAATCCAAATGATGTCTTGGGGAAAACCTAAATATGTAATAATTTACCTATTTGCTTTTCAATGACTCACCATCCATTGATTTAAAAAAAAAAAATAAGCGTGTTTAGAAATCTATCTCTTTATTTTGTTTTTATCTGGAGAGTTAATTATGGGCACATGAAGAAGAATTTAAATGAGGTGAACCTTAGAAACCTGTTGGGCTTGTGAGCAGACCACCCACCTCACTGCAGCTCATATGCTCAATTTCACCTTTGCTACCCCTACCCCCTCACCCTACCCCATACCACTGTATTTCAGACAGGGATTGTGTGACCCTAGGAGGAACTGTGTAGATGACTTTTAGATCATCAATGTCATGAAAATGTGCCATTGACCATAAATGGTTAATGCTTTGAAAGGGTCAGTGCAACTTTTAGTTCTCAACTTTTGACCAAGGATAACATACGTGCAGCTGTACTCTGATTCCATTCACTATAAATTTCATAGCACATACTCAGTTTATGTTGAACCCACTCACCATGCACATAAAGCAAATCAAACAATGACTAGGTACTGATTTTACATGGTGGTTTTTTTGGCTACTTATTTCAGACTCTGTGGTTATTATCTGCAAATATTAATTGATGAGCAATATATTTTGTCTGAAGATTTTCTTCTCAATGTTGTTTTTTGCCCTGAGTAGGGCAGGCTGTTCCCATTTCTGAGGAGTAAGGAGGCAAAGCCCACTGTAGCTCTTTGGTGAAGTGTTATCAGATATAACTCCTTGGTATGTGCTTCACTGTTTGTGGGGGGGAGCACTTCAGAAGTAACAGCAGACTATTCAAATCTACATTTAAAATCTATCATCAGTTGCAGGAATCCAACTCAGAATGACACAGGGACGGGTAGAGGAACAGATATTGAAACTGAATGACACAGTTAGGGAGAAAAACAAGCCCCAATATCATTGCCATTGCATGATGGGTATACTGTGCTTTATTTAGAGTACTCTTTATTTTGGAAGTTGGTCACTTCCTCATTTGGAGGAGGAATGTGCTAGAGGGAACAAAAATGGGAACACCACTATGAATGGAGACAATCGTGTCTCCTGTTCCCATAATCACTCTAGAGGATGCTGATTTATTTGGCAAAAGCCTTTGCTTCTCATGGGGATCATTGACTTCATTGATTCCCTTATGGACTCTGTGGAACCATCTAATATTTCTTCTTGGATGATTTTCAACCTGTCTAGAAAGAGAAAAGTCCACACAGTGAAAACAGAGACTTTGAAAAATTAAAGGGATGCATTTAAAGGGACAGGTGTCCTTGGTAAAATGATTTTTTTCAAGCCCTATCTCTCCATTTACTTTTTAAAATATAAAAATTCTGATTCTTATCCCCATTCTCTGATCACAACCACTATAGGGAGTAAAGCCTAATGCAAGTAGTTTACCTTAAAAAAAATCTATTATGAGGGGCTGGGGTTGTGGCTCAGCTGTAGAGCCCTTGCCTAGGACATGCAAGGTGCTGGGTTTGATCCTCAGCACCACATAAAAATAAGTAAATACAATAAAGGTATTGTGTCTGACTACAACTAAAAAAATTTTAAAATCTATTATGAACATAAAAGGGTTTACAAAAAATGTATTAAATATTATCTAAGGAATCAGTTATTTCAGGTAAAGAATGCTGCATCAAATGTCAGATGAGCTACAGGCTTAATCATTTCCACCCTGAGTTTTTCTGTGGCCTTAGAAGAAAAGAACTGTATTAACCAAACAAATAGTGGATATTATTATTAATCTGTGTGACCTTGGATAAGTCACTATTAACTTTATTAGACCTTAGTCTAACCCTCTGTAAAATAAGAAAGTGTTGTCCTCAAAAATCTACTCTAGTATTCACACTAGATCTTGAGGATCAGCCATGAAATTTTTCCCTTACTCTTGAACACAAATGATTTACACAATTATGGGAGGTTTTTTTTTTTTTTCATTTAAAATTGCTTCAGACTATTTATTGTTTTTATTGGTCCATATTCCCTATGGAGTAGCCCTATATAAATTACATGTAATCCTTGTAAGAAATTATGTTCCTGAAGCATTTGTATGAATAAAAATCTGGGGGGATGTAAATCAAATTATTTTACCTCATAATCTTCCATTATCTGACTTATTGATTGCTGTTCCATTGGCAGTGACCCCTAATGATTCTGAGTTATTATTTTCTGCTTCTTCCAGTTAAGAGTTTAATTGCAGCCTTAGGGTAGAAAACCAGCCTATAGCCACAACCCTGGAATACACTGACAAATGCAGGATTTCGAAGTCAGAGACATGCATTGCATGACCTGGGGGTCTCCAAGTCAAACATTCCCCATCTGGTCTCTGCTGGAATGGCCTCTCCTTGGACAGGCTTCTCTTAAAGAAGTAGCTCCCAACCTTCTTGTCCTCCTTACAATTTTATTTCCTTCATAACGCTTGCCATCATTTTTTTTTCAGTTGGTTGAGTAATGGGCTGATTTGCTGCCTCCTCTACTCAAATATAAGCATCCAGAGGGTGGTTTGCCTAGGACTTGGTCTTGTGCTCTGCTATCTCCCTGTGCCCAGAACAGTCTTGCCACATAATAGATGTGGAATATGTGTTTGTTTAATAACTGAATCTGTAAATTTGAGATGATTCTTGCCATCACTACATTCTGTGGTTTTGAATGAATGTGTCTGTCAGGAATGATGGTCATGGCTACAGTCAGCATTGCCTTTTGAGTCTTAGTGCATAATTTGGACCTTCTTCACTAAATTGTGAAAGTTTTTTTTTTTTTTTTTTTTTTTTTTGGTGGGGAGGAGTACTGGAGATTGAACCCAGTATGCTTTACCACTGATTCACATCCACAGCTCTTTTTATTTTTTTATTTTGAGATAGTGTCTTGCTAAGTTGTTAAGGATGACCTCAAACTTTCGATCCTCCTGCCTCAGCCTCCCAAGTTACTAGGATAAGCCACCATGTACAACTAAATTGTGGGTTTAACATGTTATTTTAGTCCTCTGTATACCTCTAATTTCCACATATGAGGAACTGTGCAGGGGTGAATGGAATTCCTTCTGCTTGGTGCTGGTCTCAACTCTAACATGCCTCTCCATGCTTTTTATGGTTTTAGCATGTCCACCTGCCCACTGGGGCCCAAACTGCATCCACACTTGCAACTGCCACAACGGGGCTTTCTGCAGTGCCTATGATGGGGAATGTAAATGCACTCCTGGCTGGACAGGACTCTACTGCACTCAGAGTAAGCAAGGAGCCTTCTGAGGCCCACTAAGGGGAACCATATTCAGGAGTAAACAGCCTCACCCTTTGTACCACCTAAGCTCACCGAGGGTCTCTTCATGGAATACTTCATCTTCCCAATGACCTCTAGATATCTGAATTTCTCTAAGCAGTTAAGAGATACCACTTTCCAAGTATTCTGTCTCTAGGTTATATCAGGACATCAGGTAGAATAATGCTATGTGGAATGGTATATACTTTCTTTCTCTTTTCTCCTTCAGCCAGACCCTATTTATATCGTGCAAATTCCCTATCACTTATTCTAATAGTGCATGCCAGGGTAAGTGATAAGAAGTTAGAAAGTTAGGGAAGACAACCAGCCTCACTTCCTAACTTACTTTGTGCCATTGGAGAAGAGGGAATTCAGTAGTTCTTAAACTTTAGTGAGATTCACAGTTGCTCAAATGAGTGGGCAAATAGCATTCTGGTCTCTCCCCCAGAGTGAATGGTTCAGTAGGTCTGTGCTGGGATCTGAGAATTTGCCTGTCTGCTGACTGGTGATAGTGCCATTCCAAGACCATTATTTTGAGGACACTGTTCTAGTTCTTTTTCACATTCTGTGTCCTATACTGTCCTAGCCATTTTTTCTTCCATGAGACTTTTTAGCATCTATTTTAGTGAGCTTTGTGACACTGTGACCAAAATACCTGACAAGAACACCTTAAAAAAAGAAATGTTTATTTTGGTTCACAATTTCAGAGGTTCAATCTATGGCTGGCCAACTCCATAGCTCTGGGCCTGAGGTAAGGCAGAAAACATCATGGCAGAAGGGCATGGTGGAGGAAAGCAACTCAGGACACGGCACCAGGAAGCAGAGAGAGCTCCACTCACCAGGGACAAAGGCCCCAAAGGCACAGTCCTAGTGATCTACCTCCTCCAGCTACACCCTACCTGCCTGCAGTTACCACCCAATTAATCCATATCAGTGGATTAATCCACTGATTAGTCATAATACTCATAAGCTAATGATTTTGCCTCTGAATTTCATTGTCTTACACATGAACTTTTGAGGGATACCACATATCAACACCATGACAGCATAATCGACTATTCTGTACAAAGTGTTCCATAGCTGAGAATCATTGGAAAAAACTTTTTTTTTGCCTTATTATTTTCAATGGAATGAAGGAGACAAGAGAGGAACATTATTACTTTATAATTATAGTTTTATAGTTATTATTAATAACATATGATTTAAAATTCCAGCAATGAACTGAGGAGGAAAGACAGGTCAGAAATTGGGCGATTCTTATTTAATACTAATTAGTGAACATAATTAGACAGTAGTCTGAACAAGACTTTTCAAATTTTCTAGAAGGGAGAGTAGCCATTTAACCAAGATTTGAAAGGGATAAATGGCAAGGAAAGAGGTTGTCCCAAACATATTCTCCAGAGATTGTACATCTATATTTTTGAATTCCTTAAAGTACTTATACGCTATAATTTATAATTCTAAAAATTGGGGTCTGCTTCAAACAGAGGACCTTTTTACGTGGACATAACGTGATATATTGGGAGCCCCATAGGATCTAAAGACAGACCTCCCTGTGTTTGTATCATGGTCCTGCTGTTCTGCCATTTGCTACCTATGTGACAGAATACTTGGGACTTGGTTCTTATTGTAAGATGGGAACATCATCCCTGCATTTCTGGGCTGCTGTAAACATTAAGTGAGAGAATTTGTTAAAAGAATCTAGTACATAGTAGGTGCTAAATAAACACATGACACTGGGGAATGTCTCACAGGCTGGCACCTGTGTGCTGTCTCTGTTCTTGAAAGTCAGGCTTTCATTAGGTCTCACCATAAGAAAACAGGAAAATAAAAGGCAGATGTAACTTTTGGAAACAGCCATTGAATCAGCCTGTACTGAAGCATCTTGTGTGTCAGAGAGCCCCCAAACCTCCTGCAGGGCAGCTGCCAGCCCTGTGAGCCAATAGAGCTTGTGCGTGTCTTTAGCCCAAGGGTCCTGGTGTTCTAAGCCTTGGAAATTGGGGAGCAGTGTGAAGACTTATTGCTTTTTTCAAAGCACCAGTGAAACACAGTTGTTTTTAAGTTAAGCGTTTAACCACGCCTCTTTGGTGAGGTTGATAATATTGTCTAAATTAATTACAGATGCAGTGGACAAAACTAGTAGCAGAATTGGAGGCTTTCTGTACTACAAGTAAAAGCATGGAGATAATTTTAATATAATTAAAATAATTATATTATTAATTATTGTGACATAATAATTAATAATTTAGTCCATGGAATTTGAGACCAGGATTAAAAGTAGTTGAGTGAAGAATGAGAAAAATGGCATAGGTCACATAGCTAGTATGTAGAATACTCCACAGCTTCGATGCACAGGCTTCAAGGGATGCTATTAGAAAACAGAAGTCTTGCATTCAAGGGTACCAGTGATAGTCACACTGATAGGTATGGAACTCTTCTGCCTCTTATTTGTGAATTACAACCTACTTACAAGACCCCTTCTTAGAACTTCTAAGAAGCCCTGTGACAAGCTGACATATGCACTACTGTCTTTATTCTCAAATGGTTCAGTAGCCTTGAAGTTTAAACACAACTGTGTTGGAGGCAGGAGCTGTGTTTTTCCTCAGCAGCTTTCAGACCCCAGCTATCTTCCCTCCTTGCACAGGATGTCCTCTGGGGTTTTATGGCAAGGACTGTGCAATGATATGCCAGTGTCAAAATGGAGCCGACTGCGACCACATCTCTGGACAGTGTACCTGCCGCACGGGATTCATGGGGAGGCACTGTGAGCAGAGTGAGTATGAGAGCATGAGGTCACTAGACAGGAATTCTTTCCCTTGGAATCAATTTTCCTGCATGCTTGGAAATATTAAAGTGCAGAATTATTGCAATTTTTATGTGGTTTGAGCTGATGGCTGGTTACTTACCAGCACAGGTGACTTCCCCTCCCTGGGATCCTTGCTGTTGTCTTTCCCTGCAAATGCTTCTTCTGAGCAAATTACTCAGTACTCTGGGTCGAGGAGGTGTGACTGCAAGGATGAGGACAGAATTCAAATTTTCCATTCTATTCTTTCTGGCTCGCCCTTCCTCTCTCTTTTATTTTTGGAATGTGGCTGCTCAGAGGCAGTCAAGCTTGCTTCATGGCTGAGGCAAGGCCAGGCCCGAATTGGAGGTGAGGGTGTTAGATGAGGAGTGGGACTGAGGGCTCAGTACCAGCTCCAGGAGCTGGTTCAGGAACAAGGCTGTGCAAATGTTGCACCCTTTTGACTGCTTTTTCTACATGGTTCTTTTATACTGTTTCCACTAACAACTCATCATAGTCTTAACCTTCAAGATGACATATTACCTTATTTTTTTTTAATCCCACTCAGAACATATTCTATTGGAATTCCTTATCCTTGTTTTTCCATTTTTACCCCCCAGCTATGCATCTGCTCACAGGTTTAGCCTTGAACTGAGTATTTCAAATGAGCTTATCATTCCTTTGCTCTATAACTTTCATTTGGTATTTAAGATGAGTAAATAAGGACTGAGAAGTATAGGGGGCACACTCATATATGGTACAAGACCTAGGAGGTAGGAAGAGGTGCAGGAGAATTCCTGCTCACCAGAGAGTACACTCTTAGCAAGGGCACAGCAAGGAAGACATGGTTATAGGGGCAGTGTGACCTGGAGAGGTGTATCAGCAGAGCAGGACTTTGGCAATAAAGCATCGCTTCCCTCCACTCCACCAGCACCTCGTATCCTCTGGGCAGCAAGGTGGTCTCAGTCACCTGTGCTTAATCCCAGCTCATCTTTGCATACCTTCCCTCTAGCAAATGCTACAGGAGTGATATAAGGGTTCAGCTCAAGACAGTGAGAGCCCAGTTTTAGTTTTGTATCTGTTTCATTTAATCATAAAGCAGATACTGAGTCACATGGTGGCATGTACACCCCTCTTTGTGTATGTGTGTATATGTGTAAATTTTTAAACATAGGCATGGAAACCAGAATGGGCTCTAAACTGACCACCATTTGAATGCCAGATGACTGATTAATTAAGGTCTTATTAAATAAAAGCCTCTAAATGCTTCCACGATGACTATGAACATCAAATTTAAATGTCTGTATTTTTGAAGACTTGTCCCAGTGCTCATTTGTAAACAGAATCCCAGTGTTTGCAGAGCCCTCAGCGAATAATAACACATTGCCCCCTGCTGCTCACTCTATGAAAAACACCAGTATTTTGTCATGAAGATTTTTAGGTTTGACTTATCTATGCTCTTCTTTGAAATTGATGTATATAATAATTCTTATTATATACATCATAAGAATCTTACTATTTTAGTCTGACTGCAACTTGCAGAGCCAAAGTCTGAACCATTCTTTGACAAATGAAGTTCTTACCAAGAAAATTAACAAAACTGTCCTCCCCTACTTCTACTCCCTCTGATCCAAGTGAGTATGTGTATTTAGAAGGATCCTTAAATCTCCAATAAAATACAGGTGTTCTTAAGGAAGCTTCTCTAGTTGGCTTCTCAGTCTAGGCCCCTTCCAGCCATAATTTTGCCTGCTAGAGTCATCTCAAATTCCTCTTTATGATTACGTTTATCTGTTTCATGGGAGTTTCACAGACTCTTTCTATATGCATCAGGGAAGTATGTGTACAGCAGCCGGAAGTGGCAGGAGCTGTAATTTTGAGTAATTCAATCTCTAGCCCTGTGCAGCCTGGGCTGTGAGACCCACCAAGACTCAGGGTCTGCTGTCCAGCTCTGGGACACCCTGGGCATTACAAGTCTGCCTGAACAGGAGCTTGCTGAAAGGGCTTACCTCCTAATATACAGGGACATTCAGTAAGAGACAGTCTTGCTTCAGATCCCCAAGACTGGGGAGCCACACTGATTTTATCTCCTTTTCCAGAGTGCCCTGCAGGAACCTATGGCTATGGCTGTCGCCAGATATGTGACTGTATGAACAACTCCACCTGCGACCACATCACTGGGACCTGTTACTGCAGCCCAGGATGGAAAGGGGCACGATGTGATCAAGGTAAGGATACTAGTAAATAATAACTGCTACCTCGTATTGCATGACCACCAGGTACACACAATGGCAGGTATTTTCACTTGTGATCCAGTGTAATCCTCACTGTCTATGTAGTTACTTGCCTGGGTGTATGCTGTATTGTTGATGTCCTACAGATTAGAAACTAAATCTTAAAAGGGTTGAGTAATTTCCCCAAGGACACATAACTGGTATGTAGAAAATGTCAGTTTTGATGCCAGGTTCTGTTATTCTATAAACATTCTAATGGGGCTATGATTTTTTTCAGTTTTTTTTAATATTTATTTTTTAGTTTTAGGTGGACACAATATCTTTATTTTATTTTTTTAATGTGGTGCTGAGGATCGAACCCAGTGCCTAACGCATGCCAGGTGAGCGCACTACTACTTGAGCCACATGCCGAGCTCTTTTTTTCAGTTTTATTAAGGTATAACTAATATATGAAAAGACACACATATGTAAAGCATACAATTTGATAAAATCTAGAACATGTTTATATCCACGAAACCATCCCCATAATAATGACAAGTTCCATAGCTCAATAAGTTTCCTTGTGCCCCTTCCTGCCACTAGTTCTTGGGCCCCAGGCAATCACTAATCTACTTTCTGTTATTATAAATAAGTTTTCATTTTCTAGAATTTTATATAAATGGAATCATACTGTCCCCTATGTTTGTCAGCATAACTATTTTAAAATAAATCATGTTCTTTTATTTCTCAATAGTTCCATTCTTTTTGTTGTCAAGTAGCATTTCATTGTGTGGATAGACCATAATTTAGTGACCAATCACCTATACATGGACATTTGGATTACTTCCAGTTTGGGGGCTATTACAGATAAAGTTACTATGAACAATAGCATATGTATGTATGGAACTTCATTTCTCTTGGATGAATAGCTAGGAGTAGAATGACCAAGTCACTGTAGGCATATGTTGAATACTTTAAGAAACTTGTGTCTGTGGTTTTTAGCTAGGATGTGTATCATAGTCACCTGGGAACATTTCTTATATACATAGTCTCACCCGGGCAGTTCTTACTCTGGGGTGGATGGGACCTCTGAGAAGGAGCTTCTGATGGTTCTGGAGCTTCCTTCTAGGGGGCCTCTGCTCCTACTGCACACAGTGCTGTCTGGTGGCAATAAGCAGGTGGGTGGTGAAAGGCTGTGAACATGGACCGTGTCCAGGTGGTCATCTTAAACTGCAGACCATATAAGTTCCCATATTTGAAAATTTTAATAAAATAACATACATGTTCACAGTTTACCTTTGATTGTAATCACAGCTGGATGTTATATCTCATTATCATATCATGATTACAAATGCACTGTACTCTCACTAGAACTTAGTCCTCTATGTTTCAGGGAAAATAGTTTATCGGAGGTTCTTCTAGTGTTAAGAATCATAAAGTCACAGGAGCATTTATCTAAGCAGAAAGCAGCTACATAAAGGCCACTTTCCTCATTTTAGATGATGAAACTATAGCCTTGGAGCTAAAGGGAAAGTTCCTAACATCTGAGTCACTTTTTCAGATGTCCAATTT
Source organism: Marmota flaviventris (assembly GCF_047511675.1). Lineage (NCBI taxonomy): Eukaryota > Metazoa > Chordata > Mammalia > Rodentia > Sciuridae > Marmota > Marmota flaviventris. The sequence continues at coordinate 57,209,014 of NC_092502.1, forward strand.
CTCGACTCTCAAATTGGAACCCTTAGCTTTCTCACTTGATAGAAGAACTAAGTAAAACTGAATTTTGAGTTTAATAAGTAAGGGTGATGTTATAGTGTGATGTTATCAGGTTTTATCAGGAGAAATCTTAATGTCATAGAAAATAACTTTTCACAGAATGAGATCTCTTCTAAGGTAAAAGGCTCTGGAATTAGGTCTTGGACTAGATTTATAATGGAGTTATGCTAGCTTGGAAAGAAAATTACTCTTGGAAACACCAAGGATAAATGTAATATTAAGTTAGAGAGTTGGGCATTTGTAATTTATATCTGTATAAGGTCCATAATGAATAATAAGTAAAACAAAGCAACAATTAGATAAATTATTGTTCCAAATTAATCACCAGTTTAAGGTTTAAATTTGAAATATGTAAGAAGCTCCCAAACCCTACTGCTGAATCTTTGGGTTCAACTCCTGTCTCTTTGAGGCTTAGAGCAGACCTTCTCTGGGAATAGACAAACCAACAACATCTGAAAATGAAGAATGTTTTTCTTTTCCTGCTCTCTTTCCAGAAGTTTCCAAATTAACATTTCATGAACTGAAAATATCCAGGCATTAGCACAGTAGGAGATTTTTGTAAATAGAAATCAAGCACTTATCCTGCACATTGTCCTCTTTATCCAATTCTTTTTTTTCTGTTTTTCCCTAGCTGGTGTTATAATCGTTGGGAATTTGAACAGTCTAAGCCGAACCAGCACTGCCCTCCCTGCTGATTCCTACCAGATCGGGGCCATCGCGGGCATCATCATTCTTGTCCTCGTTGTTCTCTTCCTACTGGCGTTGTTCATTATTTATAGACACAAGCAGAAGGGGAAGGAGTCAAGCATGCCAGCAGTGACCTACACTCCTGCCATGCGGGTCATCAATGCAGACTACACCATTTCAGGCAAGACTGGAGTCATGAGAAGCCTTTCACTCCTTGCAAAGTTAGGCTTCGTCCTGGGTCTTTAAAACTTGGTGTTTGGTTGTCCATTGTTTCTGTCCATTCTCCCTAGGAGGATTGCATGTTCAAAACAGATGTAAATTGCTTAGAGATGTGTTTTACATTTCAATAGCAGTAAAACCACCACCCCATCATTTTCTATGAGGCTTTTTAAATTGGGCTCATTGTGTGGTTACTTTGGATTTGGGGAATTGAGGCTTTGCTGGGCACCCAGTCCCAAGCTCTTGTCTTGTATGATAAGGGAGAGAAGGAGTCAGGAGTCAAGTTTACCAAGGTCATGGAGCAGCTCAGGGAAGTGGACCAGGTCTTGTGTCTCTGGCCTTCAGTCTTTTCTACAGTGACTTCCAGTCTCTGAGTCCACACGAGCCATTAACTGAAAACAACAACAACAAAAAAAAACCAAGTTGTATCTGAAACCATTGTTTGGTATCATCAATAATCAAGGCAGTGCTTTAGAAAGCTCTTCTAAATCTTCCTTTCTGTCACAAATCCCCATGAAGGAATGAATACATATATATAATTGACCCATTCAATCATCAAAAGAAGTAACCGTTTAAACTGAGGAATCTGAAAATGTAAAATCCTTATTAATTTTGGAGCAATTAATTAATGAAGGATTTCAGGCTGGTTACATATTTATAAATATGATTCTGGGGGAATATGTAAAGTACGTGATTTACATAGTAGTACATTTTCAGTACAGAATGATTATATCAAAATATCAAGTGTTTAATGAAGTTGACCAACTTATGTTAGATGCATGTACATCACAATGAATTCTAACCATAACACCCAAATTTTAAAAAATCAAGTGTTTAAAAATTAAAAGAGGACAGTTGGAGCAGAAGTAGTTTCAAATTATGCTGTCCCAGCTCTTACTAGCCCCAGAGCTAAAAGCAGCTGTCTCTGGATGCTTTCACACTTTGTGCACAGAGGCAGGTAGAAGGGCAGATGCCTGCTCCGTCTAGGACCCTTGCTGAGTGGGCTGGGCAGGAGGGGATGCTGCCCAGCTTGCAATATGGAAGCAGTCCAAATATTTGCTCTGTCATTTTGGTTATCTTTTCTCCCACAGATGCGAGGGAGCCTTCCATTTTTACCATTTCTTTCTCTTCTTGCAGAAACCCTGCCCCATAGCAACGGTGGAAATCCCAACAGCCACTACTTCACCAATCCCAGTTACCACACCCTTACCCAGTGTGCCACATCCCCTCATGTCAACAACAGGGACAGGATGACCATTGCCAAGGTAAGAGGAAGGGGCTCAAGTTGGAAGGCAGGCAGGGAGAGAGGAAAGGAGCAAGTTTAGTCAGGGCTGTGGTTGCACATGCTGCTCTGCTTTATATACATTGTCCAATTCCTCTAAACAGCCCTCTGAGCATGGCATGGCATCTCAGGTTTACCGACAAAATCCTATATAACAGGGAGCTTCACGCCCTTCCAGGTGGCTGCCCAGCTAGTGGGTGAGGCAGCTGCTATATGAGTCAGTCTCCCTGTCTGTACTGTTTCCATTACACCTCCTGGAAAAAAATATTTCCAATTTTAAATGAGCTTTTAAAATAATGTCTCACAATGCCATTAATAAAAACATAAAGCCCTATAGCAAAATCAAGTCTGAGTAAAATCACCAACATTTTTTTCCCCAACTGATTTCCTTTCAGTACCCTTTTATAGCCCCGTTCTACTTTAGTAACAGCATTTGTTTATTTGGGTGGGCTCATATGGAATTGTTAATTTGGTAAGTCAAAAAGAGTCACATAGCAACAAGCTAATACTATGTGCCAAGCAAGCATTTCTAACCACTTTATAAATATAAACTCAGTCTTCACACCAATCCCTTAAATCAATAGCGATTATTGTCCCCATTTTATAAATAAAGAAACTCATGTGTGCAGAGACTGAAGCCCCAAACCCCCTAAGTGCTCCTAACCCCAAACATTTCCGTGGTGAGACCTGGGCTTGCTTTTCCTCAGATAGGCAACACTATGTTGTGCCACATTATATCTTGTCTTTAAATGTTTTATTGTTTATGTTTTTAACAGTCAAAAAACAATCAGTTGTTTGTGAATCTTAAAAACGTGAATCCTGGGAAGAGAGGCCCTGTGGTGGACTGCACAGGGACCCTGCCCGCAGACTGGAAACACGGTGGCTACCTCAACGAGCTTGGTGCGTTCACCCCATACTCCAGCAAGCTCCTTTAGCTTCTGTCATCTGAAATAGTCACAGATCTGTGTCTGTACCACAGTGATACATTAGAAACACATTAGAAAAACCACATAATTATGCCCAGCACCTGTATAGGACTTACTACCATCCTAAGTCTTCTATTTGTTCAACAAAGTTTATTAAGTTCCTACTGTGTGCCAGGAATTGATAGAGACAAATACTCTGAAAGTACTCTGACAGGTAGAACTGAGAGTAACAAGTACTGGTAGTTGTCAGATGACAGTGTTATCATCATCTCCATGTGAAAGTTGAGAAACTGAGTCATAAAGGGGTTGAGGAACTTGCACAAGGCCAGGTGGCCTGTTAAAAAGTTAGAGCTGGTTTTTCAATACTGTTCCCTTGGTGCCAGGCCATGTGCTCCTCTTTGTTCTCTTTTAATATTGGCCATCATGCTCAACATCCCTCCCTCTTTCAGGTGAGGAAACAGATACCAACTGGAATAGAATCAGTAGTCTTCAAATTTTTGCAATCAGGTCCCTTTATATTCTTAAAGATTATTGAGGCCCCCAAAGTGCTACCATTGATATGGGTAGTCCATGGTTGACCAGATCCATTGTTAAGGCTGAACATCATGGTGGAAGGGCAGAGGAAAGCTGTTAGCTCAAGGCAGCCAGGAAAGGAACGGGGAGGGATTGGAGCCATGGACAAGGACAAGATGGAGGGCAAAGTCATGCCTTCAGCAAACTACTTCCTCCAGGCACACCCCACCTGCCTACAGTTACCAGCCAGTAGTCCATTCAAATTTTTATTTCATCAAAGGGCTTAACCCACTGATGAGGTTTTAGCTCTCATAATCTAAGCATTTCACCTCACCTCTGAATATTCCTTCATTGCCTAATATGAGCTTTTCAGGACACATTAAGATGTATACCAAAACATTAACTTATTTAAAATAATAATGTCTCTTTTTGTGATTGTGTAAAGCATGTTTTTAGGAAAAATGGCATTTTCAAAAACCCCTCAAATTAGAAAGCCAGCACTGTTTTACATTTTCTAAATCTCCTAGATGTCTGGTTTAACTGAAAAATATCTAGATTCTCATCATTTTCTACATTTGGTCAGCTGTGATCTCACACCTTGCATAGCTTCTGGAAAACTCCATTGTACACTTGAAAGAGAATTGGAGTGAAAAGGGCAAATAAAATCATTATTTTATTATGAAAATCATTTTCATCAAGTGAAAACTTTCATCAAGTTTTCATCATCTGAAAAGGAGTTGGGAGTACCTGGTCCACACTTAATGAGCTGTGATTCACAGTTTCCTGGAAACTGTGGTACAGTTTCCAATATGTGTGTGCATTCCTTAGTGGTAACAAACCTTTTCTCATGTATTTATTTGGTGGTAGGGTTGCCAGAAAGCCCAGATGAACAACAAATTTTTTTTTAGGACAAATGCATCACAAAGATTGCATGAAACATGCTTTTGTTTTGTCAGATTAACTGATTTACCTAGTAGTGCATTTTCAGTAAGAATGATTATATCAAAATATCAAGTGTTTAATGAAGCTGACCAACTTTATGTTAGGTACATGTACATCACAATGTGATATACATCACCTTGCACCTCACCTTGCACAAATCTGGCAATCTTACTGGGCATGCATTCCAGAAATCTTGTTCTAAAGGTGCATGAATTGGGAAGCACAGAGGGTTTGACTCTATTGTCCAAAATTTCAAAGAAGGTATGGAAGAAAGCTAGGGCTCAAAGTTGGTTATTGCTTCTCTGTGAACGCTGAATGTAGGAACCAATCCCTGTGGGCTCAAGGATGCCTCTTACTGTAGAAATAGAAATGTTTCAGTAGAAAAGTGAGTGCAAATTTTTAACTTTCATCTGCATTCTATACCAATATTATCAACAGCTTTGTATTTCTAGACACAGTACAATTATACATATATCACATTTATATTATGCTTATTGGTAAAAATCATTTAACATTAAAAGAGATTTTTAAATGTCTAAATTATAATTTAGTCCAAAGAAGTATATGAATTGATATTCAGTAAGATGCCAACCAATGGCAATGAGGAAAAAGGTCCTTTTGTTCTGTTTAATTACTATAATAACTTCACTGGTCCTATAAACATCTCTCCTTTCTGTCTCAGTAACACCTTAGGGACTAATTGTTGGGAACATACTGTCTTCACTGAAAACTCTGGATCTATGGAGCACGCATCTGGGGGATTGGTACATGTAGGCGTTTATGAGGAAGCCTGCCTGCTCCATTGTAAAACAGCTCAAGGTCATACAAGTCAGTGGAGAGAGAATCTTGCTGGGTGGCTGGTCTCACAGCTTCAACTCATTCCTTTGTTTTCTGTCCACTCCATGCTGCTCTTCTGTCTCACTCCTTGGGAAGTCTAGCCACTGCACAGCTCAGACCAAGATGGACAGCTAGTAAGACTTTCCATAGTTTGGAGATGGTCAGGGAATTAGGGAAAGAATAACAGAGCTCCCTGTTATGGCAGCTCTGAGGCCACAGGCCCTGCCCCTTCCATGGGGGTCTCTCTACAAAGTCTGGAAGCCCCCAAGATCACCCTCACTTTTAAATCCAACTGTAAGTTTACAGGTCACCAAGTTTATCCTTCAGGTCAATAATTTGCTAGAAGTATTCACAGAACTCACTGAATGCTCTTATACTCAGAGTTATAGTTTATCACAGAATATGGATTAAAATCAGCCAAGAGAAGAGACCCCCTGGGGGAGAGTTCAGGAAAGGGCAAAGCAAGATGGTATCATTTCTTCTTTCCCAGAGGAGTCATGGACAGGGCTAACTTTTCCTGGCAAAAATATGTGATCATATACACAGAGTATGGCCAAGCAGGGAAGCTCAACCCAGTTCTGGTATCCAGAGATTTTGGGGGCTTGGTCCTGTGGATATGATCACCTGTGCCTGTGACTGATCTTTTGGTTTTCACCCCTCCAGAGGTCAAGCTGATGTCACATGATCCAACCATATATTACTTTGTTAGGCTATCTAGTGTAATCCCCATGTAAGCAGAGACACTTTTATTGGGCAGGATAATCCAAAGACATAGGGATCACCTCCCAGGAGTTAAAGGCAAAGGTCAGACCTCTCTTTTGGTAAAGTTAATTCTTTACTATAAATCCTTCTAAACTATCTTCCTGTATAACCCTGTAAGTCTCCCACCAACCAGGAGCCAGGCTAGACTCTTTATAACCTAGAGAAGAAAGTGTTCCCTTGTCTTATCCTACAGTCATTGATATTACACATACCCTCTTCCTTAAAGGAAGCCTCCCTCTTTCTTGACAGAAGCATGCCTTGCTCAGTAGCCATTACCATCAGAACCTGAGTTTAACATCACACTAAGAGACGTATGCACAAGCATCATTTTCTTAAAACTCTCAATACTTATGTGTAATGCTCATCACAAGTCATTACTCTCTGCTTTTAACCTAAGTCCATAACATTCTTTAAGAGATTATAGTGGAAACAATGATATAGCTGAATAATGGTTACTGGGAAAACAATTTGAAAACTCTCAGAGCCTTGAAAAAGCTGCCCTTGGGAGTGAATTCTCAAGTTTTAGTCTTAGCTGTGTCTCTACTATGCAACCTTGAATCAAGAATATTCGATCATCTCTGTGCCTCAGATTCTGCTGAATCAGTAGCTTTTCCCTAAGTCCTTATAAATAAACAGGTGAATGTCAGATATAGGTGCACACCCTGCACCTTGTGTTTGGAACATTAGATGGTTTTTTTTTCTTCCTTTCAGTGTTTTTTTGTTTTCTTCCTTCATCATAGGTGCTTTTGGACTTGACAGAAGCTATATGGGAAAATCCTTAAAAGGTATGGTATATATTTGGGAAACATATATATATATATATATATATATATATATATATATATATATATATATATATATATATATATCAACCACAATTTAAAACACCACTTATCTCAATGACTGAAATCCTTTTCTAAACAAGTACTAGGGTAGAGATAATCTAGGATTGTCACTATGTAAATGATTATGCCACCTGTTTTACTCAGTTTTGCATCACTGTGACCAGAAGAGCTGACAAGAACAACATAAAGAGGATAATTTCTTTTTGGCTTATGGTTTCAGAGGTCACAGTTCACAGATGGCCAGCTCCATAGCTCTGGGCCCAAGATGAGCATCATGGCAGAAGGGCGTGGTGAAGGAAAGTAGCTCAGAATATAGCCATCAGGAAACAGAGAGAGAGTTTAGCTCACCAGGGACAAAATATGAACCCCAAAGGCATAGTCCCAGTGACCTATCTCTTCCAGCCACACCCTACCTAACTAGAGTTACTACCCACTTAATCCAAATCAGTGGATCAATTCACTGAATAGGTTACACCTCTCATAATCTAATCATTTGACCTGAGTGTTCCTGTGTCATCTCACTCATGAGTGTTTGAGGAACACCTGTTATCTATCTAACCAATAACACCAAAACACAAACATGTTTGACTGACATCAAAAGATGATAATAGGTGAATCTTATTAAAGTTTTAGGGAACAAAATTTTCAGTTTGCTGAGGAAATACTCATTTTTCCTTTGGAAAAATATGAATGATTGGGAAAAAGATGTAAAATAGGAAATATCCAGGAAAATAAGAAGAGATCAGTATGGTTATATGTCGACTAAGATCTGCTCTTCAGGATGAGCTTGAGAAATATGGCGCCCAGTACTGAAGTCTTAACAGGGCATCTTCACAGCACGAATCACTTTCTCATCATGATAACAGAACCTTCGCATACTCTTGTGGTCTTTCTAGAGTGAAGCTTTTGAAAATTCCTTTTGAAAAATCCAAAGGCTTTAATCAGTAAATTTTCTTTTAGTGAATCAAAATGGGATTGATAATATTTAATTGTGACCATCAAAATGAAATCCAGTCCATGGTATTTTTATTGGTATTCCGCTTGGAGATGAACCATATTACTTTATAGATGGGTAATGTTATAACAAATTATCTCAATAAATAAGTGGAAAATGTACAGCATTATTTTCAGTAGATACAATTTTAGAAACCTCACTTTAAAGAAGAAAAAATAATCTGCCCAAGTAAATTGTCACCTAGAAATGATGTTTCCCATAAAACAGAATTTACTGTTTTTTCCCTTTCATTTCTCTTCATAGATCTGGGAAAGAATTCTGAATATAATTCAAGTAACTGCTCCTTAAGCAGTTCTGAAAACCCTTATGCCACTATTAAAGATCCACCTGTACTTCTCCCTAAAAACTCCGAGTGTGGTTACGTGGAGATGAAGTCACCAGCACGAAGAGATTCCCTGTATGCAGAGATCAATAACTCAACTTCAGCCAATAAGAATGTCTATGAAGTTGGTGAGTTCTCCCAACCATTGAAAGAACTGCGTGCATAAGAATTGGGGAAAAATTGTAAGTGGCCAATATTTTAGATGCAACCTGTGTTTGCAGTGTTCATATTAATTGATGTCAAATGAATCTTTCCGGGAAAAAAACATTTAGCACATTTAAAGTAATTTTCCTTTTCTTCCAACTGGTAATCCAGGGTAAATATTTTACCATATATGTGGAATAGAATATGTATCATATTAACTAATGTATTGAGTTAGCTAAAACAAATAGTTCAAATGGATTAAGACAGAGGCTTCTATTTCCTGGTTTTATTCATTATATTAATATAATGATTTTAGCAGGATTGGAACATTTTATTTTAAACTTGTCTGATTTATCAGTAATATTCTCAGATGTGACTGGTACAAATTAGTAGGAATTCAATTTAAAATTATAAGCTATTTGGGTTCCCCTTTGTGAATACCATTTGGAAAAAGATAAAACAACACAGCCACTACTGGCTAAATAGTAAAGCTATATATTTTAATTTTTTTCCTTTTTTTTCTCTCTTTCATGGTATTTATGACTTTGAAATAATTTTGTATTACTTGCAAATGAATTGTCCAATTTGAGACTAATAATTGATTTTATGTCATAGACACATCATCAAAAAAGAAAAACAATTTGTTTTTAAGTAATAACACAACTTTTTAAAATAGAAACTGTAATGAACTGATTTTATTTTTAAGTCAATAATAATTCCCCTTTAAATGATCCCAAAAGCCCACCACAGTAGGCTATGAACTCATCTCAGAGGTTGAGTCTTGAGGCCTAAAGTTGTGAATATATTGACTGTTTCCTTGAATTGAGTTAAACTCCAGGGACCTTGGTCTTCTCACCTGTAGAATCAGGGGTTTGAACTAGATTATTCTTAAGGTGGATTTTTAGACAATGGCTTATATCCAAGATTTCTGTGTATTCTCTCTATAACTTCACCCCAGCCATATCCTCGTCCTTTTGTTCTGAACACCATTTGTATTTGTCAGTTGATCCAACAACTACAAAGCTGCTACCCTATGTAAAAAAGATCAGATTTTTAAAACTAGTATTTTCTTATACTTTTATGAAAGTATCTCGTGTGTTTGATATTTGCAAGAAGTGCTATATTTTTTTAAATGCCCCTTGCTAATAAATTAATGTGTTATTGCAGAACCCACAGTGAGTGTTGTCCAAGGAATATTCAGCAATAATGGGCATCTCACCCAGGATCCATATGACCTCCCAAAGAACAGTCACATCCCTTGCCATTATGACCTGCTACCAGTTCGGGACAGTTCATCTTCTCCCAAGCGAGAGGACAGTGGCAGCAGCAGCAGCAGCAGCAGCAGCAGTGAATGACACCACAGGACCACTGAACAACTGCTGGAACCCTTTCCAGAACTGCAGTTCAGTTCTCCATCCTCGAGTTTGCCACCTTTGGTGCATGTTAATGAACTTGGTAGGCAGTTGTTGGACATGAACCAGAAAGCTCAAGCTGAGGCTGATACGGATCGTAGGTACTTTCTGTACAGGTGACTTGGAAGGAGATAGTGACATGATTAGAACTGCCGTTAGTTTTAGAACTGCACTCATGAGGCATGGATTATTGTAAGGCATTGGCTAAAAGCATGGACTTACAGAACTCCTTTGACACATGGGTTGCAATGGACACTGGTATTATTGCTTGGAAATTTTAAATATGTTTTCTCATTTGCATTATAGAACGGTACCTAGGATTGTGCAGTTTATCATTAATTTACTTCAGAAAAGTGGGAATCACTAAACATACAGAAGACAAGGGGCATATGATTGAGTCTTATTGCTTATTTCTTTTCTGCTGGACTCAGAATTGTAGGGATTGTATGAATGGAGTAGGAAAGCTCTGTCATGTGGCAGGACTGTATACACTTTGAACACTAGAAGTGGATAGCAAATGTAAGTATGAAAGCTTTAGCTTTTTTGGAATGAGAATTATTTTAGAAATAGTAGAAGTATTGACAGAAGTCAACACACAGATATTCCAGGTGGAGGTGGTCTGTTTGACCCTTGACCCACTTTAGATCCATGACATTATTCTGATCACTCTTCCCATCACACATAGTCACCACCTGGCATTCATAACATATCAGTAATTATTTCATAAACATAGGAATGAAATAATTTTATTTTTGACAGACTGGATTGAATGAGTGTGTAATGATTGGTAAAGGTTGTAAATTTTAAGTGTAAGAAGATGCTTAAGTTTTATAAACCATTAGTAATACGTGCTGTAATATAGAATTAGCAGAAAGTTTTGATTAATTTTTCCCCAGAAGTGACCGAATATTTTTGTGCATATTTGAAAAACGGGCACTTTCCTTTTATTAATTTTTGATTTAGATAAACTATGCTTAAGCTGGTCTTTTGCATTGCTAATGTGATATGTACCCCATTTTTCATTAATTTTGTATTTTCATTAAGTTGTATATTCCATGTTTTGTAGTGTTTGGATTGTTAATGAAAAAATATTATATGTTCATTGTTTTTTGTATCATTGCCATTCATCTTTTGCTTGATAAAGTGTATTGCTTTTTTCTTTTGGAGAAAGGAAATGAGAATATATCATTTCAATCTATTAAAACTGGTCATTACTAAAAGTATAGTAAACTTAGGTGAATGGTTTTTAATGGAAATAGAGAAGCTTTTAAGTATTACAAATGGAGTTCCTTTTGATCGGTGGTTCTCTGAGTCTTCGTTAAACCAGGGGGAAGGGGAGCAGTGAATACTACAGACTAGTCTTACTAAAGACCTCCATTGTGGTCATCATATAATTTACCATCCAAAATGGGACACTTGAGAGTAAATTAAGGCATTATTAGAAATGCTTCTGTATTAGGCTTAAATCTGAACTGTTCCAGGCAAACCAGAATAGATGTTCATCTTGTGCAAAATTACTCAGTAACACTTTTTACTCCAAGGTAGTTGTCTTGTAAGAGTGCCTATATGATGCAGGAAGTCCAGTTTCTCTTTCATTAACCTATAGGAGTAAGTAGATGGGATGAGAGGCTGAATGAGGAAGCAACTTCATAAGAGGAATTCAGTGGTCTTCAGTCCTTTAAGACATGACACTCTGTCTAAGTCACTTGATTATTATATATTATGCACCCCTTCCACCAGTAGTGTCCTTAGGCATTGTCCCTGAAAGTTTTGGAGTTGGAATATCAGCTATTGCACGCCACACACCTTCGTCTGGGATGGTAGTTTGGTCAGATGGATAACACAACAAGCACACGTAGGACACTCTCTCCTTTGATTGCTGTTTCCTTTAAGGAACCCTGAAGTTAATTCATGGAAATAAGAAATTGCCTGGAAAGTGACTTAGAAACTATTTGTTCCAATTGTTTATCACTGGCTGATCTTTGACTCTGGGGATAGGCATCGAATCAAAACACGTGTAGGTTAATAGCCACAAGGAATCCTTTTTGCTAAATAAAAAAATAATAATAATAAGATTTCCCCCCTTCTTTTTCTTAAGGATTGTCTCTTCAGAGTTGTAAATTTCAGTTTCCCCATTATTCCCTGGAGATAGGTAAAACAAAACCCTACTTCTTTTCTCATCCCACTACTAAGAAAGGAAAGCTTCATGTGCAAAGGTAATAGCAACTTACGTAGAGACTAGACAACAGGTGTATACTCTAAACGCTGCCTGGTGCCTGAAGTGTTGTGCTGCAGCAATTCTCATTCATCAGAATTCACTCAGAAATTTTCAAACATCAGAACACATTAGCACTTTGGATATTACAAAACTATATATTATATTTGGAGTGGTTGAGAAGTAAAATTTCTAGATATTTTGTTATAATTTCTCTCCTATATTCTGTGGCAGTCAAAGCACTGAGACAGTTTGGAGATACTTTGCAAAGGCCAACCATATAAGAATGTGAGCCAAAGTATTATTCTTTCCCTAGAAGTTGATATCTCAGACAATTTGTAAATTATTTATGTGTATGTATAAATACATAAAAACTTTCCCAAATGATAACTCATATGCTTTCTTTAATAAGGAAAATATGTTATTTGTGGTTAATTTTATGATGATAAGGAAAATCTCACATTTATTTATAGTGTTTGATATCAATTCCTCTCTCATGACATAGTAGTAACGTTAACAAGAGTTTAATGTGTTTAGCATTTTCTTTATGATACCTATATTCACCAATTTTAAGCAAACCAACCATATGCTTTTATAATAGAGTAGTATAACCTGTCTCAACTAAATTCCTGAGTGGTATGTATGTTGTGAGAAATGCAAACAACTTGACGAAAATGTGGTCATTTGACCTCAATGTAGACATTTGACCTCAATGACACAGGAGTAGTCCGTTCTTGGGATTTTTTTAAACTTAAACATTCAAAAAGTTGAACAAGAGTATTACAACTCCTTTTATAATTCCTATATATTACAAGTCACTTACAAGACAAAATAATTTTAAAAGTTGTATTTTCGGTTTGTGTTATTTAAAATAGCAAAATTTCAATCTCTGGGTAATATGTCTATTATTCAAAGTAAATATTGAAGAGATATTTTGCTCATAAAGGCTCTATGTCATGGAAGTGTACATAGATATACAAGTATGAATCACAAGGTGTGATGGACGCCTGTTTATTAATTGAAGATGAACAGCAAGCTACCCATTTAGAGTCTCCTTGTTATTGGTATCTTGACACTGAGTCTACTTACTCTAGTTCTATATTTAGTCTAGGCTTCATTTTGATATGACCAAATTACAATATGTATTTTTAAAAGGAAAAAAACAAAACAAAAATACATTAGAATTTACTTGATAACAGCAAACAAAATGCTTTCAGTATTGAAATATCTCTATTTTCCAAAGATGATAAACTTTCATCAGAATTAGTTTACATCATCATTTATATCACCAAATGAGTTTATAGATTAATGCAATAAATTTTCTATAAAAAACTGTAAAGTAGTGTTTATTTCTATATATGATTCTATTATTGATTAATGAGAAGAAAAGATTTATGATCTTCCTGGAAAAGTTAATATTTTTTTCATTTGTGGCCCCATAGCACTTTACATATTTATTTTTTAAAAAACAGTAGTGATTTATTGTACTTAATTTCTAATGTGTATGCTTTTCCTTTAGATTACTTGTTCTTTAAGGACAGAAGTAATTTTTACTAACCTATGGATCCCTGGTTAGTGGCTGAGTCAGGTCTTTTGTAAATAGCTTTAGGTTATCTTATGTGAATTTGTGTTTGAAATCTCAGTGCCTGTCAATACTTTCATAAATAATTAAAATACTTTGAAGCATTCACTTACAGCATTGTGTTCTAGGGGCCAAATATGAGTAAAACATTGTTTCTTCCCTGAATAACTGTTTATTTACTCGGGACCTGAGGGCTAAGCACATTTGGAGATTCAGAGAGAGATATATAGGAGCTATGTTTAAGCCACCTATTATTCAGTCAGGAAAACAGAGCATCTTACTAAGCTCATGGCTCTAGTAAGTTGCTTAACATCTGAAGGCCTTGGTTTATATATTGCAAACAATAGTACCTATTTCATAGGATTTTGTGGGGATTCAATAAATTTGTACCTTCAAAACACTTGTTTCAGCACCTTGCACATAGTTGACACCTAGTAAATGTTAGCTAATATTACTTTTATGAAAAATTATCTAATAATATGAGCCAGTTTGCCAAAATTGGATGAATGATGAGGCTGGTAAGTCAGAAGCGAGCATTTAATGAATATTACAAAATATATAATGTGTTCATATGACCCCATCCTGATCTATTTTTGTAGTATTACAAAATTCCACACATATTTTATTGCTACAGAAGCAATAATAGTATGATTTCATCTTGTAATAACACATTATCTTTCTAATGCTATTAAAACATATGGATGTGGTTTCTGGGAAGATGGTGACCTGGATTCACATACCTATCCTTGCAAATACAACCATCCAGAAAAAGTTGAGGGCTGATCTTGGCAACCTGAAGACTTTCCATATACAGTGAGACATTAAGTCCTTGAAAGAGGATGCTAATGGGAAGTAAGAGGGTACTAATTGCTGGCAGCTGATATAGGGTGGATTACGGAGGCAGTCTGTGGGGAGAGCCAGTTGACATGGGTGGAGAAAGTAAGGGAGGAATGTCTCTGCCATTTGTTTTCTGCAGCAATGACAGAGGCTAACTGTCCTTTGGGTTATCTTAGACATCTTAGGAGGGGTAGTTCCCACCTGGGCTGGAGGTCAGCTTATCCTTACTGGATATGTGAATGGATAAGCCTTCTTCCACTTACGAAGACAAAGGAATTAAGCTGATCATGCCTACCCTGATTGTTGATACATAAGAATTGGAGGATCCACAGAGGGGTTGAAATCCACAATGCTATCCCTATGAATAGGCTGAGAAGGATCAGAAGACTATGTGAACGTGGCAGCTAGACAGAAGGAAAAGAGAACCAACTAGAAAACCATAAAGGGTCTCTATTATGGAGCAAATATAGAAAATGGAAGAAAATCTAGATTAAATGTGATTTAAAACTCGAATAAAGGGATTGAATTATAGGACCAGAGTTTCCTGGAATTAAAACATAATGATTTCCCATTTTAAATAGTCATTAGAGGAATGTAAATGCAAAAATAGCATGTTAATTGCTGAGACTGAATTTGTGTTTTAGAAGATGAAATGTAATCAGGAGTTAACTTTCAAAAAGGGAAATCATGGGCGGAAAAAAAGCCTAGTTCAAGAGTACCCATATACAAATAATTGCTGATCCAGAAGAAGAAAAAGGGAAACATAGAGAAGTAGTAATGAAAGAAAAATAGAAGAAACCTTCCCTTATGTGCATCTCAGATTTTTAGATATAAAAGGATCTACTAGGAAAGATACGAAAGAAAGATACATCTTGGTGAAATTTCTAAATTCTAAGAATAGAAAAACTTAAACTCATACAAGCAGAATCAACATATTTCTTAAAAAGGAAAGAAAGTTAGATCAAAAGTAAGAAGTATAGAGTTGGAGCATGAATGGGGAGGAAATACTGGTAGGGAAGGGAAATGACTTCCTGAAAAATTGAGTTGTTGCTGCTCTCTTGTTGCACCATCAGCTGTACCTCTTCCCAAGACATCCTGGCCACCTGTCAGCAAGTGGTTTAACAGCTCCCACTCAGTTTTGCTTTAAATATTTGACTCAACTAGTATAGATCAGGCAGAGGCCAGGCCCACATGAAAAGGGGAAAAGGAGCCAGTGAGGTGGACTGGCATGGGATAAGAAGCTAAAAAAGCAGAAGCACCTATTTATCATGCTTTGCTGAATTGCTATTAGGGAGATAGCAAAAAGGGGAAAAAAAATCAAGCACAAAATTGGTGGAAGTCCTACACAGCTCTTGGCTTATGACACATTATATTTCCTCCGATGTTGATAACTTGAACTTCTTACTGACCAATATGCAACAGAAAAATCAAATAGTCGACAAAGCATCTACTCTGTCAGGGTATATTTGATGATTAGGAGATGATGTTCAGGTTTATAAGATAAGTGATCTTTAAATGCCTGAAAGCAGAACTTTTTCCATTAATATCTTGTAACCTCCACTGAACACTGCATAACCAGAGAATATACCACTCAACTATCATTGAGCCTCTATTTCTTAGCCTTCTAGCTAGCTGTACTGGTCAGTTTTGCTTTAGCTGCAACTTGGACATTAGGACAAATAGGAGAAGTGACCGGAACAGTGTCCTCTCTCGAGGTCCAACCATGATCAGGGCCTTGAGACATTGCTTCCCAACTGTTTGGAAGAGAACAGTGCCATGTTGAAATTAAGGTGAAGAATTGGGAGACTTTAGACTATGGCCAAATTCCATGGACAGACACAATAGCCATTACATATTACATGCAGGTTTGGAAGCTCAGCACTGGCTTCCATGATTGAGTTCTGCCAGTCATGGTACACCACAAAGGCCTGGGAACAAAGCTGAGTGAGTACTTGTCATCACATCCCAATGTTGGGAGTCATGTTGTAAGACTGATTTGTTTGTTAATGGGAAAGAGATCATCTTTCTTAGCACCTATTTTGTGTGTATGGCTGATAAGCCTGGCATGTAGTCTGGTTTGTAGCTCAGTGGTAGAGCTCTTGTCTAGCATGTGAGAGGCCTTTCAAAAGCAGAATGAAACCAAATCAAAAAGAAACCTGTCTTGACAATAGGAAGACTAAATACAATAATGAAATTAGCATATCAACATACAAATGTAGAAGAAAGCCAAAAGTATTAAGTGTTGGCCTTAGAATAAATACTTGAGTTTTCTGTGTAACAGCAACAACAACAACAACAAAAAAAAAGGGTTTTGGTTCTTTCGGGACGCTAATGTTTTATATATTAATAAATATCCCAAAATTGATGAGAATTTAATAATTCAAGATAATTCTTGAGTGGTACACATCTAAAGGTACAAGAACTGCTTATGTTTCACATTTATACTTTGAAGGGGACATATAAAATAACTACTATTGTTTTTAAAATAAAAGTAAAAAATATAAAATTAAAAAAATCCCCAGGTCTTGCTTATACAACCATGGGTTCTAGTTATTATCATTTAAAATTTTTTTCTTTTATTGTCTCCCAAAATATTGCCTTTGAAATTAAGAAACTAGTAGAGACCAATGCACTTCAATGTGTATATCTATAACTTTAGAACTCTTGAGCAGGTAGTGAACAGAGAATAGGGTCCATATAAAGTGAAGGTGGGGGTAACTGGTACCCAGGTGGGAGTTGAACTATAGTCTCTCTTTTTTTTTTCCGGGGGGTTTTGAACTCAGGGGCACACAACCACTGAGCCACATCCCCAGCCCTATTTTATATTTTATTTAGAGACAGGGTCTCACTGAATTGCTTAGCGTCTCGCTTTTGCTGAGACTGGCTTTGAACTCAAGATGCTCCTGCCTCAGCCTCCTGAGCCAGTGGGATTACAAGTGTATGCCACCATGTCTGGCTTGAATTATAGTCTTTTTTTTTTTTTTTTTTTTTTGTGTGTGTGTGTGGTGCTGGGGATTGAACTCAGGGCCTTGTGCAAGCAAGGCAAGCACTTTACCAACTGAACTGTATCCCCAGCCCTTGAAATATAGTTTTTAATATGAAAAAGGAAAACATCAATCTTGGATTGCGCTTTATCATCCCTTCTTGAGAAGTCTTCCCTGACCACTTGTGTGGTATAAACACCCTCCTTTCTTCTACTACCTGCTTGATCATCTTCATGAGCTTTAGTATCTGAAGTCATATTATTTCATTTTATTCATTTTTTTGTTTATCTTGACAACTAGACTAAAAGCTCCACAAGTGAAAGATTTTTCTTCTGTGTGGCTCACTGCATTTCATTCCACCAGAGTACTCAATAGTGTCTGGCACATCAGTTACTCATTAAATGCTGATTGAATGAATGAAGAGTGCCTTCCATCTGCTTCACTGGTGCCAAGTTGGCTTTGCTCTTCCTCAGCATCCTTAAGTGACTTGAAAACCATGTTCCTTCCTGCTCATCCTACAGTTGTAATAATTTATGATGACAGCAGCAAGTGCTGGGAAAAACTGGGAATCTAAGGAGTGTAGAATAACAAAAACCTATTAGTCAAAGCAAAATGTTTTCTTCTTTTACTTAAAAGCTTAAGTCAGGTCTTTGATACTTATCTACAAAGTATACATTTATTTACTAAGAAAAGACGATAGGAACTAGGTCCCTCTTTCTTCTTCTTTTTCCCCCCTAAATATAACAGTATGTTTTTCTTTTTTATTTTATTTTTTTAATTGAGATTCCAGACTAAAAATTATTTGGCCCTGGAAGAGTCCTCCTCTTCAGTGGCTTTCCTGAGAAATATTGAATTGGAGGGTGACTTTATTCAAGGTCCCTAGGCTGCATTTAATATAGAAAAAACTCTTAGCACAAGAATTTATGAATTGCCATTCAGAAAAAAATGCAGTTATGCACAAAACTATTTAATCATGTCATTGTTTATAACTATACGCAGTGTTCCTTAACTTTGTAATGGTACCCACTTGAGACTTTTTCCAGGATAGATGCCCAATTATTACAGGCCATTAAAAATAGATTATTGTGTTTCAAGAGCTAGGCCAACGGCTTGTTTCCTTCATAATATACTACTTTTTAAAAGATTCACTTTAATCCTTCTACTCACTAATTAGCTGGGTATTGATAAATAGCAATGGCTGGTCTTTGTGCTTGATTATAACTTTATTTAAAGTAAAATAAAAATGTCCTAAGTATTTTATTTGCATTGCAGGTAGATTTTATTTCAGATCGAAAACATACTTGAGCTAAGTCATATGCCAAAGATGATTTTAAAACACTAGAATGAAAGGAAAGATTTTTCTTACTTGCCTGAGATGTTGAAAGAAAACTTTGTCAGACTAAGTTGAAATGTTCATCTTCAGAAACAATATATTATTTAAAAAGCATAGAGGAGGAGGAAAAGAATCAAGAAAAAAGATTCAGAGGCTCAACATATTGCTCCTTTCCTCTTAGAGGAAAAAGATTGTCAATGGATACCCTTGAACCTAGAATGAAGAACTACGGTGGCTATATTAATTACTCGAAAATGCCTTTTAGTTATTAAAAGAGTGTGTATCCTTAATGGGGTAACTGATTCTTCTCTGAGATCAGCACCTGGTACACATAAATAAGTTCCCATTAAATGTTTCTGATTGAATAAACAAATACAAGAATATTATGGTCAGGCATGGTGGCACATGTCTATAATCCCAGCTACTTGGGAGGCAGAGGGAGGAGGGTGGCTAATTTGAGGATAGCATGAGCAACATAGTAAGATCCTTTCTCAAAAATAATAGTAGTAATAATAACAATTGTTAGTAAATAAAACTTTAAAATAAAATTAAAAAGGACATTGTATATGTCATTAAATGCTGTAGATTCTTCTAAGGTAAAAGTCAGTATTCAATACAATGAATGTTTAAAAGGCACAATGCCATTAAACACTCTTAAAAACTAAACATAATCCATTACAACATTGTCATGCAACTCCATCTATTGCATACTATGAGGCAAATTTCCTTTATAATTGTTTTTGGCAGGCAAATATCTCTTAGATTAAATGTCACCACCCAAAATAATAACTTCAAGGAAAGTTTTTGCATGGCTATTTATATCTTAAATTATGCATTTTTAAAAACTAGATTCACCACTTTCATGGTTAGAGTTCTTACACTGTTAGAAATTGCCTAAATACTAAGGGAGAAGAAGCTCTCCAAGGGAACCTCAGGGGAATCTAAGAAACCCAGCAATGGCTCAGAGAGGCAGTGTATGTGGGATCACTTTATCCAATGACAGAGCTGGCTGGAGAACTCGGCCCCTGTGGGACTGGTCAGCCAGCACCGAATTCCTTAGCTTGTAGTGAGTTTCTCCTTGACATTTTACTCACAGCTGTTCTCAGCATCTTATCACCTGCAAGCATGCAAACGTGGAGAACAATACTTGTACAAGCCATTACTCTGTTGATTAGAGTAGGCAGTGCACAGCATTCCTAAGAAGGATGTAATGATGATGATTTGACTTCTCTGTAGAGCAGCATTATTTCATCCTCTCTTGAACTCCTCCCATACTCTCCTCTCATCCTACCACACAGGGACCACACCACCTCTTCCAAATAACATTGTTTTCGATGAAGAGATTTTGCCATTTAAAGAATTTTCATTTCCATGTAAGGGTTAGTCACAGTCATTAATCCTTCGTATTTATTAAGTTTATCTTCTCTATTTTTGTAGTACTGTAGAAGTGAGTTTTATTGCATCTACTTTAAATTCTCTCTAGGATTAAGAGGTATATATTCTAAGTTCATAGCTCATGTTCAGGATGATAGAAATAGGAGGGAATGTAGGGTTGGAAGAATTGTTGACACATTTCCACTTATTATACCTTGTGTGCCCTTATCAAGATAATTCATCTCATTCAACTTGAGATATTCACCTGAAATGAAAATGACATTGTTCTTCCTCACAGAAATGGCATGATGTATACGGTGTATAATACCTCCAAATAAACGAGTTACCTACTGGAAATAGCTTTAAGAAATATTTTGAGATTTTCTGTTAAAGCTACAAGCTATCAAATTTATCACTAGAGAATGATGAAGAAAGAAAAGACAAATGTTATTTTGTAGAATTGAAAGAATGGTATAAAGGAGATTACATTACAGAGCTGACTTACCACTTGGTAGATTCTTACAGCATAGAGTCAAGGGTGTAAGCCAGCAAAGGTTAAGATTAGTATGCCCCTATCTTGATTTAATCTGCTCAGCTCTAAGATGAAGTTTCTGGGTAGCTCTGTTTAGATGACTTTTACTTACTGATGACAACTGGTTTTTGCAGCAGCCAATCATATCAGAGAAATTATGGATGGAAAAGCTGAATGTCTGTGAGATAATTCTGGA
This sequence comes from Marmota flaviventris, assembly GCF_047511675.1. Taxonomy (NCBI): domain Eukaryota; kingdom Metazoa; phylum Chordata; class Mammalia; order Rodentia; family Sciuridae; genus Marmota; species Marmota flaviventris. The sequence continues at coordinate 57,230,030 of NC_092502.1, forward strand.
AAGATTCCAACATTTTTTTTGAATAATACTGCTATAAAAGTGAATATTATTTCCAATTCAAAGATAATCTTATGTAAGTGAAGCACCATTTTAAAATAAATTAATGAACTTTAATATTTAAGATTTTAGGTTCACAGCAAAAATTGAATAGAAAGTAGAGTTCCCATACAACTATCCCATCCTCACACAGGCACAGTCTTCCCCACTGTTAACATCCCCTCTGGAGTGACACATTATATATAATCAGTTAGTCTACGCTGGCACACCATTATCACCCAAAGTCCATACTTCACATTACAGTTCCCCCTTGTTGCAGTCCATTCTATGGGTTTTGAGAAGTGTATAAATCAAATGCATCCATGATGATAGTATCATACAGAATAGTTTCACTGCTCTAAAAAGGCCTCTGTACTTCATTTATTTATCACCCCCCCTTCCACCAAACACCTGACCCTTTTTTCTGGCTCGATGGTTTTGCCTTCTTAAAAAATGTTGTGTAGTTGGAATCATACAGTATGCGTCTTTTCTATTTAAGTTTACTCCATATTTTCATGGCTTGATAGTTCTTTTCCTTTTAGTACTGAATAATATTCCATTGCCTGCATGTACCACAGTTTACTTGTTCATCCACCCGTCAAAGGACATTTAGATTGCTTCCATGTTTGGCAATTATAAAGCTGCTGCAAACATCTGTGTGCATGTTTTTGTGGGGACATAAGCTTCCCATTTATTTGGGAGAATATCAAGAAGTATGTTGGTTCCTTACATGCCTGATCAGAAACTGGACATCTGAAATATTGTTTTGCAGTCAATTAATAGTGACATTCTAAGATGGTGGTTATGAAATTGCTTTGCAGAATAAATGCCACATTTGTTCTTTCTTCTTGAATATGCAAAGGCCCTTGCTCCTTAGTTCAATACTAAAATTAAAAGGACCTATTTTATTTTATTTTTTTAATTTTTTTTTATTGTTGGTTGTTCAAAACATTACATAGTTCTTGATATATCATATTTCACACTTTGATTCAAGTGGGTTATGAACTCCCATTTTTACCCCGTATACAAATTGCAGAAAGGACCTATTTTATATTACTGTAAAAGTTCAATGATTAACATTTCAGCTGTCTTTTCCTTTTAATTAGAATAAATTTGTATTTTGAAAAGTTTCATTTTTATAATCTCATGTAGAGGTTTTCATATAAGTGGTGCTGTTTAGAATATTGTATGTAAAAACATATACATCCCTTACCTTTTTGGAGCTGCTATTGGAAATTGAATTCTCTTCCCTTTCGCAGCAACCATTCTTCCTGGGGTATAATGATGAAGCCAGGAGAAAAAAAAATGTTAATGTTCTTCATCTATACTAGGCATCTGCTAGTCTCAGATTTCATTAAAAGTTCTAAAATATTAAAATGCTACTTGTGCAGCCTACGAGTAAGACTCACAATATTTATTCAAATAGTCATTAAAACAAATGTACAGATGTGTTCTTTCACTGCCTAAGTCAGACTGTTGCTTATTTGCTTGAAAGAGTCTAAAACTCAAACGAGCCAACTCTATACATTTTTTTTTCCCCTTCTGGAATAACGGCTGAATCCTTTCATGTCAAGACATTGCTGGGCAATAAATCACTTTCTATTTTAAGCAATAAGTGATTTCATTTATCTCTGATCAAAGCATTCAAATAGTTGCTTAAACTGGTAAGACAAATCCAAGAGAAAAAAAGGGCTGGATACTCCTATTAACCTTTTATTTCTTTGCAATTATTTTCAGATACCTTGTTCAATGGTCTCATTACTTTTTTATACTTCTATCACCTCTATTTTTTACTATCAAAGAATGTTTTACACAAATTCAGCATCATATATGATCTATCCTGAGTTGTTCTTTCAAATGTATTTCCATGGCTTAAATTAAAATGGAGTACAGCCATTTATCACTTTTGAAAGCTGAAGATTTTTTCACAATCCTTCAACACATCAGTGAGAAGGGGATAGGCTTTTTTACAGCTATTCCACAATTGAAAGCTTACACTAGAGTGCAACGCGTTATCATATCCACATAGACAGAATGCCCTGTGGTTTGGCTGTTTGTTTGTTTGAGGTTTTTTGTTTGTTTGTTTGTTTGTTTGTTTGTTTTTTTTGCATCATAAAGCTCTTCATATAAAATGCAGAAAGTCCAAGCTTATGATAAGTTGGTAGTTTTGCTGGTCAAAGATATACTTAGAAACCAAAGGGTTTTTGCAAAAGGTGGACTTCTATCCCTGTACAAAGTCAGGAAGAAGCAGACATCCTTCAAGGTTGGAATGAAGAAACCCAAGCTCCTGCCATAGATTTATGTTCAACCAGAGGATAAACTCAGCGGAGATTAATAACCCAATTTGCATAGTTATCCCATGAACATCTGTTGAGTGCTCTCTGACCCAGCAGAGGTCTATTTGTGTGGACATCCAAGTCAGAGAAGATTCAAAGAGCTAAGCAACAGTTTGATTTGAGCCTTACCCCTAATAACCAAGAGCACAGTTTAATTTTGGAATAGCAACAAGCATGAATGTCTCAACTGGAATGTGTTATAAATACTTGAATCTGAAGAATTTCTTAGACTTCTGGCCTTAAGATATCAATTTTTTTAATAAAGTGTAATTGATTTGAAAGATTCTAACACTTCCTTTTTAGAAACCAAGTTGGAGCAACTGTTTTACTGTATGTCAATGGGAATCTAAAAGTTAACTTTCATCCCTAAACCTACTAAACTATTCTCATCATCAGGGAAATAACCCAGTAGACCTGAATGGGGGTTCTCTAAAAAGGTCTGAGACATTCATTTTATGGGCTTGACAAAGAATTTAATTCAATTCTCAAGAAGACAATTATAGGGTCAAATGAAAACAGAATCTTATACCATTAAGCTAGAGGTAATAGCTCCCAAGAGCTTACATGAAATGGGTTCTGTGTTCCCATAATGTTAAAACTAGGGATGCTTTATAGGAGTTATGGTTTAAAGACACACACTCTCAAATCAATCACTGTAAGACTGATAAATATTTGTTGGGGGTGATAAACTGGTAAAAACAAAAATCATAGAAAATAATTTACCTGTGCTTAGGATATGTTTTTAGTCCAACTCATTCATCTTAGTTGTTATTTAAAAAAATATTTTAGTCTTATTTACTAATCCATTGTGAATTGCTTTTATTCGGGAAAAGAAAATTAAATCACCTTTCAGTGATAGATACTATTAACATTTAGTTCTTAAACACATAACACAAAGAATCATACTGTACATGTTTTGAATCTTTTTTCATTGAACATTTATATCACTAAATGTTATTAATATTCTTCTATAGTATATTTTAATAGTTTTTGTTAGCTTGTTCTATTTATTCACTATTATAATTTAATTTAATTATTTATCCTTATATATTTATGTTATTTCTAGTTTTTGGTATTAATAAGACAGTATTATAACACATCTTTTTGGGACACATAAACGTCAAAAACATCTCATGCTAAATTAGTCTCTGGAAGAGGTAGCAATAATTCATTTACGTTTTAGCTAAACAACAACAACAATAACAAAAAAAGGTGTAGTAGATTCCAATTCCAATCAATGAAAAAATGCCTAGTTTTCTTATTTGGAAAGTTCACAGATTGATACAAGATTAAGTAGAACAGTTTAAATGTCTGGTAACAGACATCAATATGTAGCAATGTGGTTAACAAAAGGTACCAGTTTCTCTCTCCCTGCCACACACCCCCTTATTTTTCCTTCAATGAGAGATAAATGAATGAGAGAGATTTCCTTACTAGTAAAACAAATACCTGAATCTAAATCTCTTGCTAGTAAGGAATCTAATTTAGTAACTAATCTGTTTGCTACAAAGTCTCTGCTAGTGTCTAGGAACATAAGAAATTAATGATGTCTGTGTGGGAGCATGTGTGTTAATTAGAAGAAAGTAAAATGATAATAAGGAAAAAAGCATGTCTAAAAGGTCTAGAGTAGAAAAATAAGAGTGGTGCCCTTCAGACTCAAAAGAGCTTTTTACTGGTCCACTTTAATCAAGACCACATGTGACTAAAGGGCTAGATGTATTAAGGAAAACATGTATGTATGTAGGGGTGGAGATGAAAGATGTGTGGGAATTATGTGCTTACATTAAAAAATAAACATAAAGATCATAGCCAACTTTTTCTTCTATCGGACGCCGTGTCTCTGATTTGATATCAAGCTCCTTGATCCATTTTGAGTTAACTTTTGTGCATGGCGAGAGAAAGGGATTCAGTTTCATTTTGTTGCATATGGATTTCCAGTTTTCCCAGCACCATTTGTTGAAGATGCTATGTGGGGTCGGGCTCTAAATTCCTCAATAGGACACCCATAGCACAAGAGTTAATAACTAGAATCAACAAATGGGACTTACTCAAACTAAAAAGTTTTTCTCAGCAAAAGAAACAATAAGAGAGGTAAATAGGGAGCCTACATCCTGGGAACAAATCTTTACTCCTCACACTTCAGATAGAGCCCTAATATCCAGAGTATACAAAGAACTCAAAAAATTAAACAATAAGAAAACGAATAACCCAATCAACAAATGGGCCAAGGACCTGAACAGACACTTCTCAGAGGAGGGCATACAATCAATCAACAAGTACATGAAAAAATGCTCACCATCTCTAGCAGTTAGAGAAATGCAAATCAAAACCACCCTAAGATACCATCTCACTCCAGTAAGATTGGCAGCCATTATGAAGTCAAACAACAACAAGTGCTGGCGAGGATGTGGGGAAAAGGGTACACTTGTACATTGCTGGTAGGACTGCAAATTGGTGCGGCCAATTTGGAAAGCAGTATGGAGATTTCTTGGAAAGCTGGGAATGGAACCACCATTTGACCCAGCTATTCCCCTTCTCGGTCTATTCCCTAAAGACCTAAAAAGTGCATACTACAGGGACACTGCTACATCGATGTTCATAGCAGCACAATTCACAATAGCAAGACTGTGGAACCAACCTAGATGCCCTTCAATAGACGAATGGATAAAAAAAAATGTGGCATTTATACACAATGGAGTATTACTCTGCATTAAAAAATGACAAAATCATGGAATTTGCAGGGAAATGGATGGCATTAGAGCAGATTATGCTAAGTGAAGCTAGCCAATCCCTAAAAAACAAATGCCAAATGTCTTCTTTGATATAAGGAGAGTAACTAAGAACAGAGTAGGGAGGAAGAGCATGAGAAGAAGATTAACATTAAACAGGGATGAGAGGTGGGAGGGAAAGGGAGAGAGAAGGGAAATTGCATGGAAATGGAAGGAGACCCTCATGGTTATACAAAATTACATACAAGAGGAAGTGAGGGGAAAGGGGGAAAAAAACAAGGGGGATAATTGAATTACAGTAGATGGGGTAGAGAGAGAAGAGGGGAGGGGAGGGGAGGCGGGATAGTAGAGGATAGGAAAGGCAGCAGAATACAACAGACACTAGTATGGCAATATGTAAATCAGTGGATGTGTAACATATGTGATTCTGCAATCTGTATACGGGGTAAAAATGGGAGTTCATAACCCACTTGAATCAAAGTGTGAAATATGATGTCAAGAACTATGTAATTTTTTGAACAACCAACAATAAAAATTTTAAAAAAAGAAAAAAAATAAACATAAAAATAAACAAAACTATTTAAAATAACTCTTCCCTGTGTTACTGCAATTTTCTAAGTCTTTTAAAACAGTTGTTAATGTATCATAAACCATGATCTTAATTTGATAACTAAGGTTGTGAGAAAGATAATTGAAAAAAAATTTATTCTTTCCTTAATCAAGAAGTTTTTGTCTATATTAAATCCATGTTATTCATTTGTCACAATTTTGGCTCTGAACTTAAAGCTATAAGAAAGATAATTTCAGAAACAACATAATGAGTCCTGGGTACAGAATGGACATTAACTTCAATAAGAGCAAATGTAGAAATTACTTATTTGCAAAGTACATTTTAGAGTATAAATAAACCCCTCTACAAAATCTCTACAAATAATCCCTTTTCTTCTTAACTTAATAAATGTTGACTAAGAATTAACTTTGTATCAGGCATTGTGCTAGGCACCAAGAGTAGACAAATAAATAGACTTGGCAAGCTACATCTGCTCCCTTGTTCACTTGATGCACTTAGAAGACAGCTATAACCCAGGTCTTCCATCTGTGGGGAAGCATTGCTGAGAGTAGTGAAAATTGGCCATGGTCAAGGAAGGAAGTCAAGAGAATAGATTTTTCTTCTGATCATTTTTTGCAATGAATTCTCCAAAACCCAGATTTTTCCAAAGATATGTTGAGTTTCCTAAAAGGTCTACTCAACACTTCTTGTTTAGAAAATCAAAATGAATTTGAACATGTGGGGGAGCCAGAGCATCCTGGATCCCACTGACACCATCTAAGGGCAAGTGAGATGGTTACATTCAGATACGCTATCTTTGCAAGAAGCCAGTGAGAATCCATCTCTCATGATGATAATCTAGGTTACCAAATTTCATGAAAACCAAAGACATGTTCAAATATGCAACAATTTAGATACCAAGAAGCTATTTTCCAATACTGAAAAACTCTTTAGAAAATGGAATAAAAATAAAATATAACCATTCAATATGAGTAAAGAAAAAAGAGTTGATTAACATTAAACAGATACATGAGGTGGGATGGAAAGGGAGAGAAAAGGGAAATTGCATGGTAATGGAGGGAGACCCTCATTGTTATACAAAATTACATATAAGAGGTTGTGAGGGGAATGGGAAAATAAACAAGGAGAGATATGAATTACAGTGGATGGGGTAGAGAGAGAAGATGGGAGGGGAGGGAGGGGGGATGGTAGAGGATAGGAAAGGTAGCAGAATACAACAGTTACTAATAGGGCATTATGTAAAAATGTGGATGTGTAACCGATGTGATTCTGCAATCTGTATTTGGGGTAAAATTGGGAGTTCATAACCAACTTGAATCTAATGTATGAAATATGATATGTCAAGAGCTTTATAATGTTTTGAACAACCAATAAAAAAAAAGAGTTGATTATTCAAGTAACTTCAGAATAAAATAAATACAATATGTAGCAATGTGGTTAACGAAAGGTTAATTAAAGCTTTTAAATAGGATATAAATTTTACACACAACCACTACATACAAGTAACAACATAACAACAAAATCATACTGATGAAACTAGAAGGAAAATGTGAGACATAACACACTTAACTGTCATGTCTTTCACAGTGGGAGGACATTAAGAAGATACTTCCTCAAGGTAATAGATCAAGAAAGAAAAATTACAATATTTTAGTTAAAAATACAAGTAGGAAGAACTGAAAATAATAATACAGCCAGCAAAAATTGCTTGCGGTTGATTGAATGGCCCATCTTAGTAGAGATGAGAAATCATATGTTAGTTCTTCATAGTGTAAATGAATAGATGCTGTTTACAGGTGATAGATCAAAATAGTAAGAGTTTAAGTAAACAAAGTTGTAATGGTTATCATTCACTGATAGAAAAGCAAATTTCCAAATTATTAGAAGGAAAACATAGACATATAAAGGTTTAAAAAAACAAATTTCATAGAGTAAAAGATGAAAATCTAAAGAAGTATTAAAAGCCAAAGGTATAAAACAAAATCGCAGAGACAAGATCAAGCATATATGTTATATACAAATGTAAATATATAAACATAAAAAAGTAAATGTAAATACTACATGGATAATGTAAGTGGCATACTCAACTATATTTGATATGTAAAGTACCTATCAACAATAAAGTGGCTGAGATATATTACAATTAAAGGGATGAGCAAATATACCAGTAAAATACTACAGAATTTGGAAACTTTGATGTTAATATCAAACAATGCTAAATTTAGTATTGATATAATTAAATAAGAAGAAAATTTATATAAATAAGTGTTTTCAACAAACTATCAGAATATACCATCAGAATTCACAGATCAAAACAAGAAATACAAGAAAAGGAGAGGAACACAATTGTAGTGGGAAACTTTGATTCTTTTTTATTTCTATATTTTTAATTTATTTATTTAAAATAGGTATATAGGACAGCAGAATGCATTTTGATTCATTATACACAATTGAAGCACAACTTTTCATTTCTCTGATTATACACGATGTAGCATCACATCATAAGTGTACCTGGGGTAATAATGTCCATCACATTCCACCATCTTTTCTGCCCCCATACGCTCTCTCTTCCCCTCCATCCTCTTTGCCCAATCCAAAGTTCCTCCTTTTTTCCCATGCCCTCCCCATTATGGATCAGCATCCACTTATCAGAGAGAAAATTCAGCCTTTGCTTAGCATGATATTCTCCAATTCCATCCATTTACCTTCAAATGCCATAATTTCATTCTTTTTTATTGCTGAGTATTATTCCATTGTATATACATACCACAGATTCTTTGTTTACTCACCTATTGAAGGGCATCTAGGTTGCTTCCACACTTTTAGCTATTGTAAATTGAGTTGCTATAAACATTGATGTGGCTGTATTACTATGATATGTTGATTTTAAGTCTTTTGAATATAGACCAAGGAGTGGGATAGCTGGGTCAATGGGTGGTTCCATTCCAAGTTTTCTAAGGAATCTCCACACTGCTTTCCAGATTGGTTGCACAAATTCACAGTCCCACTAACTCAACTATGAATCCATATGGTCCTGGGCTTTTCTTTGTTGGTAGGCTTTTGATGGCATCTTCTATTTTCTTGCTTGAAATTGATCTATTTAGATTGTGTATGTCCTCTTGACTCAGTTTGGGTTGATCATATATCTCTAGAAATCTGTCAGTGTCTTTGGGATTTTCTATTTTACCAGAATATAAATTTTCAAAATAGTTTTTAATTATCTTCTGTATTTCAATAGTGTCTGTTGTGATATTTCCTTTTTCATCACAAATTTTAGTAATTTGAGTTTTCACTCTCCTTCTTTTCATTAGGGTGGCTATGGGGTTTGTCTATTGTATTTATTTTTTCAAAGAACCAGATTTTTGTTTTGTCAATTTTTTAAAACTGTTTCTGTTGTTTCAATTTCATTGATTTCTGCCCTGATTTTAATTAATTCCTGTCTTCTACTACTTTGGGTGTTGGTTTGTTCCTTTTTTTCTAGGGCTTTGAGCTGTAATGTCAGGTCATTTATTTGTTGACTTTTTCTTCTTTTAATGAATGAACTCCATGCAATGAACTTTCCTTTTAGCACTGCCTTGTAGTGTCCCAGAAATTTTGATAAATTGTATCAGAATTCTCATTTATCTGTAAGAATTGTTTTATCTCCTCCCTGATGTCTTATGTTATATATGCATCATTCAATAGCATATTGTTTAGTGTCCAGGTGTTGGAGTAGCTTCTACTTTTTATTTTATCATTGATTTCTAATTTCATTCCATTATGGTCAGATATAATGCAGTATCTCTATTTTTTCATATTTGCTAAGACTTGCTTTGTGGTATAACATATCTATTTTGGAGAAGGATACATGTGCTGCTGAGAAGAAAGTGTATTCGCTTGTTGATGGATAGAATGTTCTATATATGTCTGTTAAGTCTGACTTATTGATTGCATAATTGAGTTCTATAGTTTCTTTGCTTAGTTTTTGTTTGGAAGATCTAACCAGTGGTGATAGAGGTGTATTAAAGTCACCCAGTATTATTGTGCTGTGGTCTATTTGGTTCTTGTAGTTAAGGAGGATTTATTTGAGATACATAGCTGCCCCATTGTTTGAGGCATAGTTATTTATGATTGTTATGTCTTATTGTTGTATGAATCCCTTAAGCAGTATGAAATGTCCTTCTTTATCCCTTTTCATTAGCTTTGGTTTGAAGTCTACTTTATCTGATATGAGGATGGAAATCCCTGCTTGTTTATGTGGTCCATGTGAGTGGTATCTTTCCCCCACCCTTTCACCTTCAGTCTGTGGATGTCTTTTGCTGTGAGATGAGTCTCTTGAAGGCAGCATATTGTTGGGTCTTTTTTTAATCCAATCTGTAAATCTATGTCTTTTAATTGATGAGTTTAGGTCATTCACATTAGTGTTTTGTTAAAATATTATTTGTATTCCCAGTCATTTTGGTTTATTTTTGGTTTTTAACTTGACTTGGTTTCTCCTTTGATGGGCCTTTCCTTTAGGGTAGTTTCTCCCTTTGCTGATTTTCATTGTTGTTTTTCATTTCCACCTCCTGGAATATTTTGCTAAAAATGCTCTGTAATGCAGGCTTTCTCCATGTAAATTCTTTGAGTTTTTGTTTATCATGAAAGGTTTTTATTTTGTCATCAAATCTGAACCTTAATTTTGGTGGATATAAGATTTTTAGTTGGCATCCATTTTTTTTTTTTTTTTTCAGAGCTTGGTATATGTTGTTCCAGGATCTCCTGGCTTTGAGGGTCTGCGTTGAAAAATCTGCTGAGATACAAACTGGTCTCCCCCTGTATGTGATCTATTCTTCTCTCTTGCAGCCTTTAAGATTCTATCCTTATTTTATATGTTAGGCATTTTCACTATAATGTACCTTGGTGTAGATCTATTGTGATTTTGTACATTTGGTGTCCTGTAAGCCTCTTGTATTTCATTTTCCATTTCATTCTTAATGTTTGGGAAATTTCCAAATATTATCTCATTGAAGAGATTATGTGTTCCTTTGGTTTGCATTTCTATGCCTTCCTCTCTCCCAATAAATCTTAGATTTGGTCTTTTGATGTTATCTCATAATTCTTGGATGTTTTGTTCATACCATCTTCTTCAAGATTGTATATTTTGTTTTCATTATCTGATGTTTTGTTTTCCAAATGATCTAGTCTGTTGGTGATGCTTTCTATTGAATTTTTTAAATTTGGTTTATTGTTTCCTTCATTTCAAGGATTTCTGATTTTTTTTTTCAGAATCTCTCTTTCTTGAAGTAATCTTTTGCTACCTATGTTTGCTTTCTTATCTCTTTCTTGGTGGGATCAATGGTTGCCTGTATTTGCTCACTTAGGTCATTCTTTAATTTGTAGATCTTTTTAGTTATGTACATTATGAACTCCTTCTCTGCTGTTTCATCAACTGCACTGTCTATGGATTCTATTATTGTAGTAACTCGGTTTGTTTGGGACACTTTCCTCCTTTGTTTTTTCATGTTGTCTATGTGTCTTCCTTTCTTGAAGTACAGATATGAGGTGTTATAGTTTCTACCCTATAATTTTCTAGTGTCCCTGCCAATTACCTGGACCTCACCTTGGTGTTGGGTTTCTAGACTTCACCTCGTGTCCCAGGATAAATGATACTGCAACTAAAGGTGGTGGTGGCAATAGTGGAGATAACTCAAGATAGCAAGGGGGGTGTCCCAAGATGAATGCAAACACTTTCAGAGATGGGCTGAAAGGGTATGCTGCCTGTTCACAGATGCAGCTGCCTCCATACCCTATCTGTTGTCCCAAGGTGGAGGTTACTGCATGGAGAGGGCTATGGTGATGGCTGCAATATACCTAAATGGAGGTGGGGTGGGCCTGGAATCCTGCGTGGGTCTGCCAGTTGGCAGGGCAGTCCTGGACCAGGGCCTGGGCCTTGGCTCCTGCATAGGGCCAGGCTCTGGTGTGGACCTGCCAGTCGGCTGGGCGTCCTGGGACTAACCTTGGCCTTGGATCCTGTGTGGGTCGGCAGGGTGGTCCTAGGCCTGGGGCTAGTGTGGGTCAGCCAGTAGGTGGGGCAGTCCTGGGCCAGAGCCTGGAGGACCAATATATAAACATTTGTATGTGCACAGGAAAATTCTTGAGGAACATACACACAAAAAACAATGGCAGTTACTTCTAATGACAAAATTAGAATAGCCATTCTAGAGTGGGAGGGAAAGTTGTTTTCCATTGTAAGTACATCTGTACTAATTTTTGTTAACCATGGCAAATATTGGATTTGCCAACGTTTTTGAGTACAAAACAATGGATGAGAGAGACATCATATATGCCCATGAGGAGCTTGCAGGATAATGAAGTACACAAGCATTTATATATAAAAAAATTGCAATGCAGTACAAGAAAAATAAAATAGATTTGTGCAGATGGAGTGCAGAGGAAGTGACTTATTGCAACAGCTATTTTCTTATAAAAGTGAAAGAATATGTTACACAATGATGCTGCCTTTTTATTCTTTCTACTATTACCATTCAACTTTTTAGAAAATGAACCTCATTTACCAATTTAAAACATCAAATTCAATTCTGCTTAAAACTGACAGATTCTCATGAAAGAAAGCATAGGCAAGCAAAAAGCTCAAGAGGAATTGTTTCTAAATAGAATACGCCATTCTCATTGTGGGGAAGCATAATTCTTTAGCAGAGTCTTATCTGATGATTTTTGCCCATTCTCTCCTTTTATTTCTAGTAATCTTTTACACAGGGGTGAGAATCAGTTTCATGACTTTCTTCTATCAATAATTAAAGTAAAAATTCCATGAATAAGGTCTTGGACTGGATTTGCATGTTAAGTGAACTCTCCGGTCCAGGGTGATGGTTTGGCCCAATAGCTCTGCACCATCGGTGGCACTGGCTTTCCTGCTCATGGGACACAATAGTGACTGTGCCATGGCAGTCAAGCTGAAGGCCATTTGCACAGTGTGACATGCCTCCTTGCTTTGTGCACTTCCAGTGGCTTTGATGATGTGATCATCAAACAGTCCATTGTTAGAAACAAGAGACCACTTCATCCTGACATGGACAAAGGGGTGAATTACTGAAAAGCTCGAAAGAGTTAAGTTTCTCACAATAAATAAACAGTCTGGGAAGCATTGGCAGCAATCTAATCCTTTAGAAACACGTTGATCTTTTGGTTTCTGTGCATTGTCCCCTGGAAATCTGAATTCCACGCTTCTGCTAGAAAAAATAATGGAATGTTTAAATGTACGAAACATAATAGCTTATTATGAGGGTGAAAGTACTATGTTAGTAGGTCTCCATTTGACAGATTCCCCTCAAAAGTTTCAGAAATCTCATGTTGAGCTTTGATGCCTTTAATTCAAAAATGTACTTGGACTCCAACATCATTGCATTCCTGCACTTTCACAGACAGATTCTTGGTTGAATTTGGTGTCGCTACACTTTACTACTTTTTTTTTCCCTTTATAGTCTATTATTTATATTATTTATATTATTTATATTTATATTTATATTATTTATATTATTTATATTATATTATTTATATTATTTATAAAGAAAGAGGTGTGTGTATGTGTGTGTGGGATGAACAAAGAAAGAAAGAGAGAGAAAAGAGAATTGCTGTTTGTTGGAGATTTCACTAACATTTATTTTCCTCTTGCTATATTATATATCTTGTTAATTATCTGCAACCAAATAACGATTCAGCTTGGCTTTCCCTTGCCAAGTTGTGCTTTACTTTCTTCTACCATGGACTGTTGTCTTCATATAATAAAAAATCATTTTAATATTGACTTTAGTAAGGCACACTAAGACAAATTGACCCTGGATGATAATATCTTGTTTTTCAAAGTTGAATGGAAATGAACTTCAGGTCATCTTCTGTTTGTGATTATCTGCACCACTGTTCCTTTCATTACCACATGTAATAAGAACTGAATCTACTTTCCCTTAAATGCATCTAAAGCAATTTGATAGTTTACATCAAGTTCTTGCCAAGTTCTCTGTTCCTACCTAATCATTAGTTTACACCCTTTGAAAGTTGTTTATTTAGCTTAAGATCAGTTTCCTATCTTCCTGTTCTAAGAATTTTGTTTAGTATTCCCAACACCAAATCCAGTGCCCTGACAGTAGTAAATGTACAGCTGGCCTTCTGTATCCATTGGGTTGACACCCACAGAGTCAACCAAATCTGCACTGATCAAAAGTATTTGGGAAAAAAGTGTATTCATAATGAATATGTATAGATCTTTTTTCTTATTATTATTCCCTAAACAATAACGTAGTATTACAACTATTTATAACATTTACATAGTATTATGTATTATAAGTAATCTAGAGATGATTTAAAGTATACAGGAGGATGTGCATAAGTTATATGAAAATATTAAGCCATATTATATAAAGGACTTGAGCATCCATAGATTTTTGTATCCATGGGGGTTCTGGAACCAATTCTTGGTGGACATAGGGACAACTATGTATCTGTTTACTACTGGTACACATACCAGATGATAAGCCCTAAACATATTAATTCACTTAAACAACGAAGAAAATTAATGCTAAAATCTGTTATTATTCCTAATTTACACATAACAAAACAGAGTATTAAATAACTTGTCCGAGGTTGCATAGCCAGTAAGGGAAGGGGCAGCCATTAATCCAGGTAGCCTGGGTTCTTAACTACTGAGCTATGCATACTAAGAAAATAATAATTTTATAGAACTTACAGATTTTTCTTGAGTATTTTCACAGATACTGTGATCATAATACTGAAGAGGGGAGGAAACATGCTTGGCTCATGAGATAAGATAGTGAAACGTGAGGCAGCTAGATTATTCTTTTACCTTCTGATTGGTTCTGTGCTCCTTTAAATATAAAGAAATCTTTGTATGTGTGTAAAATATTCTCACTTTACAAGTTCTAAAATATTATGTGCACTTCAGATTTGCTATTTTCATCATGTAAGTCTTATTTCTCCTTAAATGTAGCAGTCATTTTAATTAACATGCAAGCTACATCCTCTTCAAATGTTCTTTTCTGCATTTCCATGAAATACCAAAAGTCTATCTTTTCAAAAATTTTAGAGGCTCAACAAACATTGACGGAATGTGAAATAATAATATCTTAGGTTTCTCTAATTTACTGAAATTAATAAAGTTTTCTATGTAAATAATTTTTAAGTTTTGATCTCCCTAAAAGTCTACAAGGTAGGTAGGGTGGGTTGGTCATCATTTTATGGATAAGTGAAGTGAAAAGAAGTTAAGGTACTTAACAGGTTTGTGATACTTCATGTTGCATTTTTTCCACCACAGTGTGTGCTTATAGCTAATACTGTGTTAGGTGCTTGGCTGTGGGTACTGTCCTTTTTTTTGACTCAAATTGTAGGTAATCCAAAGCTATTATGAAAGGCAGCCATGCCATTCCACAGGCAGATATAAAATAATGATATATTGTTTTTCAGAGAAGGGTTTGATTATTTATGGCTGAGGGAAATTATGGAAAGCAAGACCCAGAACAACAGCTCCAAAGATGGGAATCAAAAGATTAGTAGAACATGGACTAAATAGATATAATATATCTAATAGATGCAAGCAATCATTCCACGAAGAAGGAATAATCACAGCAGGACTTCTTCGGTTCCTAAAATATCGTAGACTCAGTTAACACCGCCTCTCTCCTGCTACCTATATCTGAAAGTTTTGAAGAAAAAAAATAATGTAAACTCATAGTGAATGTTGTAGGAGATAAAAAATTGAAGAGGTGAGTGAAGACACTCTTGAGGTCAGAAAAAGAGTGAATTGAAAGTCAGAGGAGAAGTAGAGACTAACAATGCTGCAAACTGGAGGTAGAAGATCAACCACAAAATGTAATAAAACTAATGGGATTTTTAAAACTACCCCCAAATACTTGGTCATAATAATGTGAAATATAGAGTTAAATCATGCTATGGAATTTATATTATTCAGGTAGATAGATTTGAGCAAAGTTATCCTTTTAAAGTCAAGTAAGCATGTTAAAAATATAAAGGTAGAATTCCCTATCAACTTATAAGATTGAACAAGTGCATTTACTACCATATATTCCCCAAATATCATTAAAATGGAAGTGAATGAATATGAAAGAAATAAGCCTAGAATTAAAAAACAGCAGAAGAGGAAATGATGGCAGACAGCATGTGTTAAAAACGTTGGACAGAATTAAGTTTATGAACTAGAAGAAGAGCAGGAAGAAATGGAATGAAGGGGCCTGGCCTGGTGAAACCAATAAAAGACAATCATGTTACAGAATCCAGCAAAGGCCAAAGAATGGGAAGCAACAGGTATTTCTAAAGTTGGGGGTTAAGATAGGAGGATTGATGAAAGACAGTATAAAACACAGTGTGGATCTTGAACCTCCTCCTCCACAAGAGACTGCCCTTCATCCCCCATAGCATGATGTAGAAAGCGTACCTCAGAAGGAGTTGAACATAATTACAATGCTGGACATACTTAAGAGCGGAGGTAAGGAGCTAAACTAACAGAAGGAGCTAAGTGAACTCATTCAGACTTCTTCTGTCTCTTGGCTCCCTGAATGCTAGAATTCAGCCTTGTTCTCTTAGACAGAGGAAACTGACCAGCCCAAGAGAAAAAAACAGAAGAACAGTTGTGGATCCTCGTACATTTGGGGTATCAGCAACTGACAGCCATTAGGTTGATGTTAAAAAAATAGATTAGAAGGCAAAGATTTGCTAGGGACAACTAAGTTCTTACATGTGGCTGAAATAATTTTCCTGGAGGCCATAATTCATAATTCTGAATTCATGTGAATCTGATGAGGTAGACTCAAACTATATAAAGAAAAAATTGGGACGGGACATGTTCAATTTAAAAAATGTAAAACGTTAAAAATTAGGAAAATAATAACACGTTTCAAAATGTAATTAACAATTGGCCTAGCATTTGTGTGTTTGTAGGTATATAGGTATAATATAGTTATAATTATAGATAGATAATATAGTATAGATACATACTTTAGATATACGCATACATATAATATAGATATTGTTTGTGTCTATATACAGTGTACTGAACTATGAAGTTGGCTGTTGTAAAAGGCAAGGAGAAGCTATCACATCTTTTAGTTTCTAATAACTTTTCTCTTCAATAAAATTTTGGGAAGTTTTTATACCTCTTATAATCACTTTCATGTAGGAAAAACCTGAGTCTAGTCCAATATAAACACCTTTGCATTCTCATCCAATTTCAGATGTTCATCCTTCCCAGCTCAACGTTGGTTCAAAAATCCACAAGGAAGCAGGATGTGGGTGGCTTTTTTCCTCTTCCTTGGAACATTCCTTCTTCATCTCCTAGATGTGCTTTTGACTCATGCGGTACAAAAAGGAGGTTAAAGAGAGAAGAACAATTTTTCAAGGCTCTCAGTGTTATAATCTGGTAAGAAGCTTTGCTCTGGATTCCATACCCAAATTCTGGTTCTTTCTTTTAAGAGGCACTCTGTGTAATTTTTAAAGAGGTCCTTATTGTTGTTTATGAAGCTTTCAAATTCACAACCTACCTACTGTCTTCTAGAAACCCACCTTTCTGTCATGGTCACTTTGTCCCTGATTAGCCATGCTCTTTGTAAGGTCTCCCTCCCAAGTATTCACAAAATCTTGAGAGAGCTATGCATCTACTTTTGCTCTAACAGACTCTGGAAGTAAGCCCCCTTTTAGGTAGACCATGTCCACCAGCCTCTCAGCTTCAGGACATTTATGAGTCAGATACCAATAACTGTGTCCCTAAATTTTAGGGAGCATCTCTGTCTAGCCCTCTGATTTTTTCCCCCCTCAAATGTGCTCCCTTGATTTGATTAAATGAAAGCAGCATTAGCTCCATATCTGGAGAGAGAAGAGAAACTCTGTGGTTCTCCAATTTTCTCTTTAAGGAAATACTTTTTTTTTTTTTTTTTTTTTGGTCAGGTGTGGGGGCTCACACCTGTAATCCCAGTGGCTTGGGAAGCAGAAACAGGATGACTGGAAGTTGTAGGCCAGACTCAGCAATTTAGTGAGACTCTGTCTCAAAATAAACAATGAAAAGAGCTGGGGATGTGACCCAGTGCCCCTGGGTTTAATCCCAGTTACAAAAAAGCAAAACAACAACAATTAAAAAAAAATTTATTCTTCTCTCTTTAACACACTTTATCATCCCATAACCAATTACTAGCCTGTTCTCATCCTGTTCTGAAGTGAGTGATGACCAAAGGGTTGTAAAACCATTACATTTCTCTTAGAACGCACAGTGAAAAATGCACATTAGCAAGCTGGGAGACTGCGGCTGAAACTTAGAGACAACAAAGTCACAGTTACTACCTTGTTTCTCTTTCTCTCACTCCTACCTCTCTGTACCTGCAAATTGAACCCTTTAAAAATTAAAATTCAAGTATCAACACATATCAAAAAATCGATGTGATACAGACTGTTATATCTTAATTCAATAAAATTAGAAATCAATAAATAAAAAGATAACATCATAATATAATTGGAAAGTATAAAACACAATTTTAAATATCATATTATGCCAAAAAATAATGCAAATAGACAAAAAGATAATGGAATTTTTTAAAATCCCTGTATATCAGAACGTATTCACCTATAATTTCAAAGAAAATTTAAATGTGTATATAGCAAAAATTTGCCTGTATAGAATAAAATTTTAAACTTTACTAAATTTCACTATTGTTGCTTATAGAATTTTGTATTGGATCACACATAGTATTCATAGAATCTTAGAAAAATAATTCTTTTTAAATTTTAATTTGTGAGGATCTCTGAAATAATTTCTTATTCTTCACTTGGTTAAAATGAAAACAAATTATTCTCTAAATACTGGAATAAAATATTTTATATTGTTAAAATAAGAAGTTATTCAAAAGCATTAGTCAAGTAGAAGAAAAGAAAGGTTTCCTGTATTCCAATTGATCCTTAAAAAACAGTCTAGGAAAATTCAGTTTCCTAAAAATAAAGAGCCAGCCAGGGCAAATGCTGAAAGCCAGAGGAAATGAGAAAGTAAAAGGGAAGCTTTGAGCTCCCTCTACCGGCCCAAAGGAAAAATTCCCAAGAACAATATAAAACAACTTCAATTAAGTAATAAATCTCCAATAAAGATGTTAAAATATTCTCAGAAGTGTTCAGAGTGCTGCTTACTTTAAGTGAAGCGTCCACAGTAGTGAAGAACTGAGTTGTCACTTGTACATTAACAACAAGAAAAAGGTTGAACAAATTAAACTCAACAACTACTCTTGGATCAAAGAATTGAAGTCAATATTTTTAGGACAAATGGCCACCCCAAAAATTGGAGAGAAAAGAGAATACAGAGAATCACAGCTTACCAGGAACAGACACCCACCCTGGATGCTGCAAGCATATTCTCTCCTTTCCACCTGTTTTACTGAGAGACCCACAATCTCTCCCCCTAGTGGATGTTTTAAAAAATGCCAGAATATTTCCAAACTGTTAACCAGCACAGAATTTAGATAGCACTGCATCTCACTTGAACTTGAGGAAATACAACAAATTTACTATGGCAAGAAGATAATGTCTTATTAATGTCTATATTTTGATATTTAGTATTAAAAACTCCTTTATGTTTCCAAATTCATTTAGATTGCATATTTTATTAATAAATGACTTGTATCTTTCTTTTACTATTCTTGTGAAGTGTGTAATTATTGGTAAACTTTCATGATCTCATTCAATTTAAATCAACAAATATTTATTAAGCATGGGGACCCCATGAACTGTAACAGTAAATAAAAGTCTCTGTGCTTTTGGAGTCTACTGTTTAGTGGAGAGAGACATCAAATTATTTTTTAATTCCATGAAAACCAAGAGTAAAAACGAAGAATGATATTTCACAGTGACTATGTCAGTAATGCTTCCTTTATCAATAACTTGGTTGTGCCAAGAGGTTACCAGAGCAGGCTCCGAGTTCAGAGGGCTTGGTTAAAGTCCGGTGCCAGCAATACATACTCTTTGATCTGGGAAACTGACTCCTACTCTTTGTGTCTCAGGTACTAATTCTGTAAAGTGGGGATAATAATGTTATCTACTTCAGAAGTCATTGTGACAAGAATATAAGCTTGATAAAATATTCAGATCAGTATCTAGGAATTAGTAAGTATACAACAGATATAAATTATAGCTGTAATAAAATTGAGATTGGAGTGTTCATGACACCATGTAAGCTCACAGAATCTTTATAAATGACTGAAATAAGGGCAGAAAATATAAGAACTTTATCTGTTTAAGGCAGCCAGATTTGCTATATAAAGAGACTGAGCTGTGGTCTAATATGTAAGGAGTTTGGAAGTTGTCACTTGTACATTAACAACAAGAAAAAGGTTGAACAAATTAAACTCAACAACTACTCTTGGATCAAAGAATTGAAGTCAATATTTTTAGGACAAATGGCCACCCCAAAAATTGGAGAGAAAAGAGAATACAGAGAATCACAGCTTACCAGGAACAGATACCCACCCCTAAAGAACCAACTCTGAGGAAATCATGCCGTAGTTGGTAAATTGCTGAAGGCTCAGTGTGAAAAATTTTGAGAGGTAAGAACTCCCAAGGGGTCCCAGTCTTAGTTTCTTCTACTCTCCTTGCATGAGTTTAACCCCTATGAGCCCTATCAGGTTCTCTGGATGAGGATTAGAGAAAATTTCCCCCATTCTTCCAGCAGGGTGCAGGAAAAAGTAAACATTTTGAAATAAGTCAGAGCATTTCTGTTCTCCTTAACAAATGTCTGCTCTCCAGAGAAACTATTTTCAAGAAGTCTAACCACTTTGGGTTTTACCAGAGCCAGGCTGACCTGGGGGAAGGGGAATACCCAGTTCCAGTCCTATCCAAACTTCCTCTGTCACCAAGGTAGAGTGGTGGAAAATTCAACTGAGAAGGATTTCTAAAGGTCAATATCCAGGGGTACAAAGGCTGAGACCAAGTTTTAGGACTATGAAATAATTCCCTTCACCCCACATCTTATCTCAACATTTTTAGGGCTCCTGTTGTTATAACAGGGATTACAATGGAAAGAACTGCCAATCTCAGGCCTTATTTAAGAAGTCTCTAAACTCAAAGACAACAGAGGAGACAAAAATAAGCAAACTGAGAAAACCTTAGCCTCTGACAGCCTCTCTATAACCTCTACTATAACAGTAAACACAGACCAACTCCCAGATGGATAGACACAGAATTTCACACTGAAGACCTGTGTACTCAGTTCTTCTACCTGGTTCTTTATGTCTGGCTTTCAACAACAACAACAAAAGATAAGGCATGATAAAAGGTGAACCACAGTCTGAAGAGTCAAAGAAAGCACCAGAATCAGACTCTCATATGGTAGAGATTTGGGAGTTCTCAGATGAGGAATTCAAAATAACTCTTATAAATATGCTGAGGGTTACAGTGGGGAAAGTGGGCAACTGGCTATATAAATAGAGAAGTAAACTCTAAGAGAAACAAAAGGAACTGCTAGAAATCAAAACCCCACACCAGAAAGAGGGAAGGTTTTCTTTTCTTTCCTTTCCTTCCTTCCTTCCTTCCTTCCTTCCTTCCTTCCTTCCTTCCTTCCTTCCTTCCTTCCTTCCTCTTCTCCTTCTCCTTCTTCTTCTTCCTCTTCTTCTTCACACACAGGGATGCTTAACCACCGAGCCATATCTCCAACCCATTTTTGGTTTTTCTTTCTTTGACTTTATAAAATTTTGCTGAGGGCCTCACTAAGTTGTTGAGGCTGGCTTTGAACTTGTGATCCTTCTGCCTCAGCCTCCCAAGTTGCTGGAAATTAAAGGCATGTGCTACCACACCCAGTAAGAATGTCTTTGATGGGCTTAATAATAGAACAAATTTGGCCAAGAAGACAATCAGTGAGATTAATGTTAGAAGATGAAAGAGAAAGGAACTGATATAATATTTGAAGCAATAATGACTGAGAATTTCCTTAAATTAATAAGAGAAACCAAACCACAAATCCAGCTCAGAGAGAATGGGGCAGAATAAAACTCTCCCTCACACACACTTACAGCTGTACCTAGCCTCACATGAAAACTACTTAAAATCAATGACAAAGAGAAATCTTAAAGAAAGGCAGAAGGAAAGTCACCTTAACTGTCAGAGAGCAAAGATTAGAATCACATGAGGTTTTTCTTTATAAAATCATACAAATAAGAAGAGAATGTTTACACCCTTAAAGAAGAATAAAATCATGGCATGTATGGGTAAATGGAAGGAGTTGGAGAATATCATGCTAAGCAAAGTAAGCCAATCCCCCAAAACCAAAGGCCGAATGGTTTCTCTGATGAGTGGATGCTGATCTATAAGTGGGGGACCAAGGGAAGAATGGAGAAACTTTGGATTGAACGAAGGGGAAGGAAGGAGGTGTGGTGGGGGGAGATAGTGGAATTATATGGACGTTATTACCCCTACACATGGGTATGATTGCACGAATGATGTCTCTACATCATGTACAATCAGAAAAATGAAAAGTGGTGTTCCATTTGTGTAAAAAAAAATAAAAAACGAAATAAGAGAGTGTTACAGAATATTTGAAGCACTGAAACAAAGAAACCCTTCAACCAATGTGAAGTTTTACACTGGAAATGTTACACAGGAAAATTGTCTTTCAAAATCAAAGAAGAACCAGGAGTGGTGGCGCAGGTGGTGGATAATAGGTGGTACCTGTAATCCCAGCTACTTGGGAGGCTAAGGCAGGAGGACTGCAAGTTCAAGATCAACCTGGGATACTTAGCAAGACTGTCTCAAAATAAAAAGTAAAAAGGCCTAGGGGTATAGCTTAGTGATAGTGCACCTCTGGCTTCAATCCCCAGTACCTCAAAAAGTTAATAAATAAATACTTCCTCCACCAACAAAAATTGAGGGGATTTGTATTCAGTTGACCTTCTAGCAAGAAATATTAAAATTTCTTCAGAAAGAAAATAACATAGATCAGTAATTCTGAATAACATTAAAAAGGAAGAGCCCTACAGAAGGAATAAATTTAAGTCAAATCTTTTATTTTCTTATTCTTAATTGATCTAATAGATAATGGTCTGTCCAAAAGAACAATAGCAAGAATATATTCTGTGATTATAACTGGGGGATAGGTAAAATGAAAAACAGCAGTGTCATAAGGGATGGGAAGGAGGAACTGGGAATACTTCATTATGAAGAATTGGTATTACTTGTGAAGCAGTGTAATGTTATGTGACAGTGTACTTGGATTACCTATATGTGTAAATTGCTAATTCTAGGGCAATTGCAAAATTGTCTTTTGGAATAATAAAGTTATAGGAGAATTTCAAGATGGCAGAATAGAGAAGGTTGCTTTTCCTGGCTTTCATGAAACCAAAAAAACAGATAAGCATCTTCTCAGCAAGGTGGGTGAACAAAGAAAAGGCCGGTGGGGCTTTATTGGACATTGACAGCAGATCAGGGACTCAGGAATTTGGATATAATAAAATAGGGAAGAAATCCCTAAGGCCACAGCTACTGCCACAGCCAGAGGCACCAGCCAGAGTGGTCTCTCCATGAGCAAAGTAGAGGGACAAGGGAATTAAAGGAACCTCAATTTTTCGGAGGCCTGAGGCCTGTCTGGATACAGAGTTTAGAGATCAAAGACACTGCCTGACTAAACTGAAAAGCATTCATGCTGCACAATGACCTTCTGTAGGAAAGAAACCACCATCTTGCCAGCCTGCTTGCAGAGGATAGAGGAAGGGACTATTTTGCAGCCATGGGGCAGGGGCTGGCAGCTGAGGGAGCCAATTCCTGGCAAACCTGATTTGAAACACAAGCCTCGCAAATCCACATTGCACGACATAGTATGCCTCAGCAACCAGGAGAAAATCAAATGTGGAGAGAGATTTACATAGGGACACTTGGTCATGGAAACCCATCTAGCTCTCCTCCTCCCCCTCTAATCCGGCTGCTTGCAGGACCTATTGGGATAGATGTGCTTGGCCAGGAATTTGAAAGGTTTGGGGCAGGAGAGATGGAGTTGGAGGCTAAACCTGAAACCAGGAAATGTGGGTCTACAGATGACAGAGGGAACTAATAATTGGCTTCTCAACCACACAAGTGGAACCCAGGGGAGATCTGTGGGGTGCAGTCTTTCAGCATGAACTGGCAATTGCTGGGCCCTGGAGGTGTGCTGATTTTAAATCTCCAGACCAGTTGGCACCCAGCAAAGAGACTGGAGCACACCTAAGCCTAACAGCTCCTCCAGGAGTTCTGCCTATGGGATTACTTCTCTCACCCCAGCAACCCCACCTAACACTGCTGAGAAAGGAAGCTGAGAATCTTTTGATTTAATTTTAAATTTTCATTGAGATCTTTTCTTTTTCTTTGTTTAATTATGACATTAATGGTTCATGAACATTTATACATATTCATATTTGTTTGTCTCCCTCATTTCTAGCATTTTGAAACCTGTTTCAAAATGGATTGGTATTTTGAGAATTAGGATGTTTGATTAATCTATTTCAGTTTTGTTTTATTTTTAAATTTTTACTTTATTTTTCTCTCACTTAACTGTTTCCCTTTCTTTCTTTTCTTCTGCTAACAGCCATCTCAGTTGTTCTCTTTTTCACTCTTCCCTTAATATTTTATTTCTATCTTCATACCTCCTCCCTCATAATCATCAAATCCTATATCACTTCTATTCTCTCCCTGTCCACCATTCAAAATTATAAAGCCTTTGCAAACTTACTGTTTTTACTGTGGGCAATAACTGATCACATCATTTCTGTTTATTGCAACAGTTAACATTGTAGATGTCACAGCAGGAATTCTTTGGTTTAATACTGTATATTGTTTGCATTGATTGTTGTTATTATTTGTCTTCCCCAAATTGGTGAGGTACTGGAAACCTTCAGGGACACTATAAGTCCAGAGTATAGAAACTCTGTGCCTCAGATCCATACTGTTAGATGGGTAGATGCACAAATATGAAAAAACAAGGGAACAAATTGCCCCAAATGAACCAAGATGCTTCAATAACAGAGTCCATTGACACAATTGTGGAAGAAATATCAGAGAAGGAATTTAGAATGTACATTGTTGAACCGATTTGTGAAGTAAAGGACGATATAAGGAGTGAAATCAATAGAGAAAATATAGGAAGTGAAAGACACCTTTAATAAAGAGATAGGTCTTGGGATGTGGCTCAAGTGGTAGTGCGTTCACCTGGCATACGTGAGGCACTGGGTTCGATCCTCAGCACCACATAAAAATAAAATAAAGATATTGCTTCCACCTAAAACTAAAAAATAAACATTTAAAAAATAAAGAGAGATTCTGAAAAAAAAATCAAGTAGAAAACCTCAAAATGAAGGAATCAATAAACTAAATTAAAAATTCAGGGGTTGGGGTTGTAGCTCCATGGTAGAGTGCTTGCCTAGCATGTGTGAGGCACTGGGTTTGATTCTCAACACCACATATAAATAAATAAAATAAAGGGTCATCAACAACTAGTAAAAATATTTTTTAAAAAATTCAATGGAAAGCATTATCAACAGACTACATCACTTGGAAGACAGAGTTTCAGGCAAGAAGACAAAATATATAATTTTGAAAATAAAGTTAACCATGGAAAAAGATGTTAAGAGAACATGAACAGAACTTCCAAGAAATGTGGAATAATCTGAAAAGACCAAATTTAAGATTTATTGTGATAGATAAAGGCTCAGAGATACAAACCAAAGGAATACACAAACTTTCAATGAAATAATATCATAAAAGTCCCCAAACCTAAATAATTAAATGGAAAATTAGATGCAGGATACTTACAGGACCTGAAATATGCAAAATTACAACAGATCCACACAAAGGCACTATGAAAATGCTTAACATATAGAATAAGGATATAGAATATAGAATAAGGATAGAATTTCTCTCTTTCCCTATTTTTTACTGAGGATTGAACTCAGGGCCTTGCATATACTAGGCAAGCACTCTACTACTGAGCTACATCTCCTGCCTGAAATTTTGATGTTCAAGTCTTACTATTTAAGAAATACATTTTATAAGGCTATAGCTGCTATACATAGAAATTCTTCTGATAGATCTAGGAAAAGTAACTTGAAAGACTTCTTGAAAGTATTTGCCATTCTAATTGCCTTTAAGAACATTTGTGATTCATGGGAAAAGATCAAAACATCAACCTTAGTAAGAGTTTGGATGTAATTGATTCTAATCTTCACGGATGACTTTGAGGGTTTCAAGACTTCAGTGGAAGAAATAAGTGCAGATGTGGTGGTAGAAATAGCAAGAGGATGAGAGTTATTAGTGAAGACTGAAGATGAAACTGAATTGTTGTAACTTCATTGTAAAACTTAAACCAGTGAGGAGTTGCTTGTTATGGATGAGGAATAAAAGTAGTTTCTTAAAATAGAGTCTACTTTTGGAAAAAATGCTGTGAATATTGTTGAAATTAACCAGGGATTTAGAATATTTTATAAACTTAGTTGATAAAGCAGCATCAGGGTTTGAGAGGATCAATTCTAATTTTGAAGAAATTTTTTTCTGTGGGTAAAGTGATATTCAACAGCATTATGCATTACAGAGAAACTTTTATAAAAGGAAGAATCAGTTGATGTGGCAAATTTCAATTGTGTCTTATTTTAAGGAATGGTCAAGCTAGACACAGTGTTACACACCTTTAATTCCAGATACTCAGGAGGCTGAGGAGGAACCCAGTGAGAACTTGTTTCAAATTTTAAAAAGGGCTGGGGAATGTATCTCAGTGGTAAAGCACCTGCCTATCATGTACAAAGCCCTGGGTTCAGTCACCCCAACCTTTAGCAGCCATCTCCCTCATCAGTCACCAGCCAATAATATCAAGGTTGTAATTCTCTGAAAACTCGAATGATTTTTTTTGCATTTGGGGGCAATAAAGTATTTTTAATTAAGATATATGCACCATTTTTAGACAGAATGCTATTACATAGTGCTGACATAAATTTTATGTGTACTGGGAAACCAAACATTTTATGTGACTTGTTCTATTGTAACATTCATTTTATTGAAGTGGTCTGGAATTGAACTTGCACTATCACTAAGGCATGCCTATAAAGAGATAGAGAAAAATATACCATTATAACACTAATCGGAAGAAAACTGGAGTGTCTATATTAATGTTAGGCAAAGAAAAATTCAGAGAAAGAATATTATCAGAAATAAAGAGGAACATTACATATGACAAAGGGATCATATATCTAAGATGATATAACAATCCCTAATGTGTGGGAACTACCAATACATAACATCATCAATTTGTAAATAACAGAAAAATACATGACCCAAACACTGATAGAACTGCAAGGAGAAATTAATGAGTCCTGTATTATAATTAGAGAGTCAACATCCCTATATCAGTAGTTGGCAGATCCAGCAAACAGAAAATCATTAAGGACATAGAACTTAGTCAAAAATCAACGGAATCTAGTTGATGTTTATAGGATACTTACTTCAATAGTAGCAGAATACAAATTCTCAAGCTCACATATGATCAAGATAGACCACATTTTAGGCCATACAGTGTACCTTAGCAAATATAAAATAATGAAAATTATACAAAATGAACTCTCAAGCCTCAGTGGAATTAAACAAGAAATCAACAATGGATACCTTGAAAATCTCAAATGCTTACAATGAAACAATATACTTCCAAATAACACAAAATTCAAAGAAGTCCCAAGGGATATTAAAAATATTTTAATATTTAAATGAAAATTAAATGCAACTTATCAAAATTTGTGGGAATCAGCAAAGGCAGTGCTCACAGGGAAATTTACAGCTTTAATTGTATATATTAAAAAAGAATAACAAATTAAATTCAAAGAAAATAAATGATAAAAACCATACAGAAATCAATGAAACTTAAGATATCAGTTGAGAAAACCAATAAACACAAAAGCTGATTCTTTAAAAAGAGCAATAAAATGACAAATTTCTAGCCAGAATAACAAATAATAAAAGAAATAATATAAAGATTAATATAAGAAATGAAAGAGGGGCCATCACTAATGATTCCATGGAGACTAAAAGGATAATAAAGGAATATCAGCATCAACTCTTCACCCCAAAATTTGTTAATCTAGATGACATGAAACAATATTTTGAAAAACACAATCTATGTCTTAAAAATCTAAGTCTCAACAATCAACAGTGAGGCTAGCCCCAGTGATGCTTGCCTGTAATGCCAGTGGCTCTGAGGCTGAGGCAGGAATCTCGTGAATTTAAAGCCAGTTTCAGCAAATTAGCTAGGCCTAAACAACTCAGTGAGACCATGTCTTTAAATAAAATATAAAGAAGGGCTGGGAATGTGGCTCAGTAGTAATGCACCCCTGAGTTTAATCCCTGGTACAAAGAAAGAAAAAAGAAATCAGTAGTGAGAAAATAAGCAACCCTATTGGAACATGAACAAAAGATTTGAATAGCTACATTACCAGAGAAGATGTACATATGGCAAATACACATATGATAACATGTTCATCGGTATATGTAAATTAAAACAATGATAAAATATCACTATATACCTCTTAGAAAAATGAGAATCCACAATAGTGACAACTTTAAATGATGATGAGGGTAGAGAGCAACATAAATCCTCATTCATGTCTATTGGAAATGTAAAATGGCTCAGCCACTTTGGAAGATGGTTTGGTAGTTTCTCATAAAGCAATCACCTTCTTTGGTATTTACCTATATGAAAAAACTTATTTCTACACAAAATCATATAGATGAATGGTTAGCAGCTCTATGCGTGATTGCCAAAACTTGAAGCAACCAAGGTATCCTTCAATAGGTAAATGAATAAACAAACTGTGGTACATCTACAATGGACTATTTATCAGTGATGAAGTGAGCCATCAAGCTTCAAACAACATGGAAAAATCTGAAATATATTTTCTAAATGAAAGAAACAAGTTTAAAAAGAATAATAGTATGCGACTCTAGCTATCTGGCTTTTTGAAAAAGGCAAAACTTGTAGACAACAAAAATATCAGTGGGTTGCCAGGGTATTTGGTTGTGAGAGGTAAGGATAAATAGGTGGAGTACAGTATAATCTGGTGGTAGTGAGACTACTCTGTACCATACTATGGTGGGTACATAACATCATCCATTCGTTCTAAAATATATATATATATATATATTAAAAAAAATCTCTTTCTCTCAGGCTGGGGATGTGGCTCAAGCGGTAGTGCGCTCACCTGGCATGTGTGCGGCCCGGGTTCGATCCTCAGCACCACATACAAACAAAGATGTTGTGCCCGCCAAAAACTAAAAATAAATAAATAAATAAATATTAAAACATCATCCATTCATAAAACCCCATAGAACTATACAAACCAAGAGTGAACCTTAGTTTAAACTATGGACTTCAGTTAATAACAGTGCATCTATTTTGGCTTCTTTATTGTAACAAATGCACTACACAAGATGTTAAAACTGTGGCTAGTGGGCAGTATGTGGGAACTCTACTGTCTGCTCAATTTTTCTATAAACCTAAAATGATTCTAAAAATAAAATGTGTTATTTAATAGAAGAAGGGGGGAGGAAAGAGGAGGAGAGGGAGAGAGACTCTCTAAAAAATTTTGTAAGATTGACAATTTGAGAGATTCAAATTCTGGTCCTTACATTTATAATTTTTGTAGATCTGGGCTCTAGCATTTTGGAGATCAGTTCTTATTATCAAAAAATAAAGATGATAATGTTTACCCTCTAGAATTTTGGCGTGTCTGAAAGAGCTAACACATGAAAAGGTATAGAGAGAGTTACTACACACTAGGAATTCAGGTTTATAACACTTTTTGCTTTCATTTCATACTTTTGAATATAAGTACTTGATAATTACAGATATTGTAGAAAAAAATAGGGCAAGATATTGCTAAATGCAGTAGCAGAAGCAAAAGTATAGTTGAAGATGGAGGGCATGATCTAACAAAGAGATGTAACTTCAGCAATACCTAACATAAATGACTTCCTTGTAAGGAAGCTGTCATTAGTTAATAATTAGAATACATTAAGCAAAGGAAGCATCAACCCAGACTGACACTTATAAATTAAATGGTACTTAGAAATGAACAGTAAGGTGTATTGTGAGCTGACACTATATTCTTGAATTCTTCCTCCTCTTAGTGTGTATTACATAATGCTCGCCAAAAGAATATTGTAAAATGATGGAAATGTTTTTGTCTTAATAAGGTAGGTGTTAGCCAATTGTGGTTGATTAGCATTTGAAATTTTCCTAGTTTGAGGAAAATATTTTTTAATTTTGTTATATTTTAATTTAAATTCAAGTAGCCACATGTGGCTGGTTGCTACCAAATTGAAAAGTGCAGTGTTCTACAGAAAGACAAAAAACTGGGCTGAATAAAAAAAAAATCACAATAGATATTAAAAATAATTTTGAGGAGAATGAACATAAAGACACAACAGAACTTATGGGATGTAGCTAAAGCATACTTAGACATTTATAGCTACAAATGCCTATATCAAAAAAGAAGAAAGTTCTCAAGTCACAACTTAATATTCCACCTTCATACAGTAGAAAAGAAGAACAAACTGAGTACAAAGCAAACAAAGAAGAACATAATAATGCTTAGATCAGAAAAAAATAAAAAAGGGAGTAGAAGAACAATTTTTTGAAATCAACAAAACCAGAAGCTTGTTCTTTGAAAGGACAGATGATATTAACCAACCTTCAGCTAAACTGATCAGGAAAAAAAGGGGGATGGAGTTGGGGAGACTTAAAACAAATATCAGTAATAAAAGAGGAGGCATTACTACTGACCTTATAGAAGTAAAAAGGATTATGAGGACATATTATGAACAGATAACAACATATATATATCAAAGATGTGTGGTGACTAGAACTCTCATACTGTTGCGAGGACTCTAAAATGGTGTAGCCAGGTAAGAAAATAGTTTTAATAGCGATTTAAAAGGTTAAGCACTGAGTTACTCTTTGATCCAGTGCTGCGACCTGCATGGCTATTAATTCAGAAAATCAGTGATGGACAATGGAGGACTAAGAAAAATACACACACATTTAGAGAAAGAGCTGGGATCAGGTGAGACTCTGATCTCTGAAAAAGAAACAGTGACCCAGAGCTGGCTCTGCATGTTTATTATATAGGGTCTTACAATCAGGAAGTTAAAGACTATAGAGGCAATGTTCTTTGTGCACTAGAAAGTTACAGGACTAGAAACATTTTTGTAGCTACTCCACGTTGCAATACTAGGAGATTCCTGTAGCACCCAAGAAGCCCACTGTCCAAATGATCTACTAAGCAGGCAGGCTTGGAGGTTACAGCACTGGTGAAATATTGAAGTTATCTTGCTCTGCTCAGAATCCTCTATCCTTGGAAGCTGGTGTCTGAAATCTAGGCCAAGACTGACACAGCTTCTGTGCTCTGCACAGAGCCTTCATAGACAGGGCATCACCATAGCAACTGGGCAATCTTGACCCCTACTTTTTGCACCGAAGTTCCCAGCGTTTGCAGGCACACCATAGCCATGAGACAATCAAAGATTCTGATCCAGATCACTATGCTCCACTGTCCAAAGTCTACACCTAGGTATATACACAAGAGAAACAAAAACATATGTGCACAAAACTACTACATGAATGTTCATAACAGCATTATTTCTAATAGCCAAAAAGTGGAAAAACTTAAATACCCATCAACTGATGAATGAATGGATAAACAAAATGTGTATATCTATGCAATAGAATATTTTCATCAATAAAAAGAAACCAAGTAATGATTCATGTTGCAACAGGGCTAAATCTTGAAAACATGTCAAGTGAAAGAGGCTAGTGATAAAGGACCTGCATTTGTTTGATTCCATTCATTCTTAATAGGCAAACAGGCAAGGCAAATCTGTAGAGACAGAAGGTAGATGAATTGTTGCCTCGAACTGGCAGGGTGAGGCAGGGTTAGGGTTGGGTGATGACTTAATGGTGTAGGGATTCTTTTCTGAGGTAATGAAAATGTTCTAAAATTGTTTTTGTTGAAGGATACACAATTCTGAACATACTAAAGATATTGAATTGTACACTTTACCATGAGTGAAATGTATTGTGTTAGCTGTATCTTCTGGAGTCAATTTTAATTGTGTGTATTTTTTGAAATAAGCAAAGGAGTAGGAATTATTGCTTTAGGCCCTAAAGTTTAGCTTTAGCTGTAGTTGTGCTTCCTTCCTGGTGTTCCTCAGAAAATCTGTGCCATAAAAAGTTAATAGTGCATAAACAAATATAGGGAATAGCCACAGATCCATTCCCTGACTGCTTGCAGCACTCACTCTTCTCCCAAAAGCTGTACTTGAAAGAAAGAGTGTTTGCACACAATACTGTGTAGTTACACCAAAGAGTCAGTGTTCTCCCCTATCATTTAGTGTACTTTAGTGATAGCAGAGGAGTTTTCATTCTCATTTTTGTGCTTTGGGAACGTATCTTTCTTACTGTGTATTTTCTCCTTTAGGAAAGGAATTAGTTTGTGTTAACTCCAATATCCCTCACATGTCTAGGGTCAATTTTAATTGACTCACACTAAGTAATATGAATTTTGTATGTATGAAGAAAATGAAGTGCGAAATTATCTCTGCAATAATATTTTTAATGACCAAATCAAAATTAGCCTTCTGGAAAGGATCCATAAGAGCATTCTGCAGCATTTTTCATGGTAGTACACAGGAGAAACTTTCTGATTCTCAGTATGTTTTCTGATTTATTTGTTCATTTAACAAAAATTGGTTGAGTGCCAACCAAGAACTTGGGACTAATGTTGAGGATACAGTGGGGAACAAAACAGAAAAAGTTGTCCTTGAGTTCGTGAAACTTACATTAATAATTCAGGAGATAGATAGTAAACAATAGATTTATATTGTAATGTTTGGAAGTGCTGAGTATTATAAAGACTAAATGGGGTGTCCAGGGAAGGCCTCTCTGGGGATTGAATGATAGGAAGAAGCAGCCAACATTCAGTGAGAAGAAGCAAATGCAAAGGGACCAAGATGTGTATGGACCAGATGCATCTGAGAAATAGCAAGAGGCCAGAATGGTGGAACAGAGTGAATGAGGATGGAGAAGTTCCAGGGGATGGGCCGTGTGGGCCTTGTGGGCCACATAAAGATCTGTGGAAAAGTACAATAGAGAGCTGAGCATGGTGGTGCACACCTGTAATCTCAATGACTTGGGAGGCTGAAGCAGGAGGGCCCAAGTTTGAAGCAAGCCTCAGCAACTTAGTGAGGCCCTAAGAAACTTAATGAGAACCTGTCTCAAAATAAAAAAATATAAAAGGGTTGAGGATATAGCTCAGTAGAAGAGAACCCCTGGGTTCAATCCCCTGTACCACACACGAACCAAAAAAATACTGTAGAGAGGCAGAAGGGGAAGCAGGTGGGAGGTAACAAAGCTAATAAGGATCTGTAAGTTAGAGTCATGGAGCCAGGTCAGGTGGCTGCTGTGAGTGGAGGGCTAGTGGTCAGCTACTCCAAGGGCTTTTTAAAACAACAAGGGCAAAAACTTATTTTTAAAATAGTTTTGGATTTAAAATGGAGAAGATTGTAGAGACAGTTCTAACACACCGCACATCCAGTTTCCCCTATTAGTAACATCTAACATAGTGTGGTATACTCATTATGAGTAATGAATCAATATTGCTATATGGTTATAAACTGAAGTGTATATGTTTATTTGGTTTCCTTAGTTTTTTCCTAATGTCATTTCCCTGTGCCAGGGTCTTATACAAGGACTTGAGAGGCTGCATATACCAGAGGATAGTGATCAGAATATACATAAATAGAACCCTGACCACAATTTGCAGTGGCCAGTCCAGGAAGCCAAACAATAGCCTGTTGGAACTGGCCCCAAACAGATAAATAATAGATAGATAGATTCCCTAATATTGGTCCCAGCTTCCAACTTAGAACCATTTGAAGAGAGCCAAATATTCAGCCATAACCAATCCCACAGGATGTCCTACCTCTGATTAGCGGCCTAAAGCTCCTCATGTGGACAGCCTCCAATCAGGGCACACCTGGAGCTTTCCCCTTTTTCCACCACAAAGCTTTCTCAATCCTCTGAGTCACTGTCTTTGAGTCTCTGCTAAACCAACAGATAGTGGTCCAGTTCCTTACAATAGCAGGTTCAGAGTAAATAGCCTTCATCTGTTCTCATTTGGGTGGTCTTTGTTTCAATACCATATTACATTTAATTGTCTCCTTAGGTCCTCTTGGCTGTGACAGTTTTACAGACTTCTCTTTTTTTTTATGACTGCTAGGAAAAAAATTCCACACTTGGTAATACGTTATTGCTTATTAGAGGTATTTCCTTATCTAGAAAACTAATTTGGTTGCATGGTTTCTTGTTAAAAAAAATTTTCAGATTTTTTAACAAAAATGTATTTGTTCTGTTTCCTTTAAGAATATTTTTAGTGGTCACATATTTTGGGGATTAGCATAATTATGAACACTTTTGCAATGTGTACTGCATATAAATCTTAATAGAAAATTCCACTCAAAAAATGTTCATAGAACACACACTCACATAAAAACTTAAATGTAATGGAATTCTAAACACAAAGTTATTATCATCAGGAGCTCATAAACAAATGGGGGAATATAAGCATGTAAAACCAACAATAATACAATGTGAAAAGATTTTATGGTAGAAGAAAACTTTAAGCTGGTTCTTGAAAAATGAGGAGTACCTATTAGTAGAAGTTCAGAAGGAAAATGCATCTCAGGTAAAGGGACTGGTAAGACCAAGGGCAAATGGTTTCAGATTGAGCAGGGCAGGTTCTTATGCTGGCACCTGGGAAACAGGGAGCAGGCTGCAAGAGGAAGAGAAGAGTCTAGAAAGCAAGGATAAGTTTAGTTTTTAAAATTAAGCCAAGTACTGTAGTGTGCGCCTGTAATCCCAGAGACTCAGGAGGCTGAGACAGAAGGATCACAAGCTGAAGATCAGCCTCAGTAACATAGTGAAGCTCTTAGCAACTTTATGAGATGCTGTCTTAAAAATAAATTAGTTAATAAAAAGGGTTGAGGATATGGCTCAGTGTAAAGTGACCTTGGGCTAAATTTCCAGTACAAACAAAACAAAACAAAATACCAAGTGGGAAACAAAAGATCACAGAATATTTTTAAATACATATTTTATAAAGATAAGTTAGCTATTGTGAATTGTGCTGCTATAAACATTGATATAGCTGCATTACTATAGTATTCTGATTTTTAAGTCCTTTGGGTATAGACTGAGGAGTGGGATAGCTGAGTCAAATGGTAGTTCCATTCCAAGTTTTCTGAGGAATTTCCATAGTGCTTTCCAGATTGATTGCAGCAATTTGCAGTCCCACCAGCAATGTAAGAGTGTGCCTTTTTCCCCGCATCCTCACCAATACTTACTGTTGCTTATATTCTTTATAACTGCCATTCTGACTGAGGTGAGATGAAATCTTAGAGTAGTTTTGATTTGCATTTCTCTAATTGCTAGAGATGTTGAACATTTTTTCATATATTTGTTGATCGATTGTATATCTCTTCTGAGAAATGTTTGTTCAGTTCCTTAGCACATTTTTTGACTGGGTTATTTGTTTTTTTGGTGTTAACTTTTATGGGTTCTTTATATATCCTAGGGAGATTAGCTCTCTATTTGATGTGCTGTCATGTATGACAAATAAGAACAAATAAATTAATTAATTTTTTTAAAAATTACACTTGTAATTTAACATTGCTTTTATATCTGAAATAAAGTTATGTGTTATTTTAAAAAGGGGAAAAAAGATGTTAGTTATTTTTTAAAAACAAATTAAGCCAGGCAAGGTGGTGCAAAACTGTAATTCCAGTGACTAGGGAAGCTGAGAAAGGAGGATTGTAAGTTCAAAGCCAGCCTCAGCAAAAGAGAGATGCTAAGCAACTCAGTGAGATCCTATCTCTAAATAAATTACAAAATAGGGCTGGGGATGTGGCACAGTGGCTGAGAGCACCTGAATTCAACCCCTGGTGCCCCCCCAAAACAAAAAATTAAAATGGATTCTAGTAAACCACCACCTTAAAGATAGCGAGGAATGTGGGGGAATGGGCAGGTTTTGAAATTGTCATACTATAACTCAGATGTGCAAAAAGGGTAACTCCTTAATATCTCTTCTAGTAGGATAACCATAAGACTGATTGTCAAATTGAAATACTTTAAGAATAAAAGGTGGGTGGTTTTTAAAATTATTTATTTATTCTAATTTGTTGTATATGATGGCAGAATGCAATTCATTGTATATTACACATATAAAGCACAATTTTTCAAGTCACTGATTGTACACAAAGTATTTTCACACCATTAGTGTCTTCATACATGTTCTTAGTGTAATGACGTCTAACTCATTCCACTATCATTCCAACCCTCTTTCCCCCTACCTTCCCCTCCCTCCTCTTTACCCTATCTAAAGTTACTCCATTCCTCCCATGCTCCCCCCACCATCACCATTATGAGCCAGCATCCATATATATACATATATATATATATATATATATATATATATATATATATATATATATATCAGCCTTTGTTTTTTTGGGATTGGCTTGCTTCACTTAGCATTATATCTTCCAACTCCATCCATTTACCTGAAAATACCATAATTTTATTCTCTTGTAATGCTGAGTAATCTTCCATTGTATGTATGTATGTATGTGTATATATATATATATACACCAAAGTTTCCCTATCCATTCATCTACTAAAGGACATCTGGGTTGGTTCCACAATTTAGCTACTGTGAATTGTGCTGCTATAAATATTGATATGGCTGTGTTCCTATAGTATGCTGTTTTTAAGTCCTTTGGGTATAAACTGAGGAGTGGGAGAGCTTGGTCATATGGTGGTTCGATTCCAAGTTTTCCAAGGAATCTCCATACTGCTTCCAGATTGGCTGCACCAATTTGCAGTTCTATCAGCAATCTATGAGTGTGCCTTTCCCCTACATCCTCGCCAATGCTTATTGTTGCTTATATTCTTAATAATTGCCATATGACTGGAGTGAGATGAAATCTTAGAGAAGTTTTGATTTGCATTTCTCTAATTGCTAGAGATGTTGAACATTTTTTCATATGTTTGTTGATTGATTGTATATCCTCTTCTGAGAAGTGTCTGTTCAGTTCCTTGGCACATTTATTGATTGGGTTATCTGTTTTTTTTTTTTTTTTTTTTTGGTGTGAAGGTTTTTGAGTGCTTTATATATTCTAGAGATTAGTGCTCTATCTGATGTGCAATGGTAAAGATTTGCTCTTATTATGTAGGCTCTCTATTCTCTCACTTATTGTTTCTTTTTCTGAGAAAAATCTTTTTAGTTTGAATCCATCTCATTTATTGATTCTTGGTTTTAATTCTTGCACTATAAGGAGTCTTATTAAGAAAGTTGGGGCCTAATCTGACCTGATGGAGATTTGAGCCTACTTTTTCTTCCATTAGGTACTAGATCTCTGGTTTAATTCCTAAGTCTTGATCCACTTTGTTTTGAGTTTTGTACATGGTGAGAGATAAGAGTTTAATTCCACTTTGTTACATGTAGATTTCCAGTTTTCCCGGCACCATTTGTTAAAGAGGCTATCTTTTCTCCAATGTATGTTTTTGGAAACTTTGTCTAATATTAAAAAAAGCTGTAGTTATGTGGGTTAGTCTCTGTGTCCTCTATTCTGTACAATTGGTCTACCAGTCTGTTTTAGGTTTGTTTATTTGTTTGTTTTAGTGCTGGGGATTGAACCCAACCAGTCTGTTTTAGTGCCAACATCATGCTGTTTTTGTTACTATTGCTCTGTAGTATAGCTTAAGGTCTGGTATAGTAATACCACCAGCTTCACTCTTTTTGCTAAGGATTGCTTTATCTATTCTGGGTGTCTTATTTTTCCAGATGAATTTCATGATTGCCTTTTCTATTTCGATGAGGAATGTCATTGGAATTTTGATTGGGATTGCATTGAATCCGTAGAGTACTTTTGGTAATACGGTCATTTTGACAATATTAATTCTGCCTATTCAAGAACAAAGTGGAAAAGGAAAAAAAAAGAAAAGGAAAAAAAAAGAACAAAGTGGATCTTTCCATCTTCTAAGGTGTTCTTTAATTTCTTTCTTTAATGTGTTGTAGTTTTTGTTGTAGAGGTCTTTCACCTCTTTCATTAAGTTGATTCCCCAGTATTTTTTTTTTTGGTGGTTATTGTAAATGGGATGGTTTTCCTAGTTTCTCTTTCAGCAGATTTGTCAATGATGTACAGAAATGCCTATGATTTATGAGCGTTTATTTTATATCCTGCTACTTTGTTGGATTCATTTATTAGTTCTAGGAGATTTCTGGTGGAATGTTTTGGGTCTTCTAGGTATAGAATCATATCATCTGCAAATAGTGATAATTTGAGTTCTTCTTTTCCTATACGTATCCCTTTAATTTCTTTCATCTGACTAATTGCTCTGGCCAGTGTTTCAAGAGCTATGTTGAATAGAAGTGGTGAAAGACGTATCCCTGTCTTTTTCCAGTTTTTAGAGGGAATGCTTTCAATTTTTCTCCATTTATAATGATGTTGGCCTGGGGCTTAGCATAGATAGCCTTTACAATGCTGAGGTATATTCCTGTTATCCCCAGGTTTTCTAACATTTTTAACATGAAGGGATGCTGTATTTAATCAAATGCTTTCTTAGCATCTATTAAGATGATCATATGATTTTTATCTTTGAGTCTACTGATGTGATGAGTTACATTTATTGATTTCTATATGTTGAACCAACCTTGGATCCCCAGGATAAACCCTACTTGATCATGGTGCACTATCTTTTTGATATTAGAATAGAGGAGGGTTCAGAGATTCAAACCAAAGGAAAGGAATGCACAATCTCTTCAATGAAATAATATCAGAAAATTTCCCAAGCATGAAGAATGAATTGGAAAATCAAATACAAGAGTCCTATAAGACACCAAATGTACAAAATTACAACAGATCTACACCAAGGCACATTATAATGAAAATGACTAGCATATAGAATAAGGATAGAATCTTTAAGGCTGAAAGAGAGAGAAATTAGATTACATAGAGGGGGAGGCCAATTCAAATCAGCAGATTTTTCAACCCAGACCCTCAAAGCCAGGAGATCCTGGAACAACATATACCATTCTCTAAAAGATAATGGATGCCAACCAAGAATCTTTTATCCAGAAAAATTAATTAATTCAAAATTGATGATGAAATAAAAACCTCCCATGATAAGCAAAAGCTAAAAGAATTTACAGCAAGAAAATCTGCACTACAGAACATTCTTGGCAAAATATTCCACGAGGAGAAAATGAAAAACAACAATGAAAATATGCAAAGGGAAGAACTACAATAAAGGAAAAGACACCCAAAGAAGAAGCCAAGTCAAGCTAAATACCTAAAATAAACAAAAATAACCGGTAATACAAATCATGTCTCAATATTAACCCTAAATGTTAATGGCCTAAACTCACCAATCAAAAGACATAGGCTGGTGGATTGGATTTAAAAAAAAAAGACCCAATAATATTCTGCTTTCAAGACTCATCTCATAGGAAAAGATGTCCACAGGCTAAAGGTGAAAGGTTGGGATAAAATATACCATTCACATGGTCTACATAAGCAAGCAGGGGTTTTCATCCTCATATCAAGTGAAGTAGACTTCAAGCCAAAGTTAATCAAAAGGCATAAATATGGACATTTCATACTGCTTAAGGGAATCATACATCAACAAGACATTACATTTATAAATATATATGCCCCAAACAATGGAGCATCTATGTTCATCAAACTCTTTTCAAGTTCAAGTGTCAAATAGACCACAACACAATAATTCTGGGTGACTTTAACACACCTCTTTCACCACTGGATAGATCTTCCA
This sequence comes from Marmota flaviventris, assembly GCF_047511675.1. NCBI lineage: Eukaryota > Metazoa > Chordata > Mammalia > Rodentia > Sciuridae > Marmota > Marmota flaviventris. The sequence goes on from NC_092502.1 coordinate 57,269,621, forward strand.
AACAAAAGCTCAACAATGAAACTATAGAACTCAATAATACAATCAATAACTTAGACTTAACTGATACATATATGTATATAGAGAGTATATTATCCATCAATGAGCGAATACACTTTCTTCTCAGCAGCACATTGATCCTGCTCTAAAATAGATCATATATTATGCCACACAGCAAATCATAGTAAATACAAAAATAGAGATACTAACCTGCATTCTATTAGACCACAATGGAATGAAATTAGAAATCAATGATAAATAAGAAACAAAAGCTACTCCAACACCTGGAGACGAAATAATATGCTACTGAATTAGCAAGGAGGAGATTAAAAAATTCTCAGAGGTCAATGAGAATACCGATACAACATATCAAAATCTCTGGGACAATATGAAGGCAGTTCTAAGAGTTCATTGCATGGAGTTTATTCCTTCAAAGAAGAAAAAGTCAACAAATAAATGACCTAATGTTACATCTCAAAGTCCTAGAAAAAGAAGAACAAATCAACCCCAAAAGCAGGAAGAGACAGGAAATAATAAAAATCAGAGCTGAAATCAATGAAATTGAAACAAAAAAACAATTGAAAAAATTGAGAAAACAAAAAGTTGGTTCTTTGAAAAAATAAATAAAATTGATAAACCATTAGCCATGCTAATGAAGAGAAAGAAAGAGAAAACTCAAATTACTAACATCCGTGGTGAAAAAGAAAATATTATGATGGACACTATAGAAATAAGAAGATAATTATAAGTTATTTTGGAAATTTGTACACCAATAAAATAGAAAATATCGAAAACATCGACAAATTTCTAGAGGCATATGATATGCCCAAACTAAATCAGGATGATATAAACAATTTAAACAGATCAATTTCAAGCAAGGCAATAGAAGCCTACCAACCAAGAAAAGCCTAGGACCAGATGGATACACAACTCAATTCTACAAGACCTTTAAAGAACAATTAATATCAATACTTCTCAAATTATTTCATGAAATAGAAAAAGAGGGAACACTTCCAAACACATTCTGTGAGGCCAATATTACCCTGACTCCAAAATCAGACAAAGACACATCAAAGAAAGAAAACTTCAGACCAATATATCTAATGAATATAGACGCAAAAATTTCAATAAAATTCTGGCAAAGGTTATCGGTAGTTTTAATAATTACTCTTGGATGACTATCAAGTGGAAGTGTCCTAGATAAACTGAGAAGTATAGTCACCTCTTACATAACTAAATTTTCTTTGGTTGAAAACAAACAAGAAAACAATTTGGAAATTATACCTCAGGCTCAATTAATTAAGTCTTGTTGGTTTAAAAGTAATTGTCAGATGAATATTTAAGCAATTATAAGCTCTAAGAATAAGAGCTAACACTGAGAGCTAGGCCACTGTTCTAAATATTTCACACACATTAAGTAATTTAATCTTCAATTAAGAAATTATGAAGTAGGTATTAATAGGAATATTTGTCCCACTTTATAGTGAAGGAATATAGAATATGTTAAAGCGACACTCTCAAAGTTAGTTGTTGATTATGCTGGTGCTAGAGTGAGAACTCTGATCTAGGTTTTTGTTACCATAGTTAATGTCCCAATATACACTCTATTGCCTTTTACACTCTTAAGTCCTGGCTTGCTTGCCTTTTACATTTGAATTTCAGATTAATGATGGATAACTTTTTTAGTACAAGTGAATCCCATGCAATGTTTGAGACAACCTTTGCCATATCCTCTTAGCATGGCATGATCGGAGTCCCCTGATGTCTACGTGTGGGCCAGTACCCCAGAGCACCTGCTGAAGTGCTCTATGGGCTGCAAAACTGAGGGCTGTGCTCTCAGCAGGGCTCATCATCTTAAACCAGAATCAGTTCTGACTACACTGCTGGTTATGCAGCAGATGCTGAGTCTCAGCCTCATCCTTTTCCCACCTGGAAATACATATTTGAATATTTATATGAGCATTACAAACATCAAGAACTGCCTTAAGAATATTTAAGAATAAAACATTAACTGAATTGACCTAGAAAAAAACCCTTAATTCAAATGAAAAAAAAAAGTTTTGTTTGCCTATATTTTTGAGCAAGAAAGGCAAAATTCTACTGTCATGTTGTTTCATCACAAGACACAAATGATCTCTAGTATGTATTAGAATTCCTATAAAGAAAATCTTGGTGAGTTTTTAGCAACACTTAAAATGCTGAGCAGTCTTTGTTCTTCCATTAAGTTATAATTGTCCTCATTGGCTGACATCTAAGAACATACCTTACAACTTGAAAAGCAGGAAAGCAGTTGGAGTACCATCTATAAATTCTGGGTTCCAACTCCATCTGCATGTAATTATCAGAGCCTTAGTTTCCATATTTCTAATACTGGACACCCAGCTGAAAGCACTTTTTAAACTACTTAGCATTCAACATGTGAAAAACTGTATCTTATAGTTCTCAGATTTTCTTCAGGAATCTTTCAGTTGCACAAAGTTCTTTTGAAATTCAAATGAAAAGTGGTAAGTAAAACATAGAATAACTATAAATGTAATTCAAGTTTAACCATTCCAAAGACCATCTTATAATCTTAACTTTAGTTGACTTCTGTCTCTATCCATTTAGTGGACTGAATAGTGACCTCCAAAAGATATATTCAATTGGAACTTCTGAACATGAATTTATTTAGAAATAATCTTTGTAAGACTCTCAATTATCTTGAAATGAGATCATTCTGGATCTAGATTGGGTCCTAAGTGCAATGATGGATATATCTGTAAGGGAAGGGCAGAGGGAGACTCAAGACACAGGGGCATGGAGAGAAGGCCATGTGAAGACAGAGGCAGAGACTGGGGTTATTTTGGCACCAGCTAAGAAACAATTGAGAGTGACCAGGAGCTAGAAGAAACACAAAAGTATTTTTCCCTAGAGCTTCTGGAGAGGTCTTGCTGATTTTAGACATCTGGCCTCCAGAACTGGGGAAGAATATATTTCTATTCTTATAACCGATTGGCTGTAATAATTTTTTGTGGTGGTCTAAGGAAACCAATAAAATCCACATCTAGTCCACCAACAAATTATGGCAATTCAATCTTCAAATATGCCTGGACCATACACTGCCTCTACGCCATTAATTACTCTAAGCCACCATGGTCTCGTTACTGGAGACCTTCCTTAGTCCCTGAAAAACCCAAGTCACAGCAATTGGAATGTGATTAAAAACTGAAATCAAATCTTGTTGTTCTCGTCTGAAAACACTCCATGTACTTCCCATTTCTTCCAGAATCTAACCCAAATGGCTTTATTGTGTCTAGAAGACTGGATATGATCTCACCCGTGCTCTCTCTGTCCTCTTATCACTCCACTTCCTGCACTTTCTTGCTGTTTATCACTAGTGCCAAGCACACTCGACCTCAAGTATTTGCATGATCTCCCTTCTGCCAAATAACCACAGCCTATTTCATGGCAGGTCCCTGCTCAAAACTCTCTTCTTGAGACAAGTCTTGCCTGTTTGTCCTGTCCTAAATGGCTTACTCCAATTACTATAGCCAACATTCTACTGTCTTTTCTTGTTTATGTTCCTGTTTATAGTCTCTCTCTCTTACTAGGACAGCTAACTAAGTGTCAAGACTTGCCCATCTTGCTCATTGCAGTGTTTCCAGTACCAATGCTCAGCAATTGCAGCCACTAATAAATATTTGTTGAATGAATGAAGGAACCAACGTACCTTGTTATAAAGGGTGTGGGCCAAAGAGGATGGAGATGGTATCTACTTTCAGCATTACTCCAAACAGCACTTTCTAGAAAGTAATCTAGAAGGCCACCTACACACATTCTCAGTGAACAGGATAAGAGGCACCACCAAAGGGACCAACCCATTGTAGTTACAAAGCCAGATATAGAGTGAGAGCATTGTTAAGTAGTATTAGTTTTCAGTAGGGTATTTTATAATATTTATGGCTGTCACGTCCAGGAGATATCTAAGAATTGATTCCTGAAGAAAATTTGAGGACTATAAGAAGATACAGTTTTTCACATGTTGAATGCTAAGTAGTTTAAACAGTGCTTTCAGCTAGGTGTGGTGGTGCATGTTTATTATTACCGAAACTTGGGAGGGTGAGGCAGAAGGATTGAAAGTTCAAGGACAGCCTCAGCAACTTAGTGAGGCCTTACAATTTCGTGAGATCCTGTCTCAAAATTGAATAAATAAATAAATGAATGACTAAAAAGGCCCTGGGGATGTGGCTCAGTGGTTTAAGCATCCCTGGGTTTAATCCCCAGTACTAAAAAAAAAAAAAAAAAAAAAAAAAAAGAAAATTATTTGATTTTGTTACTTGCCTGAGTTAGTGATGGCAGATAATATTACTCCCATTTTACAGATGAAAATAAGGAGACCAAATGACCTGTATGAGTATTCACAACTATACAATTGGCCTATGGGCAGTCACAGACCCAAATCAGGACTTCAGGTTTCAAATTCTTATTTCCTTACATTCATTGATTTACTTAAAGTTTATCATTGAAAAACTGTTTCAGGAACTCCTTTAGGTGCAGCATATAAGGATAAAAATGTCAAGCTGGGCATGGTGGTGCAGGCCTGTAATCCCAGTGGCTGGGGAGGCTAAGGCAGGAGGGTCAGGAGTTCAAATCCAGCTTCATCAATTTAGTGAGACCCTAAGCAACTCAATGAAACCCTGTCTCTAAGTAAAATAATGATGATGATGATGATGATGTTGTTGTTGTTGTTGTTGGGGATATTGCTCAGTGGTTCAATCCTTGGTACCAAAACCAACCAAACAGACAAACATACAAAAAAAGTCAATAATCTTTGTCTTCTGGTAGTATGAGCAAACAGTAATTGAAGATTACAATACAATTCAAGAAAAAAAAGTGCTATCTTGAGCAAGTAGCCACAATCACGAAATCGAAAAAATTAAATTTGGAATTCGGCAACTAACAGATGTCACTGGAAGGGAGAAACTGAAGTCCCAGGAAATATTTCTAAACTTGAAAACTGTCTTGAATAACCACCATAAAGGCATTGAAATGGCACTGGGAGAGTGTTATACTAGGATAAAAAAGGCAATTGAATTGAAGAGGGGGATGTTCATAATTTCCACCTGCTGGCACAGTTATGAGTCTTTTTAAATGGCTTGACGTCTTGAATTTATGGTTGGGAAGGGAATTGTCTAGTTGAAGCTACAAGAGTATCAGAAATAACAAAAGTTTGTTCCAGCAGTTTTTATATATTCTCAAAGTGATCATTTTATAAGATGTGCATTTAATGTAGACTTCCGTTAATTTATAATCAAAATAACTAACTTGTGCAGCTAAGGAAAAAAAAAATGTCTTCGGTTTTTCAACTGGAAAAAAAGTGCAATATATGTACTTGGGGGAAAAATCAGTACAGTAAATGACACCCTTCTCCCCCTCCCCCTGCTCCATTCCCAAGTCCCTTTTCCCCATCGCTGCTACGGATAAGTTCCCTCTATCTGGAGCAAGGTCCTTCCTGAAGGTGGGGACTGGACTTGATGGCGCTGGCTGACTTTATCTCCATTCTGTGGGCGATTGTGGCACAGGTCGAGCTACCCATGGGAGCAAGGCTGCTGTTCGCAGTGTGGGGGCTGCGGAGGGGAAATTTATGGGGGACCATCCTACAGTGGGCAGGAACAGCCAAAACTCAGCGGTCCAGATGATCTTCGGACGGAGAGGAAGAGCCGGGGCTCTAGTCAGCCTGGAGCGCGGGGCGGGGCGGCCAGGCGCGGGGCGGGGCGACGCGCGACGACGTGGCAGCCGCAGGGTCGCGCGCAGCCGGGGGCCATCTTGGAGGCGGGGACGCGCAGAGGTGAGCTTTGGAGTGCATCTTCCTTGTGTTCTCCAGCCATAGTTCTACACCGTGACCTCCCTATTCCCCACTTTGTGCCTGTCACACACGCGCTCGCTCGGGACCCCAGGTGAGTGTCACCCCTGCAGCTACGCGCGTGCACGAGGACGGTGGTGTGGGATGCTGGCGCCAAAGCCGGACTCGGGTCGCGCCCCGGGGAGGTGGGCGGGCCGCCGGCGCCGCGGGATTCGGGGGTCGTTTCCCAGGCCCCCCGGCAGCGCAGGCCCAGCGCCGCGGTGGGAGCTTGCGGTGTGTAGCCGGCAGGGGCACGCATCACAAGGGGTGAGTCCCCACCGCGGATTGCATGGTGCTTGCGGTTCGGGGGGGTGGGGGTGAGGGGTCTCTTCTCGGACATTGCTTCTGTCCTGGGCCGAGGTTGCAGCCTCTGGACAGCTGACACCACCTTCCAGCGCGCTGGCCACAGGAAGAGACCGGCGGCTGGCGCCTACGGACCTTAGCCCGGCCCTGCCCGGCCTGGGGACGTGGCAGAACCTGGAGGATGGCCGCCGTCTCGTGCAATAGGATTTCGGTCTCTGTGGCCCTGGAGAGTTTGAGCATTAACCAACCGGGACTGGCATTGGGAGAAAGCTTATTTTCCCCCGATGTTCTCTCCTAGGTATCTACCGCTGCTCCAGAGGGCTTTTGCACTCTCCCTTTGTTTGATCTTGGGACCCGTTTCAGTCAAATTTGTAGAATAGCCAGTTTCCTAGATTGGCAGAATATATGCCCAGGAGAGGGTTTTTTTTTTTTGTTGTTGTTGTTGTTCTTTTTTTGGTCAAAAGTAGTTGTTTTGAGAGACAACATGTACATTTCTGCGATCGTGACACATTTTGGCATTCCAGCCCTGTGCAGACATTATTTCAGTCAGTGAACATTTAGGGGAGTTAATTTTGGGAACTGAGCTTAGAATGTGGAGAAAACACAGTGCTCTAGTGCTCACTGGTAGTAGAGGCAATCATGTGGCTCTTAGTACCTCAAAAGTAATAATGTTTTTTAAGACTTTAAAGTTCATCAAAGCTCTGTTATTCCATTTATTTTCTTACAGGTAGTTATCCACTTTAAAAAACAAAAAAACAAAAAACAAACAAGGCCCAAGGAAATTAGAATAGCAGAATTTGGGAAGAGACTGAGGACGCAGTTGTCGAAACCATTCTCATTATATTGTCTTGCATCTCGATATATTAATACTATTACTTTTTTCCCTTAAAAGCTTTACCAACTGATGTCTCAATGTTATTTTATCATGATAGTTTTTTTTAGTAGAAGTTATGATATTAAAAATTTACACCAGTATTCCCATTAAACCTTTTCTCAACTAGTAAAGCTTTTTAATGCAATGACTTTGTGTTCATTGTACAAGTTCTTTTGCCAATGCATTTGCTAATGTTTGGGATCAGCATTGTGTTAAAATACAACCTCCACTACTCATTGTAAGAATTCACTTATGTTGTAGGAAGAGGAATGACTGATGAAAAAAATGATGAAGAATTATGGGAAGTGATAAGACCCCCGGAGGGGCATTTCTGTCTCAGGTTACTTACCTCTGGATATAGGTATGGAATGAAAGAATTTACCTCCCTGTCTTATGTTAGTGCCATAGATCTTTCCTCTCTGTTCACAGCCAAACTTTTTACCAGGATTGAATTTAGGGGCACTCAACCATTGAACCACATCCCCAGTCCTATTTTGTACTTTTTTTAGAGCCACGGATGAGTTGCTTGTTGTTTAGGCTGGCTTTGAACATGCAATCCTCCTGTCTCAGCCTCCTGAGCCACTGGGATTACATGCCTGTGCCTTGCCACTTAGTTAAAGTTTTGTTATTTGTCTCACCCCACCCCTCCAATCTTCAATCCAATTCAAACTAGTTTCTATCTCTACTCTTTCTTTGAAAACAGCTCTCATCAAGTTCATGGCTAATTTGCAAATCATGAACCTTTCAGATAGTGTTCTTTTTGGCTTCTGCGCAGTATTTAATACTGTTATTGTGCCCTGAAACACTCTTTTGTCATTTGGACACCACAGTCTCCTTATATTCTTGTTTTTCTGACCATCTCATTTTCTGCATATTGATTTACTACCTAACTAAATAAAATTAAATATAAAGTCACAGTCTCCTAGATAATCTCATCTCAGAACATGATTTTAGATCAGTACATTGGTGACACCCAGACATGTGTGGTCTCTGCACTCCAGACCAACTCCATGTCCCTGCGTGGATGTATCAAGGAGTTTGAACTTATTAGCATGTCAAAGACAAAACACCTTGTGATCCCAACCCTCTTCCTCCAAAGACAACATCAGCATTGACTTCTTATAGTGTTCCTCATCCAATTTTGCAAACCATGCCTCTTCCCCATCTACCTCACCAGTCACTGAGTTTTATCACCTATACATTTCTTTTTTTTAATATTTATTTTTTAGTTTTAGGTGGACACAATATCTTTATTTTACATTTATGTGGTGCTGAGGATCAAACCCAGTGCCTCGTGTATGCTAGGCGAGCGCTCTACCACTGAGCCACAACCCCAGCCCTACCACCTATACATTTCTTAAATCCATCTAATTTATCTCCATCATCATCCCCTTTGTCTAGGCTAGAGTTTCTCAACCTGCCACTACTAACATTTGGGACCAGATAATTCTTATGGATGAGTTGTATATTGAGGGTTTTTTCACAGTATCTGAAGCCTTTACAAACTAGATACCAGCAGTACCCCTCTGGTGATGATAATCAAAAAATATCTGCAGATGTTGCCAACACAACCCTACTGGGTAGTGCATAATCACCCCCTCCTTGTTATGAGAATCAGTATTCTGAGTTATTGGCACCTCCTATTTGAACTACTCTCTGAGTAGTCTCTGATTTGTCTGTGAGATGGCCTAGTCTGCGTACTTTTCAGTACACAAATAATGAATTTTTAGTAACCGGAATCAGTGTAAATGTCCTTCATCAGGTAAATGGATACACAATGACGCATATGCAATAGAATACTATTCAGTAATGAAAAGTAGTTCATGTTACATACAACAACTTGGATGAATCTCAGAGGCATTATGCAAGTGAATATAAAAACAGGTGAAATTGAAATAAGGCCTGTAGGTTAGTAAATAGTCTGTACCAATGCCAATTTCCTGGTTTGATAATGTATTTAAGTAACGTGGTTATTTAGTAACGTTTTGCTGTTATTGAGAGAAACTGGCTTTGGGATACTGAAAAACTCTACTAGTTTTGCATCTTCCTAGGAATTTAAAATTTCAAGGAAGTTAAAAGACAAATATGCTACGTCCAGCTTGAATGCTTTATAGTGACATTCTGTTCTTTAAACAAAATAAAGTTCATCTTCTTAACCTGGCTGATAGGACCCAACACAGTCTTGACTCCTGCTTCTCTCCAGTCCTCATTCTTTTTTTTTTACCTTTACCACACAGGTATTTTTTATTTATTTATTTTTTTTAGAGAGAGAGAGTTTTTTAATATTTAATTTTTAGTTCTTGGTGGACACAACATCTTTGTTTGTATGTGGTGCTGAGGATCGAATCCAGGCCGCACACATGCCAGGCGAGCGCGCTACCGCTTGAGCCACATCCCCAGCCCACACTAGTATTCTTGAATGTGTCTTGCCCACTTTACCTTACCTTGTATTTAGACCTATGTTCACTGTTAACTGGCTTCTCTGTCCCCTTCCTTGCCATTTTTGTAGTTCTGCCCTGTTGTAGTCAGATCTCAGTTCTGTGACTTCTTTGGGGGACCCTTTTCCTGGCTTCCAAGTCAAAATCATATTTCTGTCAAACAGCTCTTCCTACCCTCATGGTACATAATTCAGACTACATCGGTACATTGGTATTATTGTATTGTATAGGTGTCATTGTATATTGGTGTTATTGTTTGATTGTGTAGAGATACCAATATAGTGCTTAGGAAGCAGTTGACCTTTGTTGAATGTCTGTTACATTAATAAAAAACATTAAAAACAAATTAGGCATGTTTAGAGGTTGGTTTATACTTGAGGTGAACTTTAAGATTTGTGAAGGAAGTTTTCCTATGTTTTATAATCTATTATCATCTGTTGGGAGTTTGCTCTCTAGTGGCATTTTTTTGGTAGTTAACATTTCTAAAACCTGAGACATATCATTTAGCTGTTACTAAGTGTCCTTTACAATGTGAACTAGGGAAATGATAAATGAATGCACTTACCAAGTTGAGCACATTGTTAACATAAAATGTTAAGAGTTGTGGGAAGAGATTAATACTTTATCAAGTCAAGCATATTTAGAAATTTTTGTAATGTTAATTGATGCAACCTAAATAGACTGCTTTATGAGGGAAGAAGATGGATTTCAAAGCTACGTCAAGTGTTTTATTTTTATTTTAAATAAAATAGTGACCAGAATCTAGGCATAACTTTAGTATGTATTCATATGGCAGAAAATAAGACAATGGTGGCAATTTGCTACTTGAAATGTTGGTTATATAGTTAACATAAAATTATTTTCTAACTATAGAGTATGTGTGGAAATATCACAGATTGTTTTTCATAGATAATTTCGTAGACCTTGTTCTTAGGAATTTTGATAAGTCTGTCATCTGTAAATAAGTTATATTATAAATAGTAAAGGCAGACATTTGTCTTTTAATGATTACTCTTTCTCTAACTATGTAAGCTTTAAAAGTATAATTTTGGTTACTGTGTGAAATTTATTACATTTTTGCAGCATACCATTGTTGAAGAAAAATGATGGAAGAAAGTGGAATAGAGACAACACCACCTGGGACTCCTCCGCCGAATCCTGCAGGGCTGGCTGCTGCCACCATGTCTTCTACCCCTGTTCCTATAGGTACATGTGTTATCTCATACTTAGTGTGGTTGTTTGTTTGTTTGTTTTGGTGCTGAGGATTGAACTCAGGGCCTTGTGCATGTGAGGCACTCTACCAACTGAATTATATCTCCAGCCCTTACCTAGTGTGTTTTGAGGAAAATGAAGACACTGTTATCTTTTCTGAATCAATTAAAAGAAGAATATATTAAACTTTCTGTAATATTTGTCAGGATGAAAGAAAATAGCCTTTTTTAAATTTAAAGAATGGAAAGAAATAGTCTTACTTTATTGCTATTTTAGAAAATACCAATATTTTATATTAGGTTGATTTAGAAAATACCAATATTTTATATTAGGTTGATTTTGTTCTTTTTATATTTATATTGACTACAAGTCATCTTTTTTACTATGATAGAAATGTCCTAAAAAGCATGTATTTTCTTTGTCTGGTGTTCAATGACTTTGTGGTGATTTTTTGAGTTTTCTGTGTATAGGTTTTTATCTACAAACCAGGGGTGAAAAATAGTTTTATTTTATTCAAATACACCAAAAAAGACAGATCTACTTGTTAACAATGCCATATGCATTTCAGTATTGCCTGCTGCTTTTAGTTAGGGGAGTTGATAATCATTTGCGCTCAATCATATTGTATATCTTAAATTACATATTTTAATTCTTGGGATATGGTCTGTTAAATTAAAAAATTTTGCAAGGCACTAATGAGAGTTTGATGATTAAATAAAAAGTATTTTCAGTTTTGTGATTTTTATCCTCTCCACTTTTTTTCCAGCTGCATCCAGTTCTTTTTCTTCTCCTAATGTGTCTATGGTGGACTCCTTGCCACCACAAGTCTATCCTACTCCTTCACCAGCCCATCCTCCAGTGCAGCCTACAGCACCACTACCTTTTGTGCCTCCTGTACCAGCTCCTTCGGTTCCACCACTTGGTACTTCTGGGCCACCTGCTGTTTCTCCATCAACTGCTGCTGCCTTCACCAGTCCTCCTTTATCCCACTTTCCACCTTCAACTTCTGCCCCGAGTGCTCTCTTACCTGCACCCACTTCCGGTCCTCCTATATCAGGATTTTCTGTTGGTACAACTTATGATATTACAAGGGGACATGCAGGAAGAGCTCCCCAGACACCTCTGATGCCCTCATTTTCTGCACCTCCAGTAACAGGTAGTTTTCTCTTATTAATGCTTTGAAATATATGGCTATAGTAAATGTTTTATTCTTTTTAAATTTCCAACCTTATTGAAATACAGTTCATATAATCACTAATTTTTGTTTATTTACAAAATTTTGCATACATTGCCATAATCCATTTCATAATCTTTTATCAACAGAAAAAGAAACTTCATATCTGTTACCAGTGATTTTTTTTTTTAATGGGTTTGTGTATTCTGGGCATTTCATATAAATGGAATCATGTAATAACTGGTCTTTCTGACTAGCATCAGTTTAGCTGAAAATAGTTTCAAGATTCGTGCATTTTATAGCATGTGTCTGTACTTCATTCCTCTCATGGCTGAATAATAGATCTAGTGTATTTAGCTATGCAGTTCATCAGTTGATGTTAGGTTGCTTCCATGTTTTGATTATTTAGATAATGCTGCTATGAAGTTTGTGTTCAAGTTTTTGTGGGGACATGATCCTTGTCATATTCTGCCTGTTGTTTCTCATTTTAGGGAAAATAAACAACATTGCTGTAATTTTTCTGTTATCCAACTTTGCTTATCTGCCTTTACAAACAAAATTTATTACAGAGTACAGGTATTATACCCTTGTCTGTTTATGTGAATTTTATTTTTGTGTTAAATTGAAGTATATGTACTGATTGTTATGTTTTTTAATGATGGGCTTGTTGCCCAATTATTTTTGTGGATTAAGGAGATTAGAACTACAGCTGTCTGTATCCAAGTGCTAAATGGGACAAGCATGCAAAACTTTTTTATATATATATGTGTATGCACATGCGTGTGTATTTGTCCTTTTTTAGGACACTTGGTGTAAGCCTATGTAAAGGGAAAGAAATTTTTTGCAATTGTATAACTTAATCTTGAAATGCTTAACTGTGTGGTTACATTATTAAAATTGTTTTAAGCTACTTATTTGCTTTGTCTTGTTACAGGAACAAAGTTTGTGGAATAAATTAACATATTAAAATTTTTTCCATTGAATAGGTATTTTGCCAACTCCTATTACTCAGCAAGCTAGTCTGACATCTCTGGCACCGGGAACTGGAACCACATCAGCCATCACTTTCCCAGAGGAACAAGAAGATCCTAGGATTAATAGAGGTCAGGATGAAGCATCTGCTGGTGGAATCTGGGGTTTTATTAAGGTAAGGAATATTTACTTTAAAATTATATTTAATTTTCTAATTATAAAACTGATAGGTGTTCATTAGAGAAATTTTTAAAGTACAGAATTCATAAGGAAAGAATAAAAGTCCTTTTTCTTATGAGTTTTCTGTGGCTGCTGTAATCTGTTGTTTGTGCATATTTATGGATATTTGTGTATTCTGTTAATTAAATTCAAATAGATAGTGATGTGGGTATTATTTTGTGTTTTTTTGTTTGTCTTTACCTAGTAATTATCATGAACATTTTCCCATCCATAAAATATTTTTCAGAGTGCATTTTTAATGGCTACTTTATATGCATTCTATTGCATTTACTTCCCATTTGTTATTTTACAGATCTAATACTGACATTCTCTAATTGTAATTTTTGAAAATTAGTGAGTTAATTTTAATTCAGAAATAAATTATACAGATTTATCATATACAGTATGATGTTTTAAAATATGTAGGCATTGTAGAATAACAGAATTGAGTCAATTAACATATGCGTTACTTCACATATAATTTTATCGTGAGAAAACTTGAAATCTATTCTCAGTGATTTTTCAAGAATCAACCCATTGCTGTTAAGTATAAGTCACCATGTTGTATAGTTTCTCCTAATTGTAATTCTTATCGATAAAACTATGATGAGCATTATTCTTATCAATAAAATTATGATGAGCATTCTTGTATGTAAATCTTTATGGTTATCTCTGATTCAATTTCTGGTCAATGTTCAAGTAGACATTTTAAAAATCATGTATTATGCCAACATACATTGTTCAGCATTTTTCATTTGGCAGCACTAGTTGTTAATTTGAAATAGAGTATTTTATGATTTAATAGGCAAAAAATTTCAAAACCTCATTTTAATTTGTATTTCTTTGCTAGGTACTGAATTTGAACATATTTTCTTGAGATTTTTTGCCACTTTTTTTTTTGGCGAATTCTGTTCTTTTTTTTTTATTTTTAATTTGTGATAACTTTCTTTTCTCTTGTTGAATTTGTAAGAATTCCTAAGGTTTGTTGTTGTTGTTGTTGTTGTTTTGTTTTTGGTACTGGGGATCCAACCCAGGACTTCATACATGCCAGGCAAGCACTCTACCACTGAGCCACTTCCCTAGTCCATATCATATGTTGCAGTTTTCTTTATTTTAATTTTATTATCCTTTTTGACACAAAGTTCTTAAAATTTTAGGAGTCATTTCTGTAAATCTCTTTTCAATTTTACGTTTTTATGCTACAAAGAAAAAAAGACCTTTTCTTAGCCATAATATTTGATGAATGTTTTTCTTTGATATCTTCTAAGGTTTTTATCATTTCATTTTTTATATCTATTTAATATAGCCGAAAGACTTTACTATATGAGGTAGAGCTCAAACAATTATTTTTCAGCTACTTAATGGACTGTTGAACCTCATGTCACCAATGACTTGATATGTCACCTTTATTTTAGTTACTAAATTGTATGTTAATGTCAGCTTCTAAACTCTATTCTACTCCCTCTGCCTTTCTTTTCAGTATTAGCATACTGTTTATTTTATTTTGTACATGAATATTAATAGTAGCCATCTTAAACATCTACTGCATTTATCTGTTGTATATTGTTTTAACAAAATACCTAATGCTGTGTACTTTACAAGGAAAATAGGTTTAGGTAGCTTGAAGTTTTGGAAGCTGAAAGTCCGAGATCCAGTGGTTCTATCTGTTTGGTCTCTGGTGAAGGCCTTCCTGGCTGCATCATAACATGGCAGAGAAGTACACGTAGAAGGGGCTGAGCCTGTGGGATGGCCTTGCTTTATAACGACTTGTTCTTACAAGAACTAACTCACTTCATGAAACCAGTATTAATCTCTTCTGAGGGCAGTGCTGCTCTGACCTAATCACCCTGTACTAGGCCTCACTTCTAGAAGTTTTACAACCTCAGCTCCACTGCAGTGGGAACCAAGTTTCTAGCACATGAGCCTTTAGAAGACAAAACACATCCAAATCATAGCATCTACCAACTGCTGAATGGATTGAAAAATTATATATCCATACAATGGAATACTCCTCAGCAATTGGATTCTTCCAATAACAGATGAATTTCAAAAGCATTATATTAAGTGAAAATTAAGCCATATTTTATTTCATATATGACACCCTAAATAAGGCAAAACAACAGAAAGAAATTAATACAGTGTTTGACAAAGGACAGGGTAGGGACAGGGGTCCCAAGAAGATGTTATATGGGAAAAGATCTAGCACAGTGATAAATAACATCCTGGGTTAATTTAACTCTAGGCTCATTTATTATACTAGTATATATTGAAAGCCTGCTGTGTGCTGAGATGGGTATGGGGGGCATTCAGTGATGCATACGATAGAGAGGGCAGTTGAAGTCTCTCCATTCAAAAATATGTCAGTATTCAGTTGCATAAGCTCGCTGATTTGTCTTCAAATGTTGTGTCTTATCTGTGCTTATTGAGACAAAACATTAATTGTTGGTCTTTCCCACTTATTTTTATCAATGAATTTTGGAATCATTCTGCCAAATTACTCCCAATATTCTGAAGGTTTTTTTTTTTTTTTTTTTACATATGTTAAATATTTTTTACATTGGTAAGTGATTCAGTGAAATTTTACATTATTTAAGCTTCATGTTTTATGACTGGCGTTGTTCAGAGCTTCCTTTTTAAAAAAATATTTTGTAATTTAAAAGTTTTCTTTGTGGGCTGGGGCTGTAGCTCAGTGGCAGAGCACTTGACTAGTATATGTATGAGGCACTGGGTTCAATCCTCAGCACCACATAAAAAATAAACAAAAGGCATTCTGTTCATCTACAACTACAAAACAATTTTTTTAAACTTTTCTTTGCATAGAGACTATAACTATTTTATCCCTTGCCAAGAACGTCTCTCTTTCCACTCGTCATCCCCAGCTTAGCTCTCCAGGGCTTGGAATAGTAATAGCTCATGGTTCCTAGCATGCAGTTGGTAGGTAGTCTTAAATTTCAGTCTCAGGAACTCATCTTGTTCTGAGTTGCCTTAGTTTAATGGTAAGTTAGGAGAGAGGGCATCTGACTTATTACTCAGATGCCATCTCAGGAGGCACTGCTTCCTCAGGTGCTTTCACTCTGGGAGAAGCAGAAGGAAAGAATGGGCCCTGAGATGTGGTTCCTCAGCCTAACAGTGTGGTTCTAAGACTCCAGAGGAAGAGGTCTGGCTGAGAAGAGAATGGGAATGAACAAAATGAGAAACTGGAAGTAGGAAGAAAGGAAACTTTAAAAGAAGATAGCTAAATGTTATATGTTAAAGTAATAGGGAACCATTCAGGGGGATGCAAATGAAAAGTGGTTTTTTTGTTTTGTTTTTGTTTTTTTTACTATTTTTGTGTATTAGGGAACAGAGTATGGATATGTATAGACATCAGATTCCAGTCTGTATTTGAGAACCTGAGGGATGTTTCATCTAATATTTTAGGTAAATAAGTAGAGATGAAGTATAAAAATATATTTATAAATAAAATGTACATAGAATATCATACATTCCAGGCCAGGGCTATTCAAAATGTGGTCTGAAGATTGCTGCTAGTTTACACACAGCTATGGATCTGTGATGCCAACGGGAAGAGAACTTGAGAGGACCATTTAGAAATATTAATAATAACAATTTACATTGCTCCAACCTCATTTTTTTATATATGAATATTTTTAAAAAGTTCTGGTCTGGGATGCATTGTAAACTTAAAAATTTTCCTCACAGTCAAAAAGTTCATGATATTCTTTGTTTTGAATGAGTATCTATGAATTTATGTACTAATTTGTTTCATGCAGGGTGTGGCTGGAAATCCTATGGTGAAGTCTGTGCTTGATAAGACAAAACATTCAGTAGAAAGCATGATTACAACGCTGGACCCTGGCATGGCTCCATATATTAGTATGTATATAAGTTAAACGTATCTGCCATGTTTTAAAGTGTGCATAAATGTCAGCCACTAATTGTAATTCTCAGTTCATTTCCATTGGTCATGTGGACATTCCTCTTATATTCTTGTATTAAGGTGTCCATCTTAGCTTTGGTGCTATTAATTCACCCTTTGCTTAGTCACCATTAAATAAGTTTTGAAAACTCCACAGAATAGACTGTAAAAACAATATGAATTTTTAGTGTCATTACTTATTTTCTTAAAAATATAAATTAGTACTGCTTTGTATTAATTTGTTTTATTTTATTCACTGTTGACATTTGAAGTGATGCTTTTGTTCATACTTGGTTTGGGATTTTTTCCAGTTGTTTTAGATAATGTATGTATGCTTAAGTCAAGAATAATATTTTTAAGGATGCTAATCTAGTTATTAATAATAAATGTTTACTAGATTTGTTGGGAGAACTATTTTAAATGCCTTTAAGCTCCTATCACCAAGAATCCTTCAGACAGTTGGCATAGAGATACTCTCTATTATTTAGCTTTTGTATACATATTCAGTATGTAAAGTAATATCTCTTATCTAGGTCAGAAACCATTATTAGTAATCCTATAGAAAATCTTTTGCAAACCAGAGCTTTATTACAGGTACTCAAACAGAAATTTGTTTGTTTATATTTTTTATTATTTTTAATAGTTATATGTGACAGTAGAATCTATTTTTGATATAATTATACAATCACAGAATATATCTTATTCTAATTAGGGCTCCAATCTTGTTGATGTACATCATGGTAAGATTCACTATGCTGTATTCATATAGGTACATAGGAAAATTATTTTTAGTGTTAGTATAAAATCAAGAGCATTCACTGGTCTTAACTCTGTTGTTAGTTCACTGTCTAGTACATGTCAGTGGACAAGACCTAGCAATGATTAAGTACCATTTATTGAATACTTATTCTGCCAGGTACTAATTCTCATAAGAGTTCTGGAAGGTAGGTATTTTTCTCAAATTTTAGGTCAGGAAATTGAATTCAAAGATGTGTTAGTAATTATTTTGGGTCACATACACATAGCTTGGTGAAGCTAGATTGAATCCAAGTTTAAGTTTTTACATTTTAGCCACTTTGCTTCCCTTGAAGTAGAAAATTCAATCAAAAATTAGTCCAAGAAAAATGAAAAATTATACCCCATCTGATTCAAATGTATGATATGTCAAGATCATTGTACTGTCATGTGTAACTAATTAAAACAAATTAAAAAAATAAAAGAATGGCATATATAAGAAAAATAAATAAATAAAAAATAAAATAGTGCTGAGATATATCAAGTGAAAATACAAAGGCATCTCACAAGAACTCCTAGAAGCCAAGAAACCATGACAACATAGCTAATTTTGTATGTCCCTTTCTAAAATAAGCTGACTCATTGTGGAATGAAAAAAGTAGTCTTGTGATAATTCTCTGAATTAAATTATATCAAATAAAAAGTGCCTATGAAACTTAAAAAAAAATTAGACCAATTCAGTTGTTCTTTATGTTTCTAACAGTCTAAGAATTGAGAAGTTTGACTCTCTATATATTTGGTTTTGTATATTCGTAATAACCAGTTTGACATACTTAATGCATTATATATATTCTTTTCTTCAGAAGTATGTATTTTGAATGAAGGAAAGAAATGTATATTTTTGGAGGTTTTGCTATTTTAATGGATGTAGTCTGTGTTAGACTGTAAAAGCAATTATTTAATCCTTACAGCAGGTGGTGGCAGGTAGTTTTCTACAAAGAAACAAGCTCAGTGACTTCCCCAAAGTAACAAAGCTGATAAATGATAAAGCCAGAACTCCAACCCAAGATAATTTCTCAAACCAGTAATCTGCACAACATCAAGAAAAAGGCATAAAATCAAAGGCGGGGGTGGTGAAGAAAGATATAGAAATGAAATTTCTGTTATTATGACAACATATAATTAGTTACCTTTAGTATGTGATACAACAGTGTGTAAAAGCTGACACTTTACTGACAGCAAAAGCAATACCATTCTGATCTAACAAAACTCAATAAAACTTATGGCATTTTTACACAAATATGTTAGAAATCACTTGATATAAAATTTCAAATATATCAAAGAAATCACAAGAACTGTGAGAAACAGATTTTAATTGCCTCCAAATTGGATCTTTCTAAATTCTTTTAACTAGTTCTCTTTATTATCATTAAAGACAGGGCCACTCATCACAAACTGAAAAGCCTTTGAGCTGCAGCTGAATGGATCAGTATTTAGTGATAGTCAAGATATGTCAATTATATTGATCTACTGTGTACATGTGCGAATATATAATAATGAATTTCACTATTATGTATAATTATACTCATCAATTTAAAAAAAATGACATGTCCCACGTGGAAGAAAAAGTGAGAAAGGAGTGTTTATTCTTCTCTTTGCTATGTGACCCTTTGCTTGTAGGTTCTGATAACTGCTGAAATTCCCAGTTGAGAAGTGATCTGTGGAATATTACATAATCAAGGAGAAGGAGTCTTTGATAAAAAATAACATTCAGTTGTTCCACAGATATTTAGTTGGAAAAAATAGCCTTGCTTTTGAGGCAGATGTTTTACTTACAAACATCTTTCATGAGATATCTCTTTTACCAAGGATAGACATTAATGGCTATTAAATATCAGAATATACTGTGCTTAGAACCAGGCCTTTGAATTTACCATGCTGGTTGATCATCACTAATCTTGAAATCTGAAGTCAAAATGCTCAATCTGACAGTTTTTGAGTACTGTTGTGATGGCACATGTGGAAGATTCCACACCTGACCTGTGATAGGTCACAGTCAAAATGCAGACTCACTAAAAATAGTATACCTTCCAGCTATGTGTATAGGTGTATATGGAATAGACATGAATTTAACATTTAGACATGGATCTGTCTTCAGAATATCTCATTAGGTATATATAGGTAAATACTACAAAATCTGAAAAATTCGGAAATCCAAAACACTTCTAATCTCCAACATTTTGGATAAGGGATAATACTCAACTTGTATCGCAAAATATTAGATTAAGATTTTTTAAAATAATGAAACATACTTGGTCAAATAGTTATATTTAGAAATAAAGCACAGGGTTTTAAAAATTAATTAATTTATTCTAATTAGGTATATATGACAGCAGAATGCATTTTGATTCATTGTACACAATTGCAGCACAACTTTTCATTTCTCTGGTTGTACATGATATAGTATCATACCACATGTGCAGTCGTACATGTACCTAGTGTGAGAGTGTCCAGCTCATTTTACCATCATCCCTGCCCTCATATCCTCTCCCCTCCACTTTGCCCAATTACAGTTCCTCCATTTTTCACATATCCTACCCACCCCCCTTATGTATCAGCATCCACTTATTAGAACATTTTTGGGATTGGCTTACTTCACTTAGCATATTCTCCAACTCCATCCATTTTCCAGCAAATTCCATAATTTTATTCTCTTTTAATGCTGAGTAATATTCATTGTGTATATATAGCACAGTTTCTTTATTCATTCATCTGTTGAAGGGCATCTAGCTTGGTTCCATAGTTTAGCTATTGTGAATTGAGCTGCTGTAAACATTGATGTGGCTGCATTACTATAGTATTCTGATTTTAAGTCCTTTGGGTATAGACTGAGGAGTGGGATAGCTGGGTCAAATGGTGGTTATATTCCAGGTTTTCCAAGGAATTTCCATAGTGCTTTACAGATTGATTGCAGCAATTTGTGGTCCCACCAGCAATGTAAGAGTATGCCTTTCCCCACAAATCCTCTCCAACACTTATTGTTGTTTGTATTCTTGACAACTGCCATTCTGAATGAAATGAAATCTTAAGAGTAATTTTGATTTGCATTTCTCTAATTGCTAGAGATGCTGAACCTTTTTTCATATATTTGTTGATCGATTGTGTATCTTCTTCTGAGAAGTATTTGTTCAGATCCTTAGCCCATTTATTGATGGGGTTGTTTGTTTAGTTGGTATTAAGTTTTTTGAGTTCTTTATATATCCTGGAGATTAGTACTCTGACAAAAACACAGGTTTTTAGTATAATTGAAAGTTAAAGTATTTGAACTGATGAATAAAATGTGGTATACTCACCTTTTTAAAATTTCAAATTTCATAAATTATTTCGGTTTTCAGATATGCTTAAATATTTTTATTAGGACAGTAGTGCATGTGTAATTTACAAATAAATGTGTGATAAATGCTTTTTTAAAAAATGATGAAGATGTAGAATAAAAAATTTGATGATCCCCATACTGAAACTATTTCTTTGATAAAAAGCATATGTTATGAGAGTTCTTGTTTTTAGTTCATAGTTTTTATGAAACTCTTTGATGCACCACTTGCCATTAGTAATAGTTTTTATTTTCATTTTCTGGAATATCACAAATATATAACTTATACTTCACAAGTTGGAAGTTTAAGTCTAGGATTGCTGTATAGTTGAAGGACTGCAAACTGGCAAGCACATGGTATTAGAAGTTTCATATAATAAGTATCTGTTTTTATTAACTAATAACAGAATAATTATTTGTATTTATAATCTTAAAAATGCAATTAATGTCTCCACCCAAATTTTAATTAGAAGAAGCTTAGCTAAATTAGTGTAGTAGACAAATAAGCTGTTTTCATATCTGTTGTGTCATCAATTCCCAAATAAATAATCTGTGGAGTACTTTTAGGAACCATTATTAGATGCTGTAAAAGTATTCAATGAACAGATTAAATGTGGGAAGAACTTGGCTAAACTCATGATTTGTGAGATTTCTCAGAATCTCTGTTCTGTCAGTGTATGTTGTGAATTTCACAGAAGGGGATGCAGTGTGCAGTATCTCCCACAGTGTTTGACTACAGAATACTGTTTTCAGGCAAACTACTGTTGTATTCAGTAACATTTCATAGACTACCAAAAAATATCCTAGTTATGGCAGATATGATACTCAGAATTATTAGAAGGTATGTACCATTTAAGACTCCTTCATATACTGTATTAAATTCCTATTTTTAAAACTCAGAAAAAATTAGCAGTTTGGGGCTAATCACATGTTGGAATGAGATGCTCTTATACTTGATTAAAGGGTGAAAAATGTATCTGATTATATCAAATGGTGTGGTAAAAAGAGGGTTCAGGTCCTGACATGAGCACTAAACAGCAGTGTTGCCTAAGGCAAGACTTTGTCAGCTTCAGTTTCCTTAGCCATACAAAAATGGTAATGATTTTTATCTTGCCTGGTTTTATGAAGTTGGAGTAATTATGTAAATATTAGCATATGGTATGGTAGTAATTATGAGAATTTCATTATTTTAATTTGGAATTGTAATCTTTTTTGTAGAATCTGGAGGTGAGCTGGATATTGTGGTGACTTCAAATAAAGAAGTAAAAGTGGCTGCTGTCCGAGATGCCTTTCAGGAAGTCTTTGGCTTAGCTGTGGTTATAGGGGAAGCTGGACAATCTAATATTGCCCCACAACCAGTGGGCTATGCAGCTGGATTAAAAGTGAGTAAAAACACCTTTTTCCCTTTCAATTAATTTTTCATCATTGTGATAATGATGTTGTGGTTTATATGGAGCTAATTGTGTTTTTATAATGATGTTGAATTAATGATTACTTTTAGTTAGAAAATTCTTAGGTATATTGAAGATATAGTGGAGTTTTAATTTAAAGAAATCTAAGATAGGTTGTAATTATTGGTGGAAGGATTGAAATATACTCAGCACAAAAAGAGAGTCCCAAAAGAAATCTTTAAAACTTAGTAACAACATTCAGATCAGCACCTAGAATTATAATATATATTGAATCTCACAAATTTGTTATTATTAGTATTAATAATCCTGAAAATGTTAAAGTTCCAGGAATTCTGCACTCTCCTCTTTAAGTTCTTTTTTCTTTGGTCTCTATTGTACTGTTACAGATAAATAGTGGCATACAAGCATCTCTCCCAACTTAAAAAAGAAATAAGCCAAAGGAAGCACCACCAAATTCTTTGACCTCATTTGCCCTATACCCTACTACTTAAATTTGCTTTCTTTGAGAGTTGCCAACACTTTTCTCTAATTCTTCTCTTGCAGTCTCTTAAACCTGCCCCGAGCAGGTGTTTGCCTGCATCACTCCCCTGACAGTTCAGGGTTCTCCATGCTATTTGACTTACCAGTGGCTTTCTAGACAGTTGTCTCCATCTCTTTCTTAATTTTTTTTTTCACTTGTCTTCCTGATACCACACTTTGGCTTCCTGGTTCACTGTTTCCCTGATGTTTCTGTGCCTCTTCTCAGCCTCTTCTTGGTCCTCTTCTCTGTCTACTCCCTTAGTGATCTCCTACCTTTCTTGGTCTTAAGCCTCTTAGGTGTACCAGTAGTTCTGTTTCTGTCTCCACTGAGACCTAAGTCCTAATTTATATAAAACTTGCCCTTTGGATGACTTTCTTGAATATCTTAAATTTAATGCCTACAATTAAACTTTTTCTGTCCCCTAGACTTGCTTTCCCACTCGTCTTTGTCTCAATAGATGGCATTTCTATCCTTCCATTTTCTTAGGCAAGAAACCTTGGAATCATTCTTAGCTTCTCGTACTTCTCATTTATAATTCATTAAGAAATCTTGTTTGTGAGACAGATAGTTCTTGGCTTTTGTTCTGGTTATGTCTTAGGAGGTTGCCTCAGACACTGAATTAGGGCATACTGAACCATTGTTTGCAAGGAAAATACAGGATTACATTTTTGCCAGCCTATATTTTTTGTGCTCTGTTTAAATACATCTTTATATACATGTTTTTGGTGTTTTTTGTTTTGTTTTGTTTTGCTTCATTATATTGAAATGTTATAGGCAACAATACTATAGCTCATGCTTGAATGAGATTTATTTAATACACACATTTTCTCCATGAGGTATATCACAGCCTCCTTGTGCTAAGGAATACTAGGCAGCATATAGCACTACACTTGGAGGCCATTTGAAACAGAGAGATCAACAACAAGCACAAAAATGCCAAACCAAGGCACTGATAGAGAAAAAGACACTTGTTTCCAGTACACAAACTGAAACAAGAAGGCACAGATAGTATTCCTTGTTCATGTAATTGAAAATGTGCATATTGGGAAATGTGCATATCAGACAATTCAAATTTCTTGTGCTTCTGTGTATGTCTGATTTTGAGATAACAAATACATTCTAGTGATGAGTAAAATTCACCGATACAGGATTCACAAATAATGAGGATAACTGTATTTGCATTTAAGGAGAAATGCGTTCTGGTATGACATGCTGGCCATAAGGAATGTATAATAGTGTACATTACTGAGACCATCTGAAAGCCACTTTACCTTATTCACTCTCTTCATAACAGAATGAGGTAACTAGCATAGCATATTTCAAGTTTTGATTATAATTAGCTATTAAATATAATTAGCCCACATTGATACTAGGTTATTTTAAATTGTACTGGATAGTGCTTTATGAATTTGAGGTACTTTTTCATGTTTAGTACTTTATTTGAATAGAATATGAAGCCCTTTACATGCCCCCCACCACCCAAAATCACTTTTCTGAATTTGAGGCTGTCAGGTAAAATGGTTACATTATATCTAAATATAGTGCATTATATACAATACAAATCAGATTACTTTTCATAATTATCTGTTCTTACAGAAGAATGCTGTGAAGAATACATGCACTTTGAAATGTTTCTACTTTCTGGGGGATTTCCCTTGAACTTGGCTTTCACTACACATTTTCAGTTAGAATTTCTATGGTGCTAGAGGTTTACTCTTTATAAAATATAGCAAAGCTAACTGTGGACTGTGGGGTTTTTCTTCAATCTAATTTTGAAAAAAGTATGGTAAGTTAAATTTGTATACACAATAATTGTACATTTGATCAGTTGTGCACAGGTAAATATTAACATTATAAAAGATTATATTTACTTTAAAGATGCAAGTCACATACCTAAGACTGAGTTTGTACTTGCCAAATTTCAAGAGTGCTTTTGCAAATTAGAAAGTATTAATGATCTGAGAAAGAAGACTTTTCCAGATTTACTTTTAGAGAGGATAACCTGGATAAAATCCTAAAATAGAAACAGGTTATTGAACAAAGAAAATGGTAAGTACATTTCTTTGAACTTAGAGACTAAAGCAAGGGCTTTGTGTATTGTGAAGTACTATATAAATATGGAGGACAGTATTGGTATTACATAGGTGGGATGGCAAAAAAAATTTATTCATTTAATTCTCTAGTAGAGGTTATTTGAATCTGGGAGATTAGAACTTGCCATTGTTGTATTAAGCAGTGACAATGTATGGCTTTGGGTTTCAAGGCAAAGATGGTGAAGACTGTAGGGGTTAGAGTAAGAATAGATGCTGAGATTGCAGGCATTCAGAAAGATGATTGGGTACTGAAGTATAAGCTTGTCATTGGGAAAAAGGGTGCAAATATACATATTTAAGAAGATAAAATGTATTAAAGATGGAGACGGGGACAGTTTACAAAATTTTAGCAGCAGAAAAGAATATAAATTTAGAAAAATTGATCATGTAGAAAGTCTGCTTTTTCATTATGATTTTTAATGGGTCTTAAGTATTTTGTTTCATTAGATATTATTACACACAAGATACTTTAAAGCGACACTGAACTTGAAAGGCTGATAGGGAGTTTTTCCTCAAGAAAAACCTTATTTGAGAGTATTATTGGTAGTTTGGTTTGTTTCATGATTTTATTCATATTTGACAGATTTACTTCTGCTCTAAAGTTTTTGCCTTTAAAATTTAGATTTTTTTTTTTTTTTCACAGTCTTAAATAAATAAAAACTACAGTTGTGGCTGTGGCTCAGTGGTAGAGCACTTGCCTTGTATATGTGAGGCACTGGGTTCAATCCTCAGCACCACATAAAAGTAGATAAATAAAGATATTTAAAAATATATACATATTTTAAAAATATCAAAACTAATATTTTTATTAATTTGTCAGGTTTTTTTATTGTTGTTGTTGTTGTGTGTGTGTGTGAGAAACAGAGGGAGCTAATGAGAAAAAAAATTAATGTAGAATCTTAAAATACAAAACTTAACCAGTTTGTTTTTTCATCCTATCAGATTTTATTTGAAGTGAGTGGTTTTTCTGAACTAAACTTAATTTGCCCCTTTAAATATATGAAATAATTTAAGGAAATAAGTCAATTCAGCCAAAATTAAAGTTAGGAAGTTTCTGAAACTTCTATGCCAGGTATTAGTTTTATCAAAAAGCAAATCATAGCTATGATCAGTGTTTCATAGCTTATTTTCAACAAATAAAGATATAGATAATACCTAGAAGCCATTTCAAGATGTGTAAAAGTATAGTTACTTATCTGAACCAAGTTGCCTAGTATAAATTCTCAGAGTACAATGTAAGCTCTAGGACCCTTCTGTTTCATAGCTCAGTTTGATGATTATTTCATTGTGAGCTCTAACTTACCTAATTATTGATCCCTCCTACAATATAAAATTTCATTCTTAAAACATTTGTAAAGAATGATTGATGTTAAAGTATCTTGTAATTCCAATGAAAGAGGCCACATTTAATTAATGTAATAGTCAGAGGAAAAAAAAAAAGGCCAGATATGACTTCATTTTCATTTTCTCTTTTGGACTCCACAAACAAAAAAAGAATTAAACTTTTCTGCTTAGTTTATCATCTTGTAGCTTGCAGGTACCAATTAATTTGGTGAATATTTTGTGAATCATATTAAATATAAATTCTGCACTGTGGGATAGTAAAAAGTGAAGAGACAGTCTCTATTCCCTGGAAGCATGATATCTAGGTTTGATGATGCAAAATCCCACTAATCTATTAGTTGTTTTTTTTTTTAATTAACATGTATTTGAGTTTCATTTCTTTTCTTTTCTTTCTTTCTTTTTTTTTTTTTTTGTGTGTGTGTGTGTTGCTGGAAATTGAACCCAGGGCATTGTGCATGCAAGGCAAGCACTTTTCTACCAACTGAGCTATGTCCCCTGCCCTTAAGTTTTTTATCAATGAAGAATCTAGCCATAACTCCTTCCTGAGATGAGTGAATTAGGGAAATTTATAATATCTACTATAAAGAAATAAGTTCACCTTACCTATTATGTTTTTTTCAGAGTCAGCAGTTGCCTCCTTATTTCAGTGTCATTAGATTTAATGGCATTGTATTTATACTATTTATATAATGAACATTTGCCACCTAGGCCTTGGGAAGCCTTTATTTTCTTTTCCTTTAGTTTAGTTTTTCATGTAGCAAGTTCTTACTTGAATGCCTGTTAGGTTAGGCTCTGTTCTAGAGCAAGCAAAAATATCTGGTCTTGATTTTATTGTAGTTTAAATAATTTCATTTTTCCAAGGTAGTGTCTTAAAATGTTGTACCTGTTCTCCTAGAGTGGTCATGTTCTCTTCATTTGTCTTAAAAAAATTTATTTGTCCCTAAAAATGTTCTAGCCTTCTTAATTTTCATTTGAATGAGATTGATCATTTTTTCTTGTTCTCTTTGTTTAGCTCTTCTTTCCTTAAAATTGGTATATTATCATCACTAATTTTGTTCAGAAATGGGATGATTTTAAACACATTGCCTTATGAACATTTTTATCACTTCATTCATGAACTGATTCAGATAAAAGTAGTAAACATGAACCATTCCTCACTAATCCAACTTTTAAATTCTTATTGTATGATATATGTTTAGTGCATGATTTTGAGTTATCTGTGCAGTGTTCCCAACCACTCAGTTTTGCTTCATTAATGGTAATTATTTCATGAATAAGCTTTGGTATAATGTATATATTTTCATGTTTTTATTGTAAATAAAATAGTCATTTTGATGCATGTATATTTAAATGAAATTATTAAAAAAAGAGAGAGAGAGAAAGCATTTGCCTACATAAAAAGTCAAGAGAATTGGCTAAGAAACTACTGGGATTGATAAAATTTTATTTAGTAAGATGGTCTCTTGCCAGATAAACACTAAAAAATGCAATTTTCTTATATTAGTGTTCAGTTAGAAAATGTAATTTAAAATAATCAGTTTAACAGTGGTAGCCAGCATAATAGTACAGAAGGGAATAATTTAGGATGTGTTCCCCAAACTCAATACTAAGCGAATTTGATTGGACTTTTTCAGTTTTCACTCTATATTTATGTATTGTTTGAACATTTATAGTGAGTATATCTGTGTTTGTTTATAAATGCTTGCAAATATTATGTGTGTAATCATAAAATAGTATATTTTAGAAAAATGGTTTCCAGTCTATGCTGTTGTTTTTTAGGGTGCCCAGGAACGTATAGACAGTTTGCGACGAACTGGAGTGATCCATGAAAAGCAGACTGCTGTGTCTATAGAACACTTCATTGCAGAATTGCTGCCTGACAAGTAAGAGACTTATTTCTCTTAGAAGCAAAATAAAGTTGGGTCTGGGAGTTCATACGGAATGCCAAGCAAAAAGTATTATCTCCTATTGTAGAATCAGAAGGAAAAGTGTGTTCTGATGCTGGCTCCATCCCTTACCCAGCTGTGTCCTGTGTAGCTTAGCTGAAACTTCTATCTTTGCTTCTGTTTTTTTTTCAATTATAAACAGAGATAATAACGCCTACTTTCTAAGATTGTGCTGATGATTGCTAGATAGTACTAAATATAAGATGATACAGTGTTGGTTATAATGACCTTGGGTAGAAAACACAGTCCTTCAACATGATGAATTCAAAATAATGGAAGGCACAAGCAAGACCGCTTGATGGCAGTCACTGAGTTTGAGTTTCTACTGAGTGAACTCTCTCATGTATTTAGTTTAGAAAACTTCCAAATAGCATAATTGATCATTGTTTTTGAGGGCTCTTTTTTTCCCCCAATGGGAAAACCTTTGTGGATATGCTAAGTTACATTTTGTTGTAATAACTACCCTTTGTTAAAAAATCTTTCTTTTTAATTGCATTGTGGTTTTGTTAATTTTTTTTTTTTTTTTTTTTGGTATGTTTGGTATAGAATAACAATGTGCCTAGTACTTTGTGGCTAATATGGAAAAAAGAAAAAAAATGAAAACTCCTCTGATTTTGAGGGCATATTAGATAGCCAGTTGAGAGAAGAGTTATGTACAAGTGAACTGCTTTATATGATTATATAAAAATTATCTAATTTTTACTAATATAATATTATATGAAGTTTCAGTGGAGGTAACTCAGTATGGAAGTAATGTCACATGAAATTCAGGAATGGTTAAGACTGGAACTGGAATTTGAAAAGGAGGTAAAATTTGGATAAGTAGAAAGAAGTAGGTAGGACATTCTGGGTGGAGGAAATGTTTGAAGGTAATTAAAAGGTATTCTAGGGTTAGCAGAGGTTTCTTGAATAGGATATCAAGAAGTGGGGACAGTTTGTGAAGAGCTTTGCATTCTAGGTTGAAAAGTTTGAACTTTGTGAGCACAATGATGATTATTTTGTTTTCCCTCTCTAGTAACCTTTTACTATTTATTTAATGATTACCTCAGAAATTACAGTGTGCCTTTTTGGTGTATTACATTATAATAAAAGCTATGATAATCCTAGAATCACTTTTAAAGCTGTTCATCTCTTTTTTTTTTTTTTTTTTTTTTACTTTTTGCAGTATTCTTGTCAAGTATCTTAATTCTGCATATGTTTTAAACTCCTAAGACATCACTAGTATTGTTCTGTGCAGTCAGTATTCATTTATTATGATTCTGAAGTTCTTCCTACATTTTTGTTTTTCTGTCAGTAATCTTCCCTCTGCCTAAAGAACTTCCTTTGATACTACATTATAATATAGGATTACTCACTGTGAATTTTCTTCGCTTTTACTTACTTGAAATTGCTTTAATTCATCTTAATTTTTGTTGGATGTAGAAATCTAGGTTGGTAATTCTTTCAACACTTTCAATTAAGAAGTCAGCCATGGTGGGCACGGTGGCACATGACTATAATCCCAGCAGCTCAGGAGGCTGAGACAGGAGGATCGTGAATTCAAAGGCAGCCTCAGCCTCAGCAGTGGCGAGGTGTTAAACAACTCAGTGAGACCCTGTCTCTAAATAAAATACAAAATAGGGCTGGGGATGTGGCTCAGTGGTTAAGTGCCCCTTAGTTCAATTCCTGATACCAAAAAAAAAAAAAAAAAAGAAGTCAGCCATCATCATATTATTTCATTTGTGTAAAGATAATTTGTTGTTTGTTCTGGCTGCTTTTAGGACATTGTCATTTTGTTTTTGCAGTTTTTCTGTGGTATGCCTAGGTATGTTTGTCTTGTTCGCTGGCCTCCTTTTATAATTCTTTTTTCTGGGGGAACAGGGAGCTTACTAAGCTTATTGATTCTGTAGATTGATGTCCTTCATCAGTTTGGGATTCTAAATCACTCTTTAAGACTTGCTGCTTTGTCTAGGACTCAGATTACAACTTGTTCACCTTTTGACAGAGTCACACACTTTCCACATTGTCAGGTTTTTATTCCAAACTCTGCTTTTTCTATTTCCTCATTAATTTCTTCCTTCTCTAGTCCACTGATCCTGCCTTCTGTGTCCAGCCTGTTGGGCAGCTCATATGTTAAATTCTTTTTTAAAAAATAAATGTATTTGCTGAGTATCTACATATATTCATCTCTTTTGACTATCTTTCTTCTTTGTTCAGTTATTTTGCATCAGTTATTTTTAACTCCTTGTCTGTGAGTCCTAATATTTGGGACTTTAGTCTCCTTTTCCTTCTAGTCTGTCCCTGAATATGGTGCTGTCCCTGAAGGCCTACTAATCTTCAAAAACCAGATGTTGTTTAGAAAACACTCCAGAGTCCTCAGGTGATGTTGAGAAGTACACACCTTTCTCCTATAAGCAGAGCTGTATGAGGAAGCTGGCAGTGTGTGTTTTAGTCACAGTCTCAGCTTTGTCAGCTTAAGGCTTTAAGCTGGGGAAGGAAGGTTTTTGTCCTCGTGTTTTGTCCTTATTTCTGCAGCTCTTCAGTTTTTCTCAGTATATGATGTAACTCATGTAGCTTTTCACCAGGAGCACTGACCTGCCATAAATTCCTCCATCACACCTTAATGTGGTATTTCCCCCCTCAAATACCTTTTAAGCAAAACAGTAGAATACTACAAAGACCAAGAATGCTAAATACTAAATAATATCAAGAATTCTGGTGATGGTTGCTAGTATGGATTAAGGAGGAAAGAGGACAGAGGGTTTGTGACAGTAAAGTACACAGAGTGCTGAGAGAGGGAAGAGAAGACAACAGAGTAAAAGCTAGAATCCCCAACACTTGATCTTTCATACTGTGGCTACTTTCAGAGTTCCTGGAAATAAATGCACAGAAAATAAATTCAAGAAAATGCATGCTTAGAACTGAGTCTAGAAAAGACAAATTCAGGAAAAGCAAGGCAGTTAAAGAAGAAATACAAGGTGTTTGGCCCCTAAAAAGGAATAGAGCTTGTTTAGGACGGGGAGAGAAACTGAAAGTTTCCTTAGAAAGAAGCACTGGGAACAGAAGTGGAGGAGTTGTGGGGAGGGATAATGGTGATTGCAGTTTCATGTTGACTGATTTGAAGAGAAGGGGGAAGCCAATCTCTAGCATGGTAGTATTTTAAAGAATAAGGGACCCTGAAGTTCTGATGTGCATTCACTTGCATGACAAGAGAAATTCTATTATGCTTCAGTGACTCTGCTTCTCATGCTTAACAGTTTAGTCAGTATACTATTCATGATAGACATTACTGTACACAAATCATGCAAAATAATGCAAAATAAAATTCAGCTAAGCTTGGCTTTGTGGATATTTCATAAATACATTTTCTTGAGTGAGAAAAATTATTGTAACAAAATATGAAATATTGATTAGTATACCATATAAAATAAGTCACTATTTAGTTATTTATTTAGGCACTGGGGATTGAACCCAGGGGTGTTCAACCACTGAGCCACATCCCCAGTCCTTTTTTATATATTTTTGGGGATAGGGTCTTGCTAAGTTTCTTAGGACCTTGCTAAATTGCTGAGGTTGGCTTTGAACTTGGAATCCTCCTGCCTCAGCCTCCAGAGTCACTGGGATTACAGGTGTATGCCACTATGCCTGGCCCTTTGTAGTTTTTATTTTGAGACAGAGTCTCATCCAGTTGATCCTGGAACTTGCCATCCCAAGTAGCTGAGATTAGAGGAGTGATCTACCATGCCAAACTAGTGGGTTAACCTTTTATGGAATTACATTTTAGGATAAATTAGATGATTGAAAAATTTTATTTATGGATATTAGAACATTATAAAATATTTGTAATAGTGTTCTCAATTTGTAGCAGTTTTAGGATATGAATACTATAGGCATTACAGATTGCTATTTTAATATTCAGCGGAGTTGCTTATATTACTCCATATTTTACTTGTTTTTTTTCCCTGAATATATAAATAGTCTCCTGACACACTGCACTTTATTAGATGTGCATATTTTTAAGAATAGAGATTATTTTCCTGCTCCTATGCTTTTGTTGTTTAAATTCATGATTTCACGATGTCTGGTTGTTTCATAATTCATGTAATAGAGATTCTGGTGTTGCTGTAATTGTCTTAACAACTCAGTATTAGAAACTTTAGGTGATAACTTGAAACTCGTGCTTTTTTATAAGTATTTTTTAATAGACTTTATTTATTTATTTATTTAGTTAGTTGTTGATGGGCCTTTATTATTTTTATATGTGGTGCTGAGGATGGAACCCCATGCCTCACACATGCCAGGCAAGTGCTCTACTGCTGAGCTGTAACTCCAGCCCCTATAAGTATCTTTCCCTCTGGAGGAACTTTTTAAAAATTGCTAATAACTTTACTAATGGTTGAATATTAATGAAATTGGTAATATATTAACTTTCTCATGTTGAGCCTAGTAATATTTTTAAAAATATCACTCATGAGAAGCTGTTATACTCATGTTTGAATGAATATAAGTTTATCTGTTGCATATTTAAGCTCCCAGTTTCCATTGTTTCCCTGTCTTAGCAAGGGGACCTTTAAACTTTTCCTTTGCTGTTGTTCTAGATTGTTTTTCTCTTCTTGGAATTTAGCCAGCCAAGAAATTTTTTATGTTGTTTTTATGGATTGTCTTCTTACAGGTTAATTTTTCTTTTAATTAGTTTGTTTTTCCTTTTTGTTTGTTCACTGTAACGTATTTAGCAGGTAATCAGTATGAAACTCATGTTCTGTTGCAGGTGGTTTGACATTGGTTGTTTGATAGTTGAAGACCCTGTCCATGGCATTCACCTAGAAGCTTTCACACAAGCCACACCGGTGCCTTTGGAATTTGTACAACAGGTTGGTTTTCTTGGCTTTTTCATTATGCTCCAGAGAAACTTGCAATATTATCCTTCAAATTTTAAATTTATTTTTTGTTTAAAATGTTTTAATTTTGTTTGTTTTATTTCTCTTGTAGTCTGTTTCTTTGTGCAGATCTCTGGTCATTCCATGTCTTACTATTTCCCTGTTTTTGTTTTCTACCTGTTTTTGAGAGGTATACATTCAATGGCCAATTGTCATTTGCTTCTTTTTTTTTTTATGATTATGTTTCTTACTCTGAGATCAGAATGTTTGCTTTTCTGCTTATGTCCACATTTCATTTACTTTCCTCTTTATTTCACATCTTTACTTTCACTGTTATCTCTATTTCCTTTTTCTTTCATCTGATCTTCCTTTCTAGTTACTCATCTTTAGTAACAAGTCAGTATTAGAAACTTTAGGTGACAGGTATGTCTTTAAGGTGGTTGACTGAAAATAGATTTAACCATGTACCTGTCTGTGTAGTTTCCATAAGATTGTAAGCATAAGTAATGATCCTTCTATATTTTTGTATAAATTTTTTCTAATTCTCTAATGGACAAAATGGAACATATATCTATACTGAAATTTCTGTACTGTTAAATGGCATTTAGACTTTTTTCCCCTCTTACAATTATTTGGCACATGTCGGCATTTGAGAATCTGAAACTATTGGCATTTGAAATTACTGGGTTTTCTCCCAAGAATATGCTTGTACACAGTTACATATTAATTTGGCATGTGAGTTTATCAAATTGCTAAAAGCAATCACTGGCCTTTTATAGGTTTATGGTTTCGAAAAGGGACCAAGAATTAATGCTTGGAATTTTGAAATTTTGCTGAAACTTATTTATACCATAATTTCTTTTCAGAGGATTAAGAAAACCATTTTATAGATGTTAACTAAATTCACTCCAATGAGAAGGTGATTAAAAGATTGTAAATGAATAATAGATTACTGTTGTTCCATTAACTTTTAAAAATTAAATAAAATGATAGATTTTTCTAGAAAAATATAAATTTTACTTGTTACTTCAAGAGTATTAGGTTGAACCATACAAAGTTGCTGTCATTCATAGTCAAAAGCAGTCAAATGTTGTCACTTCCATATGATTCAACCTAATTACCTCAGCGAAGCAGTATAGTGAAAGAATTCCATCTAATCAGAAACCCCCCTACAGAATATTCACAGGTGATGCTCGTGGTGATAGAGCATCTCTCTTAACGCCATAGAAAATTTTAGTCCTATCACTTAAGAATTAAAGGTCAGAATTATTGGTAAAATTAATAAATAAAATTTAGAAATACATTAGAAGAACATATACCCTGACCATAAAGAATTGATTCCAAGAGTCAAAGAACCATTTGCCAATAGCAAATTAGTTTAGTAGTTCAACATATGAACAGAGTAAAGAATAAAAAGGATTTCAGTAGAATTGAAGGTATTTGCTAGAAATATTAACTGTACTATTAAATAGCCTTTGTTAATTAAGATTAGAAGGATATAAGTGTACCAGAAAATCAAAGTACACTTCAGGTCTAATGATAAAACATAGAAACCTGATAATTACAAGGATGTTCCTATCACAGCCATTGTTAACGTTGCTGTAGATCGAGGTCAACACACAGTGGCCCACAGTCAAATCTGGCCTGCTCCCTGTTTTTGTGAGTGAGTTTTATTGGAACACACCCTGCAGTCTGCTTACATGTTGTTTATAGCTGCATTTGTACTGCAACAGCAGAATTGAGTAGTTGTAATAAAGACTTTTTGGTTCCCAAACCTAAAATATTTACTCTCGGGCTCTTTCTAGAAAAAGTTTGCTGACCCCTGTGATAGATGTCTGACTATTTTAAAAAGACAATTTTTGTTTCACTTTTAGGATTATAGATTGGAAAAAAATAGACATGATACTCAAAGAACAAAGTGGACCTACATATACTAGTATCTAAAGATACCTATGACATATTGCTAAGTAAATGTCAAAGCCAACACAGCTAGTATGATCCTACCTATTAACAGGTACATATATACCCTTTAAAGTATATATAAATGAATAGAGGGAAAAGGCGTGGAAAGGTGCACAGCAGGCTGTTAATGTGGTTAACTGAAGAGTGATATTCAAAGGGTGGCATTTACTTTTCATTCTATTGTCTTTTTTTTTTGCCACATGGTTTTAACATTCAGAAGATACAGTAGTGTGTGCGTTGAAATGCCTTCCTTTTATTTCTAGCTATTCAACTCTTTATATTTCTTTTTATCCATCCCGCAATATGTTAAGTTTGTGCTACTGAATTATTGGAATTTTTTAATTTAAGGGAATAGAAATCAGCCTTTAAAGGAATAACTGTTACCATCAATAGATATAGTAGTGAAAATGTGGAAAAAGTTTTATGTAATTTATGCTTGATAAACTTAAATGCGAACGATTCTTCCTTCTCCCACTTTACAAGCCTGCTATTCTGGATTTTTGCAGATAATATCAAATACATTGTTCCTCAGAAGTGTGATCCTTGGCCTAACATCTTAAATATTGCCTGCGAACTTGATAAAAATGTTGCCTCTCAGGCCCTACCCAGAGCTACTAAATAAGGATATGCATTTTAACAAGAACTTCTTGGGATTTATGTTCATATAGCAATTTGAGAGGCACAGTTTTCTAGTGTCTCTAGAGACCTTAATCATTTTTCTGCCATGTCTCTTTCATATAGTCAGATACTGACAGTGCAATATATATTTTGGAAAACAACACTGGAGCAGGTTTTTCAGATGGTGTGCTGTTTCTGTCAAATTTACTTGAAAGCTGTTTTATATTTGTTTTGTTTCTCCTGGAACCAGCTATGGAGTTTCCAATTAGATTTCTTAGTTAGGGTGTGAGAAACTAAGGTTTTTTGGTGGAGGGAAGCCCCTCAGATAGTAATACCCACCACATTTGGGGATCACTGTACAGTAGATCCATTCTACGTATGGATGACCTCCTCTGACCACATCTAATGAAAAACCACACCATTTCTGGCTTTTGAGTGGAAGCAGATATAGCTAGGTTGGGCCAGCTACAAATGATATAATAATGATTGTTGCTGTCCTGGACTGGACATTACTTGACATGCTAATCATGTTTCTGGGGATACTTTCTACAGACTAATCATGCAGTTTTGAAGCCTTTATTATTGCAGTTTCCTTTTTTTCTGGTTGCAATTTTATGGTTATAGAATGATAACTTTAGCAAAGATAATAATCTAGTGACACTGAATATGGAACTAGAATTTAAGTCGTCTGACTCTGAGCTCTGTATAGGTGCAGCTCTGAGATTTAAGACTTAGACATGCTCAAGGCCCTAGGTTCAACTCCCAGCACCACACACACACGCGCACATGCACGCATACACACACACACACACACAAGATTATATTTGAGCAACAACCAAAGAGCATAATGGTGTTATTTTTTAACAAAGTAGATATGTGCTGTATTATTTTGATTCTTTCATGGCCTTGTAACTTCATACCATTGCCTGTATAACTGTGTCTCAGGATTTGTCATAATCTATATTAAAAGTAACCTGAGAGATGTTACTTTGAGATGTTACATATCGAATTCCAACATTTTAATGCATTATAAGTAATATGGATTTT
The DNA here is from genome assembly GCF_047511675.1 of Marmota flaviventris. NCBI lineage: Eukaryota > Metazoa > Chordata > Mammalia > Rodentia > Sciuridae > Marmota > Marmota flaviventris. The sequence continues at coordinate 57,306,516 of NC_092502.1, forward strand.
GTTTCTCTGTAGGCTCAAAGCTTAACTCCCCAGGACTATAATCTGAGGTGGTCAGGCCTTTTGGTGACAGTGGGCGAAGTTCTGGAAAAGAGTTTACTGAATGTCAGCCGGACTGATTGGCACATGGCTTTTACTGGCATGTCTCGTCGACAGATGATCTACAGTGCTGCCAAAGCAATTGCAGGCATGTATAAACAGCGCCTGCCCCTTAGGACCATGTGAGGGAAGACCTGTCTAGGATACTGAGACTTTCTTCACTTTTAGCTTGATGTCGTTATACCTTCTTGAATAGCTTCAATGAATTTAACAGTTTTGTAATTTTCCTGTAGGCTGTAATTTTTTTTTCTAGAGAGGCATGTTATCATTCCAATAGAAGAAAAGAAATAGATCCTTTTTATAATCATATAATTATACATATAGTTCTCAGAAAAAAATATACAAAAATATTTATAGCACAGTTTAATATACCAAATTCATATAGTGGAAATTCATGTGCAAAGACATTTAATTTAAAGATGTGTACTTGATTGTTTTGTTTTTAAAGAAGACATAGTTAATTAAGGAACATGTCTATTGAATATTCTTTAAAAACATTGTTCTTTTTGTTTTTTTGTATGTGCACATGGCCTCAGGTCTGATGGAGAGCAGCTTGCTCAACAATTTACCTTAGGACACCTACTTGTATTTAGAGAGATGTCACACATTTTTATGCATGTTTTATACAAAGTGGGCCAAATACAGAATTGATCATTTCTATCTAGTCATCATGTACACATACAATCTGGAAAGTCATCCTTGTTTCCTTTTTTTTAAAAAACTAATTTTTGGCATTTTATAGATTTATACTATGAACATTGGGTAATACATTTTATTTTTTCATTGCTATATGACAACTAAAGGGCAAATAATTTGAGTATATTTTAGATCAGAGTATTCATATTATTTTTGTATAATACTGTTCAGTACTTCCAAGAATAAATTCTGACAGTGGCCATTTTATGTGCTTCCACCCATTCTCCAAACTTTTACAAAAGACATTTTTGAGAGGTGATTACTTTATTGCCTATGAGAGGGTATGCCTCAGGTTTTAAGTATGGTTGCTTCTTCTTTCATTTGCCTTAAGCACAACTTTTCTAACTGCCATTCTGCCTTTATTTTTTATGGAAATTTTCAAATAAACTATTTTATATTCAATCTGGTTTATTTAGTTCGTTATGTTTGTATTTAATGAAAGCTTTTTCCCCCCTCAAGTAATATATTTTACAGTTGGGATTTATATAAATAAAAATTAAGTAAATGTTTTTTCTTGTACAGTTGAACTCTATGCAACTTCAAATAACTTTGATAATAGTTTCACATATAAACGTAATTTTATTTACTCTTCTATACTGTTATTTTGATGTAAAAGAATTAGCACAATCTGGCAGTTTTATAAAGGGTGATGAAGGTTGTATCCTGCACTGTCTTCATATGTAAGGTTTGCTTTGTATTAATGTTATTTAAAGTAATTATTTCATTTTTCCCCCTTTTTTTACTTGAGAGTGAGAAGAATTAAGTATTCATTTTGAAACTATAATGTATGTTCATTTCTGAGCACCATAAAGTGAAATTCCAACTTTTATATCATTCAGAGTAATGAGAAACAGAAACAAGACATAACAAGTTGCTGTGGTGCACTTTTGTTTGGGGTAATAGGATCAAAATACATTTTTCTCTCTTTGTGAGTGAAAAGAGAAGCCTTTTATACTATTTTCCTCGCTCCTTTAAGTCCATCCTTCTCTAACAGTATTTTATCAGGGCTTTGGCCCCATGACACAAACAGTCTACTATAGACTGAAGACAAGTATGCCCAAACTTAAAATATTTCTGCTACTTTCCCTCCTACTATAGGGAAATTTTATAGAGCCTAAAAATCTGAGTTTTTCTTTCCATTTTGTTTTCCCAAGTCTGAAACATCTTATTTGATATCATTGAGGATTGTTCTGATAGAATCACAAACATTGCCATTTCCTGGAATCCTCAAATTTCTGGGGCAGAGCTGCTCCACGGCTAGGTTGGAGCTTGATAGCGTTCCTGTACCTAGTTATTGGTGAGTCTTCTGCTGCTTTCTGAACAGTAGGAGTGGGAGAGGTGGAGGAGAGAAGGGCAGATAGAAGAGAGAAATACATGCTTTCGTCTGGCCTCCGTTTCCTTGGCCCAGTTCTCTGAAAGGCAATAGAGCATGGCTGACTCCACATTCTCAGCTTTCCCAACCTCCTGGAATTTCCCTTTTACATTATGATCAAGGAAAGTAACTTGCTCTCTCCTGGCAGCTTAGCCAGACAGTCTTGCTGTGATCATCAATCTTAAGGCCAGAGCCTCCATCTCCTCTGTGCCTTTTCTTCTTGTCCATTTCCTTAATAACTCCACAAGAACATTTTTGGAATTTGTGAGTAGATAGCTATTTGCTTTTTTTCTTTCCCAAGCTTTTAGGAAAACCTGTCTTTAACACAGTTTGTTATCATTATTGTGGTTGCTTGAAATTTTTTTTCTTCTGAAGAACCCCAGATTATTGAGTTTCATGTTTTATGTATTTTAATCCAAGTTGTTGAATTCTATAAGCTTGTACACTTATTTAAATTGGTGCGAGAAAAATAGGAAAAATGCTGAAGATTAATTCAACATCAACCTCAGATTATTGCTCAGTTCCAGGTTTCTCCTTGTATTGTTTTTTTTATTGTATTGGATTTTTTTTCTTGTTTGTTTTTTGTTGTACTAGGGGGTAGAATCCAGTACCTCAAGAACACTATGGGGATCGCTTCTCGGCCTTTTGGCTAAGATCAAGTGTAAGAACACTATGGGAGCCCTCTACCACTGGGCTGTAACCCCACGCCCCTATTGAGTTTTTGAGACACCCATGGACCTGGCTGTGCCATGTACTTCTTAAGTTGGAAAGGCCTTGGGTGATGCTGGTAGTTTCATCTTCTGATTCTTTGTTATTATTGCTTTTTCATTCTTTGTTCCTCAGTCTTTTGAGGATTAATGAAGTAGAAAATTAGGATGTAAAAAGGCAAAAAGATAGTATGGTAGTAAGTGTGAGTACATTTAAGAGTATAAATGAAACTGTATAATGTATATCTATTCGAATTATGCAATTAGCAATTACTCAGGGTCGACTAAATTAACATGCTGTTGAATTTATTCTGTTCCTTGGCTGGAAAAAAAATTCAAAATAGGACTTTGTGACTTATGAAGCCAAATTGATAACATTCTATGTTTAAAAGTTGTTGGGTTAAACATAAATTATGTGGATTTTTACTTCTGGGACATGGTGTTCTTTTTGTGATATTATGCAGAATCATGTGTTACATAAAATCAGTTTTGTAAGTATGTACATATTACATAAATAAATACTTATTTCTCAAAGGTGTATAGTGATTTTTTAAATACTAACTTATATTGATACTACATTAGATATTACTTTTTTATCTGAAGTGATTACTGATTGTCAAGAGTTCTTACAGAACAGCAACTTCAAACACCATCTTTCTGGTGGAACTGTCGCATTCAAATACACCACAGTTGGTAGGGTCAGGGTTAGAGAAAGAGCTATTAGGAGAGATATACATGAGAAATAAAGGTAATAAGCAAGAAGTTAAGGCTTGTGCTTCTCTGGAAACCTTTTTAGTACTGGGTTTAATTTATCCTTGACCTCCAGAAGTGTTTTTAAATAATTTTATAATATTAATTTTAGGTTCATGAAAAATTAATTGAGAAAGGTACAGGGATTTCCCATATGCCCCTGTCTCACAAATGCATAGCCTCATCCATTATCAAGGTTTCCCACCAAAGTGGTTCATTTGTTGCAATCAAGAATCTCATTGATGCATCATAATCATCCCAATGTATGGGGTGATTTCATTAGATCACATTACATGGTGTTTTGGTGTTGTGCGTACTGTTTGGATAAAAGAAACGTGGATCCATTATTATAATCTCATAGAGTGATTTCATTCCTAAAACTTCTTGTTCTACTTATTCAAACTCCTGGCAACCACTGATATTTTTTTTGTCTCCCTCGTTTTTCTTTCCTAGAATGTCAAATGTTCATATACTCTGTAGCCTTCTCAGATTGGCTTCTTCCACTTAGTAATAGGCACTTAAGATTCATCCATGTGTTTTCATAGCCTGACAATTTATTTCTTATTAATGCTGAATTATAGTCTATTATCTGGATATATCACAGACTGCTTTCCATTGACCTGCTGAAGGACGTCTTGGTTGTATCCTAAGTTTTGCCAATTATGAATAAAGTTGTTCTAAACTTCTACGTGCACGCTTTTGGGTGGACTACATTTTCAGCTCCTTTGTGTGATATACTATATTCATAGTTCCAAATTCTGCAAAATAGATGATATTTCTGTTCTGTACATTTTAAAATAAAGTTAAATGACTAGAAGTTGAGCTCCAGCACCCTGGTGGCGTCCGTACCACTCTGCCTCAGTGCCTAACATAATGATAAGTACTAACACATTAATAAAAATGAATAGATATTTGATAAAAGGAGCACAAGTCTGATTCCATAGGCCATTATTTTCTTTCCATATTATACAGTGTGTTAATTGATGTTTTCATTTATTTTCGATAAAAACGCTTTTTTAAAATGCCACATGCTAGTTAGATTTTAAAAGACTTAAAAATCCATTGACAATTTTACATGATGATGTAGAAAGGGGTTTGAATGGATGTAAGAGTGGTCCGGTGGAGCTCTGTGACTTCTGAAAGGAAGCTGTTAGAGGAAGGAAGAACTTGAGCCTAAAACCCTAGGCTGAGACTTGTGCTCACCTCTTGGGAGTACAGAAATTTCGAGCAAATTTTGCATCCCTGTGGGCCTCACTTTCTTCATCAGAAAAATAAAATTGGAGATACCAAAGGCACAGGGTCATTGTGAGATATAAATGAAGCAAGATATGTACTCAGCTCTGGTCTCTCTCATGAACAACTCTCTACTCAGAAGCATTTAAGTATATGGACTGTTCATGAAAGGTCCCTGTTGGGGTTTAGATATGGGAGTCCCCCCAAGGCTCCTGTGTTGTTGCAGGAATATTCAGAGGTGAAATTATGAGAGCTGGAACCTACCAGGACTACCGTACTGGGTGGTAGCTGCTGGCAGGTGGGACATGGCTGGAGGTGGGTCACTGGAGGTGTGTGCCCTTGAGTGATTCTATCCCTCCCCCTCCCCGCGCTTCTCCTCCCTCTGCTTTCTGGCTACCATGAGGAGAGAACTTTCCTTTACCAGACCCTTCTGCCTCACTTCAGATCCTGGGTAATGGAGGAGTCAGCTGACAATGGACTGAACCTCTGGGACAGTGAGTCAAAAGAACCATTTCTGCTAGGCATGGTATTGCACATCTAATCCCAGCAACTTGGGAGGCAGAGGCAGAAGGATTGCATTTGAGGACAGCCAGCAATTTAATGAGGTCCTAAAGACAAGACCCTGTGTTCAATCCCCAGTTTTTCCCCTCCCCCAATAGAAAGAAGAAAGAAGAATACCTTTTCCTGCTCTAAGTTATTCTTATCAGTTATTTTAGTTGCAGATATGAAAAGCTGAGTAACAGCCCCCAAATGCTGGCCAGTTACTTAAGACTATATAGGGCAAGGGGATAAACTCTGTTGGACTTGACCATTTGACATGTCAATTACTTCTAAAACAATTTTTCAGGAGTCATTTTGACTATATTACATATTCTATTGTACTTTGATTTATGTATTCCTGAAAACCTCTGCTTTTTGTAAAATTGTGTGCTCGAAGTTAACAGAAGTTAAAAAGATAAGTTAGGGACAGATTAATCAAAACCTTTATAATTTTGAAGCCAGAGTCCTAATAAACCTGGTAATAACCACTACTATAATAGCCCAAATTTTTAAAGTTACATTCCTAATGGAACCAACATTTGACCCAGTTATCCTACTCTTCAATATATTCCCAAAGGACTTAAAATACTTTAAAAAATACTATAGTGACGCTGCCACATCAATATTTATAGCAGCTCAATTCACAATAGCTAAGCTATGGAACCAACCAATGTGCCTTTCAACAGATGAATGGATAAAGAAAATGTATATATACACAATGGAATATTACTCAGCCATAAAAAAGAATGGAATTATGGCATTTGCCAATAAATGGGTGGAACTGGAGACTATCAAGCTAAGTGAAATAAGCCAATCCCAATAAACCAAAGCCTGAATGTTCTCTCTGATATGTAATCGCTAACTCACAATAAGCAGGTGGGGAGAGAGTAGAAGTTCATTGGTTTAGACAAAGGGGAATGAAGGGAAGGAAGGGGAGATGTTCAGAATAGGAAAGAATGAATTGGACATAACATTCCTATGTTCATGTATGAATACACAACCAGTGAAACTCCACATCATGTACAACCACAAGAATGGGATCCTAATTAGAAAAAGTCATACTCCATATATGTATAATATGTCAAAATACAGTCTACTTCTTGTATATCTAAAAAGAAAAAAAAATTAAAATTTTACATTCCTAAAAAATACATCAGTACAGACCTTTACCTTAATGGGGGGAAAACTTAGGAAACTAGCTTGATGGAAAGGGAGGGCAGTCATAAAGGGCCAAGTGTACTAAGTTATTTTTTGGGGGGGAAAAAAAAAGATAAACTACAGAAGGCTCAGGGAGAACTGTGCAATGAGCACTTCCAGGGAACTGTGCAATGAGGCAAGGCAGGGAACTCATCTAAGGCAATGTCAACACATGTTGAAATCGTCATCAGTGGAATCTGCAGGGCTTCAGGAGTTCCCCTGCATTTGTGATTTTGCAGTTAGATGCTGTTACTTGGTTACATGAACCAACACTGCCTATCAATTATGAGTAAGCTAATTATGGCAGAAACATGGGCTGGCTGTTTCAGGACAGACTGAACTTGCCATTCATCTAATGTTTATTAGAAACCAATGACCATATGCATAAAAGCTCTTCATAAACTACTGTAGGCAAAGCCAGCACCTGTAGGGGTCAGGCAATCAGCAGTGAGTGTGATGGGAGGGGACATGGGTGACAAGCAGCAGAAAGCAAGACCCATCCAGAGGCTCAGGCGCACTCAGTGTCCGCCACTTGTGGCTTCAGAAACTGCACTCTGTGGCCAAATCATCTAATTTTTATATATAATATCTAATTTTTATATATAATATCTAATTTTATATATATATATATATATATATATATATATATATATATATATATATATATATATATGGATAGATAGATAAATCTTTATTTCTTTTTTCCCCAAGAGAATCAAGATGTCTGGATTTTTAGATAAAATTGCCCAACTCTTGTAACTGATGAAAATAGTTATGATAGAGGGTTAGGAGTCAATCTTTGGACTTCCTGTTGTGACCTATTGGAATAAAACAGAGCTTTAATATGAGAGTTTTGTGATGGTTACATATGGTTTGGTGAGTTGGTACCAATGGAACTCAAGATCTGATCATTGCTGAAATTGCTGGGATGCTACATAACGTGTATCCTAAACATCAAGATTACATTCAGTTATCAATCAGGTTACCCAGTGTTCCCGTTTATTTTCCTGGAATCCAGCTATTTCATCTGTTCTTTCTCCCAAAGCGGGGAAAGGTGAGTTTCCCCTGTGTAGAGTTAGTTATGCAGGATGTGTCCCAACACCTGGTGAAAAATTAGAGCCTAATGCAGTAGCCTAAAACTCTTCCTGTAACTTTGCCCATTATCGATACAAAAATAAAAAATACAAGTGTTTCTAATAAATATAGCTAATTGGATTCTTAAGTCTCTTCTGTAACATAAAAACTGAAATAGTTTTGAGACTGAGCACCAATTAATAGGGCTGGTCATGGAAAGAACACTTACAAGGACAAGCCTTAATACCACAGTTTTACATTTGCGTAATGGTTTTTTGGCAAGCCGGGTCTTTTTCCCCTGTACTCTTGCCTGTGTTAAGTACTCTGAAAGAGTGTAGACAAATACTCTCATCAGCAGGGACTTGGCAACCAAGTTCTCCTCCCTGGTCCCCCTGTGCCTTGCTTTGGCCTCAAGACAGTGAGCTAGCCACCCAGGCAATGTTTTATGAATCCAATGCTATAGAGAGAAAGCAGGAAATTGGGGTGCGGGGGGAGTGGAGTCCACGTATCTCTTTCACATCACCCATTTTGGGTAGGTGATGCTGTGCTGCTAGCAGGAGCTTCTGAAACAAGATGAAGTGGCAGTTTGCTTACATGATTTGTTTTTTCAGCTGACTTCACCCCAGAGCATATATAGGAGGTGAGAGGGGGGAAAATTATTAAACCACCTATTAGTAAAAACACACTTTCCCCCACTTCTCAGTATAAAACTGAGGAATGGCAGACAAACATTTCCATGAGGTAATACTTGAACCTTGAATAAGCTTCCATTAGTTTTTTTTTTTTTAATCAGTCTATGCCCAATGCAAGTGAAAATGTACAAGGAATCATGATGTAAAGGATAGATATATTCAGCATGAAATCAGAGACAACTGGATTCTCTGAATTTCACTGTTTCTGGAGGAAGAAAGAGCAAATCTACTTTACCCTGTGCATATATATGTTGTATATCAGATAGATAGAGAATAACTAGCAGGCTGAAACTCCAACCAGTGAGTGCCTATGACATTCCAGGCACTATCACATATAGTGACTTAGTTAGTCTTCACTTTGCATGAGAAGTATTATTGTCTCCATTTTTCAAGTGAAAACACTGAGGCTCAGAGAGGTTTATTACTGGCCTCAGCTCACACAGTAAGAGGTGGCAAAAGGACTCAAACCTTGTCCTGTCAGATGCTGAATTCCATGCTCTTTCACAAGGCTTCCAAAATGAATTTTGACTGATGAGATGTAGATCAAATGAAGCTGGCCTTTAAGATTGCATATATATCTTTTATTACATGCATGTATAATTATATATTACTGTGTGTGTGCATACTACTGCAAGCCAGGCAACTCTGGGACGTATGAAAAAAGTAAGCCTAGAGTTTTGCTCTTGAGCAGGTTGACATGGAAACAAAGGCATAAATGAGATAACAAGACTCTTGTGACCAACAATGCTGTCAGAGCACAGTGTGGAGTCATGGGTGGGAGCCAGCATGATGTTGGGGGATGGTACCTGGAGGAGATGGCATTTATAGATCTCTCAGGATGGCCAGAGGTCTCCACAAAGAGAGCAAAGTGTGTGGGAGCCTGAAAAGATGAAGGTTTAGTTTGTTCAGAGAAAGACAGCATGTTCTATCTGAAGAAATGGGAAGAGAGCCCAAAGAAGTGGGTTGGGGCCATTTCTTATTATTGTTCTGTTTCATGATATTGCTAGATAAGAAAATGCTTCTTTTGAAAAGGAGCTAGTAGCAGTGTAGAAGATGAATGACTGGTGAGCAAATTCAATTTGGAAGAGAAAAAAAAAAAAAGTCTCAGTGGGAAATGGTTTTAAGACCTGAATTAGGGCAGCGGTGTCTGGAACAGATGTATAGAAGATGTCACATAGTTTGATGACCGTGCCACCACAGGGAAGGAAATAAGAATGACAGCATGGTCTCTCCCTGGCACTATGTGGGTCTCACTGGCAGAGATTGTGCTCTGGGCCGAGGAACTGCTTGGAGGAATAAAAGGTTTGCCCAGCAGATGTGTGTGGGAGATACTGAGGCACTTAGGTCCTCCACTGACCTGAAAGGATCTCAGCCCACGAGGGGCCTGTATTCTGCTCTGGCTGTGGCTTGTAGAACATTTGAATTCTGATTCTTTATGGGTCTCCTGGAGCTGAGAGACTTGTGTGATTTGGGGAGTATACCTCAATTACCTTGAAAAACTCAGCACTCACCCTAGTGAAGTTCCTAGAGATATGAAGCAGAAACTGTCCTTTCTCTTAAAGAAAAGTGAAACTTCAAAAGTATTTAGGAACTCTTATCTGATAAACCTAAGGTTGCCCGTTGATAGGTGTTTTCTCAATTATAAAGGGACTCCAACATGGTACCAGGGATTGAACCCAGGGGCACTTAACCACTGAGCCACATTTGCAGTCCTTTGTTTATATTATATTTAGATACAGGGTCCCACTGTGATGCTTAGGGCCTTGCTAAGTTGCTGAGGCTGGTTTTGAACTCTCAATCCTCCTGCCTCAGCCTCCTGATCCAAGAGCTTCTTGACTCTTCCCTCCCTGTAAGTCTGGATAGGCTTTCTCAACCTCAAGGAGGCTTTAGTGTTACTGGACTCTGCTCACCCTGTCACTAGAGGGCACCAGGTGCACATAAAATACCTAGGTGTCTAAATCCAGCAATGCTCTTCAAATAACTACAAATTGTCAAACGGTCTTTAGTAACTCCATTTCTGCTCCGGAGTGAAGTAAGCATACTAAATTTGACTTCATAGTGCTCTTGGATTTTTCTTTTGTTCAGAAATCTAATAAGTTGCAGACTTGAAGACCAAATGGTTCTTCACAAAATTACAGGACTCTGCACGAACTTTGCTATCAGTTATCTATCTGGCTCTTACCATGTGCTGGTTAATGTCTGAATCTTATATGAATTTTTCATATGGTTTTATTTCTGATCCTGCAACAAATGAAAATGGTGTGATATCAACAGGAAGTCTCCTCCACCTGGCAAAACTATAGTGTGCCACTCCGTGTGGAGTACAGTTATGTCTCTGTAAGACCTGCAAGTTAAGGTCTATTGAAATTTTAGAAAGAAAAGCAGGTTGGACATTCAGTTTATGTAACACTGCCTGGGACTGTGCAGAAATGAAGTGTCACGAGGAAGCTGCCTGTGGCATTTTCTATTGGGTTTGCCTCAGGGAACTGAATCCCTGTGACAGCCCTTGCTTGAGTTTACACAAGCAAAAACTGGGCTCATTGTTTCTCATCTGTAATGTTTTCCCCAATTCATAGTTATTCTTTGATCAGAGGGGAAAAAAAGGAGAGGAATATTCACCACAGAACCATTAGATTCTGCTGAACACTGACAAGAATTCGGAACTGAATAAAATTACAGAGACTGCCTACCCCGGGCACACCTGGATCAGGTCAGCCACAATTTGCACCTGACGAGAGGTCACAAGATTGAGACTGTGGGAGCAAGAGCGCTGGGTTCTGCCGTGGCAGTTGCTGTGAGGCGTCACATCAGATCTGCAGTCGGTGTGCTTTGTAATTAATGTCCATACTAAACATGGAAGTGAACCCAAAAGCTGCACACCAAAATGCCTATCATGATGAATGAGCTTCATGATCCCAAGAGAAATAAATTTGTCCAAATGGAAGGTGAAAGAAGGACTCAGAAGTATGAATTAGAACAGCCTTCAACCTGTGCGTTTTCTCCAGGACTGAGGCAAGCAAGCTGGAGGGTGCCCACCCCACCCCACCCCTCCACCCCACCCCATCCCCCCCGCCCCAGAGGCAGGGCTGGTGGAGGAAAACAACCTGACATCACACAGTGAGAAGCCACCATGTGCTTGTCACTGGGCAGAGGCTTACAGCATCTCAACAGCCTTGTGATATAGAACCTTTGTTTTTGTTTTAAAGGGGAAGAAATGGGCTTCACTTGGTTTCAAAATTTTCCCCAGGTGATGATGCTCAATGAAAGAGGTAATAGGATGATAAATAGCAGCCACACTGATGATAATACGTGTACCCCATACCATACTCAGCATCTCTTGTGTAAGACTGCTAGGGGGACATTGCCATGCCCATTTTATGAGTTAGAAGCCCCAGGCTGGGAAAGGTTAAGTCACTTGCCCAAATGACCCCCACCTTTACGCTACCCCCTCACCCCGTCAGTCCTGTCATGACCCTTCTACTACCCCCATATCTTCTATCTTCTGCTTCCTTTTAGAATAGAATAGAAGAGGAATGGGCGGTGGGGGGTGGGATCCTGATGAACTAATTCACTGGCATACCTGAGAACGTTGTGTTAAGACTCAGACCACCAACCCCAGCATCTCCCAGCCAATGCCTGGCAAAACAATGGCTCCGTGCTTCTGCCTACACAAAGGGCTCCTTGGTCAAAAATTTAGGAAATTTAAAAACTCCATTTGTCTCTGAGATTCTTAGCTAACATTACTATAGAAAAAAGCTCTGAGAAATCCTGGAATACTGAAGAAACTGTGAATTTGTGACTCAGTTCCATATGTAAAACAAGTTAATGTAGATGAAAGCATTTTTAATAGACCCTACATAGGCAGTCCCTCTCATGCTACTACCAGCACCACCTACAGGCCCTACAAGGTACTTGTGGGGCTAGTTGTAGAGACATCTATATGAACAGATGTTTATGGACAGACAGACTTTCAGTGCCCCCACAGTCCCCTTGGCATGTGAAACGTGTGGTAAGATAAGGATTTTCAATCAGACAGGTGTGGGCCACGCTCCAGCTTCACTATTGATTAGTTTTGTGACCTGGAGAAGTCACACAACCTCTCTGTGTCTCAGCAGAAGATATAATGCTACGTTCCTTTATGATTGTAAAGAGCAAAGAGCCCAACAGTCAGGAGCTTTTATTTTCCTTACATCCAGGGAGAACTCAAGGGCACAATTCTGCCCAGCAAAATTTAACTTCCGTACATGCTTCTTAGAAGCTATTTTGGTAAAAAGTATAAATTTCTTTGCTGTAAAATTTATTTGGCCAAAAGCATATGTGAAGGTTGATTTTCTTTTTTCCTTTCCACTTATTTATTTATTTATTTTGGTACTGGGGATTGAGCCCAGGAGCGCTTTACCACTAAGCTACATCCCTAGTTCTTTTTATTTTTTATTGTGAGGCAGGATTTTGTTGAGGCTGGCCTCAAACTTTAAGTCACCATTCCTGACTTACAGGTTGATTTTGTTAATCCTTCCTGGAAGAAAGTGATGAAGCAAGAGAGGAGGAGTTTGATAAGTGTGGGAAACCATGGAGAAGAGTGAATACATCTCTGGGAAAATACAGACCTCCCCCCAACTAAGGAAGAGCAGGTCTGAAGGCAACTTTGGGTCCCATCTGTTGGAAGCTATATGCTGCCCCAGGTATGAGACAAGCATCAAGATGGAAATGGGTCAAATAAGGGACATTATCTACTAATTTCTCAAGATTCCATGTAATCTTTTAAATAAATTCAACTTCTTTCCATTTGAATAATTGTCTCATTCTTCAGATATTTGATTTGAAGAAATTTTCCTTTGGGAAAATACTGGGCAGTGACAGGTCTCTTCCCCACTCCCTTGGAGCAACTTCCCTTCCTTAACTCCCTACCCCTTGCAGGTCAACATCCTGGAGGAGCCAACCAGGGCAGAGGGCAGGGCAAGGAGGCTGCAGAGGAGGGATTAGTCAAGGAAAGTCAGAATGGTGATGGGAAGGGCAGAGGGACTTCTTTTCTCAAGACTGTTCATCTGCCTTGTACTCATCAGGCATTTGAGAAACAGAGGAAGAAGAGGCAGAGAGAGAGCCAGGACACAGCACAACCAGCAAATGAAACCTTGCACACACATCACAGAGTAAAGAGGAAGAGTGTGCATTTTTGAGTATGTGCGATGTGTATATTAAATTAAAGACAATGTGTAGGCTTTGCAGATCACACAGGTATCTAAATAGATATTGGACATATTAAGGTCTTGGACATCTTAGAGCAATACACTTAATAAATTGCCTTTGCTACTTTAAAAATCAAATCTATTAAAAATGGGCTCATTGGAAGTGTGACAGGATTTTTTATCAGATTAAACTGATGGAAGGAATCGTGGTTGCTGTGAGGTTGCATAAATACTTGGAAAGCACTTGTCAACAGAGTGGGTGCTCAATAAATGTCACTTTTTCTTTCCCTTTTTTTCATTTTTTTTTAAAAAAAAGGATAATAAAGAAAAAATAAGAGAAGGGAGGAAATAAAGTAGAAAGGAAAGGAGTCAAAGAAAGAATAAAATCTACTCCCCACCCTAGGAGACCATTCTAGCTAAGATGCAGGAGTTGTGCATTTACATAGTAATAATAATAATTGTGAACATTTCTGAGAGTTTTCTGTATTACATATTGTGAGTCAAATTCTGCAGCATGGGAGGTGTTTTTGATTAGACTTTACAGCTAATCTACTATATAACACCATTGCGTATTTTAAAGAGACACAACTGCCATTCAGATTTGATATGCCCTCTTAGGCTTGTTTCTTATTTCTGAGCATTTGTTTTAAAAGAGGAAAAATAGTTTTAGCAGCAGTGAAATGCACCTTTAAAAATCTAACTTCTGAAATCAGTCTGTGATCATATCATTGACCTTGGTTGGACCAGAGGATTCTCTGAAGCCCAAAGGCATGAATGGATCTCTTTGTGTGCTCAGCTCTCATGCAAGCCAAGCCAGCCTGGGTTTTGTTTTGCCATATCCACAAAAACGCCATAGACAAATAGGTCTTGATTTACAGATATGTGTAAGTAGATGTGATTTCCTCTCTGGGAAAAAGGCCTGAGGGGGCTAATGCACTTTAATTTATATGCTCAGGGCTCCTAGGAGGGGCTTGGTTAGAAGGAGTCCATCTGCAAGAAGCACTGCTCTCAAATGCTTCCTGATGGAAAGTAAATCTGGGAAAACACCAGGGCCAGAAATTGGCAGGGAAGACTTGGACAGAAGAAGAATCTGGAGAGAAAGGTAAAGGCTTCATAAATTTCACATACAACCACATTTTGTTTTTCTGGATCTGATTTTCCTTATAGCTTCTTCCTGTTTTTCAGGCACAGGTAGCCTTTTTTGCCTGGAAAGGACAACTACTGTGTTTTGCCCAGGTAGCTCTCTGTTCCATAAGATTTCCATATTAAAGAGGTTGATTCAGTCTGGTCGGTTTGGTGTCAATTTTCTAACTGTGTAGATGGTTCCTTTTCTTCTCACAAGCAGAAGTGATGGCTTAGCTGTCCTCAAAGCTCAACAACATTTAACAGGGACCCCAGAACAACTGCTTTCTGGATAAGCAAACCTTAGGAAGTTCGGCTCAAGTAAGTTCCAGGGCTGTCCCACTCCGGGATGCTTCTCAGTGGGTCTGTGGGTCGGGGATAAGGAGATGAAAGCTGCTTTAGCTCCTCAGCCTCTGGTGAGCTTAGCACTAAGAAAGATCATTGCCTGGCTGCAGGTGAAACCCCTGGGCCTAGGGAACTGTGTCCCTCAGAGGGGCACTGGAGACAGCCCTCTGCAGCTTCCTAGTGCTATTCTACACATTTGTCCTTTGTTCCCTCACAGCCCAGAGACAAAGACTGCTCTGTGCTTTGGTCGCCTGGCCTAGCCTTTGCAGAGCTTTCTGCTGTTTCTAAGACTGAGCCTGTGACCGGAAGGTGATAAAAGAAACACATTTCAAGTAGTAAAAACAAGTGTCCAAGAAAGAGCTTTCCATCCGGTGGTAACAAATGAAAAGGCCAGGCCTCCTGTCTCTCCATCTGGATCTGGAACGGATGAGGGAGAAATCTCAGAGCACCAGTGAGCAGCTGTCTGCAGGCGCCATGGGCTTGGCCACGCTGCCTTGAGCAGCGCAGGCTGGACGCTAGGCGGCAAGGACATATTTTCAGGGCAGCTGCTCTGGCCACTGTTTGGATTGCTCTTGCTCCCTTTGTCCCATTTCAGTCGTTTTTATATTCTTTTTTTTTTTTCTCTCTCTCTCTCTCTGTCACTTTTTCTCTACCTTCCTTGACTTTTCATATTTTTTTTTCCCCTTCTGTTCAAAAACTCTTGACAACCCCTTCACTGTCCATTCCCTCAAGTCCCAGTTCTGTAGTGGGCTCCTTGTTTGTATCCTGGCAATGATGACAGCCTTAGTGGCTAGCAGGTACTGAGAGCGTTTCATGAGCTTTTTAACTCATTCAGCGTTCAGTGACCTTTGAAGTAGAACATTGAAGGACAGGCTGGTTGTTGGAATAAGGCAGTTCCAGCATCGCAGTGAGACTGGGCTGTCTTCTCAAGCAGAATCTGATGTGCATGTGCCTGGCTGGGCGGCCCTCTTGGGCATGTTGTGGTTTGTATATGAGGTGTCCCCTCAAAGCTCCTGTTCATGCAGGAATATACAGAGATGAAATGATTGGATTGTGAGAGCTGTAACCTAATCAGTCCATTCTGGTTTGAATGGAATAACAGGGTGGTAACTGTAGGCAGGTGGGGCATGGCTGGAGGAGGTGGGTCACTGAAGGGTGCCCTGGAAGAGATGTTCTTTCTGTACCTCTGCCCTCTGCCATGCCCTTCCCCTGTTATGTTCTGCCTCACCTTGGGACCAAAACAATGAAGTTGGCTCTCTGGACTGAGAACTCTGAAACTGTGAGCCCCAGATAAACTTTGTCTCCTCTGAGTCGTTCTTGTTGGGTATTTTGGTCACAGTGACTAAAAACTGACTAAAACAGGCAGCTGTCATCAAGTCATTGAGTGCTGGGTTTAAGATTCTTTCATAACATGGCCCAGTCATCCCACAGTCTTTCCACAGAAAGGACAGAGCATGTGGAGGATCACATAGATATTTTAGGGTCCCAGGCTCCAACTGGTATCCAACAACTTCTTCCACATTCTGTGCCCAAAGTCTGACACATGGTCTCTCCTAGCTGCAGGGGAACCAGGAAATAGAGTTTTCCTTTTATCCAGGTTGAAAATGAAACTGTGTGGCACATGCTGCCTGGTTTTTACTGTAGATAGGTCTCATCATCACCTCCACGTGAGGGAACTGAGGTGCTAAGATTCTGTGTCAATGGCTTATATGTGGTAGGGCTGGGATTCCAGTTCTATAAATATGACTCCAGAACTTTGCTCTAACCTTGTGTTCTGCTTTTTCTGCTTCAAAAGAAATAGTCATTCCCTCTTTGGTGCCAGTACTGGCCATTTTTATAAATTTTTACTCCAGTGTCTACTACAAGTGCTGAATTTTTTCTATGTGTTGTACCTGGATGCCTGAGAGAGAAAGAAAACTGTTTTTTTCCTATCTGCATCATCTGTAAATGGCACAATACCTGGGACACAATGATGCTCAATCGAAGTTTGATGAATGAAGAATATCTGTGGTCTGTGCAGAGGTTTGCAAAAGCAAACCCTGAGGTGCTGCATAGTGAGTATGTTATTGATCAACTTTCCTAAATTAAAGTTAAGGAGTTTGGATTATTACAATAGTCATCTCCATATAGCTACTTTCAACCAATCAATAAGATAAATCCTTAAAATTCATAAATCAAAAGATGACATCAGCAAGATAGCAAAATAACTTTCTATCACTATCCCCCTGCAGAAGACTGTGCACTGTGACAGCTACTCAAAGATGAGATCACCTCCATGGGAGTCTGGGAGTCCAGCAGAGAAGTTCCAGCACATTGTTGAATGAAAAACAAAACAAGAACAGATGCATTGAAAAGAATTTCGCCTTACCCACATATATCGCTCTTTGCACAGCTCAGTTCCAAGAAACACACCCTCAGCCCGAGATTTCCCCATAAGGGAACGTGAGAGTGTAGCTGTGAGGGATACCAGGCAGGAGGCCCACTGATTTCTCATCCCTCCAAGAATACTCAGATGATCTGAATGGCTGAGTAGTTAGGAGAGGCTGGGAGCAGGGTCAGGAGCCATGGACTCCACCAAGTGCTCCGTAGACTCCAGCAGGAAGCTCACCATGAACCACTCAGAGCACCTCAACTGTGCGACGACTGGCCCCATGGGCACTCTAACTGATGCTCAGGCCTCACTCCCCCCCACCCCCAGCCCTACCAGACCAGCTCCCTCAGCACATACCTGCAGACAGCAACAGAGAGCATAAACATCTTGTATGGAGAGCAGGCTTTAGTACAAAAGATGAGAATACTCCAACTTGAGACTTTTGGGGCACCACTATAAAGAAAATAAACAGGAGGCTCTCAGGACCCAGCTTGTGTTATGGTTTGGACATAAGGGGTCCCCCAAAACTCCTGTGATAATGCAGGAATGTTTGAAGGTAAAATGATTGAGCTATAACCTAATCCATCTGTCCATCCTAGTTTGAAGAGGTGGTAACTCTGGGCAGGTGGGGCGTGGCTGGAGGCAGGGAATCACTGGGGGTGTGTCCTGGAAGGGTGCATCTTCTCTGCCGGCCCTTGCTTTTGCTTGCTCTGCTTCCTGGCCACCATAAATGGATTGGAGTTTCTCTACCATGCCCTTCCACCATGATGTTCTGTTTCACTCTGGGCCCAGAGCAATACAGTCAGTCCACACTGGACTGAAGCTCTAAAACTGAACCAAAATAAACTTTCCCTTCTCTAAGTTGTTCCTGTCAGGTATTTTGGTCACAGTGACAAAAAGCTAACACAGTTGGGCTTTGTAGAATCAAGATAAGGCATACTGCTTTAAGAATTACCCACTAAGAGGGAATGATAGGGGTGGAACAGGCACATACACAGAAAATGTCTAAAAGAGAGCAGGGAAACCCTCAATGAGCTGTCTGGTGAAGCCAGTAAATAAGGATAGAAGAGTTGGCTCTTCAGATGCAAATATACCAATACAAGACTTTCAAGGAACATAAAAAAAATCAATAAAATGTAACACTACCAAAGAAATAAAATCACATTCCAGTAATCAACCCCTAGGAACTGGAGATCTCTGGATTGTCTGACTGTGATAATTTGCATCTGAAATGTCACCCAAAATCTATGTGTTAAAGGTCTGGTTGGCTACTGGGAGGTGGTGGAAACTCCTGGAGGTGGGGTCTAATTAGAGTAGGTCCCTGGGTGCATGGGCTTGAAAGGGATTTTTTTGTCCCAACCCCCTGTGTCTCTTTTACTGTCCCTGTCTCTCTGCTTCCTGGCTCCCTTGCTCTACCATGTGCTCCCTGCCAGGATGCTCTGCCGCACCACAGGCCCAGAAACAGTGGAACCAAGCAACTGAGACCCACTGGTTATCAGTGACGAGTTCTGCTTCCTCAAACGTTGAAGTTTGAACTTAAGAGAAGTGGCCCAGGCAAGCGTATAAAGCAGGTTTTATTCAAAAATAGTAACACAGACTTCTCCTGGGAGGGAGATGGGGGCCATAGCTGGTATCCTGGTATCCCAAGAAGTGAGGGTCTCTTGCCCCTTTTATATATTTTAGACTTTCTTTGTTTTCCTGCTCTTTCCCCGCTTATAGCTCTCCCTCCTGTATACTGTGATTGGGCTCAGGAGATGCAGGTGGGATGGCCAAAAGGTGAGAAGCAGATGGGCAAGGGGAAGGGCCAAATGGGGTGATCCAGGAAGGAAGCATTAACAACTTTTACAGCTCCTTGTAGGGAGGGACAATTCCTGGAACAAGTTAGCTTAGCAACAGGTTGGAGCAGGGACAGGTTAACTTGATAAGGGTGGAGGAAGGGCTCTGGCGGCATTAACATTTTAATTCCCCAGCAGTCTCCAACTTCCTGGACCCAAACTGGCCTTCATTTTCTTGAACCCACCTAATTACCTATCTACACTGACTGCCTGGTCTTTAATTATTACTTCACAGCAAGTGATTAAAACCTCTGAAGTCATGAGACAAAATAAATTTTTCCTCATTTAAGTTGTTTTTCTCAGATATTTTATCATAGCAATGGAAATCTGATTATCACAATGACAATTTAAAAATTAAAAAAGGTGTAAATTGTGACATGGAAAACACAAAATATGTGGAGGGGTCATAGAGTAGAGCTTTTGTATGCTATCACTTTACTTCAGTCTGTTTGTTCTTAAAACTGAAGTAAGTGGTTCTACAGTGGCACATAGTTGGGTCATGCTCTTTCAAAATGAAACATCAAAGTGAAGTGTTCATTAATTTAAAATAGATCGTTATAACTACAAGGTGTTCATGTAAGCCTATCACCACCCCAGAGGAAAAACCTATACTAGATACACAAAAGATAATGAAAGAGCAAACAAAACAACCACTATAGTAAAATCATCAAATCACAGAAGATTTGATGATTTGCTGTCTGCAAGAGAGAAAGGACAGAAAAAATATCCAGTACAAAATTAACAACATGGAAATAGGTAGTCCTTACCTATCAATAATTACTTTAATTGTAAATGGAATAAATTCTTTAATAAAAAAAAGACTAGCTGAATAGAAGAGAAAGCACCAACCAACCAACTATACACAAACTACAAGACACTCAATTCAGTTTTAAGAGCAGACTGAAAGTAAAGGGATGGGAAAAGATGGTCCAGGCAAACATAAAACAAAAGAGAGCAGGATTGTGTTACTTATATCAGACAAAATAGACTCTAAGTCAAAAACTGCAACAAGAAACTAACAAGGTCATTACATAGTGATACAAGAGCCAATTCATTAAGAGGGTATAATAATTATAAATGTGTATGCATTCCAGCATCATACCATCTATATATGTAAAGCAAATATTAAAAGAAATGAAAGGAGAAATAGACAATAATACAATAATAGCAGGGGACTTGAAGATCCAGCTTTCAACAATGGATGGATCATCCAGACAGAAAATCAATGAGGAGACATTACATTTGAACTATACCATAGACCAAGTGGACAGAACAGCTGCACCCAGGACTTTCCACCCAACCTCAGCAGAATGCACAGGCTTCTCAACTGCACACAGACATTTTCCGGGATGAATTATGCACCAGCCCACAAAATAATCTTAACAAATTTAAGATTGAAATCTTATCAAGCACATTTTCTGTTACAATGATATAAAACTAGAAATCAATCAGAATAATACTGGAAATTCACAAATACTTGGAAATTAAACATGCTCCCAAACAACCAAGAGGGCCAAGAAGAAATCAAAAGGAAATTTTTTGCGGGGAAGGGTACTGGAGATTGAACTCAGGGGCACTCAACCCCTGAGCCACATCCCCAGCCTTATTTTGTATTTTTTTTAGAGACAGGGTCTTAGTGAGCTGCTTAGCACCTTGTTTTTTGCTGAGGCTGGCTTTGATTTTGAGATCTTTCTTCCTCAGCCTCCTGAGCCACTGGAATTACAGTTGTGCACCACTCTGCCAGGCTCAAAAGGGAAATTTAAAAACATCTTGACACAAACGAAAATGGCAACATAAGATATCAGAAGTTATGGAATTCAGCAAAAGCAGTTCATAGAGGGAAGTTTGCAGTGAAAATGCCTGCATGAAAAATAAAGAATGCTCTCAAATAAACAACATGTTATACATGGAGGAACTACAGAAGAAGAACAAAATAAGCTCTGACCCAGCTATCCCACTCCTCAGTTTATACCCAAAGGACTTAAAGTCAGCATATTACAGTGATATGTTTATAGCAGCTCAATTCACAATAGTTGAATTATGGAACCAACCTAGGTGTACTTCAATAGATGAATGGATAAAGAAAATGTGGTATATATACACAATGGATATTACTCAGCTTTAAAGAAGAATAGTATGGCATTTGCCAGTAAATGGATGGAGTTGGAGAATATCACGCTAAGTGAAATAAGCTAATCCCCAAAACCAAAGGCTGAAAGCTTTCTCTAATATGCAGATGCTAATTCGCAACAGAGCGGGGAAGGGGCTAGAGAAGATTAGAATTACCTTACATTAGGTTGAGGAAAGTGAAGGGAGGGGAGAGGAGGAGAAGTGGGGATAGGAAAGATAGTAGAATGAAACAGGCATTATCACTTTATGGATATATGTGACCACATGACCAATGTGATTCTACAATATGAACACTCAGAAAATGAGAAATTATATCCCATCTACATATGATTGTATCAAAGTGCATAAATGCATTCTGTCATGTATAACTAATTAAAACAAATTTAAAAATTTTAAAAGGAAATGGAAACTAGAAAAGTAACAGCAAACATCAATGAAACTAAGAGTTGGGGTTTTTGGTTGTTGTTTTGTTCTTAACATTTAGCTAGATTAAACAATTACATGCTAGTAAGTTGGGTCACCTGGAAAAAATTGATAAATTTGTAGAAACTTGCAAGCTACGAACTCTGGATCATGGAGAAACAGAAAATCTGAACACCCAATAAAAACTAAAGAGATTGAATCAAAAATCTATCAAAGAAGATTCCAGGATCTGATGTCCTCACTGGTAAATTTTATTAAGCACTTAATGAAGAATTGATAATGATCTTTCTCAAATTCTTCTACAAAATTGAGGAGGAGGGAACAGTTCCAAACTCATTTTGTGAGACCTGATACCAAAGCCAGATAGATTATATGGGGGGGATCCCCAAAACTATAGACCATTATTCCTAAAAAGAGTAGATTACAAAACACCTTGGTCAGACACAGGGTTGCATGCCTGTTATCCCAGAAATTTTGGAGCCTGAGACAGGAGGATTGCAAGTTTGAGGTAAGATGTAGTGACTGTCTCAAAATAATACTAGTAGTGGAGTATCCCTGGGTTCAATATCCAGTACCACAATAAACAAACAAACAAACTTATCCAAATATTATGTAAAATTCCAACAATGCATGATGAAATATATCACATATCATGACCAAGTGAGATTTATCCTGTGATGAAAAGCTCATTCAACATACAAAAATGAATTAATGTGATATACCACATAAACAAAATAAAAGGTAAAAATCACATAGTCCTCTCAATAGATGTAGAAAAAGCACTTGACAAAATTCAACACCCTTTCAAGACAAAAACTCTCAACATACTATTAATAGAAAGTACCCCAATATAATGAAAGCCATATATGAAAAACCCATAGCCAACATCATACACAATGGTAAAGAACAAAACTTTTCCCTAAGCTCAAGAACAAGGAAAGGTTGTCCACTATCATCCCTTTATACTCAAAATAGTACTAGAAGTCCTAATCAGAACAATTAAGCAAGGAAAAGAAATGAACGACATCCAAGTTAGAAAGAAACAAATCTGACATAAATATCAAATCCTAAATACCTCATAAAATAATTTCTAGAATAAATGAATTTAGTTAAATTTCAGGATATAAAAATCAACATACAAAATTTTGTTGCATTTCTATACACTAACAATGAACTATATGAAAAGCAAATTAGGAAAACATTCTCATCTACAATAGTACCCCAAAGAATAAAACAACTTAGAATAAACTGAGGATGTGTAAAACTTATATACTGAAAACTACACACCCATAAAACATTGATAAAGGAATTAATGAAGACATAAGCAAATAGAAGGACATTTTATGTCATGAATTGGAATACTTAATATTGTTAAAATACTAACCACAGTGATCTACAGATTCAACATGAATCTTTAGCAAAATCCCAATGGCTTTTTGTATAGAAATTGAAAAGCATTTCTATAATGTATGAGCAAACCTGAGAAAGAACAAACTGGAAGCATCCCATTTCCTTGTTTCAAAATATATTATAAAACTACAGTTATCAAAAGAGTATGATACTGTCATAAAAATAGACATATAAACCAACAGAAGAGAGAGCACCAAAATAAATACATGCACCTACAGTCAACTGATCCTGAACAAGGATGCCAGGAATACCCAACGGGGGAAAGGATGGCCTGTTTAGCAAACAGGGTTAGGAAACTGGATAGCCACATGCAAGGGAATAAACTAGATCCTAATCTTACACCACAGTTATCAACTCATGAAGAATTAAATGTAAGATCTGAAACTAGGGCTGGGGATGGGGCTCAAGCGGTAGTGCACTCGCCTGGCGTGCGCGTGGTGCTGGGTTTGATCCTCAGCACCACATACAAATAAGTTTGTTGTGTCTGCCGAAGACTAAAAAATAAATATTAAAAAATTCTCTCTCTCTCTCTCAAAAAAAAAAAAAAGATCTGAAACTATAAAATTTATTGAAGAAAAACAAAGGGAAAAATCTTCCTTACAGAATAATTTCAAGTATTTTAAACAGAGGTGCAATGAAGGAAATAGAAAGTTGCCATTAGAACACCACTGGCCGTTGTCAGGGTCCATTGAGATGTGCTACCATTAGTGAGCATCCCTTCAAGGAAAACAGGGATATTTTCATTGTCTCAAGGTACTTCCTCCAAAATTCTTGTTAATCACTGTCGTGGTTTTTACTCATGTCCACAAATCCAATGATATTCCTCGTACCAAAGTATGGAACTTAATACTTCCCTTGAGTCTGGCCTGGATTTATAACTCTCTTCAATGAAGAGAGTTTTCAAGGGCAAAACTGGTAACTCTGTAGTAGAGAAAACCAGCAGATACCATTTTAACCATGTGACCCTAGTCACAGTAGTAAGCCACACCAATGCCTCATACCCTGTGATATAAGGTGAGGAGGATATTCCACCACCCATTAATTACCCCAGTGAAGTTGTGAGAATACATCAGGCAAACCCACATTCAGGAGCATTTTACAAATGCCCTATTCTTCAAAAGAGTCAAGGTCAGGAAAGAAGAAAAGAATAAGAAATGGTCACAGATTGGAGGAAACTAAGGAGGCATGAGGACTAATCCTGAGACAGAGAAAGACATCAGTGGAGATGAAAATGTGTGTGTATTACAGAAAGGCTATGAAAGGGTCAAGGCAGCCCGACCTGTTCAGGAGGCTGAACTAAGAGCAAAGACAGAGCAGATACAAATGCAAGAGTCATGGCAGATGGTCAGATAAGATTACTACTAACCAGGAACCAGCTAAACCAGCTGAAGAACTTGCTCAGGGCGCAGAGCTGTCAAAACACCAGACTTATTCTGGGCCGTGGTCTGGATGGACATCAATCAATTTCAGGGTGTCAGCTTGGAGTGAGCCAGGTATTGTCATTATGGGCGGGAGAAACTGTGCTGAGCTTAAGCCTGGGGACAGAAATGGAGGTTCATCACTGTGGCAATTTTCCCGGACCAGGTTCGTGACAAGTGACCAGGTGTTGTGGTCACTGTACTGCTCTGTCTACTCTTGGGGTGCTCTTCCATTTATGGGTCTCTGGTGAGGGGATTGATACATTTGGTGACCTGGTGTGTTCAATGAGCTCATGGGCCTGGTTTTTCTGATAGGGAGTGATCACTGTTGCATCCACCTGCTTTTGATTAATTTGATAAGCTCACAGTTGGTTGTTTTATTGGCATAAATAATTTATTTATAAGTTTGTGCCTTATGGTTGTGTTAGTCAAATGGTAATTATTTACTTGTACAAAGAAGGTATAGAGTCATTCTACCTCAGCACTTTTCCTCAAAATGGAATAACTAGTGGCAAACTACTACTCTATACAATGGAGAAACTCAGGTTGGGCACAGTCTGAGAATCACAGAAAGGAGTGCTCTCCACGTCATTCAATATATTTTATTTAGTTAATTTTTTTTCTTTTCTGTTTCCATGTATAAAGCAGAAAATTGGCCCTCAAAGATGTCTATGGCTTCTGCTGCAGTCTGGCTGGGCACACAATCACGAGCCACCACACAGCTTGTAGATTCAAACAGCAACTCTTTATTCCCGAACTCACACCAGCCGTCTACAATCACGTTCTAGGGAAATCCATGTTCTCTGCCCAAATCCACATCCACTGGGCTTCTGTCTCCCCCAAAATACTGTCTGAATCCCGTGAGAACTCAAGGGGAACTCAGGCAGCAGGATACGCCCTATTCCCAGCAGGAATAATCTTAAACCTGGAACCACCCTAAACCCGGATAGTCCTAAACCCCGGGAACGCCCTAAACTCGGATCCGCCTTGGTCCTTGAGCAAGGTCACCTACATGCAATGTCACTGCAAAATGTCCTATTTCCACGAGTCCTTCCACTAAGCAACATGGGGTACGCTGGCAAGGAAATTGTCATACCTGCTTGGCTAATGGCTCCCAGCAAGCTTCATCCCTGGAATCTGTGACTCTCTATAGAAAAGGGGAATTAAAATTGCAGATGGAATTCAGGTTGCCAAGCCTCTGACCTTGAGAGGGGGGAGATTACCCTGAATTATCTCAGTGGGCCCCATATAATCACAGGGAACCTGAAAAATGAAAGAGGGAGGCAGAACATAAGTTGAAGTCATTCTATGTGAGAATGATTCAATCTGCTATTGCCAGCTTCGGAGATGGGGGTGAGTTGTGAACCAGACTGTGGGCATGCTCTAGAAACTGGAAAAGATGACAGAACAGGTTCTCCCCTAGAGCCTCCAGGAGAAGTATAACCCTGCTGACACCTTGGCTTCATCCCAGGGAGACTTGTGTCAGATTTGTTCTTTATAGAACTGTAAAGTAATAAATTCATGTTGTTTTAGGCCCCACATTGGTATAGTAGCAGTAGAAAACTAATTCATAACATGAACCAAATCCCATTGCTAGAGTCTACATGGGATCTGAAGCTTGATGGGTGTAAAAATTCACATCCTAGGACTGTTTTACCACAAGTTTCCCCAGTGGTGATTAGCATATCAGATGTGAACACAGGGTGTGTGTGTGAGAGTGTGAGTGAGGGACTGTGTCTGCTGTATGTTCAGAGCTCTCACAAGCAATGACCTTGTCCTGAGTTAATACTATGAGCAAGGCCTTCATCATCTCCAGTATGCAAGATTAAGTTCTTTAGTGGACTTAAAAGGCATTTCTGAATGCTTTACCTAAGCACCCCATAGTACCCTATTTGTTCTAAACAGGAGATACAACAGTGGGTACCACATCTTGGAGTTTTCCACGTAAGACTGACCTTGAAATATTAAAGAAATCTTACAAGAAGAAGTTGATTTATGAAGGCGGTACAAGTGCCTCTCCTGTTTTTACTTAGATGCCTTCTCAGCCAGAGTCAGACATTTGAAGGGTTATAGATTGATGGATGAACTCGCTTGTTTTTATTACATAAAATAACAGAACCACCACAAGCAATATAACCAAAATACAAGAGAGCTTTATAAGTAAACTAGGAATAATAGATACTTAAAAAGATAATATCCTCAGGCCATTTAGAAATGTCTAAAGTGTCCTGGAAATTTTTAGATGAATGGCTCTGAATTCATTTTGGAATGGGCTTTGGTTGTTAAATTTCCTTTTCTGAATAAGTCAGCAAAAGGTTTAACTAGATATAAAATACAAATTGAATGCCAAGAGCTTCCACCATAAAGTATTCATTGATGTATTTAATATAGCTATAATCATGTCATATCAATAGAAGTCTTTGGTTTGCATGTGACAGGATACCCCAACACTACCTGACTTAAGCAATCATGGGAATTTACTGGCTTCCATAACCATAAAAGCTTGGGGTAGGGCAGGCTTCAGAGAAGTTGGATGCACCATGGTCTCACTGCTGCCTTCTAAAGTTTGTTGGCTTTTTCCTTGGACAGGTCTTTGATCTCTATTGGATCCCAGAGGAATTGACTTCTTCACATTGAAAAGACAGGGTCACATTGGAGTTGGTATTCTGATCACACGGTTGGGAAATTCAGAGCTGGTAATAGTACAGCAGACATCTGTAAACCCAGGCCTGCAGGAGAAATTCAGCCAACATCCTGTTTATGACAATAAAGTTTTATTGGCACACAGTCATGCCCATTTCTTTCCATACTGCTTATGGCTGATTTTGTACTATAATGACAGAGTTGAGTAGCTAACACAGAAACCTTATGTCATTCGAAGTTTAAAGTATTTACTGTCTGGCCCTTAACAGAAAGTGTTTGCTGACCTCTGTAGTAGATTAAAAGGGAATAACTCTGTAAGGTAACACTCATCCCAGAAACAGTTCTCTTCTCAACAAAACTAGTTAATTCATTCTTCCTATTTCTCCTCTTTTTCCAACAAAGCCCAGAAAGATTCTTTTCTCAAGCAATTAAAGCAAGCAGTTCTTAAAACTTAAGAGTTGGACTTCTTCATATTTTAGGATTTATATGAGTCTTCAAAAATAGGTAATAGTTACAGGTATCACTATAGACAGAAATAGAATGGAGGATTATGATGTAAATTCATACTAACACCACACACTAGAGGCCAGATTCTGTATAAACACTTTTTTGGTTTGACTATGGTTTGAGTGCCCCCCAAGGGTCCATGTATTGAAATTTGATCCCCATTGTGAGATATTAAAAGTGTAGAAAGTTAATCTAACTTCAGTGTTCAGAGATGGGGCCCCTTGGGAAGTAGTCAGAATTAGATAAAGTTAGTGAGTGGAGCCCCTAAGATTGAATCATGGTCTTTATAAGAAGAGGAAGAGAACATGCATAGACATGTTCATATGCCCATTCCCTATATTTTGGCTCTTGATGCCCTGGGCCACTTTGAGACTCTGCCAGTAAGAAATTCATCTACAAATGAGGCCCCTAGGCCTCACAACTCCAGAACCATGAGCAAAAATAAACCTCTTCTCTTCATAATGTACCCAGTCTGTGGCATTGTGTTATTAGCAACAGAAAACAGATTAATACAGTAATTTATATGTATTAGCCTCTTTAAAACTCTTATGAGGTATGTTCTCTAATTATTTCTACTTTATAACTGAAGCACTGAGAGTTTACAAAATTTCTCCACTTTACACAGCTGGTAAGTTGTAAATCTGTAATTGAAAGCTGGGCTATGGGATTTCAGAATCCATGGTATTAATCAGTATTGAGTCTGCCTCTCTGAACTAAAGTTCAAACTGAGAAAATGCAGAAAAAGGCTAAGAACCACCCATAGTTGTGATGTGGCTCAATACTGAAGATGGAGAAATGTGATACATGCAATAAGAGCAGAAAGCCTACACACAACAAGAACCCAAGATCAGAAAACAAACATTTCTAGGAGTTGCCCATTAGTTAGTGTTGAAGCAAGATCCCTAAGAGGAGGGTGCTGGAAGGTAACACCCAAACCACACCAGTGTTGGGCAAAAAGATTTCCTTGGAACAGAAATTGTACCAAAAAAAGCCCTGTGGTCAGTTTAGTTGGCAAAGTAGTGTGTACACTAACCCACTCAGGGGCATTCCCAGCACACATGTTGGGGATTCTGAGCAATGCTAGAGGGAAATCTGTTTATTTAATCCAGTACTTACTGAATTTATATGACCACTGAACATTCTTTGTGGATGTGTATGACGTCTATAAATGTCCCAGAGAACAAATTTCCCATGCATTTTGTTGTATAATTTGAATACATCATTTAAATGTTCAGTAATGTAATTTATTCCACAGCCCATAATGTGAAATCATTGCGTCTTAAGTTATCTTTTCTCATCATCATTTTACAATCTTAGTAAGAGCCCTTCCAAGACAATTAAAATAAGAATCTGAAGCAGATGGATCTTTGGGGGCCAGATGGACTTATTATTTGAGCCAGGTGAGATTCTCTGTGTCAGACTCACTCCCAGGAGGGCCTGCCATATTAGTTCACTTATTACAATGGCAGCATCAAAAGAGTGTTGGTTGTACATTCCTAATCTGAACATCCCAAATCCAAAATTCACCAAACTCAAACTTTTTGAACACTGGCCTGATTCCACAAGAGGATCCTATGAAAATTTTTTTCATGCCCCAAATTATTAAAAAGTCTATAATTTAACTTCAGGCTATGTAAAAGATGTATATATGAAACATAAATGAATGTCATATTTAGACTTGGATCACATCCTCAAGTTATCTCATTATGCATATGTGAATATTCTAAAATCTGAAAAAAAAAATCAGAGACACTTCTGGTCCCAAGCATTTTGAATAAGGATGCTCAACCTGCATCATAGTATATTGATATACAAAAGGGCTGAGTTGCGTGTAACAACTAAGAAGGGGATTAGAGCACAGAAAAACCACTGAAGACTAAATAAGTAATAAAATAAAGGAATCTGAAGTTTGATGCTATGGGCATGGCAGGGACCATGGCTGATAACCGAAGTTTTGATTCTTGGCTTTGGCTAGCAGGTGAGACTGGAGTTTCTCCACTTCTGCTGGCTGGTGGAGTCTGCATAAGGTTGTGAGGAGTATTGCAGCTCTTAATGGGGGCTATACACTCCAGTGTTGCAGCAGACCCCAGCAGCTCACCATCAATTTCTTCTTCTTTCTGGGTCCTTGTTCTGTGAATTTGAAGGATGAAATCCAGAGACCAGGATGAATGAATGTAAGAGTACGATTTATTCAAGTGTGCATAGAAATGGCACATCTGGAGAGGACCCAACAAGGGTTGCTGTCTATGTGTGCCAGTCTAAGGACTTATAGAGCACTTGGGTCAATGCTATTTGTCCAAACTTCTGCTAATTAGAGTTTGGAAAAGTACTAATGTGTTATTGGTCCAAAATTATGTTAATAGGGGTTTGGAAAAGTACTGATATTGTTGGTTAGCTCTGAATCCTATTCAAGTTGGCTCTACTTCCACATTCTCTTTGATTCTCGGGAAGCCAGAGGTTGAGGTTAGTGGACTGTGCATGCTCAGTGTTGGGTCTGGAGCTGCCACACTGTGTGAAGCAGTGTTTGCACTGGGCCAGCTGAGCTGTGGTGGAATGACAGGTTGGTGGTGCACCTTGGCTCGCTTGTGGCAATGACCCACCCACCTCAAGCCTGCCAGACCTCAGGCCCATGCTTGCCACCTGCACTCCAACCCACCTTTCCCACCACTCCATGGCTCCACCCTTCTACTGCCACATTTTGGCAGGGACCAGTAGGCCTGCTGTGCAACTTGGCAGCCTGTGAGCCTTGCCAATAGGAGAGGGTGCAAGGAGACATCTGAGTAGGACCTCACAGGGCTTGTGGATATGGGGAGCTAGGAGAAAAGTGGGTGTGGGGTTCAGACAGCAAGGGCAGATGTGGCCTGAATGAGCAGGACTAGGGCAGGTTCTATGGTGGAGCATGGGCCATGTTGGATTAGACAGAAGGTGTCAGCTGAGATTGGTAGGTCTGAGGAAAAGTGGGTTTTTTTATGGAAGACCTTGGAAACCTGGTGGAGGAGTGTGACTTAAGTCAGCTGATCACAAGGAAATATTGTAGCTTTGTGAACATTGTCAAAGTATGTGTTGTCTGACATGGATCCAGTGGGCTGTAGTATAAGAGTAGATTGGGAGGGGAGCTAAAATGTAGATTCCCTTTATAATAGAGTAGAAAGAGACAATTATATTTTGTTCAGTCTAGTGTCATGCTTCTGGGAAGACTGAGTTCCAGTTTACTAAAGTCATTGTTTTTAATTTTCAAAAATATCCACAGACATTGTGCCCATATCTATAAGCAACTCTGTGACTTGTACCACTTGTTTAAGCACTACTATGATCAGAAAAAATGATTTGCTTGCTTGCTTTGTAAATAACCCTGTGTGTCAAGGGACTGCAACCACTGGGAAAACAGACTCTTTCTCTGTATCCTTACACAACACTTCTGATACCAGGTGTGTGGATTTTTCCACACTACACAGTTCTCCAACTCTAAACACCAGCTGGGCATCCTATAATTTAAATCGGTTCTGGCACTGCCTGGAGTAAGCATGGATCCCACAAATAAAGGACTCAGTTCCACAAGGCTGTACTCACTTTAGATGCCAACTACAAGTCAAGGCTCAGGTACTTCTGATCAACCACCTCTAAACTGAGGATTCCCATGATTGTTAATTTGCAAGAATTAGCTCACAGAACTTGGGGAAACACTGTGTTTACTAGTTAATTATTTAGGATACAACCCAGTCAAAACCAGATGGAAAAGAGGTATAGGGTAAAGGTGGGAAACTTGGAGCTTCCCCCGTTTCTCTGAGTATACTATCCCCCTCATACTAACACATACATATTCAGCAACTTGGAAGCTCATCAATTCTTTTTTTTTTTTTTTCTTAGTACTGAGAATTGAACCCAAGGGCATTCTACCACTGAGCTACATCCTTAGCCCTTTTAATTTTTTAAAAAGTTTTGAGACAGTGTCACTACATTACCCAGATTGGTCTCAAAATTATGATCCTCCTGCCTCAGCCTCCTGAGTCACTAGGTACTACAATGCCTACCATCATTAAATCTTGTTGTTTGAGAATTTTCATAGAGTTTAATTTCCAACAGTTTTCTCCACCTTTCTGGAGGTTTATGGCTAGGGCTGAAAACTTTGGTTGGATATCACTTGGTCTTTCTGGTGACCATTACCATCTCCAGGTTATGGAGGGGTCACATAAGTCACCTAAATGGCCTCATCTTCATAAACTCAGTGATCAAAGGGGCCCATGATGCATAACAAGGCAGTCACTTGAAAAATTCCAAAAGTTTTAGTAGCTCTCTGCCAGGAATTGGGATAAAGACCAAATACATTTCTTGTTATTAGTACCACCATGTATAGGAGTTATCACAGTATGAAGAAAATGAATCATGAACAATTTCAGAGTTCTACATTTGGGAGGTATTTCTTTCTAGAAGCAATATGGCAAGGTTTGTGAAAGGAGGTAGGGGTAACTGCAGAGATGGCAGTGCTCAGAGGTCACTGATGCCCGACAGGAGCCCATCTGAGGGGAGAGGAGCAGGAGAAGGGTACCACTGGAGGTCAAGTGGGAGTCCAACATCTTGCCAGATTTTGTAATGTTTCTAATGACTTTTCATTCTCCAGGGGAGGTACCTCAAAGGTCATTACCTCCTTATGTGACCTTTTCAGATTCTACTCAAATACTTTGGTACCATCATACTCCTGCTTTATGGTCCAGGCCAAGAAAAATAGGAAAAGGAAACACTTCTGCTTTCGTTCCAAAATATCAGTCTTTAGTGACATCATTGAAAGAGGAGTTATTTCACAGAGCATCCAACTGAGCAGCCTTGAAACTCTTTACCTATCAGCTCCTCAATGCCCACCTGCTCGGCAATTCTCCAGATCCTCCCCAGGTGCTATGTCTCCAGGACCCAGTGGCTTTCTCTTTATTGCTCCTGATTCTTAGGCTTGCTTCCTCTTCTCCCTATGTCTTCTGGAAGTTTCCCTTGCCAGAGAACTCAAACTTTTTCTCATAAAAATAGTGTTTCTATGTATTTTCAACTTCTTTACCCATTACCCCATCCATGAAAAAAAGCTGGATTGTAACAGTTCAGTTCCCCTTAGAGAAATTTTCCTTGGCTATGGAGGGTAGAAGAGAGCAGATATGTTTTTCAAATTTTGTATCTGTCCACAGACAGGTTGGGTGACTCACGTTATTAAGAGGCTGAAACTCCTTAATCCTGAATATCTGCAGATTAACTCGAGGAAAAATGATCTCTGGAAAGTAGCAAACTAATTCTTGTTAGTAAATAGATAGGCTCAAAACCCTAGCAGGGGTGCCTGAAGGAAACTCTCCTCCAAATTACTGAGCTCCTTTGTTGATGTCTTCTACCTCGTGGAAGCTAGTGTCGGAACACACTTGTTGACATGTCAAAAAGGCCCTGAATGAGAGCAGGACCATCTTCACATGGCCGTTGTTTTATATAAAATATTTCAGAATCTTCTAAGTGTATCTGAAGGAGGAAATGACTTTACAGCCTCATATTCTCTTGGTGGTTATTATATCAGTCCCAAAGTACTTATTTTATCAGGTGCAGTATCTGGGTCCCTGTGCTTGTGTTATGACAATGAAATGTGTATAGGTTTCACTGTTAATAATGCCTGTGGGTCTTTCGTGGAACGTCCAGACATTTGCAGAGAACTCTCTCCTGCGGTTTCTCAGATGTGTGGCTATGTTCTCTCTTACACCCCTCCTCATCTCTCTGTCCCTCCAGCAGGTGCATTTAATCCTGGCTAGATAGCTTAGTCCATCTTCTATTGCTGAGCTTTGCCTGACCTTTTTCAAGAACTCTTAGTTTTTCAAGTATCCCTTGAGCACAAAACATAACACTACCATTCTGCCTTGGAAAGAAGGATTATAAAGGCTGCCAGAGAAACTCAGCAAAAAGGTGTTTCAGCAACTTGTGATAATATTTAAGAAACAAGAATCAACTAATGGGGAGTGATTAACTAGATATTAAATAAATATTAATTAAATATTATAAATAATATAGCATAATCAATATTAATATGTTAAATATATGTACCAGACCTTATTCTAATAAACTCAAAGTTATCTGAATGTATGGAGAGTACCACAGCCCTCCAAAACACCTATGACCTCCTCGTCACCTCCATGGAGGTCCTACCGTCGTTAAGCATGTTTTCAGAAGGAGTAGTGAACACATATGAACAATTTTTCTTAAATAAGCATCATGTATCAAAAATTTTAATATACATATCATAGGGCTTGTTAAAAAGACATTTTCTGTAGCATCCCACCTTGCCTTTGAAGAGCTTATAGTTTAGTGAACTATAAGCCTCTTTTTCTTGATGGCGGTCTCCTGAACTTCACAGTTGCTCTGAGATCTACCAGATGGAAGTAGGGGAGGCAGCTGATTGATTTAAACAGGATTCTGGAACGATCTCATGCATACCCAGGACTTTGGCGTTATAGCTTATCTGCCATACACCCTGGCATTTAATTATATTGTTATGCTTGCACAATAAAAATGTCAGTGTGCGTATATGCACCATATTGACTCAAAGACTTGTATTAATCTCTGAAAATATACGAAAAGTCAATAAAATCTCAGTGAGCAACTGACAACTTGCAAAGTGTTTTTTTTCTTTAGAAATATTAGCTAAGTTTCTTGGGATCGAATACTGAGAATTCGGGCGAAAAGCTGATCATTATTCTTTATGCTATAATCATTTAATTATCTCAAGGCTGATCTATTGTTGACAATATGGGAAAATACATTTCATTGACAATATTATTTCTATGCTAATTCTAGGTGAAAATTTCTCCCAGATTAAATGGGCTTTGTGTTACATTTGAGAAGAGGAAACGAAAGCCTTATGTCCTCATATTTGACTACATAAGACAAGGCTGGACAGTAGCAGAGGACTTTTCTTAAAGTTTAATGGAGATTCTGGATTCTTCAGACATTTCCAAAGAACTTTAAAATGATTACAAACCGGTTCTCAGTCCCACTGGAACAACATTCCAGAAATTGTTGAGGTGGTGGTGTGCGGGGTGGGGGATGGAATGACTATAAAACAAATCTAGAAGAGTTCACAGGCCCCCAAATGAGAAAATCTACGTGGCCTAATCTCCCCGCCCCAAGCAGAATTGCTCCCCATGCTGACACGTGAGAACTGGGGGTGTGCAATATGTCTCTCAGGAACTTCATGGCACAAGGGGCTCTGATTCTGGAAAAGCAGACTTACTCAGAAGGTTTGAGAATGGAGGAAAAAGGTGAGAATGTGGGTGTAACAGGACTTCAAAAGATTCTCTACCATCTCTGCTGAGCCCCCTGCCTGAGAATAAGACAAAAGGTGCCAATCATGTCTGACCCTAACTCCAGAAGATGG
This sequence comes from Marmota flaviventris, assembly GCF_047511675.1. NCBI lineage: Eukaryota > Metazoa > Chordata > Mammalia > Rodentia > Sciuridae > Marmota > Marmota flaviventris. Next base: position 57,341,653 of record NC_092502.1, read on the forward strand.
CAGAAGCTCCAAGAAAGTGTTCAAGAGTTCATGCTCTTTTCCTAGAGGGGTTATTTCTCTTCCTCCTCTCTGCTCAGGACTTGCTATGGGGGAGGGGAGAGTATCGCCCCTTCAGCCAAGTGAGAAGAGCACCCAGGGGCCCCTGGAACAGTCTGACCCTGTGTCAAGCTAGCCTCTGTGATTTCATCAGCCTGGAGCTGGCAGAGCAAAGGCAGAGTGTTTCCTTGGAAGCCAGCAAAAGAGTGGGACAAAGAGGCTTGCTTTAATTTTGAGTTTGGAGTTTTGTAAATCTCCTGAATAGGCCAGACGGTGATATTCTACTGGATTATTTGTAATCATGGTTGAAGGTGACAAGAAAAATTTTATTATTAGAAAGCATAGAGCTCCCTGAGATAAGGTGAAGGAGTTTAATAAAGAAAAACAAAGTAAAATTGGTTTCTAGGTGGGTTAATAAGCTCCTTCTCTGACCTGAATGCACAGTGAGACTATATGACTTTGGGATTCTAAGGAAGAGGTGGAATGCAATGACAAGGGGCAGCTCCTGCTTATGTTGCATTCTGTCTGAGACCGTGTCTGCAAAGTGCTTAGCATAGTGTCTGGTGCAGAAGGAACCTCAACGAATAATAGTGTTGTTATAATAATTTCCTTTAATAATTAGTATAAGATTCTTGCTTTCAGGTGTATACGATTAGACTCTTAGCAATTCCTTCCTAGTTCCAGCCTCTGTAGAGGGAGTTCTGACATCATCCCTCCCAGGCTAAAAGGTGGCAGAGTTCTCTACCAGCTGAGGCTTCCCTGGGAAAACTTGATGAACATGATGGGTCAGGCTGCAGGAGGTGCTATGACAGAATGATCCTGTTGTCTTGACTTAGAACCTTGACTCTATACTCCATCTTGAGTCAGATTATTAACCTCTCTGAACTTCAGTTTTTCTCATGTTTAAAAATCCAGAAATACCATGCACTCATTGTGGGTGTTTAATGCCTACTTAATTAGATCGCTGTGGTACATCATGGAAATTCAATTCATTTGTTTCCTTCTTCCCAGCTCACCTAACAGTATTTTTCTCTCAATTCTTAAAATCCCTGTGTGAGAGTGTGGCATTTTTTTAAACTTTCCTCCTCTGTGCCCTATTTCTTTTACTTATGTGCCAAAGTAGTTTAATAAATGAATTTCTAATAAGGTAGAAATACATGAAACTCACTTAGACTGGAGATCACCTTTTAACAGAGGAATTAGGAAGATAGAAAGTAGAGAAGGACTCTGTTGTAGGGACAGATGAGGCAAGGCACCAAAGATAGCAGGAAACAGTTTTATTTGTCTGCAGCCAGGTTCAGAGGGCACAGCTTTTGCTGTAATCAATCAATCCCCTGAACCCCAAGTTCAGGGAGTTTCAGAACTTTATATCCAGAATGTAAGGGGAGGGGCTCAGAAGTTCACAGTCTGCAGAAGTTCACATAAAAGCAACTTTTTCTTTCCCTGTTTTGGGCAAGTTAACCCTTCAAGGACAACGCCTGAGAAGGGGAGAGCTTCTTCTTCCTTTCTTTCCTCCCCCTGCCAGCTGTTACCATGGAGCCTAATTGGTAACTTCTCTTAAAAATGTAGACATCTCTGTGAAGCCCAGCTCAAGGCCAGAGGCCTTGTTTGCACATTTCTACAAACTACTATACTTGATACGTTTGTGAAAAACTAGTAAGGGGGTGTCCAGCACCTGGAGTGATGATATCTTCCCGGCCAATGGCCAAGTAAAACAGGGCAATATGAAAATAGGAAGTTTATCTACATTGAACTCTTTTGCAGTGACTCTTTTGCTGACAGTCCCCAAATCAGCCATGGTGAAGATTTCTGGAGAAGCCCAGTTAAGACTTTTCTGGGGAGAAAGGGGGTGCCACTATATGACCTCTCCTGTCCAGCCAGACTGTGGGAGAGGCTTAGGGCTGAAGGACCATACTTAATACCCTAAGTGTGGACATCTGACTCTGAAGCCAGTAAGCAGGGGAGTGAGCCCAGATTCTGACTGGCACCTGCTCTGTGCTCCTCTGTTCCTGACCCTAAACTGGGAGCTTTGAGACAGAATCACACTGAGTGTTCCTTAAACATGTTGAAAGAGAAGGTATCTTCAGTCAAACCCACACCAGACAAGCTTCAAAGTAGCTGCTCATCCCAGACACACCCCTACGGGAAGAAGGTATTGAAGCCATTCGAGAAATACATGTGTGGGTGAAAAGTAAAAGATAAAAAGGAAAGATGAGAAACTAAAAGATGAACACGTGGAGCTGTGGGGAGTCAAAGATGAAAAGAGAAGTCGTGAACTTCAAATGCTCAAGATCGTCCTTGAACCCTTCATCTTCCAGGCTTGCTAGTTAATACCCATTTCTGTTCAATCAGCACACAGACTACTTTCCACAAATCTTCCAGGTACTAAAACTGGTGACAAGGGGTCAAAGAGAAATGTGCATTCACGTCCTTTAATCTGGAGTTGGCATTTGGCAGTGTTTGTGGGGACTTAACTTTAATTAATTGACTCCTTAGGAAGAAAGCTGACAGTTTCCTTTCCATGGATTTTAGAAAGTTTAAATATTTTCCGTCAAGAACCTTGCAGTTCTCTAAATCCCTTGGCTACGAAGCAGGCCATTATAAAATAGATGTCTTATTCTCTTGGAAGGCCTCTGTCTTCACACCCAAACACGATGTTATTCATTCTTGCAGGAAAATGTAGGCCCTAGAGGATAGGCAAAGGTTATCTGGTGATGAAACAGGAGATAGATAAAAATATTACCATTGAGTTGCAGCCTAAAGACTCCTTCAGAAAACTTCCTGGTGGCTTTCTATCTCATCACATTGAACTTCGATGCGCGATTTTTTTTTTTCATTGTAGATGGATGCTATACCTTTATTTTGTTTATTTATTTTTATGTGGAGCTGAGGATCGAACCCAGTGCCTCACAAATACTAGGCAAGTGCTCTACTATTGGGCCACAACCCCAGTCCTCAGAGCATAATTTGATCCTGCTAAAGAAACCTTAGCACCTCCACCAGAGGAAAACAGCCTATAGCCATCTGCCATCCCTTAATCCATAGGTGAGTGTGGCCTCATGCTGAGAGCAGAGGTCATTGGCAGGAGGCTGAGCTGTGCTTGCCCCAGGATTCAGGCATGTACCAGCATGTCCAGAGGATCAGTGGGTGGGCCTGCCAGGCTCAGTTTCCATGGATGACTAAGGCACCTGCTAGGCAAGAAGATGCCCTGAAAACAAAGTGAATCATGCTGCACAAATTGCACAGAGCGCTGGGAAAGCCGAGTGTGGATCTGTAATTGCCTCTAAGGTTGTTGGGCTGCAGCCAAAGGAGGGGGTTGAAGTGAAATGGGGGTAAGGTGGAGAACTCCTGGACAGGAAGCGCTAGCCATGCAGGCCTCTGGAGGTGCATCGATGAGAGACTGCTTTTTCAGTGTGGGAAGTCGTTGGCTTAATGTGGCATTGTTGGTAACCTCCAATGGCCTTGTCACATGGAGGGCTCTAGGAGCCACCATGGCAGCACCCTCGTATGTGTTCACCATGCCATTTTGTCAATGATGGGATGACTGTGGATTACAAATGGAAGCTTGGGGGGTGACCATGACAGGAGGCAGTTCCACCATGAGCAGTTCTAATAACTATGAATACTGTGAGTACTGAGAGGAGTGTTTCCTGGAGCTGGGCAGAACCTTTTTGAGAATTCCCAGAATTATTAAGCAATACTTCCAAGGGAGAAGCTAGAGTCCCCCCTTCCTGGTGGAGGCTAAATCAGAGAAATTCTGCATATTAACATTATTTTAAGACTTTTGCTACTCCAGTTGACCTGTTACGGGAAACCAAGACTTTGTGTGTTGGAATGAGACAATTGGAGTGCTCCTGAGAAGTGAGACAGGTGGGCCCCGGGGCTGGAGTGAGCCAGTGCTGGACTTGACTTTCCCTTGGCTGGGCTGTCAGCTGTACCACCAATTCTCTAGTCTATCCCTGTGCCACTAGAGGAGCAGTGCTGGAGACTCATTTTCCAAGGAGAGTTCCCTAAATCAGCCATGACTGTACATGGGGCTGGGGCAGGGGAATGCAATTCTGAGAGAACGTGAGCTAGATGATCGGACATGGCTGACATAACGTCCTTAGCATCATGAGCGGTTTGGGATGGAGACTGAATTTGTGTATAGGTTAGGCAGTTATGTCTCTAGAGGACCGAGAACAATCTTTTTATAAAGATTTTAATTTAAATGCATTCATCTTTAAAATTATTATTTTAATTGTACAAAATTGTAGGGTATAGTGTGACAGTTGGTACATGTATACAGTGTCTAATGAACAAATCAGGGTAATGAACATTTCCATCTCAAGCATTTAAAATTTATTTTGATTAACGGGTAATAATGTACATATTTGCAGTAGAGCAATCCTATTTGAATGACACACTGCTGCTGGTCTCCCCTGCATGGCAATGGGATATGCCTATCAGGGGAGCATGGCAGAGCTGCTGTGCAGACAGGAAGGGCTATTCTGGCACCATGGCTGTGACACCTACTAGAGCAGAAGAGCATGAGCTGCCTGGCTGACCCAGGAGGATGCTCTATTTCCTCTCTTGGAAGGGCCCATCATCAAAACTGACCCCTCTGAGTAAGTATCTCTGAGTTTTCAGACTTCTTTTGGGAACAAGAAATACTTCCCTTCACAGGTGGGTTGACGGCTTGTAGTAAATTAATATTGGAAAGACTGGTTCTTATTTTGCTTCTCAAGCTGGTAAAGAAGGATGGAACAATTCTATATTCCAGTGAGCACATTACTTGGGGGGCCAATGAATGTTTGTTCCCACTCACTTCTGATCATCTGCAGTGTTGGTGTAATAGGCTCAAGAAGACTTTGAAAATTCTGAGGAATCAGTAGTCCCGGCTGGTAGCTGTGCTCCTGTGAAGCTATGGAAGAGCCCGCAGACACAGAATAGACAAGTGGGGGGAAAGAGCTTGCAGCTCATCTTCATGAATTAATTATAAAACGCCTGAAGTAGAAGACAGGACCCGGATTGAAGAAGAAAAATGTCCTGTGGTTTAAGTCATCAAGCTGCCCCCATACTATCAGCCTCTAGCAATGATCTCTGAACTCTGCCTTTCTTTTCGCCGTCCTTCTGAAATAATGAATCACTTCTGGGAAATGATTGGTAAGTAAAATGAGGGATGAAGCAGTTACTTCCAGGAAAAAGAAATAGAACTCAGCACCTTCTGACTTCAAAAACTTTATTATGAAAGTCTTCTTCTTGAAATGGTTTTACAGATATTCACTTGAATTCTGCCCACATACCCAAGACCAAGTTTTAGAAGTAGTCTGGGGTCTTGTTTCACGTGCTTGATGACTGACACAGATTCATAAAAGATCTGTAAAACAAAAGTTTTTAACACTCTCTTCTTAACATTATATAACCAAAATGTGCCCAAGGCCAAAATAAGTTTTGGTGAGGCAAATTGGATCATACCCAGCAAGTCTCAAAACAACTTAAAAAGACTGACAGGGAAATCATCTCAGCCTACAGGTGATAATCAGGTGCACTTTGTTCATGTCATTGCAAGAATCAATATATCTTTAGTTGTTGTTATTATTATTATTATCATCATCATCATCATCATCATCAAATGCTAATTGTTACAGAAATATAATAATATCTCTGGGCCTGACTTTATCATTTCTTCCTTTGGTAATTAGCATTTGATTGAGGCAGGTCTTAGTTCAGGTTATTGGGAAACTGTCTTGGAAATGACCAAGGCTGGATCAGCGAGGGCCTTTCTGTGCAGTCTGAATTTGAACAAAGAGGCCTGTGTCCACCAGTCACTGAATTAGGCTCTCCTTGGGGAAGGGTGTTACTTGGGCAAGAAACCTCCTCTAAGCTGAGGACAGTTCCTGGAAGGGACACAGCTGTGAGCTTTCAACAGCCTGCATTCTTCTCACCTGGGGAATGAGTTCCTTTAAGAATGAGGAGGCTGACAGCGCCTCGTTAGGGGGCTCTCTTTCCTTTGGAGGAGGGTGTAAGCTGCTGGAGAAAATAAGTCAGAAATAATTAGTGAAGAACAAAAGACTCAGAAAGACAGTTTTGAAGCAAAGCATCTGACAGATCCAGCCCACCCAGGAGCTAGAGCTGGACAATTAAAAGATGGCTCCCGTGGTTTATTTAAGGGATACATCAAAGGCTGCCGCAGTCCAGCTGCAGCAAAATAACCGGTGTGTGTGTGTGTGTGTGTGTGAGACAAGCAACTTGTGTACATTGATACAGCAGGAGTGGGAGCCGTTTATTGTAGAACAGGAGGGGTATATATACATTCCACACAGCTTATCTTAATTAACATAAACTAGATACAGCAGTCAACCAATCAGGAATCTCCACACTTAATGGCTCGCTGGCATTACTTCACAAACCACTCCCTCTGCAAAATGCCAGGCGCCATCCTGACTTGTTTACAGACTCTAACAAAAGGCAAGGATAAGGTTTCAGGAGTGGAGGCTTGCTTCCTGATGTCTTGCAGTCAGCAGGTTGATTGGTCATTGAATTAGGCTCTCCTTGGCAGGTCACACCCATCTCTGAGATGCTGCGGGGCTACAGCAGGTCAGCCCATCTCTGGTGTTGTGGGGGACCTCGGGCAGAGCTTGCATAGGGTCACATGTATCTGGGCAGTCTTGGCCAGAGGAAATTTCCACTGGAGGTTCGCAGACACCAGATTCCCCTATTCACTGGCTGTGATGCTGGTGTAGTCCACATACAGTCCATGGATGGCTTTCAACATTTAAGATGGAAGGAGAACCTAGGCAGTACTCCACAGATCCACTACAAGAGCCCTTATTAAGGCAGAAGGTAGAGGTTTGCTCCTGTTATTTAACACTGTATTACATGCCACCCCCAAAGTTTAGTGACTTAAAACAATGAAAATGATTCATTGTTACTCCTGGTTTCTATGGGTCAGAGTCCATAAGCTATGGAAGGCTTTGCTCCTGTGTGAGTGGAGTTGGACAGTGACTCAAGCATGGGACTCGCCAGGCACTCTCTTCATGCTGCCTTGGGGTCTCCACAGGTGGTCTCTTTGTGTTTCCTGTTGATCTTTCCTCACAGTCTGGTGGACTAGCACTTCATGGAGGCTCAGGGTCCTACAGGTGTGTGCTCTAGGAAGACTGGAAAAATATTGTGGCATTTTCTAACCTAGCCTCAGAAATAATGTAGCCTCATGCCTCCCACATTCTATCAAGGACCCACTCAGTTTCAAAGAAAAGAGACATGGATTCTACCTCTTGACAAGGAATGACAAAGCTGTAAGAACAAATAGGATGATATATTTTTAACAATACAAAGGCTAAAGCTTATATTTTCCAATGGTGTTAAATCTAATGGGGGAAAAAGTTAAAAATAATGGCATGATTAAAATCCTTTGATTCTTTTCATCACACACAGACACACACGTCTGTTTCCATTACTGTGACAAAACACCTTACAAAATCAACTTAATAAGAGGAAAGGTTTGTTTTAGCTCATGATTTCAGTCCATGGTGTCTTGGTTCTATTGCTTTGGGGCCATGGTAGCACAGTACATCATGGCAGAAGTGTATGGTGGAGGACGGCTATTCAGAGACAGGAAGGGGACAGGGTGCCAATACCCCCTGAAAGGGGACACCCCAATGGCCTAACTTTCCTCCATTAGGCCTCATCTCTTAAAGGTTCCACCACCTCCTATGGCCTGGGGACCAAGGCTTTAACCCATGAGGCTCTGGGGGAAATTGAAGATCCAAACTATAACAATACTATCAATTTATAGTGCTACACTTACCAGTTTATAAGTTCGGTCCAGAATATTTCATCAGTTTTAGGGAGCTAATATAAATATTAAAACCAGCATTACGACCTTCTGTTAAGTTCCCTATATGAGAGTATAGCAGACACTGCTAAGCAAGTTATTCCTGTGATACAAAAGCCAGATGAATGAATTCTACATTAGTGTTGTTCATTATCAGCCGATACATTCCAGAATGTACAGAACTCAAGTCAATCCTGTTCTGCAGCATTGTTAGGAAGCAATGGAATCAGTACATTTATTTTCAAAATTTTGAACCTCAAATTTGGGCCACAGAATTCTGTTGGCTTCTCCATTCTTTTTTTTTTTCAGTTGTCAGTGAATATTTATTAATTTAGCTTTTTATGTGTGGTGCTGAGAATCAAACCCAGTACTTCATACATGCTAGGCAAGTGGTCTACCACTGAGCTACAACCCCAGCCCAGCTTCTCTATTCTTAATCAGCTGAAAAAATGTGGTCACCAACCAGGGAATTTGGGCCTCAAATTCAGTTTCAAAGGTGGCATTAATTTTGATATGAGGCAAATTATGTTAGCTCTGAGTAGGACAGATCCGTGGATTAGTTCAGTCAAGACTAATAGGTTTGTGTCTCTGAAGTTCATTTGATGTTTCCCAGGAGGAAAACACGAACTCCATGTCACGAAATGTTGGGAACTAAAACCAGACATTAAGTCTCGGGGTTTTGCTCTGTGGTGATGAAATTCAGACACTTTCAGCATCTTGTCATTTGGTCTAATCTCTTTCAATGCCATTCTCAGTGATGGAGATTACCAAACACCTTGAACAAAGCCATGCAGGCAAGCACACAATCAGCATTTGTTCCAGGGGAACAAAAAAGATGTTTTTGATTAGGAATCCACCAAATCATGTTTATCAAAAGAGTGTCGGAATTGTTTTATTATAATATCTTTCGATTTAGATAGGAAATGCTATTTGGTTTACAATATGTTCCTATCAAATGTACGATATACAATTTAGAAGATAACAAATGCGGCTTCAAATCCTTTTATGATGCAGAACACTTTTTAGCAGTGCTTGGCAGTATAATCAATGTTGTCTTCACAACTTCAAGTAAAAAGCATTTGATGGAAAACTGCTGCTACAGAGTGACATTGTATTCTAGTGCTTTCATCAAAAGTTAACGGCTTTAAAAATATCTTTTAAAAGAAGTAATTAAAACCTCAAAGATACAACATTATCTTAAAGTGGTTAAATGATGGATATCTGTATATTTTAAACTGTATTCCAGACTTGAAGATTTTAAAAGCAAAAAATTTTTTATTGTTGGACAAATATTGCATATTTTTCACTCAGAAGATGCTTTTCAACTCATTATCTTATTGAGGCTAGAGTGACTGGTGGGGAGAGAGGCTTGTATATTTATTTGAGCATCTTCAGAACCATTCTCAGTTCAGTGTCCTTATGACCCCAACTAAAGGTGAGTTGGCACATTGTTTCTTACACTGTTTAAAAGCAAAATAAGGGTAAGCCTTGGGAACCTTTTCGATAGCTAAATATTATTGGTAGCGTTAATACACATTATGATGCTCGCTATGGTACCTTTAAAGCATGGATTAGGAAGGAAAACACAAAAGGACAAAAAAAAGGGATAAGAAAGAAAGAAGACAAGTATTCCTGCCAGCGATGCCCAGAGACATCTAAGTGCCATTAGAACCTCACACTCTACTCGTGTCCTGTTATGGTTTGGATGTGAGATGTCCTCCAAAAAGCTCATGTGTGAGACAATGCAAGAAGGTTTGGAGGAGAAAGGATAGGGTTATAACCTTAACTTAATCACTGAACCAATCCCTGATGGGATTAACTGGTTGGTGACTGGAGGCAAGTGGGTTGTGGCTAGAGGAAGTGGTTTATTGGGGGTGTGGCTATAGGGTATAGATTTTGTATCTGACAAGTGGAGTCTCTCTCTCCCTCTCTCCCCACTTCTCTCCCTCTCTCCTTCCTTTTCTCTCTCTCTCTCTCTCTCTCTCTCTCTCTCTCTCTCTCTCTCTCTCTCCTTCCTGATCATCATGTAAACTGCTTCCCTCTGCCTCACTCTTCCACCATGATGGTCAGCCTTTTATGGATTGAGATCTCTGAAACCGTGAGCCCCTAAATAAACATTTCCTTCTTTACAGTTGTTCCAGGGGGTCAAACCAGTGAAAAAGCTGACTAAAACACATCCCCTGTTATCACCAAATGCAGGTCCTTCCGATGCCTCTGTCTTGTGTCCACCACTCTTTACTTATGGGGTTTTCTCCCTCTTATCAATTTTTCCTTCCTTTTCTGTTCTCTGTCCCATTTCCCATGGTATCTGGAGCTCCACAGTATGTTAAACACACTTTTCTCCAACCTCAGGAATGCCTCTGCTGACTCCTTGCCTTGTATACTGCTTGTGTTCTAGGAAAGGGGATTCCCTGACCTGCCTTTTGTGTGGTGGACAAGGAGTGGCAGTAACTCAGCCCCTCTTTGTCACCATTACTAAATGTTTATTTCTCTATCTTGTGTGAAGTCCATGCTCTGCTGTGTTCTACCTCTTCTTGTTTTCATTCCCATATCATCTTGTCATTCTCTATATTGACTAAAAAAACAAAAGTTAGAATTGGAGTCATAGCCTTCCTTTTGCTCATGTACTTCATTGGCCTGGCAGATATGAGTGCTATAAGGTCAACAAAGTCAAGATCTGTCTGTTGGTTCTTTGTCCTTCCCAATCCCACTGACCCTTCACCTCTGCTTCTCATCAGTTACTGCTTCCCATGACTATAACTTTGGATTTTGAATTACCCAGTGCTGTGACCCTCTCATCTCTGCTCTCAGCCTCACCTGTTAAGGAGATGCCAGATGAGGGGTTATGGGCAATGAAGAACAGACAAACAGACAGAGAAAAAGGTGGGGCCAGGTGGGACAGCCAAGCTCTGATGGAGTTTGACAGATCCAGAGCTAGCTCAGCACATTTATGATATAGGTTTTCACTAAAAAGTTATTTATGGGAAAGTTTCAGCAAAACAGGCAATCTAAAGGATGCAGGACTGGCAAAATATTAGGTCATCTTATTTTGCTCAGAACCCTCTATCCCTGGGAGTTGGTGTCTTAAATTAAGGCCTTGAATGATGACTGCTGTGTGCCTTTGCACATAGCCTCCATAGGCCATCATCACCATAGCAACTGGGCCATGTTGACCTACACTTTTGCACAGGCAGCTCCCAATACAGCAGAGACATGAGAGAGTCAGAGGCCAGGATTTAAATCACCACTCTCCACAACCAGAACTCTAGGGTCTGGTTTTCTAAACATAATTTCTAGTCTGCAACTCTATCTTGCTTATTCTAGTATCTATTTTCTATCATTATTGAGCTGTCCTCTTGTTGGTACCCTCCATTTCCAGTGGGGCTGTCCGCTTCCTCCTGGTCTTTATTCTTTCCTTATGGACCCTGGCTATCATGTGGATCATCAAAGTCACTCTTATAAATGCTGTTACCTACTTTGCAAGCTAGTATGGTTTGGATAAGAGGTGTCACCCAAAAGCTCCTGTGTAAATGCAGAAATGTTTAGAGGAGAAATGACTAGATCATGAAAGCTATAACCTAACCAGTGTATCCTAGTTTGAATGGACTGACTGGGTGGTAACTGTAGGCAGGTGGGGTGTGGGTGGAGGAGGTGGGTCACTTGGGGATGTGTCTTCCTTGTGGCCCCTTACTGGCTGCCATGAGTAGGGTGGAGCAGTGCTCCTCCACAGAGCCCTTCTGCCACGGTGTTCTGCCTCACCTTGGACCTAGAGCAATGGCATCAACCCATATGGACTAAACCTCTGAAACCGTGGCCCCAAATCAACTTTTCCTTCTCTAAGTTGTTTTTGTTGGGTATTTTTATCACAGTAACGAGAAGCTAACTAATGTACTTGCCTGTCCCTTAGAAGTACCAAAGTGTAGATCGATTAAGCTCCATATTCTCTGTTTCCTTTCATTCACTGTTGAGGAAGCTGGAGAAAATCACCTAAATGTACAATATTGTTGCCCCCATGTGGATTCTCAAAATTCCTCAATGATCTCTTTATTTGTCCTGGACCTGATTTTTCTCCCATTCTTCTCAATGATGATCTCAAAATGTCAGCTCCCTCTTCATGTCCACTGGACCCTGACTTCACCCTTTCAGGATTATTATTATTTCCATTCTTTCTACAAAAAGTCCCCATCTGTATCCATTCCTATCTTTTGAAAGATGTTAGGGCCCCTCTGTAGTTGGAGATCCCTTCCTAAGACTCTAATCTCATTCTTGCTTGTCTCCTTCAGGGCTTTTCTCTAAAACTGTTCCTTTTCTCTCTGTTTTTCTCAACGTCACTATATCTATTGGCTATTTTGTCTTAGCTTGTAAGTGTAGTCAGGTCTGTCTCATTATTTTAAAACCAATCCCCTCTTCTCCTGGATTCCCCAACTTCCCCTCTGAACTATGCCTTTTGAGTGAATAGTCTCCAATTCCCCATTCCATATTAGGACTTAACCTTTGGTATTCTGATTTCCACTTCTGCCATTTAAAAAAAATATATGTTTGCAGAGTCACAATGGCATGAATTTCAAGGGACTCTGTATTCTCTGGCTCTATTTGGCACAGTTGACCTTCTCCTCCTTGAAACTTTCTTTTCTTCTAACTTTTCTGACAATACATGCCCTGGTTTTTCTTTTATCCTCCTTTCTACTCCTTCTTAGTTTTCTTCATAGACTATTCTTCTTACATTCATTATTTGGTTTATTGCTTTTCTGGGGGTCTCATGATGTTTATGGAAGACTTCTAAATCTACAAACTCAAATCTCTAAACCCAACTTTTCCCCAATGTTTGGGCTTCTTTTTTCCCAAGCTGAAAGCTTGTTGGACATCTCTATGTGACTGCTCTGCGGGCAACTCAAATTCAGCATGTCCAGAAATAGATTATCCCTGATACCCATCTCATCTTGTCCATGACTAGTTTTATTTCCAGGTTCCCTGGTCTCAACAAATTGCACTATTATTTACTTGGCCATCCTAGCTAGGAATCTGGGAGTCATCTTAAACTGTTTCCTTTCACTTTACCGCATCTAACTACAGTCTGTTGATTTCATCTTTTGGACATTTCTCAAGATGGTCCTTATGGCCGTTGCTATAACTCAGATCCTCAATATCTCTCACATGGACTATTACAACTGCTTCTCGTTGGGACTTCTGCATCCACTCTTGCTCTGCAGTCACTGTTCATGGCCATCAGCATATTCATCTGGAGTAAAACTTAAGTTTGTTACTGTCTCTACCGAACCTATAGTGCCTCTTCCTCACTTAAAGCTGTTTCATCCAGTACTGGAGACATTAGCCTCATGAGGTTATTGGGCACATAAATGTGGCTAGCCAAATGGAGATGTGTGTATATCAATAAAACATATACCACATTTTGATAATTATGTCAAAATGATAATATTTCGGGATAAATTGGGTTACATAAAATGTATTATTCACTTATTTTCTTTTTAATGTGGCTGTTTGGAAATTTAAAATGAACTCCAAGCCTTATGTCATCTTTCTATTCATGAGTGTTAAAGTGGAGTGTCAGCCCTGCAGGGATCCTGTATACCACTGTGTCACAGGAATGGTTCTCATGATCCCCAGCAAGGGAAGAGCTAGAGGTCCCTCTAAGGACATGGCAAATTGCCACCAAACGGGAATGACTTTGTAACTCTGTATGGTGTGTGTGAGTGTATCTGTATCTGTGTGGAGTGTGACTTTAAGCTTGGTCATTATGTCTCAGGTGATCATTATGAAGCAAGTTGTTATAACACATTCTATGCATTTTTATTTTTAATATTGAAGGAAAAAAATTCTCAAGGAGGAGGGGTGATAAGAGTGGAACCAGGAGCCACCAGCAGAGAGAATCCAGCTCTCTGCCCTTTCAGATTCACACCTTCTTCTGAGAGACACTTCCCCCTGGTAAGCAATGACCTGGGGCCAAATTTCCCTGCTTTTTCCTTTACAGAGACAATGCCTAAGGGACTCCTGGGAAGTGACCTTGAGTATGGGTTCTCAAAGGAAGATGGCTGTGATTCTATTCTGTTTTCCAGCCCCCCTCTTTTGTTCTCCTCTGAAATTTGTCACTTTTGTCATTTTCTCTTTCCGACAATGACAGTTCCCTGGAGATTTCTCACTCCACACCATCTCTTGACCTTTCTGTAAGAGGTTGTTTCTCATTTCACTGCTAGCTTACTGTGTGGCCCTTTTTTATTTGCAAGTTTTTAGGGTGAGTACTTTCTTGTGCGAGCTTTCTGTACCTCAGGCAGTATTTTACTCTGGGGCCAAGTGCTCGCTGGTGAAAGAGAAACTTACAGCCAGGATAAGATGAAATAATAACTTCTCAGGTTTTCTTGCAATCTTTTACATTCTATGACTCCGATTTTCATATTTCAAGCCTTACGCAAATTTGACTTTTTAAGATTTCTCTTTATATTTATAAGCAGTTTTACCCAACCTGAAGAAATATATCTACTTCATTGAAATGATTGCAGAAATATCAAACTTTATCAAGTTTCAATTTAAAATAAATAAACTTATTTGCTGACATGCCATCTATTTTGGATTTCAGTTGAGCACCCAATTCAGTCTAAAGTAAATAGAGAAATGTATATCCAACATGAAAAATAACCTGGCAATATAATAGAGGTGTCAACAGGAAGAGACAGGAGCTAAATAAATCTGTTTCTCTTCTTTTGCTGTTTTAGAAATGTCTATACCAACTAAGGCAAATGAAAGTTAAGTCTGAGGAATCCTGAAATTTAAGACAGTATTCATAGAAGCCTGACATATTTATAAGACTTCAGTAGTTGACATGTACTCCAGGAAGTATAATACTTGTATTTATCCCACTAGTTAAGAATATTCTTACTTCTTGTTTTTTGGGGTTTTTTTTGAGAATGTTATATCAAAAATTTTTCCATCATGGAAATTTTCAGGTTACATGGGAAAGTTATAAAATTAGTCTGCATCCATTTGGTAGTAAAACCAAATGGATGCAGACTAAATGATGAATTTGAAGAGACCTAAGTGCTCAAGCTAAGGCCTGTTTGGGTTGAGATGAGGGTGGGACCCTGAAGTTATTCTAAGAACCATTCACCCTCAAGAAAAAGTGATACCAAGGGGAAGAGTCTGGTGAACATATTAGTTCCCTATTGCTGCTGTGGTAAATCACCACAAGCACGGCTAAAACAGCACAAGATAGTTCTCACCTCTAAATGGTCAGGAGTCAGTGGTCAGGTATGAACCCAGTGGCTTCCTTCTGCAGGCTCTGAGGAAGACTCCCTTTTCTTGCCTTTTCCAGAGCTCATCGTCAGAGCCAGTAGTAGACCACTGCTCTTCTCTCTCACCCCTGCTTCAGCCTTTAGATCTTTCTCCCACTTGGATTCCTGTTATGTCTCTGCTAGAAGGGCCATCGTGAAATCTCCCCATCTCCAGGTCCTTGAGATGACATCTGCAGACCTTTTGCACACATAAAGTTACATGTTCTCAGGTTCTGAAGATGAGGATGTGGGCATCTTTGGAGAGTAGTCCTGTATTCCATAGTAAACAAATAATTGACACCCCTTAATTTTTTTTTTTTCTAGCTAGGCTTTCTTCTGAATATCAAAACAGCAGGATGCCCTAGAATTAGCAGATTCTGTTCTCTCTGAGGAAAGAGGTATGAGAGGATAGTGCAGACGTTTAAGTTGGAACTGCTGGTATAATTCTAATATTTATACCACCCTGTCTCACAGGGGTCTTTCTAGTGAAGGTTTATTTATGAAGGTTGGACCTGGGAACTTAGCTTTTAAACTTATACCACTGTTTGCAAGAGAAAATGAGGGCAGAAATATCTAGATGCTCTGGTATAAATTTTAGGAGTGTTTTACTTTTTTGGACTTCTTCCCAGCAAAAAACAACATTTTCCATTTATAGTCTGTGCCATTTTGAAAATGACTCGTCAAGGTTTCTCAGGGTTGGTCAATGAATTTTCAAATATTCTTATGGATGGACTAGATTAATTTTTACACAAGACTTTTTCAAAAGCATTAAATCAAGATGAAGACAGTTCAATTCTTAAATGCCACATTTCTATGCTGATTTTCCATACCAAAAAAGGGAGGCATTTAATAAAAGGGTTCTTTGGAGGTGAGCTAGGAGGGAAAAGTAGCAACTAATGGCACATCAGTTAGCAAAGGGCAAAATAGGCTGAATGGCTGCATCGGGATCACTCTATGTCCCAGACCACTGCCCCACAATGTACAAGGTTGTTTAGATACCTGGGGATAATTTTCAGAAGGTCTCAAGACCCATCAGCCATCACTACCCACAAAAGACCCAGGGGTGAATCTACCTGTACAACTTCCTGGGTTCTCCTTCAGTCCCAGAGCACCCCCAGGCTGGATTTCATTCTGCATTATCAACTTGCATAGGACATCTGAGCTGCAATCTCACCACAGCCTAAGTCCTTGAGGAATCATAACACAGGCAGCCACAGAAGGTTCCAGAACAAGGGTAGAGACCAGGACAGCGTTCATCAGTACTTATCTTCAATATGGTTCATTAAGATGCCAAAGAAGTCATTCTCCCCGCTGACGGTTCATCGTGGTTGCCATCACAATGAATCATTTCCAGCCCTGGAAAGGCCTCTTTTAAGATTTTAAAATTCCAATAAATATGTCAATATTTTGTTCTTATAAAACATTTTCAAATTAGTCATTAAATTGTTAACAAAGCCCAGTCATACTGAATTCTAATTCAAAAGCTTATTTAACATAACTAAGTTTTTTTAAATGTTTTTTTATCCTTCAGCTTATAAAACAAGCTAGGGATTTGATTTTCAAGAAATCAGAAGTAGGTTTTCTTTATAGTAAAATACATATTTTTTTCTTGAGAAACTTTAATATTTTTGAATGTCTACCTTGATATCAGTGCAGATGGATAGATGATAGATGTGTTTCCATTTTAGTAAACCTAAGACTTGGATTTTATCTGTTCTTATGGGTATCTGCTAATTACCTATGAAAATTCAAATACTCAGTGGGTGGCTTTCCCACTGTTTGCTGTTATCACAGTGCGTGATGGAACCTTTAGGATATGGGCCTGGTGGAGGGACGTTAGGCCACACGGGTCTGCCCCTGAAGGAGAGAGTGGGATCCTGGCTCCTTCCTTCCTCTATCTTTGCTTCCTGGACATTGTGAAGTGAGCATCTTTGCTGTGTCACATGCTCCTTACCATGATTGTCTCCCTTGTCACAGACCCCAAAGCAATGGAGTTGAGCAACCATGGACTGAAAGCTCTGAAACCATGAGCCAAAGTTAATCTTTCCTCCCTTTAACTTGATGTATCTCAGGTATTTGTCACAGTGATGGAAGGATGACTAACACATTAGGAAGTACATTTTACAGTGCATCCTAACACACACACACACACACACACACACACACGGTACAGATTCACGTACTTTGAAACAAAAGTTTTATGAAAGATACTTTTCCCTCCTATAGTTAAACTCTTTTCTCTATTATATCGTAGTTCATTAAGAAAATGCTTGCTATGACCCACTTTATTAATTTCATGACCAGCAGTGTAAAAAGCATTGCTATTAAATGATACAAAAACTTATTTTATTTCAAGTCAGAAAGAGAATATGTAGGCGATTCAAATTAATTGCCTGAACATATTCAATTATAAAGAGATTAAAAAGTTAAATCCTTCAATCATAAAGATTAGAGTTCAAGTTTGTATTAAACTGTTTTTTTTTTTTTTTGGTAGATTTATGATGACTTTTGAACTCAAGATTTGGGCTTACCCACACTATCAATAAAAATTATGTCTTTAAAAACGATGCTGAGGTGCTTTAACTCTGCACTGTGGATGCAATTTCCCTGGAATCTGTTGCCCTGCCTATAAACACCTATGTTTAATTTCAGCAGTTCAGATTTACATCAAGGGTATAAACACAAGCTAAATGCATGCATCCCAGGAAATTGAACATTAGCACTTTTCTGTGTCACTTGTGACTTTGTCGGGTGGGTGGAGGAGGTGAGTTGCAAGGGCAACTCTTTTGAGTATTTTATTTTGGAGTAATATCAACAGCATCTCCAGCTGGTTGGAAGCAACACCAAGTAAGGTACTCACTCTGTTGGGTCATAATAAAAATCATTACCAGGCAAGATAAGGTTTTGATCCATGAAAGTTGAAGTTTACATTTGTATATGAGCTGAATGCCATTTAGAAAAGAGTCAGGAGGCCACTGCCAGGAATCTAAACTCAAATATTCCTTAATTCCATAATCCAAGTTTAAGGAAGCCTAGGCTGTAAAATGAGCATAACAAGCTAACTGAATTCTTATTTTCCATTGATCATGTACAGAGAACATTGGGTTCAAGTTTTTCCTCAGCTACTTTGATGCTTTTGTTTTGGCAGTGCCCTAGCCATGCCCTTGTTATCCTTCCATCCTTGGTCTGCACATTGCCTGATCCAGTTGCTTTGGGGGAGAAGCGAGGCTGTGATCTTGGTTGGCAGACGGTGGCCCGTGGGCATTCCTTAACCGTGTATAAAGCATTTCTGCTGTAGAGATACATTTTTCTTACCTTACTCTTCTAACACATTTTTACTGAATATAAATAACTTCAATTCATCTTCACTTTTATATTGCCTTAGTCGCTGCTTCTAAATGCATTTCACACGAACTGAAGAGTTTGCTAAGTGGGTGACCTTCACGTCCTTGTACAGGAGAAAATACAAAATGAGACCTGGGATTACCATTTTAAATGGAAGAGCTGTAGCTGGAAGAAAAATAGCTCCTCAAAGACTTTGAAACAGAGTTGATTAGTCACAAAGAGCTAGAGGCAAAGCACCTCTCTGCACGATTTTGCAGAATTTCTTAACTGGTTTTTAGGTTCTAGGCTTTAAGAAGGAAGTCCCTTTATACAAAGAAGGGTGAGTGCAGAATGGGAAAATGACATTTACTGGGTGCCAGTGGCTTTGTATCTGTGCTCATTTGACTGGTACAAACAATACCATTCTTTCATTCACCAAATAGTTATTGAATATTTACTGTGACATGCTCCCACATGTACCCAAGCGCACACACATATAATAACAATATATTTTATATGTATGTGTTTATGGTTGACCTCCAGTGTCCATGGTGGATTGGCTCCAGCCCCAGCCCCCCAATCACGGATAACAAAATTCCTCACATAAAATGCCTAAATATTTGCATGTAACTTACATACATCCTCTCGTATACTTTAAATCATCTTTTGTTAATTAGAATACCCAATATAATTCAAAAGCTTTGTAAATAGGTGTTATAGTGTATTGTTTAGGAAGTCATGAACAGAAAAATATTTGTACACATTCAGTAGAGACACAATTTTTTTTTTTTTTTAGAATATTTTCTATCTGAGGTTAATTGAATCCACCCACATGGAACCCACAGAGTTGGAGGGCCAACGATACATCAGCCTTAAAGGAAAAACGAATGTGATGGGCAAGACCTCTCAAGTGTGGTGACTTCTGAACAGATTCCTAAAGAAGCTGGGGGAAGAGCCCTGGAGCATGTGAGGTGGGAGCGTCTTGGCACCTCTAAGGAACTGCAGGAAGGTCCATGTGCCTGGAGCTGAGTGAGGGTCCTGCAAGATGAGACCAGGAAGATGCAAGGAGATGTGTTGTGGGCGGGGAAGTTTTGCATGGGATATAGTTCAAAAATTTTGTTGTTCATTTGAAATTAAAGCTTTATTGATGCCCTTTTTGTTTTTACTGTATCTGGTAACTTGATTTCTTTCTTCTTTCAATTCCTCTCTTCCCCTCCTTCTGTGTGGTTGTATTCATTTGACAATTAGATTCATTTGTTTCAGCTTGGTTTTAGTTTTAGCTTTTCTCTCTTATTCTTACTAAGTTAATTTTTTGATATGTAGGATATCATCATGTTTTTAAAAGTCAAAACCATACAAAAATGATACAGGGAGTGTCACTCCCTCCTGTGTCCCTTTCTATACCACTGAACTCATTGTCTAGCTTCATCATTATCTGGGTCTGTGGTTCTTCTGTGTTTTACTTTGTTTTTTTTTTCTTTTGTAATTATAATAAAACATGCATATTTTAAAATTTTCTCTTTTTTACCATGCAGTTTTGACATTTAAAATATGTTCTTTTATACTATTCTTTTTTTCATTTTAAAATATCTCCTGTTATTTATTCCACATCAGTTGGAGTACTTAGCAATCTTTCTCACTCTTTTTAAAAGCTATATCATATTCCACAGCACAATAGTTTACCAAATTAATCTTCTGTGCTTGAACATGTAGGAAGTTTCCAGTGTTGCCCACTTACAATTAATGCTACAAAAGAATAACTTTTTGCATGTGTATTTCTGCATTAATTGATATTTTAGGATAATTTCCTAGAAGTAGGACTGCTGGGCCAATAGTTAATTTGTATATAATTTTGTTAAATATTAACAAATTATACTACCAAAGAAGTGATATCAGAAATATGTGAGCTTGCCTGTATTCCCAGTGCCACACCAAGGGATTATATTGTCAGGCTTTTGAATTTTTTCTAATTTAAGGGATGAAAAAGGTGCTTCAGTATAGTTTTAATTTGCATTCTGTTTACTATGAGATGGGATCTTTTCATATGTTTAGATATTTTTATCCTTTTCTTGTGAATCATGAGTTCACGTCTCTTGCTTGTTTTTCAATAGGATTTTTTCCTTTCAATTAAAAAAGTTCATTGTATGTTAGGGATATTAACCACTCATGTGAAATATATGTTGCAGAAATCATCTCAAAGTTTGTCAATTTTCCTTTCTTTTTGTTGATAATGCTTTTTTACTGTGCAAAATATTTCTTTTCATGTAGTCATAATCATCATTTCCTTTATTGTTCTGGATTTTGAGTCATGGTTAGAAGGCCTTCCCCATACTAATGTGAAAAGAGGCACCCATGTTTTCTTCTAGTACTTCATTGCTTCATTTTTTTCCACTTAGACTTGGGACTTCTGATTTACTTATTTTTTTCCCCAAATGGCTCTTCAAATGTACTAACGGCATTATTTATTTATTTAAATCTTTGCCTCAGTGGCTTGAGATACAACCTTTTTTTAAAAAAATTTTTTTTAAATTATAGATGAACAAAATATCTTTATTTTGTTTATTTATTTTTATGTGCCACTGAGGATTGAACCCAGGGCCTCACATGTGCGAGGTGGGCACTCTGCCACTGAGCCCCAGCCCCAGCCCCAAGATAACACCTTTGTTGAGTACTTTTATACAAAGCGGGTCAATTTCAATACTTTCTATCCAATGGCATTGCTGTATCTACCAGTGAATCTGGATATTTTTGGAAGGGAGTGTTGACAAGTGTTGGTGATTAACATAATGGGAGGCATGAGGACAATTCTAAGAATTTTCACCCTAGTCGTGAGAATGTTATTTACTGATGAGAACTGAGTGTTAGGAAATTCTAGGTGTTCTGGTTTGGCCTTATTAAATATGAGAGGAGCTTTAGACCTCTTGGTAGAGATGTGAAGGGGTAGGTAGCTGGTCAAGAATGTAGAGTTCAGGCAAAGGATAGGAGTCAGATACTAAGAGCTGGCCACCACACAGGATTTAAAACTGTTAGACTGAAAAGGGTTTTCAGTGAAACATCAGCTCCACCTTGGAGGTATACAACCTGAAATTCTGAGGGCTCAAGTCACTGACAAGTGACCAGCAAATTTCAGAGCTGGGCCATGAATCTAGGCCCTATTCTCTCTGTTAGTTTTCTACAGATGCCATAAGTACCACGGGGTGACTGAAAGAACGAAGTGTACTTTCTTACAGCTCTGGGGACTACAAGTTCAAGATCAAGGTGTTGGCGGTGCTGGTTTCCTCGGAGGCCTCTCTCCCGGGCTTGAGGATGGCTGTCATCTCCCTGCGTCTGCAGAGCTTTCCCTCTTCTCCATGTTTCACTGGTCATTTTGGATTAGGATCCACCCTAATGACCTCATTTTAACTGAATGAACTCTAAAGAGCTTTTTCCTAAATCCACTCTCCAGTAGTAGGATTAGGCCTTAAAACATGAATTTGGGGAAAACAAAATTCAGCTCAGTGACCTCTTTTCATGGTATCAACTTACTCCGTGTTTGAGAGGAAGCATTTACAGACTGAGAGAACTCATGCCTTCATAAAGAAATGATGCGATGATGATACCCAGGAGTTACTATTTCTCCTTTATTTGGAGAATATTTATGTGGATGATTTAAATGGAATGATATTTAATAAGAGACCACAGTCCTTGGATCTGTTCCTAGGAAAAAAAGCCTTGTCTTCTTTGGGAAGCTTGGAAGATGGGGGGGCTCCTGAATATGAGTTTGTAGCAGTAATTTGGGCTTTCTCAGGGCAAGAGGAAAATAGGGCAGATTGTGTTTTAAAATTAGCATCAATTTGCCTCAGAGAAGCCATTCTCTGACAACTAATAAGAGTGGATTAAAGCAAACCTAGCAAGATCTACCAGGGGAAAACATACCTCAAACTCTATCAATTTCCTTTCAGTTAGAGAATGCCAGAGAAATTTCTTTTTTTCAATATAGCTGTTAATTATATATTAAAATATGAGTCAAGACTTATAAATTATTGCAATTAATTCATTAAATATACAGTCCTAACTACATTAAAAAGAGAAAAATAAATTTTCTGGGTTTCATGGGATGATTCCTTATCTTCCCCAAGTCACTTTTACTTGAAAAGACCCTAGAAGTTTTTCTCTGCACAATTTTGTAATCTGGTTTTCAATATTTTTGCTACTTGGTTATTATTCACCAAAGTACAGTGTCCTGGTGCAGGAAAGCATCTTCATAAATTACTAAGTGAAACTCGCAGAGATTCTACCGGGAAACAAATTATTCTTGAGTTTGCCTTCCAAGAATTTATAGTCATTTCTTAGTAATTTCTGTCACTGACATCTGTGATAATTTTTTGGAATTACAATACATTAACATTTCTACTTCTCAGAATAAATGAGCTGAACCAAGTAACATTTTCTTGAAGATGTTAGTCTGGAATAGAAGTTGAAGCAACTTGCTTTAAAAGAAATGTTAAAGTTTGAGATTGGAGGGGGAGTTGGATGGAATATTCTAGTTGCCCTGGGTTGCTTAGGAGAATGACACCAGGGTGTTTAGATAAGGGTAGACTAGAAGGTGATATCATTTGAGGATAATGGACTAAAAAATCATAGGTACTGCATAATGAAACAAAAATTATACAAAATGTCAGTGCTGATTTCACTTGAACCTCACCAGTGAAGTAAGGTTAATCACCCTTAATAATAAGAAAATCTGTCCCCGTTAGAACAAAATGTTAAAAAGGAATAACTCATACATATAGGCAAATGCCATGCCCTGTTCTTAATTGGATGGACCAATTAAGAGGCTTTGCCTCTATTCTCTGCTTGGACTCACCTTCTTTCACAAATATTACCTCCAAAAAGGATATTCAGACACTTGCAGAAGTACACAGGCAGGATTTTATTTGGCATTTCTTCCTTTTTTGACAAACAGAGTGGCCAGTGGCCTGTGTCTCTCTAGACCTCTAAGCATCCTTGCAGATTCAGATGACTTAAAACATCCCCATTGAAATGTCAGCCTCCTGTGTTGTGGAATCACTGTGCAGGTATGCATGGCATTCCCCAAAGAATGGTTCAGGAAGAATGGAGCTTCCTCTGGGCTGATTTCTGTCTCTCCTATGGCCCTGACTAGGCTTCTTTGTCCTCAGTCACCGGAAAGGGAGAATCATTCAGGATTTCTGTCTCCAGATGGTTTTAGTGTACCTGGGATGCTCCAACCAGTGAGGGCTGTAACCTGTACTTTTTGAAAACACACAAAAACAAAAACAAAACAGAACCATAGGTTCAATACAACCCTGTGGCTCCACTGCCATCAGCTCTTCCTCAGCTACCTTGTGTTGGCAGCAGGCTGTTTCAGAGGAATGCTTCTTTTAGCCAATGTAATAAGGCAAAGGGAGTGCCCTGGACCACACAAATGCTGTCTGGTGGGCTTCTGCTCCTGGATAACAGAGAGAGAAACTCAGATCTTGTCATAGGGCCTAAACCATTTTTGGATTATGCTATGCTTTGGATTTGATTTGAGTATGTCTGTCCTTCAAAGGTTTATATGTTGAAATTTAATCCACATTGTATATTATGAGGGTAGAATCTTAATCTGACAATGGCAGTTAAAGGTGGGGCCTTTAGATTATGCTAAGTGAAGCTAGCCAATCCCTAAAAAACAAATGCCAAATGTCTTCTTTGATATAAGGAGAGCAACTAAGAACAGAGCAGGGAGGAAGAGCATGAGAAGAAGATTAACATTAAACAGGGATGAGAGGTGGGAGGGAAAGGGAGAGAGAAGGGAAATTGCATGGAAATGGAAGGAGACCCTCACTGTTATACAAAATTACATATAAGAGGAAGTGAGAGGAAAGGGGAAAAAAACAAGAGAGAGAAATGAATTACAGTAGATGGGGTAGAGAGAGAAGATGGGAGGGGAGGGCAGGGGAGGGGAGGGGGATAGTAGAGGATAGGAAAGGCAGCAGAATACAACAGACACTAGTATGACAGTATGTAAAAACGTGGATGTGTAAC
Source organism: Marmota flaviventris (assembly GCF_047511675.1). Classification (NCBI taxonomy): domain Eukaryota; kingdom Metazoa; phylum Chordata; class Mammalia; order Rodentia; family Sciuridae; genus Marmota; species Marmota flaviventris. The sequence continues at coordinate 57,366,139 of NC_092502.1, forward strand.
CGATATGATTCTGCAATCTGTATTCGGGGTAAAAATGGGAGTTCATAACCCATTTGAATCAAATGTATGAAATATGATATGTCAAGAGCTTTGTAATGTTTTGAACAACTAATAATAAAAAAAAAGGTGGGGCCTTTGAAAATTGATTAGGATTAGATAAACTCATCAGGGTAGACCCCCCCCCCCCCATCATTGATTGATGTTTTCTTAAGACAGAGAGGCCAGGGCTGGGGATATAGCTCACTTGGTAGAGTGCTTGCCTCACATGCACAAGGCCCTGGGTTCAATCCCCAGCACCATGGGGGTGGAAAAAAAAGACAGTGAGACCAGAGTAAGCACATACCCACATGTACTCCCTTTTTTAACCTTGTGATGCCCTTCAGGAATCTGCCAGCAAGATGGCCATCACCAGATGTGGACCCTTAGCCATGCACCTCAAGAACCATGAGCTAAAATAAACATTTGTTTTTTATAAAGTTGCCTGCCTCATGTATTTCATTTTAGTAATGCAGAATGGACTAACACAGATGATTTTAACTTTCATAATATTCCTGAAAGGATTCTTTGGAATGTCACTAGAACTCCACTATTAGTATCAAAGGAAATGGGAAAAGTGGAACACAACACAAGGACTGGTACGATTTTTCAAATAATATGCATGTGTTTAAGAAAGAAAAGGAAAACCCCCTTGATCTCTGTGACTACCTCCTTCCCAAACCTAATTGGGGTATGCAATCAGGAATAAGCCTTTTTAATCTTTGCTCTATAAATTCGCATACATAGAAAACTAGTGAATAGAGTTACCATTATGGAAACAAAAGACCACTCAAACAATAACCAGCAAAGGCTATTTATCCAGAGCTTGGTATAGTGAGGAAGTCAGCACCATTTAGTTTTGGCAGAGACTTGAAGGTAGATTGTGGGAAAGCTGTACAGTGGGTAAAAAGGAGGCTTCAGCTGTGGCTAATTGGCACTGTTGGAGTAAGTGTGGATGGGCTGACGAGAAGCATGGCATCCTTTGTGATTGACTGGAGGTTTATGTTGGCCCTAAGTTGCCATTGGGGGCAACTGTCTAAAGCAACTGTCAGTTAAAAATCAAGTAATGGCTGTTTGGGGACAATTCCTATAGGAGGGTTGTTTGGCTTCTTGGGCCGGTTGCTGTGGGTTAAGGGTCAGGGTTCTATTTTTATATATGGTCTAATCATTTAGGCTATACATTCAGGCTCTCACCACAGGTAATTATTTATTTATAGGGACTCTGCATGACCTAAATAGGATCCTATTTTCTGTTATATATTGAAAACAGTAGTTTCTCGCTGACTCCTATTATTCATGTTGGAGTTTAACATTTTTATATAGTCAAACTTTTTCTTTATGACTTCAGGAATTTGTAGCTTTCCTTAAAAAAGCTATCTCCTTCATAATATTATAAAATATGTCTCCTTAATTTCTTTTCAATGTTATAGTTAAAAATAAGATTTTTTAATCCAAATAAATTTTATTTCTGCATATAGAATGAAAAGGAACTATAGTTTCGTTTTTTGTTCCAAGTGGTTAATCATATGGAATTATGTATTCCTTCCCATTGACTCAAATGCCCATCTGTTTTGGGGGGGTGGGTGGGGGGTGTACTGGTGATTGAATCCAGGGGTGCTTAACCACTGAGCCACATCCCCAGCCCTTTTTATTTTTCATTTTGAGAAAGGGTCTTGCTAAGTTGCTCAGGGCCTTGAAAAGGTGCCAAAGCTGCCAAAAAGTCATCTTTAACAATTACTGAATTCTAATGTATACCTGTTTTTGCTTCTGGTCTCTGCTCTATTAATTTTTCTACTTGAACTACTAGAACATCTTGAAATTTTGAAAGCAATATTCTCTTAATTCCAATTTTTCTTTCTTTCTTTGAATCATTGAGAAAAGTTTTTCTTTTTCTTTGTTTTTTGTACCGGAGATTAAATTCAGGGGCACTCAATCACTGAGCCACATCCCCAGCCATATTTTGTATTTTATTTAGAGACAGGGTCTCACTGAGTTGCTTGGTGCCTCACTTTCTCCTGAGCTGTCTTTGAAATCAAGATCCTCTTGTCTCAGCCTCCTGAGATGCTGGGATTACAGGAGTGCACCACTGTGCCCAGCGAGTTTTTCTTTTAATTTCATTTTTTTTTTTTACTTTTTATAAATTATTTCATGCAATTATTTCATCATAGTACTATAATGTGGTCTGATTTTGCTTTTGGTTGTTGAAGTATTTATTATTATTATTATTATTATTATTGAAGTATTTATTATTATTATTATTGTTGTTGTTATTATTATAATTCTAAAATACATTGCTGCATTTCCCCCCCCCCCTTCCCTTTCCCCACTCCCGGCTCCCTTCCCTTCATTGATCTTTCTGCCATTTACCAGAGTTAGTTTTTTTAATTAATTTATTGTGGATGTACCCAATGGTGAGATTCACTGTTGCCGCAGCCTGGCTAGGCACAAATGCCGCAGTCTGGCTGGGCACAAAATCACGAGCCACCACACAGCTTGTAGATTCAAACAGCAACTCTTTATTCCCGAACTCACACCAGCCGTCTACAAACACGTTCTGGGGAAATCCACGTTCTCTGCCCAAATCCACCTCCACTGGGCTTCTATCTCCCAAAAAATACTCTGAATCCCGTGAGAACTCAAGGGGAACTCAGGCAGCAGGATACGCCCTATTCCCAGCAGGAATAATCTTAAACCTTAAACCTGGAACCTAAACTGGGAACTCCCTAAACCCGATTATCCTAAACCAGGAACACCCTAATCCGCCCTGGTCCTTGAGCAAGGTCACCTACATTCAATGTCACTGCAACATGGGGTACGCTGGCAAGGAAATTGTCATACCTACTTGGCTAATGGCTCCCAGCACACTGTGGCGTATTCATATATGTACATAGGAAAATTATGTCTTGGTGGATGTTATAGACAATATTCTGGATGAAGGCAAATCTGTAATTGGGGGGTAGTTGGAAATCAAAACAGAAGATTTACCTTTTTTTTTTTTTCCTGCCTCAAAATAACTGGATTCAGAGTCTTCTCAGGAAAATGGCTCTAGTGATGCAGTCCTTTTTGCTCCTGGGAGTCCTCTTCCTTGGATAGTTCTGAACCAATACAGTCAATATGTGACTCTCTCCCCAATGCTTCTTGTTCCTTGTAGTCCATTGCTCCTGTGCTTATCAAGTTTGAGACATTTAAGTCCATTCATTGGAAGACCATCAAGCTTATTGGGCTTTCTGTCATGGAGAGGGTCTTCCTCTGGTGCTCTGACGATGAGGTATTGACAGTGGAGGACAGCCTCTCACAGTTCTGAGCATCTTTTTGCTCTGCAGTGCTCATCTTCAGATGAGAGTGTTGGGGTTAGAAAAAAAGACGAGACATGCAATTGCTATTAGATTACTCTTTGAGTTGAAATTAAGCATGTGGTGAAAATCAATGTTTTCCATCATGTATTTTATAGATACCAAGTCTAGAAATCCCCTCTTAGCTTCACATGCAATGTTATCTGGGTGAAAGCAAGAGGCACAGCATGCTCAGGACCATAGGAAGTTAGAAATGCCACCACCACTCATTATGTGGGACATATGTGGGACAGTCTAGTTTGTACAGATTTTGTTTTTAAAAAATGAAGTCAATCAATTAAAATATAATAAATGCAATTAACTTAGTATAATGTGACCATGCTTCTGATATAAATTAATAAATTCTAAACACTCTTTGTAAGGCTGAGTGTGTAAGGGTAAAAGAAATTGAAGTTAAAGCGTAAAAATTAAAGGGTAAAAGACCGGGTGTTGTAAAAGTTTCTAAGCTGCAAGGTCTGAGTTAAATTTCTGTAGCTGTTAAGACAATGCTTAGAACCGCCCAGTAAACATTTCCCCTGATTGTCTGGTTGTTTAATAACTGAAGGGGTCTGTGTGGTTGCACACAGGCCTTGCAGGGCCTGAACCAATCAGTTTGAATGTAACCCCCTCCTTAGGAATGACCTATCACTCCAGCCTGACCTGTTCCCGCCAATGAATGAACCAATCATGTTTAGGAGTTGTTGTTCAATTTTCCCGCGCCTAATGATGATTTGTTCTGATGTATACAAAGCCCTCCGCCCTCCCCAAAAAGTGTACTTAAGCAGTGCTCAGCCCCTGCTCGGGGCTCTCTGGCTGCTTTCCCTTCTTGAGTGGGCACGGAGCCCCAGCATGCTGGTTCAATAAATCCCCCTTCTGCCAATTGCATGAGTGGTCACTTGGTGGTCTCTTTCTCTGACGTTTCGCGGGACCCTTACAAGTGTCCTGGTTTTTTGTTTAATTGGTAAATGTACATGGTGGAAAATACAAGATCCTGAGGAATATTCCGTCAAAGAATCAACTATTGTCTTAGGAAGAAAATATTAAAGGCCATCCGAAAACATTAAAATACATGTAGAATCAGCTGATAATCAAAACAACATTGTCTGTGCATTCGGGGAGCAGAGAGAAATTTCATCTTTTTTATTTAGAAACAGTGATTACTGCAGACATAGCTTTATGTCTGCAGTATGCCTGAAAACTAGAGCAGGTCAGGTGATTTAAGGTGCTTGAAAACAAGTAACACTCCTTCCCCCAGTTCTTGGATGCTCAGCCTCTTGCATCTACATGGAAGAGAAAGAAAGTCTATGCTCCCTGGGTGACTGCCATCTGCCAAGGGACTTAATAAATACATGCCATTTTACTTTATCTTCAATACAAACCTGCAAGTAAGTGTCAGGGCTCCCATTTTACAGACGACAAAACTGAAACTTAGATCATTTCATGTCTGCAGTTACGAAACTCAGAAGCAGGTAGGGTTTTGTTCTAAGTTAGAGTTGTGGTCTTTCAAGATCATTATCATGCCTTTGTGTAAGACTTCACCCATGCTATTAGCATTCCTGGTCCTATCTATTCTGCCATACCCCCCTACCCTTTCCCATATGAATAGTTAGAAGGTAGACATTTTCTCTCTTCTGAAAAACATAGGTTGTCCTCCAGACCAAAAGCCCTTGTGACTCTTATTTAGGTCAGTGCATGATCATTAGAACCAGGAGGAGGAAAATAAAGGGTCCTCAAAATTCCTTTGCAAGGTTGCCAGTTTTCATAAACAAACAAACAAAAAATACAGAATATTCAGTAAATATTTAGGACATATTTGTGCAAAAAATGTTTCATTATTTATCTAAAATTTAAATCAAGTAGAATATCTTGCATTTTATCTGGAAACCTTATCCTTTATTCCAAATTTTGTTCATATATAATTTCATATCCTTTCTAATAAGCTAGATTTTTCCTTGATAAATGTTTTATTTAATTTTCTTTCTAGAAGTCCTGTGTGAGAGAAAAGTGAGTGGGAGAACTGGCCAATAGGTGCTTGGCCAGAACTTTGTTTGGGTAACTAAATAATCATTTCTTTTTGCATAGAGGGTTAACTGCAATATTTGTCCCTGCTTCAAGAAACTTCTGGTGGAGAAATCTTGAGACTCTATTTCCCTGGAGTAGGGTCTTAGATAAGTATACAAGAAAGCAGGATGATACCTATACCATGCATTAAGCTTACAGCTTTTTTCTTTCTTTTGTTTTCTTCTCCTTTCCTTTATTTTTTAGTCCCCAGATCCATTTCAGGAGATGATTTTTGTTAATTTCCACACTAATATATTATGCTGCAGAGTCATGTTTGTAATCACAATTTGTAATGGCTGGTTGGTTAACATAAAGATGCAAAGTCAATCTGGAAAACTTGCCAAGAATCTGTAGCAAATTGGAGGTAAATGTACTTGAGAATCTCCGAAAAATTCATTGTCAAGACTGCTGTGATGGAGGAATAGGACTCTACCTGTGATTTTCAAACCCGAAGGAAAATAATTGAGCATGGTGAATGTACAGCTTCAGAAAGACAATGTTCTTAGTTTTAAAAAATAAAAGCTTCATTGAAAAATACATTTTGAATATGATGGAAGACCTAAATCGTGCAGAAACGTGAAACAAGACAGTAAAAGAAGAAAAGCGTCCAGTTTCAGTCAGTATCTACATATAATTAATTTTTCTTGCATATATCACTCCCTGGCAGACAAATTTTTATTATACTCATGATTTGCATCTTCACACTGCTTTATATATTTCCCTATCTGCTATCACCTAGAAAAGTGTAGGAATGAAAAACTGATGGAGACTCAGGGTGACCTGATCCAGCTCCTCTCAGAGTAAAGAGTGGGAATTTAAGTTACAGTTGAACAGAGAGAGGTGGTAATGGGAGCAAAGGATGATGAAATGAACACCGGCTTATATTGTTTTCACAGCTAATTGCAAAATAAAATTCCAATGAGATTCCATGACCTTCAAAATCAGCCATTCAACTATCTCATGACCTAAGTTTTTAAATTAATGCTTTATTTAAATCTCTTTGATTACATTGTGAATACAACAAGTGCATGATTGAAAAAAAAATTGTAAGATATTTTCTCCAAGGAGAGGTACTCTCCAGTGTTAGAGGGAAGATGGAGTTGTACTCCCCAGATGCTGCAGGACCTGGATAGGTTTTTTTTTGTTGTTGTTGTTGTTGTTTTGCTTTGTTTTTCAGTCTAAGTGGACTTTGAAACATAATTCAGCATTTTTTGTATACCAAAGAACAAATGCAATTCTACAGCACATTATGCTTATTATAGGTATTAACACAAACTAATGGGAATAGGGGGAAATGAATTAATATCATTCACTTAAAAAAATCCCAGACTTCATAAAGCTCCCCATTAAATACTTCAGATTTAATGGCTTTTCCCTATTTGCCTCATCTTTCCACTCTTCATTCCCTCCTCTCTTCTCAATCCCTTCCACTTTCTGGATTAATGTTGTTCTCACTCTGAGCTAGCTTATTCCAATCCCAGGGGAAAAAAAGAACAAAACAAAGCAGGTCTATGACAGGGGACTCCACCTCCCATGGGAAGCATCCCTTCCTGTCAATTCTGCCTCTGATGACTATGACCTGGAAGACACCTTGAGGTGGAGGGACATGGTTCACTTCCTACAAATCAGGACTTTCCATGTAGTCACTAAAAAATTTTTTTTTCTTTATAAAAACCAGACTCAGGATTGAGTCCAATGATTCTTGGAAATTGGTATTCACACTTGTGGAATCTCTACGGACAATGAGTCATAACTAACCTGTGTGACCAAGAGAATATGGTGGAGTGACAGTGACATTCAAAAATAGGTCATGAGAAGCCTTTCAGATTCTACCTTGGTCCTTGGATTAATCAATTTAGGGAAAGCCATGCCAGAGAGGATACTCTAGTAGCTCTGAGAGGAACTGAGGTCTCCTGCCTATTGCTGGTGCCCACACCACTGGTTATGTGACTGAGCTATCTTGAAGCAGATCCTGCAGTCCAAGTTAAGCTTCAGATGACTGTTGTCTTGACTGACATTGGACAGTAACTCATTAGAAACCCAGAGCCACACCACTCAGTCATCACTACTGAACTCCCGATTCACTGGACCTATGACAAAATATGACTATTATTGGTATAAGTCATTGAGTTTTGAGGTAATTTGTTATGCAACAATATGTAACTAACATGTTCTTAACTAAGGTAGTGATTATAATGCTTACTCAATTTTGTGGTGTTAATAATACTTCAGGATCCGTAACATTGAATTACTTCTCTACTTCTCATTTTCTATCATCTTTTGCTAATAAAATAACATTGAGGATCTCAGATAACTATTACCTTACATTTATAATGGATTAGTATTTTCAATCCAAAATATCATAGTTAAGAGAGTGGACATTGAAACTATGAAACCTAGATTCTGTAATTTTTCAGCTATGTGACCTTGGGCACATTATTAATCGAAGATCCAGTTTTCCCTTTTGTAAAATATGCAGAGTAATCACTAGTATCTCACAGAGATTTGAAGGGATGAAATATGATAATGGATGTCCTCTGTACATTGCATGGCTTGTAGTGAATGCTCAATAAATGTCAACTATTGCTGAGCTGCTTTCAGTATTAAAAGTCCATCTATTCTGATTACACTTAAAATGGAAATCTGACAGATAAAAGGCAGAAGTTCAAACCCAAATCTATCCAGCATGTTATCTGTTAATGATATTAATAGGATTAAAATGATGTTCTTTTAGCCAGACAAGCACTCAGACAACCAAATGACACTGTGGACTTGGGTGTCATGGGAAGCTAATCATCCCTAACAATGTTAATACTGGGGCAAAGCACCAGATGGAGGGAATTTAATCAAGGATGCATATTTCACATTTTATGTTACATTTTATGCACATTTAGCATGAGCACTTTGCATGGGAAAATATGGCAATTGTAGAATATTCATGAAGGTGGCTTTTTATATTTCTCAAGCTTTAGTTCCTGGATTTATCCATCCTTTCAACATACACACACTACCTAAAAAATCATTTTTTGGTTGTGTTATTGGTAACTATAAAGTTTAGTTGGCTGGATGTTTTTGATCAGAACTTACTGTGTAGATGGGGATAGAAACTTGTAAAAAATGAGTTGAAAAAGAAGACAAAAGGAAAGTGAAAAACACTTAACAGAAAATAATAAATAGAAGAGAAAAATCATAATAAATGAAAATATGGAGAATAGGGCAATCCATAAGGAAAATGAGCATTTGTTTGCTGTGAAAAATGAGCACATAAATGCATCAAGGGCAAATCCTCATGAGACTTTCTAATGACTCCCACCAGTACTTAGATTTCATCCTGTTTCTCTCAGCTAATTTCTTTAAGGAAAAGAAAGCTATTGTTAATTAACAATACTAAAAGGAAATGAATGTTTAGAGTGTTTAACTTGTGGGTATCTTAAACTTTTAATCATAAACCTGTATGCTTATTATTTCTCTCTCTCTCTCTCTCTCTCTCTCTCTCTCTCACACACACACACACACACACACACACACACTATCACTGGGGCTTATACCCAGGAGTGTTTATCATTGAGCTACATATCCCTAGACCTTTGGTTTTCTATTGAGTCAGGATTTTGCTACGTGCTTACTATTTATAAACACAGTCTTAATTTCAGTTTCCTGGTTTCACTTCCTGCACATTGGAACTTGAAAACTTGAAAGGGGGTAGCACACTGAGCAGTAAGTTGATAATCAGGGTCCCCATGTATATTGTTCCATTCATGAGACTCTGAATTTTCATCTGTGTGTAGAAATAACATGAGTCCTTCCATCACATCTTAGCAATGAGTCCATGACTGCATCTGGCCATGAGATCAAAATTACCCCCTCATACTTAATACTTTAAGGCAGCAAGTTTCAAATGGATTTCATGGTACAGGGAAGAAGCCAGAAAGGGGAAGAGATGAGAGTTCAAACCCAGAAGAAGATTTTGCTAACAATTACACAGAAATGCAGTTCCCATCAAAATATCATTGACATTCTTCACAGCACTAGAAAAAAACTGTTGTAAAATTCCTTTGGAAGAATAAAAGCCCCAGAATAGCCAAAGCAATCCTGAGCAAAAAGAATGATCCTGGAGAGATCACAATACTACAGAGCTACAGTAGCAAAACAGCATGGTATTGCCATTAAAACAGACGTGACAACCAGTGGGACAGAATACAGAGACAGACCCACATACAGTCATCTGATACTTGACAAAGGTGCCATGTACATATATGTCAAAATATATTTGTTAAAAAGTGGTGCTGGGGAAGCTGGATATCCATATGTAGAAGAATGAAACTCACACTGCACAAAAATCAAATCAAAGCAGTTCAAAGATTTAGAAATTAGACCAGAAACTTTGCAACATGAGGTCAACCTCCACCATATTGATGTAGGCATTGACTTCCTTAATAAGACCCCTAAAGCTGAAAAAATAAAACCAAGATTTAATAAGTGGGATGGCATCAAATGAAAAAAAAACTTCTGCACAGCAAAGGACAAAGAGGGTGAAGAGAGAGTCTATAGAATGAAAGAAAACTTTGCCTTCTACCCCTCTGATAGGGGATTAATATTCAGAATATGAAAAACTCAAAAAGCTTAACACCAAAAAAAAGCAAATAACCCAATCAATAAATTAGCTAAAGAACTGAACAGACATTTATCAAAAGAAGAAAAACAAATATGAAAAAAATGTTCAATATCCCTGGCAATCAGGAAAATGCAAATCAAAGCTACACTAAGATTTCATCTCACTGCAGTTAGAATGGCAGCCATCCTGAATACAAAAGTAATAAATGCTGGTTAGAACGTGGGGGAAGGAGGCACACTCATACATTGTTGGTAGAACTGCAAATTAATACAACTACTTTGTAAAGTAGTATGGAGATTCCTCAAAAGACTAGAAATAGAATTACCACATGACCCAATTATACTACTCCTTGGTATTTATACAAAAGAACTAAAACCAACAAACTGTAGTGATACAGCCACATTAATGTTTAGAGCAGCACAATTTACGATAGCAAATTATGGAACCAGCTGAGGTTTTAGTCAACAGATGAAAGGATTAAGAAAATGTGGTATATGTACACAATGGAGTATTACTCAGCCATAAAGAAGAATGAAATTATGGCATTTGCTGGTAATTGGATGGAAATGGAGAACATCATGCTAAGTAAAATAAGCCAGGCTCAGAAAACCAAGGGTCAAATGTTTTCTCTTATATGTGGAAGCTAGAGAAATGTAAGGGGGAAAAGGTAGTGTGGATTTCATAAAAATATAGGGAAGGTCAGTGAAGTACAAGGAGAAGACTGAGGGAGAGGGAGGAGGGATTGGAAAGCGAAGGAAAGAAATGAATTTCACAAGATTATACTCTATACACGTATAAATATCCTATAGTGAATTCCATCATTATATTCATAAAGCACCATTTTAAAAAAGAAATAGAAGGAAGACCAGTAGAGTTGAGGAAGGGGAACTGGGGGAAGGAGATGGAAGGGAAAGAGGAGGCACCAGGGACAGAAATGGAGCAAATTAAATTCTATGCATGTATGAACCCAACTATTATGTATAACTATAATGCAGTCATAAAAGCCTTAAAAAAGATTATGCTAACATACTAACAACAGATTCAGGATTTATGCTTGTTGAATACCGAGTATTTGGATGTCCCAATAAAATAACATTGCTCCTGTAGGAGATGATAAGATTCTCCTCTGGGGAATCTGAGCAGCCTAAGGGAAAAGACCCACACTCACTGGTACCCAACAAATGGCCCACCCCATGCCACACTATGAGAACTTCAAAGTTAACCAGCCTCATACACAGGTTCAGAGCTTGTATCCAGGAAAAACCTTCAAGATGCAAGAGAAAAACCAGAACAGACAAGAAAAACATCAACTCGTCAGAAAAAGAAATGATCATAGAAGAAGTCTTCCAAAGCCTAGTATGAATATTGTAGAGAGTTTAAGGAGATGCTGTATCCATACTGAGACCAAGAGGCTACAAAAAAGACATTTAGAAAACAAAAAGGATGAAAGTAGATCAAAAAGAATGAAAATAGGTCAGAGAAGAAACTTACAAAACAGTCCAGAAAATCTAATATACAATAATTGAAGTCAAAAAGAAAAAGAACAGAGAAAATAGAGGATAAGAAATCATCAAGAAAATAATTGAAGACATTTCCCCAAGAGTGAAGGTCATGAATTTCTAGATTGAAAGGGCCCACAGAATGCCTAAACAATGAATAAAAATAGACTGGCGGACGGCACCTCATCATGAAATTTCAAAACCAGGCACAAAGGGAAGATTCTCAAAGCTTCCAGATGGAAGAACAAGTCACATACAAAGAATTAAAAATCAAATTAACTCTGTGAGCTAGAGGAATGGAGAGTTCTAAAAGTTAGAAAAAGTATTATTTCCTATGTAAAATTCAATACAGAGCTAAACTGTCAATCAAGGGGAGGATAGAAGGCAGGTCTCAGTAAACACACAGGATGTTCTTTCTCAGAACACCACTGGAAGACATGATCCACCAAACTGAGGGACCAAATCAAGGAAGACAAACACATAGGACCCAGGAAAGAAGCAGTCCAACACAAAGGAGAGACAAAAGCATCTCTGGGACAGACTCCCCAAAGACTGCTCTGCATGGATCAGATAGGAAAAATAGTCCACAGTGTGTGCTGGAAAATTTGTGGCCAAGGAGAGGGCATGGCCCTTTCTCTGTTGCCAGCCTTCCTCCAGGGTGAAGAAGAGGCTTTGTGAAGTCCCTGAAACCATTGCATTGTTGATGAGATTAACTTGATGGTGTATGACTGAGAATGAATAAGGAGACATTTTAAAAGGGAGATATTTTAAAAAATGAGGCTATATGAAAGAGTGGTATCTGTCTTTTAATCAAAATCTTGGTAAGATCCTCTGGTTCACATAGGCAAGAATGAAGAAAAGACCACAATTCTTCCTGAGTAAGAGTAAACCTCCTGCATATACAATCATTCAGACTCCATTTGATATTTCTATTACTGGGGATTGGATGTCCTCCTGGCAATGTATTAGCTACCTCTTTAAGAAGTCACGATAATTATGCATCATGGAAGTGGGGAGTGCATCAGAGGCAATATATATGTATATAATATATATAAATGTATATAAATATATTTAATATATATAAATATATAATATATAAATATATTTAATATATAAATATATTTAATATATATAAATATATAATATATAAATATATTCAATATATAAATATATTTAATATATATAAATATATAATATATAAATATATAATATATTAAAAATATATATGTGTGTATAAATATATACACACACATACATATATGTATGTATATAAAATATGTTTTTGTATATATGCAATATACAAAATACATGTTAATATTATGTATATTAATATATACTATTTATATTACATGTATTACATATATACATAATATATATTAAGCATTTTACATACATAATGTAAGTTTATATATTAACTATGGTCAGTTGTTTAGAATATGTATTTAGAATAATACCAGTGTTGAGAATTGTCTCTGAGAATGTCATTGCTGAGATACATTACTTTTTCTGCCTCAGCACATCAGAAGGACATCTGGTGGTCTCAACAGCGATAGTGACTCTTAGTAAGTAGAATGTGGCCCCACCCTGTCCAGCAGGGGCATATTTTCTTCTCAGTTAATTTTGATACACAGTCTCCCTTAAGACAATTTGAACACTATGGTCAAGGGTAGACTTTACAATTTATTAAAGTTTTCCCTTCTTAGTTTTTGTATTGGGATTTGACAGATAAAATAATGATAACTAATGGAAATTACTGAAATGAAAATAATTTCCTTTACTTCTGTTTACACGAGTTACTAATGAATTTCAAAGTCATTTTTTTGTTTGTTTAGGGGAAAATTATTTTATGTTTTATTTTCACGTGACTAGGAAAGATCAGAAGTATTTATTCTACCTGAATTAATTGCCTTTGTAGAGAACTTGCATTTCCCCTATGACAAAGTAATTCCTGTTTTATCTTTATGTCCCAAATCCTAATATCAGATTTGAAAGATCTATTTCTTAGCTGGTATCTTTTGTAGCTTATCCTTAAGAAAATATTATTTGTTATGGGCAATTTTGTAGTCTATTTGGTTTGTTTAGAAAACATTTTTTTCCTAATCCTTATATTTGCTTGGAAATAAACAATTTGGACAAGACTATTCTAATATTATCAGACAGGAACTTTTATGAGCATTTAAAATAAAATATATATCTAACTTTGATTTTAAAGGCATAAGAGTTGTTAATGCAATCTGTTTTACATTCATGCAGCAAAATTCCTACTTTATATGCATCTCAGTAATTTTAGTATCATTTTGTATTCCTCATGTCTGAATATTAACTTTGAAATCATATGTTGTGAATGAAATTAAAAGTTAACACAGTTGGTTATGCAATTAATACTCGTAAGCCTGAGGTGTGATAAATAAAATCAATTTTCTGTAGTGTTCAGTTCTGAAGTCAGAATATAATGGTTTCTGTTTTCTAGAAGGAGAAGAGGAAGGAGAAGGAGAAGGAGAAGAAGAGGAGGAGGAGGAGGAGGAGGAGGAGGAGGAGGAGGAGGAGGAGGAGGAGGAGGAGGAGGAGGCAGAAACCTCAGGTAGAAACTGTCAGCAGTAGCACACACCTAAACACCTGTGGTCCCAGCCACCCAGGAGGCTCAGGCAGGAGGACTGGGACCAGGAGTTTGAGACCAGTGTGGGCAGCATAACTAGACCCCATCTCAAGACAAAATAAGACAACCCTCCCCCCCAAAAAAACCCTACAAAAACACAAGAACTCAGGTATGCAAGGTTGGTAAGGAAATTTCAAGTTTCTGTTTGCCCTTTTGTCAGAAAATTCTAGGTTAGCCATGGAGGGAAAGGAAATACAATTGATGGGATATCTCCATCAATTGTAAGATAAGACAGTTTGAATCATATATGTGTAATATACAATTCACTTATATATTAGTATAAATTAGTTATATAATTCCACATATTATATATCTATATTAATTTATATATTTATACATTATTAGTATTTATAATATTAATTTAATTAATTTATTATATTTATATTATTTGAACTTGTGGCATATCTCTAAGTATGTTTGGAAATTTTCTGTTATCCACACATTACACACACACACACATACACACACTACTGTTAATACTGCCCATTCTAACATTTTAACCCTTATCAAAGACATTCAGGTGAACTATATTCTTGGAGTAAAGTCATCTGAAAGAAAACTCGGTGAGACTCCTGTGAATAATATTTTCACATTCCCATCACAAGGCTGTGAAGTCCACAATGAAGTGTTCTAGTATTCCCACTTCCCATTCACACCTGAACACATGCCCCCACTCACCCCAGAGGTGTTTCTGATGGCCACTGTAATGTGGCATTTCTCTAGGCCCTTCCTCTATGCCTTTCAACACCCCCTCTCCTCAGGCTTGGCATCTGTGGATACAGCCCATCTCAGCTCATTGTGTATTAATTTGTATAAACATGAGCATATCATTGTGGTTTTCTGTATTTGAGTGTGAGTGCCAGTGGAGACAGAGGGACAAAAGGACAACAAGGTGCTGAGTAACTCCAGCACTTTGCAAGCATGCAGTCAGTCAGCTGCAGTGGAAGTGCCCCCAGGCGCTGTTACCTCAGTGTCTAAGCTAAGCCTGGCATGCCCAGTGTGGACAGGCAACCCGTCCACCCTCACCCCAGCACCTCAGCCCCTGAGGCTTCCTTCTCACATTTTACATAAGCAGAAGAAAGAGGACGCTGTGAACACTACCTTGCCTTTCTGGGATTTTCAAAGATCGAAACCAGGGCGAGAAGTGGCCTGCAAGCAAGCATGCCTGTGGGGAAAGAGAATTCCCCTGCCCATCTGTGGAATCCAAACCCTTTGGAAACAACACAGCTTTTTGCCAAATGGCAGTTTGTCTTCTTGTTGTGCATAAATCACTGATACTCTACATGAGAGGGACTTTTTCTAATCCCACCTAAAAAGACGATAGATTTAGTTGTTACTACCACAAGAATATGTGTGCTGCAATAGAGAATTGTGTACCCAGTTACTCCAGGCCTGTTAGCATACTGAGAGTAATAGTACAAACTGCTTCACAAGGCTCTGTAAGAATCTAGGTCCTTGTACCCTGAGCAAACACGAGCCAAGCCTGAATAAGGAATGCCTATATCCTGATGTTATCCAGGATCCAGGGTCCTTGAAGGTGGAATAACCAGGTATCAGCTTTGGTTTCTGGCTCACTGCCCGCATCGGCTGGTGAGGGAATTAGGAGTGAAGGTGGCATGTTAAATCTTGAGCCCTTTTTCTTTTTGATATCCATGAACCTGTTTGTTGGTCCCCCAATGCATCCATGGACAGTAAACAAGCCCAAAGGGGGAAAATTCCTAAGAATTAGGCACAAAACAGAATTCTATTTGCTGGCAGATCTCAACATTGCACATTGCCATGCAAAAGATTCAAATTTTCTTCTTTGCTCTGAAAATCATTTTGCCTCCTTATCTGCAGAGAGGGAGAGAGGGGAAGGGAGTGGGGGGGGAGGGAGAGGGAGAGAGAGAGAAATGCTTATATGACCTTCCAGTTTTATTACCTGTACCTATAAAGTAACTACTAAAATAATTGCTTTCTAAATGAATTTGAAAATAAATGAGACATTGTAAGCAATAAACAAAGAATTCCGGCAGAAACTCTTTCTCTAATCAGAAAAATAAGTGAATATAATTTAAGATGTGAGGAGCCATCCCCTTTAAATATTATAGATATATTTATAAAATATGGTTATGATATCACTTTTTCTAAAGGAATTTCCAAATCCTTCCTTAAATTGGAAATCTACATAGCTATATGTTTGTGCCATGTAGGGAGGAGATGAATTCTTATCATTTGCATCCAGGGAACTCTAAATACATTTATGAGTTAGGGTTGATTTAAATGTCTATTTTTACTGCTAATCATTTGTTTATTTAATAAAAATATTCTGCCTTCATTAAAATTTTGAATGCTCATAGGAATTTAATAGCAGTGACCTGAGTTCAGTTAATACTCTGAAATATTAATACCTGTAATAAAAGCAAATAGCTTTACTAACCTAAAAATCATTTACTTTATAACCACAGGAATATTCATTGGACACTGATTTATGAATTTGCTAACTGCTTCTCCCTCATATGGACATTGTCCAGTGCTCTTTAAGCTGTAGCATATATTCAAGAAACATTTCCTTATGCCTTTATTAACAACCACATGTAGAAACATATTCATTCACTAAGCGTGGGTGAAATATGAGCTACTTGATATACAAATGCTTTTTTTCTTTTTCATTGCAACTAATGACCTAATTAAGTTTGAGCTGTTAGCGTATGAAAATTATTAAAAATTAGGTTTTGATATTAGGAGTATAAGTGGGTTGAAATTCACAAATTAACTTATTATGAACCTAATTAAGCATGTGGCTTATGTAATGAAATTCAGACATAGAATTATTTAAATTAAATCCATATGGATTAGAGATTTCCCGTTATTTAGAACCATTATGTTAAGGTATTTTATAATCATAACTTTAAAATTTTGCCATCTCTACTATTTTACATGAACATCTTTCACTTATAATCTGCATGTACAGTGATTGCTCCCTAGGTTATATATTAAATACTCCACTTCTCTCCATTGTTTAGGTTAGCTTTGGTGGAGGTAGGTGGGATGCTTTGATGGTTATATTTGAGAGCTCTGATGAAGTTCTGTGGTTGGAAAATATCTCCTTCCCTGCCTTGAAATTTCAACTGATTATAGATGCATTCCTGACATTCCAATTCTCTTTAACATAATCCTGGTTTAAGTACAGTATTCCAGAGAAAGTGGTATGTTGTCATTAATGCCCATTTTAACATCAGCGTATTTTCCTCAACTCTTTCCTAAACAAGTTAAGAGAAGAATCCTGGGGAATAGTTATAAATCAGTATGTTTTGATGCAGGGAAATATAGAAGGTTCTTTTGGAAGTTAGCACATGAATCGACAATACAAAGGGTCATCTCTGAGGACAATGTCTAGGGACAACTCTGGACCCAAAACAAGATAAATTTAATCCCTACAATACACTAAATATAGATAGACATATTAAGCATTGAACAGTTACAGTTCTGTTGAATTAGCATTTCACATTAGATCATGATAGGGTTCATCTCTACCTACTCTAGCAGGTATCTACTTACTCTCTTAAGAAAACTAAGAATCATCAGATCTCATTTTTAGAATAGGCAGAACCCCCACCTTCACCCCATCTCTTAAGAAACAGCAGGGAAGGCTTTAGGAAAGGTGTGCTCCTAAAGGGACTGTTTGTTTGCAGAGAGGAAATAGAAAAGGAGAGCTCCCTTTGCAAGTTGGTAGAACATGAGCTTATGTTGTGCCAAACAAAAAGCTGGAGGAACAAAGCCCTTTGCTCTTGAATGACAATCAAACATATTAAATTTATTTCCCCTTCTCTTTGTAGACTAGAGAAATGTTCCAGAACCAAACTTTTTCATTGACTCTTTATGAGTCATCTCACATCTTACCTTTCCTATAGCACATGTCTCCCATGCTCTTGTTAATCACCAGTGCAGAGGGGGAAAGAAGCCCTACACAATTTTTATGAATCTAAATTTTCAAAGTTGTTTTCTCAGCTATTGTCCTGTAGACTGGCAAAATCATCAAATGGATCTAGAAGATGAACTGCTTCTCAGGATGTAAATTAGACCCAAGATAATATCTGATGTGGAAGGCCCATAAATATTGGTACAGAAGATTGGTTGTGTGGGGAGGGTATTTTTGGTTAACAGCCTTCAGAAATGACCTAAGCATTGTTCTGATAAATGCTGAACAATGGATAATACCCAAAGATTATCCCAATTTGGTGATTCTCAGATTTTTACCACTGGAAGGAAAATAATATTTGAAGTTGCTCAAGTTCTGAAAATCTTGAGACTTGTGGATATACGTTCATTTGTATTAGTAGTTTCTTGCACCTGCGGTGTGATTCTGTAAAAGCATACAAATGTGAAAATGAACTGATTTGAGTTTTTGTCTTGTTTTTAGCTCTTCCAGAGATCTCACTGTTCATTTGGAAAGAATATATCCACAATAATCATTGCACTAACAGAAAGGAAACTTTCTGAACTGGCACTGGGCCGGTCTCTCCCCTGGGCACCACAGGTCATCAACAGAATTCAGTGTGGGTGAAGTTGTCGTAGCGCCGTGCAGCTAGGAAGTAATCTCTTCATCTCAGAGTGTATTCTAGGTCCAGAAAGATGTAGTTTTATTTGAACTACTCTGAAAATGCACTTCAACGCTAAGGTTAGCATCAAAATGCATAAAAAGCACACGATCTCTTTCTTTCTATTTGGATTCGTTTTCTCTCTGTTTGCCATGTGGAATGATAACAGGACAAAGCAGTTGGTTCCATTAACAATCATGGCTCATATCCCATCTTTTCAGTTCTGATGCTAATCACAGCAAAGCCCCAGCAGCCTCTTGAAGCACTGCTGAGCAATCTGTGTTCAACTGTGACCCGAATTTTAAAAGTAAAAAATAAAGGCAATGTTTCCAAATAGCTTATCAAGAAATGTCTTCCCAGATAGTGTAGTCCAATTTCAGCCACTCTTGACATTTTAGTTATTTACTTCCCTATTCTTTCTTCCTTTCTCCTCCCTTGTATTGGTTTGCAAATTCCTAGGATCCTGCAATCCTGTGGATCCCAAGCATTCATATAAATCACTGATATTAGAAGCATCTAATTATCATTCATTTCTATGAGGACATGTGCTTGCTATCCTCAAAGAACTAACACATGAATTAAAAACAAGAATAAAGTAACTATGGCCTGTGAGTCCCATTCAGCCCTCCTGTTTTGATATAGACTGTGAGCTATGGATGGTTTTGCTTTATTAAATGGTTGGAGAAAAAAATAAAAAAAGAAGAAAACTGTATTTCATAAAACATGAAAATCCTATGCAACTCAAATTTCAGTACCCAAAAATAAAGTTTTATCAGAACACAGACATGCTCATTGTTTATGCATGATTTATGGCTGCTTTCATGCTATAACAGAGATGAGTAGTAAATGCCAAGGACATCTGCCTGCAAAGCCCTTAACAGGAAAAGTTTGCTGATCCCTACATTAGAACAATAAGTTTTAAAATGTGGAGACAGTGTTGCCCTGATTAACTGCTGGGGCAGTTACATTTTTCTACAACCAATTATTAGTGCTCAATAATTGGAAGACATCTCATATTTGTGGAGTTCTTTTCCATTAGTGGCATTTAAGCATCACAACTGAGGCAAGCTAAGGTGACTCTGCAATTACAGTGAGTCAGAGGAAATGGCTTTTCCCACAGTGAAGGAGGCTTAAGAAGAAAACGGAGTCCACTGGAGAGAGAAAGTTGTTTTACATCTAAATTCTTCTCCTAAGTTTCAAAAAATGTATCTGCACTGCTAATAGAATAGAATTTTCCACTGTCCCCAGCCAGGGCTTGGCAGGCCTGTGGCCGAAGAGTCTAGGCTCAGGGTTCCTTCCCATGAAAGGGTAGTGGAAAGTCCACATGGTCTCCTCTTCTATGCCTGCTTAGCCTTTTGGGGTTCAGTCCAGTTTTATCTTTCAGGTTGAGGAGACTTTTAACAGTTAAACCCATTCATGTTTACATTTATAAGGCCCAGATCATTATTTAGTGAGGGGACACCATTTAAGATGGGTATTTTCCATGATCCACTCCTCAGTAAAGTTCCTGAGTATCCTATCTACTGGTTAATGTCGCAACAGGAGGATCCAAAAAAACAAAAGAGAGAGAAAAAGAAAAGAAGAAAGAATTCGCCTTCCATAATGATGATTCTGATTGCTTTCTCTCCTTACACAGTATGCCTTTTAAGAGCCATACTCATCTGTTAAAGAGTTCCCTGGAACTGAAAAAATAGTAACAATATACACGCACATATAGCACATGGGGAGAGCTAACACACTTAGCATCATTTAGCATCTGAGAACACCAAGGCTCAGAAAGATTAGTGGGTTAGTCAAGTTTATAAAGAGTTTAGGAACTGGCAGAATTGGAATGTGGGCCATTTAGTGGAAATCTTGGGCTATTACATCATAGCTACTCTTGTAGAATATAAGGAAAATTACATGCCTGTGTCTAGCTGCTTAAAAAAAAAACAAAAACAAAAAAAAAAAACTTGGTTTAAATATATTAACTTGGTTGTACCACATCCCTGTAAGGAAATTGCTGATACCCACTGTGTGACCTGTATTACTCAACAAGAGGCTCCTGGAATTTCTTGACACCCTGCATCTGACAACTGCAACACTTGAGCTAATGTTTTCTGGCAAGTCCCATATTTACTTCAAAAGCTGAGTGATAACTTTTTTTGAAGTAAGATAAAGGCAGATAGCTCTCAGAAGAGTGAAGACAAAGTTTTCCCAGGTGGGTCCTCCAGCCGACTCAGTGCAGACTTGCATGATGTTAGGAGAAATACCAGCAAAGGAAACAAGACCCAGATGAGATTCCAGCTGCGTCCTGCAATGTCTACAATTCAATCGGACAGTGTCACGTAGGTTCAAATATTTATGGAGGGCCTTCCACATACCATAGTCTATTTTAGAGTTTTGGGTTTGTATCAGGGGTTACATATAATTAGAGAGACAGAATGTAAGTTATGTAAAAAGTTACTCATTGAACAAAATTGTTCCCCTTGTAAAGAATCTAAATTTGGGTGATTCTGCTGAGTCACGGATGGCAATAGTTTAATACTGACTTCTCCATTGTTGGGAAATGGTAGCTTCTGGCTCAGGAATTAAAACAAGGAACTTTCTATCCACATCAAGAAACAGTCTAGAGAGTAAACATGTCCCTAGAGTCCAGCTGCCTCTGTTTAAATTCTTCTTTCACCACTTTCATCTGTGTAATATTGAACAAGTTATGTAACCAGGCTTTGCCTCAATCTCTATAGCTACAAAATTATGAAAACAATATCTATTATATTTGTGAGGACTAAATAAATCATTACATGTAAAACACCTTAAAGGTGTTTGTCACATAAGTGAAAATTCAACAAAAATAATTAACATATACATACAGGATCCAAAATAGAGCTATTTCTTTAGTGTTCCAATTCTAATTTGAACATAGGAAGTAGGTTTTTAAATTATATTTGCATTAGGACTTGCTAGATTTACACAGAAATGAAATATTATAATTTACTTTATCATGGGAAGATGTGCTATGGTCACTGGTACAATCAGGAGGAAAAAAAAAGTAATGATTATATAATAGCTTTTACTTGTATAATCACACACTTGGGTACATTTACTGTACCAGGAACTATTCTAAGCCCTTTTATATAAATTTAACTCATTTAATCCTTATAACAACCCTAGGGGATCAGTAAGAACTATTATTAACCTCATTTAACATATGCAAGAATGCAGACACATAGAAGTTAGAAAGATAAGAAAACAATGCAATCATTTGAATTGCTTTATGTCTTATGTAGATGGTGATTGAGAATGCCTGGCCTCCCATTAGATCCCCTTATTTTATGTTTATAATCTATTCATTTAATTTTTAAGCAAAGTTCCTTCTATGAATTATTCATATTATGATTTTGCTGACTGTGTATTCCATGGAGGGTCATTTTGGGACAAGGCCACATTGGTGGAGGAATGGTGGATAAGTGGTTCCTGGAGGTCATTAAGATGGATCAGTGCACTAGCCAGCACAAATGACAATTGCTGACAATAGAAATACTTTTGAAATTATGATCAAAAGTATGAAAAATACAAAATGCTCAAGGTGCTTGAACACAAAATATTAGTCATTTTATGGTGAAGCTTTAAGGGCAAAAACTCACCTAACAAAGTTCCACAAGAAAGTTTCCTCTGGAGGCATCCATGGAAGCAGCATGATTTATAATTATGCCCTGAAATGACTCTTTATTTAGGTCTTCACAGTATAGACTTCTGCTTGAAACTCATTGAATTTATTTTCATTTTATAACCAGCAACCTTTGAAAGGAAAATAACCAGTGCTATTACCAGTCACTATGGTTGAGTTGAATCAATTACTCAAATCATGTTGGATTTGAATTGGTTTTCTTTGTGTTTATGAAAACATGCTTTGTAGAATTGCATTTTCTTTCCTATCACCTTACAGTAAGAAGAAAGTGCAAGTACTTTAGAATGACAGTGTAATTCCCTATGATTGGTTTACAGGCAACCTTGAACTATTTTGATATTCCAGTGGGTTGTGGAAAACACTTCTGGATAGTTGATATTTTCAACTTAAAAAATAAGATTATGTGTGGAACTTGTTACTGTGTTTCTTCCACAATGGACCTGATTCTTCTGTCCCCAGACAGTGTTGAGCACACATGCTGGCTCTGAGAAGTTCCTACACAAGAAAAATATGCTTCATAGATTGATTCCCACCACACTGTAGAGCCTTTGCCCCTCTAATTTCAATAGCTGACTCTGTGGGTGAAAATTTGAGAAAAATAATAATGTAGAGTTACTCCCATTTCCTTCTCTCTTTGAGAGAAGCAGACTATACTGCAAAACATCTTCGTAAAAAAGTCCAAGGGAACTAAAACATCAGTTTTCTAATTGTTTTCCTAAAGTGATGCTGGGGCCATCCTAGCTTGACAAGGTGGAGAGTTCTTGAAGGGTTTGGATTCCCTCCAATTATGCTGAAGGACATGGTAAGTGCTTTGGAAAGCTTATCCCAGCATGGGAGGAGAGGTGGGGAGGGAGTTTTCTTGTGGGCATTTGATAGGTATAGAATCATAGAATTTTAGGTCTCTTGGGGGCCTTGTCATTTTGACAGCTGGGGAAAGTGAGACCTCAAAGTTGACTGGCTTAGGACAGCTTTGTCCTAAGTGTATGAATCCTTGCACCACTTTGCTTCCCATAGATCATGACCAAGAAGGCCCAGGGGTGTTCAAGTAATTTTCAATCATCTTAGCAGTGGGTTTCAGAGCTCTGAATGCGTTAATCCAAAATTGTATAAGATTTCTTCCAAACTGTGGCTTGCATGCATTCTAATCTTAATGTAGCCACACACTCAGAAATCTTCTCCCTGAAATAAAGGAAACTCATATCCTTCAAGTAGCGTGACATTGATTGCCTTCTTTATTGATGCCTCCCACAGTGCGACATCACTGAGATGGAGTGTGGAGCTCTCTTCGTTCCGTGCTAATTAGAGTACAGTTTTGAGAAATCATTTTATGGTGGAAAACATGAAAATGGAAGATATTGATGGGAATGCATCTTTCTTTCAAGTTGTACTGATTTTTGTAGATTATAGGTCAGACAATCTATTCCCCCAGCCAACCCCTGACCCAATGCTATGCTCCATCCAAAAGCACCTAGACACCTCTAATGCAGCACTTTAAATCAAGATGAATTTAACAGTCTAAATGTAAGGAGTGGGAGCAAGGGACCAAGGAGATTCAACTACCTGCTTGGGCAAGTAATCTTGCCATATGGTTCAGGACCCATATTAACCTCAGAACCCTTAAATCCATGCAGGAACTAGAACAGGCTAGTCCTGTTAAAGAACACTGACTTTAGATATGGGGTTTTGTTTGCTTCTTTTTCTTTTGGTTTTTGGAACAGAGAGATTTTCCTCTGTGCCCTCAGGAAAGCATTAGGCTTATGTTCTGAAAGGAGAATGAAGCAGCAGAAACAATAAACAACATTCTCACCTTGTGGAGTCTCCAGTAGTTTAAATTAACACACTTATTAGAAACATTGCTGCCCTTTTAAAATGCCAATTCTACATGTATCCAGTAAGAAGGGTTGATGAAGGTCACGGAGGTTATGAGAAAGATTTCAGGTGTACTAGCCAATCAGATAAAAGCAGTGAAACAATAAAAAATGGCATGAGAGAAGAAGGAAGACAAATGAAAATAATCTCTGATTAACAAACAAGCTACTCTTGAGTCATTGCACATTAAGTCAGAATTTTGAAAAAGAGGCACATAAAAAATTCTAAGGAGCTCAGACCAGAGGAGGCGGGGTGGTTACCTCACTGTGGAGGTCCAGCTCATTCCCTGCCATCCACCTTTCATCTCACCCGGGTCACACTTTCTTTCTGCCCATCTTCTGGAACAAGACATTTCTGCAGAACAAAGGAGCAAACTTCAGATTTGATGCAGTCTACAGTCTTTTACCGTTTATACCCACCTTCTTTGCCTACTAAGGATATGAATACCATTGTTCTTTCAGAGACCCTTATCAAACTTTATTTTGATAACCTGTCATTTTTATTTATCTTTGGCCTGCAGAGAAGTGAGAAAAGATGTTTTAAATGTGATCTTTGTGTTCCTGAGCAAATCATTTACCCTCTCCAAACCTTGGCTACATGGCCATAAAATTGGAATAATAGTATTGTGTTTCTTGGGATGTTGTGGCTCCTGTGAGGTACTGAGTTGATAATTGATCCATTAGGGCTAGAGCCAAGGTGTGGGAGTACATCTGGGAATGTTCAACTGTGCTATTGCCCAGTATGAAAGATGTAGGTTCTGAGGTTGTATAAGAAGGGGAATGTGCTAATAGTTGCATTGTGCTGAACCAGAATGGGGGAATGCTATGATCCAAAAGAGAACCCAGTCAGACAGAGAATAGAGAAAACAAGTAAACCCAGGCATCAGAAGCCAAGGTCAGGCTAGAAAGAAGGGGAAGCAGGGAGGCTTATGCAAATGTCCAACCAAGAATTGGTGGAAATGGAGCAAGGAAGGAAGTACTAGTGCAGGAGGAAGCTCCAGGATGCTGAGACAGGGAGAAGTCATGCTAAAGAAAGGCTGTCTTGTGAGCATCATCTACGGATATTCACTGTGTGGAGGGTAAAATTCAGGTTAAATGTAGTGCCAGAGAGTGTCACTGGCCAGGAGTCTTCCATGTTCCTTCCTAGGAAAGAATCATATTTCTCCCTATTAAACTCAGGTGGAATCACTAGATTTGCTTTGTCTGATGCAATCTGAACCTCTTGATAAAGTCCTTAAGAGCCAATACATGCTTTGCATATTCTGGTTTCCCTCTGCCCACATCTGATACTCTTGCCTTTCCACCTGGGTCTTGGAATCAGGAAGATGATGACATAGAAGCAGAGTCCCCAAAGGACCCTTAATGAATACGTAGCAAGAAATAAACTTTTGTTATTTTCAAGTCACTGAAAAAAAAAATTTAAATCCCAGAATTATCTAGCCTCTCTTGTCTGATATAAATGAAGATTACTAGTTGGAGGCTAGTAATTAATGGTTATGCCTTGTTAGACTTATTTTACTATGACAGGCAAGTATGGCAGTGATATTACAAGAGAAAACAACTGGGGGAAAATCCAATTACAATGTTTATTTAGGACAATTTGTAACAGAGAGTGAAGTCTGTGGGTAAATTTGTTACTTCTCCAAGAATCATAACCAGTCAAGTGAAAAATAAATTAATAGGAGACCCAGGCATTTTTATTTTCATGCACCTTATAACCTGCCCAGAAGTCAGCACTCTCTCCCTCTCTCTCTCACACACACACACACACACACACACACACACACATTACTTTTACTGGGTATAAACATGTAAAAGATTCCAATTCTTACCATTGTAAAAATTCAAAGTCTGAGAAGAACAAAGGTAGAAGGTTGAGTTTTGTTATTGTGATATGGGATTATTATTATTATTGTTTATTAATGCTGTTGTTATTGTTTTTGTGCTGTTGTTATTGTTTTTGTGGGGAAAAGAGCAGTTGTTTAATGGAGTTGCAAAAATATATTTCATTCCTCTTTGTCATATTTAGTGTCCCTAGCCAGGTAGTTTTTGAATGGGTAAGATTTGAAGCGAGAAATATAATTCATTATTTTGAATAAACAGATGGCTTGGGGAAGGTTGTGGTTTTGGAGTGATGGACTGCGTATGGGGAAGGTTTTTTAGAACAGATGCAAGAAATCGTAATCTGATAGATAAACAAGTCGTGGATTCCGTCTCTAGGGGAAAACCAAAACAGAGCCCCAAAAGCCAGGAGAGCTCATCTCAGGACACAGAGGCTAATTCTGAAAGGCAGGGCCAGGGAAGAGGTGACTGTTTAATGATAAATGGGCCAGACTGCCTCCTGATTTGGCCTAGGAGCATGAACATGTACAGGCAGCGATGGGGAGATTTTTCTTCATTCCTTCTCTATTTGCA
Source organism: Marmota flaviventris (assembly GCF_047511675.1). Taxonomy (NCBI): domain Eukaryota; kingdom Metazoa; phylum Chordata; class Mammalia; order Rodentia; family Sciuridae; genus Marmota; species Marmota flaviventris. Next base: position 57,392,871 of record NC_092502.1, read on the forward strand.
AACACAGCTTTTCTTGTCTTACACATTAGTAATCCATAGTTCACTAAATATCATCTCAGCATTTGACCCAAGCCCCTAACCACATTCATGATATACAACACCAATCGCAGGGCTATGAGCAACACTAAATGTTCATTTTTCTCAATTGACCCAACATCTACTTTTAAATTAAGAAAAATATTGAGAATAAAAGCAAGGACCCTTCCTGAAAGTAGTGCTGAAGGGCATTCTCATGAGAAGGAAAGAAAACAGAGGTGAGACTTTGCTAATATCTGCTCTCTCCCAGGTTATTTTAAAAGCGCTATTCTTGAGCATTTCAAATGAAGTGTTGCCTTTTTTCACGGCACTTTGAAATGTTTCCCGACTTGTATTCAGTCCTTATTAATTTATTGTCCAGTGTTTTTACCTTTGTGTTAAAAAAATACTCTGAAAATTTTGAAGTATATGCTATTACATTTGTCTGTGTATAATTGCTGCAAAAATACAGTTGATATTATGCGGGTTTGGGGGATTGGGGTGAAGCAAGGTGGTAGAGTGCTTGCCTAGCTTGTGTGAGCGTTGATCCCCTAGCACCACCAAAAAAGAGAAAAAGAAGAAGAAAGGAAGGAAGGAAGGAGGAAGGAAGGAAGGAGGAAGTGAGGGAGGGAGGGAGGAAGGAAGGAAAGAAGGATAGGAGGGAGGGTGGGCAGGCATCACCTTGAAATACAAAGTTTTGGGGGCTGGGGATGTGGCTCAAGCGGTAGCATGCGTGCGGCCCGGGTTCGATCCTCAGCACCATATACAAAACTAAGATGTTGTGTCTGCCAAAAACTAAAAAATAAATATTAAAATTCTCTCTCTCTCTTTAAAAAAAAAAAAAGAAATACAAAGTTTTTTAGATTAAATGTGATCTTGAGTGTTTCAGCCAAACAATCATCCTGGAAGGATTTTATTTTTCCAAATTTAAAAACAAGAGCATCCAGCCTTTTTTTTTTTTTTTTAAAAAAAATCAGCAATGGAAAAAATCTCATCAAATATATATAATAATTAATGTGATATTATTCTAGTACTAATGATATATAATCTACTACATAGCTTTATTTGAACATTTCTGAAATTCAAAGGGTTATAAATACATGCACACATAAATAAATGAACAAATAATTAAGTTGCAGTTAGATATATAAATGGAAAAATACAAATAAAACAACTGATGTCTGATTCATATAGAAAAACCAGGGTCATAGCTTAGATTTTTACTGCACTGCATGTGATTACAGTAAATCACATTTTAAGTGCATATGAGATGTTTGAGGAAGATGGAGAAGAACTGGCTTTACTTATTGGCAAAAAGGACCAAAACCCAGTGGGGACACTCTAGATATTCCAGGAAGACCCTTGCCCTTAAAGAATCATCCATTCCTTTGACACTAGTGCCTAAGATGCCTGGGTTTAAGGCGAGGCTTTTATATATAATTTTCTTTAATAACTCAAGGAGAAAGAATTTAAACAGTTGCTCCTTTTAGTTCTTTGGTTTTATTTTCTTCTTAATACATATTGATGCTACCCTTACTTATTTGACCAATGCTGGCATTCTCTGGGATGTTCCTGCTATCGTAACTGACAATTTAGCTCCATCTTTCCACTTTATTTCCCAAGAGCTGCATCAGGATTCCTGCCCACTGGCAGTTGCAGCATGGTTTGGGGGATGGGGGAAGCCCTCCATGTCTCTCTAATCTGGCCTCGCTTCTCATTCCTGGCCTTGGTCTTCCCTGCATGGCAGTTACTCCATTCCAACTGTAGTGGAGAGACCTGTATCTAGGCTCCACCTTCTCATTTAGCCTTCCTCCATTCATTTCTCCTCTCCTATAAAGAGACCTAGCTTCTCTCTTTCTCTTGCTCCATTCTGTTGTCTTCCTCACCTTAGGCTTTTATTCTGGTCATTGTTTTAATGGAAGGTAAACGGGGAGAGGGGAAGGAGAAGATGTTATGTACTTTGAACTGGAATTCCAGGTAGAGGATCCCAGGGCAGGACATAAGGATTTTTCCTAATGATGGGTTTTTCAAAGAAGTTTTTGTTTGTTTTTTAAGTTGTAGAAGGACACAGTAGCTTTATCTTATTTATTTTTATGTGGTTCGATCTTGAGGATCAAACCCACTGCCTCACACATGCCAGGCAAGTACTCTACCACTGAGCTACATCCCCAGCCCTCAAAGAAGTTTTTATACAAAATGTTAAGCTTAAGGCTCTTTTCCACAGTTAAAATTGTTCCTAGGGCCAAATAATCTAGGGGAAAAAATTCAACTATATAATTTTTCAGTGTAGACTTCATATGTCCTACATATTTAATTATAATTAATCTTATCCAAGATACAAATTGTTGGCCCTACTGAATTAAATTATCCGAGCCTAGCCTTCCCCAAATATGCATGCTTAAAAAACTCACAAGGTAGTTTCATATTACATAAAACAGAAATATAGATGATGTATAATATTTATACTTACTCTATATAAATATATAACATACTATTTACTTGCAAAATTATAAATAGTAGGCCTCCACCAGTTTGGGACACAGAATGGAAAGAGAAAGATGTCACCTCACTATCTGCCTATTTTAATAAGATGTTATATAACTGAAATTCCTGATTGTTCCCATTTGTTTACAGAAATATCTGTAAAGTTAAATACTTTTCAATTAGCAACTAAGTATCTAACCCAGATGATGTATCAGGGAGGCAGCTGAGGTTTGCATTCAATGACCATATATCAGAACTTCTGTATATTACCACTTCCTTGGTTTCCTCATATCAGAAACTGAGATTGGATTTTCATGATTTTTTTAAACAAGCATTTTTAAACTGCTTCATTTGATATTTTTCTCCTCTGGGTGTTTTCAAATTGATTTTTCAGTGGAAAGATGTTCCATTCCAGAATTTTGTCAGGTATTAAAGTCAAGCTAACAGGTCAGTTATTCCCAAGTATGTTCTATTTCATTTTCTCAATCATCTTAATGTCCTGGGCTGCTCCGAGCTCACACTGTCCACAGTCTAGTTTCTTTCCTAAAAATTCAGCTGTTGAACAGAAGGAAAGAACAGTTCCAAAATGATGGCATAAAAATTTAGAGGGATGGTTTGTATAAAACTCTAATTGGCACTTTATATGACATTTTAAAGGCATTAAGTATTTCAAAGCCATTAAGAAAATTGTTATTATTATAAAAGTCACTTTAAAAGAATAAAATTACCCACCAGGCTGTTAACTCCAAAATATTTCCTTTGAGCAGTGAATAATTCATAGTGATGGTCTTATGCTTTCATACTATAATTAAAATTAATAACTAAAATTCTGCAAATATTGTCTTTCAATAGAACCACTGCGATATATTTTGTGCAATTGTTCCTTCTTAAGGCTGGAGATCAGCTTTTTTATGAGAATGATGTATTTTCTTTCTGTATGCTTTTTTATTTTGATTACATAGGAAAGAATGAACAAACTTAATTTGGTAGGGCAATCTACAATCTTCACAAGTATTAAATTCCATCAGTGTTTTCTTTTTCTCAAGTGCATTTCCACTGAGTTGCAACATTGTTCTTCCTCTTTTCTATTCTAGATTCATCAGCTTCTAATTGAGTATTCAGTTAACACAGATGTAAGATGTGCAGAATTGTGTTCAAGAAAAGATCAAATCAAGAGGCTGCCAATTGGACTTTAACCTGTTTGCTTTTAATAATGTTTAAATATAGATCCCAATTTGTAAGCTTGGTTTAAATATTATTAAATTTTCTCCAGTGCTTCTTTGTACTTCAAATGTTTATTGACTTGTGAAGATAGATATGGATGAATAAACTTACCCTTCAACCTGGATAAATCAGTGGGATATTAGAAATTGAATATTCTTGATATTTTAAAAAAGGTTTGTATTACATGGTGTGTTGATTTTCTTTTCTTTCTTTTTTTTTTTTTAACCAAGGAGATAGAAAAGTAAAAACAAGACACCTAAACTGGCTTCTACTTCTTTTCTAGTGGTGAGGTCACGAACATGTGCCCTAGCCTGCCTGTTTTCCCACACTCATTTCATATTTGCTAGTAGTTGATGAACAATCCTTGGCTTGAGCCTTGGAAGGCAAAAGGAAGTCTATGAAGACAGAGAGCAACAACAAGAGGAACCCGATGGGTTGAAGTACCAGTTCCTAACACTCACATCAACTCTTGTGTTCTTCAAGGGAGTGGTCAGCCATGTCCAGTGCTGCCAAAGAGCAAGAAAAATAATCACTAATGGGTTTCTTTTGCTTGAGCAAGTGGAAGCCACTGGGAATTTTGAGAAATCCCGGGTGCTGTAGTTGCTGGGCAAGTGTGAAGGGGAAGGTTAAGAAAATGGAATATGCTGGAGGAGGCTAGTCTGTCAAGCTCAGCAACCATCTCCAGGAGTTGTGCTCCTCAGGGCCCTGACCAGAGAGCTTCCCAGTGTTGCCCAGTGAACAACCTGAACAAACTTCAGCAGGGAGTGAGCACCCATTGAATGTGAATTTAATGAACATTTTTTTGAATAAGCAAAAGCAATGCAGAAGAAGGTAGAAAAGGTTTTTACAGTCTAGTAATCAAACTATTTTGAAGATTATGCCAAGGATTTATTTAATTTTATTTTAAGAATCAGGCAGTCAGAAAGAGACATCATCATCATCATCATCATCTTCATCATCATATCAATGACAACACTTTTTTTTTTTTGGCATAAAGCCTGATAGCTTAGGTAGCCTTTTTTCCATATTCATTGTCTAAGTCTTTGTAGAAAAGGGCTTCAAAGGACATCCAAGAAAGAATTATAAAATAAGAAACATTAAAGGTGGGTTGGGGATATAGCTCAGTGGTAGAGCACTTGCCTAGCATATGCGAGACTCTGGGTTTGATCCCTGGTGCTGCAAGGAAAGTACTTCAAATGTGTGACTTAAATCAGAATGTAGGAATTTCCTAAAGTAGATTTCTAACTAACATTGACTCATGATGTTGTATGGTTAAAGAGAAAGACTAAATTAACATGCAGTAGTAACCTAAAGTCAGGATGTATAAGCAGAAGTGTAGCATATTTATATGTCATGAAATCAGCCTATTTCATTGCACTTTCATGTGAGTCTATAGCAGTCTGAGCTCCAGAAGGAAGCTATACCAGAAAGCAAAAAATTTGGGGAAGAACTTACAGAAGAGCTATAAAGATTATTAAAGACCAAAGATGCATTTCCTATGAAATTTTCAAATGGAATTTCATAAATCCTTATTCATTGTTTCAGAATTCATGATGATTCATATAATGTAGCTGCATAAGGGGAAAGATGGGCTGAGCCCAATAATTTAGATTATAATTATCTTCTAAAAGAAATATCCAAACTTGACTCCAAGTACACAATACCAGATCGTCATCAACTGTTCTTTGGTTTATTTGGTTCAGCTTCTTTGCTGGGAAAGAGCATTCCAACAAAATTTTATGGTGGTTTAAGACTAATTTTTGCAGCAAGAACAAAAAGAAAAGCGCCAACCCACTTAGTTTAAGTAAGCATTGGAGGAGTGAGTTTAAACAGAGGTTGTCACAGGGGGTTATGGAATCTGTGTCCCTGGAGAGTTTTAAAAATAGGCTGAGCACTCATCCCTCTCACTAACATTAGAGATGGTTTCAGCCAGTGTCATAGCTAGAGGAGAGCCCCAGGCCCTCTCGGGTTCCCTTTTCCACCTCTATGAGTCCACAAGCTAAAACAATATCTGAGGAGGCCTCTCTGGCAGAGTGAGCCACAGTCACGCAGGCACATTTCTGAATACATTACTTTCTGACCACATGGAATGATAAGTATATAAGTGAGGGTGGGGTCCGAATCTTTCCTTTACCACACTCCACAGCAATTGCCAAGACAGGCTGCTCCCGCTACCAGCACCATCTCTCGGCTCTAAGCACAAGGAAAACCAGTTAGTATTGAACCATGGTGCTCTGTTGGATTTCATTTGTCACATCATGTTATGGTGTGTGTGTTTGTGTTTGTGTGTGCGAGTGCGCGTTCTCATGCATGTTCGTGTGCATGCAGGCGCATGTGAAACTAGGGTAAGTAAAACTAATCAGAAAGGAAATTCAGTTAAAAAATAATAATAAAAAAAAAACATATGGGGAAAGAGACTTCATGTTTTCTTGAGGTTAGACTCTGACGTCAGCAGTTGATGCTAATGTTAGATCCTACCACTTAGCATTTGATTTTAAAAAGAGCCTCCTTGGGTCTGAAGCCTATTTGGAATTGTTGCCTGTTGTTCTCAGATAGGGTTTCCTCTTAGAAGACCAGCTCTGTTCCTCTCCTGGTGCTGCTTGGTAATGGCCACTTTCTCATAGGGACTGAGGTGGCAGCATAGCTGACAGGCACGGAGGTAGCTTTAAATATCACCGCACCCCATCATTTGGTGGGTGGGTGTGTTGTTGCTAACTGTGCTTCCACTTCAACAAAGAAAGTGGTGAGTTGCCAAAAAACAAAGATGTTCCATCTTAAGAATTATGCCGAACTCTTTCCAGAGAGGCATTATTTTTTTAAGCATTTTATCCTAAAATACTTTCCAAATTTATTTAGACATTATATCCAAGGAAAGTAATTTCAGTATCGCGCCATGCAGCTTGAGTCTGTGAATGAGAACAAGTCTGTTGACAGAGACTTGTTCTCATTCAACAGAAATCTATCTTTATTATTCACCAAGTGGACCCTGGTGGCCTGTGTGGGGTGGGGGACCTGCCAAGGCCATAATTACCCTAGCTGACCAAAGACACATCAGACCTGGCAAACTGCAGCCTAACAAATTTGCAAATAGGTGGTGAAAATATGATTTGATTCTTTTTAAATTGTTCTTTCCTATTTGCTTCCCATAAAATGCTGCTTTTTTGAAAGGTCACTTTAGTTTTCTTTAGGAAAAGGAGCCTCCATCTCCCAAATCCTCAGTTGATGCCCTTCCCTAGAAGTCTTTCCATTAATTGAGTTGGCCTGAAGGTCATAAACCACAATCAATATGGAGGCTGGTTGCTGCAAGGTGCTAATTGACATCCCCAAAGAGGAATAGTGTCAACAATCAATAGAGAAGACAGAGCACTGGTAGATTTATGGCTTTGATTTTGAAAAGGTATGGGAATGCCCAGTGATGTTTTCCCCCGTACTCCTTTTGAATGTTAATGCTTTCTTGAAGATGATTTCAGACACACTGCTAGGATACTGCCTCTACTCACTGAAGCAGAATCCTCTGAAGAGTTGCTGAGGCAGAACTGAAATCATGGCTCGCCTCAAAGAAGCAGCTGTATTGGCCGCTAATGATGCCTCACACAGAAAGACGATGCTCCTTTAACTCGGGGTTTTAATGGGAAGTTTCTAAGCCTGAAACAACAGCTTCGGATCTGGGGTGTGCCATCAGCTGCTCGCAGCTACCACTGTCTTCTGCTTTAACACGGCTTGTTCGGGAAGAATGGAAACTAAAGAGGCTTCTAACTACCTGTAACTGTTCCACCAGGAAATGGATCAAGTGTTTGTTCAGCCAGATCCAGGTACTTGACCATAACTGCGTCTTTGATGAGCTAATTAGATGCTTTTCTCTAACTTTACAATTTATGCATGAGCAATAATCGCATAGCTGCCTTTTGGGTCCAAGTTTTGAATTTAAATGTAGCTGTTAAAGTCTAATTAAATAGTTGCTAGGGGAAGTTAACACAAAGGGGTAAAATGTAATAATGACTTTGTTTTTAAAGCATGCTTAACTTTATTATGGTACTGATACTGGATAAAGAAGTAGAAAAACAGGCTTTTTTTCTTTTCTAAGCTGCAGTAAATTATTCTTGAAAGCTGTTTGCCCATTACAGATCTTCTCTCCCCCTTGTTTACTTAAAACATCCAACCTTCCAAAAGGCAATAAGGGTGTTTTGATTTGTTTAAAAAAGAATCACAACTCAACAACTCTTAATGAGAGCCTGACTGTCCCTGGGTTATGAGCAGTGGGTAGCTCTAGCCTTTTGAGGTATCTGCAAGCAATCTTTTTCACTGCGAAACACACAAGGACAGAAACAGAAAACAGGTAGAAATGAAGGGTTCATTATTTGAAGTTAAAAGTCCCAGTTTGCTAAGAATATCTTTAGAAAGCATGCATTACTGCCTGGCCATCCTTATGATATTTCTCTAATGTTCTCAGCTGGACTGCAGTGTTGCCCTGCAGTTCCTTTAAAACTCTCCAAGCAGGTGTTAGGAAAAAGAGGAAGATAGAGAAGAAGCACAGCTGAGGTTGGGACTCCGGTTGAAGAGGAAGATCCCCTATTGACCCAGAGGTGACAAGCAGCAGTGAGTTAGGAAGGAGAGGGTCTACTCCCAGACCCAAGCAGCTGTGTCTGCAGGCTGACTTTGCAGGGATGAGCAGAGAACAGCCCTCCCAGTGCAGTATTAGGTGCTGGCAACAGCTCCCAAACTGCCTGTTGACATTTGTAACTGAACACACATCATGTTTTAAAAATTATTATTTGTGGACTTTCTAGTGGCCTTAGGTCTACTATTTGAGCATGTTAAATAACATTCACCCTTAGCCATTCTGTGAATTTGGAAGCATCAGGGTGATTGTATTGGAGTTTTATTTGGATAAAAAGAATGTAGACATTGCCTTATATTGATATGATTCAAAAATAAGGGAGGAGGAGGAGAGGGTGCGGGAAGATTTACAATGTATGAAGCCCCTAAAAAGGGCCAGAAAATCTTTACCTGAAGTTCTTGACTGGTCACCAGGGCCATGTATTTTTTTTAATTTATATGAAACATTTTGTATCTTTATCTGTGTAACCTGAAATGCAAATTCTTGATCACTGAGCTAATATGCAGGATTTCCAAAGGATCATAGGGGAATAACTTTTGCTTATGTAGTGATTTGATTACTTAGATGATGCAGTGGCTTCTGTGGAGGGCTCACGATTGTTGGGGCGATGTATGGGGTAGCCTGAGGTTCGAACACCTGGGTGGATGAGTGGGTTGAGAGTGAGGTGTACCTAGAGAGTCAGTAGTTCTACAAACAGGAATGCAGCTAAGGCTTCCTTTAGCTCAAAAAGTATCCAGTGGTTCTATTTACCCTCCCTGTAATGGGTGGGATCCTAAAAATAAAATTCCATACAGGAATGCATTACTATATGGAAAACCATGTAGCCATTTCAACAGTCAGCTTCAGAACTGTTCTAGAAAAATGTAGCACTTTGTGGAAGTTTCTCTCTTCTGGTCACTGCAAATTTAGTTCTGACTAGCTAGCCAATGCCCTTCCTGTTAGTCTACAGATTAGTCTCATTAGTCTGCCAGGTAAATGTAAATAAGGTGCACAGAATGTCTTTGTAGGACAAAGTGTCCTGTCAATGTAAACTGGACAAGCCCAGGAGTGTTCTTGCTCAATGGATGGGCTGTTTT